>NC_138077.1:199048264-200289931 GCF_964212035.1 Myotis nattereri
GAACAGTGGCAATGGACAAGATCTACTATGATAAAGTCACAGATGTTGACTTGTCTTTACTATTGGGCATGAACATTTTCCTCATCTGCTCTTGACCAAAGTTCCCTTTTTGGTTCAGGCACTCAGGGATCCCAGCTTGACATAAATGTAGTTGCTTCACTCTTAGTCCCTATTTATAGTAAAGCAACCTCATTTATAGATGTTGAAAGAAGTTCTTGAACAGTTCAGGAGCCTGGTACAAGCTCTATGATGTTTCAGTCTACAACATGGGCTGAAGTAGTGCCTAATGAATAGGATTTTGCTATCTGTCAACTTGAGTTGAATATTTATAGCATTTATCCAAGATGAAATCATGAGGGCCAAGCCTTCACAGCAGCTCTTCTAGATAAAGTCATGAGGATTAAGAGGACTCTAGCTATGAAAGTGTGTTTACTTGCTAGGTTATCAGAGCATCACATGAGTTCCTCAGGCCTGTCTCTGATTTTCCAAAGTTAAAACCTTAAAACCACAAAGCTGAAAAAATAGTAATATAGAAGCATATTTGCATCTTCCCTGCTGCTGACTATACATAGTGATAGCAACAATTTTCTAATAAAATTGGGTATTTCCCCCTAAATCTGTCTTCCTGCAAGTCAGTCATATGGCCAAAATAGAGAATCAGCACCCAGAGAATGAATAAGCTGAAGAAGTATAATGTGGTTTTCTAGATATGAATCTTACTTTTTAAGTTTGCCTGTAGGCACAGCTAAGAGCTTAGGGTGCTCCATCTGTGGTTTTAAATCAGGAAGGGTGAAGGTACAGATCAATTGGTATTAACCTTCAACTCTTTTCCATACCTCTCACATTCTAGCTTCTTTTATTGTCTAAGAGTCTCTAAATCTGTTATTAGAAGAGTGAGGTATTTGCTACTAGTCTTTCTAAATTTCTGATGTCCAATCTGTATTCTGTAATTTAGTTTGAAACACTATACAGTGAGATATAATTTTCCCATCTCATTTTGAAGTGTTCTAACTTTTTACCTGGTCTTTCTTTCAGTAATGACATGTACCGATTACATCCCTCGCTCATCCAATGATTATACCTCACAAATGTATTCTGCAAAGTAAGTTGAATATAATTATTTAAAAATATGTATGCTTTTTCTCTAGGTTAATTGCAAAATTTAACTTGATATTTAACTCGGTAAGTTGACATTTAATTTATTTTCACCTCTCTCATTCTCAATCCTTACTCCAGTTTGTTGTTGTTCTTGTTAATTCGAGGATATTTTTCCATTGATTTTTTTTTTGGAGAGAGTGGAAGGGAGAGGGAGAGACAGAGAGAGAGAACCATTGATGTGTCATTGATTGGTTGCCTCCTGCACTTTCCCTGACTAGGGCTGGGAATTGAACCTGCAACCAAGGTGTGTGGCCTTAACTGCAGTTGAACCCAGGACCCTTTAGTTGGAAGGCTGACACTCTATCCATTGAGCCAAACCAGCTAGGGCCTTACTCCAATTTTTTTATTCCCTCCAAATATGGAGTCTGTGTAATATCTTTTCATTCATTCATTCATTCATTCCTTACCCGAGGTTATGCTTTTTATAGATTTTGGGGGGAGGGGGGACAGTGGAGAGAAAGATTAATCAGCTGCCTCCCATATGCGCCCCAACTGAGGATTGAACCTGCAACCCTGGTATGTGCCCTAACCAGGAATCAAACCTGCCACCTTTTGATGTATGGGATGATGCTCCAACCAACTTAGCCACACCAGCCAGGGCTATAATATCCTTTTAAAAAGTAGATGGTTGCCTGGAATAGATCACTGTTACTCAGGAGCTCACTCTAAATCAGGGGTGGGGAACATCTGGCCTGAAGGCTGTATAAGGTCTTCGAAATCATTTGGTCTGACCCTGCCAAGGCAGGGGTGAGTTAATTATATGTTTGACTAAATAAAGCAGGCTAATTTTTAAAAAAATATATTTTTATTGATTTCAGAGAGGGAGAGTGAGAAATAGAAACATCAATGATGAGAGAGAATCATTGACCGGCTGCCTCCTACACGCCCCCCACTGGGGATCGAGCCCACAACCCACGCATGTGCCCTTGGCCAGAATTGAACCTGGAACCCGTCAGTCCGTAGGTTGACGCTCTATCCACTGAGCCAAACTGGCTAGGGCTAGCAGGCTAATTTTTAAGGTGATATTTTTGTATGGCCTGTGAATGATGATATAAATATCCAAATAGCTGTTGGCATAAAAAAGATTCCCCACTCCCGCTCTAAATAAATAGGCACTGAAAATGAAAAATACTGTTAGTGATCAAAGCATATTACTGATTAACCTCTGATCATTTTCTGTTTCCTTTACCTTGATAGACAGATCAATAAAAATAGCTCAAGCCAGCCTCATACTGGGACTTCTCAACCTATTTATGTTCAGTTTCTTGTCTTAGGACTATCCTCAGAGTAGAAGTGGACTTGAAGTTAGACAGGTTTAGTGGATTGAAGTCACTATAAAGCAACCTGTGAGGGGTTAAGATCAGCATTTAAAATCCACCAAGTTAATCATCTCCTGACTAATTAGGTGCAGAACATTGTGTATGCCAAGCTGCCAGTTGTGCATTGATAGTGAGCCTATCCTATCTAATAATAGACAAACATGGTAATTGACCGTACCTTCGCTATGCCTCACATAGGCTAACCAGCACAATATGCAAATTAACTGCCAACAAAGGTGGTGGCTAATTTGCATACTGCAAGCAGGGTGGGACAGGGCCATCCTGCCTGCCCTGCCGCCATCTGGGCCTGCTATCTGCGACCCGGGGCAGCGGGCGTCCCGTGTGCAACCCGACCTGGGGCAGCCAGGTGGGGTAGTGAATGCTTGAAGGCGGCTCCGGCCAGAGCAGCGAAGGCTTGAAGGCGGCTTCGGCCGGAGCGAAGGCCTGGGTCCCGGATGCTGGAGGAAAACCAGTGCTGGCAGCCAGGGGAAGGGAAAGCCAATTGCACGAATCTTTTCGTGCAACAGGCCTCTAGTGCAGGGGTCCTCAAACTATGGCCTGCAGGCCACATGCAAATACAAATTATTGTATTTGTTCCCGTTTTGTTTTTTTACTTCAAAATAAGGTATGTGCAGTGTGCATAGGAATTTGTTCATAGTTTTTTTTTAAACTATAGTCCAGCCCTCCAACGGTCTGAGGGACAGTGAACTGGCCCCCTGTTTAAAAAGTTTGAGGACCCCTGCTCTAGTGTATACATAAATACATACAACTGTGCTTATTAAATGAGGATATATTCCTATGTGCTTACATAATGCAGGATTCATAGAAATTTGTAGCAGATCAATGATGCCTGTGGGACTGTTGTAAAAAGAAAACTGGCATTTCCCTCCTTTTTGTGCCCCTCTGTACCTTGATTTTGCACCACTTAAAAAGTTAACACTAATTAAAAAGTTAACTCAATGAGTTTTCCAAATTCTAATCTGGTATTAACACTAATAGCATACTTGGGCCAGTCATTTTCATGTGGTTTTCTTCTGTGAAATAACTAAACCTGTTCTCTGAGATATTATGGAGTTAACAAAATACTTTGAGCTGTAAAGACACTATATTAAATAGAGTATATCTGGAGATAAATCACTAAGATTTTAAATAATTCCCCATGCAATCTGATTAATAGCTACAACCTGAATTATTTTTTGGTCTCAGATCTGGCTAAGAAGAATAGAAATTTTCAAATTCAGCCTCTTAGAATCCACTGAGATGAGAATATGTTGCATATTTCAAATTCATTTACTTATTCAAAAACGATTGGTATACCTACTATATTCAGTATACCTTATTAGCTATGCCTCTATCTCTTTTTTTAAAAAATGTTTTTATTGATTTTGAGAGAGAGGAAGGGAGAGGGATAGAGAGATAAAAATATCGATGAGAGTCATTGATTGGCTGCCTCTTGCATGCCCCCAACTGGCGACCGAGCCCGGAAACCCAGCCATGTGCCCTGACCGGGAATCAAACTGGTGACCTCGTGGTTCAGGGTTGATGTTCAACCACTGAGCAACACAGGCCTGGCATATGCCTTCTATCTTAATTCAGAGCTCCTGTATAACTTTTTTAACTGGACCTCTATTTCATTTTTCTCTCTTCTAATCCATTTACAGAGCAATGCCAAACTAATCTTTATTAAGGAGCAACTCTGATCTTGTCACTCTGCTCAACAATTTCAGTGACTCCCACTTCTTTCAGGTTTGTCTGAACTCTTTTAGCCTGGTATTCAAGGTCTTGGCTATCTGTCTTTTTCTCTCTCTCACTACTTCCCTTCCCTTTATATACCTCCCTTAATATAATCTATGCTTCCTGCAGGCTGAAGCCCTTGCTTTCCTTCCTGTGTACCTCTTCCAGAGTTTTTCTGTTTCCCTAGAACACACTTCTTTCCCTCTCCTGCACATTCTATATATGCTCAGTTCACATACCACTTCTTTATAGCCTTCCTTCATTTTCTTCTCCTCCAAACCTGAAAAGAATCTTTTTGCCTTCTGAAACAACGCTTCCCTCCAGTATTTTATCATTATTACTCACATGGTACATGAAACACTTTTTCTTGTAAGTGCAGCATAACTCACCATATAATATAACTGTTATCTAAAAGTTCAGTGCATAAAATGTGGGATCATCTTATTGCATGAATGAAACGTGAGGTCAGCCCTAACCAGTTTGGCTCAGTGGACAGAGCGTCGGCCTGTGGCTCGAAGGGCCCCAGGTTCAATTCTGGTAAAGGGCATGTTCCTCGGTTGCAGGCTCCTCCCTGGACCAGGCCCTGGTCGGGGCTTGTGCAGGAGGCAACCAGTTGATGTGTTTCTCTCACATCAATATATCTCTGTGTCTTTCCCTCTCTCTTCCACTCTCTCTAAAAATCAATGGAAAAATATCCTCGGGTGAGGAATAAAAAAAATAAAAATAAAAAACAGATGAAAAAGTAATGTGAGGTCATCTAGCTAGTATATATTACCGGAAGTTTCACTGCTGAATTCAAATCCCTAGTTAAACCTGATGTGGTTGGTACCATTTAGTAGCAGTATACTCTGGCTTAAATATCAGTGGGAGAATTCCAAGTCCTATCTGGGACTTCCCATATTTTTATTATCTGGCTCCTGTTTTATGGGCTTGATCTGACAATATTGGAGCCCATTTCTATTCCCTTGCCTTTTCTCTACCAGCCTCACCCTCTTTTCTAAGCCCCACTTTTCCTCTTAGAACTTTAGTTTGGCCCTAGCCAGTTTGACTCAGTGGATAGAATGTTGACCTGTGGACTGACGGGTCCTGGGTTCAATTTCAGTCAAGGGCACATGCCCGGGTTGCAGGATCAATCCCTAGTAGGGGGCGTGCAGGAGGCAGCTAATCAATGATTCTCTCTCATCATTGATGTTTCTGTCTCTCTCACCCTCTCCCTTCCTCTCTGAAATCAATAAAAATATTTTTAAAATAATTTTTAAAAGAGCATTAGTTTGACCCAGAAGGCTGGGTGAAGAATGAGAGCCAGTTGTGAAGCCTGTTCTATCCAATTTTCTATTAGTTTAGTTTTGTTCTGTATGTAGACATAAGGGCATAAACAAGTTTAATCCATCCTTTTAAAAAATATATGGTTTTTTTGCCAAAACCGGTTTGGCTCAGTGGATAGAGCGTCGGCCTGCGGACTGAAAGGTCCCGGGTTCGATTCCGGTCAAGGGCATGTACCTTGGTTGCGGGCACATCCCCAGTGGGAGATGTGCAAGAGGCAGCTGGTCGATGTTTCTCTCTCATCGATGTTTCTAACTCTCTATCTCTCTCTCTTCCTCTCTGTGAAAAATCAATAAAATATATTTAAAAAATATATATATATATATGTTTTTTTAATTGGAGGATATTTGAAAATTATAAATTTTTCATAAAATTGTTTCTTAGATAGGTAGGTTGTAGAACCTGGAAAGGAAATATTAGCTCTACTTTTTGACCACAGTCAGAGACATTTTGTGGAAGGTTAGTCTCCTCATTACTGATTCTTGGCATTTAGTGATATTAGCTATTTCTCCTATTTTTCATTACTAAAATAAATCACACATGCAAGTTTTTGTTTTCTTGAACTTTCCTAGACCGTATGCACATATCCTCTCAGTTCCTGTTTCGGAAACTGCTTATCCTGGGCAGACTCAGTACCAGACACTACAGCAGTCTCAACCGTATGCTGTCTACCCTCAGGCAACCCAAACGTATGGACTACCTCCTTTTGGTAAGGCATCTTATTATAAGCAGTTTCTAAGAAAATTGATTTTTATCCCCCCGTAACTGATCTTTTCCCAAAAAGCAAGCATGGCTGATCAGAAAGCGGAGAGATGAGTTGTTCTTTGTAGAGCATCTACTCAATTACAGGTGTAATAGAAGTTGGGTTTGCAACTTCCCAACAGCATATTTGATGCATGTAATATAAAATCATGATTTTTCAGTACTCATTTGTTTATCTATCAAAGTTAGCCACCAAATTTCCAAGGAACTAAGTCTTGACTGTAAAACCTAGATTCTTTAAGTATTTGTGGAAAATCTTTGAGACATTACTATTGATTTTACTTTATATTAAACATGGTACCTTGGTTAAGTAAGCATAATAAATGTATTTTGAGGTGACTGGTTTGCTAAAGCCAGGCAATCTGAATATGTCTTATATTTGGGGAAATCCCCAATTTTATACAACCTTATATGCATAGAAAATTTTGTTCTTTGGTTATAGGCATCTTGGACATGAACTATAAATTAGAATGATTTACGAGAAGACAGTTTGAGATTCTTTGTACACTTGATATCTGTACTGATTTTTTTCTGTGTATGTAAATTGATAGATATATTAGGGTTGTTTATTACCTATTCCCTGCTTTCCTTGAACTGGTATGAAAAAAAAATGAGAGACTATTGTATTATTTTAAAATATGCAATATGTTAATAAAATTCTATCTCTGTAGCCTCTACTGAAACTAGCTGGGAATTAGAAAATCTTTCAACAGACCGCCACAGATTATGGATGTATTCATGTTGCCTGCTTCTGGTTTCTACATTGCTACTTTTCCTGGCCCATTTGGCTAATCTTTATGATAGTGACCGCCTTCTTACTTTTAGGCATTCCTTGGCTTGTAATAACTACTAGAAAAAAAATTGAGGGTTATGTTTCATGATAGTCCTTGTTGGTAACTTCACAAGAAGAGAGAAACAGAAATGCTCTTATTTCTGAGTTTGTAATCCATGCCTACATGCCTGTCAGTTTCAGCCAGTATACTAAAATCTTACATTTGGGTGTTACTATAAACTGAACTGCTCAGGTTAGTTTGGTTATTGACTAACCCATAGTGACACATATTTGTGCTCAGAGACTTGGGTAAAGTTTATGATAAGACCCCAGTGTGGGGCAGCAGGAGGATGGCACTCAGAGAAAGACTTCCTTTCCCATTGTTAGACCCGGCTGTTGCTCCACATCAGGCTTTTTGTGCTTAAAATGACTTGAGAAGCTTTGTAGTTGTAGGCATACAACTGTGGACTAGTGGTCAGGAAACGAAGATTTTGTTTCATCATTTGCTATGGGCAGTAATGCTCTATGATCAAATCATACTACTATTACTTAGAATTCTTGGAAGGGTGCTTTTGGAGGAAGATGCTTATATGCTTAAACACAGGGTTACAGTAATGCTGGTGGCAGTATCCATATTGTCTTTTATTACTCTTGTCTTCATAAAATAATTATGTATTAAGTACTTCGTGTTTCTGGTCAAATACATTAGAAACTAACTATTCCTTTATCTTGGACATTTTGCCCTAATTTTTAACCTTATAAAAAGAACCAGTTTATAGGCATTTTACATTTTAAAACTTTAAAAAAAAAATGAAATAATGAGGCTAGCAAAAGATTCTCAGTTAATGTTATTTTTACTAATAAGGTAGGATTTTAGTACAGTATAATTATAAACATGTTCACAAATCCAACACCTTTGGTTCAGAACCCGTTTAGAAAAAAACATTGATTACAATAAATCTGAAAGTTATTATGACATTGAAATAGCAATTTGTTTACTAGAAATTGTGAATCATGGTACTAATATCCAAATTTCATATAATAAATGTTTTTAAAATAATATTCTCAAATTTTTTTTATTGAAAATTAGATATAGCAAGAACTTTAGCTGTGGCTAACCTGGACAAGATTTTTTTAATGATCTTGAACTGGAGACTGCGGGGGCAGTTCTCCTAATTCATGCTAGAGATGTTGATATTCTTTTATTTCCTCAAATAAGTCATTTCATGTGTTTAATAGGAAAGAAAATAATATGGCTTTTTGTTTTTTTAATGCTTCAAGGCAATTACCATGTCCATCAACCTTTTAAGATTTTTACATCTCCCCGTACTATCCTTATATTTACTTTTCAACAAATTTTACAGATCCGAGTTGCACTAAAATATCTCAGTGCCCTGGTGAAGCAGAGGTTCTTACTATATTTCTATAAATTCTTTATCAGATTAGGAGTAAATGAAATGAGTTAATATTGAATTTGAAACTGTGGCTGATTTTGGTATTGACTTCTTACCTGGAATGTATTTGATTGATGAACCTTCTTAAACCAAATTCTCAGCTTCAACTACACTGATCCAGCAACTGTAGCTATTCAGAACACAGTGAATAACCAGACAATAAGTTTTTTTATAAATAGACTTTTGCATAGCCAAAATTATCACAAAAACAACTCACTCATAAAGGACATCCTTGGGCTCTCATGTAAGAAGCAAAGCCCTGTTTATGGTTTCCTAGGTTACTACAAATGAAAAGGAGATAGATACAATCAGAGATAAGAGATTCTGAAGAAGTGAAAGGTCACAGAGAAAAAACAAAGTGATACAAGTATCTAAAAATCATAGAACCATAATTGAGTTCTATTTAGTAGTAAGCAAATGTCTTCACATATCACAATAACCTGTTTCTGTAATATATATATATATAACTTTGTAGAAATAACTCTGATAAAAATCTAAAGGAATGTTCACTATTTCCTCCCTGCCAAGAAGGCAGGAAGAGATCCTCCTATATAATAAAAGCCTGATATGCTAAGTTTCTGGTGTTCCAGTCGGCCGTTCAACCAATCAAAGCGTAATATGCTAATTATATGCTAAGGCTGCTCAACCGCTTGCTATAACGTGCACTGACCACCAGGGAGCAGACACTCCGACCAGTAGGTTAGCTTGCTGCTGGGGTCCAGCCGATCGGGACTGAGAGAGACAGGCTGGACACGCCCTGGAGCCCTACCACAGTCCCTCCCCCGCTGGCCAACCTCCCGCATCCCTCCCTAGCCCCAATCATGCACCAGTGGGGTCCCTCAGCCTGGCCTACACCCTCTTGCAATCCAGGACCCCTCGGGGGATGTTGGAGAGCTGGTTTCAGCCCAGTCCCGCTCAATGCAGGAGCTGCCCCCTGGTGGTCAGTGCGCTCCCACAGGGAGAGTGCCACTCAGCCAGAAGCCGGGCTCATGGCTGGCGAGCACAGCAGCGGTGGCAGGAGCCTCTCCCACCTCCATGGAAGTCGGTCATCCCCTGGGGGCTCCCAGACTGTGAGAGGGCACAGGCTGGGCTGAGAACTCCACTCCCCCTCTCCCATTGCACAAATTTCGTGCACCGGTCCTCTAGGATAAATATATTAGAAAGATTGTCACTCAGGAGCATTGTGATAAAAATGAATAGCTATGATGTTTATTAGTATGAGATAGATTTATATGTTCTGACATGGAACGATGTCTCTTAAAGGTATGTGGAAAAGCAAATTATGAACAGTATGAATAACATCTTTTAAATTTTTATTAAAAAGAAGAAAAAAGATTAGTAAGTACATAGGAGAAACCTGAGTGACTTTTCTGCAAACTTAATAGTGGTTAAATCTGGATGATGGGATTACATATGACTGTTTTTTCTAAGTTACATATTTCTGTAATGTTTTTAATTTATAAAAATAAGCAGATGTGTCTTTCTTAATCAGAAGAAACAAAGGTAACAAAATAACCAGCTTAAGAAGGCAGAGAAGTATTTAATACATTTTAGAAAAATTTGGTGCTTTTTTAATGGGTAAGTGAATTTTAAACTTATGTGAAATGTCTCCCACTTTGAAAATGCAGATAAATGATTTATTGCTGTACATGGACATCACACACTCTACATCAAATACTCTGGTTGGGTGTCAGTAGCCCCTGTTTTTTTTTAACCCTGATAAATTCCCCCCAATCATTGAAATGAAAATATTTATATATAATTATTGGGGTTTTGATAAGATATTTGTTTCCATGGCCCCACTCCCTAGTTCTTTGAAATTATATTTGCTTGTGGTACATTGTAAGTGGGAGAATCAGTAATTTTCTCTTACAAGCAAATTTATTTTCTTTTAAGATTTAGATTTTAAACTACTGGCTGATATTTAAAAGCATAACCAGGCTCCCCAGTCCCAATGTATTGTTTGTAATTGGTCCAATTTATCTGATTCAGGTGCATTGTGGCCAGGTATGAAACCTGAAAGTGGTTTAATTCAGACTCCACCTCCAAGTCAACACAGTGTTCTTACCTGCACTACAGGGTTAACCACAAGCCAGCCAAGCCCAGCACATTATTCTTATCCCATTCAAGGTAAATAGGCATGGTTGTGTGTGTGTGTATGTTTTATTATTGTTGGTTTTTGTTTTTAGTCTACCTGTATCTCCAGTGTAATAGGAGCTCTGTCTTCTAAAAGAAAAGGGGGGTGATATGTGCCATTGTGCATGCTTTTTGTGTTAGGCAAACCAGAACCTAGGAGTGTGGTTTGTAAGTAGTTTAACCCTTTAATGTGAACTGCTTAGTAGAATTGAAGCTTTCCTTTTTGCATGTTGGTGTTCAGAAAACCAGTCTGTTCTCAGTGGCATTTTGTCCTATAAATAAGCAGAAGACTCTATGGTTAGAACTGACTTTTATATATAAAGTCCAAATAGAGTGGATTGTGAGATGAGTGCTGCTTTGTGAGATGTGTGCCACTTTCTGCTGTGGTTTTATCATACCATTTACAATCACTTCTTAGTGAGAGGTTTTTGTTGATTTTTGTTGCTCAAAAAGTTGTTTCTATTTCATGATGAGAAGCATAGCATTAAACATCTCTGCCTTCCCAAATTCTTTCTCTAAAAGGTTAGAAGTATGATAGTACTATTAGGAATGAGGACAAAAAAACTCAAAAGACACCATGGAATTAATTCCCAACCCATCCAAATCCAGTGCATGCACTTTATCAATGATAAACTAATGTCAGATTGGGAATTAATGTCCATGTACCTTGCTTCTCATCTGCCTCCTTTCTCCTGATTTCTCCCAGCTTTTAAATTTTATTCCTTATAAAATGGGTGCCCAGGGGCTAAGGGCGGGACAGCAAAAACTGGTCTGAGGTACTCTTAATATGTAAACTTTGATGATGAAAAATGTTTTGGTGTGGATTATTTCAAACAAAATATTTTGATTGTTAGTTTTAACTGTTTTCAATTAAATGATTGAGAACTACTTCTGCTTGGTCCATTGAGAACAGAACCAGTCACTACGTCCTAAGATATTGCTCTGACCCTCTATTATTTACCGAGTCTCCTCTTTTCATATTTATTTTTTCTTCTTTCTTTCTTTGTCCCTTCCCCCTTCTTTCTTTCTAAACAGAACAAACCAAAAGGGAAAAAACTCGAAGAGCATGACTTTGTTTGTCTGTCTTCCCATATATCCCAGTTGATTTTTATAAGGTATTCTCTAGGTTAGTAGACCTTTTGGGTCCAACTAGGTAAATCTAGTTGTCAAGTCCCTCTAAAGGGGCATATCCCTGATGACTACACCTAGGTCGTGAAAGAAAAGAAGGGAATACTCTTTTTTTTATATTTCTAACCCTCTCCCAAGGTGTAGAACCACCACTTCTCCATAGCTGTATCTTAAGTTTGAGGAACCTAATAGCTATACTTCTCTCTCTTTTTAAAAAAGAGGAACCACCTTTGGAACTCATTGTTTTTGCAGTGGTTCTCAACCTTCCTAATGCCGTGACCCTTTAATACAGTTCCTCATGTTGTGGTGACCCCCAACCATAAAATTATTTTCGTTGCTACTTCATAACTGTAATTTTGCTACTGTTATGAATCGAATGTAAATATCTGATATGCAGGATGTATTTTCATTGTTACAAATTGAACATAATTAAAGCATAGTGATTAATCACAAAAACAATATGTAATTATATATGTGTTTTCCGATGGTCTTAGGCGACCCCTATGAAAGGGTCATTCAACCCCCAAAGGGGTCGCGGCCCACAGGTTGAGAATCACTGCTTTAAAAAGGTCATGAAAAGCCCTGACAGGTTTGGCTCAGTGGATAGAGCGTCAGCCTGCGGACTCAAGGGTCCCGGGTTCAATTCCGGTCAAGGGCAGTAAAAAAAATAATAAAAATAAAAGGTCATGAAAATATCCTTTAAATTCCATTAACCACTATCCTAACTTATATGTTAGTATGTTTTTCCCCCTTTTGATAGCTTAATTTGGTTTCCTCACATTTTTCTAATAATGATCATTGCTGGTGTTTATTAAGTGCTTACTATGTTCTTAGCATTGTTTTAAACAATAGATAGGTGTTAATCATGTAATCTTCACAATATACTTTGAGGGAAGTACTATTATTTATTTCATTGTAAAGAAGGGGAACAGAAGACACAGAAAAAGCAAAGTGGCTTGTCAAAGGTCACAAAGTTAGTAAATAATAAAGTCAGGATGTTAGCTGGGCAGTCTGACCGCAGACCATGAGTGATTTATGATTGAAAATATATGATATTTAATATTGAAGTTATGGTATCAATATCAATCCTCCCATAATTAAGAACCTATAGTGGCAGATATCTAAATTTATTTTTCATCCCTTTTTTTGGTTAACTTATTGGTCCATTGTATTATTCATTAGAACTTTGGCACAGAAATTAAGGCAGAAGTTCACCAAATTGAATGTCAACTATAATTGAAAATAATTATTTTATTTTTTAATCCTCACCTGAGGGTATTTTTCCAATTGATTTTTTAGAAAGAGTGGAAGGAAAGAAGGCAGGGAGAGAGAGAGAGAGAAAAAAACATCAATGTGAGAGAGACCCATTAATTGGTTGCCTCCCACATGCACCCCTACTGGGGCTAGGGATCAAGGCTGCAGCCCAGATATGTGCCTTTGATCAAAATTGAACCCAGTACCCTTCAGTCCGTGGGCTGATGATCTAACCACTGAGAAAACTGGCTGGGGTGAAAAAAAATTTAATTAAAAAAAAAAAAAGTAGTTTACCATTAACTTTATTGGGGTATTTTTTGTCACTTATTTTGAAGGGAAAAAATGGTAGAAAATAAGTTGGGTCCTGACCAGTTTGGCTCAGTGGATGGAGTGTCGGCCTGCGGACTGAAGGGTCCCGGGTTCGATTCCAGTCAAGGGCATGTACCTTGGTTGCAGGCACATCCCCAGTGGGGGGTGTGCAGGAGGCAGCTGATCGATGTTTCTCTCTCATCGATGTTTCTAACTCTCTATCCCTCTCCTTTCCTCCCTGTAAAAAACCAATAAAATATATTTTTGGGGGAGAAAAAAAAAGAAAGAAAATAAGTTGGAACAGTGGGCTAAAATGAAATTTGGGTATTGGAACATTTAAATGACCTGGGTTCTCCACTCACTCTCCTCACCCCACTTTTCATTTCCGTTAGCATAAACAATTAGTGTTAGCTGTCCAGGCTTCTTCCTCCCCACTATGTGACTACCCAGCCATCCCAAAGAATACAAACAAGGAGCATTGTATTGATTTTTTGTTTGTTTGTTTGTTTGTTAATCCTCACCTAAGGATATTTTTCCATTGATTTTTAGGGAGAGTGGAAAAGAGAGGGGAAGACAGAAAAATATCAATGTGAGAGAAACACATCAATTGGTTGCCTTCTGCACAAGCCCTGACCAGGGCCTGGGCCGGGGAGGAGCCCACAACCAAGGTACCTGCCCTTGACCGAATTGAACTCGGGACCCTTTGGTCCACAAGCTGGTGTTCTATCCGCTGAGCCAAACAGGCTAGGGCAATTTTTTGTTAACGGTCAAAACAGCAATATCTCCTCTTTCTACCCAAAGCATTCTATCATTGACAGCAGCCCTTCTTCCTTTGGGAAGTTGGTAAAATGATCTCAAAAACCCAATTCCTCTTCTGACTTCATCAGCTCTGATCAAAACCTTTATTTATACTTCAGTGTTTATGAAAACCCCTTGATTAAGTAGATCTGGCTTCTTTATATTAATTTTTCCCTACACTGTTTGTTTATGGCCCAATATCTGGTTATTTTCTTCAGTTGAGATGGTTTAAATGATTAATATTCAAGTGGCAAAATTAATTACAGAAATTTCAAATTTAATTTTAACTCAATCTTGACTTTTAATGAAGGTCTTTGCGCCCTGATGTTGTTGGTATACATAATAGTCTTTCATTGACCAGATTTGTTTTTATTATATATTTTATTTTTTAGAATAGTCTTAGATTTGTAGAAAAATTGAGCACATGGTATAGAGAGTTATATTTATCCTCCCACCTTGTACATAGTTTCCCTTATTATTAACATCTTACATTAGAAAGGAACATTTGTTACAATTAATAGCCCAATATTAGTGCATTATTACTAATTAAATCCATATTTATTCAGATTTCCTTAGTTTTTGCCTGATATCCTTTTTCTGTTCCAGAATCCCATCCAGTATACCACATTTCCTTTAATTGTCATATCTCCTTAGGTTTCTCTTGACTATGCAGTTTTTCAGACTTTCCTTGTTTTTGATGACCTTGACATGCTATACCTGAATTCTACAAGTTATACATGTATACAAGATATAAATGAATCCCACAACTACTTACTGAGAGTCACCTACTGTAGGCCAGGCACTTTGCTAGATATTGGAATTAATGAATATCTTAAGATTCTGCCTTCATGGAGCTTACAGACTAGTAGAGGAGATAGAAAACAGGCAAGTAAATAGATTTTTGAAAAGTGCTCTGAAAGGAATAAAGAATAGATTGCTATGATTGGGAAAACAAGGAAGGAGTTAGTTTCAATAGAAGGGTCAGAGAGAGTCTGAGAAGGAGGAGCTATCATGCTGGGAGGAGGAGAGGGACAGGGAGAACAATCCAGGTAGAGATCCTCTCTTGTTTTGAGTAACTTGAAAAGGCCAGGGTGAGCAAGGGTGGTGGAGAAACATATATAAAATTAAAGGGGTGGATAGAAACTAAATCTTGCAGCAACCTTTATGTGCCATTAACCCTCCAGCTTTGGGGCAATGTCACTTAATTCAACGCTGCCTCTCACAGTTCTGTAATCAAAGTCTTCTGATTACAGCTCTCTAATTAGACCTCTAGTGGGGCATGGTTCTCAGATGCTTTATCTTTCTGTGGGTTCACAGCTCCATTGTCAAAACAGGGGTGGAGACTTATCCAAAAACAGTTGGCTATGCCATTGGCATTTGGAGAGCTAATAGCCTTTAGATATATATTAATACCAGTTACCACTTGAGTTTTACTTGATCCTCTGAATTTGTACCTTTTATTGCATATCTTATTACTCCTGCTTTTGTTTATAAATCTGCAACTGACGAAAAATTGGGAGATCCCATTTTTATCATCTTAATATCTACCACTAGCTCCATGACTGTGGACAAATTACTTTAACTCTTGTTTGTCCTGGTTCTTCATATGAAAGCTGGCATTGCAGCATTGGCTGTTCCTTATATTTACCTTAATCTCTTCTAGACTTTCTTCTAAGCAGAGTTTCTTTAAGGAAAGGAATAAATAATTTCCTTTGATTTTGACCAGTACTTGGAAATTCTGCTGCATTTCTTTACTTGCCCTATTCTTAATGGGAATTCTCCTATTAACTTCCCCTGTAGAGGACTTTGTGCTAATGGGGTAGGTAGTCAGATAGTCAGGTTTATTGACTCTATGATATTGAACTCTGTGGTGTTTGTGACTGCAATGGGAACCAGGCTTACGTGTGCTTATGATAAGTAAGTGAGAGGAACTAAGGACCATTGCCTCAATCTCAGTTACATTGTCCGCCTGAAAAAAATTTCTGTGGCAAATACTGGTCACTGAGGATTTAATTAAAACCCTAATGGAGCCCTGACTGGTTTGGCTCAGTGGATAGAGCGTCAGCCTGTGGACTGAAGGGTCCCAGGTTCGATTCCGGTCAAGGGCATGTACCTTGGTTGCGGGCACATCCCCAGTGGGGGGTGTGCAGGAGGCAGCTGATCGATGTTTCTAACTCTCTATTCCTCTCCCTTCCTCTCTGTAAAAAATCAATAAAATATTTAAAAAAAAAATAAATAAAAAATAAATAAAACCCTAATGGAATCTGTGATAGAAAGGCATGAAAAACTTAACCCAAATTCCTTATCTCAAGATAAGCAGCCTAACTTATAGGGTACATTTTTACCTGGCCAGATATTACTTAATATTTTCTGAATTTTTCCAGAAAATCATTAAATGCCATTGTGTTTGTTGATCACAATAATTTCACTGAGTAGTGCCCAATAAGCAGTTTCAAGTACCTTTGAATTTGGAGGACCATCTCTCTCTCAGAGTAATTATGCTGCATCAGGAAAGGCATAATTTGGGGCAAGTGACAATAAATACTATAGTGTAGGATTTACACATGGATTTACCAGAGCTCTTGTTATTTCTACTGATAGTCAATAGGCCATGTTATAGGTGAGTCATTTTTCAACACCAGAAAAGATGGGACTACAGTCATTTGGTTTAGCTTCTGACTTTATTGGTATCATTAGTATGAACCAGTATGTATCCTTCTAGGACAGCGGTTCTCAACCTGTGGGTAGCAACCCCTTTGGGGGTTGAACGACCCTTTCACAGGGGTCGCCTAAGACCATCAGAAAACACATATGTAATTATATTGTTTTTGTGATTAATCACTATGCTTTAATTATGTTCAATTTGTAACAATGAAAATACATCCTGCATATCAGATATTTACATTCGATTCATAACAGCAAAATTACAGTTATGAAGTAGCAACGAAAATAATTTTATGGTTGGGGGTCACCACAACATGAGGAACTGTATTAAAGGGTCACGGCATTAGGAAGGTTGAGAACCACTGTTCTAGGACTTTAGTAGGAATAGTTGAAGACCCAAGTTGAAACAGAAAAATATTTGAACTGTTTAATCAATTCTGAATTATGATATAGCATGTTAAAGAGCAAAACTAGTATTTGCTTCCTTTGCAAATTGTTCTTTATATCCTTGGAGACCTATTTAAGATACAGTATATTTTAAATTTCTTCTAGCCTTTCACATAATATCTTTAATATCTCTTAAAATTCTCAATCCTATAGCTTCAAGCACAAATGCCAGCCTGATATCCACTTCATCTACAATTGCCAATATTCCAGCAGCAGCAGTTTCCAGCATCTCAAACCAGGTACAGTGCTACTTTTGTTTATCCTATTTGATATGGTTCATCTAGCTAGCTCGTCTTCTCTTCTTTTATTGTCAATTTGCCAACCTAAATATGTGCTGTGGAAAGACCCTTCTCTGGAAGCCCTGAGAACCTGTCCCTTGGATGGTTTCATAGGCCCCGTCCAGTTTCTCTCAATGATATGGTTCTATCTGCTCCCTTTATCTACTGTGTGTCTCTATCTCCTACCCTTCCCTTTTTAGAATGTAAGCTCTGTGAGGGTAGGGATTTATTTCTCTATTTTGTTCACTTACATGTTCCCAGAGTTCATAAAAATGCCTGGCGTTCACATTAAAGGCACATAATAAATATTTGTGGAATGAATAAATGTTGCTTCCACTTTTATTTAGCTACTCATTCCTTTGTGAATTCTTTGTGGTCTGTTTTTTTGTTTTTTTGTTTGTTTGTTTGTTTTTAATTCTCATCCAAGGATATTTTTTCCAATTATTTCTAGAGTGTAAGGGAGGGAGGAGAGGATGAGAAAGAGAGCGAGAGGGAGAGATACACATCAATGTGAGAGAGACACATCCATTGGTTGCCTGCCAGGGCTGGGGAACATGCAACCAAGGTACATGCACTTGACCAGGAATTGAACCTGAAACCCTTTGGTCCACAGGCCGATGCTCAAACCACTGAGAAAAACTGGCCAGGGCTGTGGTCTGATCGGTATCATTGTTCTATTGACGTTTTATCTTGGATCACTGGTAATATCTTCAGTGCCTTTATTGTTATGTTTTTATTTGTTTCTCTGCAGCAATTAATATTATCAACCACTGTATCCATCTTTTTTCTGGCTGTATTTAACATACTACTATTCTGGTTCATTTTTTTATGTTTGGTCCTGCATTTGTTCATCTTTTAATCCACAAATATTTATTGAGTTCCTCCTATTAGGGATAAGATGTACCTGGCACTCTTCAGGCTACATCTATCTCTCTTCCTTTCTTAGCTTTTCTTGTGTCAGGGACAGTTTGTATTTAGTTTTCCATCCCCAGGAATGTTTAACCACATTCACAATATCCATTTACTACCTCTGAAATAAAGATTCTAGTCGTAATCTTAGCTACAGGCTTTCTGCTTATTGGTGGATTTTTTTTTTAATGTCCTGTTATTTCCTTAAGTTTACCATATCTAAAAACAATCTTTCATTCTTCCCTTTCCTCTGTCACCTTGTTCTCCAACAGTAAAACCACTTTTCTCTAGGACTTCTCAATTCTTGTTAATGAGACCATTTTTTAATAAACCTAGGCCTAGACCAGTCAACAGTATTTTTTCCTCACTTATCCCTAATCCAGCCTTTTCTAAAATTCTTTTTTTTTTTCACTTTTGCTGTCATTTCCCATGTTTTGTCCTCTAGCCCCTTAATCCTAAATTACTGTATTTAACTATTCATCTCTCATTTTCTAAACACCATCTGATTACTTTTCTCTAAATGTCACTTTTTATCCTACACTCATCTGCTCATTATCTTTCTGTCTGTTTACTTGTTGTCTTGAATTTGATAATCCCCATTTCCTGCCCCCGAATAAGCAAATCACCATTGTCTAAACTCATCCTCCGGAAATTCTGTTTCTTTGTTATGGGGTGAGGCCACAACATTAGTAACAAAGAAACAGAATTTCTGGAGGATGAGGCCCAGAAATCAGGATTTTAAAAAGATTCCCAGGTGATTCTAATGTGCAGCCAAGGTTGAGAACCACTGGACACAATCCAAGTCATATTCCTTAACCAGCCATTCAAGCCTAAAAAGATCCTTTCAACCAGACTGAACATCTCTGGCTCCTTAATAAAATCTTTTCAGAGCCTATTCTTGTATTTATTCCCCCTGCCTACTTATCTCAGTAAACACTCTAACCACAATCTTCTGTGATACTTGTCTTCCTCTGTGTTTCACTCATTTGACATATAATTTATTGCTAATTTGTTGGAACTGGTGTTTTTTTTTCTTAGCTCCTGTTGAATTTTTAACTCCCTTGAGTACAGCTAGTATGACTTACTCTCTGTAATAATCTCTTTTCCCACCCATGCACACCCCCCCCCCCACCCCCACTTAGGGTAGGTACTTATATATTCTTTACAAGTAATTGGTCTGATCAGTTAGCGTCTTTCTGTTTCTCATCAACTTCAGTATAGATGGAATTTTTTAAGGTGTGTTTTTGAGCTATACATCATACCCATTTTTTAACAGCTTTATTAAGGTATAATTGACATAAAATAAACTTTACAGATTTAAATTGTACAGTTTGATAAGTTTTGACATGTATGTGCTCATGACACCAGCAAAAGTTCCCTTTGAATATTCTAAAGAAACATTGATTATTTTAGAAAGTTTTTAAACTGGGAAACTTTAATGTAGGATTTGTGATCTTTTTTGTTTAAGGTCTTCTGTCCTTAGAAACACTACCATCTAGTGCAGTGGTTCATAAACTTTTTTTTTTAATTGATTTCAGAGAAGAAGGGAGAGGGAGAGGGTGAGAGAGATAGAAACATCAGTGATGAGAGAGGATCAATGACTGGTTGCCTCCTGCATGCCCCACACTGGGGACAGAGCCCACAACCCCGGCATGTGCCCTGACGGGGAATCGAACCGTGACCTCCTGGTTCACGCTGGCCAGGTGGTTTATAAACTACTTAAAGAGTAGATCTTTCTTCAAGAATTCCATGCAGATATTTATCTAGAAATTCAGTACGTAAAATAGGAAGAAGAGAGAGAGAGCTATTATATTTAGAAAAAGGGACATTATGTGTAGAGTGCGTGGGACCTTTCCCTCTCAGCTTTCCCCCATTCCAGACAGCCATGAGGCATCTCCTCTTGACTCGTAGGTTTCCAACAGAATGCATTGTGAAAATCATTTCTTTAAGCTGAAGATATAAGAAGCAGCCAATTTAATGTTTAAGGAAAATAATTATGAATAGGAAGGGCATGAGAATTTTTGTTGTTGAAATTAATGTTTTGCTGTATCTAAAAGTCTTATTTTTCTCCCTTAATCCCTTTGATATACAGGACTATCCCACCTATACTATCCTTGGTCAGAGTCAGTACCAGGCCTGCTACCCCAGCTCCAGCTTTGGAGTCACAGGCCAAACTAACAATGATGCTGAGAGTACCACATTAGCAGCAACCACATACCAGACGGAGAAGCCTAGTGTCATGGTACCTGCGCCTGCAGCACAGAGACTTTCCCCTGGTAAGCACCACAGCTCTAAAAACTTCGGCTTTAAGGGCACTTCATCTGACAGGTGATGGTGACGAGTATTTTGTTCTGGTCTAAGTTACTGTTGCCATGCTATTTGTTTTCCCTCTCAGGAGTATATAAACATTGAAGCCAGGCTGTAACAAGTCATTGGCAGGCTGAATGTAATACCTGATGCTGTAAACAGAAAAGTACCAAGAATGAAAAGGCTGTATTTATGACTCCTACTTCATCCCACCCCCCTTCTATAGCTCTAACATGATTGTCACAGGGAACTTCATGGCACATTTTATAGAAGTTTTAGTCTGAATATTTTGGACTTCTGCTCAGCTTCAGAGCAGTAGTTCTTAACCTTTTCTGTGTCATGGATTCCTTTAAGATTCTAAGTAAAGCTAAAGAAACACATGAAATTTGACCTACAAATTTAGATCTGTGCGTTTAGCTTTGAAATGTTTCAATGGATTATGATGTCCAGGTTAGAAACAAACAAACCCTGACACATTCAATAAACATATGCACACACTTTTAAAAATATATATTTTTTTATTGATTTCAGAGAAGAAGAGAAACATCAGTGATGAGAGAGAATCATTGATTGGCTGCCTCCTGCATGCGCTCTACTGGGATTGAGCCCACAACCCGGGGAATGTGTCTGACCAGGAATTAAACCATGATCTCTTGGTTCATAGGTTGAATCTCAACCACGGAGCCACACTGGCTGGGTCATACTTTTTATTTATCACTAATTTTCATGAAAATTTGATGATAGTGATAGTTGTCTTCCCCTGTATTTCACTCATTTAAAGTTTGCTGTCATATCATATCACTTGAGGAAGGACTGTTTATTGTTATTAGCTCTGATGCATTTTTAAAAATAGTGCTCTACATCAACTAAAGCAGTTTTCTGTGTGCCTTTACCAGTCTTCTAAGTAATGGACATACAGATGGCCGCTTCAAAATTATGTAACTTTGAAATAATTACATGTAATGATGCTTTACTTTTGATTTCATTTCTCTAAATCTCTTCGTTCTTCATAACAATTTTAACTTTTGAATAATGAAGAATTTCAAACAGACAGACGTTGTCCGAGTAGTCTAGTGAACCCTTATGTATCCAACATCCATCTTCAACAATAACAGCTCATAGGCAAACTTTTTTTCAACTATACTTCATCCAGTTCCCTCTCTAAATTCTAACATCATTCTAAAAGATAAATGCTCAACATGAGCACAATTTTATTATCCCATCTACAATAATTCAACAATAATTTCTTAATATCATAAAGTACCAAGAGGTATTCATATTTCCTGTTTTCTCATAAATATTATTTTGTTTTTCTTTTTACAGTTTGTTTAAATTAGGATCTAAGTAAGATCCATACATTGTGATTGGAAGATACATATTTTGTCTCTTTTAATCTATAAATTCCTCCATCTCTTTTTTTTATTCCCCCGTGTACTTTATTTTGTACAAGAAACTATTGCGTTGATTATATCCTTATAGCACTGGTTCTCAACCTTCCTAGTGCCACGACCCTTTAATACAGTTCCTCATGTTGTGGTGACCCCCAATTTCATTGTTACAAATTGAACATAATTAAAGCATAGTGATTAATCACAAAAACAGTATGTAATTATATATGTGTTTTCCGATGGTCTTAGGTGACCCTGGTGAAAGGGTCCTTCGACCCCCAAAGGGGTCGCGACCCCCAGGTTGAGAACCGCTGCCTTATAGGGTAGTTTAACATATCCTGCTGCCTTGTGTATATTATTGTACATTAGTAAATGGATCTAAAGCAGTCTTTTTCAACTAGAGGCAACATGTGCCTCCCTCTTCCCGCTTTGACATTTGGCAATGTATAAAAACATTTTTGGTTGTCACACTATGTGGAGTGCTGCTGGCAGCTAGAGTGTAGAGGCCAAGGATGCTGCTTAGTCAGACACCCTACAATGCACAAGACAGCACACTCACAACAAACATTAATCTGGCCCAAAATGTCAATTGTGTCAAGTTGAGCAACTCTGATCTAGAAGCTTAATCAGATTCAGATTTTTTTTCTTTTTTATGCAAAACAATGTTATAGATGTGTTCTTTCATTGGGTGCGGGTGTATAAATCCTAGTAATAACTCTCTATGACGTTAAGATCTGTTGATGTTCAGTGCCCAGTTCTGCATTCCCAAATTAAAGTTTGGTTTTTCATGCTTTATCTCTGCAATATGATTCTTAAGGACAAAAAACTTCTGGCCCTCTTCCCTCTCTGTGACTACGAGCAATAAATGTCTTGTTTTTCCTTTTCAGGAGACCCTTCTACAAGCCCGTCTTTGTCCCAGACTACACCAAGTAAAGATGCTGATGACCTGTCCAGAAAAAACATGACTGGAAAGAACCGGGGCAAGAGGAAGGCTGATGCTAGCTCTTCCCAGGACAGTGAATTGGAAGTATGGGAAGAAACTTCTTTGAGTTACCTACTTTATTTTTTTCTTCATTTCTTAAGTTTATTAAAATATCTATCTATCTGTCTATCTATCTATCTATCTATCTATCTATCTATCTCATGGAATAATATGGTTCTATGGTGTGTACCCTTTAATTCCTGGGCAAGAGAAACTGAGTTGATCAAGTAATAAGAGAAATGTAAAAGCACAGTTGTCTATGCCCATAACTTTCCATATTACTTCAGATGTTTTTACCAAAAGTATCAAAAAAGCTTTTCTGAATTTAAGTAACCAGTTAACTCTTTAAGGGAAAGAAGCAACTATTCTCTATATTCCAGAGAACAGAAAGAACAGTGCATTATCTTCAGAAAGCAGAGGGTGTCACAAGTAATGTCATACCGTTCGCCATTCAAAAATCTCAAAGTAAAATGAGAAGACTGGAGTGCTTTAGACAAAGTTTCTGGGAAGCATGCAACCAAATCTGATGACTTTATTTTATTTATTTATTATTATTTTTTTTACTTATCTCTTTTTTTTTATTGCTTAAAGTATTAAAAGTGTATTACATATGTCTCCTACCCCTCCCCCCCTTGACATTCCCCCAGCCTCCCCTACCCCCCAGTATCTTATGTCCATTTGATGACTTTATTAATGAGATTTACACTTATTTACTCTGTGGTTAAACACTATAAGAGTTTACTATGGGGATACATTTGGCTTCATTATTATAAAAAGACTAGAAAGTCATACAAACTATTAATAAGAGTGAAGTTTTGATATTAATCGTTTTGTTTTTCAATTTTTCTATAATAGAATTATTTAATAAGGAGAAAAGCTGTCTTTAAAAATGAGTCCATTGATAGGTGTTCTGAAGACATGGGTAAATTGAAGCTGTTTTTGGAGCCTCTCTTCCCCTTTATTCTTGGGGCAAGAAAAAGAAGAAAGGGAGGGAGGGAGGGGAAGGAGAGAGAGAGAAGGAGAGGAAGGAACAGAAAAGAAAGAGAAAGAAAGAAAATCTAAAGTCCTAATATGGTTCTTGGGAAAAACAGAGAGAGAGAGCTCATTTTTGAAAATCGTGGTAAAATATACTTAACATAGTATTCACTATTTCTAAGTGTGATTCAGTGGTAGTAAATATTTTCACAAACTTATTTAATTGTTGCCACTATTTATTTCCATGATCCTAGTACACAAAAACTTTGTACCCAGTAAGCAATAACTCCCTTTTCTCTCTTACTAGCTCCTAGTAACCTCTGTTCTACTTCCTGTCTTTTTGAATTTGCCTGTTTTAGATATCTCATAAAAAATAGCATAATACAATATCTATCCTTTTATGACAGACTTTTTTTCAAGGTCCATTCATTTTGTAGCAAGCATAAGAACTTTGTTCCTTTTTATGGCTGAATACTGTTTCATTGGAGTATTATATATATACCGCATTTTGTTTATTCATCCTGTTGATGGACACCTGGGGTTCTTTCACCTTTGAGCTGCTAAATAGTGCTGCTGTGAACAATGCTATACCAGTATCTCTGAGTACCTCTTTTCAGTGATTTTGGGTAAACCTAGGAGTAGAATTGCTGGATAATACGGTAATTCTATGTTCAACTTTTTGAGGAACCACCAAAATGTTTTCAGTAGTGGCTATACCATCTAACATTCCCATCAGCATGCATGAGGATTCAGTTTCTCTACATCCTCACCCATATTTTTGATAATAGTCATCCTAATAGATGTGAAGTGGTATCTCATTGTGGTTTTGATTTGCATTTCCTTAATGACAAATAATGTTGAACATCTTTTCATGTGTTTATTAGCCATTTGTTTATTTTCTTTAGAGAAATGTCTATTCAAATTCCTTGCCCTTTTTTTCTTATTCCTGAGGATATGTTCATTGATTTTATTTATTTATTTTTCATATATATTTATTAATTTCAGAGAGGAAGAGAGAGTGATAAAAACATCAGTGATGAGAGAGAATCATTGATCAGCTGCCTTCTGGACATCCCATACAAGGAATCGAGCCTGCAACCCAAGCATGTGCCCTGACCAGGAATTGAATCCTGATCTCCTGATTCATATGTCGATGATCAACCACAGAGCCACACCAGCCAGGCTGTTCATTGATTTTAGAGAGAGGGGAAGGAGAGAGAGAGAGAGAGAAGAGAGAAAAGAGAGAAAATGAAAATCCTCGATTAGTTGTCTCCCGTAGGTACCCTGACTAGAAATCAAATCCACAACCTTTTTTCTGTATTTGATGACACTCCAACCAACTGAGCCACCCAGTCAGGGTACTTACCCATTTTAAAACTGAGTTTTAAATTTGTTTTTTATTGAGTTTTAGGAATTTTTTATATATTCTAGATATTAATCCTTTGTCAGATATATGGTATACAAATATTTTCTCCCATTCTGTGGATTGTCTTTTTACTCTCTTGATGGTATCAGGGTAATGCTGGCTTCATAGAGTGAGTTAAGAAATGTTCCCTCTTCTTCAACTTTTTGGAATAGCTTAAGACGACTTCTTTAAATGTTTGGTAGAATTTACCAGGATAGCCATCTTGTCCTAGGCTTTTCTTCCTTGGGATGTTTTTGATTACTGATCCAATCATCTTACCAGTTAAAGGTCTATTCAGAATTTCTATTTCTTCTTGAGTCATTTGGCACTTAGTGTTTTTTTTAGAAATTTGTTCATTTCACCTAGGTTATTTTTGGTGTACAGCTGTCCATAGTGTTCTCTTATAATCCTTTTTATTTCTAAAGTCTAAAATTAGTAATAATGTTCATTTCTGATTTTAGTCATTTGAGTTTTCTTTTTCTTAGTCTAAAAAGTTGTCAATTTTATAGATTTTTATTTTTTACAATATATTTTGATTGATTTCAGAGAGGAAGGGAGAGGGAGGGAGAGAGAGAAACATCAGTGATGAGAGAATCATTGATTGACTGCCTCCTGCATGCCCCCTACTAGGGGGCATGTGCCCTTGACTGGAATCGAACGTGGGACTCTTCAGTCTGCAGGCTGACGCTCTATCCACGGAGCCAAACTAGCTATGGCTTATAGATCTTTTTAAAGAACTGGCTTTTAGTTTTGTTGATTTTCCTTGATTATTTTTCTATTCTATGCTTTATTTATCTCCATTCTAACTTTTATTATTTCCTTCTTTCTGCTGGCTTTTTCTAGTTTTTTAAATTGTACAGTTAGGTTATTTATTAATTGGGATCATTTTTAAGTTATGCATTTACAGCTGTAAATCTCCTTTTTAGCACTGCTTTTGCTGCATACTACAATTTTTTTTGTTGTTGTGTTTTTATTTTCATTCATTTCAAGGTATTTTCTAATTTCACTTGTGATTTCCTCTTCCATCCTTGATTATTTAAAATTGTGTTGTTTAATTTTCACGTATTTGTGAATTTTCCAGTTTTCCATTAATTTCTTGCTTTATCCCATTGTGATTAGAAAAGATGTTCACTCATTATTTTTCATATTTTCCTCCCTCAGCGGGTATTTCTGTGGGACTTGGATGAAACTATCATCATCTTTCACTCCCTTCTTACTGGATCCTATGCCCAGAAGTATGGAAAGGTAATTTGAGTCTTTCTTCCTTTGTTGTAACCATCCTTTTTCTGCTATAAGAGCAGGTAACCAAAATCACTTTCTCTGCTACCTCCACCTTACCCTAGGCCTTTCCATGTTAAATTTCCCCTGGTAGCTTTTACCAGGCAGGCTGCATGGTCAGGCAGAGTTGATGATAAAGCTAGAGACTAGACCTGAGGTAAGTGGTGAAAGCTGAAGTTCTTTGAGAGTGGTATTTTGTATAAATGAAGTATGGGAATGATGCTCAAAACAGAGTGGAGTCTCGGGATTATATATTCCAAAGACCAATCTATTATCCCTTAAGTTTCTTTTAACAACCTAAACTGTACATTTCATTTACCTAGTTCAAATTACAGATAATATATAAAGTATCTTTCTAAAAGAGATTACTTACCTTCTTAAATATACCAAGCAGAATTTAACTTGTTTTGTCATTAATCTAAACATCAGTTTTCATAGAGGGATGAGCTGTTTTTGAGCTATTGCCTATATATTTCTACACTAAACTACCTTCAGGCACCTATTTTTCTGTATTATAAATACATTTTATAAAAATATCTGCCTCTTTTGCTCTCATACTATTACCATATATTCCTTATTGTCACAAATGTTTGTGTTAGGAGTAATTTCCACAGACATTTAGTATATAGACTGGCAAGCTCCTATGCTAAATACCGTAACTAGGCTGTTTATACCATAAATAAATAAATAAAATAAGAGCATACAGCCTCTAAATGAAGACCTGGTTGTTCATTTTAAAACTAAGTGCATTGGGGGTTGAAGATGAGGGAAAGCTAACTGCATTGCTTTTCCTGCAAATATTATGACTCTTCGGCCTTTGTTTACTTATTTCCTGGTTGTTGAGATTGTCAGATAGCTGATTTCTGGTATTATACTCTGTGTGTGTGCGTAGGGAAGATAATGGGTGTTACAATATTAATATTTTAGCAATAGTTAGAGTTTCTCCTGAAACAGAATTTCCCCCCAAAATAATTCAAGTGTTGTGTGTTTTTAAATATTTTTATTGAGTTTTAGAGAGAGATGCAAGGAGAGGGAGAGGGAAACATTGATGTGAGAGCAACACATAGATTGGCTACCTCCTGCATGTCCCCTACAGGGCATTGAGTTTGCCAACTGGGCATATGCCCTGACCAGGAATCAAACCATCAACCTTACGGTGCACGGGACGACAAGGTTGTTTTTGTTATTGTTGTTTTTAAGTGGGTTTGGTCTTCTAGAAACTAAAGTCTTGAAATTTTTAACTTTTCACAATTCCAGATTCTTAAAACTGAATGAAATTGCATCAGTAATAGTTAGAAGCACTATTGTGGGTCTGTGTTGTTCTGGCCTTGACCCAAATAATTTTTAAATATTTAAGGATCAGAACCAGATCTGTGAGTATCAAGTCAAGCAATTTTTCTCTTATTGTATTCCAGGACCCAACAGTAGTGATTGGCTCAGGTTTAACTATGGAAGAAATGATTTTTGAAGTGGCTGATACACACCTATTTTTCAATGACTTAGAGGTAAGCATTTTAAATTGTTTCTGTGCTTCAATGAAACATTTTGTTCAGTAACTATTTAGTGCTTATGTAATTAGAGGATATGTGGTTAGGGTGGGTATGGAGAGGCCAGCGGGTTACTTAGATTTATATAGTCTTGTAGAAATAGTGCCTTGGCTAAGTCATCACAGTCTTGGTTCTATCCCTCAATTGTATTGGCTCAAAAATTTTATTGTTTTTCTGGAAGTGATCTAGCTCTGTTTTGCCAACCCATTAGGCAAAACACAGATACCAAAATTTCAATTTATTCATATATATTAAATAATATATAAGGTGGGTTTGACTTGTTTTTGTGCTCTTTTTTTAAATATATATTTATATTGACTTCAGAGAGGAAGGGAGAGATAGAAACATCAATGATGAGAGAAAATCATTGATCAGCCACCTCCCAGTCACTTCCCACTGGGGGATTGAGTCCACAACCATGTGCCCTGACCGGGAATTGAACCCTGGCATACTGGTTCATAGGTTGACACTCAACCACTGAGCCACACCAGCCAGGCAATTATTTGTGGTCTTAAGTGTATTTGACTATTCTTCAATTTTACCTTCTTTTTTTTTTTAAATAAATCTATATTGTTCAGATTATTACAGCTGTTCCTCTTTTTTCCCCCCATAGCTCCTCTCCACCCAGTTCACACCCCACTCTCTGCCCTTACCACCCCCACTGTCCTCATCCATAGGTGTACGATTTTTGTCCAGTCTCTTTCCACACCCCCCACACCCCTTTCCCCCCTGAGAATTGTCAGTCCACTCCCTTTCTATGCCCCTGATTCTATTATATTCACCGGTTTACTCTGTTCATCAGATTTTTTATTCACTTGATTTTTAGATTCACTTGTCGATAGATATGTATTTGTTGTTCGTAATTTTTATCTTTACCTTTTTCTACTTCCTCTTCTTAAAGAATACCTTTCAGCATTTCATATAATACTGGTTTGGTGGTGATGAACTCCTTTAGCTTTTTCTTATCAGTGAAGCTCTTTATCTGACCTTCAATTCTGAATGATAGCTTTGCTGGGTAAAGTAATCTTGGTTGTAGGTTCTTGCTATTCATCACTTTGAATATTTCTTGCCACTCCCTTCTGGCCTGCATAGTTTCTGTTGAGAAATCAGCTGACAGTTGTATGGGTACTGCCTTGTAGGTAACTGACTTTTTTTCTCTTGCTGCTTTTAAGATTCTCTCTTTGTCTTTTGCCCTTGTTATTTTAATTATGATGTGTCTTGGTGTGTGTGGTCCTCTTTGGGTTCCTTTTGTTTGGGGTTCTCTGCGCTTCCTGAACTTGTAAGTCTATTTCTTTCACTGGGTAGGGTAAGTTTCCTGTCACTATTTCTTCAAATAGGTTTTCAATATCTTGCTCTCTCTCTTCTTCTGGCACCGCTATAATTCGGATGTTGGGATGCTTGAAGTTGTCCCAGAGGCTCTTTACACTATCTTGATATTTTTGGATTCTTTTTTCTTTTTGCTTTTTCGGTTGGGTATTTTTTACTTCTTTGTATTTCAAATCTTTGACTTGATTCTTGGGATCCTCTAGTCTGCTGTTGGATCTCTGTATATTATTCTTTATTTCAGTCAGTGTATGCTTAATTTCTAGTTGGTCCTTTTTCATATCCTCAAGGGTCTCACTAAATTTATCGGCGATTTCTAGAAAATTCTTGAAAAACCTTATAACCATGGTTTTGAACTCTATATCCAGTAGTTTGCTTTCCTCCATTTCTGTCATTTGTGACCTGTTTCTTTGTCTCTGCATTTTGGCTGCTTTCCTGTGTTGATAGAGTGGCTTTGTGTGCTAGATGTCCTATAGGGCCCAATGGCTCAGCGTCCCCAATTACCTGAGGTGAACACTCTTGGTGCACCCCTTGTGGGCTGTGTACACAGTCCTGTTGTAGTTAAGCCTTGATTGTTGTAGTTATCACTGGGAGGAGTTGACCTCCAGGCCAGTTGTCTGTGAGAATCAGCTGTGTCTACAGTGGGAGAACTTCTGTGCTGAAGACACCCTTCCGGGGGAAGACTTGCTTCAGTGGGGCTTTGGTACTCACTGAGTCTGCCCCCTGAGTGTGTCCCTTATGGATCTGAGGAGTTGTAATTGGATGGTCCCACTCTGACCACTGGGTACACTGGCTCTTGGATCTCTAAGGAGGTGCTAATTTAGCCTCTGCCTGAGGCTACCCAGCAGGAGCTACGGAGAGATCTGCAGATTCCTCTTCCTTGTTTGGGGTTTGGAGGTGCCCAGATGAGGCCCAGCTGTGAAGCAATGCAAGCTGCTATGTGGCCTTGAGCCTTCTTTTGGATGTTCTGGTTCTCTCTGACCCAGCTGTAATTTGTAGGTAATTTTAGATCTCAAAGGGCCAGCCCATTCATATGCAAAAGCCTCTGCTCCAGCTTGGGTGGGACGGGGTCTCAGGGAATCAACAGGGCGGAGCAAACGGATATGGCTGATCCTCAGCCCTGCCCTAAGAGGCCCCGGGTCTCAGTGTCCAGCAGTAATCGCTACAAGCACCTCTGAGAGAAAGCCGCCCTTGAGTTCCGACCGATGCCAGACAGTCCAGTTTCTCCCTGTATGAGTCTGGGTCCCCAGAGACTTGCCTGGAACTGGAGTTCAGAGCAGTCGGGAGCTTGAGACTCCCTCCCGATTAAAAGAGACAACCGCATCCTTAGTTGCTAGTCTTTTCCACTTGCGCCTCCATACCTCTGCACTTTACTTTCACACCGCACCTCCTCTGAGTCTCAGTGTGCTTTTTTTCTCTCCTTCTAGTTGTAGAATTTCCACTCAGCCAACCTTCCTGTGGTTCTGGATGATGTCCGTTTTATCCTTTAGTTGTATTTCTGAAGTGGTGGTGTGAGGCAGCAATTTCTGCTGTTTACTTATGCCACCATCTTGGTTTCTCAATTTTACCTTCTTAAAAGAATCTCTAGATTTGTCAGATCTACAAGTATCAGCTGTAATTCATTTTATTTTATACATGCTGATTTTCCATGGATGAGTTAGCCTTGACATCCAGAGTCGCTGTATAGTTAAGTGCAAGGAAAACCAAGAAACACTGAGAGCTTCTTGGTGAATTTTTTGGCTTTGACATTTTACCTTTGAGGTAAACATGGTTTAGTGGAAAGAACACAGACCTGGGAGTCAGAAGACCGGAGTGTGAGTCCCAAGGAAAGTTATCTTCCCACCTTTGGGCCTCAGTGAAGCAGTTATTCGACACAAGAAACTATTAAAAGTTGTTCTATCTGGGGAGGAGGATGCATTACTGGGACACGGAAGTAGGAAGGAGCAGATTTGTCACTTAATATCCTTTTGAATTTTGAACTGTACACCAAATGTATTACCTAGTTTTAAAAATAGTGAAAATTTTACAGTAAATTAAGATAGCATTTTATAAACATGAAATAATTCTATTCCTTTTCAAATATAATCCAGTTCTACTTAACAGACAATTCTCCAACAAATTAAATTAATAAGGCTCTAAACTTTAATACTTTAGTCTAAGCTCCACGATGCTTTAATCTTTCCTCAACTTCACATGTTGAGAAATTAGGACATCAGAGTTATTCAGCAAACATTTGTTGAAAACTTATTATCTGCCAGTAATTATTGCCAAATTGTATTTGTAATGATTTTCTAGACATAGTCCTCACTCAGGACTGAAAGTTCTGTGAAGAATTTGACCTGAATGTGTTCCTGCCCCTGAGGTCAGTGGTTATCAACTTTAGGGGGCATAAGAATCACCTGGGGACCTTGTTAAAAATGAAGATTCTAGGACTTCACTCCCAGAAATTCTATTCACATAGTTCTGGGGTGGACCCAAATATGCATTTTTTAAAAACTTCCCCAGAGGATTCTGATGCAGGTGGACATTACAATACCACCCTAGGTGATGTCAGAGGAGTAAATCTGTGAGAGTTAGGCAGTGGGTGGCATTTTATGTCAGTACTAATGGGTTTGGTGGAAAGAACCTTGAATCTGAATTATAAGGCTCTTTCTAGATTCTTTATACCACTCACTTGGGTAAATCATTTTACCTCACTTTTATAACATGAGGAGATTGACTTAGATGAACTCTTCTGTGTACCAGATTTGAATTTATAAATTTCTGTTTCAGTCACTTTCAGTTGTGATACTACACTCTACCAACATCTGTTTCTTCTGCAAGAATTTATTGGGTACATGCTGCATAAGGTCACTGGACTAGACCAGAGGAGTACAAAAGAGATGGAAGATAGGGGTCGTGTTGTAAGAGGCCTACAGTGTAATAGAACTTTCAATTTAGTATAGAACATGGACACACCTGACAATGTAAGGGAGTTTGTGCTCATACCTAGGAGCTGTTGGAAAAATGAACTATAGAGATAAGAGCATAAGTGAGGGTTGGCTTGGTAAAGGTTTCATGAAGACTGTGCTGTATGAATTAGGCCTTAAAAGAAGATGAACAGCAAGGGGGGTGAGAGTGATCCTCCAAGAAAGACCATAAGGTATTTCATCATTCCACCATTGTTTGTGGTGTTTTTACAATATGTCATGTTGGTACTAGCACTACTACTGGCCAGACTGAAATAGTGTATGGTTTTGTCTTTTAACAGGAGTGTGACCAGGTGCATGTGGAAGATGTGGCTTCTGATGACAATGGCCAAGACTTAAGGTGATAAAAACAACGATGCCTTAAATACTAGTACACCATAAGACATAATCTAGGCTTAGAGGAAAACAAAGAAAATCATTTGTTTCCTCCACCAGTCTTGCTTTATTGCAATATTTGCTTTATTATGGTGGTCTGGAACCGAACCCATAATATCTCCAAGGTAAACCTATATCAGTTATCTGTTGTATAACAAATTATCCCAAACTTAGTACCTTAAAATAATACTCCCTCTGTCCCATAATAATAGTAGCAGTTGATGGATGTAATTTGTCCCATAATAATAGTAGCAAAAGAAAATAAATATAGAATGCAACATTTATTATCAAAAAACTAGATTAAATTAAACAATAAATTAAAAATAGTACTCCTAATTTTTATTTGAGTGTTCAGATAGTTTCTGGATTTTTCAATAATTTCGTTACTGCATTTTAAACTTGTAGGTAGGATCCCCTGGCTGCGAAGCTTTGCTTTCCCTATATGCGTGAGCTTAAAATTATTGGAGCCATCGTTCTTCATTGCTTCCAGCATAACTTGTTGAAGTGACAGAAGCGTAGTATCCAGCATTTCGGGAGAAATGTCATCAAAGGCTAACATGGCGCCTCTTCTGCTGAGAGGACTATGTCTACATTTTTCAAGTTTTCTCCACAATCTTTGCATTTCTGTCCACAGTTTTGTTTTTTCAAAGAATCAACATTAGCATAGGATTCTCCTTGACAATTATTTTCGGAAGCACATTTCCAAATTCTTGATATGGTCATTCTGTTGCACTTAAATTGTTTTGCAGCTAATATAATTGCACCTTTCTGCAACTTTTCCTTTTTCTTTTGTTGCATCAAGAACTGGACAATTGCAACTCGATCTTTGCTTGAAAACTCTCTTTTTTTCATCTTACTTTTACAATAGGTTGATATTCAACTGAAATAAAACAATCAATTTCGATCAGCGGATGAAATTAGAAAAAATAGTTATAATTCATAATAATTAGATTAACCTAAAAGTTGAAAGATATGTCAAAACAAATGACAGATGTCATGAAACATTGATTTTGATCGAAGGCTTCGCAATTTTGCACTACAACGTAACTTACAGCTGCATTCGCCAATAATTCCCATTTAAATATTCACTTGCTACTATTATTATGGGACAGAGGGAGTAAACATTTATCATCTCATAGTTTCTGTAAGTCAGAAATTTGAAAGTGACTTAGCTAGGTAGTTCCGAATTAGGGTCTCTTAGATTGAAATCAAGACATTGGCAGGAGCTAAATTTATCTGAAGGTTTTATTAGAGGTGGAACCTGATTTCAGCCTCTTGCCTGTGGCTGATAACAGGAGACCTCAGTTTCTCACTGTGTGCCTCTGCATGGGGCAGTTTGAGTGTTCTCAAGTGACAGCTGGCTTCCTTCAGAGCAAGTGCTCCAGGAGAGAACAAGAGAAGTCTAGTCTCTGAAGTCTAACACCACGTTCTGTTTACACTCCAATACATTACATACCCAAAGGAGCGGAATTAGAGGAGAGGAACATTGAAGAATCTGTGGACATAATTTAAAGCCACCCAATGAACTATGAGCTTAAACTAGCCAACAGATCACTGAAAGAACATCCCTATTATCTTACTATTATTAATATTTTGTATTATTACCTTCCATTATTTTATATATTTTTTTTCACAAAGGAATATAAAAATATTAACCACTGTTTACCAGTATTTACAATAAAGTGAACAATATACACTTGAGTAACATTCTGTTTACTACAAAGCTGTTATTTTTCCTGGCTTTTGTTGAACCAGCACCCCAAATACTGAGACTGAGCCAACATGTAAGGAATGAGTTGGAGTAAAGAGAAAACATGCAGATCAAGGGTGTGCCTGGCCTCTAGTATGCGTATAAGATCTTTGGTTAATCTCTTCCTGCCCTCCCCCTCCCCTCTTTCCTCTGGGATTCATCAGTCTGTTCCATGTTTCCATGACAGTGCATTGAGCATCTGCTCCCTGGTGGTCAGTGTGCATCATAGCTAACTGTCAGACAGTCGCTTAGGCTTTTATATACACAGATATAAAAAGGAATGGAAACAAATAATTGGGATTCGTCTTCTGGATAAGAATGCCAAGTTAGTCTTTCTTCATAGAAAGCAATTGCAATTTGAGGACACTTCATATTTGCCTCTTACCAGCACCAGATCAGCCTCATCTGAATCTTTCCATTTCATGAGAAACATTAACTCTCCACTGCTGTCGGTGGCACCGATTATTTGTTCAGGATCAAGACCTCTGGCAAAGCCTCTTGGTTTATCAGCAGCATCTCTTTTCTTCTGTGTTTGCTATCATCAGATTCACTGTCAGATAAAAACTTTCTTTTTGTACCATCTTTTTCTTTACCAGCTTTTTGAGAATTAAGAGATGCTTTAATTAACTCAACAAGCTAAATTTTCTTCAGGTCCCCAAGTATTATCAGCATCTGTGAATCCTTTCCACTTCAGGAAATACTCCACCTTCCCATTCACTACACGTCAATCCAATACTTTTCCACTACAAATTCTTCAGGCTCTGCCTCTTTAACTTTTTTACTCTTTCCATCTGTTTCTTTCCCATTTTTTGCAATGTAGTTTTATTGGAGGCCATTTTTTATTGCAGATTCAAAGAGCTATTACTCACCGCCTCCATGCCGCTCCGCATCCCGTGTCTGCGGCTTCTCCGGTGTCTCTGGCCCTGCATGCCTTCAGCTCCCTATTTTTTAATATTTTTATTGATTTCAGAGAGGGAGAGAGAAACATCAGTGATGAGAGAGAATCATTGATCGGCTGCCTCCTGCACGCCCCACACTGGGAATCAAGCTCGCAACCTGGGCATGTGCCCTTGATCAAACTCAAACTCGGGATCCTTCAGTCCTCAAGCCAATGCTCTACCCACTGAGCAAAACTAGCTAGGGCCCATTAATTTTTTTCTTTTTTTCTTTACATAGTTTCAATCATTTTATATATACATACACAAAAATTTTATATTCTGTTTTTTTTTTCACTGTAAGATATTCTGTCATTAATGAAAGGATCCTTCATTTCAAGCTAACCTCTGTGGGATGCTGGTGCTTGTTCCTACCTCTCTTTCCCTAGTCTTCATCCTTTTTTTGATAGATGTAATAGGGATGATATAGAGGAATAGTGAAAGATAGACTCTGAGACATAGAGATTAGAGAAAAGATTCTCAAAGCACTTAGTCTTGGTGTCAGGTGCTAGGAATAGGACAGAGAATCCCAAGTGGCATTCATCCAAAAACCCCATGCAGTATAGATTTTAATTTTCATTTTCCTCTCTCTCTGCAGCAACTATAGTTTCTCAACAGATGGTTTCAGTGGCTCAGGAGGCGGTGGCAGCCATGGTTCCTCTGTGGGTGTACAGGGAGGTGTGGACTGGATGAGAAAACTGGCTTTCCGTTACCGAAAAGTGAGAGAAATCTATGATAAGCATAAAAGCAACGTGGGTGGTAAGTGTGGCATACAATCAGTCTGATTTTCTCTTTCCTTCTGATTTACTGCTTTCTTGTACAGGGATTCCTTAGAACTCTCTGACAACTGTTTATGAATTTGTGCCACAGTAACATTTTAATTCTATATTTTAAAACATGGAGGTTTGATTAAAATCCTTTGGGGAGGAAGCTCTGCATTTCTGATGGGCTTCTCTTAGCATAAGTTCAAAGCTCTCTTGTTCCTTTTTAGACAAATGCCTTTTTAAAGGAAATATGTTCCATTAATTATATTTGATGACGTATTTTATTCTGGAGTCAAAACTGTCAGTACTAGTTAATAGGTTGCCTTATTGTTTTTTAACTAATATATCAGGACAAGTCATATATAACAAGTCACTAGGTTGGTTTATAGTTTATGGAAAACTAGGTCCAGGAGTATAGGGTGGCAGTATCCATGTGTTGTGATTTGAAGGACCTTGGAAATTCTTTCTAAATATCTCATGTCAGGTGCCACCAGGCCTGAATTCTATTATTTGGGATTAATTAGTGATAGATTGTCCAAATTAGAAGAGACATTAGATATCCACTGAGAAAATTGCTGTCCATCTTGAAAGTAACAAGGGCAGATACCATAGCAAGTTAATTACCTACCACAGCTAGAATCCACATCCCTGAATTCTTGGTCCTCTTTACATTCATGCAGTTCTTTTTCTAGTGATATACCATTATGAGAAAATATTTAAAATTGTAAGCCATCACCCTCAAACTTTTACATACACATAAAATGTTGCATGAAGTTTCAAGGATTTCCTGCACTGCCTAAAGGTATATAACCCTAGGTCAAGAGAATCCTCCTACAATACCATGCTACCGCTTTCTGTGCTGCAGAAAGTAAAAATAGGACTTTGAAAGTCAATTTAGTTCATTTCTGTTACAGTCTTTCAATACCAGGTAAAAATCACAGGCAACTGGGCTTTGGGAGTCAAATTTAAGTGTCTGATTATTTTTTTTTGCCTAGTAAATACCTGGACCTAATTTGCTATAGAAAGTAATATAACCCTCTATAAGAATATCCACCTGTATTTTGTAAAAATTTTTTTTTTTAAATATACTTTATTGACTTTTTACAGAGAGGAAGGGAGAGAGAGAGTTAGAAACATCGATGAGAGAGAAACATCGATCAGCCGCCTCCTGCACACCCCCTACTGGGGATGTGCCCACAACCAAGGTACATGCCCTTGACCGGAATCGAACCTGGGACCTTTCAGTCCGCAGGCCGACGCTCTATCCACTGAGCCAGACCGGTTTCGGCATTGTAAAAATTTTGAATTGTCAAAGTGCCACATCATAATATTAGTTAAGTAAAAGACATATGTTTATGTCATACATGCCATAGAGATAATGGTTTTGTTTTATTAGAAACATTGAAAGTCATCTAATTCTAGGCTTGCATTGTGAAACCATCAATCTGAAAACAAATTATACGCAGTTCTAGTCCTCATAGAAATGCCTTCTATTTTTATGGAATATTGGTAATAGATTACAGGATTTCTCTTCACTATAGAAAATTCAGGGCCAGATTTATTATTTGAATATTATAACTCAAGTGTCTGATAACATGCTCTCATCAGATGAATTCTGTTTTGTTTTGCTTAATTATCTGATCTTAAACAGTGTCTTGGTCTCTTTCTCGCTGGAGTTGTTTCAGAAGTAAATACAGTACAAGTACATGACATTCATAGAGGTGGTCTTTCAACCTGGAATCTCAGGTTGATGTCTTCTGAAAGGGGTAAAGGAAAAGCACAGTCACCAGGAGAGGCAGTAGAAAGACTCTTGAGACCAAAAGCCACTAACTGTGTGTGTAATCTTAGCATCCCTTTCCTCCCTGGGTTCTGGTTTCTTTAGAAAGAGATTGGAATGGTGCAGACTCTTCTTTCAGCTCTAACACTTATTCTTCCCCTTTGGCTCTTGAGCCCATGTCTAAATCAGTGCTACTCAGGGAACGGTCCACCAGTCTGCAGATTCTGCTGCTGATTCATGATGAAAGAGCTTGTGTCAGAATCTAATCATATTGTTTCCTCAGCTGGTTTTCTTGTGCCTGGTAGCAAACATTCTGATGAAGAAAGTGAAAACGATATTTTGAGCAGACTACTCTAGCGTTTTACTAAGAAGAGAACTGTATTAGTTCAGTAGAAATTTTAATGACACACTATTTCTCAATTGAATTCTAGAACTTGTTTCGTGGATGTCAGCAAGGATGTGTTGTCAGATGATACATGTGTCTGCTTTTATTCCCACAGGCCTTCTCAGTCCCCAGAGAAAGGAAGCCCTGCAGAGACTAAGAGCGGAAATTGAAGTGTTAACAGACTCCTGGTTAGGTACTGCACTGAAGTCCTTACTTCTCATCAAGTCCAGGTGTGAACGTGGTTCCTTTAGTCTCATCCTCTCAGAGACACACTCTTTCCTACACCAGCGTAGGACAGGCCATTCCCAAAATAGGATGTGGGGTGGGGAGAGAGGAGTTTAAGTGAAGCAAGGAAGTATGTAGTAGGTTAGTGGGAGGCAGGGCCATTTTATACTAATAACACACCTTAGAGTTTTAAGAGAATATATATGAAAGCCCTTTTCTTCCCCTTTCTTTTTTTTTAATATTTTTTTTATCGATTTGAGAGAAAGAGAGAGAAACATTGATCGGCTGCTCCTGCATGCCTTCACTGGGGATCCAGCCAGCAACCCAGGCATGTGCCCTGACCAGGAATCAAACTGGTGACCTCTTGGTGCATGGGACAATGCTCAATCAACGAAGCCACACCAACCAGGGCTTCCCCTTACTTTTTGCTCACAAAATTAAAACTCAGTAAATCATAATCTCCACCCAGGAGTTGGGCCTGGTGACATCAAAGGATACATAAAGGAGACATATCTCAAATATCCTAAGTACAGGAAGCTTCAAAAAAATGTACCAAAACTTACTCAGGAAGGCAGGCCTCAAAAGAAAAGAATACATTAAGCAGATTAAGGAGATTTCAGTTTAAAGCTTATAATGGGAAATAAATACAGTCATAATTGTATCTAAATCTCTTACTGATTTCTTCCTCAAAACAGGAATTCCAGACCCATAATCTAATAGAGCAAACATTAAAACTGACACAGGTTATTCAGTGAAGTTTGTAAAGGACCTGTGAAATTAATGTGTTTTCTAGAATCTATGTTGCTATTACATGAAGAACAGAGAAGACTTAAATCATATCTCATTAAGAACTGGGTTGCATTTGGATGAAATAGCACTGTAACTGAAAGTCTGTCATTTGTTTCCTAGAGAGTAGTATCAATGACATGGGTTGGTGGTAATTGCTAACAAGTGCAGTGAGCGAATTATCAGAGGGAAATGAGGCAAGAATCAAGTTGCTGCTCTGTGCCCACTATAGAATCTCTGTCCTTTAATATGGAAAGTAAGTAAACCTGAGATAATTAGAACGATAACTGAACATTGACATTGAACAAATATCATTACCAGGCCCTTTAAGGTTAATTTTTAATGGTTAGATCTAAAGGTCACATCCTGGATTGGTTCACCCTTTTCTTTTCTCTCCTTATTTCTCCCTTCTAGGAAGAATTGTGTGAATGTTCTGATCACTACAACCCAGCTGGTTCCAGCTCTGGCCAAGGTTCTCCTATATGGGCTTGGAGAAATATTTCCTATTGAAAACATCTATAGTGCAACCAAAATTGGTATGGTTTCTATTCAGTTTCTTATCACTTCACTTGCCTTACAATAATATTTCCTGCTATGATGTACTTATTATTTACCAGTTCCTCTGTTAGACATATATCTATTTCTATATCTCTGTCTATCTATCTATCTATATCTATATCTATCTATCTATCTATCCATCTATATATATATATCTCCTCACAACAGTCTTCTGATATTACTGATGAGGCAGTTCAGGCTTAACAGTTATGTAGCTTGCACAAGACTTCACAGATAGTAAGTTACATAAACAGGATTCAAATCCAGATCTGTGGGACTTTGTTCTTTTCCTTTATAATATTTGAAAGGACATAATATCTAGTTTAGAAATCTACTTTTGCCTCATTTCAGATTTCTTTTTCGCATAGAGAGCACTACAATATATTATAATAGAAAAATCACTTAACTGAAGAAGGTGGCAGAGCAGGGAAATAAAGTATAAGAGATGGCAAAGAAAAAGGAAAGAAAACAATTTCCTTTTTATTTATTTCTGCAAATAAAAAGCAGTATCACCTGTCCATGTTTTATGTGTAGGTTCCAAATAGGATTTGAATTTTTATTACCATATATCTAAAAACAGTCTGCAATGTATTGAAACACCCATTTCCCCAAGGTTAAGGTCAGTGATATAGTATCTCAGTTGCAGTTACAAAATATAATAGTGAGGAAATTCCAGATATGACAAATGTTGCTGCCATATTTATTGGTACTCTGGGGTTCCTCCCCTACTGAAAGCCATAAGGCTCGTTCATGCCCAGGACTGTTTCTGGAAAATAAAAAATTGTAGGGAAATGGCTGTTGTCTGTTTCTTATTACTAACAAGAAATCGAGGCCTTATGTTCCCACTTTTCCCCTTACACTAAAATAGTTTCCCCTCAAAAAATATCCTTTCACAATGTCCAGAGCCTAGACTTGGAATCAGGAGCCCAGAGTCTAGCTATAAACTTGTTTGGATCTGGGCAAGTCACTAGTCCCATTTCATCTGTTAAAAGAGGATACGGTACCTATCTCACTGGATTATTTTGAGAATTAAGTAAGGAATAATTTGAAAACTGCTTTGTAAGCTGTCGAGTACAGGAGATGTGGAAAAGGGAAGTGGTGCTCACAGTTCTCACCCTGCCTAGGCCACTTAGCCTCCCATTTATAGATGCAGAGAGTCTACTGGGATCTCTAGCTGCCACCGCTACTCCTCACCAAGCAAACTTCAGGGGCTGCCACTCACTTTGTCTGTGCACAGGCTGGTGAACCTAGCAGCAGCCTTTTCTTTGCTGTTGAAAAAAAGGTAGGACAGGATGTCCTAATAGGAAATTGCTTTCTCTCATCAGGTAAAGAGAGCTGCTTTGAGAGAATTGTGTCAAGGTTTGGAAAGAAAGTCACATATGTAGTGATTGGAGATGGACGAGATGAAGAAATTGCAGCCAAACAGGTAATCATGGTAAAGAAAATGTGGGAATTTCAGGACCTATTGCTCTCATTTGTATATGCTTTGGAAAGGAAGAGAAATTCTAAGGAGAATCTGAACCTGACTTCAGTGTACTTCCTTGGATCACTTATCTACTTGGAGAGGTAGTGACCTTCATTCAGAAACTTTCGTTTTGTTTTGTTAGGTTTTTCAGTTTTTACAGAGGACATCGGACCTTTGAATTGTCTAATAACACACATTGATGACAACACAAAAAATCTGTAGTTCAGGGTAATGTAGGAGCATAAAATATTAATCGTTGTTTGCTGCAATGTTAGCTCAGAAGTAATGTTTTGGGAAGACTGACCAGAGAATTTATTATCTGTAGAGGATGCTGTGGAGTGCCGCCCAGACCCCCAGCAGGACTGAGGCACTCATTTCCTTAACCACTCCCTGCTCTTGGCTGCTGTGGGCTCACAGTTTCTCCCCCAGAATTGCCCTCAGCGGAAGTTACATCACCTTCCCAGAGATACCTTGCTTCCAGTTACTGGTGGGGGTAGAGACACAGCTCTAGTCTCCATCCCTCATCTCTGAAGGGTGATCCAGCTCCAGCATGCTCTGGGATGGATTAGCGTCTCGCCAGCAGCTGTGTTACAGTTCAGTTTCATTCTAAAGAGCATGAGACTTAGCTGTGAAAAGGGAAATAATTCTGACTTTTCCAGGCTTCAGATTCTCAAAAACCGTTGCAATCAATGGGGAGTTGTTTGGAGAAAGTTCTTTCTGCTTCTGAGTCCTGGAGAGTTTGTTCTGATGTTAACCTCCTCACTCTGCAGGCCCAGCTTCAGGTTTTCTATTCTTAAAACAGGAAACAGATGAAAGAGTCCTGACTATGTAATCTAAAATCACACCCTTTCAGATCTGAATCACCTGTTAGCTGTGTGAATAATTTACTTATCCTCATCTGCTAAATGGATCTACAGAAGTTCTTTCCCTTCTACTCCAGCTTTCTTCTAGCAACTCTATTTCTTAAACTAGGAGGCAGTGCGTTAACAACTAGGACCACTATCCTAATTTTCTTCATTCAGTAGCATGCAAACCTTCAGGAACTATTATTGAACTATGAGAATGGAGGTAATCAGTTGGCAATATTAACACATTATGTTTTCATTTGCCACTTTATGTAGCAATTCAAGGACCTTTATTTTTTCACATGTGTTATCTTTGGAGTTTTAATTCTTTTTATTTTAGTTGCTTGTCCAATAAGTTTATTGTCTCTCTGAAAAATCTTCATAGAAAATTGTGGTTTGGTTTATTAGCTCTCAGCAGCCCATTCCTGAGCTCTGAGGAAGCTTGCTTTCTTCTGAGCTACCCGATCTTTATTCTGGGCAAGAGACATTTTGAGATGGTTCCACCTCTTCTTTTTAACTTCTTTCTTAGGCTTCTTCTCATAGACTGGATTATCTCATATAGTAGCATGAGTTTCCTTTTTTCAAAAAAAAAAAATATATATATTTTTATTGCCCTGACTGGTTTGGCTCAGTGTATAGAGCGTCGGCCTGCGGACTATTTGATTCCAGTCAAGGGCATGTACCTTGGTTGCGGGCACATCCCCAGTAGGGGGGTGTGCAGGAGGCAGCTGATCGATGTTTCTCTCTCATTGATGTTTCTGATTCTCTATCTCTCTCCCTTCCTCTCTGTAAGAAATCAATAAAATATATTTTAAAAATATATATGTATATATATATATATTTTTTTTTATTGATTTCAGAGAGGAAGGAAGAGGGATAGAGAGATAGAAACATCAATGATGAGAGAGAATCATTGATTGGCTGCCTCCTGCACACCCCCTACTGGGGACTGAGCCCACAACCCGGGCATGTGCCCTTGACTGTAATTGAACTCAGGACCCTTCAGTCCGCAGGCTGACGCTCTATCCACTGAGCCTAACCAGCCAGGGCACAGCATGAGCTTTCTTATACATCTCCTCCATCATGTCTAGAATTACATTGTTCTTTAAGTATTGAGAGAACTGTTTCTTCATCTTTTTCCATTAGATCACTCATACTCTGCAATGTTCTGACTCATGATATGCTTCCAATGTAATTCTGCATTGAATTCCTTCCTTTTTTTATTTTTTTTCAATGTATCTTTATTGATTTCAGAGAGGAAGGTAGAGGGAGAGAGAGCTAGAAACCTCAAAGATGAAAGAGAATCGTTGATCGGCTGCCTCTTGCACACCCCACAATGGGAATGGATCCGCAACCTGGGCATGTGCCCTGACTGGGAACCTTGACCTCCTGGTTCATAGGTCAGCATTCAACCACTGAACACCACCAGCCAGGCAATTTCTTCCTTTCTGAATCATAACCAGGGAATTGTTTGGAATTATGAGAGATAGATGAGCCTCCATCCACAGCTCTCTTCAGGGCCCCAAAAACTTTATTTCCAGTAGTAGTTCTGGCAAGCCCTGCATCCAGGTAAAGGCACCAGATTGACCATCAATGCTTTTCACTTTGTGTTCATCTCCAGTCCCCTCCACCTGCTTCTCCATGCCAGACCTATTGAGAAGCCTGTGGGCCAGCAGCAGGCCAGTACCATATGCTGCAGCATCATTTGTGAGGCCAACCTTCACACCATACTTTGGGAGTTCTTGAGTATAAACTGCACAGATTATCATACCTCCTCCTATAAGGGAATAAGCAGTCTGACAAATGATCTCTCTGTTAGTTACAGAAACTATCATCCTGTATTTAGGTGTGTTGTACTTATTTTTATCCTGGATCACCAAGCGTTTTGGGGAATAGTAATCAGTTTTACCCTCTCATTGTCTTCTGAATTTCACTTGGTATCTCTTGAAGTGGGCCTTGTTTTTGACAAACCCTGTCCTGCAGAAGAGAGACCCACGTCTGCGGCTCGCCAAAGACCTGCAGGACTAGCACAGCTCCGGGGATGGAGGGGAGCTGGAGTTTTGATTCTAAAGTGCATGTTGCCTCTGAGAAAGATACTAGTGGATGTAGGTATCAGTACTTCTTGGTCTGAAGAAGGGAGAGGGAGATAAAGAACAACTCAAGTCGCTAGCAGTCGGTGTCTCTGAGCTGACACCTGTTATCATCTACCATAGACTATGCCGCTGGGAAATGCCTTAAACCCCTGTGCAGTTCAGCCCCCCGTGAGGGGTCTTTCCTGCAGCCTTTTTGACAGAAGACTTCCTAGTCCTTGTTTGAACATAGCCCAGGATAAGGAGGCTGCTTCCCATGTATCCTAAATATTGTGGAGTTGTCCAAACTGTTAGGATGTTCCACCTTCCACCGAACTTAAATTTATCTCTCTGACTTTCACATCTTGGTCCTAGTGGCATTCCTGAGTACAACATAACAAGTCTGCTCCCTCTTCTCTATATTAAAAGCCTTTTAAATAGTATGTGCACTGAGTTACATGTCAAAAGAACTATTCTAGGACTTCAAAGTTCTGGGTAATTTGTAACCAGTTTGAACAAGACAATCAGTCTCCTGCAGCTTCATAGAACATAGATTCTAACACTTGGACTTGTCAGAGCCGTTCATAAGGCTTTCAGAACAGCACACAGTCTCCTGGACATAATTCTGACCACATTACATAACGGGATTATTTCCAAGATCTGTATGTTCTGAATCTTAGTGATGAACAAGATTTGGACCTTGTAGCTCTGTAACTTATAGGAAATTGCCTGTCTACAAGAAAATGTAATATTGATACTAATTCCTTGTGTGGCTATTTTATTTGATCCTGAAGACCCTATATAGCAGCTAGAATAAGTAGATATAAAGCATAGAGTTACCACTGAAACCTAATAAAAATCTCTCACATTTGTAGAGTGTCCTATAGTGTACAGTCCTTACGCATATGACTTATTTGATCCTTATGGCAGACCCATGAGGTGGGCAGGAGAAGAGAGGATTACAAGTACCTGGGGAGAGGTCTGGATAAAAGGGTTTGGGTAAATATGGCCTCCCAAAAGAAGTTGGGTTAACCAGCTGTCCTGCTCTCTTCTAGCACAACATGCCTTTCTGGAGGATCACAAACCATGGGGACCTAGTGTCCCTCCACCAGGCTTTGGAGCTTGATTTTCTCTAAGAACTGGAATGAAGAGCCTTCCCCATGAGCTGCTTTTCACTCCTGAAAGGAGCCGGAGACTGGAACCCACAGAGAACTCTCTCTCTTTCTCCATGGAATGCTGGCGAGAACACAATCAGAACCAACAGCTGCAAGGGATGAAGCTTATTTTTGCTAAGAGTGAGCTGCAGCCCCGTCGGGTTCATTCTCATGCAGAAGCAGGACAGTTGGATTGAGAGAACAATAGACTCACTGCAGCTACAGTGCTTTTAATTCTGTGTTTTTTGTTTTGTTTCTTTTGTTTCAAAAAATGAAGAAGAAAAAACAAAAGGAAATTTTGGGGGCAGAGTTGCACTCTTTGTCCATGACCTGGTTGAGAACTGCTGTTAACTTGTGGTGATAGGATAAATGTGGCAGACTTTTGTAATAACATCTCTTGCAGTCTTTATAAACTCCTTAGCTGTAGAACATATTCCCAGTGAATGTATATGTAATTTTTATAGGTAAGGGTCTGGTCTCGGAAGCAGGTTTTCCCTCCTTTCTTTCCTAGCAAGAAAGGGATGTGTAAAGTTTCCTTGGAAAATAGTAATTGAAATATCTGAAATACCTCTCTGTGTGACAGTAGCACCTCTTTAGTTGCTCCAGTGGTCTGCTTTCTAGGATGGTTTCTCTCCTGTTCTTCCATCTTCTGGTTTGCTGAACTGTGGGGCACTGGACACTGATTAACTTTAGACTCTGGTATTTCCCATCCTAGAAGCCTCAGTCCCCTTTCCAATCCCTCCTCCCCTTTAACCAAATGGCACAATCCTGGAAACTTCTTCTCTTAGACAGTAAATGCTAAGCCTTCAGCTTGACTCTGATTCAAAGACTATGTCCAGGGGGCTCACCTCTAAACTGGAGAGAAGGGACTAAGGCTTCTTGTGAATTTTCACTTCTTTGGTTCTTGAACCAGGACTGTTCCACCTTTTCCTCCTGCAGAGAGGCACTCCTCCCCCCACAGATGCTCACCCTACAGCCTTCCTTCCTTCTTAGTCCCCAGTGTAGGCTCCTGTCCCTTTCCTGCCCTGCATTCCTCACAGCCACCTCCGTGCAGCTCTGGCCAATCCCTGGGCTTTGGACCCAAGAAGTCAAATTAAGTCTAAGAACAGGCTCATAACTACATTTGGCCAAAACTACCAATGTAGTTGACTTTCTTTGAAGCCCTTAAGCCTAGTAAGGGTATTCTGGGTATATTTACCCAGATCTCTGTCTGGAACTGAAGAGATTGCTGTGATCAAAACCCAATTTTCCCATGGTACACCCTCCCCTCTTCTCAAATCATTCTAAAGTGGAAAACCAGAAGCCAGAAATACTCCTGTTTTAGTTGTTGGGTCCCTACTCCATGCCTGGAAACTTAATCCTGGGCCACATGCAGGGACATCTCCCAGCCTGGCCTCTAGGGAGATTGATGGGTGCCAGGCACGAGTCCCAGCCTTCTAGCCCAACTGTTTGTGGGTGCTCCATCCCTCCAAGACCCACCTGGGCATCTGCTCAGGCAGGATAAACTTCCCTAGAGCTGAGGACGTCCAGCCTCTCCCAGGCTGCAGAGAGGTGTAGTCTGGAACTCAGTAGGACCAACCCCAGCGATACCTGCTTGACCCCAGAGAATCTGCATATTCATTTCTAGAGATGTTGCAGCACAGAGAGGCCAGACTCCTCCCGAGTCCAGGTCATTCGTGTAGCAGAGAAAGGCTGTTCATACACATTCCTTCAGAACTGAATGAGAAACAACTCATGGCTCACAATTTTAGGGAACAGGTCTTTGGAGAGGAGCTGAAGTCAGTGCTCATTACTCAGCTGCTGCTTTGGCCTTGCTCTCGTCGGTGGGGTGGAAGTGGGGGTTATGTAGTCTAAGGCAGACTTTCCCTTGGTCCGAGTTCAGCACGGTTGCCCAGATGCCGCTCTGCCTTGCTTGATAATTGATCTTAGAAAGCTCCAGGGTGGATCTTTTCTTCCAGGCCCATGCCCTCCACCTACCGGCCGTGTAACTTGGTTTCCTACCCTGGACCTAGGCCACCCAGTTGGTGCTGTGTTTCAGGCTTGTGAGGCTGTGGAGTGGTACCCCCATCATAGACCCAGATCCACACACAAACCCCTCCCTCTCCCTGCCCTTTGGGAGAAGCTCTTCATTCCTAGAATATGACGTGGACCCCTTTTCATTGGTCTTTTCCTGACTGCCCAGCTGAGGTCTGTGCAAAGGACCTTGAAATTGACCAAGAGAGGTGAGGAAGCTCAGCAGAGCAGTCGTTGCTCTTTTTTGGTTGTTGCCACACTCATTTAGGGGCAGGCAGAAACTGGGACCTGGCCCCTCTTTGCCAAAATGAATTGTCCAGGGAACACAGTGCTCTTTACTGTGTTTTTCTCCTCCCGGTACAAAGACCTGGACAGGAAAATAAGTGGGAGCACCAAGAGCTCCTAGAAGCCGAGGGCCCCGGGACACTGGGGGTCCTTTCGACGAGGGGGAAGCCCTCTTTACTAGAAAGAATCCCCATGAGATTGGCCACGTGATGAATCCTTTCCCCAGCTGGGGACTGGGTTCTATAAGATGGGTCTGCACATTTCGTGGAGAGGACTTTTCTAGTAAGGGATCCGGAGTTGTCAAGTGTGTCCTGGGTTTAAGAGGTGGCTTGACTCTCGAATGTAAAACTGACTGTGCCTTAGCATCACCCTGTCCAGTGCCCCCGGGGCAGTTGGTGGTGTCCAGGAGAATGGATTCCTGCTCCAGATTTAGATGCTTTTATTTGGTTTGGGGTGTTCCTATCTTCTGCTCTGCAAGTTGGGAGGGGCCAAAACGAGTGTCCCAGGAGGCTTGTGCCACAGTTTGTTCGCAGTTTACACACACTCAGCGCTAAAGCTCCCAAGTAGAATCTGACTGGCAAACCGGCTGCAGCATGTGGAGCTTTTAGATGTCCACTCCCTTGATTGGTTGTCAGTGCTGCTGAAGCATAGGGAAGAGGAGGCGGGACAGACCTGTTCTCCCACTTCCTGGGAGCGTGATGGTCTGAGCCAAGGAGTCGTGAGCTTGGGGTGTTCCTCTCCTCCTGCAGGAAGGGGCAAGCAGGGCCCCTTTAAGCAAGCTTCTGTCTCTTACCACTAATTTGGTTTCCTTTTCATCCAAAAGTTGGAACTCCCCAGATTTCTACCATAACAAGCCAAATCTGAATTCTGAGATTCTAAAATATATATATTATGTTCTTATCGATTTTTAGAGAGAGAAGGAGAGAGAAACATCGATCAATCTGCTGCCATCTGCACACCCCCTACTGGGGATCAAGCCCACAACCCAGGCCTGTGCCCTGACCAGGACCTCTTGGTGTATGGGAGGATGCTCAACCAACTGAGCCACACTGGCCAGGGCAAATTCTAAAATATCTTAAACCACAAGAGAGAAAATCTAGTTCAGCAGGCCTTCTGTTTCTCTCCTCTGAGTCAGACAGCTCTAGCAAGCAAGGCTCATTGGCTAGTTCCTAATGCACTGACAGGAGCCATCCCATTAAGGGCAACTTCTCAAAGCCTGACCCTCTGGATTACAGATGCCTCATTTAGCAGTAAAAGGCATTGATTGAATTGGATATATTTATGTGACTGCGGGCATTCATGGCTGTAGAGTCTTTGACCATAATGTTATATGTAATGGGAACTATCTTGTAAACTTGAAAAAAAAATAAAGTTTTTATTTTCTATACAGTTTGCTCCTATGTCTTTTCTGAATAGGATCAACACAGTTGCCCAGCTAGTTGGCACCTAAGTAAGGTTTTATAAAAATCTGAAGAGCTCATAAAAATCGAGTTCATTAAAAGATACCACCCTTTTAATAACTAATTAATTTCACCAAAAAGGTAGAAAAAAAATAACCAACCTTTTGGTATAAATAAATGTACATGGAGGAAAAATAATTTGCAAGGATAAGTTTGTTTTAGCTGATCCTCACCTGAGGATATTTTTCCATTTATTCTTAGAGAGGGCGGGGGTGTGGGGGGGGGGGGGGGAGAAACATCCAGGTGAGAGAGACACCAACCAGGGCCAGGGGTTGAACTTTAAACCCAGGCACATGCCCTTGACCAGAATCGAACCTGCAACCCTTTGGGGCATGGGTCGGAGCTCTAATCACTAAGCCAGGACAAATTAATTGTCTATAAAATATATTGAGCCCGGCTGGTGTGGCTCAGTTGTTGAGCATCGACCTGTGAACCAGGTGGTCAGGGTTTGATTCCCAGTCAGGGCACATGCCCGGGTTGCGGGCTCGATCCCCAGTAGGGGCATGCAGGAGGCGGCTAATCAATGATTCTCTCTCATCATTGACGTTTCTCTCTCCCTCTCCCTTCCTCTCTGAAATCAAATTTTATACACACACACACACACTCTCTCTCTCTCTCTGAGTGGCCAGATTATTATGACCACCCCATCAGTACTTCATTGGGCCACCTTTTGCCTTCAATACTGCGGCGATTCTTCTTGGCATTGACTCCACGAGATGTTGAAAGGTGATGTGAGGAATCTGACACCGTGCCTGATGAATAGCACTGTCCAGTTCTGAGAGATTTGATGGTTGTGGAACCAGCTGCCTGATGGCTCCTTTAACTTCGTCCCACAAATGCTCAATTGGACTGAGATCTGGTGATTGTGGGGCCACCAAAGCAAGGTAAAGTCTCCCTCATGTTCTTGAAACCACTCCTGCACAATACGAGCACCGTGGCATGGTGCATTGTCTTGTTGGAAGAAGCCATCTCCATTGGGATACGCCATCAACATGATAGGATGAACTTGTTCAGCAACGATACTTAGGTATGTTGTGCTATTCAGACGTTGTTCCACACGAATTAAAGGGCCCAAATCATGCCAGGAAAACATGCCCCAAACCATAACACTGCCCCACCAGCTTGAAGGGTTTTACTCATGCATGTGGGGTGCATGCTTTCATGCTCTTTCTGCCAAATTCTCACCCTGCCATCTGCATGATGCAACTGGAAACGTGATTCATCGGACCACATGACTTTTTTCCAATGCTCGACTGTCCAATCCTTGTGTCCTTGTGCTTGGGTAACTATCGTGGTAAACAACCTGCTTCCCTGTTTATAACGGTCTGGCCCTCTAACAACTTCAGCTCGAAATTATAGCTAATTTGCCTACAAATGTCAGGTGGTCATAATAATCTGGCCAGTCAGTGTGTGTGTGTGCGTGTGCGTGTGCGTGTGCGTGTGCGTGTGTGTGTGTTGCTTTTTAAAGTTTAGGACTGGTATAAGAGATTTCATTTTCTGTCAAATGTGTTGAAATTTAATTATTATAGAGTAACTTGCTGTGCTGAGCTTAAAACACAAAAGCCTTGTTGGATTTGGCCTGATTTCATGTCCCATCGGCTACTTTTTCTCATTTCATTTCTTCAGATTTGGGTCTGTCCATTGTTGGTCTGGAAAAATCAAGAATTCTTTTGCCTTTTATTTCCATGAAGGAAATCAGAATCCAGATCTAGCTTCCAAGTGCCATAGATGTCAGAGTACAGGTGTTTTTCCCGAATTAATCACCTCAGGAAAGATGGGGTTGCCATGTATTCTAATCATTACATCTTTTCAACAGAAAGTTGTACATAATGGCTCTGTTGGCTCAGTTGGTTGAAGCATCATCCTGTACACCAAAAGGTTGTGGGTTCGATTCCCAGTCAGGGCGAGTACAGGAGGCAACCGATGGATGTTTTTCTCTCACATCAATGTTTCTCTCTCCCTCCCCCTTCCTCTCTCTCTAAAAACAAACAAACAAACAAAAAACCAACCCATATCTTCAGGTGAGGATTTAGAAGAAAAAAAGGGGCACATGTTGGACCACACTGTAGATGAAGCAAACCTGTGAGTTGCTATATCCTTGCTTGTAAGCACAAATATTGCTTCTCAAGCCCAAAGAGTAAACACCTCCGTCTCCCCCTACGATAAGTATAACATCTGAACATTTCTCAAAAAACTTTTGGTGGCAGACAATTCAGGAGGTTTTTATTCTTCAAAAACAGGTTTCTTGACATTTGAAAAAAAATGATTGATGGGAATTTTCAAAGGAAATTTCTAATGGGTGTGTAATGTCACTCATCTTTTTAAAGCTTTTGATTCTGTAAACTTATTTATATCTTCACCCGAGAATATTTTTCCATTGATTTTTAGGGAGAGTGGAAGAGAGAGGGAAAGACAGAAACATCAATGTGAGAGAAACACATTGATGGGTTGTCTCCTACACCAGCCGTGCCTTAACCAGAATTGAACCCTGGACCCTTTGATCCACAGGCCGACCCTCTATTCACTGAGCCAAACCGGCTAGAGCAATCCTGTAAACTTTTAAGTGTATATACAAATGAAACTTTTTCTATAGCTTTTTAGGTAGTATCGGTATACATTAACTGCATACATATTGCCATCATTTGACAACTTCATCTAGAGCAGCAGTTCTCAACCTGTGGGTCGTGACCTCTTTGGCGGTTGAACGACCCTTTCACAGGGGTCGCCTAAGACCATCCTGCATATCAGATATTTACATTACAATTCATAACAGTAGCAACATTACAGTTATGAAGTAGCAACGAAAATAATTTTATGGTTAGGTCACAACATGAGGAACTGTATTTAAAGGGCAGAAAGGAGGTTGAGAACCACTGATCTAGAGTACAGATGAGAGCTTTGGCAAAAATTCCTTGTTTCTCCAACCCACAGACCTCCCGAGAGCAGCAAAAGAGTCCACCTCCCTGGCACCATTGCCTGCTTTCACATTCCTTAAGCCACCTCATCACTTACACCCTCCCTGAGCTTCCAATAAAAGACCTTCACCTGGGCTCCCGTATTCACGTCCGGCACGAAAGGCGTTTGCAGCTACTGCCGGGCCCAGCAGCAGAGCACCAGTCAGTCCAGACCTGGTTCTGGTGCCCACCTGAACGATCAACCCCACGCCGGCTCGCCAGCCCCCGAAACGTAGGAAACAAGGTTGGGAAGTCCTGCCCACGTCCAGCCCCCTTCTCCTCCGTCCTCTTCACCGATTCCGAGCAGTGGGCTTTGTGTCCCCGACCCCCTCTTTCCAAGCGGCTTGGAGTTCTGCAGATTTAGTTTAATGACACAACTAGTTTGGAGGATTTTATAAGGTTTTAATAACAACCTAATAATACTGTTCAACAAAACAACACATCGTGTCTCTCGCCTGCAGAGACACACAGGCACGTACCTTCTCCTCCTCACAATAGGTTCCGAGGTGGAAAATACACTGTGTTTAGAGCAGCGGTTCTCAACCTGTGGGTCGCGACCCCTTTGGTGGTGGAACGACCCTTTCACAGGGGTCGCCTAAGGCCATCCGGCATATCAGGTATTTACATGACGATTCATAACATTACAGTTATGAAGTAGCAACGAAAATAATTTTATGGTTGGGTCACAACAAGAGGAACTGTACTGAAAGGGCCAGAAGGTTGAGAACCACTGGTCTAACGTATAAAACATACACTCCATGGGCTGAGCCATGGCCCAGACCACAGGTTAACAAGGCACGTGGTTAAAAGGCAGCCCCTTGAGAGCAGAGTCAGAGGCCAGGCCAGCTGCACTAAGGCCTTGGATGGGTTGATGGAGGTCAGCCAATTGGGGCATCCATGGCTTCCAGGATAGGAGACCCAAGGGCTGGGAGAGCACCTCCACCAATTATTAGGGTGAAAACACCAACACTGGGGTGCTTTGGGCTCCAGATATACTGGTTGGAAGGAAAAGAAAAGGGGATCTCTTCTGTCCTCTCCAAGTGTTTTGTATATAATTGAGGCTCTTGACCCTCTAGGGTGTGGTCCTCCTCATCTTCTTCTGATCTTTGAGGGCAGGCCTCTGTCTTATTCAACTCTAGTCTCCAGTGCCTGGCAAGATCAGGCAGCAAGTGCTTGTTGAGTGAGTCAAGGCCCCTAGCAGCACAATTAGCTTATCTTCTCCTGCATTCTAACGATTGATTGCATGTGTCCTTCTGTCCCCTGGCTGGGTCCGACCCTGCCTCAAAGGACACCATTGGCCTCCCCCGGCCATGGCAAAGCAGCCTCATCCCTCGCCTTGGAGAAAAAATTCTGAGCCAAATGGTCCATGCGCCTGTTCTGAGGCAGCTGATAATACTCGAGGGAGCGGAAGGCAGTTGTCCCGTCCACCTGGTCAGGCTTCCAGGGGTAGCTGGGGTGCAGCCAGCGGTAGTAGACAAGCCGCAGAACCAGACCCAGAAGGAAGCTGGTGCCGCCCACAGGCAGCAACATCTGCAGCAGGATCCCACTGGGCAGCCATGCACTTTGCGTCACCCAGGTGACCACCATGAGAACGCTGTCACTCAGGAGGAACACCAGGTGGATGGTGGCACGGCCTCGAGTGTGACCCTCAGCCACATTGAACCAGGAGAAATAAAGGATGGTGGCCACCGTTGCCCGGTAGAGCCACTCGGAGCGGGGGTCTGGCATAAAATCGGTGCCCTGACACCAGACCCAGAACAGCAGCACCAGCCACAGGCCCACGAAGTGCAGAGCCACGTAGCGGGGGAAGAGAGCTGAGAACAGGGCCACAGCCAGGACTCGGGGCCACAGCAGCAGCAGGTTCCACAGGAAGTAGATCACGGAAGAGCCCAGCCCCAGGACAGGCTTGGAGGGGAGGCAGGTGCGCAAGGCCCGGTGGTAGTCAAGCAGTGCCCATGAGATACCCATGAAGGACGTGCAGATGCCAACCCCTGCGGAGAGGAAGAGGAGACAGCTGAGGCCTGTGGGCAGCCTGCCTGACCCTCCCCAGAGCTCACAGGTTCTGGGGGCCTCATAACCACCCTGAGGTGGGTATGCGAACCCCCAATTTGTTGAAGGGAAAACTACAACTGGAGAACATGGTTCTCACAACCAAAACCTGGTCTGAGATTCAACTGTGGGGTCTGCCCTTCACCACAAAGCTTTACTTTTCAGGTGCTACCTGAGAGGGTGTGCGACGTACACACCCTCATCTGCACCCCTGCGCCTTGGCATCTTAAAGAACCCTGCAACCCTTCCTTTCCCGGAAGAGCCCACACCTTTCTTGGATCTGAAACTCAGCGGTCCCAGTTCCCTGTTTCTTACACTCAGAAAGGGAAGCTGGAAACCCCATGCGGTGGCAACAGGCCTCTGAAGGTGCCCTGCTGTGTGGAGGGTAGATCCTCACCCCCCTCCCCTCCCTGCTCAGACTGGGCCTGGTCTTGATTTTCCAAAACTCCAAGTGCACAGTGGGGATCCTATCCCACCTACTGGTTGTCCACGGTGGACTAGAGGCACCAGGGTCCCCAGAGAGGGAGGGAAGCAGCGCTGGAATGTCTCTAGAACGCTTCCTCCCCTGCCTCCTTCCCACCGCATCCATTCACCAGATGTTTACTGGGAACCTCTTATGGGCCAGGACCCCACACCCAGCCTGGAATCCTTACCCTGAAGTATCCCCTGGAGCAGCGGTTCTCAACCTGTGGGTCGCGACCCCTTTGTAGGTGGAATGACCCTTTCACAGGGGTCGCCTAAGACCATCGGAAAACACATATATAATTACATATTGTTTTTGTGATTAATCACTGTGCTTTAATTATGTTCAATTTGTAACAATGAAAATATATCCTGCATAGCAGATATTTACATGACGATTCATAACAGTCACAAAATTACAGTTATGAAGTAGCAACGAAAATCATTTTATGGTTGGGGGTCACCACAACATGAGGAACTGTATTAAAGGGTCGCGGCATTAGGAAGGTTGAGAACCACTGGCCTAGAGCCACACATCCAGATCTGGTCCCACCCACTTATGTTGAACTAATGACCAATTTCCTTATCTCTGAGCTCCTTCAGGGTAGGAAACAGATTCTGCTCCCCTGGGATCCCCAGGCAGCCCAGTACCTGGCACAAATGTTTGCTAAATAAAAACTTGGGAAAATCCGTCTCTTCCCTCGCTCCTCTCCCCCACCCTCAATACACAGACGGTGTAGACTGTATCCATTTGGCCCTGATCCTAGACACTCACTGCCCTCAAACAGGCAAACAAAAATGTGTGCCCAGTATATGCTGTGTGTCCCAGGGCAAATCACTCCACCTTTCTGTCCCTCTTTCCTCTTGTGCAAAATGGAGATAAACATAGCACCAACCTATAGGGCTTGATGTGAGCACTGACAATAAAGCACTCCACACAGTGCCCCGTTACCAGCAGGCACTCGATCGTGATGGCTGCTATTACTGGTCTTTTTCAATTAATACTACAGACTCAAAAGAGCAGCTGAAAGTGCCCCTGGAAACCAAGTCCAACCCCATCGTGTACAGCTATGGAACCTGAGGCCAGAGAAGGGAAGGCTCTCCAGGTCACACCGTGAGTGAGGGCGGAGTGGAGACTGGTCCCTCGGGAGGCCTGTGGTGTTTACAGCAGGGGTGGGGGAGCAGGGCAGGAAGCAGGGGTGTGGCAGAAAAGGGGCAGCCCTGGACCTGGAATCAGACAGAGTTGGAGTCCATGGGCTCATTACTTCCCTTTAACTACCTGCTTTCCAGCCAGCCCAGCAGGGCAGGGGCTGGTCCTTGCTCACTGCAGTGCCCCCAGCACAGGGACAGGCACAAAGATGCTCAATAACAACTTAAGTGAGTGAAGGTGCCCAACAAACATTTTATGGACCAACAAGTTGTCGATTATGTGTCGCACCCTACACACTCACTTTATCTGTTGTCTTCAAAAGAGTAAAAATGACAATTAAGCTTTATTTATGCACCAGAGACTTGGTATATGCATCACCTCCCTTGATCCTTTCATCAGTCCTATGAGGTAGGATTATGTGCTATGTCCATTTCACAGATAAAAACAAACCAGTACTCAGAGAGGTGGAGTCACTGGTCAAACTCCTGCAGCTAGTGTTGGGATTTGACGCTGGAACTGAGCCCAGGCCTGCCTGACGAAGGACACGCTCCTATCTCCTAAGCAGTCCTCATGAAAGAGTGGAAGCATTTCTGATCTCTGTGGGAAACTTTCTCCAGGCATAAAAGGGGGGCGAGCTGCTGCCAGGGCGACTACTCACACTGGTAGTACTCGGCCTGGCCGCTCTGCAGCACGATGGCCAGCACCAGCGTGAGCTGCGGCGTCTTCTCCAGGAAGGTCTCAAAGAGCCGCAGCATGCTGATGTCCAGGGAGAGGAAGTCGGCGTAGGCCAAGTCGAACGGGGAGGGCGTCTCCTGCTGCCACACCAACAGCCCCTGCTGCAGCCCTTGCATGCACCTAGGCACAGAGGGGTGACCCAGGGGCCAGGTTAGTGTCCCGAGGCATTCCTCCTTCCCCTGCTTACCAGGTAGGTGCAGGCAGGCGCCAATCCTACAAGCTGTGGGACTTTGGGCAAGACAGAGCGTCGACCTGTGAACTCAAGGGTCCTGGGTTCAATTCCGGTCAAGGACACATGCCCCGGTTGCCGGCTCCATCCCCAGTAGGGGGTGTGCAGGAGGCAGCCAATCAATGATTCTCTCTCATCATTGATGTTTCTATCTCTCTCCCTCTCCTTTCCTCTCTGAAATCAATAAAAACATATTTTTTTAAAAAAGAAGTGTTCTGCCAACACATTAAAAATAATAATAATTACTACTGCTCCTGCTGGCCAGGCACTATCCCAAGTTCATCACAAACCTTGTCCCATTTAGGCCTTACAACATCTGTATTTTACAGATGGGAAAACATGACCAAAGAGCTAATAAGCAGCAGTGTTTGAATATCAAAGGCACAAAAGAAAATTGCCTACGATGATAGTTCTCAAATGTTAGCAAGCCCAAGAATTTCTTAGGCTCCTGTGGGGAAGGGGAGCCACTGAGAGCTTCTGAGCACAGGTGAGACAGGTCAAACTGTGCTGTAGAAAGAACTCCCAGGTGTGGCGAGGAGGAAGGGATGGAGGGGCTAAGACCGGAAGCAGGGGTCTATTTGAGAGGCTGTCGTAACAATCCAGGGAGAAAGGACAAGAGCCTCAGAGGGGTGGGGATGGAGACCGCGGCAGAGGTGAGAGAGTACAGAAGTTGGACAGACAGGCCTGGGTGACCCGCTGGCAGGAGGGGGGAGTGGAGATGCACCACGGCTTCCACCACCCACAACTGGTCTCAGCTGGTTACTGGGAGGTGAGCCCTTGGCTCACTGCGAACTCATTCATCAGACATGTACTGTTACCTCCCCGGGACGGACTTGACGACACGGGAAGGAAACAGGCAGGCAGCCCTGGGCTGGGGCTCTCCCCCAGCAGGAGTCTCTGCCTCTGGTCCCCCAAGGCCACGGCAGGGCCCTGCCTCAGCCGAGTCACAGGCAGGCACAGAGATCACTCTCAAACCAAAGCTCAGTACATTGTCTGCCTCACACTCAGCAGAAACAGGAGGCGGGATGATGCAGATACAGTTATGGGTTCAGGGCTCACTGAGGCCTGCCAGAATGGTAACGTGTGCCTCTTCATGCCCCCCGGAGTTTTACTGATGCCTGTACAGTCCCTCGGGCAAAATGCACCATTCAAAGCCCCTCTCGCCCACTCCTGGACACTCGATGCAGCTCTGTCAAGACAAGAGCTGGAGAGACTGTAAAAATGGATTCAAGCCCTCGCCGGTTTGGCTCAGTAGATAGAGCATCAACCTGTGAGCCGAAGGGTCCCGGGTTCGATTCCGGTCAAGGGCACGTATCTTGGTTGCAGGTTCCTCCCCTGGGCCCTGGTCGGGGCTCCTGCAGGAGGCAACCAATGGATGTGTTTCTCTCACATCAATGTTTCTCTCTGTCTTTCTCTCTCTCTCCCACTCTCCCTAAAAATCAATGGAAAAAATATCCTCGGGTGAGGATTAACAACAACAACAACAAAAATGGATTCAAAAGCAGATCCCGACTCCACCCACCCCATCCCGACCCAGCCCAACCCAGGCCACATCCCGTCCCGACTTCACATCATGACTCTGACCCCTTGGTGTCAGTTTCCCCATCTCTAGAGGGCCTTGCCAGTCCTGGAAAGGAGGAGTCAGAGCCCATCGCTGCCCTCGAACTTGGTCAGGGTGGGGAGCAGGGGGAGACGGGAGGAAATGTTCAGGGAGAATACAGCTGGGAAAGAAAGGGTGCGAGGCACTCAGGGGTGAGGGGACAAGTACCGCTCTGGGGGTCAGGGCTGCTGGAACTCTCATGAAGCTAGCTAGCGTTTGCACACAATTCACAGGTCTCATTTCATTTAATCCTTACCAAACAGAGGCATGCATGAGGACCATCCCCCCGGAACAGAGAGTAAACTGAGACCTACAGGAGTCAAGTGTCTTGCCCAAGGCCCTATCCACAGCTAAAGGGACACTGGTCTGTCTGCTTACCTGTCTCAGGAGCCGAGCTCTCTGTTCTTTCCCTCGCTCCTCACAACAGGCCTGCCTGCCAGACCTACCTTTAGATTACTATATATATATGTGTGTGTGTATATATATATATATATATATATCCTATATAATAAAGAGCTAATATGCTAATTAGACCAAATAGCAGATCGACCGTCCAGACGACCTTCTGGACGAAGCCGCAGCTGTGAGGGCCGAGACCCTTGCACAAATTTTGTGCATCAGGCCTCTAGTCTATAATAATAAAAGCATAATATGCTAATTAGACCAGACATCCTTCCAGATGTCCTTCCGGACGAAGCCAGGGCTGTGAGGGAAGCCAGGGTCCTGGGTACCTGCGGGTGGCCAGAGGGAAGCCCGGATCCTGGGTGCCAGAGTGAAGCCAGTGCCGGCAGCTCGGGGAAGGAAGGCCTACTCTTGCACGAAATCATGCATCAGGCCTCTATGTATATATGTTACACATATATATATATTGATTTCAGAGAGGAAGGAGAGGGAGAGAGAGATAGAAACTTCAATGATGAGAATCATTGATTGGCTGCCTCCTGCACACCCCCAAGGGGGACCAAGCCAGCAACCGGGACATGTGCCCTTGACCGGAATCGAACCTGGGACCCCTCAGTCCGCAGGCTGGCGCTCTATCCACTGAGCCAAACCGGCCAGAGCTACTACCGCTTTTTAACAGGGGCGGAAGCCGAGGCTCAGAGAAAGGCAGGATGAGGCCACAGATGGTGAAGCCAAGACTGGGTCCCAGAGGCGTCTGACCCCGAATCACGCCTTTCTTCTCTGGCCCTGCTTCCTTCTTTACCTGTGCCCGGCAGGGGAGGGCTGGAGGAGGTCTGAGGGCTACCAGCCGGCGTCATTTTTTAAGGAGCTGGAAACTCACTTGTAGGTAAAGGTGCCCAGGGGTACCTCCCCACCCCCTTCCCGTGTCAGGGCGCCACCTGTCCAGGTAGCCCAGCTGTCGGGGGTACCGCCGGGCTCCGTCCCCTCCCTTCCCCAGGGCGGGGCGCTCACCTGTACAGGTAGCCCAGCTGCAGGAGGTGGAGCAGCGCCAGGCAGCGCGCGGAGAGCTGAGACGAGTGCAGGTCGGCGGGGTCGGCGCGCAGCCAGACCCAGCTGAAGACCTGAAGTGCGACCGAGGCGCCGCCCAGCAGCGACAGCACCAGCGCGGCCCACAGGTAGCGGCCGCTGAGCACATACTGGCTCGCCGCCCACAGGGCGCAGCCCAAGTGGAGGAGGAAGGCAGAGATGCCCAACACGCCCAGGACCAGGTCCCGAAGGAGAAGGGCGCGGAGTGAGCAGGGCATGACCCGCCGGCCTCTCCCGCTGCTGCCCTCCGGGCTGGGACTCGCCCTCCCGGCCGGGGTCCTGGCGGCCGGAAGGAGGCAGTCACAACCCTCCGAGTCGCCTAGGGCCCCGGCCTCCTGGGCGGGACTTCCCCGGCCCGCCCTGTCCGGGGCGGAGCGAGGCCCGCAGGCCCCGCCCCAGGTGGTCCGAGCCCCGCCCCCACCCCGGGGCGAGGCCGGCGGCGCAGGGGTTCCCAGCCGCGCTGCAGGCGGCCGGCCAGGTGCGCCGCCTGCAGCTTATCAGCTTCTCACTCACTGCCGAGTGTTTGCACTGGAGGCCCCTGTGGGTCCACGAGGGCGAAAATGGCCCGGAGGTGAGTGCCCAGCTAGAACTGCGACCTCTCACATTGCAACGCAGAGAGGCCTATTTTGATCCCAGCCTGCGGGACTTCCTGAGCTGAAAGTGCGCCTCGGGTTCGGGCCTGTGCCGGGGAGACCGAGGGCCCAGGACCGACAAGGCGCATCGCCCTAGCGGCTCACTTTACTCCCATTAGCCGTGGGGGGACTTTCACTAACGGCCAGGGAGTTGCCTTCAACACTGTTTACATATTGACAGGGTAATGCACATAATGAGACACATCATGAGCCTTTTTAATACTGTAAAACGGGAAACTTGGAAGGAATGAGCTTGGTAGGGTCTTTGGGCTTCTTTCCTGATCCGGCTGCCCCACCCCCGTTCACTCTGCGAACGCCGGGAAAATGAAAAAGTCCAGCCCTCAGTGGGTGGCGCCGGCCCCAATGCACCCAGAGGAAGGCACGCCCAGCGATCCAGCGGGCGGCACCCCGGGTCACCACGCGAGCAACGCGCTCAGGCCTAGCTGCGCGGCCAGCAGGAGCGGGAGCCCGAGCCCGGGCCCGGGAGCAGCGGCGGGGCCGCGCAGGCAGGTGGTGTACGAGTCCAAGGCCACTTCGCGCAGCGCGCACACGTGCTCGGCGCGGCAGATCTCGTCGCAGGCCCGCGTGTCGAGGCTGACCGAGTTGTAGACGTAGTAGCGCTGCAGCGTGCCCTGGTCGCTGGCGATGCGGCCCAGCACATCGTGCATGGAGCGGGCGCTGGCATCGGGCACCGTGAAGGCCTTGGTCAGCTGGTACTCGAGCTCCCAGCGCGCTGTTCCCTGCGCGTTCGCCTGGCTCAGGTTCATGAAGTAAGTCATCATGTCCTGGAGAGGGGGCAGGAGGCCGGCTATGGACAACTGTCTGCTTCCACGCCCAATCCTGCACCTTGCCTTTGCCCCCACCCTCCATAATGACTGCTATTAGTTAATGACCATTTACTACTTACCAGATGTGTGTGTGTGTGTGTGTGTGTGTGTGTGTGTGTGTGTGTGTGAGAGAGAGAGAGAGAGAGAGAGAGAGAGAGAGAGAGAGAATCTGATGAAGTAACCGTGCTTATCACCCCCATTTCACAGATGAAGAAACTGAGTCCTAAAGAGGTTAATTTCTTTGCCCAGGGTCCTACAGGTGTTCAGTGGCCAAGGCAGGAGTGGAACCAGGTGGTTGACCCCCTGGCCTGTGCATTCTCTGTCCCAGCAAGCTTCCAGGTACACAGAAGATGCTCAATAAACATTTATAGAATAAATGGATAAAAAGCAACTTAAAAGAAGTCGGACGGAGTGCCTGGCTGAGATGGGCTATAGAATTGTGGTTGACTGGAGGCTTGGGATACACCCAAGACCCCTAGGACTCAGGTGCATCTTCAGGACTAGAATCTGGAAGGGTTTATCTGTCCAACATTTTCCACTTAAATCTGTGGATCTGCTTCAGGTCACTAGAGGTGGGGTTAGAGGAGCTGCCATGTATGCATGGTATTTCCTGCCTCCCCTTTACAGAGGAAGCAAGGGAGGCCCATGGAGGTCAACAGCTCCTGAGTGGCAGAGCCAAGATTCAAACCCGCATGTGTCTGACTCCCTCCCTGAGAAGGATGTAAGGCAGTGGTTCTCAACCTTCCTAATGCTGCGACCCTTTAATACAGTTCCTCACGTTGTGGTGACCCCCAATTTCATGGTTACAAATTGAACATAATTAAAGCATAGTGATTAATCACAAAAACAATATGTAATTATATATGTGTTTTCCAATGGTGTTAGGCAACCCCTGTGAAAGGGTCGTTTGACCTCCAAAGGGGTCGCGACCCACAGGTTGAGAACCGCTGATCAGGCATGTTGGTGCCCAGGCTAGAACTTCGACCTCTCACATTGCGTCGAACCGCCCATCGTGGGTGGGGCCAGGTGCAGGGAGGAGGAGGGAGTCCCAGCCTCTGATTCCTCTTGCTGAAGAGAGCCCTCTGAGTGCCCATGTGACAAGAGATCACACTCTTCAAAATCCTCAGCCCTCTTCTCCATCTTCATTCACTCCAGAATCAAGGACCGAGGTTATCTTACCCAGTCGGTGTTTTAAATGGCATTTCTCAACTCCCAGATTAAATCTCAGTACCCACCTCTTCCTGGGACTCCAGCTGCCTCCTCCCTCGGCATTTTCACTTGCACGCCACTTAGACATCCTGACGCTAACAGGCCCAAAACCAATTTTCTGGTCTTCCCTCCGAAACTTGCTCCTGCAGTGATCCCATTGCAGTCAACAGCAACTTCCTCCTTCCAGGTTTTCAGACCAAAGCCTTGGCATCCTCCTGGATTCCTCTTTCCTCGCACCCCTCGTCCAATCCACCAGCAAATCCTGTCTGCTCCGCCGTCACAATATATCCAGGATCTGGCACGTCTCACCACCCCCTGCTACCACCCTGGCCCACAGCACCATCACCTCTCGTGGTTGGTGCAGTCACCTCCTGTCTCGTCCTCCTGCTTCTGCCCTTGACCTCTACAGCCTGTTCTCTGCACAGCAGACATGGTGGTTTTGTAAATTTTGTAAGTCAGCATATTTAATTCTTCTGCCCCAAACCTTCCAAATCCAGAGTCCTCCTACTCATGGCCTGCGTGATCTAACCTTGTCCCTCCCACTCTCTCCTCGTGCCTCCCACTGTGGCCACAGTGGCCTCCTTGCTCTTCTAACACACCAGGCACACTCCCACCCCAGGGCAAAAGACTGGCTCTTCCTCCACCAGATGCTCACATGGCTCGCTCCGTCAGTTTACTCGGGATTGAAATGTCATCCTGTCCGTGACACTTTCCTGCCACACCTATAACGGCACACACACTCTATGACCATCGTCACCACCTGCCTCTTCGCTGTTTTCTTTTCTCCTTAGCACGTCTCTCATGCCGTACTTGACGTGACTTAGTTGTTTACTCCTGTAAGGATGTCAGCTCCAGGAAAGCAGCGACTTTATTGTGTTCACTTAGGTATCTCCTGTGCTTAGCACACCGGCCTGGCACATAGAAGATCATTAATAGTTTGTTGAATAAATTAAGGAATAATGTTTCTTTGTCATTTCAGTCATCACAAGCACATCCCAGGAGGTGACAGGCTGCTTGATGAGTTGGGAACCTGCATTAGTTGCAGTGTAATCGGTGTAGAGAGGACAGACGTGTGGGCAGTGGGCCTGCGGGCACACTTGAATACCAGGCTGAGGAGATTCATCTTATCTTGGGGACACTGGGGAGCCACTGAAGGTTATTGAGCAGGAGAGAGACAAGTGCTTTAAAAAGATTAATCTCTTCTGTAGTAAGTAGCAGGTGAGCTACCGCAGGGCAGTGCTGGAGGCAGAGAAATTCGGTAGGAGGCCTGTGGCAATGATCCGGGGCGAAGGGAGATTTGGGGAAGAAGAAATGACCTGATGTGGTGGCAGGATTTGGAGCTAGCACCAGGGGTGTCTGGTCCTGAGTTCTAGCAGGAGGGAAGTAACGTGACCTTCCTGAGATTCAGTGGTCGTTAGAGTGTGGATTCGCTGGGAAAGAATTCAGGATGGTGATGTGTTTAGGGCCCTGCCTGCCTCCCTCCCTCCCACCTCCTCCAGCCCCAGCAGACCCAGGGCTCCTGACCTGCAGGCTCAGCGTGTCTCGGTCGTATTCGAACACTCGGATGCCTGGATTGTTGGCCCCATTGACCACTCCAGGTAATGTGGTTTTCCATGGGGTGACTCCAGGTGTAAGGAACATGACACTGATGGGGGCACCTTTTAGGAGAGAGACAATGGGACTGTGAGAGGCTGGTGAGGGGAGGGAGGGAGGCTGGCAGGCGCCCTCCAGGTTGAGTACCTGCATCATCATAGAACATCCGAAAGCTGTCCAAGTGGTTGTGCCCGAAGAACTGCCCTGCGATGACTCGATGGTGCTTCTGGACCACCTTCAGGTACTTCTCGTTGAATCCCTCCCGGAACCACATTTTGTTCCCTTTCTTCTCAAAGAACCCCGGGGGCACGTGGCCAATGATGTACACCTACGAGGAAGGCGTGCCAGGAGGGGCTCAGAGATGCCCTCCCCAGCCCTTCATTTCCACCTCTCAAAACCTGCCCATCTCCCCAAAGGCAAGCAGACAGGTTCAAGTGCACCCCCGCTGCTTTCCCTCTTCCGGGCAGATTCCAGTGTTCTCTGTACCCTGTAATATACACATGCTTCCCACCTCTGCTTTGCCCATGCTGTGCCTGCCACCTGGAGTGCCCTTTTTAATTTCATGTCTGTAATCCTACTCAGACTTCAAAACCCAGTTCAAAGGACACCTCCTCCTGAAACCTTCCTGATCCTCGCAGACTGGTCTCTTGGAGAGCTGGGCGCTGTCACGGAGCCTGCCCTGCATGACTGCGTAGCACATGCTAAATGTTCATGTGTGATCGCATCTTCCATTCCCTGAATCACTCAGCTAACAACACCTGGACCCTTGGCCACCACGGCAAGAAGCAGAATGGGGGTGAGGGAGAGGGCAACTAGGAGAATGAACTTTGGCGTCTACCAGCGGGAGACTACATGAGTCTCCTTTTCCCTCCATTGACCTCTCCCCAGCCACTCCCACCCCCCAGCACATGTCCTCACCCCCCTACTGTCTGTGTCCATTGGTTATGCTCATATGCATGCATACAAGTCCTTTGGTTGATCTCTTACCCCCTCAGCCCCCGTGAGCTTCAGTTTTTTGTTGTTGTTTTTTTGTTTGTTTTTCATATATTTTATTGATTTCTTACAGAGAGGAAGGGAGAGAGATAGAGAGTTAGAAACATCGATGAGAGAGAAACATCGATCAGCTGCCTCCTGCACATCTCCCACTGGGGATGTGCCCACAACCCAGGTACATGCCCTTGACCGGAATCGAACCCGGGACCTCTCAGTCCGCAGGCCAAGGCTCTATCCACTGAGCCAAACCGGTTTCGGCATGAGCTTCAGTTTTGTCATCGGGAATAGCACCTAACTGGTGGAGCTTTGAGAGTTAAATGAGATAATGCACAGTGAGTGCTCAGAAGCACCAGCCATGAAATCCTGCTGGGAGGTGCTGCTGTTCCATGCAGGGACTCAAGCAAATGAGACACAGGACCAGTCCTCGGGGAGCTGCCAGCCTAGCAGACTAGCTGGACACACCTCAAGGGCAGTGCCAGGGCTGACCAGCAGACCCTGAGAGATGAACAGAGTACTCTGACACACATTTCTGTAAAAGAGAAGGCTAAGGGACTGTTTAGCTTTAGCAACTAAAATAGCCCTGATTGCCTGCTTCTTTAGCTTTTTATTGTAACGACAGCTTGAACTAAAATTAACCTCTAGATACAATCAGTACGGTAAGTATCCTTGAGAAGGTATATGCTTCTACAAGGTCCGGTCTTTAAAGACTAAGCATAGAGATTCTAATAAAACACCCCAGGGGATAGGACTTGTTTGGAAAAGTCAAGGTAGGGGCTGCCGCCTTCGGCAATGTCCCCCCAGAGGCCCCCGACCTTTCAGAGAATCCTCCTTACAGGCATTCCAACCAAGTCCCGTGCTTCCCCACAGGGCAGGGCAACCCCTTGAAGTCTAGCCCACAATGTGGTCTGCAGCCGTGGAGTGTGGCAGAAGTGAAAAGAGCACTGGACTTGGAGTCAGGGGTTCTGGTCTTGGCCCCACCACTTACTGTGTGACTTGGGATCATCACCACCCCTCGCGAGCCTCACATCTGCAGTGGGCATTGGGGTCCCAGACTCACAGGCTGTTCTGAGGATGGACAAACCCCCCTCCTGGTGCCAGGCTGATAAAGACCCTCTGTCAGGGGTAGAGAACGTCTGGCCCGCGGGCCATATAGGCCCGTGAAATCATTTGGTCTGGCTCTTCCAAGGCATTGGGGCTGAGTTAATTAAATGTTTAACCAAATATAACAGGCTAATTTTTAAGTTGATAATTTTGTACAGCCCGCAAATGATGTTATAAGTATCCGAATGGCCCTTGGCAGAAAAAGGTTCCCCACTCCAATCTGCAAAGAATAGATGAATTTGTGCAGAGGTGGGAGACTCATTCAAGAAGTGATTCCAGAGTGAGAGAGGGAGGCGGAGGAGGTAGGAGCCCTTACCTTTTCCCCAGCTCTGGACGCGTTGCTCAGCATGTCTTCCAGCCACTGGAACTGCTGGGCAGGGTCAGCCATGCTGGCCGTCTGCTCATTGCTGGTATAGTACAGATTGGTGTTGAGGACCACAATGCGCCCAGTCGTCCCCGGCAACTTCTCAGAATAGAACGCACCTAGGACATCACAGCCAGGGGAAATATGAAGGGGCCCTCTGCCTCTGACTAAACACACCTCAGCCCCCCTTTACCCTCCCACTTCCTCCCTCCCTTAATACTCCCTTCCCATCTTTCCCATAAGATGGGCATCATGGGTTAAGACGTAAGGCTCTGGAGTCAGGTTACGTTGGTTCAAATCCTGCTTCTATCACTTATTAGCTGTGCAACTTGGGAAAGTTACCTAACTCTCTGTCTCAGCTTCCTCATCGTATCATGGTGATAACAATGAGGTGTGTTTGCCCCTCCAGATGCATCATCAACCCTTCTCCACTCGGCTCTTTGCCCTAGGAGCTGACCTATGTGAACTAAGCCAATGAGCTTCCGTGCCACAGGCTTCTGGTTGGACTGACCAATGGGGAGCCCCAGCAGCAGGGAACTGAGGAACAGGAAGAGGAATGGGGTTACCTTGGGCAGGCTGTCTTTGGGTCAGTTGTCCTCAACCAGGTGATCTTTGTCCCCCAGGGAGCATTTGGCAATGTCTAGAGACATTTTTTTGGCATTGCAACTGGGGGTGTTACTGGCACCTAGGGGTAGAGGCCAGAAGTGCTGCTAAACAGCCTACAGTTCACAGCACAGCTCCCCCTACAAAGCCATTCTGTCCCAAATGTCAATAGTGACAAGGTTGAGAAACCCTCCTTGAACTGAATTGAAGATCACTGCTTTTTCCTAGTGTATTTGCAAGGAGTCTAATAACGCACTGAGGGTAGTGCTTGGCACACAATAAACTCTCAATAATATTCACTGCTCATCCCCATTAGTGCCGTGGGGTTAAGAGTATGGGTTCTGCTATCACGTCTGCCTCCTCTAAGGGGTGACGTTGGCCAAGTGATTTGGTATCTTTAAACCTCAGTCTCCTTATCTATAAAATAGGGATAAAATCAGTACCGATCTCGTGGGGATGTGGTAAAGATGAATTAGATTAGACCTTGGTGTACAATGGGTGCGTATAGTAGCAAATGGAATTAGTACCTTCTTTGAAGCGAGCAATGGATTCATTATTGAGCCAGGGTCTCCATAGTTCTGCTATCTGATTGTAGATGCTGTTGCTCCCTGCTGGGAGCTGGCTTTTGGGGTGAAAGTCATGATTTCCCAAAGCAGCGTATACTTTAGTATCTGGGAAGGGAAGGAAAAATATAAAAATATATATGGGAAAGCACTTTGAGTTAATCATTTCCAGTTGGCCATTGGCCATCAGAGCTTATGGAGAAGAGCAATGAGAAGAAACCCACAGAGGAGGAAAATACAGAGATAAACAGAAAACTTCATTTAATAGAATCTCGCTGAACTTTGCTGAGACCTGGGAAGGAGGAGCGGTGAGTTCTCTGATCCTGGGCCCTAACCCCATTCCCAGCAGAAAGTTTTCTGGTCAGAGAGGAAGCATCAACTGAGAAGGAGAAAGCTAGCCCGGCCAGTGTGGCTCAGCGGTTGAGCATTGAACTCTGGACCAGGAGTTCACAGTTCAACTCCCGGTCAAGGCACGTGCCCGAGTTGCAGGCTCGATCCCCAGTGTGAGGCGTGCAGATAGCAGCCAATTGTTGATTCTCTCTCATCGATGTTTTTATCTCTCCCTCTCCCTTCCTCTCTGAAAGCTATAAAAATAAACATTTTTCTAAAAAGGACACTTCGTATTTAGTGTTCCTTGTTCTTGTCAATTCCGGGGCCATCTTACTGTGAGGGAAACGGTCTGGTTCACTCCGGGAGGCCTTGGGAGTTTCACTCATGAAACAAAAGTATTCACTGAGCACCTCGTTTGTACCGACATGTAGACCTGGTACCAGGCACCCAGTCCCAGTCCCAGAGGCTTTGCATTGCAGCAGGTTGACAGGTATTGGGCAACGAGAGGTGTGTGGCTGTTACGAAAAAGGAAGAGCCACTTGCTGTGGGAGTGTGTAACAGGAGTGGTGGAGTCGGGGGAAGGCCTCCTAGAGGAAGTGGCCTGTGAGTGAGCCTAGGAGGGGAGGGGAGGGGAGGCTGTCAGCCTCATCCCCACTTTTATTTTACCACTGTGTCTGGCAGGTAGTAGTTGTTCAATAAATATTTGATGATAAATAAAGACTCCTCTGAGTTCAGGGCAGGGCATTTTCCTTATATGAGCTTGGCTCACCCCAGGGAGCCTCCCATTCTCAGTTGGGGAAATGCCTCTAACAAACCCTTTGTCCTGTATAGCCTGCCAGGTCTTGAGAGCTCTGCAAAAAGGAGGAAGTTATAGAATTCTCACCAGGAATTGTTCACAAAGCAGGAAGCCATCATTGTAACTGCCGGGAAAAACCTCACCTCTCTGAAATAAATGCTGGCAGCCATTAAAGATCCATTTAAGAAAAACACGAATTCCTGGAATCTCAAGGGCAGAAGAGAAGGGAGAGGATCCCTCCCTCTTTTTGCTGCTTCTATGGGTCAGACTTTTTGGAAGCTCCTTACAAGCTCCATGAGGTCATGACCTGACGTCTTGTTCCACCGCCAAGTCCCCTACCCCTAAACTTGTGTCACCCATAGTAGACGCTCAATACATATTTGTTGATGGAAAAAATGAGTGAATGGGTTGGCTTCTTTAATCCTCACAGCAATCCTCTGGGCAGGTACCAGTATTTATTTTTCCCAGGGAGAAATAGGTCCAGCTAGTGCGTGGCAGGGCCTGGAAGGGGCTGGGTCGGCAAGCCTTCTACATCTGTGTTCACCACTCTACATAAAATGATGCATCTTACAGTCGATGGCATCTTGGATATTAGGAAATTCAGCAAATGTACAAGTGTATGATAAACTGGAAAACCTTCTAGCTCAGCCAGCGTGGCTCAGTAGTTGAGCATCGACCTATGAACCAGGAGCTCACGGTTCAATTCCTGGTCAGAGCACATGTCAGGCTGCTGGCTGGATCCCCAGTGTGGGGTGTGTAGGAAGCAGCCAATCAGTGATTCTCCCATCATTTCCATGAATAAGTCTGTGTGTATCCGTAGGCCAATTAGCTCTCATGTTCCCTGCAGGGCTGTTGGAAGTGCCTGGCACAGAACTTTCCCACAGCCATTATTGTCATGGATGAAGGCCGCTACTGTCCCATGGCTTTACCCCTCACTGCTACTGTCGCATGGCACCCTGGGGTTCAGGGAATGCTGTGGAGGACTTATGGCAGGCTCTCACCCGGGAAGACCTCTCTGATGAGGTTGGTCAGGCGTCCCACAATTTTCAGCACAGCTGCTTCTCCCAGCCTCTCGTTGGGCACGTGAGGGGTGTCGTCCCTGCAAAACACCGCCAAGCCAGTTTGGTGTGGGCAGCTCAGGATGGGGAATGAGAAAAGGGGTACGGCGGGTGGGGGGACTCTGCTGTAAGAAAAGAGGCCATGGAACTGAGGTATGGCCAGGCTGAAGTTGGGAGTCACATAGGACAGAGTTCAAACCCAATGGCTCTGCCATTGACCTGCTGTGGATCCTTGGCTGGTTATTTAAACTCTCTGAGCCCCCATCAGCTCATCTGTAAAATAGGAATAATAATGGCACCTACCTTCTCCTGTTTCTGCATTTGGATCTTTAGGGCTTGCAGTCCCTAAACCCCAGTGGGAGTGGCTGCAGTATTCATCCCCCAACCTAAAATGGGGGAGTTCTCCACATGCCCAGGCAAGCCATGGCCTTGTCCCAGCCACAGTGAGAGCTGCACTGTGGGGCGCGGTTGCGGTGTTTGGGCAGGTCCAAGCCTCGGACTAATGAAAGGACAGGGTCCTCTCATGGCCACGTGCAAGTCCCAGCTGGAGGTCAGGGCCCCCCCAGCACAGTTATAGCCAACAGCTATGGTTGTAAGCTTGAACCTATGGTCTGAACACGTAGCCCCACGTGGCTTGTGCTAGAGTTCAGGTGCATGTAGTTGAGTGGGGTTGGAGCTCACGAGAATGCTGTAAACAACGTGATCACGCCCCTGCTTTGCCTCGTGACACCTGCTATAAAATAAAGACACGGCTTGTGGGCGCTGTCGTTGTCTCCTCATCAGGGAGGCAGCGTCCCACTGAGACCCAGCTATTATTCTCTTGTCTGTCTTTTCCTTAATCCTTTCACCCCCCCACTCAGGATCACCCTTGGTCGTGCAGCCACACTGCACTCTGCTGAGGCCGGGACACGGAGGGCGAGGGCACAGGCTTTGGAATCAGCCACGCCCAGGGTCCCTTTGAGCTTCAGATGAGGACTAAGGGGGACGGGGCAGGAAGGTGCCAGGTGGCAGGCGGCAGAAACCCAGTGGAAGGTAGCTGTTATGTCGGCTCTCACCCTGTCCAGAAGATGAAGTCTGGCTCCGGCTCGATCTCCTTCATGGCGTAGATGGAGGAGTTGATGAGGACCCAGGGAGAATCACAGAGGTAGTCACCCCAGGGGCCCGAGTTGTACACCGGCCTGGAGCCAGCTGAGGGGCAGACCTGGAGGGGGTCTGTGGACACCTTGTAGTCAGGGTCCAGGTGCAGGTCAGAGATGTGCCAGAACCTCCCTGCAGGGGAGAGGAGACCCTTCTCAATGCCAGGCCCTCCTGGGCCCTCCTGAGCCCGCCTGAGCCCTCCCGAGCCCGCCTGGGGAGGCAGTGGGAGAGCCAGGAGCTGGAGGAGGAGAGGTGGTACAGCTGAAAGGGTCCAGAGAAAATGGACCAGGGGCCCAGGTCGATGTGGCTCAGTTGGTTGAGTGTCAGCCCATGCACCAGAAGGGTCACTGATTTGATTCCTGGCCAGGGCACATACCCAGGTTGCAGGTTTGATCCCCGGTGGAAGCAGGTATGGGAGGCAACTGATCAATGTTTCTCTCTCACATCGTGTTTCTCTCTCTAAAATAAATATTACAAAAAGAAAGACAGAGCCTGGCCGGCGTGGCTTGGTGATTGAACGTAGACCCAAGAACCAGGAGGTCATGGTTTAGTTCCCAGTCGGGCACAAGCCCGGGTTGCGGGCTTGATCTCCAGTGTGGGGCGTGCAGGAGGCAGCCGATCAATGATTCTCTCTAATCATTGACGTTTCTCTCTCCCTCTCCCTTCCTTTCTGAAATCAATGAAAATATATATTTAAGAAAGAAAGAAAGAAAGAAAGAGAGAGAAAGAAAGAAAGAAAGAAAGAAAGAAAGAAAGAAAGAAAGAAAAGAGATAGAGAGAGAGAGAAAGGAAGGGAGGGAGGGAGGGAGGGAGACTGGGCCACAGGATTTGCCCAGGGAGGCACTGAGTGGAGCGGAGCACAGGCTTCTCTGACCCTGACCTGTGACCTTTGACAAGTCCCTCTCCATCTCCCCACCTCAGCATCCCCAGCATCAGCATGAGGGATTGGGCTGAGGCATGACCCTCAGAAACCTTTGGGGGTTCTAAGGAAAGTGCTTATCTTAAAGCAAAGGTCAGGGAGGGTCAGGGTTAAGCAAGCATACTAGGTGTGATCTTGGGCAAGTTTCTTCACCTCTCTGAGCCCATAATTATTAGTAGAGCCAGATTTTATCATGCTCCAGGGAAATACAAAAATCAGACCTGGCACTGGCTGGTGTGCTCAATGGTTAGAGCATTGGCCTGAGCACCAAAGTATCTCAGGTTTGATTCCCGGTCAAGAGCACATACCTGGGTTGCAGGTTCGATCCCTGGCCCCAGGCCCCATTTGGGGGTGTGTGGGACGCAACCAACCGACTCCCCCCGCTTCACTCCCTCCCTTCCATTCTCCAAAAAAAGAAATCTGACCTAGGAGAAGGCTTACCAAATGTGTTGTAAGATCTTGCTAATTAATACCATCAAAAACCTGGGGAGTAGATGTGGACATAATGTTAGGCCAGAAAAGAAGGAATGTGGTTTCAGATTGGGCTGGATTCCTCCTGTGGGTGTGCTCGGTGGTTCTAGATGCAGGGCGGCAGGTCAGGCCACTGAGAGGCGTCCTGTTTGCTGAAGTGGTCAAATGAAACCTGGTCGCAGCTCCAAACCAAGGGAGGCTGAAATGCCAATAATCTCTTGGTGCAATAGAGAGAAGGGAACCCAGAGAAACAGGCTACACGGAGTGGGTTCGCTTTCCGTACCCCGTACCAAGCCTGATGTAGTTTCAATGATGTTTATTGAACAGAGTTGGCCGCTGCCCCAAATCCTGTTTCTGGCTAAAACAAGGGTGAGGCCTGGGATTTCCTCACCCTTCACCATTGCTACCACTTCGGCCTCCATTTCCTGTGTCGCTCAGAGCCAACAGTCAACACCCGCCCAACCCTCAGGAAACTGGGCCTCTGTGTCCGGCTGCTGCTGCTTTCAGGGTTGGAGAGCCAGGCACCACCCAAGCCAAGGGGCAGGCTGGAGGGTGAAGTCTGGCCCCTGATCACCACTTCTTGACTTTTCCTCCCTGGTGAGTCATAGCTTTTACCCACCTTTCTGGATCTAAATCTGGTCTCAAGAAAGAAGCAGAAACTTGTTCACACTAAGGTGTAAATGACTGTCCAAACAATTCCTTATCCCTCCCCTGGGCAAGAAATCATTTTAAAAGCAACATGAGCCCTGGTGGGTGTGGCTAACTGGTTAGAGCATCGGCCCACAGACTGAAGGGTTGCAGGTTCGATTCCAGTCAAGGGCATGTATCTCAGTTGCAGGCTCAATCCCTGGCTGGAATCAGGATGCGGGAGGCAACCAATCTATGTGCCTCTTTCGCATGAACGTCTCTCTCTCGCGCGCGCGCGTGCTCTCTCTCTCTCCCTTCCCCACTTCCACTCTCTAAAAATCAATTTTAAAAATATATCCTGGAGAGAAAGCAAGATGGCGTCATAGGTAAACACCTGATATTGCTGCCTCGCACAACCACTTCAAAAATACAACTAAAAGACAAAACAGACATCATCCAGAACCACAGGAAGGCTGGCTGAGTGAAAGTTCTACAACTAGAAGGAAAGAGAAAAGCACACTGAGACTCAGAGGAGGTGTGGAATAAAGTGCAGAGGTATGGAGGCTGGAGCGCGCGAAAAGGGGCTGGCAACTGAGGACGCCGGTGTCTTTTGCAATCGGGAGGGAGGCACAAGCTCCCTACAGCCCTGACTCCTGAGTTCTGGGCAAGTCCCTGGGGACCCAGACTCATACGGGGAGAACCTGGACTGTCTGGCATTGGGCGGAACTCGGAACTCGAGGGCAGCTTTCTTTCAGAGGTGCTTGCAGCGATTACCAGGACACTGAGACACAGGACCTCTTAGGGCAGGACTGAGGAGCAGCCATAGCTGTTTGCTCCACCCTGTTGACTCCCTGAGACCCTGCCCCACCCAAGCTGCTAGCAGAGGCTTTTGCATATGAATGCCCTGGGCCTTTGCAATCTGAAAATTACCTAACAAACTGCAGCTGGGTCAGAGAGACCCAGAACATCCAAAAGAAGGCTCAAGGCCCCACAGAAGCTTGCATTGCTTCACAGCTGGGCCTCATCTGGGCACCTCCAAATCCCAAACAAGGAAGAGGAATCTGCAGATCTCTCTGTAGCTCCTGCTGGGTAGCCTCAGGCAGAGGCTAAATTAGCACCTCCTTAGCAATCCAAGAGCCTGTGTGCCCAGTGGTCAGATTGGGACCATCCAATTACAACTCCTCAGATCCATAAGGGACACACTCAGTGGGCAGACTCAGTGAGTACCAAAGCCCCACTGAAGCAAGTCTTCCCCCGGAAGGGTGTCTTCAGCACAGAAGTTCTCCCACTGTAGACACAGCTGATTCTCACAGACAATTGGCCTGGAGGTCAACTCCTCCCAGTGATAATTACAATAATAAAGGCTTAACTACAACAGGACTGTGCACACAGCCCACAGAGGGGTGCACCAAGAGTGTCCACCTCAGGTAATTGGGGAGGCTGAGCCACTGGGCCCTATAGGACACCTAGCACACAAAGCCACTCTATCAACACAGGGAAGCATAAAAAATACGGAGACAAAGAAACAGATCACAAATGACAGAAATGGAGGAAAGCAAACTACTGGATATAAAGTTCAAAACCACAGTTATAAGGTTTTTCAAGAATTTTCTAGAAACCACCGATAAATTTAGTGAGACCCTCAAGGATATGAAAAAGGACCAACTAGAAATTAAGCATACACTGACTGAAATAAAGAATAATATACAGAGATCCAACAGCAGACAAGAGGATCCCAAGAATTAAGTCAAAGACTTGAAATACGAAGAAGTAAAAAATACCCAACCGGAAAAGCAAAAAGCAAAAAGAATCCAAAAATATCAAGATAGTGTAAGGAGCCTCTGGGACAGCTTCAAGCATCCCAACATCCGAATTATAGGGGTGCCAGAAGAAGAGAGAGAGCAAGATATTGAAAACCCATTTGAAGAAATAATGACAGAAAACTTCCCTTATCTGGTGAACGAAATAGACTTACAAGTCCAGGAAGCACAGAGAACCCCAAACCAAAGGAATCCAAAGAGGACCACACACACCAAGACACATCATAATTAAAATGCCAAGAGCAAAAGACAACGAGAGAATCTTAAAAGCAGCAAGAGAAAGACAGTTACCTACAAGGGAGTACCCATAAGATTGTCAGCTGATTTCTCAACAGAAACTATGCAGACCAGAAGGGAGTGGCAAGAAATATTCAAAGTGATGAATAGCAAGAACCTACAACCAAGATTACTTTATCCAGCAAAGCTATCATTCAGAATTGAAGGTCAGTTAAAAAGCTTCACTAATAAGAAAAAGCTAAAGGAGTTCACCACCACCAAACCAGTATTATATGAAATGCTGAAAGGTATCCTTTAAGAAGAGGAAGAAGAGTGCTCGCTTCGGCAGCACATATACTAAAATTGGAACGATACAGAGAAGATTAGCATGGCCCCTGCCCAAGGATGGCATGCAAATTCGTGAAGCGTTCCATATTTAAAAAGAAGAAGAAGAAGAAGAAAGGAGAAGGAGAAGGAGAAGGAGAAGGAGAAGGAGAAGGAGAAGGAGAAGGAGAAGGAGAAGGAGAAGGAGAAGGAGAAGAAGAAAGTAAAGATAAAAATTATGAACAACAATTACATATTTATCAACAAGTGAATCTAAAAATCAAGTGAATAAAAAATCTGATGAACAGAGTAAACTGGTGAATATAATAGAATCAGGGGCATAGAAAGGGAGTGGACTGACAATTCTTGGGGGGGAAAGGGGTGTTGGGGTGTGGGAAAAGATGGACAAAAATCGTACACCTATGGATGAGGACAGTGGGGGGCGGTAAGGGCAGAGGGTGGGGTGGGAACTGGGTGGAGGGGAGCTATAGGGAGGGGGGGAAGAGGAACAACTGTAATAATCTGAAAATAAAGATTTATTTAAAAATATATATATATCCTCAGGTGAGGTTTAACAACAACAACAAAGACAGCATATATCAAGCACCTAGCACAAGCATGGCCCAGCATGGCCCATCATAACTGCTCAGTAAACAGATGTTAGCTCTTCTTGGACATTGTCCTTAGTGCTTGACTGTTTTGCCCAGGCGCTCAGCGGCTCCTGAGTAGGGTCTGAGGAAGTGGATGACCAGAGGACTGACCAGGACTGAGCTAGCTCCACAGGGACAAGCGAGGAGCAGAACCCTGCGCCGGTCCTTCCCCTTGGCCTCAATTTCTGCAGCTGCAGAAAGGGCGCTGGATCATCGCTAAGGTTTCATGCAAAGGACTCCAGAGAAGGGCAGCGAGAATCCGCAGGAAAACTACAGGTCCCGCCCTCCCACTGACCCCCCTCTAACTGCATGGAAATGTAGCCCTCTAACAGGCATCTCAGACTGGACGTATCCCCAGTCAAACTGCCGTCTCCTCCTCCCTCATATCAGGGAATGACACCTCTGTCCTTCCAGTTGGAGCCCCCTCCTCCCTCACACCCGCTGTCTGTCAGCAAGTCTTGTTCAGAAACAGACCCTCTCCCACCACCTCCGGCCCTACTCCCCAGGCTGAGTCGCCCGCCCCTCTCACTCGATGATGGCAGTCGCCTCCCCCTGGTTTGGCTGCTTCTCCTTTCCTAGGTTGACCCACTGTTCTCGTTGCCCGGGACTGCAGGAGTGTCCAAGGCGCCAAAATTAGGAAAGTCCCAGGCAGACAGACACGAGTTGGTTCCCCTGCCTTCCTGTCCTTACAGCCTCTCCTCAGAACAGCCCGAGGCTCCTTTTAAACGTTTACATGTCGGATCACATCACAGCTCTGCCTGAAACCCTCTAATGGCGTTCCATTTCACTCCGACGCCTTCCATCGTCTGCAAGTTTATACAGGAGCTGGTGCCAAGCCTCACCCCACCCCCGTGCTTCCGTGCCCTCATCTCTACCACCCTCCGTGTCCACTCTGCTCCCGCCACGCTGGCTTCCTCGCCCATCCTCACACACATCACCTGCATGTTCAGCTCAGGGCCTATGCACTGTCCTTCCTCTTACTGGAATGTTCTTCTCCAGCTGTCCACATGGCTCTTTCTCTCACGGCCTCAGGTCCCTGCTCAAATGCCACTTTATTCGACGGCTCTGCTCTGGCCACCCCGCAGGAACCCGCTGTATTCTGCTTGGTTATTTCCCATCACACTTGTCATCTCCGGGAATGCTATGCATGTACACATGTCTTCGGGGTTGTTTCTTTCCAGGTGAAGGGATGCTTCGGGAGACCTGGGGGCTTTGCTTGTTTTCCTTTCTTTTCCGGTTCCTGGAATAGCTCATGGTACATGGCAGACCCTCAACCAATATTTGTTCAGTGAGTTCACCATATCCTGCCACCGTCTTCCTCTACCAGCGGGCCGGGTCTTATGTCTCCACTTTACCTCTTAGCAAGGTCGATGTCCCTCCCCTGGCCAGCTGTCGCCTCCACGCCTCCACGTATAACGTTCAGGCTCAGACGGCACCCCCCCTCCGCCCCCCCCCCCCCGCACCCCGCCTACTAACTCTCTCGGGGCCTCCCTGCCCAGCTCCATGCCTTGCTATTTTTAGCAGCACCTCCAGCTTCCTATGAGCAGCTTGCAGCAACTCCGATCCTGATGAGACAGGCCCGTAAGCCAGGACAAAGTGAGACAGGAAAACAGACAGACAGTATACTGCCATCTAGAAAATCTACATGCCAAGCAGTTTGCAGCCATCTAGTAAATCCTATCTTCCCTAAACCAAGGACACTTAAGAATAAACGATTGGCTTAAATCACCCTACTCGGGGAGACATAACAGAAATCCACGTAGTGCCACTTGCCAACCATACCTAAGGACAGATAAAGTTAAGAGAATAAACTGCATTCGGGTACATCAGCATAAGACCGGCCCTCAGTGCCCAGCCTTTAAAACCCCTCAGAAGGAAGGTCCTGCACCAGCTTTCCGTCCCAGGAGCACACCCAGCCTCTCCCCTTCCCCCCTCCACAGGCCTGCACCTCCTAAAGGGCAAGGGACTCCGCGAGGCTTGCAGCCAGGGCAGCGGCAGTTCGTCCCAGCCAAACCTCCTGAACCTGAGCCCAAGGCCCCCTTTTTTCTGACTTCTTAGCCAAAGCAGCCCAGCCTAGGCTCGTTTCCCCCGCCCTTCCTTGTTTCCTTGTCCCCAGCTTTAATAAATATCCTTTAAAATTCACCTGGACTCCGGTTGTGAAATTTTTCCTGCAGGAAGTCAAAAACCCACACACTACTGCTGGCCCGTGGCAGACCCTCTCAGGGCCGGGTCCCCTTTCCGGGAAACACTGAGTTCATAATACAGAACGAAGACATCAGAGGCATTGGCAGACCTACCTGGTCCAGCCCTGGCGACTCCCCAGTGGGCCAGGAAAAGCAGCAGCTTGAGCAGGCTCATCCCTGGGGCTTGCGTCACAGGGTACGTGGGATTTTCCAGGAGCTGTGGTTTGAGCCACAGGCTTCCTAAGTAGGTAATGGTGGCTGCTGGCCTGAGCAGAGCTTCCTGTCCTGTTACCTGGTGTTTCCAGTCATCGAAGGCTCCTCTGGCTTTTCCTCCTTTGCCCAGCAGGGTGTGAACGGGGTGCACACGAGGTGCTACGCCAGCCAGACCTTTGGATTCTGAAAGAGAAAGCAGCACCCGTCCCACGGTTACAGGCTAGTAAGCTAGGAAAATTCCAGGACAAGTGGAATAGGGGAATAAAGACAGATGGGTAAATAGCAGTTTGCAGCCACCTATTAAATCCTTTCTTCCCTAAACCAAGGACACTTTGGTGTCCCTGCACTTCTCCCCAGCCAGAGGGTAAATAGCTTAAATCGCCCTACTCAGGGGGACAGAGAGCAGAAATCCAGTTAGTGCCATTTGCCAACCACACCCAAGGAGAGACAAATTAAGAGAATAAACCTCATTTTGGGACATCAGCATCAAGCTGATACATAGTCTATTGGTCCTCCCCCAGGACCTAAATGCCCATGAAGTATGGTAGCAATCATCTCAAGTAGAAACTATAGTTTAACTTTAACCCTGCTGTTTGGCTTCTGTACTTATTTGCTTTGTTTAACAATAGAAAAGTTATTTTGATTTTCTGAATTATATAAATCATCCCATTCGATTAAATACCCTATTGATTGTAATGTGACTATCCCATGGGTTGTGGTCATACTGGTCTTAGAAAGCACATTTTCCTTCACCTGGGAAGGACAGCACACTTATCCCAAGGTCAGAGGGCTCCAGTTAACGTGTCCCTGTTGACTCAGTGACCCTGAGACCCAAAACTGTAATTTAGATAGCATGCTTAAGTCTGACCAGGTTCCTCATTCCAGACCCGAGGGCTCTAGATAATGTGTTTCTGTCAATTCAGTGATCCAGAGACCCAAAACTGTAATTTAGATAACATGCTGCTTCTGCTTCTGTAAACTGCTTTTTTAAAAAATATATATATATTTTATTGATTTTTTACAGAGAGGAAGGGAGAGGGATAGAGAGCCAGAAACATCAATGAGAGAGAAACATTGATCAGCTGCCTCCTGTGCGCCCCCCACTGGGGATGTGCCTGCAACCAAGGTACATGCCCTTGACCAGAATCGAACCCGGGACCCTTCAGTCCGCACGCCGACGCTCTAGCCACTGAGCCAAACCAGTTCTGGCTGTAAACTGCTTTTTTGCAAACCAGGTTCCTCATTCGAAACCTTGAGATGTAATCAATACCTTTGTGATCTTTGCCTATATAAGTCTGGTTTTGCCACCATCTTATCACTATGAGATTTGGGGAATGGCCCCTCATAGTCCCGGATTTCAATAAATGTGACTCTTTAATTCGACTTCTTGAGGCATCCTTCTGTGATTCGAGGGGTACATTACAACATCCAGCCTTTAATCCCCATACCCCTCCTTCCCTCCCCCTTCCCCCACAGGCACGTATCTCCTAAACTCCGAGGACCCCATGAGACTTGCAACCAGGGGAGCAATGGGCAGCGGCAGCTCATCCTGGGCTAATCCCCTAAACCAGCTGTGGGCAAACTATGGCCCGTGGGCCGGATCCGGCCCGTTTGAAATGAATAAAACTATTGAAAAAAAAGACCGTACCCTATTATGTAATGATGTTTACTTTGAATTTATATTAGTTCACACCAACACTCCATCCATGCTTTTGTTCCGGCCCTCCAGTCCAGTTTAAGAACCCATTGTGGCCCTCGAGTCAAAAAGTTGGCCCACCCCTGCCCTAAACCCACATAGCCTCCCTCTCCATGCCTGAAATCCCTGCTTCCCCATGGAATCTTTGTCCTACCTTATATAAGCAGCTGGCTTATGGGGGGCTGCAGAGCAGATTTTTGTGGATGACCTGCTGCTCTCCCATCCTGCCGGCAGTTTGGAGTAAACGCTCATATATGATTCAACCCTGTCTTTGCGGAATTGGCTCAAGTGGTGACAGGCAGCCCGGACTCATTGGCTGTTGGGTTTCACGCCCCCCTGGGAATTGAATCTTGATCTTCTGATTCATAGGTCCACGCCCAACCACTGAGCCACACTAACTGGGCTCTACGTTCTTCCTTGTTTCACTTCCTAAATGTATTTTTGCTGCGGTCAATACATTCATGCTTGCTTTTCTACACTTCATCTCTTGATTGAAATCTTTCCTTCAAGAAGACAAGAACCAAGGCCTCATTGTCTCATCGGTAACACCGCCAGTTCCTCAGAGCATGTCAGTCCAGCCAGCAACTGGTTTCTTGAGGGCACTCACCTAACCCCAGTCACTGGAGGGCAAATGTCATAAGCTCTTGGAGAGCAAACAAACCTGTAGAACATGGCTGGTCTTTGCCATCAAAGGAACATCACTGTTAGTTGGGGATAAAGCTGCTCATTCACAAATGAATCAAGACTATGAGTCATCCATTCATTCATGCTGGGAACCATGTCCCAGGGAGACAGACGGAGGGGACCCAAGGCAGTCCTGCCCTCAAGATGGGGAGGTAACCCACTGGACAGCATGCATTTCAGCATATTCAGTGGCTTGACAAGCTGAGAGGAGGAATCTGACTCAGACTGAGAAGGTGACAGGGGTTTAATCTCTTATTATTGAAAGTGGGAGCGGGGTGCGGGGTGGGTGAAAAAGGTGAAGAAGTTAAGAAGTACAAATAGATTGTTACAGAAAAACAGTCGTGTTCAGGGCCCTGAGCCACCCCAGGGAGGAGGAGGGCATCAAAATAACCACCAGGACTGAATTTTGTGCCATTTCAGCTGTTGATTTAATAAAAACAAGGCAGTGTGACATTTCTTGCACCAGAGCCTATGGCCTGATTCATACCTGCTGGACAGTATCTGGGGCACATTGAGGTTCACTTGGAAAGTAAGCCAGGGGACTGGTGGGGAAGGAGGACAGGCTGAAAGTCTAGGGCAGGCTCAGGTGCTCCTTGGAAACCCATTGAGGGGTGCTAGAGTCCCACTCAGCTTTTGGCTGACTGCAAAGACTTCTTTTAAATACCCCAGTTTTTTGGTCAGTGTCCCCAGAAAGCCCCCCATTGTTGTGGCAGAATGCACAGGGAATTCCGGATCCAAAGCCTGAACTGAACTCGTGGGGAGGCTCTGACCTATATATCTCTTCCTGTGGCGGGCCCCTGAGGGTCCCCACAGCTTCCCCCAAGTCAGCTGTGACGGGGCCCTGGGGTTAGGCCCTGCAGCTCCGCCCAAGTCAGTGTGGGGAAGTAAGACTACAGTTTTAACCAGATACTGAACTAGGTTGCAAGTCCTCCTACCCCCATTTTCTTTTTCACCATCACCACCACCACTACTAACCCACAAGGTATTTCTGTGAGAATAGAAACAGGCACCCCTCATCCTTGTCCGGCTGGTGTGGCTCAATGGATTGAGAGTCCTCCCATGCACCAAGAGATAGTGGGTTTGATTCTGAGCCGGGGCACGAGCCCCAGTTGTAGGCTCAGTTCCCAGTGGGGGGCATGCAGGAGGCAGCTGATCAATGTTTCTCTCTCATCCATGTTTCTATTGCTTTCTCCCTCTCCCTTCCTCTCTATCTAAAAATCAATAAAAATATATTTTAAAAGAAAGAAAGAAAGAAAGAAAAAGGCACTCCTTTAGGCCTGTGTGTGGATTAGAAAAAGATGCCTCCATCCCAGACAGACACAGCCAGAGCTCAGAGTAGAGCAGGAGGGTTTCAGCCCTGACTCAGCCCTCTGCCAGGATTTTGCTGCCTAAATAACAGTGGCTTCTTCCTGGGTCCAGCCTGACCAACTGAACCCGTTTTGCAGGGTTTACTGAAAGAGGTAAGAGAGGCAGAGAAATCCGAATGGTTGGAGCTTTGCCTCTTTAAGTACAAACCAGTCCCTCCTCTTCAAATTGCCCACAGTACTTATTTGACTCTTGGCAATTGTAATCTACAGAAAATCTCCATCACTCTTAGGGACGAGCATCTATACTAATAAAAGAGAAACATGCAAAGTAACTGTCCCTTTGCGATGCCCACAAGCCACGGCCACCAGCCAATCAGGAGTGATATGCAAGTTAACCCAACAAAGATGGCGGAGGCTGGAGTCGGGATACTTGCATCGCAGCCAAGGCTACCATGCAAGCATCCCGGCTCTGGCCACTCCAGGCCTGTTGGAGATGCAGAAGTCAGGGGAGACAGAGAAGTCTGGCTCCAGCGCCTGAGGCTGGCTTTGGTCTGGGAGATAAAGAAGCCGCCTACCCCGTGATCCCAGGCTGCAGCCAGCCGGAGAAGCCACCCACACTGCATCCCAGGGGAGACAGAGAACCCAGGCCCAGCACCTGAGGCTGGCTGCGGCCTGGGAGATGAAGAAGCCGCCTGCCCCATGATCTCAGGCCACAGCCAGCTGGAGAAGCCGCCTGCCCCACATCCACCTGCCCCATGTCCTCAGGGAGACTGAGAAGCCAGGCCCAGTGCCTGAGGCTGGCTGTGGCCTAAGAGACGAAGAAGCCGCCTGCCCCGTGATCCCAGGCTGCAGCCAGCCGGAGAAGCTGCCCACACTGCATCCCAGGGGACACGAAGAAGCTGCCCACTGCCCACCTGTGGTCCAGGCGCCAGCGCCTGTGGCTGGCTGCGGCCCAGGAGACAGACAAGCCACCCACCCCGAGGTCCCAGGCTGTAGCCGCCGGGAGAAGCTGCCAGCCCTGTGGTCCAGGGCGCCAGCGCCTGTGGCCAGGGAAATAGGTTCCCTCTTCTCCCATTGCGTCATTACTGCAATATTCTCCATCTGAATTTCTCTCCTGTACCGCAACCCAACTCCACTTTTCATCAGAAGGATACGGAACAGAGCAGTGTTGAAAGCTTACATTTTTAAGCCCGTAAGGCTGGTACTTAAACATATAAATGGAAAACTAGAGTCCTTAAGGTAACAAAGGCTACAAAGGGAGGGGGACAGGGACAGGGCATGACATATTATATCCAGCAATCCATCTGGGGACTGAAAACTTTGCAATGATGACAATTAGTGAAGATATGAATCAACTAACATAGTTGACAGGGACAATTCTCTCATCTTTGAAAATATCTACATCAAATCTGTTTAAGTAGATTTTCACCTGCATAATCTAACACATTCTGACAAGACCACCACCACCAATGTGGTCAGTGTTGTGCTGATAAATGTTTAACAACTTGCTCTCAGCCAAAGAAAACAAAACTCTGATTTATACTGTCGGCCAACTTCTGTGGCATAAATTCTCCATCCAAGGCTGATTTCAGCTGCTAATGTGATGCCACTAAATGCAGAGCTGAGGAGAAACATGCAGTAATACACTATTATATTCTACCAGAAAGACCCAAAAGATATAAATAATGTCAAGAGTCAGAACAGTAAAGTGTAGTAAATAATTGAGGAGTGATGAATTTAGAGTATTTCCTTTGGTTTTCATGTAATTTATTCACTTTCAAGATTATATAATATAATTTTTAATAATGAACATGTTTAACAACCAGCTTACAAAATTTCTGAAAATGTGTGAGCCAGTAAGAGCAGGCTCTAGCACAATACTGAGTGGAGTGTAATGGTTAAATGCCAAGGCTCATGGGTTTGAAATGAGACGCAGCCACTTTTGGGTTTTACTGGTCAAGTTACCTGATCTCTTATACCTCCGTGTTCTCATCTGTGTCATTATAGTACCTACTGAATAGAGTTGTTGCAAAGATAAAGTGAAATCTGTGTATGACACAGCACAGTACCTGAAACAATAATTCACTCCATTTGTTATAAACTGTTACTGCCTCAAAACGTTGTTGACAAAATTACTCATGCTGAAAGAATGACATTTTATTGATGAGAAAAATGCCTTATTTTGCGATCTACATGGAGACAGTCAATTTTGCTTCCTAGGCAGCAGATGGTAATCTACTACTACAAACTGCAAGGGGAAAAATGACCGCAATCAACATGATTGAGGCAATGTATTATTAGCTGGATCATAAAGCAGAGAGGATGCCATGCATTCTGGGATACATCTGCAGTAAGAGGCTTCATCTCAGGTATTAATTCTGATCAACTAAGCATCAGACTTAAGATGAATGGTGAGAAGGATTCTGAGGCTGCTTCTAGACTTAGCAGGAATAGAACTTTAATACATAAGCAACAGTTACTATGGTTAATGATGGCAAGAAAAAACACACCATGATCTATTCTAATAAAAGGGTAATATGCTAATTAGACTGCACGTCTTCTGCACCACCATCTGCACATCCTTCCTGACAAAGCTGGGCCTGGGCGAAGCCACCTCCTGGCAGTCCCGGGCGCCAGCACCTGTGGCTGGCTGTGGCCTGATAGACGGAGAAGCTGCCCACCCTGTGGTCCCAGGCGCCAGCACCTGCGGCTGCAGGCTGGGGGAAGCTACCTGCCCACCATCCCCTGCGGCTGCAGCCGGCCTGGGCAAAGCCAGCCCGGGTCCCGTGTGCCTATGGCTGACCAGAGGGAGGGAAGCCCAGGTCCCAGGTGCCTGTGGTCAGCTGGAGGAGGGAATCCTGGGTCCCGGGTGCGGGGCTGAGGCAGAGATGGTTAGGGGCAATCAAGCCAGCAGGGGAGCAGTTAGGGATGATCAGGCTGGCAGGCAGAAGCAGTTTAGGGGCAATCAGGCAGGCAGCCGAGCAGTTAGGAGCCAGTGGTTCTGGATTGTGAGGGGGATGTCCAACTGCCGGTTATCCCCCAAGGGATCCCAAACTGGAGAGGGTGCAGGCCGGGCTGAGGGACTCCCCCCCCCACCCCACCCCCCGCACAAATTTCATGCACTGGGCCACTAGTGCTGTATAAAAGCTATAAGAGGCAAGCATGCTTCATGATTTTGCTGTAGCCTTTCAGGGCTATCACCTCAGGAGAAACAAACGGCTTGGCAGCAAAGCCCTGGGGAGCGTGGGTGATAGCCCTCGAGTGCTAATGACCTTTGCCCATTCCCAGCCTCAGAGCTTCTGGCTGCTGCTGTGGCTGGCCCGAGGCTCAAGTCCACACAGGGCTTAGTCCAAGAAGGGCAAGAGTGGGAACACAATGAATCCACTCACTCTAAAGCAAAGCTACATTGATCTTTAGCTTTCATTCACTCACTCATTCAGTTAACAATTTTTTTTTTAATCCTCACCTGAAGATATATTTCTTGATTGATTTTTAGAGAGAGAGGAAGAGAGAAAGAGAGAGAAACATCAACATAAGAGAGAAACATTGATCGGCCACCTCCTGTGCATGGCCTGATTGGGGATCAAACCCACAACCTAGGTATGTGTCTTGACTGGGAATCAAACCCCCCACCTTTTGGTGCCTTCAACCAACTTCAACCAACTGACCCACCCAGCCAGGGCTACCAGAACGTGTTTAAAGGGCGACTTCTGCCTAGCCAGTGTGGCTCAATGGTTGAGCATTGACCCATGAACCAAAAGGTTGCCTGTTCCATTCTTGGTCAGGGCACATGCCCCGGTTTCGAGGTTGATCCCCAGTAGGGGGCTTTTAGGAGGCAGCTGATCAATGTTTCTCTCTCATTGATGTTTCTATCTCTCTATCCCTCTCCCTTCCTCTCTCTCTAAAAAAATCAATAAAAACATACTTAAAAATAAATAAATAAAGGGTGATTTCTCCTCTTTTCAGTCCTGGTAATAGCCTAGAGAGAGGGAAATGGAAGACTTCTTGAAAATCACTGTGAGCCTGGCCAGTGTGGCTCAGTGGTTGAGCACTGACCTATGAACCAGGAGGTCACGGTTTGATTCCCGGTCAGGGCACATGCCCAGGTTTCGGCCTTGATCCCCAGTGTGGGGCCTGCAGGAAGCAGCCAATCAATGACCCTGTCATTGATGTTTCTCTCTGCCGGGGTCCAGCCCCAGCGGTCCAGGGGTTCCCAAAGGTGTGGACGGAGTCGGCGAAGAATGTTTTACACGGAGACAGCAGACAGCGTTCAGAACTCTCTAGCTCTCTCTAGTCTCCGTGGATCTTCCTGTGCCTGGCTGAGGCCACAGAGAAAAGATCCCAAGCCAAGCTGAGCCTTTATTTTATAGTGAGAGGTAAACAAGGTAGTGGTTTCCATAGTTACACCATTCTTGTGAGTTTCACTTGTTTTGGCCACTTCCTGCACTTCCCTCAGCCCATTAGCTTCCCAGGTAAGATCTAGGGAGCCTCATAAGGTCAAGCCTAATTATGCTAAGAGGACTGTGCCCCCTAAGCTGGGAATTGTTTGTAACTTTACCAACAGGTCAGTCCGAGGCTTAACCCTATATCAGCTCCCCACATCTCTCCATTTCCCTTCCTCTCTCAAATCAATAAGAATAAGTTTTTAAAAAAATCACTGTGACTGGAAGATTGCAATTCGACAAAAGTAAACCTTGAGAGATGAATTCATTAACACACAGAGCAAATATCAATTATTTTTAGCACTGACAGAGAACGGAGCCCTCTGTTCAATTTATCTGATCATCAAGCTCTTGAAAAGATGTGCAAAGATCTTGTTTTGATGGTTTGCATTGTGTTATATTTTAATCTAAGACATCTTCATTTCATTTTTACCTGTTTAACCTTCACAGCTGAATTTATAATGAATCAAACCCCAAATGAAGCCCATTAACCCAAGTGAACACACAACTTAAATTTCCCAGAATGTAGGGAGCGGCTATAGGGTTAAGCCTCGGACTGACCTGTTGGCAAAGCCAAAACAAGTCCCAGCTTAGAGGGCACAGCCCGCTTAGCATAATTAGGCTTGATTTTATGAGGCTCCCTAGATCCTTCCTGGGTAGCTAATGGGCCACGGGAAGTGCAGCAAGTGCTGCCAAAAGAAGTGAAACTCACAATATTGTAGCTATGGAGACCACTACCTTGTTTACCTCTGGCTATAAAATAAAGCCTCAGCTTGCCCTCTGTGGCCTTAGCCAGGCACAGGAGATCCACCTAGCCCCAGCTTATTCTCTTTGTCTATCTTTTCTTCAATCCTTCGCTTCCCCCCACCCCACCCCCCACCCCAGGCTCACCGAACCCTTGCCTGTGCTGGCCTGGCACACCAGAATAGTGTTAATTTCATCCCATATATCATAAATCTGTTCTTATCAGACTGTGTAAGTTTCAATCACCTTAGGCTTAATACAATAATGTTGTCTTGATATGCCTCAGATTTAAATATATATACCTTCTATTGATTTCAGAGAGGAAGGGAGAGGGAGAGAGAGACAGAAACATCAGTGGTGAGAGAATCATCGATTGGCTGCCTCCTCCACGCCCCGCCCAAGGGATCGTGCCTGCAGCCTGGGCATGTGCCCTGACGGGGAGTTGAACCATGACCTCCTGGCTCATAGGTCGATGCTCAGGCTCTGAGCCACGCCAGCCGGGCTGCCCAGATTGTTTTTGTTGTTGTTGTTGTTATCTTTGCTGTTAAAAGTATTGCAGATGTCCCTATTTGTCCCCCAGCGTCCCCTCCAGCCCCCCCCACAGGCTCCCCCACACTGTTGTCTGTGCCATGGGGTGTGCATATCTGCTTACAAGTTCTTCAGCTCACCTCTCCCCACCCACCCACCGTATGCCTCCGATTTGTGTCTTGGCTGTGTCCATTCCTCAGCAACGACGGGGAGGCTTACAGGATTTAAAAAGTGACCTGTGGCCCTGACCGGTTTGGCTCAGTGGATAGAGTGTCGGCCTGCGGACTGGAGGGTCCCAGGTTTGAGTCCAGTCAAGGGGCATGTACCTGGGTTGCGGGCACATCCTCAGTGGGGGGTGTGCAGGAGGCAGCTGATCGATGTTTCTCTCTCATCAATGTTTCTAACTCTCTATCCCTCTCCCTTTCTCTCCGTAAAAAATCAAAGTATATATATATATATATATATATATATATATATATATATATATATATATATTTAAAAGTGACCTTGCCAGCACTGGTTTGGCTCAGTGGATAGAGCGTCGGCCTGTGGACTGAGGGGTCCCAGGTTCGATTCCGGTCAAGGGCATGTACCTTGGTTGCGGTCATATCCCCAGTAGGGGGCGTGCAGGAGGCAGCTGATCGATGTTTCTCTCTCATCGATGTTTTAACTCTCTATCCCTGTCCCTTCCTCTCTGTAAAAAATCAATAAAATATATTTAAAAAAAAAAAGTGACCTGTGGCCCACACATACCTTTCCTTTGGCTTATCGTGTTTGGAAACTGTTTAATTTGTTTTAAAACACTGAAAATGCAGCCATTTTTTACACAAAAATCCCAATTTCTGACCCCTACTAAAACACATAGTTGGTCCGCGTCCGCTCTGTGTCCGTTGCTATTTGGCATCGTGCTTGTGTCGTTTTCCTTCCCCGGGAAGACAGTGGGGAGTCCGTGACCGGGCCCCCCACTGCCAGCCCTGCCCAGCCGGCCGCCATGGGCCTGTTCGGGGTGTCCGCGAGGGCACAGGGCCCAGCCGGCTGTCCAGTGGTCAGTGCGGCCACCCGCCCAAGGGGTTCGATCTGGTCACGGCCACGTCGTCACCCATCCTCGACTGTGGGTTCATCCCAGCCCTGTCCCAGGGTCAGGGCGCGGCTGGGGGGCCACCAATCAAGGTGTCTCCTTACATCCATGTTTCTCTCTCTTCGTCTCTCCCCTCCCTCCCACTCTCTAAAAATCAGCGGGAAAAGATCCTGGGGTGAGGATTAACACACAAAAAGGGCATAGTAACTACACTGGTGGACGAAATCAGACTTTCCAGGCTCGAATGCAGGCTTCCACAAGCGTGCCTCAGTTTCCTTATCTGTGAAATGGGGACAATAGCAGCGCCTCACCAACCTCACAGGCTTCAGTTAAGAAATGCAAAATGCTTGCCGAAACCGGTTTGGCTCAGTGGTTAGAGCGTCGGCCTGCGGACTGAGGGGTCCCAGGTTCGATTCCGGTCAAGGGCATGTACCTGGGCTGCGGGCACATCCGCAGTGGGAGATGTGCAGGAGGCGGCTGATCGATGTTTCTCTTCCATCGATGTTTCTGACTCTCTATCTCTCTCCCTTCCTCTCTGTAAAAAATCAATAAAATATATTTAAAAAAAAAAAGAAGAAATGCAAAATGCTTAAGGCAGTGCCTGCTGTTTTAATGAAAGAAAAAAAATGATGCAGGGGTCCTGGGACCATGTCTACTTTTGCATTGAGTCCCAATGGCCAGCAGAGAGCTTAGAGCAAAAAAGGAATCAATACACATTTTAAATAAATAAATGGGAGGGGGATGTCTAACGATGCAGCAGTGTTTGGAGTAAGGAACTGATACGGGAGGAACATGCCGCCTTATGTTTAGAGCAGCTGGAGCAGCGGAGGGTGGAGCGGGAGTGGACGGGGCTGAGGATGGTGTGGGGTGCCGTCCTCAGAGTTTTGGAAGGCTGCCCTGGAGGAGAGAGTAGATTTTTTATAGCTTCTCTGGGTAGAATTAGAAGCGGGTCAATCCATCAGGCGCAGTGAACTAGGACTGAGTTTCCTGAAAGCACATATCCTGGGGGACTGCAGGGTGCAGACTCCGAAGCGGGAATTCTACTATAGCGCTTTATTTTTTAATATGTTTATATTGATTTTTAGAGAGTGAGGGAGAGAGAGAAACATCAGTGATGAGAATTATTATCAACTGACTCCTGCACGCCCCCTACTGGGGACTGAGCCCGCAACCGGGAGCATGTGTCCTGACGGGGAATCAAACCCGCGTCCTCTTGGTTCCTGGGTCCAGACTCAACGGTTAAGCCACACAGGCCGGGCTCTACTATAGCGCTTTAGATTAAGGCGTCCTGTGATTGGTGAAAATTTGGCGGGAACAGAGGAAAACGCCGAACAAAGGAAGTGACGTCATGTCGCTTATTGGTGGGGGTGGGATTATATGGGTTTGAGATCCGGAATTATTGGATTGGTTATTTTTCTGAGACGCCGGCGGCCTCGCGCAGATCCTCGCTTCCGCTGACGTAGCGTGCGTGCCCTTAGTAAAGATGGCCGCAATGGGCTTCCGGTCCTACTTGGAACCGAGTGCGCGACTTCAGTAGCCCGGCCAGCAAAGACCGGAAAAAGCGTAGGATTCACGAGCATTGATTGGCTGACGAAGGAAGCGTTCTTGGACAGTGATTGGCTCCGCCATTCGCGGGAAGGAGTTTGTGGCGCCAGCGAAAAGTAGAGTGCTGCAGCCGCAACAAGGTTCTGAGGCGTCCGGCGAACCCAGTGGACCGGAGCCTTCTGGGCGTCTTTCCTGAGGGAGTCGTGACCAAGATGTGGAACAGTAATGATAAATATGGCGGAGGATGAGAATAGCAAGAATTTAGCAAAGAGGGCGGGGATCGGAGAGGCGTGTGGCGGCGGGAGGGGGGAGGGGCGGGAGCCGGGGCCGCGGCGATTGGAGGCCGCGACAGGTGGTCGGGAAGCTTAGGGACGCGCTGGGAGTGTTTGGGTCGAGGAGCGAGGTGGGGAGGGGGCCTGTGGGTCGTTCAGAAGCTTGGGAAAGCGGCTCAGGTGCTAATGCGGTTGTTATTTAAAACCAGGTGGATTTGAGAGCTATGGCAGCGCCACCTTCGGGGGAGCCGGTGGCTACACCCAGTCTCCCGGGGGCTTTGGATCACCGACACCTTCTCAGGCTGAGAGGAAATCAGTACGTGGAAAGAGTATTTCGTTTTATTTGGTCTGTCCTGAAGCGCGTAATTCACCCATGGGAGCAAATGTGTGCGGCGAAGGAAGGGTGGTAAACATGAGCTGGTTTGATAACTGTCAGCTAGTACCTTGCCGAATCCCCTAAGTGCTGTAAGTTTGAACAAAGGAGTCTCCCCAAATGTTGCACTCACGGCGTCCTTGCCTTTATTTTGAGGTTTACTAACGTAGCCAATGCCTAGTGGGAAAACCGAGCTCGTGTTATTAGCCTCTTTTACGTCCTTTTTGTGTTCCGAGCCGTGTTGAAGTTAAGCAGAGCGAGGTGACACGGTGCGGTGCAAAGAGCGTGGCCTCTGCGGTCAGTCGGCCTGCCCACCTTCTTCCTCACACGTGCCTCGCCAGGTGTCGGACAATATGAGAACCTGTGTGACACGCCGCCCGGTAGTCACGTCCGTCAGTGGCCCCGCGTATTACTTAAAAGACCTGAGCGAGGACCATAATGCATCGCGCCCGAATCAACTGCCTTTTAACGCAGCGAGTGAGTGGAGCAGCTTCACCCAGGGTCTCGGTGGCCCCTGTGGTTTCGCCATCTGAGGCGGTGCTGGTCCTACTCCTCCCCAGGAGCGGGTGCGTCAGCCAGGGTCGGAGGAAGGAAGGTGAAAAGCTGGCCACGCGCCTGTTACGTGGAAAAGGAGTTTGCGTGTAACAACTGTGGGTTTCGTCCTTTCAGTACAGGGTCAGTGTGGCCTCTTAGGTGCCATTTAGAGGTGTTAGCAGCTTCTGTGTTTTGCGTGCCTGTTGGTAAGCTTTTACCTACACCGAGTTCTGGGGTGGGTGTCGGTGGGGAAGAAGGAATGCATCGGTAATTCTCATACATTTGGGTGTTGCTTTGTGTTTTTCATGCAGCTTATTTCATGTAATGCTATAAGGTGTTTGTTGCTTACTCCCTTGTACAACACGGGCTCGGGGAGATTGAGGGACTCCCTCAGCTGACACAGCGAGTAACTGGAGCCAGACGGAACACACGCGATGCTGAGCAAATCCAAAATCTGGTAGACAGCCTCTCTCGGTGGGAGTTTTTGTGTGTGTGTTTTTAACCCGGAAAGACCAGAGGGGCTCCAGTTCTCTAATTTTTCCTCCTTGAGGCTGTGAAGGTGAAAACAGAAGCTAGATAATTGGTTCTCATCTTTCCTCCCTAAGTTTAACTATTTTTTCTTCATTCCAGTTGTTAGAATTTTTATCTCAGGATTCCTAGCATGGGCTGTGTTTTGAGACAGCTTTTCGGAGAATGATGATGGTTATAAGCTGAAGACTGAAACCTAAGTCTTTTTGTGTTTAAAATCCAGTGCCTTTCCCACAGTAAATTAGATTTAAATGTTTCCTGTTGACTGTAAACCCATTATATTTTATTGAACCATGAGAAATTTCCAATGTTTCATCGATAAAAATGGTGGTTTCATACAGTACTTAAGAATGTCCTGTGGTTCATAGTCACCTAGAAAATTATATTTTCAAAATTGAACATACTTGTGCCTGGTTCACTCTCTGAATCTTTTTGGAACAAATCAGGCACTCATTGTAATCGGTTTCTGGCACATAATAGGTGCTCATTAAAAAACAGGCTACAACTGATTTGAGATGAATTTGAAGGCATTTCTAACACTTTAATAATTACCCATACATAACTTTTTTACCTGAGGAGTAATTGTATTTATTAAATACCTGTGTAGACATCGGTGTTATCACATTTGTATAAGTTATATGTTTCAAATGTCCTCATTTTACAGAAGAGGTGGTGGTGTGTCCAGGGCCTGGAGCTGGGATTTGAACACAGTCTATAGAACTGTCTGACTCCAAAGCCCATGTTCTTGCTGCTGTTACTGTAGTGATTTTTAATTTTCTTATGCTGCAGATACAATAAAACTCTCGGTTGTGAGAGTTTGAGAACTAAATCTGGGACCTCAGCAAATTTTCAATCTATAAATACTAATATAGCATATAACTTCACCTATAAAATGCTGCAAAGTAAAATTTAAAAATATAGTCGGTTCCTTCACATCCTTATTAAAAGCTATTTCAAATGTAAAGAGTGAGGAACAATAGCTGACACAATAATTGCTGACATTTATTGAGTATGCATACATGAACCAGGTAGTATTGTAGGTACTTCACCATATATGTAGTTTTCATAATGATTTTGTCATTCCTAGTTTTGTAGATGAGGTTATTGAGGTACAGATGAGTTGAGAAATGTGACCTAAAACACACTGCTCCTGAGTGGTAGAGCCAAACTCTTACCCTCAAGTGCTGCTTTTTGTGGTATATGTTCTAGTGGTTGGCTGGGCTTATTTTCTACCATCTTGCTAATACTCACCATTCACAATTATACTTGAGCAAAGTGAAATGTTGCTAGTGCCGTGGACCTTTGGGGTAAAGCTGCAACTGCTAAATCCTTGAAGGTCAAGAGTCTACTATGTTTGGTCTTGCATGTAGAACAGTCGTCAGGTTACTCCCTGTTGATTTCTGACAGGAAGAACTCTAATCTTTAACCCAATATGCTCTTTTTGTTTTGTATATTCCCTCTATGATTCTGTGGAAGTGCATATTTGTCCTCAGCCTGTAATGCTCATTCCTCAGCTACTATTTTTTCACTGTCAGATGGTTGTGCTTCAGCCCTCGCCCGTTTGGCTCAGTGGATAGAGCATCGGCCTGCAGACTCAAGGGTCCCAGGTTCGATTCCGGTCAAGGGCATGTACCCTGGTTGCGGGCATCCCCAGTAGGGGGCGTGCAAGAGGCAGCTGATTGATGTTTCTCTCTCATCAATGTTTCTAACTATCCCTCTCTCCTCCTCTCTGTAAAAAATCAATAAAACATATTTTTTAAAAAAAATCAATGGGAAAAATATCCTTGGTTGAAGATTTTAAAAAAGGGAGAGATTTAGAGCAAGCTCAAAGTTCTGTCTCCACTGGCCATTTCTCAAACCCTTTCGAAATACCATCTCATTTCACCAGTGATGAACAGCTAGCTCCAGCTAGTCCTCAGCCTAAAGCTGGAGTTGCCTCTTAAAAGTCTGTTCAGGAAACAGGTCATTCCTTATGCTGTCGCCACTCTGGTCAACTTATTTTGGTGAATCTCTAGTGCAACACAAACTTAACCATTCTTCAGGAGCTTTGGAGTCAAACAAACCTGGGTTTGAATTCTAAAGTGTGGCATTTGTTAGCTATATGACCTTTGTTTCCATATGCAGCATAGATAATGAGGCTTGTTTTGAAGATCCAATCCTATATAAAAATCCTATATAATAAAAGGTTAATATGCAAATTGACCAAATGGCAGAATGACCAGTCGCTATGATACGTACTGACCACCAGGGGGCAGATGCTCAACACAGGAGCTGCCCCTTGGTGGTCAGTACGCTCCCACAGGGGGAGCACTGCTTAGCCAGAAGACGGGCTTATGGCTGGTGAGTGCAGCAGCGGTGGCAAGAGCCTCTCCCGCCTCCACGGCAGTCAGACATCCCCCGAGGGCTCCCAGACTGCAAGAGGCCGCAGGCCAGGCTGAGGGACCCCCACTCCCTGAGTGCATGAATTTCGTGCACTGGGCCTCTAGTGTTATAATATATGCAAAGTGCTTGGCACATGTAGCAGGTGTTAAATGAGTGGTAGTTATTATTTCAATTGACTTTGTGCATGCTCTTTTTTTTTTTTTCCAGAGAACCCGAGCCCAGCACATTGTACCCTGTACCATATCTCAGCTGCTTTCTGCCACTCTGGTTGATGAAGTGTTCAGAATTGGGAGTGTTGAGATATCACAGGTATGAATAATGAAATAAAAATTATTTCATTTAAGCCCTAACTGGTCTGGCTCAGTGGATAGAACATCAGCCTGTGGATTGAAGGGTCCTAGGTTCGATTCCGGTCAAGGGCATGTACCTTGGTTGTGGGCACATCCCCAATAGGGGGTGTGCAGAAGGCAGCTGATTGATGTTTCTCTCTCATTGATGTTTCTAACTCTCTATACCTCTCCCTTCCTCTCTGTAATAAATCAATACAATATATTTTTTTAAAATAATAAGTTAAAGTGGACTAAAATTTTAAAAAAATACATAAATGTTGCTTTTGTTTCCAAGAAAACCAAACTTTTTTTTCTCCTGATCTAGGTCACTATTGTGGGGATAATCAGACATGCTGAGAAGGCTCCAACCAACATTGTTTACAAAATAGATGACATGACAGCTGCACCCATGGATGTTCGCCAGTGGGTTGACACAGATGTAAGCGGTTTTTAAATCAGGGTGGGGTTTGGAGGTGTTGGATTTCTTTAGTCTTTTTGAAGGTTCCTTTTTTTTTTAATATATTTTATTTTATTGATTTTTTACAGAGAGGAAGGGAGAGGGATAGAGAGTTAGAAACATCGATGAGAGAGAAACATCCATCAGCTGCCTCCTGCATACCCCCCCCCCACTGGGGATGTGCCTGCAACCAAGATACATGTCCTTGACTGGAATTGAACCCAGGACCCTTGAGTCCGCAGGCTGACACTCTATCCACTGAGCCAAACCAGTCAGGGCTGAAGGTTCTTATTATAAAAATCTATATATATAAAAGGTTAAATGTCCATCTGTCTGACTGGTAGCTGTGACATGCACTGACCACCAGGGGGCAGACACTCAACGCAGGAGCTGCCATGACGCACAGTGACCATTTAAAAATAAATAGCACCACAGACCCAGCACCGACAAACCACCACTCGGCTTACCCCAAGTGGGACACAGGCCCACCACCACCCTGGAGTGACACGCCACCAAATCACAGCCAACGCTGCCAAGACCCCCTGGCACAAAATGTGGCCCACAGCCCAGCCCCACCCGGAAACGGTCACTGTGGGCGCCCGGTAATGACATCACGTAGCAATGCCCAGCTTCCTCTCCCTAGCAACTAGCCTCCTTGGAGTTTCTTCAGCCCAGGAACCTGACTTGCTCTATAGGCAGGTGCAAACATTTTACAGTTTAAACAGATGTTTGTGAAGCACTTTCCCGTGCCTCATCTCATTTGATCTTCACAGAAGTCCTGAAGTAGATAGGAGACTCGGTAGAATCCTGTTTTCTTTTCATTAGCAAGATGATAATAATGATATTAAAATATTTCTTCTAATTAATTTCCTTTCGGTGTGCACGAATCTGTGCACTGGGACACTAGTAATACATAAGACATCAAAGGCAAAATTCTTAAAATAAAAGGTTAATATATTTTATATTGTAAAAGTTTAAAACCTAAACTTTCCAAAATACTATAAACAAGTTAAAAAGGCAAGAGATAGGAGGCACTAGAGAACAAGGATTTTTATGTTGGCATTGTATCCCCAGCACCTAGAACAATGCCAGTTACATCATGGGCCCTGAATAAATATTATTTAAATAAATGGGAAAAATTTTTGCACATACTATAAACATCAAATTTTTTATTTAATAAACGTTCTTACAAAGAAAAAAGCAATTGCATTTTAGAGAAGTAGGCAAAGAAGATACACAGATTATTTATTACAGATGAAATGGCAGCAACAATAATTAAGTTAATAGACATTAAGATATTATTTTTAACATACTAAATTGGCAAAGAAAAAAAAAGAATGGCATTGCCCACTTTTTTTTTTTTTTAATTTTATTGATTTTTTTTACAGAGAGAAAGGGAGAGGGATAGAGAGTTAGAAACATCGATGAGAGAGAAACATCGATCAGCTGCCTCCTGCACACCCCCTACTGGGGATGTGCCCACAACCAAGGTACATGCCCTTGACCGGAATCGAACCTGGGACCCTTGAGTCCGCAGGTCGACGCTCTATCCACTGAGCCAAACCGGTTAGGGCGCATTGCCCACTTTTTATGAAAGCAATAGGTAGCACAGTGCCTCTAGTACTTAGTAAGCACTTAATTAGTTAATGATTTGTCACTGTTTGGGAAAGTGAGTACCATCCTACTCAGATGGTATAAATATAAACTGGTATAACCTTTCTCTAAAATCAGCTGATGATCGCTCTAGCTTGTTTGGCTCTGGATAAAAGTGTCAGCCTGCGGACTGAAGGCTCAGTCCTCAATAGCGGGGAATGCAGGAGATAACCAATCAATGATTCTTTCTCCTCATTGATGTTTCTATCTCCCTTTCCCTCTCTGAAATCAATAAAAACATATATTTTTTAAAAATTAGCTAATGATCAAAATCATCCTTCATAAAAATGTTGACCTCATACTCTACTGCTAGAGGTTTACATTAAGGAAATAGTTAAATACATGTGCAGTTGTAAGAATGTTGATCATATCATTATTTATAATAATGAAAAATTAAAAGCAATCTTAAAATGCTAACAATAGGGTATTTTTAATTAAACTGTGGTATATTTATAAAATATTCCAAATGATGTAGAAGTGTATGTATTGTCACAAAGAAGTGTTTACCATAAATTGTTGAGAGGAAAAGAGCATGCTATACCATAGTATGCATAGTATAACCCCATTTTTGCAAAGAAAAACGTGTGTATGGAGGAAATAGACTGAAATAAAATACATGTTTTTTATTTTTTAATTGGGCAGAGGCCTTTTTTAATTTTTTTTTTTTTTTATCGATTTCAGAGAGGAAGGGAGAGTGAGAGAGAGAAACATCAGTGATGAGAGAGAATCATCGATAGGCTGCCTTCTGCATGCCCCACACGGGATGGAGCCTGCAACCTGGACTTGTGCCCTGACCGGAATCGAACTATTACTTCCTGGTTCATAGGTTGATGCTCAACCACCAAGCTACATGGCCTGGGCAGCTTTTTAGTTTTTTATAGTCAGGTGTTTTATAATCAGGAAAATCTTTATGAATCAGCTTATATTTTTTTCTTATAAATAAATAACGTGCCCTAACCAGTTTGGCTCAGTGGATAGAGCGTCGGCCTGTGGACTGAAGGGTCCTAGGTTCGATTCCGGTCAAGGGCATGTACCTTGGCTGCAGGCACATCCCCAGTAGGAGGTGTGCAAGAGGCAGCTGATCGATGTTTCTCTCTCATCGATGTTTCTAACTCTCTATTCCTCTCCCTTCCTCTCTGTAAAAAATCAATAAAATATATTTTATAAAATAAATAAATAAATAAATAAATAACGTGTACATATTCTATAAAACCCCAGTTATCCCAGTTAACTATTGTTACTGCATGCCACAACTGGTCCTCCCAATTAATAGAATTCTACATTGTTTGAATGTGTGCCTATTGTTGCCTATTTAGGCTGTTTTAAATTTTTCAATATTGTGATCTATGCTATAATGAATATTCCTAAAGCTAAATCTAATGCATGTTCTTAATTTCATTTAATTCCTAAAAGTAGAAACACTATGCCAATATGTATGTCCACTATCCACCAGAAAGTTGTGTGCCTAAGAGCATTGAATGAGAGTACCATCATTGTTTGCTTTTTTTATGATGTACATAACAGAACTTTGGAACTGGAAATTACCTTTAGAGATGTTTATTCTAATTCCTGTTTTAACAAAAAAGTTAATTCTAATAGGTTAAACTAGTTAGGGACATATTAGGATCCTGTAGCTTTAACTTTTTGTTTCTGTACATAATTTAGAGATTTTAAAGAAGCTTTTACCAATATCACTAAAACCTTAGTAATGTGTTTGTATTTTACCTGTTAGGATGCCAGTGGTGAAAACACTGTGGTTCCTCCAGAAACGTATGTGAAAGTGGCTGGCCATCTGAGATCTTTTCAGGTAAAGTCAGAAAGAAAAAAAGACTGTTAAAATGTGTTTCCATGGGCCCTGGTTGGGTAGATTAGTTGGTTAGAGTGTTGTCCGGATATGCCAAGGTTGCAGGTTTGATCCCCCTTCGAAATAAAAATAAAATTTTTTTTAATGTATTTGCATGCTAACAACTTCTAGATTCATGCCTGCATTTAGGATACTTAAAACTTAACTAAGTCTTCATGTTTAATGGGAGTTATATTGAAGTTATTTTATTACTCTCTTCTTCAAAAGGAAATAATGGATTTTTACCTTAATATAAAACTAACAGAATGGTAGAAAAAGAACAGGCTCTCTGCCTGCAATTGACATCTATGGCATCCATTAGGCGTAGATGGGTGGGCACTGGATATAGAGTCAGGATGCTAGGCTCTGCTTGCTATGTAACCTTGGGAAGTCATTGAACATCTCTGAGCTAGTTTAGTTTTTTTTTAATATATTTTATTAACTATATTTAGATTAACCTTGAGTAAAAATTTTTAAATATAACATTTTTCCCATATTAGCAAAATATAACAAGAAAAGAGCCATAATGTTTTGACCTTAAATGACTTGAATGTGCTTATCCTTTATTCTCTTACTTTAATAGAACAAAAAAAGCTTGGTGGCCTTTAAGATCATGCCCCTGGAGGATATGAATGAGTTCACCACACATATTCTGGAAGTAGTGAATGCACACATGATGCTGACCAAAGCTAACAGCCAGGTGAGCAGCTTCACTCATAGTTTCCTTTTTCGTCGTTATTAATATATCTGTACTGATTTCAGAGAGGAAGAGAGAGGGTGAGAGAGATAGAAATAACATCAATGATGAGAGAGAATCATTGATCAGGTGCACCCTGCATGCCCCCGACTGGGGATTGAGCTGCAACCCGGCATGTGCCCTAACCGGGAATCCAGCTGTGACCTCCTGGTTCATAGGTTGATGATCAACCACTGAGCCACACTGGCCAGGCCTAATCGACCTTTTTAAAAGCCCACTGAGGCTGCTGTATGGATAATAGACTATAAGACACCAAGAATAGCAACAGTAGTAGTTTAGGGGAATGGTAACAGCAGTGGTTAGATTTATTTTCTTTTTTTTTATGCATATATATCTTTATTGATTTCAGAGCCGAAGGGAAAAGGAGAGAGATGGAAACATCAGTGATGAGAATCATTGATCGGCTGCCTCTTGCATGCCCCCTAATGGAGTCATTTCATAATGAACTCACAACAATGAGCTCACAGGGCACGTGTCCAGGTTGTGGGCTCAATCCCCAGTAGGGGGCATGCAGAATGCAGCTGATCAATGATTCTCTCATCATTGATGCTTCTATCTCTCCCTCTGAAATCAGTAAAAATAAAAATGTGCATGAGATGGGACCACTTGAAGCAACACATGAGGTCATTTCAGCAGAGGTAACCAGGTAGGAAATAGCATTCAGTCCAGTATTATTGGATCATAAAACGTAAGACTTCTATTTCACCAGCAGACAATGTGAAGGTATCTAGCTTGAAAACAAAGGGCCAGGAATGACTCTTGGTTCTTTTGTTTTGTTTTGTTTTATTTACCTCAAATGTTCATCTAGTGAACATTTGTTGAATGAGTAAATCTCCTAACTGGATGGGATTTCTCCTAGTGAGCTTCCACCGTGCTCCTGTATCCTGTTATGGGTTCTTAACATTTGATTGGTCATCCTTACTTCTTCAGTTCAATAGATTAAACATTGATTGATGAGCATGCACTGTTCCCCAGGCACTGTGCAAAGATGAGGGGACTGATGGGGGCAGTGAATGAAGGCTGCTGTGAAAAAGACTGGGCCATATGCTCTGAGAGCCAAGAAGGAAGACCATGACTTAACTTGGCTTTGGGAATGTCAACGAAGTGTTTACCAGGCAGACAAGGAGAGGAGCATTCCAGACAGAAAGCGACATGCTAGTGACAAAAGCATGTTTTTGGATGATAAGAAGTCCAAGTGCAGTTGGGGGATAGAGTTGCTAAAAAGGAGTGATCAAGAAAAATACAGATTTTGACATCTAATTGTGGTAGGTCTTGAGTGTCTACAGTGATGGCGAACCTTTTGAGCTCGGCGTGTCAGCATTTTGAAAAACCCTAACTTAACTCTGGTGCCGTGTCACATATAGAAATTTTTTGATATTTGCAACCATAGTAAAACAAAGATGTATATTTTTGATATTTATTTTATATATTTAAATACCATTTAACAAAGAAAAATCAACCAAAAAAATGAGTTCGCCATCACTGGCTAGGAGTTTTATATTGTTTTCACAGGCAGGGGGAGCCACCTGGAAGCTTTTAGGCAGAGAAGCAACATGATCAGAAGTTACTTGGTAGCAACAAGGAGGGTTGATTGGAGTAGGAGACTAGCAGCTGAGATAACAATCAGGAGGCCAGGTTTGTTTAGGATTGACTTGAGGGACACTGAAGATTGTATTAAAAGGCTGTGGTGACAGGAAGGGGAGGAAATGGATGACTGAGGTCGGTCTGATTAGGTTTGAGTTTACTAATTGAGATGGAATATAGCAGGGCAAGCAGGTTTGGGGAGGAAAGTAATGAATTTTATTTTGAAGTGTGAGATAGCTAGGTGTAGGTGTCCAATAGATGGCTGGGAATAAGGATTTGTGCCTGGGAGGGTCTGGAATGAAATCCTGGGGGAACTATCAGCCTTTCGGGAGACAGGTAGAAGAAGAGCTAATAAAGGATATTGAGAAGGTGTAGTTTGAGAGGTAAGAGGAGAATCAGAAGACGTATCAAGAAGCCCGGGAGTGGGTAGGGAGAGAGAAGCCCAGGGAGAAACTAAAAAAAGATTTAAAGAAAAGAAGAAGTAGCTTAGGGAGGGGTACATTGCAAGAGGATTATGCTAAGCAGTTTCTCCTGAGAGGTCGAGTGTTATGAGGCCTGAAAGAGATTATTGGGTATGTTGGCTGAAAAGTTTTTGGTGGGAACAGTTTCAGAGGTGCTTTGGGGAGAATCCAAATAGTGGGGGCTTGAGGAGTGACTAAGAAGAAGGGAATGGAAACTGTTTATAGTCTTTTAAATTTGGTTATAAAAGAGAAGAGAGGTTGATGGAAACTATTCTTCTTTTCTTCTATGTAACGCTTCATGCCTGCTTGACACTCAGTGAATGCTTGAGTGGTTCAACACCAAAGATATCATTATAGCAAACCTGGGTAATTTTCTTCTCGGTGCTAGTTTTCCTCTTGTTCCCCTCACATTACAAAGAATAGAAGGAGCTGAGTTTGATATGATGTGCTTTGCCCTCCTTTGAAATATTCATCAGATAATAGCTTTTCCTTCCAATATAAGTACTTGTTATTGGGCCCTAGCCGGTTTGCCTCAGTGGATAGAATGTTGGCACATGCCCAGGTTGTGGGCTCAATCCCCAGTAGGGGGCATGAAGGAGGTAGCCAATCGATGATTCTCTCTCATCAGTAATGTTTCTATCTCTCTCACCTTCTCCCTTCCTCTCTGAAATCAATAAAAATATATTTTAAAATAAAAACTTTTTGGGAAAACTTTGCCTAAATTGTTTTTTGTTAGCTGCTTATTAACAAGCTCTTTAAAATAGCAAGGACTGTGTTTAAATTGATTAATTTTCTAATGTTGTGAATTTTTTTCTTAATTCAGCCCTTAGCCGGGAGAGCGCCTATCAGCAATCCAGGAATGGGTGAAGCAGGGAGCTTTGGTGGGAATAGCCTCATACCGGCAAATGGCCTCACTGTGGCCCAAAACCAGGTAAACTCACTTGAATGGCTCCAGAAATGCAAAGCACAGACTGTCTTAAATTTTGCTACTTCCTTAATGATTCTGAGGCTAAGTACCCAACTCGTTTCCTTCTTTTAAAGACACTTTGGGCCGAACCGGTTTGGCTCAGTGGATAGAGCGTCGGCCTGCGGACTAAAGGGTCCCGGGTTTGATTCCGGTCAAGGGCATGTACCTGGGTTGCGGGCACATCCCCAGTGGGAGATGTGCAGGAGGCAGCTGATCGATGTCTCTCTCATCGATGTTTCTAACTCTCTATCTCTCTCCCTTCCTCTCTATAAAAAATCAATAAAATATATTTAAAAAAAATAAAATAAAAATAAAGACACTTTGGTTTAAGAGGGGAGCTGATTCAAAGTAGTTGCTTAAATCGTTCTGATTTTAATGTTCAGGTGCTGAATTTGATTAAGGCTTGCCCAAGACCTGAAGGATTGAACTTTCACGATCTCAAGAACCAGCTTCAACACATGCCTATAGCCTCAATCAAGTGAGTATTTGGTTTCTACGAGCTAGGACTCCAGAATTAATGCCCATTTCACCTCGTCAGAGTTTCCTGGTAATGAGAAGTGGGTTTTAAAAAAACTCTGTTGCCGAGCCGGTGTGGCTCAGTGGTTGAGCATCAACCTTTGAACCAGGAGGTCATGGTTTGATTCCCAGTCAGGGCACATGCCTGGGTACGAGCTCCATCCCCAGTTGGGGGTGTGCAGGAGGCAGCCAGTCAGTGATTCTCTCTCATCGTTGATGTTTCTATCATTCTCCCTTCCTTTCTGTTATTAATAAAAAATAAACTTAAGAAAATAAACCACAAAACTATCTGTTGACAGAAAGGAAGTCGTTCAGTCATGGAAAAATAGAAAAGAACTTGCAAGGATGTTGTTGCCCATCACCATCACTCATTCGTTTGTTCATTCAACAAATACTGAATCCCATTATATGGGATATAATTTTGAGCAAAATTGACCTTATACCTCTTGATTAAATCTGGAGGAGTGTGCGGTCCTTAGCTCTGGTCTTTAGATGTACAGTACCATTTGCATTGCCATCCTACTGTGGAGGTGTATGCATCAGGCTGTCTGCACCTGAAGCCATTTAGACAGTCCTCCCCACAGTCTATCAAGCAGTTTCCTTATTCCAATGAACTGATCAAACAGGGTATTATGATACTTGGATTGTTGTTACCATAAATCAGTATGCTAGGCCTAGATAGAAAAAATGCTCAGGTCTTATTTCATTTCCTGTCCTATAAAATGAGGATAATAGTTTCAGTCTCAGAGTAACTATGACGATGAGGTATAGAATGGCTGTCACATAGTAGCTGTTCTATAAATTGTTCCTGTTACTAAATATGTTACTGACTCTGGCCCTGAGGGCTGTGAAGGTTTGAAGGTCTCTTAACGTTTCTGGAAAGACCTTCCCTTTACTTCCTTCAACTTTACTTCCCAGCGGGCAGGCTAGAGGTTCAGTGGGTGGGTGGGGAGGACAACTTTTAAAAATAGCTCTTTATGCTAGGAGATTTTATGTGCAAGCTGGACTACAACTTTAGGTGATTGTTTTGATTTGCTTCTACTGCTATTTAAGTGAGGCTCTATTTTCTTGCCTTTATATAATTTGGGAGAGTTATCCACGGCAGCCCTCTCCCAGTAGCCATTGCCTCCATGGATTACCTCAGTTTTGTAATTTTACTGGCATCTCTCCCTGCAAGAGCTTTTTGCCAGCAAATGGATGTGAATTCTTAGCTAAGATAGAAAGTGGGGAGGTAGTGAAGTTTACATATTTGGCAATGTCAGGAAGGCAGTTCCCTTTCTTTGCCCTTTACTGTGCCCTTTTAAGGTTGACTCAGTGCCTTAAGAGGCTAACACAGAAGGGTAAACTAAGTCTCCATAAAACCCACAGAAGAGATGGTAAAACTCCTCTTTGGATCCTGTCTGGAGTCACAGCTGAAAAAAAAAGTTTTAATATAAAAATTTTTTATAAAGAAAGAAAATGAGCTTTTTTCCCCTCCCTTTCTTTTTAGGCAAGCTGTGGATTTTCTAAGCAACGAGGGACACATCTATTCCACTGTGGATGATGATCATTTTAAATCCACAGATGCAGAATAACTGGATCTAATTGGTACCCAACATATTTTCCAGCGGGACCTATTTTCTCAGTCTGTTGTGTCCAGCTGTGCATATGTTTTGAACAGTTGACTTCTAGAAAGTAGGTTTCATCCAAAAAATGTCTCAATTGACATAATTTTGAAACTTACTGCTCTTCCGTTATTTTGAAATTCAAAGTGAGATAGGCAACTCATAGGGGTGTGAGCCAAACTGGAATTTCTTAAAAGAAGTTACAAATTATTAGTTATAATACCATCTGGATAGATGGAAGTAGAAGAGGGATGCTGCCATAGAGTTGGGCAGTATTACTTAAATACTCAGGAGTCTCTATTCCTAAAATATTACCTGTTGAGTACGATTAGGATCTGTCAGCAGAGAGCTAGCCAAGAAACCTGCTAACTTCTGCCTGGTTTTGTTCCCCATTTTGGTTATGTGGTGTTACTTTCAGAATTGCACTTTTCTTCAACTTGTCATGACTGCTGCCAAGTGTTTTGGTAAATAGGAAGTTCTAGAGTGGTAGCCTCATGTGGCAGAGGAGAGAAAGAAATGTCACCGTGTTTTGTACAAAATAAGTACATTCATATGTTTAATAAAGTAGTTCTATTATTGTAGTAACTTGTGAAGACATTCTTATTTTTCTTTTTAATTACTACCTTATCTGAGACAGTACAGCATACTTGACTTGGATTTGACATCGTGGTTCTGCTTTTTAGTTAGGATCTTCAGCAGGGTACATCAGTTCTGAAAGCCTCCATTTATGAAAAGACAACGATGTTATTTCCTTATAGGTTTGTGATGAAATAAAGTTTGTAAAGCATCTAGCATTGCCATTAATGAGGGTTCTAAAGCAGACCTTAATCTTGACTCTAGCAGTATATGATCATGTGACTGATAAAATACCTACCATGTCACCTCAAGATGAAATTCTAAGAGGCCTTGGCTATTTTTTGGCCAACTTAATTAGCTCCTTTTTTCTTGTGGGAGAAGAAACTAGTTCCAAGATGTTTCTGACAATTCCAGACAGTAAGCTAATTCTAAGTTAATGAGGTGTAATATGCAAATAAAAGTCCTATGCTTGTTTTAACTATGTTTCTAAATGAGATCCAGCAGCTGTGGAGAAAGCTCCACCATCCTGGCTTATGCAGAGTAGTTCCTCTCTTGGGAGCAGACAGATGTTTAAAAGTCAGTCACCAGTATGTCTATTTGTTTCTTGATTGTTTCCTATAAAGGACAGTGAGCCAAAAATAGGCTAAAAATATCATGCATTTGAACTCAGAATGCATGATAGGGTACTTATATGGGTGGCGGACTTCTCTTTCTAGTTTTCAGGCTCGTGTCTTCAAATGGGCAGGGCATAGCCCTGGTTCTGGGTGGAAGTCTATTTTTCTTTTAATTTGGATATGAGGATTCAGCAATCAGAAACTACTTGCTCAGCCTTAGCCGGTTTGGCTCAGTGGATAGAGCGTCAGCCTATGGACTGAAAAAGGTCCCGGGTTCGATTCCGGTCAAGGGTACATGCCCGGGTTGCAGGCTCGATCCCCAGTAGGGGCCGTGCAGGAGGCAGCCAGTCAATGATTGTCTCTCATCATTGATGTTTCTCTCTCTTTCTCTCTTCCTCTCTGAAATCAGTAAAAATATTTTTAAAAAACACAAACTACTTAATCCTTAACTCAGCAGGTGTTTCTTGATCAGACACTAGGAATTTAAAACAAAATAAGGAGATTGGCATCACAGGACTTGCTGGTTCAGCATTCCCAGGAGCACAGAGTAGCTGCTCAGTGCCGTTGGACTCCCTACCATCTGGGCACTCACACGGTCTCACAGGAGTTGTGTGGTTTCTGAGCACACGGAGGCCTGTGGGGCTGAGCACAGGCAGCCCATTCCCTAGCAGAACGAAATCCCAGTCTTTGTAAAGCTCCTGCCTCAGCAGGAGGCATTTACACTTCAGGTGTTTGTGGGCACCTGCGATGTGCGTAATGTTCTGCTAGCGTATGATGAGACAGCATGAACCAAGTTCTTGTATGACCCAGGTTCTTAGAAATGACCCAGTATCATAGCCAAGCAGTGAGTCTAACCTGCTCTCCATAGAGTCTCTCTCTAGGTATACAGGTAGGAGATTAGACTCCTTGAGAAATAGTATTGTATTGGGTTTAACTAAAGAAAGGGCAATAGGTCCTGTCTGGTTTGCTCAGTATTTACAACATCAGCCTGCAGACCGAAGGGTCTTGGGTTTGATTTCCGGTCAAGGGCACATGCCTCGGTTGCAGGAAGTGCTTGTAGGAGGCAACCAATCAATGTGTCTTCTCTCATGTCGATGTTTCTCTTCTTCTCTCCTTCTCTCTCTCCTTCTCTCTCTCTCTCTCTCTCTCTCTCTCTCTCTCTCTCTCTCTCTCTCCCACACACACACACACTCCCCCTCTTCCTTCCCTCCACTCTCTCTAGAAATCAATGGAAAAATATCCTCAGTGATGATTTTAAAAAGAAAGATAGGCCAATAAGAATTAGTGTCTGATATGAAGTGGTTTTTAAAAATGCAGTTGAAATTCAGAATTCATTGATAAATATCTGTAAGCATATAACCCCAGCTTACATCCATTTATTCAGCAGTTATTTACATCTGCTACTATATTAGTAGTTATATATTACAAAACATTCACAAATGTAAATGAAAAAGGATATTAAAAATATGAAGGGGTGTACTAATAACTTAGGTATCCCAGTGTATCATCTTGTGTACTTATGGGGGCGTGGGTGCTCACTTTGGAGACCAACTGCTCAGAGGGTATTCCTGTCCCCATTAGAGCACCCTCCCCACTGCCCAGTGGCTTATTCCAGAGGTAAAGAAGCCAAAAGCACCCTGAGGGTGGTGTCTGCCTTTGGTCCATTCTCTGCTGACCTTCATTGCTCTGATCAAACATGCACAGTTGTAATTTTCAAACATGTTTTCCTTTTAAGTCTAGCTTTCCCCATTGTGAAATTTTTTCATTTCTCATTTGGCCACTCAGAAATCCCCTTTTGTAGGAACTGGTAGTCCACTCCTTTTATAGGAACTGGTAGTCCACTTCTCTACCCGCCCCACCCCCACCCCCCGTCGCACCCCCTTTTTGTGATCACGCTCAGTTTGTTGCCAAGCATAAATGCAAAGTGAAAACTATTGGTGTTTTGCATGTGGGCTTGGCCCCTAGGGGCTCTGTCAGGGAGGAACTTTCTCACTTTATTGCTTATTGCTTGTCCAGAATACTCTTCCTCAAGGTCCTCCTCTGCAGTTTAGATTATCTTTCTGGAGGAGGGCATGAGAACTGGGTGGGGGGAGATGAGGATGGGGTGCTAGATACTTCACCTGGAAAAATCCATGCAGTGGTGGGAAGGCCAGAAGGCCTGGGAAGTGCAGTAGGTCCAGACAGCCCAGAGGGATGATAGCAAGCAAAAGGATGACAAACTCAGGTGTAGTTCCTAGAATCCAGGAATTGGAAATTTGGCCCTCACCTCAAGTGGACACTTAGATCCCCTTTTTGTCTGCCTCCTGTCCTCTGCTGACCATGGTGGTTAGTTCTAGGAAACCAAAGTCCCACCACTTCAGGAAATGAGGCCTATGGTCTTCCCTCACTGAATAGGCCTAAAATGACCTTGGAAGCTGAGTTAAACAGATGATTCCATGGCTGGGAGATAATGTGGACGTGTGGGAAGAATATAGGTTTGGTATTGGTCAGTAGTACTGATACATGTTTATCAAGTGTTTATTATGTCCCAAGCACTGTGTTAAATGCTTTACAAAAGTTATCTGATTTGATTCTTAAAACAATCCTGTGAGGTAGGTAACTTAGTTTCATTTTACATGTGAAGAAACTAAATCTTAGGTTAAAATAACTTGCTCATAGTCATAGCTGATAGGTGGTGAGCTGGCATCCTGACCCAGGTTCGTGACCAGTTTGCCTCCTGAACCACTTGATCACCCAAGCTTGTTTCCTGATCTTGAAAACCAGGTTATTATTGTCTACCTCAGAAACTGGAGGATTTAAATAGGTTTGTAAAGGATCTGCCACACAGAATAAGTGATGTCTTTGTCATTTTCCCAGGAGCTCAGGTGTCCTTTTTATTTTATGGTTCTCCAGTGAAATAATCTTGGGTAGTCATGTACAGCTGTCATGTGCTAGGAGCTGCAGAGAGGAGGAAGACAGTCCTGGCATCCCAGGAGCTTAGAGCCTTGGCAGGGGAGAGGGAGGAAGAGTGAGTGGAGCAGGAAGGGGAGGGGACAGGGGGGTGGCAAACATAAAGGGCTCTCAGTTCAGTGTGATCAGGATTGAGTCCCCCTTTACCAAGAGGCAGAAGTCACTGTGCTGCCATCACCGAAGTTGGCAGCTTTGATTCCTTTCTTACTGACCAGTGGGACAGCTGGTGTAGGGGACACACGATGGAGTAGAAATGAGTTGGCTCTTCTGGACACCATCACTGAGTCAAGTGTAGGGGCTGGGCCCAAACAAGCCAGCCCTCAGTGGCAGAGACCGAGAACCTGAGGGAAGCTGGGACTGTGTTCATCCCATTTCTGATCCGTCCCACAAAGCCATTCCCTGTCCGCAGTTCGGTTTCTGTGAGACTGTCCAAGGTCGTCTAACGGCGTGTAGCATTGGCTGGGATCCTGGATTCCCTGAGAAGCAGCAGTCAGGAAGCATGGTTCCTCCGGCATCTAGAGGGTTTTCCGAAAGTGCTCAAATACCTCTTCGTAATCGTGTTCTTCATCATCTGCAAAGGAGTCCATGTCAGTGAGGATCTGTCCTTAAGCAGGTTCCTTCCCCCACTTTACCACTTTAGGGCACACTTCCTCGCCCGGACAGGGAAGGGTTGGTCTGAGTGCTCTAAGGTTCTTGCTAGCCTGGAAACTATACATTCTGACTGAACACTGCAGACATTCCCCCTGTATGCCTTGGGGACGGAGGGGAGTGTGTTGAGAGAGGAACTCATTTTCCTTGCCAGGGCTCTGTGCAGACAACAAGCAGGGACTGGACCCAAAGTCACTTCCATCGGGAGCAGGGCTGGGAGAGGGACAGTGGGGACGCTTCAGCCTAAGCCCCCCCTATAAAGGCTTGACCATCCAGCTGGGACCACAGAAGGGTCTGCCTGTTGGCAGGGCCTTGCTGAATGTTTGGCCAGCAGCCTCAGAGGATCAGTTTAGGAAGGGTAGAAGAAAGGATAAGGGTGAATAGGGGCTGACGGGACTTACCTGGATCCAGAATGTTGGACGTAGTGGGCTTCGGGCCCTTCCTATTGGCAGAGATCTTGCTGTAGGTATTTGATATGCCCTCTGTGACCGCTGGCAGGGTTTTCATCTTGTGTTTGGGCAACAGAGGGGGCGGCTGCTGTGCTAGGGCTTTAGAAGACTAAGTGAGAGAAAATGCAGAAGTCAGCAGGGTCCCAAGAAATAGAGCAGCAAAATCCATGAAATGTAATTTCCTTCAAATGTCACTTCTTCTGTTCCTTTCTCTACCTCCTTTTCAGGGTAGGGCTTCTCAGGAGGACCCCAGGGGTTTTTGCTATAAGCACATGGAATGTTCTTTGGCAGGGGAGAAAGGGGCCAGGGTGAGAGACGATATGATTAGAGGCTAGAGACAGTATCCACATAGGAGTTTGGTCACCTGTTGCTGAAGGGGGAAAATGTCACAAAGCCTCAGAACAGAGTGCCAGGGCTGAGAGGAGTCCCAGAAGGAAGAGGACTTTCATTGCACAACTACCTGGTGCCAGATACTATATGCATATCTGCTCCCTCGTGTGAGCCTCTGAGTAGTTGCTTCAGTCCCCAATTGACACATGAGGAAATGGGGTCAGGGAGAGGGTGCCATGTCAGACCTCACACGGGGACCCGAGCTGGACCAACAGTCGGTCCCAGACTGTGGGGAGCAGCTATAGGGTTAAGCTTCGGACTGACCTGTTGGCAAAGTCACAAACAAGTCCCATCTTAGAGGGCACAGACCTCTTAGCATAATTAGGCTTGACCTTATAACGCTCCCTAGATCTTACCTGGGAAGCTAATGGGCTGAGGGAAGTGCAGCAAGAACAAGAACAAAAACAAGTGAAACTAAGTGAAACTCACAAGAACAGTGTAACTGTGGTAACCACTACCTTGTTTACCTCTGACTATAAAATAAAGGCTCAGTTTGCCTCGGGATCTTTCTCTGTGGCCTCAGCCAGGCACAGGAAGATCCACGGAGACTAGAGAGAGCTAGAGAGCTATGAACGCTGTCTGCTGTCTCCATGTAAAACATTCTTTGCCGACTCCGTCCACACCTTTGGGAACCCCTAGACCGCTGGGGCTGGACCCCGGCACCAGACCATGTCTGCCACCTAAAGCTGGTGCTCTTTCCACCACACCGTGCTTTGGAGAACAAACACGTATAGCTCCCTGATCAGCAACAAAGAATACTAAGACCCAGAGAGGAAAAGCTGCTGGATCAAGGATGACAAGCAGGAGCTGGGCCCAAAGTCACGTCCATCAGGAACCAAGGCTGGGACAGGTCAACAGTGGGCCCTCTTAAGATATGACCTCTTTCTGGACTGAGACCCAGCATCCATTTTTTGAACTTTCTATCCACAATGCAAACTACGAGTGGAGCATGGTAGTTAGCTGTACAAGCCCAGTTGTCAGACCCCATTTTAAACCCCCCTCACCACTTGCTAGCCAGGTGATTTCAGGTAAATTACCTGCCAGCACTCTTATTTTCTCTGTACAGAGAGGATATCAGTGGCCACCTCAGGGACAACATGAGAGCCAGGTGGAGCAATGCTTAGGTGCCCCCCACAGAGTAAACACCCTGCAGGAAGCAGCTAATGTACCAGCGGTGAGTGATGTCATCTCAGGTTCACTGACAAGGAAACGATGCTGAGTCCAGGCCACAGATTGAGTAAACTGGGACTACAACAGACTTTCTGTCTCTGTGACTGGTTCTCTCCTCTTACTGTGATTCTGTTTCATTCAGTTCAGCACTCCCTGGCATTTCTCTGTCCACTTCGGAGTGGGTGAGGTTTCTGTACCCACAGAACTCTCATTCTAGCCAGACAGACTCGGGTATATCTAACTGAAAACTACGTGCCCCCCACCCCACCCCCAAGCTACATCCAACATGCAGTGTGAATACACAAGAGGGAGGACTCAGTGCCTGGGAGGGAATCTGAGCTGAGCCTTGCCCGTGAGCCAGAAAGAAAGAAGATAAAGGGTTGGTGTGTGTCAGGTGCTGAGGCAGGGGTCCTGGCATAGTGAGGGAGCAACAGGAGCTTCTCTGTGGCTGGAGTGTGGGCTTCAGAGTGGGTGGGGGGAGGGTGGGCCTGGGAAAGTGGGACTGAGGTCAGTCTAGAAGGGACGCCGATGCTATGTTACAGGGCCTGCATTACCCCCTGGCAATGGGGAGCCACTGGAGGTTTCAGAAAATAGGGCCAAAACCCATTGGTGACCAGGGAAGGCTTTAGAAGGCAATTCTGACAGCAGTGGAAAGGGCTGAAGAGACTGCCGAAACAGTTGACGTGAATAACGATGAAGCCTGAACTAGAGTGACATCAAGGGTAGCAAAGAGGCAAAGTCCGTATGCTTATGCTCCAGTTCAGGCCTCCTGTTTATTAGCTGTGACTTCAGGTGAGTCTCAGGGTCTGTGAGTCACTTCACCATAAAACATGGTAACCACACCAACGTCAGGACTGTGAGGATGGAATAATAACAGGTGCAAAGTGTGCACGTTTATAAATGCAAGTTCTATGCGATTGTAAGAGAAATGTGATGCTAGACAAAGGAGAATGGCTGGACTTGCGGTGACCCTAACTGGTGAACCCATCCCCGCCAACCCTGGTTATACTGGTACCTTGATGCTTCTCTCCTGGCTGCTCTGTTTCTTCTGCCCACTGAGGTTCTGGTGCTTCGGGGGCCTGGGTGGGGGGGACTGGCTCTCAAAGGCAGGTAACTTCCGCAGGTGATAATAGAAGACATCTGTCAGCTCCTCCACTGTGGCTGTGGGGAGAGACCCAGCTGGCTGGCCTGGCTGCTTCTCGTCCTCCACAACAGTCAGGTCCAGCCACCGGGGAGGAATCTCGAAGGACACTCCAGGCTCAGAGTCCAGGCTGACCACCAAGAAGGGCTCCATGATCTTCTCCTCCAGCCGCAGGCCCGGGAAGGAGGACAGAGGGTCAGCAGGGTGGCTGGTGTCCTTGGTCACCACCTTGACCTCACAGGGCAGTGGGAACTGGGCAGTCAGATCTGCCAGGCTATATCGCCGGCTGTCGCTCATCTCCTCCACGAAGCTGCCGGAGAAGTAGAGGGGCAGCAGAATCTGTTCTTGGTCCTCTGCCTCCTCTTCACACTCTTCCTCCTCAGCCTGGTCGCTGAGCTGATGACACACCAAGATGTCTACGTCCCTGCCCTGAGCGTCGTGGGCCTGACCAGACCCCACCACCTCCAACCTGTCTCCCATGGTCAGGGAAGTGAACCCAGGGATCTCCATCTCATCCCCCTCACAGTCCTGCATGGCCACCACCCGCAGTGGCTGGCCCGGCTGGAGAGCGCTCAGGATGTCATAGGCCGTGGAGAACTCTCTTGGCCGTCGCCGCAGTTTACCCTGGTAGGCCCCAGAGACCAGGAAGTACCTGGGCATCTTTCGGCCCTTGGATGAGGCTAGGACCCGCCAGGGTGGCGAAGCCAGGCCATAGATGCAGAGCCTCTGGCCTTTCCGCAAGGAGCCCACCCAAGGGCTGAGGAAGATGGGGGGCCCGTCTGGAACTTCCAGGATCTCTGTGTTCAGGGGGAAGGGGCCCCCCCGGGCCAGGACCTCACTGAGCAGCAGCGGTTGGATGAAGTGGAAGTGTTCAGAGGCGGCAGTGACATCCTCCACGTCGACCTCCAGGGTGGAAGGGATGTTGACGATGGTCCTGCGCACTGTGGAGGAGAGTCAGCTCAGCGGCATGGCCACACCCACCTCAGCGGGGCACTCGCCACCCCCCGCAGAGAGATCTGGGCTGACCTCTCCCGTTCTTGTCTTTTCTCGCCAGCCAGCGTTTTCCTGCTGTACCAGATTCCTTGGCCACTCTTGTCTCCAACCTCTTTTTTTTTTTTTAAGTTATTTTAGAAATTATTAAACGTTTGTGAAAGTAGAGAGACTAGTATAGTGACCCCCCATGTGCCCAGCTTCAACACTGAACTCAAAGCTCATCTTTAACTTCTACTCCCATCCATCTGTTCCCCTCCACTGAATTATTTTGAATCAGAACAATCACATCACACCATCTCTGACTATTTCAGTCCCTAAAAGAAGAGATGGTTTAAAAATTTTAAAGCATAACCACAATGCCATTACCACATTGAAATAATGATTATTTGATAATTCCTTAATACCAAATATCCAATCAGTTCAACCACTTTTAAATTTTAATTGGATTTTTAATGTCATTTTATAAGCTGCCTTTCCAAGTCCTTTCTGGATGTAAATAAAGATATAAAACCAAATCAAGAAAAACAGATTAAATGGCCTTGGACAACTTGCCTCCTCTCTGGATCAGTACCTGGTACATAAACTCAAAGGGTGACTGTGATTATGAGGCAAACTGGCCCACCCACTGTGCTGTCTGATCCACACAGGAGACGGAGCGGGCATACCCTCCCATTTTGCAGATGAGAACAGAGAGGCTCAGGGGTGGTGATGACTTCCTCGGTCACATTTTTGGGATTTTTGCTTTGTGCTAGATGAGCTGATAATGGATTGAAGCTAGAAGATGGGCACGTGGGGGTTCATTATATTCTTCTGGTTTTTTCTTCAAAATATTTTATAGGTTACCTGAGCTGCCTCATTATCCAGCACAGCCTGCCAAGCCCTCCCACCCCACCATTAAAATCCTTGGCTCCCCAGATGTGGTCTCTTATTGCCCAGGGCTCCCTGAGAAAGAGCTAATTTCCTGAGGAGGAAATGCTCAAGATGAGCCTGAACTATCTTTTACAAGAAAGCAAGAAAATCTATTCAAGACCACTAAGGTTTGTCAAGAGGATTTAGGGGCCAATGTGAAACAGCTTCCATGGCTCCCACTGGCCAAGCTGAGCTAATTTGAGCTTCCCATAAGATTAACAATTTCAGTGGATTGAAATACTGAAAACATGTCATCCCTGAGTTCATAGTGATAAAAAATAAAAAACTAAACCACCCATTGAAGGATGTTGAGGAGCCAACTCATTGTTTTAAAAACTAGTAAAAAAGAAAAAAAAGAAAAAAGGATATTTCTTAGTCTCAGTGCAGGCTGGTGGCAGGGTTGGTGAAACGGAGGTAGAGCCTGGCCATTGGAGGCCGAGCGGGAGTGGAGGCGAATGGTCCCGGGGACCTCCACGTTTACAAACACAATGTCCTGTATTTCCTACAAACTGGAACCAAAGAGCAGAGGAGGGGAGTTTTCTCTTGATGCGGTTTCCCTTGAAGAAGGGATGACGGGATTGCAATCTCTAATGAAATCATGGATCGAGGCAGTGGTCAGCAGCAGCTACTCACATCACACTGGCCCATCCATTGTTATTTGAGCTACACCTCATGGCAAGGCTGGTGCTCAAGGTGGTCAGATTGGTGGCAGACACAGAGCCACGTGTGGATTCCTTGCCCCACACCCCGCAACTGTGACAAACTGTGCATCCTGCATCTGTTCAGGCCAGTAGAGCGAAGTGCCTGTTTGCAGGTGAGCAGAAAGAGCTCGCAGCACGCCGAGGCGGCTGTCCCCAGAAAAGCCTGCCTGCCTGCGTGTTGTTCCCGGCTGGCGGGCAGGCATGTGGACTTGGGGAGGGTCCCCACCATTTCCTGATAAGAGTGGGTCACGGTGCCTAAGCTGTACACACAGCGTGGTTTAAGCTGAACACCTGCTTTCCTTCCCGGAGTCTGGGATCTCGGGACATGCCGGGCAGAGGAGGCCTCTGATCAGCCCCAGTAAAAACCTCGGGCACTGGTTTCACACGTGTTGTCACAATTCAGTGCTGCAGGAATTCAGTGTGCCCGTGTGACTCCCCCGTGTCCTCTGGGCTTCTCCGCCTGTACTTTCCCTGTGCTGACTGTGCTTCATGTCCTTTCGCTGGGACGCATACAGCTGTGACTGAGTCACCCAACCTGGGGTGGTCTCAGGGCCACACCCAGCGGGAGAGTTGGGACAGAGCAGGTTAGCACTCCACAGGGATGCTGGCAACAAGACCCAGAACGTGAAGAAGCCTGTAGCACAGATGGCCTACTCCCTTCCACAGAAAAGTTACAAGAAAAATAGAGAAGAAAGGGGAACCTGTAGCTTAAAAGGGACTTAAAAGACAAAACAATCAACGGCAATATTGTGGACCTTATGGGGGTCCTGAGGTGAATAAACTAAAACAAAATTATGAGACAGTGGAGGAAATTCAAACACCAGGGGGGTATTGTCACCATGTGCTAGGAGTTCCTGTTCTTTCTTTTGGGGTGATGATGGTATTGTGTCTGTTCAAAAAGAAAAAGGAGTGCAAGCTTCCGGTTAGATGGTGGCACAGGGCCCTGCTCAGGTAGCTCAGCTGGTTAGAGTGTCATCCCCATACACTAAGGTTGCAGGCTCGATCCCTGGTCAGGGCATATACAAGTATCAACTGATAAATACATAAATAAGTGGAACAACAAATCAATATCTTTCTCAAAATTAATTTTAAAAAAAAAGATGGCGTAGGTAAATGCGGCACTGGAGTCCTCCCACAACCACATCAAAACTGCAACTAAACTACAGGACAACCATCATTTTGAACCACCTGAAATCTAGCTGAGCAGAAGTCGTACAACTAAGGATATAAAGAAGCCACATCGAGACCAACCTTGTGCCTGAATGGCTGGACCGTGTGCAGAAAAGTGGGGAGCTATTTCGTGTGGAACCGAGCGAGGAGGAGGCAGAATCTGTTGTGACCAGGTCAGGTGCAGTGACAATAACTACTGAAGAGGATGATTACAAAGAAGGAAAGTAGTCTGTACCCAAACTCAAGCAGTTTACCAAAAATTTTAAAAGTCAAAGACTTTACCCAAGCACTATAATTTTTTAAAAAATGGCAATGACATTGGGCCAGTCTCCATTCTAAAGCATCCATCCGGCATGGCTCAGTGGCTAGAGTGTCAGCCCACGCACTGGAAGGTCTCGGGTTCGAGTCCCAGTCATGGGGCACATGCCTGGGTTGCAGGCTCAATCGTGCAGGAGGCAGCTGATGGGTGTTTCTCTCTCATTGATGTTTTTCTCTCTTTCCCTCTCTCTAAAAAAAATCAATAAAAACATATATAAAAAAATAAATCATCAGTCCAATCAGAAAACAGGAGTTGTTATCCAATAGAAGTACAAAGACATGAACGTCTATGTAAACCCCAAAAAGCTAGTGGTCTCCAAAGCCAAAGAGCAGCTCAAGCTGCCGGAAGTGCTGATGGGTATCATCCATCAGACCAAGTGGAGCTGGAGAAAAACCGGAAAACAGGCCGGGAGGGCCATGTGGTCCACAGCCAGGAGCACCCGCCGTGAAGCGTGGTCAGATGTGAACTGGTAAGTGCTGCTGCTGCGTCCTGTTAGCCGAGATCCGTGGCTAACGATGCCTTGTCAGGAAGGTCATCCAAACAGAATCACAGCCAGGGTCCCAGCAGACGGAGGACTGCTGGGTGAGATTGTTAGGCGTGGTGCACTGTCAGACCAAGTGTTCTTAAACACTCAGTGTCTTGGGAAAAAGAGTCACATTTTAAAATAGAGACACCTTTTATTTTAAAAAAAGAGACATATTGGAGTATTTTCAAAAGAAAGGTTATGATACCTGGGGTTTGCTTTGAAATAATCAGGTGAGATGGAGTAGGGAGAGGGGGGCTGGGAGAGATGAAACAGGATCGATAATGAGTCGACAATTATGATGTTGGGCAATGGGGTCATGGGGGTTGTTATATTCCTCCCTGCTTGTGTAATGGGTTGAATTTTTACATAGTAAAGTAGGTTTTTGTGTTTTGTTTTCTTGTAATATGCCTTTATTGATTTTAGAGAGAGGAAGGGAGAGAGTAGAGAGATAGAAACATCAATGATGAGAAAGAATCATTGATCCACTGCCTCCTGCACGCCCCCTACTGGGGATCCATCCCGCAACCCCAGGCATGTGCCCTGACTGGGAGTCAACCAGTGACCTCTTGGTTCATGGATCAATGCTTAACCGCTGAGCCACACCAGCTGGGCGTAAAGTAGCTTTTAAAGATTTTTTAAAATCAAGGCAAAAAATCCCCACTTGGCTCTGTCGTCTGCCAGCAATCCTGACTAGTTGCTCTTGGTAACTGCCAGGAAGCCGAACCTCCAACTCTGGCCTCTAGGGAAGAGGCCCCAGGTGCCATTCTTCTACCTCTGCTCAGGCTCGGCCTCCGACTGGACACCAGCCCTGCTCTGCATGCTGCCACCAGCCTGCCCTGAGAAATAGCTTTGTTTCTCCGAGCAAAGGGTCAAGGTGTTGCTTGGTAACACTGGTCTCTTCTGGCTGCTAGTACCTCACAACCCAACTTCCCGCAATTTTATAAAATCCTGGGACCCCACTCTCAACTTACCCTATTTTCCTATCTCCTTTTACACCTACTTCCCACTCTTTGAGAGTCTATTCCATAAGCACCTGGAATCCCCAGACTATGGGCGGGGGTCCTCCATCAGAGCTGCTCCCCAGGCCCCTTCTTTCCCTCCCACAACAACCTCCACCCACCTGCCCCGACAACTCACTGTGCATGATGGCCAGGATCTCATACTGGGGCCTCAGGATCAAGGAGCGCCAGGGGAAGGCGGGGCAGGTGAGCTGGCGGTCCCTCAGGGCCAGGGCCTGCAGCAGGGTTCGAGGGGCCCCAGTCTCCAGTTCCCAGAAGGGCCCCTTGGTGGACAGGGGCAGGTGCAGCACCATCACCTGGGCCTCCGTGCCCAGCACGCAGCGGGCGGAGCAGACCCCGAGGTGCATTTCCACAGACTCCAGCATGAGGGGCTGCTCCTCAGGCACCACCACGGCCTTCGTGTCAATTCTGTGGGTCGACATGAACCAGATGGGCAGCTGCTTGGAGCTCTGGTTGATAGCAGAGATCATTTCCTCCAGGGTTCCATAGCTCTGGGGGCCGGTGAGGGGGCTGAAGAGGCCTGGGGGCACAGCAGAGGGTGTCGGGGGGCAGGCCTGGGTTGGGTCCAGGACTAAGTATACCAGGCCCCAGTCTGGCCAAAGAGGACCCAGATTCCCCCGAGGACAGGTGCCAAGGACAGGCCAGCATCTGGGTACCCGGCCGTAGGGTTGAGAAAGGGAGGCAGCAGGTGACCACGTGTGAATGGCCAGCGAGGGGCCGAGTGGAGATGGTCCCTCTGACACACAGGCAGACAGAGAAGAGAACAGGGACCTATTCTCCGTAGACACACTGACAGCTGCCTCATTTCCCTACCTCCTGACCCCGCCTGCCTCTCATTTTGCCAACTTTGCCTCCAGATAGCTCACCAGGGCTCCAATGCCACACTTCCAACACCTGCCACCCCTTCCTGGGGCAGCGCCATTGTCCCCCTTCCCCAAACTAGAGACCCAGGAGCCACTGGCCAAAAGAGCTCTGACATCGCCCCCTCCCCCACACTTAAGTGTCTGCCAATTCTGGCTGCTCTCACTTCTGCCCCTCCCCCGCCCCATCCAATCTTGCCACCCGACTGCCCTAAACTAACCCCTCATCTGGACATGACTCCTGAGATTTTCCTGCCCAAAACACTCAACAAGCATCCAAGCTAGGAAACATCTTACAGACCTACACTGAGGGCCATTCTGCAAAAGCACTGGTCTGGACTCTTCGAAACGTGGATGTCAGGACAAGGAAAGGCTGAGGGGCTTTCCCAGCCCAAAGGGGACTAAGAAACAGGATGGCTGCCTGCTCTGTGTGATCTGGGACTGGATTCGGGATCAAGGGGGAAAACTGCTACAAAAGGCATTATTCGGGCAGCTGGTGAAACTGGAATACAGACTGGGTTAGGCACTAGTGTATCAATATTAAATTTCCTAGATTTGATCATTAAACTATAGTTTTGTGAGCATATGTCCTTGTTCTTAGGAGTCACACTAAATATTGGGGGTAATATTTAGATGTAAAGGGCATCATGTCTGCCATTTACTCTCAAATGATTCAAGGAAAACCCTATATAATAAAAGGCTAATATGCAAATCGACCAAACGGCAGAAAGACAAGTCACTATGATGCACACTGACCACCAGGGGGCAGATGCTCAACGCAGGAGCTGCCCCCCTGGTGGTCATTGTGCTCCCACAGGGGGCACACCACTCAGCCAGAAGCCGGGCTCATGGCTGGTGAGCGCAGTGACGGTGACGGGAGCCTCTCCCACCTTTGCGGCAGCGCTAAGGATATCCGACTGACGTCTTAGGCCCACTTAAGCCCTCAGCAGGACATCCCCCGAGGGTTCCCAGACTGTGAGAGGGCACAGGCAGGGCTGAGGGCGCCCCCTCCCCCCGAGTGCACGAATCTTGTGCACTGGGCCTCTAGTATATACATAAACACATACATATATAGTGACGTGACATGTTCAATGTGTGCATGTGTGTGAAAGAGAGAGGAAGCAAATATAACAAAATGTTTAGCAATTAGGGAATCTGGATAAGGTGTACAGTAGTTTTAGCAAGTCTTTTGTAAATTTGAAATTATTCCAAAATAAAAGCAAAATCCTCAAATACAAAACAACACAACATCACTTTCATATTTAAAACCCTCACTGACTCCTCAGTGTCTTCAAAATAAAGACCTAAGCAGCGGTTCTCAACCTGTGGGTCGCGACCCCTTTGGCGGTCGAAAGACCCTTTCACATGGGTCGCCTAAGACCATCCTGCGTATCAGATATTTACATGACGATTCATAATAGTAGCAACATGACAGTTATGAAGTAGCAACGAAAATAATGTTATGGTTGGGTCACACCATGAGGAACTGTATTTAAAGGGCCAGAAGGTCGAGAACCACCGCCTAAACGTGTCTGTGCCCCACACGGGCCCCTTTCGGTCTGACTCCTGCCACCTCCCACCCCATCTGGAACACACACCCTCACCTGTCCTGTTTGGGCGATCACAGTGACTCATACCACGAGCCAGCATTCAGAGGGCACCTGCTCTGTGCCAGGCCTTCATGCATGGCCACTCATGCAAGGCCACTCACCTCATCCTCACATCGCGCCCGAGTGCCCCTGTCACCGAGGAGGAAGCTGAGGCCCAGGGCGGTCAGGGGAAATGACCACGGCCGCAGCTGGTGGTTGCAGGGTGGGATTCCCGTCCAGGCTGCTGGCTTTAGCATCGGGCCCACAGTCCACCACACGACACACTTCCCGAAATAACTGAGCTACGTGGGGTTTCTGGAGCCCCGAATGTGCACATGTTGCTCCCTCTGCTTACTCCTTCTAGGGCTCCTTCCTCCAGCACGGGGGGCCACCTCCTCCGGGAAGCCTGCCCAGACCCCTGAGGCAGGCCACTCCCGCCAGAGCCCCCTCTAAACTTGTGCCTGCTTCTGCTGCTCTTTCTCTCACTGCCATCATGGTAGCTCCCCGCCCCCACCCCGAGAGGGCTGCCCCTGATTCATCCTGAACCCCAACCCCCAGCACAGAGCCTGCCACACAGAGGGTGTCAATAATATTCAGTAAGTGAATGTATGAGCGGACACAGAGACAGGCACGCGACAAAGACCTGGAACAAAAAAAAAAAATCCCTGCCGAGATGTGATCAGAGAGATGGACAGGGAGAGGGGGCAGCCAGGCCAGGCTCAGGGCATCAGGCCACCCTGAGGACATCCTGAACCTTAGGCTGGGCGTCGTGAGCGTCGCACGTGCTAACCCAGAGGAGCGGGAGAGCGTGCTGGAGTCGGCAAGGCCACGAGCGTGTCTGCAGGTGTGCCGGGAGGGTGCCGGGACACTCGGGGGGACAGAGGTGCCAACCTTACCCTTGAAGTTGGGGTCCAGCTCTTTGGTCTGGCCCGTGCTCGGGTTCTCACAGACAACCTTCTGGAGGCGAACCTGGGTGACCTTGACCAGGTCCCCCGTGGAGAGGCAGCACTCATTCCCGCAGATCTCATAGACGGAACCTGCGGAGACACAGACGCAGTGTCCCCATTTGGCAGGGCCAAGCACTGGGCAGCCTGTGCCCCGGTCTCCCACAAGCCCTGCCCCGTCACACCTCTGCACACGTGTTCCTCTGCCAGGGACGCCCTTCCCTGTCTTTCCCTACTCAGCGGCCACTGGCTCAGCTGCCTTCAGGCCGCACCAAGGCCGCCTTTGCCTTCGCTGGATGCACCTTCTGTGGTACATCCTCTGGCCTCCTCACATCCCCGTGGCTTCCCACGGTCACGCAGAGCCCAGCACCCACCCGGTGCCTTCTTCAGAAGAAGAAGAATTGTCTTTCAAGGACGTACAGGAGAACATGAGGCCGCCGGCAGGGTGGGCCCCGGCAGGGTCCTGGGCCGAAAAGCAGGGTCTGGAACGTGGGGGTCTCAGTAGAGGTCTCTCTCTCCCACCGAGTGCCCAGGCGCTGCGTCCTGCTGGCGACCGGCAGCAAAGTACAGCGGGGCCAGCCTTGAGACCACCGGACCCACCCACCCCACCCCACCCCACCCCACCCCACTGCAGCCCAGCAGGGCCTGCACAACAGCCCCAAGAGACTGCCCAAACCTCTTTCCTGGTCCCCAGGGAAGTGCACACCGACTCACAAGCACACAGTGGGCCTGCGGTTTCGGGGCTGGTGAGCACAGACCTGGGGTGACAGCGGGGTGGTCACTGCATGTCCATCATTGCGTGTAAGCCCATGACTGCCCTCGGAGGACAGACAGCGCCCTTTCCTAAATGATGGAACTGAGCCTCGGCGAGGCCGCAAGGGGGCCCGAGATGACAGGTAATTAGAGCCTAATTGGGACTTGAGTCCAGGGTGTGTGCCTCCAAAGCTGCAACTCCTAACCCCGTCCGAGGGTCTGGGCCAGCGCCTGCCCCATCAGCATCGCCATCTGTCCTCCACGCACCCCGCCTCCACACCCATCTGCTTCTTATCCTACCCTAACGCCGGTCACTTCCCACCACCCGGCGGAGGCAGCATGATGAAACCAGGTGTTGTGACACCCAGTGAGCAGGGGATGTCCGGGGAGAATAAACAGAACCGGGCACCTGCACCAAGCCCCCAGAGGTAGGGTCAGGATTTGAACCCAGATCCGTCGGATTCCTAAGTGGACCTGGCCAGACCTGTCCCCTGTGTGGCCCTGCATGTCTCACCCTTGGCCCCGGGCCCCTGGGGCCTCAGAGCTGCTGTGAGGGGGCAGAGAGAGGGACAGGACAGCCAGGGCACCAGGAATTAAGTTGCTCTCTAAGGAAAGAGACCCCTGCCCCACCCAGTGTCTTAGTTCCCTCCCTCCTCCACCTTCTCCTTCCCCATTCTGTCTCCCACAGCTCCTCCCTCACCCTCCACCGCCTGGGTTTCCCATGGGCTGAGCAGCCGTCTCCCCCTTCCATCCTCCCCCTTCCACCGCCTGCCAGCCCGTGGCCTCCTGCTCTTTCAGGTCATGACTAGTGACTGGCTGGGCCCCTGTGTGCAGCGAGCCCGGCGGCTCGGCCAGGTGCGCGGATCGCAGGCGCGCAGGACCAGGAGCCGAGCAAGCGGAGAGCTGGAGAGCTGCTCACATCGAGCACCGCCTGTGACAGCCCCGCAGGGACAAAGGGCGGCGGAGGGACCTGGGGGGGGTGGGGGGTGGGTAACAGAGGGTGTCGGGGGAGTGGGAGCTACCCGGAGGGGAGGGCTGACGGGCACGTCAGAATCAAGCAGCAGCTCCGAGCCCGCTGCGCGCTACTGCCGGCGCACACCCGACCTGAGCAGCCGTCCTCTCCCTTCCACCCCTGGGAGCGGTTCCCCGCGGGCCGGGCTTGGTGCGCCCGCCTGGGGTCCGAGCTACCCCGGTGGAGGGCGGCCCGAATCTCCCCGCTGGGGCAGAGGCACGTCGGGGCTCGGAGCTGGGCGCGCTTTCCCGGGTTCCTAACGCCCAGCAGCGCCTCTGCCCCCGCGCGGGGAGCCTGGCCAGGCGGGGGGCGCGGGGCGCGGGGCGCGGGGAGCCTGGCCAGGCGGGGGGCGCGGCGGGGCGCGGGGCGCGGGGAGCCTGGCCAGGCGGGGGGCACGGCGGGGCGCGGGGCGCGGGGAGCCTGGCCAGGCGGGGGGCGCGGCGGGGCGCGGGGCGCGGGGAGCCTGGCCAGGCGGGGGGCGGGGGGCGCGGGGCGGGGGGCGCGGGGCGCGGGGCGCGGGGCGCGGGGCGCGGGGCGCGGGGCGCGGGGCGCGGGGCGCGGGGCGCGGGGCGCGGGCGCGGGCGCGGCCGGCACTCACCCTGGAAGTAGACGCCCGAGGAGATCCGCAGCACCCGCGGCAGGGAGGCGGGGTCCAGGGCGCGGACGAAGTCCTGCAGCGACACGGGCTCCATGGTCCGCGCGGCTCGCGGGACGCGCACCGAGTGGCCGGCGCCCGCGCTCCCGCCCGAGCCGCCGCCCCGCCCCGCCCCGCCCGCCCGCGGGAAGCACCCGAGCTCTTGGGCAAGCCTGTCCCGCCCCGGCCGGCTTCCGCTTCTCTACATCGGGGTGCGGCGCCTGCTGGTTTCAGGGGTGGCACGATACGATATGGGGGTCCCAGAGCGGGGAGGCTCTGCGTGGAGCAGGTCCCGCGGCTGCAGTCGTCAGCGACGGGCCCCGCGGCGGAAGGGGGACACGAGGAAGGGAAGCCCCCGAGGCTCCCTCCACCCCCACCCCGTACCCCCTCACCTCCGCACCTCCCCAACCCCCCCCCCACCCCCAGTTAAACAAGGAGACGCGCCGCCTGGTGTGCTCCCAGGTCTCCTAGGAGAGGCACAGCCCGGCCCCTCGCATCTGGGGAAGATGGTCAGGTCCCCGAGTCCCTCTCCGGACACTCCACGGTCCTCTACGGACCGGACTTCGCTTTGCAGGACGCTCATGCCCCTCGGACAATTCTAGTTGAAAAGTCCTCCTGGGCCCTGGCCGGTTTGGCTCCGTGGACAGAGCGTCGGCCTGTGGACTGAAGGGTCCCGGGTTCGATTCTGGTCAAGGGCACATGCCCAGGTTGTGGGCTCCATCCCCAGTAGGGGGCGTGCAGGAGGCACCCTCTCCTTTCCTTTCTGAAATCAATAAAAATGTATTTTTAAATGCCTATATTGAAGATTTTAAAAAGCTTTACTTTAAAAAGAAATCTTCCTTAGGCTAAAGGGAAATCTACTCAGGAGAGAGTCCAATCTCTTCTGACCCCACAAGAATGCAGTTTTTCCATTTCCCTGGCGCCGGGGAGTCAGATCCACAGAGGTTCAGATCCTAGCTCCTCGTCTTGCTTGTTACATAACTTGAGGCAAATCACTTCGATTCTCTGCGTTTTAGTTTCCCCATCTATAAAATAGGGGAAAGAACCTTAGCTTACTTAGACGGCTGAAGAGCTAAATGCGATGATGTAGGCATTATGCAAAATGCGTTACTTCACTTTTTGTCACTACAAAAGTAATAGATGACTTCTAATCAGAAATAATAATGAAAGTTTAAAATAAAAGGAATAAACCCCAATTAAAGACATTTGACAAATAAAAAGAGAACAGGCATTTTCCCCCCACCACCCACATATATTTACTTTTTTTTTTAAAATATATTTTATTGATTTTTTACAGAGAGGAAGAGAGAGAGATAGAGAGTTAGAAACATCGATGAGAGAGAAACACCGATCAGCTGCCTCCTGCACATCTCCTACTGGGGATGTGCCCGCAACCCAGGTACATGCCCTTGACCGGAATCGAACCTGGGACCTTTCAGTCTGCAGGCCGACGCTCTATCCACTGAGCCAAACCGGTTTCGGCAATATATTTACTTTTAAAATTTTGCTGTTTCTTTCCGCTCTATTCTGCCTCTGTGTGTGAGTGTTACAGTAAAGTTGCAAAAACAGCGGAGATTTCCCATCAATCCCTCAGCCAGTTTCAAACTCCCGCAACGCTACCACCGCACATGATCATGGATACACTTTTCAAAACTAAGAAAACAGCATTGCTGAGTTACTGCTAACAAAACTGGAGGCTTGACTTGGATTCTGCCTGTGTGTGTGTTTGCCTGTTCCAGAACCCCACCCAGGATTCACATTGTATTTAGCCATCATGGGTCCTGTCTGTCACGCGCGGCCAAGCTCTCCTTGTCCTCACAACGCTGACAGTCCTGAGGAGCGCTGGTCAGGGGCTTTGCAGAATGTCCCTTAATTTGTTCCTGTGTGTTTCCTGATGTTTTCCTCATGACCAGCCTGGGGCTGTGGGTTGGAGAGGCGCCTGCCAACAAGATGAGGTGCTCTCTCCTCACATCCTCTCAGGGGGGCACGGGACATCCCACATGACTTCGCACTGTGATAGGGACCTTAATCCCTGGCTTCAGGTGGAGTTTTCAGGCTTTTCCATGTGAAGGTGCTATTTTTCCCCTTTCCATACCCTGTTGTTTGGAAACAAGTCACTAAGTGCAGTCCACAATCAGGGGGAGCCAAGTTGCACCCCTTGGAGGGAGAGCATCCAAATAAATTACCTGGAATTCGAGGAGAAACCAAGATGGCGGCATAGGTAAACATTGGAAATTGCTGCCTCCCAAAACAAATTCAAAAATACAACTAAAAGACAAAACGGACATCATCCAGAACCACAGGAAGGCTGGCTGAGTGGAAGTTCTACAACTAGAAGGAAAGAGAAAAGCACACTGAGACTCAGAGGAGGTGAGGAAGTACAGAGGTACAGAGGCGCATGCGGCAAGGGCTGGCAACTGAGGACGTGGCTCCCTTTTTGAATCAGGAGGGAGTCACAAGCCCCTGACTGCTCTGAACTCCAGTTCCGGGTGAGTCTCTGGGGACCTAGACTCATACAGGGAGAAACTGGACTGCCTGGCAGCGGGCAGAACTCGGAACTCGAAGGCGGCTTTCTCTCAAAGGTACTTGCAGCGATTACAAGGACACTGAGACGCGGGGCCCCTTACGGCAGGGCTGAGGATCAGCCATAGCTGCTTGCTCCACCCTGTTGATTCCCTGAGACCCCACCCCACCCAAGCTGCAGCAGAGGCTTTTGCATATGAATACCCTGGCCCTTTGCAATCTGAAAATTACCTAACAAACTGCAGCTGGGCCAGACAGACCCAGAACTTCCAAGAGAAGCCCCAAGGCCCCACAGCAGCTTGCATTGCTTCACAGCTGGGCCTCATTTGGGCACCTCGAAACCACAAACAAGGAAGGGGAATCTGCAGATCTCCTCGTAGCTCCTGTTGGGTAGCCTCAGGCAGAGGCTAAATTAGCACATCCTTGGATCCAAGAGCCAGTGTACCCAGTGGTCAGAGAGGGACCATCCAATTACAACTCCTCAGATCCATAAGGGACACACTCAGGGGGCAGACTCAGTGAGCACCAAAGCCCCACTGAAGCAAGTCTTGCCTCATAAGGATGTCTTCAGCACAGAAGTTCTCCCACCGTAGACACAGCTGACTCTCACAGCCAATTGGCCTGGACGTCAATTCCTCCCAGTGATACCTACAACAATCAAGGCTTAACTACAAGACTGTGCATGCAGCCCACAAAGGGGTGCACCAAGAGTGTCCACCTCAGGTAATTGGGGAGGCTGAGCCACTGGGCCCTATAGGACACCTAGCACAAAAAGCCACTCTACCAACACAGGGAAGCATAAAAAATGTGGAGACAAAGAAACAGATCACAAATGACAGAAATAGAGGAAAGCAAACTACTGGATATAGAGTTCAAAACCACACTTTTAAGGTTTTTCAAGAACTTTCTAGAAACCACCGATAAATTTAGTAAGACCCTCAAAAAGTCTGGTGAGGTCCCCGATAAATGTAATGAGACCCTCAAGAAATCTAGTGAGACCCTCGAGGTTATGAAAAAGGACCAACTAGAAATTAAGCATACATTGACTGAAATAAAGGATATTATGCAGAGTTCCAACAGCAGACTAGAGGATCGCAAGAATCAAATCAAGGATTTGAAATACAAAGAAGCAAAAAACACCCAACCGGAAAAGCAAAATGAAAAAAGAATCCAAAAATGCGAAGATAGTATAAGGACCCTCTGGGACAGCTTCAAGCCTACCAACATCCAAATTATAGGGGTGCCAGAAGAAGAAAAAGAGCAAGATATTGAAAACCTATTTGAAGAAATAATGACAAAAAACTTCCCCTACCTGGTGAAAGAAATAGACTTACAAGTCCAGGAAGCTCAGAGAACCCCAAACAAAAGGAATCCAAAGAGGACCACACCAAGACACATCATAATTAAAATGCCAAGAGCAAAAGACAAAGAGAGAATCTTAAAAGCAGCAAGAGAAAGAAAATCAGTTACCTACAAGGGAGTACCCATATGACTGTCAGCTGATTTCTCAACAGAAACTTTGCAGGCCAGAAGAGAGTGGCAAGAAATATTCAAAGTGATGAATACCAAGAACCTACAACCAAGACTACTTTATCCAGCAAAGCTATCATTCAGAAGTGAAGGTCAGATAAAGAGCTTCACAGATAAGAAAAAGCTAAAGGAGTTCATCACCACCAAACCAGTATTATATGAAATGCTGAAAGGTATCCTTTAAGAAGAGGAAGAAGAAGAAGAAGGTAAAGATACAATTATGAACAACAAATACACATCTATCAACAAGTGAATCTGAAAATCAAGGGAATAAATAATCTGATGAACAGAATAAACTGGTGATTATAATAGAATCAGGGGCAGAGAAAGGGAGTGGACTGACTATTCTTGGGGGGGAAAGGGATGTGGGGGATGTAGGAAGAGACTGGACAAAAATCGTGTCTCTCCCACATCGATGTCTCTCTCTCTCTCTCTCTCTCTCTCTCTCTCTCTCTCTCTCTCTCTCTCTCTCTTCCCACCACCCCCTTGCTCTCTATGGATGAGGACAGTTGGGGGGGTGAGGGCGGAGGGTAGGATGGGAACCGGGTGGAGGGGAGCTATGGGGGGAAAAAAGAGGAACAACTGAGGAATAATCTGAACAATAAAGATTTAATTAAAAAAATAAATTACCTGGAATTCCATTGTAAGGAAGATTTTATGCCAATGTGGACTCACCTATATTTTTTTAAATATATTTTATTGATTTTTTTTTTTTTTACAGAGAGGAAGGGAGAAGGATAGAGAGTTAGAAACATCGATGAGAGAGAATCATCGATCAGCTGCCTCCTGTACACCCCCAACTGAGGATGTGCCTGCAACCAAGGTACATGACCTTGACCAGGATCAAACCTGGGACCCTTCAGTCTGCAGGCCAACGCTCTATCCACTGAGCCAAACCAGTTAGGGCCACCTATATTTTTTTAAATTGATTTTGAAAGAGAGCAAGGGGATGGTGGGAAGAGAGAGAGAGAGAGAGAGAGAGAGAGAGAGAGAGAGAGAGAGAGGTGGGAGAGACACCAGGGATGAGCCTGCAACCAAGGTACATGCCCTTAACCAGGATTGAACCCTGAACCCTTCAGTCCATGGGCCTATGCTCTCTGTCCACTGAGCCAAACCAGCAGGGCTCAAAGGGCATATTGAAGTGGAGCTGAAGGGGTACCGAGCCTCCAGTGGACACGATAACATAAAGGAGCTGAGGTAAACAGAGGCTTGCAAGGGCTCAAGAGGAGGGTCTGCTACGCAGAGATGTGCCGGGGGCATTTCTAAATGTTTCCAGAAACATCAGCAGATGTGATTCTCTGAGCACCTGCTCCGAGCAGGCCCTGGACAGCCATTTGCCCACTTAATTCTCCCTACAGTCAGGTAAACCAACACGATCATCCCCCCTTTATAGGTGAGGAAACAGGGCTCAGAAGAGCGAAGGGACTCGTCTAAGACCATGCAGTGAGAAATGGAGATGCTAGGATTGGTTATTGTTGTTGTTGTTAATCCTCACCCAAGGATATTTTTTCCCATTGATTTTTAGAGAGAGCAGAAGGGAAGGAGGAAGAGAGAGAAAGAGAGAAAGAAAAAAACATCGATGTGAGAGAGAAACATGGATTGGTTGCCTCCTGCATGTGGCCCAGTTGGGGGCTGTGGATCAAACCTCAAACCCAGGTTTGTGCCCCAGACCAGGAATCAAACCCATGACCCTTCTGTGCATGGGCCAAATTCTAACCACTGAGCAACACAGGCCAGAGCGAGAGGCTAGGATGTTAGCCCAGCGCTGCTGAGCTTTCCCTGCAGGCCACAGAATGTGGCAATTCTTCCCTCTTCCATGCGTGCGTCAGCAGACCATGTAACTGGCAGACTTCTGCTCAGCCCAGCATTGTCTAGAGTTGCAATGAAGGATGAGGAATAACAAGACAATTATGTACCAACTAGAGGCCCATGCATGAAATTCGTGCACGGGGACAGGGGGCCCTTAGCCCAGCCTGCACCCTCTCCAATCGGGACCCCTCAGGGGATGTCCGACTGCCGGTTTAAACTGGCAGTCGGACATCCCTCTCACAATCCTGGACTGCTACCTCCTAATCACTCACCTGCCTGCCTGCCTGGTCACCCCTAACTCCCCCCCCCACCAGCCTGATCACCCCTAACTGCCCCCCTGACAGCGTGGTCGCCCCTAACTGCCCCCTGCTGCTGGCCAGGTTGCACCCAACTTCCCCCCCTGCCAGCCTAATCGCCCCCAACTGCCACCCCACCAGCCTAATCACTCTCAACTGCCCCCCCTCTGCTGACCTGGTCACCTCCAACTGCACCCCCCCCCCACCAGCCTGGTTACCCCTAACTGCCCCCCCCCCACCAGCCTGGTTGCCTCTTACTGCCCCCTCCCGCTGGCCTGGTCGCCCCCAACTGCACCCCCCTCCCACACCGGCATAGTCACCCCACGCAGCCTGCTGTTCAGTCGTTTGGTCGTCCCTCACCAGCCCCCCTGCTGGCCTGGTCGCCCCACGCAGCCTGCTTGTTCAGTCATTTGGTCGTCCCTCACTAACCTCCCTGCCGGCCTGGTCGTAGGCAGCCATCTTGTGAGGGCATGAGGATTAATTTGCATATTACCTCTTTATTATATAGGATAAAAATGAACCAACTGAAGCTTTTTGCAGCATAGGTAAATATCACGAACAAAATATTGATTAAAAAAGCCAGATAGAGCCAGATAGAAAAGAATATCTGCTCTATGGTTTTATATTTATAATGTTTCAAAGCAGGCAAATTGAAGCTCAGAGTTTAGAAATGCATAGTTAGGTGATGACTCTATAAAGAAAAGTAAAGAAGTCATTGTTCTAAGAATCAAGACAGTAGTTACCTTGGTGGAGGGTAGGGAGTAGTTTTGGATTGGGAAGAGGCCTGTTGAGGATATATGGAGAACTAGCAATGTTTTATTTTCTGACTTGCTGCTCATCCTATATTATAAAGAGGTCATATGCAAATTGACCCTCACTCCATCGCACCATCACAAGATGGCTGTGCCCACAGCAGAGGTGGGGTTCCCACAATGAGCCATAACAAGTGATCAGAAGGGACTTGAGGCTGTGTGGTGCTGGGCAGGGGCGGGGGACCTGAGGCTGCACCCCCCCGCCTGGTGGGGCTTGATGGGGGACCTCAGGCCATGCCCTCGGCCCAGCGGGGCTTGAAGGGGGACCTCCGGCTGCACCTGCTACCCAGCAGGGCTTAATGGGGGCCTGAGGCTATGCCCCCCACCCCAGTTCCAGGCCGGGGAACCTCAGACTGTGCCCCCTGCCCCGGCGCTGGGCCAGGGGACCTGAGGCTGCACCCCCCCATACGGTGGGGCTTGACGGGGATGGGGCCAGCTGGCTCTGGATCTCACCCAATGGGGGTGGGGCCAGCCAAGTCTGGGTCTCGCATGATTTTGAGGTGCATGTGGGTGGGCGGGGACTTGACTCTGGGTCCCACGATGTGCCCCAGACTGACAGGAGGAAGATTTTCATATACATTTTACTAATTTTCTTTCATCTCTGACACTTCTATTATAAAGGGCAAATAGCAATATTAAAATATTTCTTCTAATTAATCCCCTTTTCTTTTTTTTCTTTTTTTTATTTTATTTTTTTAAATTTTTATTTATTTATTTTTTCAATTAAATCTTTATTGTTCAGATTATTACATTAGTTACTCTTTTTCCCCACCATAACTACCCTCCACCCAGTTCCCACCCCACCCTCTGCCCTCACTCCCCACCCACTGTCCTCATCCATAGGTGCACGATTATTGTCCAATCTCTTCCCTCACCCCCACACCCCTTCCCCCCCCAAGAATAGTCAGTCCATTCCCTTTCTATGTCCCTGATTCTATTACAATCACCAGTTCATACTGCTCATCAGATTATTTATTCCCTTGATTTTTAGATTCACTTGTTGATAGATGTGTATTTGTTGTTCATAATTTGTATCTTTACCTTTTTCTTCTTCTTCCTCTTCTTAAAGGATACCTTTCAGCATTTCATATAATCCTGGTTTGGTGGTGATGAACTCCTTTAGCTTTTTCTTATCTGTGAAGCTCTTTTTTTTTTTTTTTTTTTTTAATATATTTTATTGAGTTTTTACAGAGAGGAAAGGAGAGAGATAGAGAGTTAGAAACATCGATGAGAGAGAAACATCAATCAGCTGCCTCCTGCACACTCCCCACTGGGGATGTGCCCGCAACCAAGGTACATGCCCTTGACCGGAATCGAACCTGGGACCCCTTCAGTCCGCAGGCCGACGCTCTATCCACTGAGCCAAACCGGTTTTGGCATCTGTGAAGCTCTTTATCTGACCTTCACTTCTGAATGATAGCTTTGCTGGGTAAAGTAATCTTGGTTGTAGGTTCTTGGTATTCATCACTTTGAATATTTCTTGCCACTCCCTCTGGCCTGCAAAGTTTCTGTTGAGAAATCAGCTGACAGTCGTATGGGTACTCCCTTGTAGGTAACTGATTTTCTTTCTCTTGCTGCTTTTAAGATTCTCTCTTTGTCTTTTGCTCTTGGCATTTTAATTATGATGTGTCTTGGTGTGGTCCTCTTTGGATTCCTTTTGTTTGGGGTTCTCTGAGCTTCCTGGACTTGTAAGTCTATTTCTTTCACCAGGTAGGGGAAGTTTTTTGTCATTATTTCTTCAAATAGGTTTTCAATATCTTGCTCTTTTTCTTCTTCTGGCACCCCTATAATTCGGATGTTGGTAGGCTTGAAGCTGTCCCAGAGGGTCCTTATACTATCTTCGCATTTTTGGATTCTTTTTTCATTTTGCTTTTCCGGTTGGGTGTTTTTTGTTTCTTCGTATTTCAAATCTTTGACTTGATTCTTGCGACCCTCTGGTCTGCTGTTGGGAGTCTGTATAATATCCTTTATTTCAGTCAGTGTATGCTTAATTTCTAGTTGGTTCTTTGTCACAACATCGAGGGTCTCATTAGATTTCTTGAGGATCTCACTACATTTATCGGTGGTCTCACCAGTCTTCTTGAAGTTCTCACTACATTTATCAGCGGTCTCACCAGTCTTTTTGAGGGCCTTATTAAATTTATTAGCGGCTTCTAGACAGTTCTTTAAAGACCTTAAAAGTGTGGTTTTGAACTCTATATCCAACAGTTTGCTTTCCTTCAATTCTGTTGTTTGTGTCCTGTTTCTTTGTCTCGGCATTTTTTATGCTTCGCTGTGTCGATAGAGTGCCTTTCTGTGCTAAGTGTCCCAATTACCTGAGGTAGACACTCTTGGTCCACCCCCTTGTGGGCTGCATGCACAGTCTTGTTGTAGTTAAGCCTTGATTGTTGTAGGTATCACTGAGAGGAATTGACCTCCAGGCCAATTGGCTGTGAGAATCAGCTGTGTCTGCAGTGGGAGAACTTCTGTGCTGGAGACACCCCTCTGGGGTTAGACTTGCTTCGATGGGGTTTTGGTGCTCACTGAGTCTGCCCCCTGAGTATGTCTTTTATGGTTCCATGGAGCTGCAAACTGGATGGTCCCACTCTGACCTCTGGGCTTCCTGGCTCCTAGATCTCTAGGGAGGTGCTAATCTAGCCTTTGCCTGAGGCTATCCAGCAAAAGCCTCCCTGCAGGGCTTGGGCGGGGCAGGTCCCACAGGATCAACAGGGCGAGGTTAGCAATTATGGCTGCTCTCAGTCTTGCGCTCAGAGGCTCTGCTTCTCAGTGTCCCAGTAATCGCTGCAAGCCCCATGGAGAGAAAGCTTCCCTAGGGTTCTGAGCGATGCCAGACAGTCCCACTTCTCCCGTATGAGTCTGGGTCCCTAGAGACTTGCCCGGAACTGGATCCCAGAGCCTGAGACTCCCTCCCGATTGAAAACAACAACCACGCCCTCAGCCGCCATCCTGCTCTGCATGCACTCTGCACCTTAGTATTTTACTTCAGCACTGCACCTCCTCTGAGTCTCGGTATGTTTTTCTCTTTCCTCCTAGTTATAGAACTTCCACTCAGCCAGCCTTCCTGTGGTTCTGGATGATGTCCGTTCCGTCTTTTAGTTGTATTTTTGAAGTGGTTGTTCAAGGCAGCAAACTCCAGTGTTTACCTATGCCGCCATCTTGGTTTCTCCTAATTAATCCCCTTTCAATGTGCACAAATTTCGTGCATCGGGCCACTAGTCTATATCATAAAAGGCCTGTGGTCATGATGCTGTAATGGCGGAACGACCAAAGACTGGTCACCAGGAGGCTGTGTGCACGGTGAGGCGCACGTGGGTGGGTGGGGACTTGACTCTGGGTCCCGGGTCCTGCGTCCTGCCCGGCACTGCAGCAGTCAGTCTGGGTCCCACCAGCATGGTGGGTCCTGGTTTTGCGTGATATTGCGCATTGGGCCTCTAGGTCTATAACCATTAGTTAAACTGTGTGTTTGTTTTATGAATGTTTATATATGTGTAATACTTCACAATAAAAATGTTCTTAAGAATAAATAAAAGAAAAAATACAGAAAAAAGAATATAAAGACAGGCTGTAGAAAGAGAGCTGGGCTCAAATCCTGGCTCCTCCACTCCTTGGGCAGCTGTGTGACCTCCAGCAGTTCCTTCACCTCTCTGGGCCTCAGGTCCCCTCTGTGCATGGGGACCGCCGGGAGCTGGGCTGTCAGAGAAAATGGCAGTGTCACCGGGCATGTGGGCACACGCCACGTGCTCACCCTCATTGTCATTCTGGGCTTCCTGAGCCTCTGACATTTCTGGGGGATTCAGGTCTCGTGTGCTTCTATTTTAGGAAAAATATGATTCTGAGTGGGAAACGTCTTCCTTGCTGTTGCACAACATGCAAATGGGGAACTGGAAAGCCCTTTCCACTTACGCACCCTGGGAGCCCGGCCTGGGGCTCCCTGGCTCCTTACGGGCCGAGCGGGGGGGCCTCCCCCCTCCCCCTGCAGCCAGGGCCCCTCCAGTGCTCCCCGCCCCTGACAAATTGCTTCCGAAAGGCAATGCGGAGCCTGAGGAGGAGCTGGGAGAGGAGACACAGCCAGATGAGACCCTGCCGGAGGGACTCTGGGTCTGAGGACATGTTTCCAGAGGATCCGGTCCGCCTGGAGCCTCTCTCTCTCTCTCTCTCTCTCTCTCTCTCTCTCTCTCTCTCTCTCTTCCTCCCTCCCTCAAAAAATGTCCAGTTTTCCAGGGCAGCCTTGGGCATTGGGACAACGTCCTCCAGGATCCTGGTTCTTCCTGTTGCCTTTGAGACGCAGATGTTGCAAATGGAGCAGGTGCCGCAGCGGCAGATCCTCCTGGGGCCTAACGGGGGGAATGCCAGGCTCCCCCGCCACCTCCCGGAAAGACCTAGAGATGGGTCCTGCTGTATTGACCTGTCTTGGAGGGAGACGTTGGAAAGTTCAATACTGTCTGAGCTGCTGTTTATTTTTTTTTCTTCACCTAAAAAACCTGGCGGGGAGAGTTTCCCCACATCGTCTCATGGAGAGACTCCCAACTTGCAGCTGTGCCTGGGAGCTCCCCTGACTCCCTCTGTCCTCACTCCCACACGGAGGGCAGCAGCTACGCACATGGCCACTCCCCTCCGCCGGCCTCTCGCCAATGTCTCCTCCCCAGACCTCAGCCTCACTGTGGAGGAGGAACTATGCTGGACCACTGACGACTGTCTTGTTTCGACATGCACACTACATACAAGATGCATGACAGCGATCTCGTAAAAGCAAAAAAACCAGAACTGAGCAGGAAGCTCGGGTGCCCACGGAGGTGGGGAAGTGGGTGGGAAGGAGCCCTGAGGAGGAGGCCTGCCCCAGCCCCAGCCAGAGTCTTCCTCGCACCCTCCAGGCGTGTCAGAATCTGAAGGAGAATGGCTCTGGCAGCCGCTGGTCCAGCAGCAGGCGACGCAGGCGGACTGGGGACTGGGGACGAGCGTGGGCCCCTGCCTGCTGCCGTGGCACCCTCCACGCTTGCATGTGACATCACGTGGCCTAGCGTTTCCCAGCAACACACCAGGGGTGGGGGGGGTCCTGCCTGAGTGTCCAGGAGGGGAAGGGACCCCCATGGACATGACGGTGGTGGTGGTGGTCGTCGCGGTGACCGGCTGTTCACGTCAATGCCACCAACTTGGCGCCCACGCAGCGGACAGCAGGCCGCCGTCCGGAAGGTCAGGACTGAGGCCTCTGCTCCCAGCGGGGTGAGCTGGGCCAGGCCTCTGCTTGCCGGGGCCCCTCCGGCCGCCTGGCCCCACAGCCTGGGGCTCCCATGGGCCCGTGGGCTCCTTCCTCTCAGCACAGCCCTGAGAGGCCTTGGACACGTGTCCTTTCACAATCCCCAGGCCGTCTGTCATGTGTGGGCACGGCCGGGCGAGAGGGCGCCCGCCAGACACACGCCCACCTGCGCCCAAAGCGTGGTCCCTCCCTCTCTCCAGAGTTGCCTTCTCCCTGGGAGAGCAAGACCCCACCTCGTGCCAGAGCCTCCTGGGGAGAAAGTGCAGAAACTCGCAGGATGAGGCCCTCGGCCCTGGCACCACGGGGGCCTGCAAGGCGGTCTGCTGTCTTTTCTAGGTTTTCTGTGTCTAGAGGTCTTAGGAGCAGCTCCCTGCCAAGGATCCCCGAGACCACGTGGAGTCTGGAGGGCTGCTCCCTCCCCTCTCAGGCTTCCCTGGTGAGGAGCGTCACTTCTGGAGGAAGACACTCCCTGTCCTCGAGGAGGCCAGCGCTGGGAAGGGTGAAGCTGGGAAGGGAGGAGGCCAGTGCGTCTGGTTGTGAAGCTGGGAAGGGAGGAGGCCAGTGCGTCTGGGTGTGAAGCTGGGAAGGGAGGAGGCCAGCGCGTCTGGGTGTGAAGCTGGGAAGGACATGCCTGTTCGGGTGTGAGGGGGAGGGCGCGGCAAGCCTCCTTGCTTTCTTGACCTGGTGAAGCAGGGAGCCGACAAGGGGCCTCTGAGTCAGGAGGAAGATGAGGAGGTAGGGCAGAGGGTGAGGGGAGGAGGGGGGATGAGGAGCGGAGAGGAGAAGGGGAGGAGGGGAAGGGAGGAAAAGAGGAAGGAGAGGATAGAGAAAACTGGGGCGGGGACCCAGGGCCTCTGGGAAGGCACAGGGGATGCTGTCAGGAAGGAGGGGGGTCCCCAGACACCTTGTCAAGATCCGTCAGGGTGGCCCCTGGGGAGTGTTGGCCAGCTGCTCAGGCCTGGGACCAGGCCAGGTCCCCAGGGTGAGGCTGGGGAGGAGCAGAGCCAGAACAGAGAGTGAAACCTTTGACCTTGGGCCTGAGGAAGTGGTTTTGGGCCCAGTGAGAATTTTCACCCCCGAGTTTCCTAGCTGGGACTGGGTGGAAGCCAAAACTGTGAGAGAAGCGACTGCGGCGCCCACCTGGCCGCACGGCCGGAGCAGAGAGGAGGAAGTGGGCCCAGGCTGGGAGGGGGCGATGGTGGCATCGGTCTGTGAGCTCCGAACGCTACAGAACCTCTGTGTAGCTTCTGGGTTTGGGGGCGTGGCTACGGCCTTTCAGCAGAGGTTTAATGAAAAGTTCTCTCTTTCTGAAAATATGAAAAGTGGTGTTACCATATGACCCAGCAATCCCACGTCTAGATATACATTCAGAAGAATTGAAGGCATGATCTCGAAGAAGTATCTGTGCAGCCATGTTCGTAGCAGCGTTACTTACAGTACCCAAGAGGGGGGAGGAACCAGTGTCCACCAGCAGGTGGACAGATAAACAGAATGTGACGTATTCACCCAATGAAACAGAATTCAGCCTTAAAGAGGAAGAAAATCCGGCCCTGACTGGTTTGGCTCCGTGGATAGACCGTCGGCCTGCAGACTGAAGGGTCCCAGGTTCGATTCCGGTCAAGGGCATGTACCTGGGTTGCGGGCACATCCCCAGTAGGAGGTGTACAGGAGGCAGCTGATCGATGTTTCTCTCTCATCGATGTTTCTAACTCTCTATCCCTCTCCCTTCCTCTCTGTAAAAAATCAATAAAATATATTAAACAAAAAAAAAAAAAGGAAGGAAATCCGAACACCCGCTGCCACGTGGACGAAACTTTCGGACACTATGCTCATTCAAATAAGCTGAAGGACAAGTCCTGTGTGACCCCACCTGTGTGAGCACCTCGGTGTCACTGCCACAGACGCAGACGGCAGGAGGATGGCTGCAGGAGCCGGGGGCCGGGGGCACGGGGAGCTGCCTGGGGGGACTGCGTCTGAGGCGTGCGAGATGAGACGTTCTGCAGCACAACAGTGCGAACGTACTTAACACGGCTGAACCGCACACTTAAAATGGGAAGACGGGAAATGCTACGTTATGTGTATTGGATCACAATCTTTAAAAAAGTGATCTCAGGCTGTTTCTCATATCCACTGCACAGGAGTGGTCATTCGTCAACAATGACCTGACTGGTATTGAGGCCCAGATTGTAAACAGTGTCCCCCCAGATTTGGCAGCAAGTCTGTGCAGTGACGTTTGCTGCTGGGAAGTCCCACGTCATTCTTATTGCGGCCCCCTTATGTGTGAACGTTGGGGGCCTCCGCTCGGTCCCGGTGCGCGCTCACTTCACGTGCTCAGCTCTCTGCAGGCCTTCCATTCTTGCCTCTGGACACTCGTAGAGCTTTTAAATCTGGGGCACATGCCTCTCGGTTCTGGAAACTTCCTTGTTTTTCTCTCTTTCAGGAACTCCTTTTAGTTGTGTGTTGTGTTTTCTGGACCAATACTCCATCTCCCTGTCCTTCTGTTCTACTTTCTAGGAGATTTCATAGCCCCATCTTCTAAGCATTCTACCAGTTTTACTAATTTCATTATTAACAATTTTATTTTCCAAGTATATATATATACTAGAGGCCTGGTGCACAAAAATTTGTGCACTCGGGTAGAAGGGGGTGGTCCCTAAGCCTGGCCTGTGCCCTCTCTCAGTCTGAGACCCCTCGGGAGATAACGACCTGCTGGCTTAGGCCTGCTCCCGGGTGGCAGAGGGCAGGCCCAATCCCTAGGTGCAGCCCCTGGTCGGGCTCAGAGCAGGGCCGATTGAGGAGTTGGGGCGCCGCCCCCTGTCATGCACAGAGCAGGGCAGATTGGGAGGTTGCGATGCCACCTTCAGTCACGCTCAGGGTAGGGCCGATTGGGGGGTTGGGGCGCTGCCCCCTGTCACGCACAGAGCAGGGCCCATCAGGGGCGTTGGGGCTCCGTACCCTATCACGCACAGAGCAGGGTCGATCAGGGGGTTGGGGAGCTCCCCCCTGTCACGCACAGAGCAGGGCCCATCAGGGGGTTGAGGAGCTCCCCTGTGTCACTCACAGAGTAGGGCCGATATGGGAGTTGGGGCACCGCCCCTGTCACACACAAAGCAGGGCGGATCAGGGGGTTGGGGCACAGCCACTCTCACACTCAGGGCAGGGCCGATGGGGAGGTTATGGCTCTACCCTGTCACACACAGAGCAGGGCCCGTTGGGATGGGGGGTGCCGCACCCTGTCACACACAGAGCCGCAGGACGATCAGGGGGTTGGGGAGCTCCCCCATATCAGGCACAGACCAGGGCTGATCAGGAGGTTGGGGCGCCTTCCCCTGTCACAAACAGAGCAGGGCGGATAGGGAGGTTGTGGCCCCGCCCCCTGTCACACACAGAGCCACAGGGCGATCAGGGGGTTTGAGCGCTGCCCCCTGTCACGCTGATCCCGGTGCAGGGAGGCCTCTCGGCTCCGCTGATCCTGGTGCTGGGAGGCATATTACCCTTTTACTATATAGAATAGAGGCCTGGTGCATGGATGGGGCTGGCTGGTTTGCCCTGAAGGGTGTCCTGGATCAGGGTGGGGGTCCCCACTGGGGTGCCTGGCCAGCCTGGGTGAGGGGATGATGGCTGTTTGCAGCTGGTCACACACCCTTCAGGGTGGGGGTCCCCACTGGGGTGCCTGGCCAGCCTGGGTGAGGGGATGATGGCTGTTTGCAGCTGGTCACACACCCTTCAGGGTGGGGGTCCCCACTGGGGTGCCTGGCCAGTTTGGGTGAGGGGCTGAGGGCTGAAGCTCCCAACTGCTCCTTTTTTTCTTTTTTTTAAATTCTGGGCCAGCTTTAGCTCTGGCTCCAGCTCTGAGGTCTCTGCTGCTGAAAGCAGGTATCTGGTTTGTTTGGGTTCTATAATCAAAACAATGTATAACTCCAGCTCTGAGATCCCGGCTCGCTGAAAGCAGGTTTCTGGGGTTTTGTTTAGCTTCTATATTTGTTACAATGTTTCAAACTGCAGGCTCAGAGGCCGGCAAGGCAGGCAGGGAACTTTGGTTTCCTCTGTCACTGAAGCAAGTAAGCCTCATGTTAGTTTCAAGCTGCCTGGCTGCCGGCCGCCATCTTGGCCAGCAGTTAATTTGCATATCGCCCTGATTAGCCAATGGGAAGGGTAGCGGCGTACGCTAATTACCATGTTTCTCTTTTATTAGATAGGATATATATTTAAAATACATGTTTGTATTGATTTCAGAGAGGAAGGGAGAGGAAACATCAATGATGAGAGAGAATCAGTGATCGGCTGCCTCCTGCACGCCCCACACTGGGGATCAAACCCGCAACCCGGGCATATGCCCTGGCTGGGAATAGAACCATGACCTCCTGGTTCATAGGTTTATGCTCAGCCACTTAGCCATGCAGGGTGGGCTCTCTCATTTTTTATTTTTGTTGTTGTTAATCCTCACCTGAGAATATTTTTCCATTGATTTTTAGAGAGAGTGGAAGGGAGAAAGACAGAGAGAGGGAAAGATCGATGTGAGAGAGACACAGAGATTGGTTGCCTCAGGCCAGAGCCTGCAACTGAGGTACATGCCCTTGGCTAGAATTGAATCTGGGACCCTTCAGTCTGCAGGCCGATGCTCTATCCACTGAGCAAACCAGCTAGGGCTCCCATTTTTAAATGTCTTGAACTTCCTTTTACTCATCTTGTTCTTATGTTGTGGATATTATATGTCACTAGAGGCCCGGCTTCGTTCAGAAGGTCATCCGGACGGTCGTCCTGCTGTTCGGTCTAATTAGCATATTAGCTCTTTATTATACAGGATGTGGGGGAGAAGGTGTTGCCACGGTTGTCTTCTGCTTAACCCACCCCTCCAAAGAACAAAGCTTATAACTAAATAACAGATGACAATGTGCCAAAATTATCACGGCTCAGGTTATCAGTGAAGGTAGTCGATGGCCATCCCGGACTTGCGTTTGGAATTTAAAAGCTCCTCCCGCAGAGTGTCCTGTAACCTGAAGTCCGGCTGTCTGTCAGCGTTCTCTGTGCAAACAGCCCTCCCACGGACAGGTTTTTACTGACAGTTACCGCGTTCCTCACGACGCGTCCTGCAAGCCCCCACACTCACAGGAAGACAGGGCAGGGCTATCCTGTTGGGACAGATCTCCTTTGGACCCATCACATCTCACTCTTGACCTCATGTTCCTGGTGGAGCATAGTAAGTATTTTTGTTTCTGCAGCTTCAGGGGAGAAAGGGCAACTTTTCATCTCTCTGAGGTTTACTTTTATAGCAGTGGCTAATCAAGAAGATTTTCATTCTTAGGGCCAGACATTGGAATTTTATTAACACTACTAGTGGTCTGGTGCATGAAATTCATGCACAGGGTGGGGGTATCCCTCAGTCCGGCCTGCACCCTCTCCAATCTGGGATCCCTGTGGGATAGGGCCTAAACCGGCACTCGGACATCCCTCTCACAATCCAGGACTGCTGGCTCCTAACCACTCACCTGCCTGCCTGCCTGATCACCCCTAACCACTCTGCTGCCAGCCTGATCAACCCCAACTGCCCTCCCCTGCTGGCCTGATTGCCCCTAACTGCTTCTGCCTCGGCCCTGCCACCATGGCTTTGTCCAGAAGGATGTTCAGAAGATCTCCCAGTCTAATTAGCATATTACCCTTTTATTAGTATAGATCAGTGATGGTGAACCTTTTGAGCTCGGCGTGTCGGCATTTTGAAAAACCCTAACTTAACTCTGGTGCTGTGTCACATATAGAAATTTTTTGATATTTACAACCATAGTAAAACAAAGATTTATATTTTTGATATTTATTTTATATATTTAAATGCCATTTAACAAAGAAAAATCAACCAAAAAAATGAGTTCGCATGTCATGTCTGACACGCATGTCATAGGTTCGCCATCACTGGTATAGATAAGAAAGAACAGGCCAGAGGAGGCCAAGTTCTAGAACTAGCAAAAATATACAATTATTGAATATTTTCATTATTTAGCCATACTGGAATCTAGAACATTTGGGGCTTTTTTCATGCCATAGTTTGAGGTAGGAAATACCTTCCTAAAAGATGAAGTTCCTGTTTCACACACACATTGTACGTGTGTGTGGGGGGGGGGGGGGAGGGTGATTTTCAAGAAAAAGAAATGGGGAAGAAGATGCCTCTACTCCACCTTCTTGAAAAGGTAGATTTGGAGCATTTTTCTAAATTGTATTGTACTTCTCAGCATAGGGCCTTTGCATATGTCAGTCCCTCTGCCTGGAATGCACCTCACTTCCTTGCCTGGATAACTGTGGGGGGGAACCCTGTCCTCACAGAGAATTTCCCCTCACACCAAGTAACTCCCTGCAACACGGAGTGGGTGTCCTACAGTTCTACTCCATCCTAACACTGTCTACCTACAGACAGCATCAGATGCCACAGGTTAAGGACTCAGTCCCACAAGACTGCCTCTCTCTCTCTCTCTCTCTCTCTCTCTCTCTCTCTCTCTCTCTCTCTTACACACACACACACACACACACACACACACTTCAGATGCCAGTTGCAAACCCAGGTTATTACCCGTGCTTCTGACCAACCACCTATTACAATTTGCAGGCCTCAATGACCCCCTCCTTTGGTTCAGTTAATTTGCTAAAGCAGCTCATAGAACTCAGGGAAATACGTTCTTACATTTGCCAGTCTGTGAAAGAACATGATAAAGGACACAGATGAACACCCAGGGGAAGAGACCCTAGGTGAGGTCTGAGAGGGTCCTGAGTGTAGGAACTTCTGTCCCTGGAGTTGGGGTGTGTCACCCTCCCAGTATGTGGGTGTGTTTGCCCACCTGAAGGTCTCTGAAGCCTGGACTATTGGGGTTTTATGGAGGCTTCCTCACATAGGCATGACCAATTATTAACTCTGTTTCCAGTCCCTTTCCCCTCTCTGGAGAAGTGGAGGTGGGGAGAAGGGGCGGGTAGGGAGCTGAGGATTCCAAGCTTCTGATCCTGGCTTGTTGAGTCCCCATCCAGGAGCTCACCCAGAGTCACCTCAATAGAACAAAAGATGCTTCTAGTGCTCTTATCACTTAGAAAATTACAAGTGTCTTACTTATTTATTTATTTTTTAGAGAGGAAGGGAGAGGGCAAGAGAGATAGAAACACCAATGATAAGAGAGAATCACTGATCAGCTGCCTCCTGCACACCCCACATTGGGGATTGAGCCCCCAACCTGGGCATATGTCCTGTCTAAGAATGGAACCGTGACCTCCTGGTTCATGGGTTGATGCTCAACCACTGAGCCACGCTGGCTGGGCTACAAGCGTTTTTATTTACTTATTTACTAGAAGCCCGTTGCACGAAGATTCATGCAACAGGCCTTCCTTCCGGCACCGGTTTTCCTCCGGCACCTGGGTGGGACCCAGGCCTTTGGTCCAGCCGCAGCGGAAGAGCCAAGCCTCTTCAGTCTTCAGTCTTTGCTCCGTGCCTGCGTATGCAAATTAACCATCATCTTTGTTGGGTTAATTTGCATAGTCACTCTGATTGGCTGGTGGGTGTAGCAGAGTGACACCAATTTGCATGGTTCTCTTTTATTAGTGTAGATTGTTTAAATACATTTTCAGAGAGGAAGGGAGAGGGAGAGAGAGATAGAAACACCAATGATGAGAGAGAATCATTGATCAGCTGCCTCCTGCATGCTCCATACTAGGGATTGAGCTCGCAACCCGGGCATGTGCCCTGATTGGGAATTGAAATGTGACCTCCTGGTTCATAGGTTAACGCTCAACCTCTGAGCCAAGCCAGCTGGGCTGGGCTACAAGTGTTTTAGAAGCTCTGTGCCAAGAACTGGGTCCAGAGGCCAATTCACACACACACACACACACACACACACACACACACACACACACACATTTTAATCTCATAGTAACTTTTTCATCCATGTAAGTATCACATCCTCAAGAAGACTTCCCTGAACCACACCCACCTTCAGATAGAATATGGTCCCTTATTACACCCTTACACTGTATGGACCATGAACCACTTCTCCATAGCCCTTCTCACACTATAATGCTACGTTTATTTGTGATTTCTTAATTTCTCTTCCCCAGTAGGCTAGATGCTCCAGGAGGAACTTATTTCCTCAGAACCTGGAGTTTGTTGAATGATGATGGCAGGATTCTGGGATGTGGCACTTGTCATTCAACGTGAGAGTCCAGGAGAGACGCTTCAGTGCCACACCTGCCTCCAAGCAATGTTCGAGCAGCAGCAACAGTGCCACCACCTCTTAGCCCAGGGGTGGGCAAACTTTTTGACTCGAAGGCCACAATGGGTTCTTAAACTGGACCGGAGGGCCGGAACAAAAGCATGGATGGAGTGTTTGTGTGAACTAATATAAATTCAAAGTAAACATCATTACATAAAAGGGTATGGTCTTTTTTTTTTTTTTTTTTAGTTTTATTCATTTCAAACGGGCCGGATCCGGCCCGCGGGCCGTAATTTGCCCACGGCTGTCTTAGCCTCAGTTTCCCCAGCTGCAATGAAAAGGGATGGAAGGACAAGCTCAAAGGGCCCTCCTCCAGCCCCAAGGCCCTGTCCCACAGCCCATAGACAGCACATCTGCCCTGATGTCCTCTGTCCCCTCTGCTGGGTCTGCCTCATCCATCCCCGGCCTGGGCATTGCACAGACTTGAATTCTCACACGTGGGGAGGAGATGGGAAGGCCTGGGGGCCTGAGAGGGGAACTTGGCTCACCAGGCACGGTGCTTGTTTCATGAACACCCTGTGATGCAGGTTATCTCGTTTTTTCCATTTTACAGACGGGAACGCGGCCACCTGGAAAAGGCAGTGCACCCAAGTCCAGCAGCCAGGAAGAGGCTGAATCAGGCAGGGCTCCAGGTTCAAACCACCCCTCTGCGCTGCCCCACCAGGAAGCCCCGGGGCAAGTTCCCTTTCTCAGTGGCCTCTCTGCCTTCCGCACAGGAACTCCCTGTCTCCTACTTCCCCTAAGGGCTTGGGAGTCTTGTAGAAACGTGACTTCGGTTTGGTGGTGTCACTGGGTTTGAGACACAGCCTCTGGACTCAGGCATCTCCTTCCTTCCAGCTGGGAAGGACACAGCCCTGTCACCCATTGGGGAAGGGAGTGGGGAGGTTGGGGGACGGGGGGAGGCGAGTCAGAGAGCTACATGACGCATTGCAGTTCAAGGCCGTCCATATTCTGGCCCACTGTGGGGTGGCTAGGACCCATGGTCAGCATAGCAGTCTGCCCTCCGGCACTCCGGCGGGGAAAACCCAGTGGATGAGGGTTACTCAACCAGACCCTCCTTCTGCATCCTGGACGCCAGGGAAGGCCGCCCAGAGATAGTGATGAGCTAACCGAGAGTGAGCTGGAAACAAGGGGGAGGGCAGCAGGGAGAACGCACATTGAGGAACTAAAAGAAGTTTCAAGTGGGAGCCACACTGGAGGCCCCAGCAGGGACTGAGAGCTGGCCCCGAGGCCCCAGGAAGCTCGGCCTTTGACCCAAAGGCTTTGGGATGAGCCCTGGTTGATGTGGCGTGAAATCCATTTTTGGCAGGACTCTGCTGCAGGCGTGGAAGAGGACTTGGCAGGCAGGGAGGGGCGCTTATGAGGCCGGGGCTATGCTCGGAGGAGACAGCAGGGAAGCCCAGTCTGGGATGCTGGGCACACGGAGAGGCATTTAGGAGGCAGAATGGAAAGTGAGGGCTGGAGCCCATGGAGTCTGGGTTCAGGTGCCCATCTGGGGCAGGGCGGCCTCAGCTCTGGTCAGTCTTGGGGGGCGGGTGGTTGGGACCACTGGGACAAGGAGGCAGTGTGCCAGCCGGTGCCAGGCTTGTCCCGAGGCCCTGCTGTGTCCTGCTGATGGTAACACAGTGCCTGGACTTCCTATGGTGACCACCCACGTCAGCCCCGGTGCTGAGCCTTCCCAGAATAATGGGCCCGAGACCCAGGGCCAGGCTGCCCCTCACCTCCAGCCGGGGCCCTGCTTCCAGAGCTGCAGCTGGCTGGCTGGGTGCCCGCACAGCCTCCCCTCTGCTCTCCAAAGAAGCCCGGGGCAGTGACTTATTAGGAGAGAAAGGAGATCTCTGTCCCAGCAAGTGATTGGAGCCCCTGGGGGCTCCAGGGGGGCAAGGCCAGACCCTCAGGTAGAAGTCTTCAGACGCCCCCTCTCGGCCAAGGCTTCAGTACCACTGCATGCCCACCTTCCAAGCCCATGTCTCCAGCCCAACCATGAGCTGCAGGGGTGCTGTATACAGCTGCCCGCGTGGCACCGCCCCACTGTTCACAGCATGAAGTGCCTCACACTCAGCCCCTCCCAGCAACCTCCCTTCCCTCTCCCCTCTGCAGGGAATGGCCCCTCTGAACACCAACAGCCCAGGCCAGGGACCCGGGGCGTCTTCTTCCTTCTCCCGGACTCTGCCAGGGCGGCTTTTCTCTTTCCCACTTGAAGGCTGTGAGGGAAGGAGCCACGCTGACATCTGGGGGCGGAAGCCGAGCCCAGGGACGGGGTGGGAGTGTGCCTTGAGGGCTGGAGGACCAAGCAGACCTGGGGGCGCTGCGGGAGGCTGAGAGAGGGGAGAGAGGGAGGCGGGGAGCGAGGGAGGGGTGCAGGTACGACGTAAACTGCTCTTACTCTGGAGAAGATGAGAGGCCCCTGGAGTATTCTGGCCAGAGCAGTGGCTAGGACTGGCTGGGTCATTAGCAGGCATGTGTTTTGTGTTGTTTATATATATATATATTTTTTCATTGATTTCAGAGCGGAGGGGAGACGGGCGAGAGAGAAACGTGAATGATGGGAGAACCATTGATCTGCCGCCGCCTGCACGCCCCCCACTGGGGAGGGCAGTTTGAATGGAGTGCCGGTCGGCTGGGGTGGTTTCAGAGCGAGTGGAGGAGAGGCGCTGGAGACGGCGAGGTGCCGCAGAGAAAGGAGGGGAAGCTGAGGTCGCTGATGGGGAAGTGGAGTCAAGAGATGGTTTTGGTTTGTTTTTAACCAGAGATAGGACAGAAGGAGTAGGAAGTAGAGGAGAAATCAGAAAGAGACAAAATCCAGCTTCGCACAGGCCCGAGCCAGGAGCTCCCGTGCTGTTCACCGCCCGAGCGCCAGCCGCGCTGGGCCCTGCCTCACGCTTGCCGGGGGCGACCTGGGTCGCGGCGCGCGCTCTGAGCCTCAGGTTCCGCAGGTGTGAAATGGGAGGCCTCCCCCTACCAGGGCCCTGGGGACAAGCAGGGGATAATGCACAGAAAGTGCGGGCGGGTGCCGCACAGGGAGCGACCTTCTCTCTGTGCCCCTCATCTCTCACCTCACAGCCCCGCCCCAGGCTTCCCGCCGTTACCATGGCGACTCCATAGATGGGAGCAGGGCCCCTCCTGCTGGCTGACGCTGGAACTGCACCTCGTCCCTGTTCAGAGGTGGAACTTCCAAATCCAGTTCAAACCACCCCCCGCCCCCCCCCCCGCCCCCGCAATGATTTCATTCCGCAGCAGATGTCATCCAAAATCAGTAGCGAGCGCTCCAGAGCCTTCCCACCTCCCATCATACACTGAGCGAGATGTTAACCCACCCGCCCCGCTTGGTCCTGCAGCTGCCCCTGCTCGGAATGCGCTCCCTCCACCACTTGGAAACACAAGTCCCCCCTCTGAGGCTTTCTGTGACGCTCTCCCCTTAACCACCCTTACCCCCTGCAGACTGAACTGCTGGAACGTTCTCTTCCATGGTCTCTTCACATCTGTACTTACCTCTAGATTTGCTAGAACACCTGTCTCACCTGAGGTCAGGTATTGCCTTATTTATCAGCTGCCAGAGGGATTTATAACAACTGAATCTCCCCCACTGTGGGTGAGGGGGTGTGTGTGTGTGATGTATGTGTCTCTGGATTATCCAATATTTTTACATTTTTATTTATTTTTTAGTAAAGAAAGAAATCTGCCTGGCAGGCATGGCTTAGTGGTTGAGCATTGGCCTATAAACCAGGAGGTCACGGTTGGATTCTCAGTCAGGGCACATGCCCAGGTTGTGGGCTTGATCGCAAGTGTGGGGCGTGCAGGAGGCAGCCATCTCTCTCATCATTGATGTTCCTCTCTCTCCCTTCCTCTCTGAAACCAATAAAAAAATATTTTTAAAAAAGCAAAAGGAAATCCTTCAGGGCCTCCTGTTACTTTCAAATTCCCTAGCAAAGCTTCCAGGATGGGACCTGGCCTCTGCCTGTCTGATTCCTCCCTCCTCCTTGCCCACCCTCCACTAAAGCTCCCAGCTCGACAGCATTGTAAGTGGCAGGTGCCTCTCAAACAGGCCTCCCATGTTCAGCCCTGCTTAGTTGACAGAAGAGTTCCCACTGCCATGGTTTGCTCACATGCAAAATGAAGGATCCAGACAGACAGGATTTCACAAATCCTTCTGACTCTAAATTTCTCATTTACGGATAATGGTTAGCATATCTTAGGCAACTGTCACCCAGCAGCGAATCCTGAGCAGGGATCTCCTAGAGAAGGGGCTCCAGGGGATTCACCCCTCTACCACCCTGGGCAGGGGAACACAGCTGTCCTCTCCCTCTTTTACACATGGCCCATTACACACAGGACCTTGGGGAACCCATGGTCACTTCTCATCCAGGGTGGACTGTGTCCTAGGATGGGGCAGGGCTATGTCTTCAACAGCAAGATACTCACCCGAGTGGTGAGCGATAATCATGTTAATCCTTGTGGTGAACAGGAGGGGCTTATCTATTCATGGTCAGTGTCTAGAGCTGCATTAAGCATGTGAGGCAGCTGAGCCCCCTCCTGCAGTGCTCATCTTTGAGGGACACTAACACATGATCGGAAGAAATCAGAAATAGTGCCAGGCAAGCCAGGTTTCTGCACCTACAAGCCTCCTTTCATCACATAACTACCAAATTCAAGCACTCCTGCTGCCATGAATGTAAACTGGGCCTTTGAAGGAAAAAGATAAATAGCTTTGCAGGCTGGGATAGTCTTTTGAGCCTTGAGACACAAATGCGAGTTTCACTCTGCAACTCAAATGCCAGAGCCAAATAGTACAGGGCATGATCTCTCTCACCAATGACTTATTTTACTATGTGAACTAAAGCTAAATCCTTTAATATACCATAATGATAAGCAGGAACTTATCATTTGGAAAAAAATCAACTTTAAAACAAATGCCTAACTACAACTGAATATAACCCCAGCCTGCTGAGAGCATTCCACATGTGGGCCACACACACCCTTCACCAACTCATCCTGGAGGCTGTGTACACCTGTGCTCGGGACTCAGACTGGTTTCAATCCTGACTTCACTACAGTGGGATCATGAGTTTCTTTTGTCTCAGCCAGTTTCCTCATCTGTAAAATGGGGACAAAAGCGTGTTCCTCTTAGGGCTATGTGAATTAAACGACAGGCCGTGAATGGCTGGCGGGGTAGGTAGGGGCTCCATGTGTGTCTAATGGTCATCTTTGCTATGAGATGAGGGGAAAGTGCTCTCCTAAGATGAAGACACTCGTTTTTACAGAGGCTGATGAGGTCCGCTTCTTGTAAACTTGTGATTTTATAGACTCTGTTATGAGGCTGCTCCTGCTGCAAGTCCACACTCTCGACCCAAGGGATCTGGAACTTAGCTGGCATCCACATCACAAAGCCACCTGTAATTCTCACCACACGCCAAGTGCACTTCCTGAAATGAGGCTCCCGTATTGAATGGACACACCCATTCAATCCCAACTCTGGCTGAAATCCCTTCTAAACCTCCTCAACTTCGGCACCTGAGCTGCAGCTGTAGCCAGAGGGCGGATGACCAAGTTTAAACCATGCCCACTCCAGGCCGAGTGCCCCAAAGCCCAATCTTTTGTCACATCTGTGGTTCTGCCTCCTGATGAAGGGCGACTGGCATCTCTCAACCCACTTGGCTCCATGAGGCTTCACCCTGGGGACCAGTATCTCTAGTTAGTTTCTATATTCATTAGGGGGCGTTCTCATTCGTGGTAATAAAATGGGGACAGGCACCACCTCCCAAGCCGGACAGCACACCCTGGGCAACATTTCCTACTGTCAGCGGGAATCGGTACGGCGACCGAACCACAACTGCACCAGATGCCAAAAGTCACGTTTAATTTACAATGTAATAAAGGTTACAGGTAAAAAGCTACACATAAAGCGTGAAAAGGCCTATTACACAAATGTACAAATCTCTATACAAAGCTCTTATCGATGTTTCCTACCTTCGTCTCCTATGTTCATTAGCCAGATCTCATCTTAGAGCTTCAGATAACAAGAGCTCTCACAGGGGGGAAGCGCCTCCAAACCGACATCTAAAATGTCTACTTAGAGACATCAGTTACTTGCAAAGTGAAATCTTTTCCTTTTTAATTGAAATTGTTCTAACTGGTCAAATGCTTTAAAAATTGCCTTCATACCACACTTGAAAAGGAAAGCCTTGGAGAGTACAGTACTCTGGAATCAAATGAGAAACTTCAGCAAGTAGAGAGTACTCAGGTTTGACAAGAAAAAACAGGTAAAGTTCAAACAAAGTAATAAGTTTAAAACTATCAACCTGTGTCTATGGCATTCACTGGTCACAGACCACAATCAAAATATTCTCATTCCAACGGAAAGGACAAAAGAGAAAAGCCTAACTACTGGACCTCAAAACCACTGACCCAGAAAAACATTATTTAAACTTTAGCTTAACTAAGGAATTTTAACCCTCTTTTTTATCAACCTCAGATCCATGGCAACCCTTTTGCTATGTGGAACTTATAGGGATAGTAAATATAAACTAGGCTGCTGGACCCATAAGGCTGGTGATGCCACCATCACCTCTCCAGCTCTGAATTCGACTCTTTGGGCCTGGAGTCTCTCCACAGGGTACATGACTTAAAATAAAAATAACCCTGGAAAGAGGGAAGAAAGAAAAAGGAGGTCATGGAGGCCTGGGAGGCTCCAGGGCACCAATTTAAAATGACGTATGAAACGTTCTTCTACACTGAAGTGTTCTGAAGAGCAGTCTTTACGGGACATTTCAACCCCACCCCCAGTTTTGGTATTAGATGTTTAGGACCCCGGGAGACGTTCTGAAAGACGATACTGCACACATGGAAAATTTTCCTCCCAAGTTCATCAGCTCCCCCATCACCCTTCCACCCAATTCCCACCCAACCCCACCCCTTTTCCATGACCAAAAATATCAAATCAGTAAGGAAGGCGTCGGCTTCTTGCCCGGCCAAGCTTCTTTTGCATATTTCTTCTTCTTGGGTTCGTTAACAGCTTCGGGGATGTAGACTGCAGGGTTTGGTGTAGGATTCATGTTCACTGCTGATGGCACAACAGGAGTCAGGTCCACATCAGGGGCGAGGTTCGGGTATGGCATGGGCAAACCACCGATGAGTGCTGTCCCGTGGATGCCATGCGGCTGGGAGCCAGCTTCACTGTGTGTGGGGGGCAGGCCCCCGTAGAGTCCTCCACTGAAGGCAAAGTTCTGCATGCGCCTGCTCCCCGATTCTTCCAAGCCCAGGGAGCCAGGGCCTTCCATCCGCTTCTTCTGTGGTTTTACAAGGAACAGAGCAGACAAGAGGTGAGGCACATGGGTGGTGCTCATTAGCCTTTTCTATTCCAGCCCTAAAACACTGGGGAAAGCCCCTAAAATAACCTCCAGCTTATTTTGTTTCCCAAACAACCTATTTCCCAGTCTTGGAATCTCAGTGATTAAAGAGATTTTACAGTGGTCCTCTAAGGTGATGGGTCCACATGAAGTATTTACCGTCCCAAGTCACATGAGAAAAATGAGGAGAGTGTGTGAGCATTTTATAAAGTAAACCTCATCCAGTTAAGTGACTATCCTTAGCTTGTCACACCTCTCCCTCTCTTTTGGTGTTAAAATGCCCTTTAAGGAAATAGGTGATAATGGTGGTAGTAGGTATTTAGATTTGGAGGGGGGGATCAGAAGGTAGTATTTATCTTCATGTTGGGCACCAAATGTCTCAACATTACTCTCAGAGCAAAACAAACCTGTAGTGAATGAAAGAAGTTTACTGGTTGCCTGGGGCTGGGAGTGGGCAGGTACCGACAGCAGAGGGACATAAAGGAATTTTCTGGGTGATGGAAATCTTCTATATGTTGATTATAATGGTGATGACTCAGGGGTACACATTTGTCAAAACTCAAACTGTACACTTGCCATGTGTGCATTTTACTGTATGTAAATTATACCATAATAAATCTGATATAAAAGTAAAAATATCTTCTGGTTTGTACTTTAATGACAACAGAACATTCCAAAAGAGAACAGAGCTCAGGGGGAAACGTGACATGAGCTCTATGGAGCTGCACAGGAAAACTTCGCCGTGTACGTTTTCACAAGAGACTAAAGAAAGTTCATGAAAGATCCCCTCACCTGTCTACTCCTTTTGAGTTAAAGACTAACCAGGAATTTGACACATCAACCTAGCCTAATATATTCTAAAGACTTTTAAAAAATAAAACTCTATCATTGCAAGTACATAAAAATATAATTCATTTTTGTGCATTGAAAACAAACAAAAACTATAGTATCTCGGACCAGCATCTTCCAATTTCTTTTTTTTTTTAATATATTTTTATTGATTTCAGAGAGGAAGGGAGAGGAAGAGAGAGAGATAGAAACATCAATGCCGAGAATCATTGACCAGCTGCCTCCTGCACCCTCCTTACTGGGGATCGAGCCTGCAATCTGGGCTTGTGCCCTTGACTGAAATTGAACCTGGGACCCTTCAGTCTGCAGGCCCATGCTCTACCCACTGAGCAAAACCAGCTAGGGCCCAATTACTTTTTTAATACCTCTATGTACAGAGATCCCAATATTTAAAGGACTATTTATTCCTAGCTGTCAAGTAGTTCCTCCACATGTTTAGCAATTAGAACATCTTTGTAACTTCCATCTCTTGGTTCTTCAACATACCTGGTCTTTATAAACCTAATCAAGGTTTGGGCTGGCTTTTCTATCTGTGCCACCCCCAGGCACAAAAAATAAAGGCACAGCAAAAGGCAGCAGTGCCATGCAGAAATACTACAACGCCTTTCTTGCCTAATAGCTAACTCTGAGTGAAAAGGGAAAGGCTAAAGAAACGTGGGCCTCTCAGCAGCCTGCTGGCGGTAGATTTACATTGCACCATAATTTACATACAGCATCAAGCTGGCTGGTCACCTGCAGCCTTATTATGGGCTCCAGAATCCTCTAGACATAGATGGAGTAAAAGTATGACCACAGGATAAAAAAATGGAAGAGGAGCAAAGAATATGTTTTAAAATTAAGTACACCTAACCTATTTATAAAAGAGTGGATTTTTAAACCAGACTGTATGAAATGGCATTTCAAATATTGTTACAATGTGCTTCCTACCTTCACTGGGACCACTGCAGTCTGTACCATGTTCCGGAAGCGTCCAACTGAGGGATCCACATCCTCTGCAAAAAGACATGAGGGAAGGATTAGTTTGGTATTCTCCTGTGAGGGTTAAGGGAAGAGGGCTCACTACAAACAAAGCAATCACAACTCACATTAAAACAATAAAATACAGCTAACACGTCAACTGTTTCTATGTGCCGAGCACTGTGCTAAATCCTCACAACAAGCCTATGAGGTGAGAGCATGACTACAGTCAACATTTTTTTTTTTAATTTTTATTTTTTTAATATTTTTATTTTGATTTCAGAGAGGAAGGGAGAGGGGGAGAGAGACAGAAACATCAATGATGATAGAGAATCATTGATTGGCTGCCTCCTACACACCCTGCTGGGGATCTGAGACTGCAACCCACGCATGTGCCCTTGACTGGAATCGAACCCAGGACCTTTCAGTCCCCAGGCCAACGCTCTATCCACTGAGTCAAACCAGCTAGGGCTACAATAAACATGCAATAGACAAGAAAACACCTCAGGCTAAGAGGAGTAAAGTGATGGGCCTAGTCACCCTATGGAAGAGTGGAGGAGCCGGGATTTAGTCCAAGTAGCCAGAAGTAGGACTGGACCACTGTGCTGTGCTGCCTTCCACGAGTTCTTTTGCATTCGATATACTTCCCTTTTTTGAGGGAGAAACAAAAGAGTATCTATTAGCAATCCCATGATAGTGACAAAACAATGACGTGTCAAGAGGTCACACACCACCTATCTTGGTAATGCCCACTCATTAGCAAATAACAGAATTAGGATTCAGATCCAGGGCTTCCAACTTCACTTGGCCTTTTGACCTGAACAACTGTATACAATCAAGACTTTTACTGCCATGGCTGGTGTGCTCAGTAGAGTATCAGCCTGCCTACTAAAGGGTCATGGGTTCGATTCCCCATCAAGGGCACAGATTTGGGTTGCAGGTTCCATCCCAGGCCTGGTCATGGTGCGTGCGGGAGGCAATCAATCAATGTGTCTGTCTCACACTGATGTTTCTCTCTCTCTCCCCTTCTCTCCTCTCTTCCCTCCCTTCCTTCCACTCTCTCTAGAAATCAATGGGAAAAATATCCCCGGTAAGGATTAACAAAAATAAATAAATAAAATTATATATATATGAAAAGAAAAAAAAAAGACTTTTACTAAAGGATCTGAAGCCCTCGTCCAGGCAGAGTGGGAGGGCAGCACCCTTTTCACAGCTCACACACATTGTTATACCCTACAAACTTCTAGCGTCACTCACTCTGCAGGGAGGAAGAGATAAGACCAAGTAAGGGACATGTTTGCAGTCAGTCCACCCTCTTGTGCCTCATTTATTAGACATCAGGCATGGAAATAAGAGCAAGATACTGCCCTGCCTGTAAAGAGTTCACACCGTAAAGCCAGATAGGCTACAACACACTGGAGGTGCTTCAAGACAGGTAGCAGAGCTGCTCTGTAGCAGAGAGGATGGCTGCGCTGGGCCGCCTAAGATGAGCAGTTTTCTCGCTGAAGGCTGTGTGTATGGAGACAGGCAGGCTGACTTGTTAGCATTACTAAAGAAAACTACTCCGAGTCCCCTTCATCTTAATGTAGTGACAGGAAAGGAATTATTTCCCTAACTGATGTTGTCCATCTTATTTTTTTTTTTTTTTTTTTTTTTTTTTTTTTTTGTCCATCTTATTTTAAATGCATTGAGGGAGCTTGCTATTTTAAAGATGAGCACTCGTATGAATTCCTTTGGAAAATAAAGATTCCCTATTTAATCTGAATAATTACACCTGGTTGATTTAAGTCTGACTTTTCCCTTTAGGACGCCTTTAAAGAATATGCCCTGGTATATTCATTGATTAACCAACCTTTGTTCAAAGAATGAACGAACAAATGGCTTCTACGTGGAAGAAGAGAGGAAAGATGACCAGACGCAGGAAGGAGACAAGGTCTCTAAAAAAGGCAACCTTATCTTTCCTCACCCCCACGGGAGCCCCGTTCTAATCATCCCTTCAGCAAGGAAAGCTGAACGAGGCGCACAAGCAATGGAGCCTGACAGGAGTGGCTACTGGGGGATGCACCCCATGCGTGCACTAGGCCTGTAGAGGAGAGAGACTAAGCCTCTCTGGGGGACCCTGTCCTGTGTTGGCTGATGGTCAGGCCCTCTCCTCCTTTCCTCATTCTAGTCATAGAGAATACGCATGTTCTAGGAGAGCCTTGCTCCTGGAAGATCTACCAACAGATTCCTTACGAAGTCTACTTCTAGTTTAGGAAAGATGCACAGGTGGAAGGCAAAAGTTGTGGCAGATCATGATGGGGATAATGGCTAACATTTATCAAGAGCTTACAAATCCCAAGTACTGATATGAAGTGCTTTTACAAATGTTAATCATTTATTCTCCTCACCAATCCTGTGAGGCCAGTAGTCTTTTTTAAAAAAATATATTTTATTGATTTTTCACAGAGAGGAAGGGAGAGGGATAGAGAACCAGAAACACTGATGAGAGAGAAACATCGATCAGCTGCCTCCTGCACACCCCCCACTGGGGATGCGCCCGCAACCAAGGTACATGCCTTTGACCGGAATTGAACCCGGGCCCCCCAGTCCGCAGGCCGACGCTCCATCCACTAAGCCAAACCGGCTTCGGCCAGGCCAGTAGTCTTTTAGGTCACTTGGCCAAGGTCATACAACTACTAAGAGGAGAGGTGGATTTCAAACCCAGGCCCTCTGACCACTATGCTATACTCTGCCTGAATACAGCACCTTAATAAAGCTCTGGGGCAATAATTTTCCAGGAGAAAAACAAAGCAGATCAGACACTGAGTCCTGAGGGAGACTTAGTGTCTAGTCCAGTAATTCCCAAGTTATTGGCTGTTCATCAGCATAATTAAGAGCTTGTTTGAAGCTACAAATTTTTAGGCTCAACCTCTAGAAACTTACTCAAGAGGTTCCAGGGCCCAGAAATAAGTTTCCTAGATTGGTTATCCAGCCCCTGCCTAAAAATTCCCCTTGGGCATTCACTACTTCTAGGAGTAATCCTTTCCACTTCACACACCATCAGAAAGTAAACTTGTCAGTAGAATGAATGCCTCAATCTCTTTCAGAGGAATCCTTTTAATTCTTCTAAATATAAAGATTCATTGTTGCTTTTTTATGCTGAGTCAAATACTTGCTACTCACTAGCTCTGGTTTTGCCCACTGTTCCCTTCTTAAGGTTAGTCCTGCAAATACCTGACTACAGTGGCCATGCCCCCTCCAATCTGCTCTCCCTCCTGCATGGTTCCCCACATTCCCAGCATGCAGGGCACTGTTTTCTGTATATATGAATCTCCTCCTCCCTCAGGACTACATCACATTTGATGGTTAAGGCCATGCTTGTATTTAGTAACTTATGGATGAGTTATGCTCAGAACAGTGATGGCGAACCTTTTGAGCTCGGTGTGCCAGCATTTTGAAAAACCCTAACATAACTCTGGTGCCGTGTCACATATAGAAATTTTTTGATATTTGCAACCATAGTAAAACAAAGACTTATATTTCTGATATTTATTTTATATATTTAAATACCATTTAACAAAGAAAAACCAACCAAAAAAATGAGTTCGCGTGTCACCTCTGACACGCGTGTCATAAGTTCGCCATCACTGGCTCAGAACACAGACCAGTGGGGTTACTGTCCCCAATCCTCCTATTAATGAGTCTTACACTGCACGTGATTAGTTTTCACATACTCCTAATGACTAAAACTATATTTTCTTTCTTCCTTTTTTTTTTTTATCCTCACCCAAGGATATTTTTCCATTGGTTTTTAGAGAGAGTAGAAGAGAAGGGGAAAGACAGAGAGAAATATTGATGTGAGAGAAACACATCGGTTGGTTGTCTCCTGCATGAGCCCTGACCAGGGCCGGGGCGGACCTGCGACCAAGGTATGTACCCTTGACCTTAATCAAACCCGGGACCCTTGGGTCTACATAAAACTGCATTTTCAATTAACTAAAATCCTTTGACCTTTTTTTTTCATGCTGGAGCAGACCATCTCCATTTAAATAATTGATATTTTGAACCTAAATGCAGGACTTGAAAGTAATTCTCACTGCATTTTACTTTGGAAATTAAAAGCAACTTGTTAGTCTGGGATCCTTGTCTCTTCTATCCATTGAGATTTATTTTCAAACAAGGTTTTTTTAAATTCCAATTCCATCTTCACTGTATAACTATACCTCCCAGCTCTATGTCATCCATCCACCAGAGTACTTAAGATACAACATAGGCCCAATAAATAAATGTTGAATGATGGAACAAATTGGTAAAGTTAGTGGCCTTCCCATAATACAATGCTCTTACCTTACTGACATTTCCATTCAAACTATAAATTACTTCCTTCCAGAGAGGCAAGTCTTCAATGCAGTTAACAGTAGCAGCAGAAGGTCCTCCAATCTTACAGTTACCACTCATACTAGTACACAGAACCCCAAAAGACAATAACGTTCTGCTTTGAGGTCAAGACAGAAAACACTTATGCTTAACTTAAACCTCCACTAAGACACAGACACTCTGGGTCAGCAGAGAATTACCGCCTTGCTCTGGATACTGAACTAAATGGACTCTCCTGTTAGCTATTTCTTCCACAGTGCAAATGGACAATGCCTGAGTTGTTGAGAGCACTCCACCAATGAACTGTAGAAACTATCTCTCCTTAAAATAGCACCTGTTATTCTAAACCTTGGAAACATTACAACTGACCTATAGGTTGTGTACACTACTCTCCGAGACCACAGCTTTTTCATCAGCAGAAGCTAGAAAGACACCTCACCTGGGTTGATGATCTCATCATCCTCACTGAAAGTCACCCGTGAATTCTTCCTCTTCCTCTTTGGTCTTTGAATATCCAGATTCCCCTCCTCAATGGTGAGGGTGGAAATCCGCTTGTTGTGGGCAGTGTTGAACTCTGTCAGGTTCTAGGCCAGGGTTCATAGGAAAAGACAAGTCAGTACACAGAAAAGTGAAGCAGACTATCTTATTAAATGACGGGCAGAAAGGCATTCGGGGCTAACCTTGACTTCCCCAGGCAGACAAGATTCTCCTCTGTATTCAGAAAGAACTCATTACTATCCCCAGATTGCTAATATTTATAAGTCACCTTTGACAGAATGTGCCCCTCTTTGACTAGTGGGGCAGTGATATTCAAAAGGTGAGGACCTTGAGCTGAGAACAGGTCATCTGTACAAACATCTTTGAGTTGAGGTTTTGCTGTTGTTGTTTTTTTATTGATTTCAAAGAGGAAGGGAAAGGGAGAGAGAAATAGAACATGATGAGAGAGAATCATTGATTGGCTGCCTCCTGCATGCTCCACACTGGGGATCAAGCCCACAACCTGGGCATGTGCCCTGACCAGAAATGGAACTGTGACCTCCTGGATCATAGGTTGATGCTCAACCACTGAGCCACACTGGCCAGATGAGATTTGCTTGTTGTTTTTTTACAAAGGTTATCATGTCTTTATGCTGAGAATTAAAAGAATGTAACTGGAAGGAACTCCAAAAATTGTTTTAAAGTAACAAAACAGAGATGAGAAAGGATGATTGACAGCTTTCTTACCAGTAACTCTCTTTGAGAACTCATAAGGACACTGTCAGTGCACTTACACTTGGCATTAATATTTTGTCACTCCCCATTCCTGTGTATGGTCCCATTTCTATTCATAACTATCCATCCATCTCAATGATTAAGTTGGCCTCAGCACTGCTGCCTGCCTCTTCCCAATCCTCTGGACTTATTCCAAACTGCATTGCGGTTTGAGATATTCAAAATGTCTTGAGAATAAAGACCCACAGAGGACCTCACATACTAATTTAAAATACAGGAAAGCATGGAAGAAGGCTGGAGGAGAAATGGGTAAGAGTGACCACCATCAAGGCCTCTGGCTAGGAGGCTACTTCTTTAGAACAAAATAACTTGTAAATTTTAGATTTCCACGGTGCCTTTCTTCCTAAGGGCTGGGACACTGCCTTTGTGTCCTAGAACAGTAAGTGCATGTGGGTGGTAAGGACATGCTCACAGATGGTCTACCTGAACAGACCAGTCACACCAGTGCAGTGACTGACATGTGAAGGATGACGGCCACTGCACATATTGGGGTCAGCCTCTAGAAAAGGAAAACTTTAGCACTTTAATACAATACTGTAAAATTCACAGCCTTCAGGGCAGCCAGGCCCATAAGAACAAAAGCAGTCTAGTTCTATTCAGAAGATTCCTGGGCTATTTGGACAATATCAAGAAAGCAATGTAAATGAATGAAAGCTTCAGTCTAAGTCAGTGCCGTCCAATCGAACTTTCTGAATGATGAAAATGTTCTCTATTTGTGCCATTCAACATGGAAGTCACTAGCCACATGTGACCACTGAGTATTTGAAATGTAGTCAATAGCCACCGCATTTGACAGTGCAGCTCTAGAAAAATTTAACTCCCAGCCTTGGCTTCTAACATCCAGTGAAGGTGCACAGACAACCATGAGGGTCTATTGGCAAGAGACCAGTTTCCTTGTTACCCCTGGTCATACATAAGCAAATCACACAATGCAGCTCTCCAAAGTGTGTCACAGTTGACCACCTTATAACTGACAAAGTGGCAAAGGCCCATCACTGGGCTCAAGAAAACCTCCTGCTTCTAAGTCTTTGGCATTTCAAGCTACACAGACAGCTACATAATGGAAAAACTAGAGTCCCAAAAGACAAAATAATGACAGACGTGGAATTACATCAAGTTCGGTTTCCTCCTCTGGAAGCCCCAGTAAGCCCTTGAGTTCATCATCCTCTCCACCCATCTTCTCATCTCCTTTCACAGCCGATGGCAATGTCTGAGGCTTCTCACGTAGAGTGTATGCCCTTGTGGATGCGCCAAATGAGACTGTGGAATCGATGGGAATTTGCTGAGGCTTGTGAGGTTCCAACCGAATGTGACCCAAGAAAGTGCCGTGTGCTGGGAATAACCAAATCAAAAATGTAAGAGAAAAAACCAACCTGAGTTGTAGGAGAGCAGCTCCTCCCAGCATTATCAGTTCTGCTTTTTAAAATAAAAATGACACTGAGTCCACTTTGCATCCCTTGTCATGAGTCACAATGAAAAGGAAAACTCCTTCACTGGGTCTTGAATCTCTTCAGTGGAATTCTTACACATCTTCAGACCTGCTGTTAACCCAGATAACAAATACCACTGCTTGCTCTCCTGCCAGACAGGCTTGGCTCCATTCTGGGTCCAGCAGGATGGCTCCAACCCAGCAATAACCATGCCACCCAAGGCAGGAGACAGGCATCGCTGTGGTCTGACCTCTCCAGCCCCATGTCTAAGGAATACAGGCCCTGGTGGCAGTTATGCTGGGTTTTCCCCAGCACAGGAAAGGTTGGCTGAAACAGGTGCAATATCAATACCAAGGCAAGCCAAAATCCGCCTGCTGAGTCTGAGTATTTTTCGGCATGTTATAAAATGGACAGAAAAGATGAGATAAATTTGCAAGTAAGTACTTGTGAGACAAGGCTCTCCAAAACCATTCTATCAGCAGACTGGGGTGGGGTCTGTGTTATAAAAGTGGGGAAGGAGAACATGGTCAGCCCAGGAAGCAGGATCCTTTCTATTTTACATTGTATTTATATATGGGAAAAGTGAAACACTTCAAGGCTCCATGTAGTTAAGTCTCAACTGCATTTCTGGGATTATCTTTGGCAAAGTTGAAAATCTTATTAGTTGGAGTATATTCATGAAATTAAAATTTATATTATTACTTAGTCAAAGCAGAATGTAGCTGGGATAAAGAACCTTTAATAAAATATTAAATATTGTTCAAAACAAGCATTGTTGTTAATGTCTTGCACAACTACTCTACTATATTAATGGAGCCACCACAGCTTCTGCCTAAATTAGACCACAATTCATCATGGTCCTGTAAACACTTAGCTACCCACAGTCCCTAGCTCCTGAGTGTTTTTGTTGATGGTGTTCTCTATATCTACCTAGTGCCTCCTCCAGGACAGTCCTCCCCAAAACCTTCTTCTCTCTCCAGTCATCAATTATTCAGGAAAATAGGCGATATCACAGGAGTCAAGAAGAGTTGATTTAAAAATCAAATGTAAACTTCTTCCTTGGTGAATAATAAAACACAATTTTGAAACTGAAGAACTTAAAGAGAACTTTCACATTGCCCAAAAGAAATGTGTGAGACAGAATGGGATGTGAATTACTTACTACTATTGAGATCTATTAGAAAAACTCTCTTCAGATGCTTGTGGTAGACCAAGGCAGCGTGGACCCGAGAGCAAGACTGGTGGTCAATGGTAAAGTCACACAGATCAGGGTTTCTCCCAAATAAGTAATATTTCTTCTCATCAATAATCAGTTTCTAAATAAACATTAAATTAAATGTTACTTAAATAGTCTCAACAGGGTTAAGCAAAAATTCTTCTTATCAAATAAGTAGAGGATCTTGAATAGGAAAATTCCTTGCCACAGTGAAAAAAGTTTATTTCCTATTATTCTTAAGATAAAGAGCTCAGAAAAACTTACTAACATGTTGAGGGATAGATGACATTTAATATCCCCAAATGTAGCGGTCAAATGTTTACTATTGATATGGAAAGAAGTTTTCCTACTAATTCTATTACGTAAAAGTGACCTGCAAAAGGGGTTGTCTCTGTCTATTGGAAATTTAAGATTTCAACCGATAGTAACTTTAGGTCAAGCAAGAAATAAGAACACAAAGCATGTTTATAAAGTAATGACTGCTTTTCAGAAACATAACCAAAGGAAGATTATCAACTGGTTGGGAAAGAAAGGGGTTATAAATATTATCAATACCTATTTATATTTGAATCATGCTATCATAGCCCCAAAGCACTTTTGGAACACTGAGCTGAATTTAGCTTTATGAAGAACTCACAACACTGTCCTTATTTTTCTTTTAATCTTGGGTTAGTAAACCCTGACACGGCCTGGTTGTAAACTGAGCTGTCAAAGATAAAGGACTCTTGATAAATTTTTACTAACACTTCTTCCAGTTTTAAAAGTCTACAATTTGACCATTTTAAAGAATAACCCTTTCAAGGTTTCACTAAGCTCTAGTTCACATTTCACATGGCACTCCTTCTAAAATCCCTAAGACAGCACACAGCTGAGTAGAGAAGCACAGTCAAGTTAGTAGGTTCCAGGCTAGGAATCAAGAGGTTTATATTTCATTCCTGGCTATGTCATTGCACTCACAGTGGGCTACTATTCTCCCTTATGCTTTAGTGTTCCCCTTACAAGACCAGAAATATATCTCATGCACTGATAACAGTAACAGCCGTTGGGTATTTATGAGCCACACACTGTGGTATGTGTTCTATGCTGTTACTTCACCCTCACAGCCACTCTATGTGGTGGGTACATACTATTATTCCTATTTTTATAAATGACAAAACTGAGGCATAAAGAAATTAACACATTCAAGTTCACACAGCCAGATATTTAAAAGCTGAATTAAAAATTCAGAAAGACAGAGAATCTGTCTGACTTCAGAGTCTAAGCTCTTTTAACCGTATTATATATTTTCTTCACTCTACCTGCGTCAGAAAATGTACTACATGGCAAGGAACATTTTAATGAATAAACGACGATGGGCCACACTCTTCATTTTTCTTTAAACAATCACTTACCCAGTTTCTTTAAAGCTTAGCCTTAAGGTTCAAAATTAGTTCAAGCGAGTATAGGTATGTGGGTCACTGCTGGGAAACCCTGTCCAGTGACCATGTGCTACTGGCAAGGCTTGTTCCAGCCCAACTATACTGCTAGGCAGCATCAAGAATGAGCAGCCTGACAGCTCAGTAAGACGATCATCCCCAGGTCTGCCTAGGCCAGTGGTTCTCAACCCTCCTAATGCTGCGACCCTTTAATACAGTTCCCCATGTTGTGGTGACCCCCAATTTCATTGTTACAAATTGAACATAATTAAAGCATACTGATTAATCACAAAACAATATGTCATTATATATGTGTTTTCCAACGGTCTTAGCCGACCCTTGTGAAAGGGTCGTTCCATCCCCAAAGGGGTCGCGACCCACAGGTTGAGAACCGCTGGCCTAGACTCAAGTTTTAAAACTTGGATTAAATATAAGACATTGTTTTAAAATTGAGAGAGTTCTGATATGTCAACATCTTATTCTTTCTAGGTAATATCTGCGCAGGTTGAATCTCACTGCATTTCTCATTCATATTTATATGCACCCAGATTATGCCCTCACAAACTTAAATTTGCTAAACACAGGGCTCATTGGATAGTCTCAAGGAAGCAGTCTATAAGACCACCAGATCTTGGGTTCTACTATACCACTGACCAAATTTCTATGTTTCTAAGGTGCCAAAGACATACCAGAGATCTAGGTATTTAGAGGGCGAGGGGGAGTGAAAGGTCCTCCAAATTAAATATATACATTCATTATTAAAGGTATCTCAACGACAGAAACATTAACGATGTAGCGGGAAAACAGTATGTCTTAGGATTAAGGAAATTTGTTAACTCCTGAACAATGTACTTTCTCTGTCCAAGTAAATAAGATAATGTATTGGTGTTTCAATAGTCACCAAAGCCACAATTTCTTGACTAGCTATACCATTACCCAGCTGTGCCACTGAGTTATAACTCAGAGTGTGTCTTTGCACACTGGGCTAAAAGACTCACGGCTTTTGTTTTAATATTGCACTTCTTAAACCCAGCTATCACAACACATCACAAGCCTCTCTGACACAAGGCTAGGATATAGATAGCTCGGTTAGTATCAAGTGCTGTCTAAATCTTTAAAAATAAGCACATAAATCTATTCCTCTCAGAAACAGCACAGTGATGTCTAAAGACTGCAACTTGACAATTGTATGGCAACTCAGCACACCTAAGAGCAATGAAAGACAGAGACATTATCAGTTAATAGAAATCAGTAATCAGAGGAATGTCTGACAACTAACAGCACTTTAAAAATATAAATTATTTCACAAAGGAATATGATATAATCATTAAAGCTAGGCCTCCTTTCTTTCTTCCTGTAGCAAACGGGAGATTTACTAAATTCTGGTAACAAAACAGATTCTTATGTCTTCAGAGCTTCATGCTATTTAGCAACAATATTTTGTACCTGTGGAACAGTCTATAAAATAGGTTTTACAGACAATTTAGCGAAATTATTTCATTGAATAATCTTGAAGTTTTGTAACTTAAAATAAAAGAACGCTACACTGATGATGTATTATGGAATTGTACACCTGAAACCTATATAATTTTATTAATCAATGTCACCCCAATGAAATCAATTAAAAACAAGTAAATAAAATCTCTCTATATAAAAGCCTAATATGCAAAGTATCCCCTTGGGAGTTTTTATATTCACACCAAACAAAAACAACTGCACTCAAAAGTGGGACCTTAAATCTAAATTCTATATGAGCGAGCAAACATAAAATTGGTCTAAGAGCTGGAGATTCACAGCTCCATAGTCACAGTGGGTTTAATCTCCATTTCTTGGTAAATAAATGTGCCGTAAGAATTAAAAATAAAATAAAATCTCACACAACTTAGTATCTAATCAAAATTTATGTTATCTTCAAGTTCTATGTGGTGTTCATTCTAGAGACTTGTAGAAAATCTGCAATTCTGCTAAACTTTTCCTTTATAGAACTTATTTCAGGTAATTTTTATGTAGTGTCTTTCCCACCAGATCTCTTTGAGGATCAGAACCACGCTTGTTTTGTCCACTGTTGTAGTCCCTATAGCGAGCACAATGACTAGAACAAAGTAAGCACTCAATGTTTTGAGTAAATGAATGAATTTCATCACCATTTCATTCTCTTTGAAGGGCTCAGGCCTGAATATCATAAAGCAACTTAAAAGCTAAACTCAATCTATGTCATTCACTTTCTTCTTCAATTACTAGAGGCTCAGTGCAAGAAATTCATGCATGTGGGGATGGAGGTGGGGAAGGCCCTCAGCCTGACCTGCACCCTCTCGCAATCCGGGACCCCTCGGGGGATGTCCGACTGCTGGTTTAAGCCCGATTCTGCAGGGAACCCTGTGGGATTGGGCCTAAACTGGCAGTCGGACATCCCTCTCGCAATCTGGGATCGCTGGCCCCTAACCACTCTGCCTGCCTGCCTGATTGCCCCAAACTACTCGCCTCCCTGCCTGATCACCCCTAACCACTTAGCTGCCTGCCTGATCACCACTAACTGCTCGCCTGCCTGACTGATCACCCCTAACCGCTTGCCTGCCTACCTGATCACCCCTAACTGCTTGCTTGCCTGCCTGATTGCCCCTAACTGCTCGCCTGCCTGACTGATGGTCCCTAACCACCTCTGTCTGCCTGCCTGATCCTCTAACCACTTGCCTACCTGCCTGATCGCCCTTAACGCCCCCTGCCTCAGCTCCCGCCAGGGCGGCTTCGTCCGGAAGGTTGTTTGGCTGTCCGGTCTAATTAGCATATTGCGCTTTTATTATTATAGATTGCATATCTTGTACCTTCCACACAACTTCCTGTACTCAAAGAGAGGGAATTTACCATATTAAAGGGCTTCCAGTCTGATTAGGGCTCATAGGCCTATGATCTATTAAAATCCTTTATTTAAAAGGTGAGAGAAGTAAAAAAAAAACCACTGAGTGTCTGTGGGAGATAAGAGGTTTGAATGTGTTACATCACCATGTGCTTTTAATAGAAAAAAAAATCAGGATGAACGAAAGTAGCATCGGAAAACAAAGCAGAGCAGAAGGAGTGGAAAAGTGAGTCACTGGCAAAAATCTTTAATGTGATGGGAAAAAGGAAAGACATGTATTTCTGTACCTCAATTAGTTTGTCTCCTTTGACTACATCCAGATGTAATCCAGGTGGGGGTTTACCTGCCCTAAAAAATAAGAAGGAAAAAGCATTTTCAGAATGAGTTCATAATGCCATTTACAATTACTGTCCCATTCAACACTGCAGCTCTACCAGCCTATAATTAGCTCATGTTCAAGCAGAAATGTCATCTACTTCACTGTTATTACAGCTCCTTCTAAGTTTGACACTTGCTTCCCCAGTGATTCAATTGCTCTAAAACAGATTTTAATGGATTTGTAATTAGAGCAGCACCGAAGAAACCTGTACTTTAACACTGAACATCGACCTTGGAGAGAAGGCAGCATAGAGAGTGCACGTCTATAGCTGGCGTAGTCTGATCCTTTGAGTTTGAATCTAAGCTTTGTGACTACTGCAAAGAACATACAAAGGCTGAGTACCTCGCTGGTGTTCTGTGCTGATCCAAGATTAGTCTCATCACAAAATAAACAGAGCTCTGAACTCTGAGACCAAATCAGAGGTATATAATTAGGGAGTTAGGGCAATCCCGTATCGTGCCTATGAAACCAGGTACCAATGAATACAAGAGATGTTTCTTACCCCCGAACAGGTCTTTCTATCTATAACGGCTTGTTCAGGGCACTTTGCTCTGTATTTCTATAACCACAGCATCCAAGAGGGATACATGTCAAAGCACCTAACACAGGAGCTGGTGCATACAGGACTGAAGAAATGGTAGGTGATATGTCTCTTCTAACTATAAGTTTACTATCCTGATCCAACATCAGAAATCACTGTGGCAGGGAACCAAAATGGACATAAAATTTGTAGACTGAAGCAACTGGGTGTTACAAAATGCAAAGGAACCCAGAAAACAGGCACACATTCACTTGCTTCCTGTGTTTGCTCCTTTGAAGTTTGAAAAAAAAGAACAATCTTGCCAGTCCTTTTGCATATTTGCATAAAATATGCAATCCAAATTCCCTCTCATTTGAAGAGCAACATAGTTATCTCACAATCCTGCCCCAACTCCTCTACGGCAGTTGCTGAAAACAGTGCATTGGGAAAAGCCTTTTTTTTTTTTCTGGGAAAGAGGAAAAGCAATGTTACATCCAAAACATGCTTTCTGAACTCCTACTATGTGCCTGGCTAAGGCCTAGGCGCTGGTAATATAAAGGATGCATCAGACGCCTTGCCCTTGGGGATCTCAACATAGCGGGAGGCAGAGAAGAATACCATTATTAATCCACCGGTGAGTTACTGCTGAAATAGCTCTAACTCAAGGCCATGCATAATTGCTCATCTTGTACTCTACTCCAAGGCGAAATGAAATTATCCCACTCTTCCCAAGAACTGGAGAAAGGATGGAAGGGGTTCCTTCCAACAATCCCAGCGCCGGTCGCTGCGGATGCAGGGGTGGGTCGGCGCCGTCCCTGCGCTCAGGGGGCTCCCGGTCCGTGAGAGGCAAGTGCGGGACCAGGGGAGCAGCACCGCGGCGGGGCACGGGCTCCGCGGCGGGCTCGGTCCGGGAAGCCGGCTCGCGCGCGTTCGGGACAGAGAGCAGGGGCGCGGTCCGCTGCTCCCCAAGAGCACTCGATCCAGTCGGGAGTGGAGGTAAGTTCAGGGCCACGGCCCCGAAACGCCCAGGCAACCGGCGCACCGCCGGGGGGGCTGCGTCAGCGAGCGCCTCAGAGCCCCCAACTCTGGGTTCCTCAGTGCCTGGGCCTGGGCTCCCGGTTCCTCCCCACGCTGCCCGGCCCGACGAACTGCTCTCCCTCAGTCAGTCCCAAAACGTCTAAACCGTTCGGCCCGCTGTGGGAAATGGGCCGCCCAGCCAGCCCAGGCCACTCCAGCCCTGGTCTCCTCGCCACTCACCAAGTCGGGCAGTCGAACAGTGGGAGGCTGGAGCCGGAATTCGTGGCTGCCGCCATCTTGCGTCTCCCCCGCCCATTTGGCGGGCCCGAAGCACGCCGGGAAACTGGAAGACTCGGAGGGGAGAAGCGGCATCCCAGTAGCCTGTGCGTGCGCGCCCGCGTGCGCGCGCACACACGCACGCACGGAGGGGGCGCTTCTAGGGGCGGTGGAAACGGGGATGGGATTTTGGGGTGTTTGTCAGTGTCTCCGAAGACTAGGGTTTCTCCTGGCTGGGAGGTGGCTGAAGAAAAGGTGCTTATGTGACTCCGTCCTTGCTACAGGCTAGAGAGGAATTAGAGCGCAGAGCTTAGAAATTACAGTAATCACTCATTCTGTTTCTCTTACGGTCCTTCTCTGCAGAGTTGCATGCTCGCTTCCTCTTCCTAATCCAAATCGGGACCTTGTGGATTTATGTGTATTATCTGGGAATCTGCTGTAAGGGGCCATCTCGTCTATTTATGAAAAGTCTGGATGTGCTGGGGAAGAAGGATCCAATCAGAGGCAGACATCCAGATCTTCAATGGCTAATCAAGGCGTGGCCCCTTCGGGATTTTAGTCGTGGTGACTGAATCGTGAAAGGAAGCATTAGGATTCCAGGCCTGCCCTAGGCCAACAGCTGCCTGAAAGAGACCATGAGCAAGTGCTCTAGGTGTAATCGCTGTTTGTTGGGTGCTTACTTCTCTGGGCAAGTAGATATTTTATGTGGATCATCTCATTTAATCCTCACAACACTCTTGAGGTAGGTATGATCCCTGAACGCTCAAACAGATTGAGTGGCCCAGCCTCACCCTAGAGCAGTGGTTCTCAACCTTCTGGCCCTTTAAATACAGTTCCTCATGTTGTGACCCAACCATAACATTATTTTCGTTGCTACTTCATAACTGTAATGTTGCTACTGTTATGAATCGTAATGTAAATATCTGATATGCAGGATGGTCTTAGGCGCCCCCTGTGAAAGGGTCATTCAACCACCAAAGGGGTCGCGACCCACAGGTTGAGAACCGTTGCCCTAGAGGGTGAGTGGGATTCAGACCTAAATCTGTATGATGCCAAAGGCCAGCCATGCTCTTTAATCACCACTGTCTCACAATTAGATCCTGATATATTATCATGCAAATGATGCCCAACACCTTTTCACTTTTGTAGAAAGTTTGGGTTATCTGACCTGTTTTTTTTTTTTATTTTTAATTATTTTTTAAAAAATATATTTTATTGATTTTTTTTACAGAGAGGAAGGGAGAAGGACAGAGTTAGAAACATCGATGAGAGAAACATCAATCAGCTGCCTCCTGCACACTCCCTACTGGGGATGTGCCTGCAACCAAGGTACATGCCCTTGACTGGAATCGAACCTGGGACCCTTGAGTCTGCAGGCTGACGCTCTATTCACTGAGCAAAACTGGTCAGGGCTGTTTTTTTCTTTTTAAATTGAAAATTGTTAACCAGAAAGAGGCACTGCACATAATTTCTTTTCTTGATTTCCTTGCTGCTGGTCCTCTAGATTTTAAATTGAACATCAACCTGTTCAAAAGATTTTGTCCTTAATGACATCTCTCCAGGAATCAAGATTTAATTGCAACATAATATTAACTTGGATTTTGAAATTATCAACTCTTAGGCAGGTAGGAGAATCACGTTCCTCTGGCTTTCAAAAGCACAATAAATTTATCCAGCAAGGATGCTAACTGATCAGATGACTTATCCGCTGACCTGTGTATAGCCTCCTTTCCAATCTTGATTCCAAAGACTAGGCTGATGGGGGAAATACAAATTCTAAACTTGGTCTCAAGAAAAGAGGCTCTTTCCTTTAAAAAATAAATTTTTTTATTGATTTCAGAGAAGGGAGAGGGAGAGAGAAACATCAATGATGAGAATCACTGATTGGCTGCCTCCTGCATGCCCCACACTGGGGATCGAGCCCACAACTGGGATATACCCTGACTAGGAAAAGAACCGTGACCTCCAGGTTCATAGGTCAACGCTCAACCACTGGGCCACACCGGCCTGGCTGACTCTTGAGCACAAGGACATGATTCTTGAGAAGGAATTAAATAGTCTCAAAAGTGTTTTCAGTGTAACAGAAAAGAACACGTTCATTTTTATCTACAGAGACTGTGCAGGCCTCTGAGGTTCCATGCCCCTTGCAGGCATGAGGTGCTGCTGAAGCCATTTCTAGCTTTGAGTGACCTGATAACACCTATGTCAACTTTGCCTTTCAATGTCTCAGCTTTTGTGTGTGGTCCATTATTTAATCCCTCCTACTGCTGACTATACACCCAAGAAAGCTTGAAGTTAGATTCTTACCCTTGTCTTTACTCCTTGGTCTGTGTTCCCTGCTTTCAGCACAGCTGACATTCACACTAGCATGTGATGTAATGGCACCTTATACTTACCTAGGCCTTATAAAGCAAAACGTTCTTTGTTTGGGCACCAATGATGTCAGTATAGATCAGCGAATTGGAGGGCAGCAGTCTAGACCCTTAATTTTTTGAAATGGGAAGACTGATAGACTAGCTGCTTTTGGACTTTAGTATCTCAACAAAGATAGATTCATTTCTTAGACACCGAGACTTCCTTAGACTCAAATCTAAAGACATTAGCATATTGATGTTAGAAAACTGTCTTAAAAACAAAACGTGTATATAGATAGTATAAGCAGGAGGCTTCATTTATCAGGGTGGTTAATGAAAAGTTTACAAGGTACTGACAAAAGAAAAGACATTCATGAAAAACAGGGTAGAAACTGCCACTACTCCAGATTTTAAGAGAAAGCTTCATGAGAGAGGTGATGAGGACAGTTTGTATCAGTGATGCATGGAGACAATGTCTAGAATCTGAAGGTGTGGAATTGAAGTCTGAGATCAAATCCTGTCTCCATCCCTCCTAAATGGTGTGACCATGCACAGGTTACTTACTATGCCTCCTTTTCCTAATCCATACAAAGCGGACAAGAAAACATATCTCCTAGTTGGTTTTGTGGATATGAGATATTAAACATAAAATGTAAAACACTTAACATTTAGCATTGTAAATTGCTGGTAGCAAGAGTCAAAAATGACCCTACAAATGACCATTCACATATAGAGAGCACTTCCTTAAGCCTTTTAGTTCTTGTAGTAGACTGCCATTCCTAGCCTCAATTTCTTCAGTTGTCAAGTGATGGGACTACTCTAAATGAGTTGTTTAAACATTAGAGATGTCATGGACCAGGAAAAAAATTTATAGGAATGTCGACTTTTATTTTGCCAAATAAGATTTTAAAATGAAGACTGCCATCTAATATCACCACCTTTTCATTTTTATAATCTTGAAATATCCTTTAAAAAAAGTTGAAAGAAAAAAAATAGAAAATTTTAAAAAAGAAAAATAAGTAAGTTGAAAGGTCATTAGCTCAACCTCAAAAATGGTACTTTGAAAAGCCTACTATATCATTTCTCTCATTTTTCCATGGACTGGTAAAAGCTTGGTCCTTAATCACAGTCCAACATTAAAAACTCTATTATTTCAAGTTTATATTTAAAAGTTAAGTGCTGTCCTGGCCGGTGTGGCTCAGTTGGTTGGGTATTGTCCCATACACCACAAGGTCTCCGGTTTGATTCCTAGTCAGGGCACATACCTGGATTTTGGGCTCGATCCCCAGTAAGAGGTATGTGGGAGGCAGCCTATTGATGTTTCTCTCTTACATCAATGTTTCTCTCTCTCTCTTCTCTCTCTCTCTCTCTCTCTCTCTCTCTCTCTCTCTCTCTTCCTTCCCCTCTCTCTAAAATCAATTAAAAACATTTTTTTTAAATAAAAAAATAATAAAAATTAAGTGCGACATTGTCAATCAAATTTCATGTTAGGTATTTAAAATGAACTATTCAATTGGCTTAAAAGCAGGTTGGGAATCAAAACCTTTCAAACTCCTGGATAAGCGTAGATTTTAAAGTAGTTGTATTTCATAGCACTGGAAGGCAATACTGAAAAGTTATTTGAAACCTAGGGATATAATAACCTGCTTAGAAAAGCCAGAAGAAAGCAGGTGATACCTAGCCCAGCCCTAGGAAACAGGATAGACTGAAATCTGAACTGGGTTCTGGTCTGCATTTTTTTTTTTTTTTTTTTTATTGATTTCAGAGAAGGGATAGGGAGAGAGAAACATCAATGATGAGAGAATCATTGACCGGCAGCCTCCTGCATGCCCCCTACTGGGGGATCGAGCCCACAACCCCTGCATTTGCCTTTGACTGGAATTGAACCTGGGACCCTTCATTCTGCAGGCTGACATTCTATTCACTGAGCCAAACCAGCTAGGGCTCCCGTCTGCATTTAATGACCAAAAGCAAATGCTTCATTCGCATGACTGAAGACAGCCTCTGAAAAGAAGACAAGACAAAACTGAATGGAGGAGACTCAGGTTATTTTACTTTGAACTGACTGAACAATAATTTCATTTTGATATTTTTGCCCAATGGTAAGGCAGTATATCACCACCCTTAGCAAAACAAGACAAACCTACCCTGGAGGCATCAGCTAGAAGTTCTTATTCTGGTATATTTCCAGAGAAAGTGGCCAGCCCAACATTTCTACCTTACCGTATATAGTACTACAATTTTAATTCACTTGAACAGCTAGGTCTGTCCAGTATTTCTAAAACATTACATAAAGGAAGGAGATAAGAGAAAAAGGAAAGGAATACAGAGGCAAACAGAATTTGCATGTTTGGACCAAACTCCTATGGTCCTTATGATCAGAGAATTTCTCAGCTAGAAGAGAGCTGTTGAGAAAACTTGGGGGTCTATAGGTTGAATGACTTGTCTAAATACCTACAGCAAGTTAATGGCAGAGCTGAGATTCTCCAGGCCCGCAGTGTCCCAGTCTAGTTTTTTACCTCAAGACCAATGGTTCTCATGAGTTATCTGGAGCCTTTCAAAGTCCCTATGCCTCGCTTATACTCCAAACTAACAAAATTAGAATCTTACAGCAGGGGCACCCAGGTATCAGTAATTTTCTAGTTTCTAATGTGAAGCCATGGTTCAGAACAATTGTCCTAGACCAGGGTGCCCCTAATGATGAATAAAACATAGATAAGGTGTCTTTAAATAAATAGGTTTTTAGGACCATCTAGCAGAACCTCTTGGTAACTGCTACAAATTTCAGGCCATGCAAATTCTAGGCCATTCCAATTCTTTTTGCTACCTATGGCCACTATTACCACCACCACCGGGTTATATAGTATTACAGAACAGAACTATGGTGGCTTCATTTTACCCAGAGTGCAACAGTTTTTCACGATCAAGACTTTTTTCTTGCTTGGAATGTTACAAATGATGTATCCAAGTCCAGCTGTAATTTGGAGCTTAAAGGGCAGTGATCATAGAACCAAGAAATTAGCTCTGAAGCTGCTGCTTTGGCCACTGTGACACCCCAATAGCTCTATCCTGTTTTCCAAGGAAAGGATTGCAGCAACACCAACTCCACCCCAAATCAATCCTCTGATTCCCAGTCTTCTTGCAGGTCTCAATTTTTCTAAAGAATAGCACATTACCTAAAATCTACCACATTAGGAGGTTTAACTCATAAAAACTTACTACGAAAGTTTTTTAAATGTTTATTTGTATTAAGTGGGTAGAATGGTGCAAGAATGCATCTGGGCTCTTGTTTCCCTACCATTCACATTAGCTTGGTAAACGAAGATTAAGGAACATTAAAGGGATTGGAAGAAATTAATATAAATATATCCAGCGTGGTCAAATCCTCTAATTCACTAAAAGATGAACTGAAATTGTTGGTCCAATTCACATAAATCATGTGAGAGCCTGAAGAAATTACATTCCCTTTAACTGTTCTAAACCTGTTAAAAAGGGAAGTGAACAATATTTATATTACAAGACAACAATCTTTTATTGAAACATTTTTTGTCTAAAACTATGCATAGAGAGATTAATTTCTTGTTCATAAATTAAGATAAGTCTAATATCACTATTCCAAACCAGTATTATTTACAAAAATGAACCTTTTCTTTGCTTTATCGCCAGGTTCACAGGACTAAATTTTAAACCAACTACAGTCTAGCCTTTCAAATCTTTCTGCCATCAAATGCCCAGTGACCCTTATAAGGGAGGACAGTGTTTTGACAGTAACATCATCATTCACCAGGAATGCAGAACCACAACTGAACAACAACAAAATGATCAAATCATTCCAAACAATTCCTACTTGCTTTCCAAAAGCATGCTTTGTCTAATTATCCCTTTCTATATAAGCAGGTGGGAAAGGAACTCCTTGGAGTATAGTAATGTCAATTAAATTAATCTCTTCAAAAAGTGAACATGATGGGTTAGTGTGTATATGGATGAACTACTGTGGATGACATTAGCAGATAATAAAGTAAACGTTAAACCCACAACTGGCCAGCTCAAATCGATACTTCTCATTTAATCTGGATCACATGTGCAATTCTTACCTTCTAGTTAAATACATTGCCAAAATCTTTCAAAGCAGACAGAGAATAGGCTTCTTACAAATTCAAATTAAAATGTTAAATAATAAAAACTGCCAGCTTATTATACAGTTTCTGACAGACTCCAATATGCTGGGTGCTAAAAAGTACTTCTATGTCAGTTGCTAGTAAAAAGGTAAATCTTGTATACACATAAAAAGAAATTTACAAACTGTAGTGTCCCTGTTAAAACAAGAATATCTAGAATGGAATTTTCAGTAAATACTTAGGATGAAGGGTAAATCAGAATAGAAGAGAAAGCAAAATCTACATAAATTAATTCCTAATTTGAGAAATCAATAAAATGTATACATAAATTGATAAATACTGTCTCCATAGGTCACTGATTCCAAGGACTGGTTAGTAGTTAGTTTCTAACTAAGTTATTCCAGGACGTTCTGATGTATGCTCTCTTCTGTGATCCGTTTGTTCTGGTAGACTCCAGCAAGCATTTGCCCTTGAAAACAGTTCCGTGGGAGAAAGCTCTGAGGCAATCACTTTCCATAAACTAACCACATAATAAGTCCGAAGATAGCAGCAATCACCGTCAGGACAAGCACCAGGATACAGATCTTCTTGCGAGATTTTCTCTGAGAAGAGAAATAAGTTAAGAAGACACTCATGAAACAGGTGAAATTTTTTATTCTAAGAGTGCTTCATAAATCTGCCTCCTGGTAATTCAAAATCAACTCTATCCATGAGTGGAATATGCAGAGACCTGCCCAAAATCTTAACAGTTACCAGAGCTAGGAATTAGTGCAAGTTTTAATTCCAGGTTCCCAAATACAATTTATCAAAATAACTGTTTATACCAATACTGCTAGGCATTATGTGCAATGAAGTAAGTTATTTGTGCATGTATATATTAATAAAGGTTTTATACCTATTGTAACATTTCATGTTCAATGTAAAAAATACAGACAAGCAGAAAGAAAACAAAATAATCACCCACAGATAAAACTGTTGACATTTTGATTATAGTTCCTCATTTGATATGCAAATTGTTATCTGATATAATTGGGATCATACTATATGATGTTTGATGTTTTTCTCACATAACATTTTAGCATAAAAATTTTGTTATTATAAACTCTTCATATAAACATCTCCTTTAATTTCCACATAATATAACATTGAGTGGATATAGATAATTTACTTAATTATTCATTTGCCGTTAGATACTAAAGTCATCACTCAGTTTTTAAAAGGAAACACTATTATTAAACAAACTTCTTTAAGAACATTCCCAGGTAAAATACAGCTATCCTAGGAATATAGAAAATTATTAAAATGCTATTTGTTTCTAAAAAGTCATGCAACACCCAATTGAGAAATGAGAAGGACCTCATTCACAATATTTGTACACCGATAAAGACTCAGACACGTAATAAAACCAGTTTCAACTAATATGTAAGAGAATATCACTTTCCAGAAAGTATAACGATTAACTCCTATTTATTCATAGATAAATAATCCCCAAATGATAAATCCCTATATATTCATAGATAAACAGAAGTCAGAGTTGATTTTATGTCCATCCTCTGTGGCAAAGTCAACAGAAAGTATCTGCAAAGTTCTTCTTTGTACCAATTGTTACCCTAACTGAAACCTTGTATTTCAACTGTTTAGGATATAAAATTAGCCTTAAACCAAATTTAGGTATCATGTTAGCATATGGGGTTAGCTCGGTAGTTAAGAAGCTTTTATATAAGTTTATTCAAGGTTTGATGCCTTTTTGTAGATCTCTCTGCAAAGGAAAATACTAAAAACGGAACTGGCACTGCAATTATGACTACTTGTCTCCAACTTAAGCCTAAGAAAAAGGCTGCAGCTGTTCTCAAGTGTCAGTGTATTCCAGCGATTTTCAACTGGTGTGCAGCAAGAATTTTTAAAAAATGCAATACCTGACCTCTTTTCCCTTAGATTGTCAAATTAAAAAATTACAACAGCCAACACAACAGTAGCGGTCTGGTATGAATGAATCAAAATTATACCTATTTTTTGTAATAATAACACACCAAACAACCTAAATTATACCTATTTTATATTTTTTGGTCGGCCGCAGAGTTTTAGAGATTAGTTTATGTGTGCCATGAGATGAAAAAGGTTGAAAATCGCTGGTGTTTTCTAAGGGCCCATAAAGCTTGTAGCACAGAGTGACTTTCTCTGGTACAGTGGGGCCTTGACTTAAGAGTTTAATTCGTTCCGTGACGGAGTTCGTAACTCAAATTATTCATATGTCAAATCTTAAAGTGAACGAGTGAGACGTGATGCTGGGCTGATGTTGTGGCGGTCACTGTGACGTTCGCTGCGCCAACTAGCGGTGGGGTATCTGAAGCTGGCTCGTAACCTGAATTTTAGCTCACAACTCAAAGCAAAAAATCAGCCAAGAGATGGCTTGGCTCGTATCTTGAAAAACTCGTTAGTCGGGACACTCGTAAGTCAAGGCTCCACTGTACCTCCTTTTACCTGATAGTAAGCAGCTCGCTGTAACTGATCAGTGGCTCTTTCCACATGCACCTCTGAGCTTTCCACATTGGCTTCTATGCTATCTGCAAAAAAGAAGGGCAGTGGAAATTTTACCAAACTCAGATGTTTGCAAGGCAGCAAATTGAACAAACTTCTGATGTTATGGGGATCCTGGTTTCACCACCACCATTCTAACTATCCAGCCATGAAAACAAAAGTTACTAACTCTGGCCCTGGCCAGTGTGGCTCAGTTGGTTAAACATCATATCATGTACCACCAAAAGGTCACCGGCTTGATTCTGGTCAGGGCATATGCCCAGGTTGTAGATTGGGGTGCATATGGGAGGCAACTGGTCAATGTGTGTGTCTCTCTCTCTTTCTCTCTCCTCCTCCTCCTCCCTTTTCCTCGCTCTAAAATCAGTATTAAAAAAAAAAGTTACTAACTTGGTAAGAGAATAGCCCTATTCTTTGGAAATAAACACTGAAGTATTTACAGGAAAGGGTTATAAAGTATACAACTCACCCACAAATGGTTGAGAAAAAATTATGTACACCTACGACAAGAAAAAAATTTCTAAGCTACTCTAAATTAAAATTATAGCAGCCATGGGGTACAAAAAAGAGACAGAATAGTTAACCTGTTAATAGCCATGGACCGGCTCTGACAAAAGACCGCTCACATTTGTGTATATCTATTGGAATTTAGGATTAATTTCCAGATGGCTACTTCTACATTATCTAAAAGAGAGAATAGGCAGGTGACAAAGGGCCCCAGAAGGTATTAATAATACATACCAATCAGATCACCCTGGTCATGGATCATCATAGCCAAATCTTTAAATATCTGATTGACATCCAAAATGTCAGCCTAAGGAACACAAAAACAATTAACTAACATTAGGCAACATGTTAGAGATTCATTTCCTCTACTTACCTGAAGTTAGTAACATAACTGAAGCTATTAACATAACACATGTGTTTTTTGTTGTTGTTTTTAAAATATATTTTTATTGATTTCAGAGAGGAAGGGAGAGGGAGAGAAATAGAAACATCGATGATGAGAGAGAATCATTGATTGGCTTCCTCCTGCACATCCCCCTACTGGGGATTGAGCCCACAACCCAGGCAGGTGCCCTTGACCAGAATCGAACCAGGGACTCTTCAGTCTGCGGGTCAACTCTCTATCCACTGAGCCAAACCGGCTAGGAGAACATATGTGTTTTTAAGGCTTATAAATCATACATAAAGTTCTTAGAACTGTGTAATAAGCACTTCATAGTGTTAGCTATTATGAATTATTACTTACTTGGTCCTCATGACACCCAATGAGACATGTTTATCCTCATTCTATAGAAGAGAAAATTGGGGCTCAGAGAGGTTTAATGATTTGTGTCAAGGTCTCACAACAATTGGCCAAACTGAGAATTAAAAGTTCATGATGTTTTCATTATGTTACTATACCTCCTTTATATTTAAATTAATCATTCAGCCCTAACTGGTTTGGCTTAGTGGATAGAGCGTTGGCCTGAGGTTTGAAAGGTAGCCAGGTTCAATTCCGGTCAAGGGCATGTACCTTGGTTGTGGGCACATCCCCAGCGGGAGGTGTGCAGGAGGCAGCTGATCGATGTTTCTCTCATTGATGTTTCTAACTCTCTATCCTTCTCCCTTCCTCTCTGTAAAATACCAATAAAATATATTTAAAAAATAAAAAATGAATCATTCAGGCCCAGCTGGTGTGGTTCAATGGTTGAGCATTGACCCAAGCACCAAGAGGTCACGGTTTGAGTCCAAGTCAGGGCACACACCTGGGTTGCAGGCTCCATCCCCAGTAGGGGGCATGCAGGAGGCAGCCAATAGATGTTGATGTTTCTCCCTCATTGATGTTTCTATCTATCTCTCCCTCTCCCTTCCTCTCTGAAATCAATAAAAACATTTTTTTTAAAGAGTTTAAATTAATCATTCAGTAACTCTATGAAGTAAGTATCTTGGAGGATAAGGAGGCGCAGAGAGATTATGTAACTTGTCTAGTCACATAGCCCTCAGTGAGAAAACTAAGTGTTGCAGCTAGGATCACCTCTCTCAAGCCCACCCTCTTTTTATTGCAATGCATTGCCTCTCAGAACGCTGCAATAAAAACTGATACCTTGAAAGCAATGACTTCCTGATCATAACTTGACAAGAATAGTTCTTCCTATCACCCTCAATTACTTGCTAAGAGTTTGCTTTTGTTGGGACAAACTACTAGTTGCTGTGGATACAAAAGGACTTAATAGCTAAGTAGGAATTGAGGGGATCAGCACACAACAAGATAAAAAAGAAGGGCTTTTATATGGGAAATGACTAATAAATAGTATAGAACATTGTGTAGAGGAGAAAGACTGCAGGAGAGGTAGGACTTGAGTTGTGCCTTAAAGCAAAAGAGAAGCCATCTAAATGGAAAGGTAACTGAGTTAAAGAGCAAATAGCCCAGTTTGGCTATAACACAGATGCAATATTGTTATTTATAATAAATATATATATTTGGTCTTTGTCCCATTCCCATCACAGAGCTCCCAAAACCTTGGAATTTCCTAAGTGATAAAAGATAAAGGTGTCTTGTTATTCATAACAAGCCTTATTCAACCACACCAAAGTTTATGTTAAAGACTTGACTTCTGGATAATCCCTAAGGATGGGGGATGCTTGCCTGGGGAACCAACCTTGTGATCAGAGGTTTGGAACACTCAGCTGCACTCTGGGGCGGGGAGAGGTACTGGAGGCTGAATCAATCCCCAAAGGCCAATCATTTAATCAATCAAGCTCATGAAATGAAGCCTCCACAGAAATCCTAAACAATAGGTTCTGAGAGCTCTGGGTTGGTGAACACATGGTGTTCCTGGGAGAATGCACACCTGGAGAAAGCATGGAAACTCCACACCCTTTCCCACATACCTTGCTGGCCTCATGTATCTCTTCCATTTGGCTATTCCTGAGTTGTATTCTTCTATAATAAACCAGTAATCTAGTAAGAAACTTGTTTTCCTGAGTTCTGTGAGCCACTCTAGCAAATTAATCAAAACCAAGGAGGGGGTGATAGGAACCTCCAATTTAGAGCCTGTCAGTCAGAAGCACAGATAACAACCTGGACTTGACAATGGTATCTGAAGCGTGGGATTAAACTTAACCTGTGGGATCTGATGCTATCTCCAGGTAGATAGTGTCAGCATTGAGTTAGATTGTAGGACATCCAGCTGGTGTGGCAGAATTGCTTGATGTGGGGAAAAACCTACACATTTGGTGTAGTGTAGTATGAGAAGACAGGAGACACGTAAGAGTATGTTATTTCCCACTAGTGGCCTGGTGCATGGATTCATGCACACTGAAAGGAAATTAATTAGAAGAAATATTGTAAATATCGCTATTCGCCCTTTCTCTATAAAGAAGTGTCAACCAAATTCACAATCGACAATGATAGTTCGAAACACGTGTGCGATTGGCGCCAGCGAGCGCTTTCTGTGTATTCCGCAGGCGTAAGTCAACTTAGCTTTTTATAGGTATAGATTAGAACAGGGATTGTATATTAGATATAGGAAATGACTGGACATGAAAATCGAGCTGGGCTAAGGAATTTGGACTTAATTCTGTTGAATGTGAAGTGCCCATTACATTCACTAGGTTACTTTGCTCAATATGTCTCTCTCCCTGCTATGATAGTATTTCTAATGTTAGAGAACCAATAGCAGTGGGGGAGAAAAAGAAAGATACAATATCTTTGAAGGAAATTAAATAATCCAACTTGAGGATGAAATATCTCATCTAAGACCAGACACTGATGGGACCCAGGGCAGTGTGTCTCAACCCTGAATGCATATTATCATCTGGGAAATTAAAAATATATATATATCTCTGATGCCCTGGCTGGTTAGCTCAGTTGGTGGAGCATTGTACCAATATGCCAAGGTCACAGGTTCAATCCCCAGCCAGGGTATATGCTAGAATCAACTAATGAATGTACAAATAAGTGGAACAACAAATCATTGTCTCTAAAGTCAAAAAATTTAAAAAAAAACACAACCCACCCCCAGGGCCCCTTGTGGATATTTGCCCATTTTTAACTTACAAAAAATAGGAGTTTCACATAGTCCAAACTAATAAATGGTGTGTGAGGGAGGAGAGCTGGGGATTTTTTTAAATAAGTCCAAGTGGTTCTAATGTGCTGTCAGGGTTCGCAACTACTGCCACAGATGAAGGTCAGGGAGGAGCAAGTGGATTATACAGCACTGATACATTAAGTCAAACAAAAAACATGACCTGGCTCTCACCTCCAGCTGCCGAATCGCCGTTTCCCTCTCCTTAATAAGTTCCAGATCCTGCTCGGTGATGGCCACCTCATCCTCCTGGCTTTGCATCTGGTTCCACTCCTCATGGCTGCAGGGAGACAAGCACTCTAGTTGATTCCTCCTCTCAAAGGTGTGCCTGAGACAGCTACAGCATCTCTTCTGCCAGCAGGGCCTATCCGAGGACACTGCAGGCTCCATCTCCTCTGGTATCAATCAATATAAAGGCCCGGGGGCCACAATTTTCATATCCAGAGGCAAAGCGCTTATAACACCAAGAAAACAAAGTCCCAGCTTTCATGGGCAAGACTGGGATGAAGCAGAATTATGAGGGATGGGACTCCTTGCTGTTTCCATTTAGGGGTACACTCTGCAATCTTGCTAGGACTTGCTAGACAAGGAAAGTAGGCAGCGATCTGAAGTCAACGAAGAATAGTAGCCCATTCCCTTCCAGGACACTCTCAAAGTGCAAGCTGTGTTGGTATCTTGGGTACCAAATGGGTGGAGAAGGGAAGGCTAAATGACCTGGCAGTCCAACAGAAAAACATCTCCTGGTTTTCAGAAATCTTAAGATTATGCTTTGAGCCCTAGCTGGTTTGGCTCGGTGGATAGAGCATCAGCCTGCAGACAGAAGAGTCCCGGGTTTGATTCTGGTCAAGGGCACATACCCAGGTTGTGGGCTCGATCCCCAGTAGGGGGCGTGCAGGAGGCAGCCAATCAATGATTCTCTCTCATTGATGTTTCTATCTCTCTTCCTCTCCCTTCCTCCCTGAAATCAATAAAAAAATATTTTTTTTAAAAGATTATGCTTTGAGTTAAATACCTCTTAACAGAAAACTAAAGTAAAAAATTAGTGAAATGTGGTAACTCTTTTTTACCATATTTGAAAGAATGGCATGTGATACATTATATTAAATATGCAACACTTTGAAAATCCAGTATTAAGCATTTGTTTTCACCAGTATGTATAAATCATACATTGTCCTTACATTAAGAAAAAAAATTCCTCCATGTGTTGGAGATACAAAGCTGAATAATACAGCACCCCTATCTCAAGGTTAGGGAAGGGAGATAGGTATCTATCTATGACAAAACATTTTAAGTTTTGAACTAATAGTACAAATACATTTCTATGGAATTACAGTAAACACTCAATGTTGATAGGTTCTGTGACTTTAAAATGACATATAATGAAACCAATTTTACCATAGGCTAATGGATATAAACAAAAATTAAGTTCCTATGGCATCTCGCCAAGGCTATAAGAAAATAAAGTTGGGGAGGGGGTGGCCAGGGAGTGGTCAATGGCGGCAAAAGGAGACTTACATAATACTTTAAACAATAAAGAATTTAAATTAAAAACAACAACAACAAAAACAGAAAAAAAACAAAGTTGAACAAAACGGTGTTGAAGGACCTACTGTAGTTGATTCAGTGTGAACAAGAAAAGGGAAACTGAGTTGCCTCCATTTTAGAGATGAGTAAACAGAGACCTAATAACTTTGAAGAATTAAGTGAGAAAATGGTAAATCTCAATTAAAGATAAAATGATTTAGAACTTTAATCTGTAGATTTGTGGCTTCATACTTATTCCTAATGAGCCAGGTTCTCTACTCAAAATATAGACATTAGGGAGGGTTCCTGATATTTTTGATTCACCTTGATATTACTCCTTAAATAATTCAAAGATCTTTGGGAATTCCGTGTTTTGACATTGTTTTATTTGGTGGATTATAAATCAACCTCCTCACGTTTCTCTTTATTTTTCCTTTCACTGAGTTTTAAAGTTAAAAGTATAAAGAATAGAATCCCATCTCAAGTAGCCAGCAGGTGTCTGAATAATTCCTTTACCTGTCAAATGAGACGAGCTGCTCCTCTCTTTGCCTCTCTTCCGCCTAGAAAGCAGAGGGCATTATTGCTGCTGTTATCCAGAAACATGTCACAGACACACAAAACAATAGCTTTCTTTAGCTAAAGTGTAAAGAAGCAACAGCCCTTGGCTCCAACAGGATCTACAAGATGGCACAGGGCTCTGGCAATCTGTCTTGACTAGAAAATGGGTAAGAAAGAAAAAACTGCATTCCAGTTTGTGCTCAGAACTGAAAGCATACTAAACAAGATGAGAGAACATGGGCAGGAGAGAGGCTTAAAAATAATGAGCCCTGGCCAGCTTTGCTCAGTGGTTAGTGTTTTGGCCCATAGACTGAAGGGTCTCAGGTTCTATTCCAGTCAAGGCCATGAACCTGGGTTGCAAGAAGGATCTCTGGCCCTGGTCAGGGTGTGTGCGGGAGGCAACCAATCAATGTTTCTCTCTCTGTCTCTCTCTCTAAAAAGTCAATGGAAAAATATCCTCAGATGAGGATTAACAACAACAACAAAAATTGAAGTTTATCCTCAGTAAATGTACTCAGTGCAAAAGCAGTTTCAGTGCTCTGCTTACTTCTACAGGTTCTCACTTTCTCTTAGATTTTGACCTTAATATACCCATGGCTCTTAGGTACTTTTGAGAAGTTGGGTTGATAAAATCTAGTATTTGTTAATTCTTTTCAAGGAGAAAGCTAGTCCAAATAACCTACCATACTATATTCCAAGAAACAGATTCATTCTTTCTTTTTTTTTGTTTTTAACAAAAGACCAATATAATAAAAAAGAAAATTGTACATAATCCTACCTGTCATTTTTTTAAAACCTTTGTTAACATTCCTTTCTAGTCTTAGACCATATGCACACATTATTTTTTTTACACAGGTTTTACTAATCTGGCATTTTGCAGCAGTTAATGTCTATATTTATTATTTGGGGAAATAGAAACAAAGGCTAATGGTCAGGGGGAAAAACTTAGGAAAGAACATCCTGAAATTTGCAAAGGTCTTTGGGGAATAAACTTACCGAAAGTCGAGATCCAGCTCTTGCTCTGGCAATACTCTCCTTTTCCTTTTCAGACACCTTTCTCTGCACAGCCTGGAAATTGTTCAAGGCTGCAGAGAAGTCATTCATGAGGCGTTCCTTCTGAAGTCTCTGCTGGCGCTAAGGAAATTAAATGAAAACTTAAAATTTCATACTAATCTCAAACCATTTGGTTTCATACCCACTCAAAGCAGTATATTATACCTCCTAAAGATTTCCTACTGGGAAAATTACTATGAAATAGGATCTTCCTTAAATAAATAAATTTGCTCATTGCTAACTCAAATTCCTGGTTAATACCATAGGCCATATCAGAATGAAAATATTCATTCTGACAACCCTGGGAACTGGGTGTCATTTACCTTGTAAGGCGATCTCAGAAGGAACTGCAGTTCAGAATTTTGGGTCCCTGAATAATCAAAAGCCAAATAAACGCCTTTGAACTCAGAATGGACCCAGGGGTTGGTTTTTATTAAAGTGTTAAAACTGTATTCATGCCGAAACCGGTTTGGCTCAGTGGATAGAGTGTCGGCCTGCGAACTGAAGGGTCCCAGGTTCGATTCCGGTCAAGGGCATGTGCCTGGGTTGCGGGCACATCCCCAGTGGGAGATGTGCAGGAGACGGCTGATCAATGTTTCTCTCTCATCGATGTTTCTAACTCTCTATCTCTCTCCCTTCCTCTCTGTAAAAAAATCAATAAAAAATATATTTAAAAAAAACAACTGTATTCATCTATCCTGAGCTCACAGCTTCCCTGAAAACCCTAGGGTCATTTTCCTTTACTATGGTGAGGTTTTAAATCTGAAAACTAGTTTGTACAAATATAGGCTACCTTAACTAAGCGTATCGATTCTATGGCTCAAAAAACACATAGTGGGCCGAAACTGGTTTGGCTCAGTGGATAGAGTGTCGGCCTGCAGACTGAAGGGTCCCAGGTTCGATTCCGGCAAGGGCATGTACCTGGGTTGCGGGCATATCCCCAGCAGGAGATGTGCAGGAGGCAGCTGATCGATGTTTCTCTCTCATCGATGTTTCTAACTCTCTATCTCTCTCCCTTCCTCTCTGTAAAAAATCAATAAAATATATTAAAAAAAAAACAAAACACATAGTGAGAGCACTTGCTGTGTGCTGAGAACTTAAAAATTCATCCCTGATCTCAACAACTTACCATGTATTTATAGATAAAGGATGTACACATACAAGTAACAAATCATTATAAATAACTGCTATATCCAATCAGTACTATAGGAGTTTAGAGGCAGGTATAATCAGTAAGAACTCAAGGAGTCAAAAGGGCCTCAAGAGGAGGGGTCACTGAAGAAAGAGTAAGGCGTGAGAGAAGGGGCTCGCGAGGCAAAGCCAGGCAGGAGGACAGTGTGAGCAAAGGCACCGTGGTAGGAATCTGAAGAGGACCTATAAGGCTGGAAGCAAAGATTTTTTTCACGACAATAGTTAAAAGATGAAATTGGAAAGGCAGGAAAGGGGCTGACCACAGCAGGTTTTAAGTGCCAAGCTAATAATTTTGGGACTTAATCTCTAAAGAACAAAGATTTCTGAGCAGGAAACATAATGGGTACAAAATGGTAACTTACAAAATTAGTCTGTGATATTGTACAAGATAGAACAGAAAAAAAGAAACAAGCCAAAAACATTACTGCAATAGTCTATTGTAGATTTAAGGTTAGGAGGATACATCTCTGTCAGTAATGGGAACACAAAAAAATAAATTTAAGAAACATAATGGCTTAGTGAGTGGCTGTGGGGGAAGGGGGGAAAGTCAAGAATGACTCAAATTTCACACTGAAGAGAGTGATGGTAATACTGAAAGCAAACTTAGATGAGGAACTTTTTTTCCTTTTTCTGGGATTTTTATTTTTTCATAAACATTGTAACAATAAGTGGGGGGAAAACATCATGCCCCAATCTATCCAAAAATACTCTTTTAAGTATAGCATACACACTTTCCAAGTTATCATACTCTTCACAATTATGGTCTTTGTTACATAATATTCCATCAAACTGATCTAGTAATTTTATGTAAACATTCCTTCTAGATTGTTCCCACTTTTTAAATATTCTAAATAAAGCTAAAGTGATAGCTAGTATTTATGATAGCTCGTATTGACAGAGTGCCTACTATGTTCATGTACTGATATAAGTACTTTATATAGTAATTCATTTAATCCGTACAAGATCCTACCTTAGTTAGGTACTATTATAGTCCCCCCTTTTACCGAGGCAGAGATTGGTTAATAATTTGCCAGGGTCACACACAGTAAGTGGCACAGGTAGAATTTAAATCCAGGAAATTTGGCTCCAGAGTATAGTTGTTTTTTTCCGCTTAGTACTTTTTCCCTCAGGACAAGTCTGGTTGAGTGGGAATATTAGGTCTAAAGACTAATTTTTCTATGATAATACATATTGTAAATCAGCTTAGTTAAGGTGTTTAGGAGGAATGGGAGGAATTCAATATAACACAACACACTACATTTCAGATGAAGAGGAGAGTTCAGAAAGGAGTTGGCAATAGAGGCTTAGAGGCTAGGGCTGGAAAAAGATCTGGGGGTCATGTTCATAAAGATGACAGGGAGCTTATAAAAGTAGAGAGGACTCCTGAGGGAGAAAGCAGAGTGAGAAAATCACAGGATCAATGGATGGCAGAGCATGTCCATTCTAGGAAGCAACAGACTCAGAGAAGGAGGCGAGACGCAACCTGGGGTTAGAGAAAATAAGCCCGAAAAGGTTCACCAGAACTGAGGGACAGAATGAAAGGAAGAAGAAGGTTTCAGTGGAGACAGGCTGGGCGAGAGGATCAATGAATCAGAGAAGAAAAGTGAGTAAGAACCAAAAAGGCATTGGATTTAGCAACTAAATAATCACTGATGATAGTATATAAATATGAAGAAAAAAAAATACTGAAAAGTAGAGTATATGGCTTGAGGCGTAGGACAGTAGCACAAGATGGGTAATGTGGCTAAGATTAATTAGATGAACAAAGACTTGAAAGGAAAAGAGTATTCAGCACAATAGGAGGAAGGAAATCAAGGAATTATATTTCACTAGAAACAGTATGTTTGTAGATCTATTTCGTGTTTTATGATCCAAGATAATGGAAGGGAACACTAACATGCATAATCCAAAAATAACTTCTATCTGATTTTGGAATACATTAGATCCTTTTTGTTTGTTTGTTAGCAGAGTTGACTTTCTAATTATATTTCGCTTAGGCTACTATTTAATTCTTAAGTACTTTCAATGCTCTGTTTGCCTCAGACCCTTAGACTCCTTTTTTACTACTAAGATTATCTACAAGAGTGTATTCTCTAAGTGCACAACTGGGAGGAAAAGAGGGGTAATTTTGAAACAATTTAGAGATATTGGATGGAACTTTGTCCATATTGAAATATCAGCATGAGTAACAACTAAAACAGCACACATATGGATAACCAAAGAATGAGTACATGAAGATTATTTTCCATCTTAACTACTCTGTAGCAGGATGAGAAAGCATCCTCTCTTTTGTGCAAGGGGCACCAAAACTCTAAAGACTGAACATACACTTCATTAAATAGCTTGTCAGGTACAGATTAAACTAGTGATCTTCAAACTTTAGAGGCACACAGTAAGACTGTGACATCTTGATCCAGTATCATATACATACATACTAGTATATATGAAACAAGTTTCATGTAACAACAACACACTCTTATTTCTACTCTATGTCAAAATGATGGTAACAACACACTAATATTATTTTATGTTCCAACAGCCACAACTCACTGAGAACCCCTGTAGACTTCATATTTAGGGCCATCATAGATAACACATCATCACTTAAAAAGTTCAACAATAAGCCCTGACCAGGTAGCTCAATTGATTAGAGCATCGTCCCGATATACCAAGGTTGTGGGTTCAATTCCTGATCAGGGCACATACAAGAAACAAGCAATTAATGTATAAATACAGTGGGGCCTTGACTTACGAGTTTAATTTGTTCTGTGACGGAGCTCGTAACTCAAATTACTCGTATGTCAAATCAAAAAGTGAACGAGTGAGACACGTGATGCTGGGCTGATGTTGTGGCGTTCACTGTGACGTTCGCTGCGCCAACTAGCAGTGGGGTATCTGAAGCTGGCTCGTAACCCGAATTTTAGCTTGCAACTCAAAGCAAAAAATCGGCCGACAGACAGCTCGTATCTCGAAAAACTCGTTAGTCGGGACACTCGTAAGTCAAGGCCCCACTGTAAGTAGAACAACAAATTGATGTCTGTCTCTCTGTCTCTCTCCCCCTTTATCTAAAATTTTAAAAAAATAATATAAGGTAAGTGCCCCCATGAAAGGTATAAAAGTTAAAAGCAGCCCTAGCTGGTTTGGCTCAGTGGAAAGAGCACTGGCCTGTGGACTGAGGGTCCTGAGTTCGATTTCAGTCAAGGGCACATGCCGGGTTGTGGGCTCGATTCCCAGTGGGAGGCATGCAGGAAGCAGCAGATCAATGATTCTCTCTCATCATTGATGTTTCTATCTCTCTCTCCCTCTCCTTTCCTCTATGAAATAATGTGTGTGTGTGTGTGTGTGTATACATATAATTTAAAAGTGCCTAAAATGTAAAAAAAATGGGTAATTTTTTAAAAAATGTTAAAAAAGAGAACGGACTCACAACAGGTTTAGGTAGGTGAAGGTTTTTCCCCTGGAAGAGAGAGAATTTGAGGTAGATCATGAATGACAGGTAAGAGTCCAGCCACAATGGAGGGAGCACATCTGACTTCATGAACGTGTGAACAAAAGGCAGGGCAGATCAACGAAACAATGAATCCCTATAAAAAGTGTGTGTTTCCGCCCTAGCTGGTTTGGCTCAGTGGATTGAGCATCGGCCTGCAGACTCAAGGGTCCCAGGTTCGATTCCGGTCAAGGCCCAGTAGGGGATGTTCAAGAGGCAGCTGAATCGATGTTTCTCTCTCATCGATGTTTCTAACTCGCTATCCCTCTCCCTTCTTCTCTGTAAAAAATCAATAAAATATATTTTTTTTAAAAGTGTGTATTTTTAAGGATTTAAATGGCCACTGAATAAAATTACTTGAAAAGAGAAGTCTTTTTTTCCTGAGCATTTCCTCAACCTGAGACCTATGAAAGACTTGTGAAGGGACGTGAAAGTGAAGGCAAAATGTAAAAGACATGTGACTGGAATATAGAGATACCAGATACAAAACAAATTAGGATGAAGCCTGAAAACGTAAAGCTGCTAGCCCAAACCCAAAAAGATGCAAACGCTGAGATTCTTCTTCAGCTAAACCTATTTTATTAGTATATTAATGTTATTATTAGTAGTAACTGCAGCCACCACATATTGAGTACCTACTAAATGCCGGGCACTTTGCAAGATCTGGTGCACACATTCTTTTTCTTGTCACAATGGCCACATACTCCCATTTTACTGATAATGAGGTTGAGGTTTAGAGAAGGTCTATCTAGCACCAAAGGCCAAGTTATTTTTGTTTCACACACTGTATTTCCATTAAAACAAATTCCTTTTTTATTAAAAAACAAAACCAAAAACCAGAAAATACCTACCTGTTCTGAGGTCGATAAGGGGAGGGGCAAGGACCCTAGTTCCTTCAGTAATTCATTTGTTTCCTTGGCAAGCTGATTTGTCGAGTGTTGCAACTGCTGCCTAAGAGAGAAAAGACAGGTTTCAGAATCTTCTCACTTCTTGCGAGCTGCTATAGGTAGTATCAGCTTATCCTCCGAGTGTCTCACAATGCAGAGAATAAAAGGGTACACGAAGAAATAGGTTCCTAGATGCCTGCGTTCACAACAAAATTCCAGAACTACTACCCAGTCAAACCCATGTCAAGGCTTCCTCCTATTAGCGAGTAGAAAGAACGTGACTCAGTGAAATCTGATGATCAGGTATTTTACTCTTTGGGGAGAAAAGAAAAGCATATAGCAGTTGTGACAGGAACGTAAGAAGAGCCACTGCCCCGCAGCTAAATCTAATAGTTTTAACACGCTGGACCCTCTCACAAAACTCTCTCAATGAGTTGTCCAGGAGTTCGCACGGCTATTGTCACAGTCCACTGCCTAGAGACAGAGTCCTGGCAGCTGGATGAAATGGCACTAAAAGCACAGCTCCTACCCTAGGGAGCAAGCTCCAAAGATCTACTCCCAAGTTCTTGCTAAAAGCTGATGCTCCTTCAGCTTTAGCTTTGACTCCCTAACCAGTCCTTTATGCTTGACTTTCTGCTTCTTCCCTCTAAAACAAAAAGCCCTATAGTGTGAAAACATATATCAGGAGTAGAGAGGGAAGGACATTAAAGAGGCAAGGATATATAATATATTAGGTGGAAGTGAAAAGTAGTGGAAATAGCCCAGCCGGTGTGGCTCAGTGGTTGAGCGTCAACTTATGAACTTGGACAGTGGTCGGCAAACTGCGGCTCGCGAGCCACATGCGACTCTTTGACCCCTTGAGTGTGGCTCTTCCACAAAATACCACGTACAGTGCGAATGAAACTTTGTGGCCCACGCGCAGAAGTCGGTCATGGCACATGCCTGGGTTGCAGGCTAGATCCCCAGTAGGGGATGTGCATGAAGCAGCCGATCAATAATTCTCTCTCAGCACTGATGTTTCTATCTCTCTCTCCCTCTCCCTTCTTCTCTGAAATCAATAAAAATATATTTTAAGAAAAAAGAAAAGTAGTGGAAATACAAAAAGAGCTCCTCTCAGTCATGATTTCCTCCATCTGGCCATTTCTACAAAGGTTTTCAGGGAGGACAAAGAAACCACACTATTAATTATTAATGTTTTTTTCACTGCAAAGGGGCCTCCAAGATAAAAAACAAGAGGGAGTCCACAGGAGCCTGAACATCCCAGACAGGACTAACATATCCAGAGATATTTCACATCTCCCTGGAAAACGCTCAATGTAGTAAGTTATTCTCTCATTTCACAAAGTCTAGGACAGGAAATAAAGAACATTATTCAATATCTTTTAAAGATCAAGAAGAGAACTTCTAAAAGCAGAAATGTACTCAGAAGGATATGATCAAAAGAATCAGCCCTAGCTGGTTTGGCTCAGTGGATAGAGCGTCGGCCTGCGGACTGAAGGGTCCCAGGATCGATTCCAGTCAAGGGCACGTGCTCAGGTTGTGGGCTTATTCTCCAGTAGGGGATAGCTGATCAATGATTCTCTCTCCTCACTGATGCTTCTATCTTTCCCTCTCCCTTCCTCTCTGAAATCAAATTTTTTAAATACAAAAAATTTTTAAAAAAAGAATCACATGTGCCTACTACCAGTCTACTATTCTCTGACTTCCCCGGAATCATTCTGAATACATTTTCCTAATAATGTATATAATTGGGAAATCCAACTAGATGAAATGAGCTCTGCAGATCATCAGGCCTCTGCCAACAGGGAGGCTCATTTAGGCAAAATATAGTTTAAGAGAAGTAGGGTTCCCTTCTTTATTTTCTAAGCTGTTCTGCTAAACTGCCCAAGGAAAGAAAGAACCAGAGATCAAGGACTTTAAGAGGCAGGAAGATCACAATCCATTGATTTATTTTGTTGCCCCTCTTCTAGATCCAGCTATTACCTCATGTCCCACTGCCTCTCATTCTGACTTCATAGGCCTGACACCTAAGCAGCCACGCACCAATGACTTTATGTGTGTCCTTGAAGGACCCTCACAAAACCCAGCCTTGTTAGGAAGCTACTCACAGGTTTTCCTGTAGCTTGGCGGAGTCCTGCTTAGTTTCTAGTTGGCTCATCAAATTCTTTAGCTGAACAGCTGCAGAGAAGGGGGAGAAAGACTTGTTTAAAGAAAAACAGATTCATCATGAGCACCCTACATCTAAGATCACCAGTTTCTTTCTATATCCTGAACAAGTACATGCAACTAATAGAAAGCTTGCTATGATCAAAACCTTGGCATATACATATACATTCCCTTTAAAACTAAAGTCCTGCCCAGCCAGCATGGCTCGGTGGTTGAGCATTGACCTATGAACCAGGAAGTCACGGTTCAATTCCTGGTCAGGGCACATTGGTCAGGGCACATGCTGGGCTGCGGCTTGATCCCCAGTAAGGGGTGTGCATGAGGCAGCCAATCAGTAATTCTCTCTCATTGATGTTTCTCTCCCTTTCTCCTTCTCCCTTTCTCTCTGAAATCAAAATATGTATTTTTTTTAAAAACAAATTTCGGGGTTCACCTTTGTCCTAAAGAGTAACTACATCTCTAAGTAGAGGGTGATGGTTTTGTTCATCACCCCCAAAGAACTTCTGAATTCTTCCAGATTTCCCATGGTACTGGATAAAAATGAAATAACTATTTATTTATTTATGTATTTATTTATTTATTTTTATTGAGTTCAGAGGGGAAGGGAGAAGGCAAGAGAAATTGAAACATCAATGATGAGAGAGAATCACTGATCAGCTGCCTCCTACACATCCCCTACTGGGGATCGAGCCCTCAACCCGGCCATGTGCCCTTGACCTGAATTGAACCTGGGACCCTTCAGTCCACAGGCTGATGCTCTATCCACTGAGCCAAACTGGCCAGAGCTGTAATCACCTTTAGAAGGGCCTTAATACCAAATATCAATTCACAATAAAAACTACAATCCACTAGTACACAATAATTTTTTATAGCACACTTTTTATAGCAAAGACAATGTATATTTAAAAAAAATATTTTTAAAATTGATTTCAGAGAGAGGAAGGGAGAGAGCTAGAAACATCGATGTGAGAAAATCATCCATCGGCCACCTCCTGCATGCCCCATACTGGGGACTGAACCTGCAACCCATGCATGTGTCCTGACTGGAAATACGTTCAACCACTGAGACACACTGGCTGGGCAATGTATATTTATTATTAATAAAAAGTTACCACTGACTGAGCACCTCTGTGTGCCAGGCACTATATCAGGAGCTTTGTATACATCATCTTACTTTCACAGCAAGAAATCTGAAGCAGATATATCTTCATTTTGCAGGGGAGGAAATATAAAGAAGTATCTTATATAAGGGTACACAATAAGTAGAAGGGCAAAAAAGTCAACCTCAGTTATATACCTGTGTTCTTTCAACTATGCTAACTACAGTCAAATACATGGTTTTGTTAGATAATTCTACCTTTTCCTAGATATTTTGCTAAGACTAAGGAATGATCATGTTTGAATCCTGGATGTTTAAGCCTCTAGCCCTGAACCAGCAGTGATCCAAAGGAATTGATTATCTAGCAGTAAGAAGGAACACTTTTTAAAAAATGTATTTTATTGATTTTAGAGAGGAAGGGAGAGGAAGAGAGCGATAGAAACATCAATGATGAGCGAATGATTGATTGGCTGCCTCCCGAACACCCCCTACTAGGGATCGAGCCTGCAATCCAAGCATGTGCCCTTGGCCAGAATCGAACCTGGGACCCTTCAGTCTGCAGGCCGACGCTCTACCCATTGAGCCAAACCAGCTAGGGCAAGAAGGAGCACTCTTAACAACAGCCTGCCTGGGAATCTGAACACCCCCACCCGTCCTCATTGATTTCTGCAATGGGAATAGAGCCCTCAATTTCTTTTGTGTCCTGCTACCATGTCCTTTTTTATGCTGTGGAAGTTCTAAGTTCATTGAGCATCCTTATAACCAGTGTTTTGAACTCTGAATCTAGTAGATTGCCTGTCTCCATTTCTTTTTCCTCTGGAGTTTTGTTCTGTTCTTTCATTTAGGACATATTTCTTTGTCTCCTCATTTTGGCAGCCTCCCAGTGTTTGCTTCCATGTATTAAGTAGAGCTGCCATGTCTCTGGGGCTTGATACAGTGGCCTAATGTAACAAGTGTTGTGTAGGACTTAGTGCCACAGCCTCCCTGATCACCCAAGCTGGGCACTCCAGGCGCTCCTCCTCCACCCCATGTGGGCTGAGTACACCCTCCTATTGTAGTTGAGCTTGGATTGCTATTGGCACATCGATGGGAGGGGTTTACCCCCAGGCCAGTAGGCTGCAAGGATTGGCTGCAACCACTGACTACCAATCCCTGATCACTGTGCAGGATCAGCTGTGCAGGGACCACCCCATGGAGCAGGACTTATTTCAGCGGGGCTTTGGTGCCCACTGAGTACACCCCTTGAGTGTGTCACTTGAGGTGGTTGGGTGGTGCTTCGAAATGGTCTGAAGCTGTCCACTGGGTGTACTGGGCCTCCTGAAGGTACAGGCCAACGTCAGTGCCACCTACTTTCTGCCTAGGGCAGTGGTTCTCAACCTTGGCTGCACATTAGAATCACCTGGGAATCTTTTTAAACTCCTGATTTCTGGGCCTCATCCTCCGGAAATTCTGTTTCTTTGTTATGGGGTGGGGCTACAACATTAGTAACAAAGAAACTGAATTTCTGGAGGATGAGGACCAGAAATCAGGAGTTTAAAAAGATTCCCAGGTGATTCTAATGTGCAGCCAAGGTTGAGAACCACTGCCCTAGGCCCTAGGGCAGTGATGGCGAACCTTTTGAGCTCGGCGTGTCAGCATTTTGAAAAACCCTAACTTAACTCTGGTGCCGTGTCACATATAGAAATTTTTTGATATTTGCAACCATAGTAAAACAAAGACTTATATTTTTGATATTTATTTTATATATTTGAATGCCATTTAACAAAGAAAAATCAACCAAAAAAATGAGTTCATAGGTTCGCCATCTCTGCCCTAGAGTGACCCAGCATGAGCTACAAAGTGATCTGCAGATGGCTGCTACCTGTTCTGGGCTTAGAGGTACCCAGGTGAGGTCAAGCTGTGAATCACGGCCAGCTGCTGCTAGTGCTCGGTGTGGGGCCACTTTTCATGAAGTATGGGCACGAGACCATGTGCTGCTCTTTTGAGAGATTTTAGGAAAGTCAAAGCATGAGCCAAGACAAGCCATTCCTATTTAAAAAAAAAAAAAAAAAAGCCAGGGTGGGCCCCACAGGTTGGGTTGGGCAGGCTCTCTAGAATCACTAGGGTGGGGCAAACAGTGTGAGCCTGGTGGATGCAGACTTAGATATGGTGCCTGCCTGCCAGCTCTGGGGGTCTCAGAAAAGGAACAATGGCCTCTGCCAGCACTTTTGTGTGACAGAAAGCCCCCCCACCCCAGCTTTTACCCTGAAAACAAACGATTCAGTTCCTCCCCTCATGTCCCAGCTGCCTTTCAAGCTGCTTGCCTCCGGAGCTGGAACACAGAGGGAGTAAATCAGAGTAAGTCCACGTGTGGGCCCTTTAAGAGGAACTGCCTTGGGCTCCAGCAGCCTTCTGTCCCACTCAGCCATAATCCCCGCTGACTTTTACAGCCAGACATTATGGGGATTTCTCTTCCTGGCGCTGGAACCCTGGGATCAGGGGCTGGTGTGAGGCTGGGATCCCTCACTCCTCAGAGGGACCTCTGCAGCCAAAATAAACCTCCTGATTATTACCCACCACACGTGTGGGACCAACCCATTCTGCGTCTCTGCCCCTCCTACCGATCTCAATGTGGCTTCTTTAAATCCCTAGTTGTAGGACTTCCATTAGGCTAGATTTCAGGTGTTCTGAATAGTGGTTATTATGCAGTTTAGCTGTAATTTTGATGTGGCTGTGGGAGGATGAGAGGACCGCATTTACCTACAGTCATCTTGATGGGAAGTCTCCTATCTATTGTCTTTTTGCATCTACAATAACATACCTTTGGAATGTCAAAGTTATCTTTTCCAGACCCCTCAGGACACAGCCATCACACCAGAACATGAGGCCACAGAACCCCTCCTTGTTATCTTATTGTCTACACACCATCTTTGTGTTGTAATTGGTAACTATCGTGTACCTACCAATGTAAAAGAAGTATGTGTCTCTTTGTTTTACTTTTTATCCAATTTCAGAGATTTCCCTGCTTTGCTTTCTCCCACATCTCTAATCTACCAACAATGGACTTCATGTAATCCCCCCATCCACCCACCCGCAAGTCTCCTTTGATTCTAATGTATAAAATAAGCTGTAAGCCCCTGAGGCACCTGTTATTAATTAGTGACTTCTGCCAAAATATTCAGTTTAAATATATAGAAATATGGTTTACCCAGAACATTGAAAATTAAACATTTAGAGCCTCTAGGGGCATTCTTAAAAATAATAATGAGCTGTAAAACTGCCATTACCTGGAGCATTTTCTCAATTCATTGAGATTTTGCTTCCTGGCAATTGTCATCAGTTTGGCTCAAGTAAACGCTTCTACAAGACTTTTTCTCAAGCTGGACTTTCTTTTGTGGACAGTCTCTAACTCTGATAAGAAACAATGATTAAGCAAAATCTTCTAATTGGTTGCTGGGTGACTCTACTCCTAAGTGGCAATTGAACAACCTAGTCCTTAGCAATATGCACAAGTTACTTCTCCCTAGCCAAAACAATCACTATATCATGGATGTGTGAATCCAAAATTTCTAAAGTCAAGAACATATAGGTTTATAGCACTTTTCCCCTCACTTTTTTAAAATCCTCACTTGAGGATATTTTTCCATTGATTTTTAGAGAGAGTGGAAGGGATGGAGGAGAGGGAGAGAGAGAGAAATATCAACATGAAAGAGACACATCCATTGGCTGCTTCCCACATGTACCCTGACTCAGGCTGGGAATCCAACCCATGATCTTTCAGTCAATGGGCTGATGCTCTAACCACTGAGAAAAACTGGCTAGGGCAGGTTTACAGCACTTTTAGTTATGATTTTATCTTATTTTGAGATCATGTTTTTCTAGCAAAAATGTAACTAATTTTATAATGGAAATATAGGATTCACTTGATTATAGGAAGACGTAATCACTATAATCACTGCATTCTGCTAAGATAGCATTATATGACCAGCTGGTGTGGCTCAGCTGGTTGAGCATTCACCAGGAGATTGCCCATTCAATTTCCAGTCAGGGCACATGCCCTGTTGCTGGCTTGATTCATAGAAGGGGGCATGCAGGAGCAGCTGATCAATGTTTCTCTCTCATGGATGTTTCTATCTCTTGCTCCCTCTTCCTTCATCTCTTTGAAATCAATCAATTAAATAAATAAATAAATAAATAAAATCAATTACAGCATTATATAAGCTATAATTTTTCACATATATAAGCTATAATTTTTCACATCAATTTCTTTTAAATGGGAATCAGGATATCACTAAAGGTATCAGCTGGCTAGCCAAACAAATAATTTATGAAAGAAAGCAGACATTCAAATTTACTGAGCATTTATTATGTGTTATTGGGCTATATTTTCGATATAGTAAAAAGTATATTTGATCTTTGTTTCTGGTTCTTGGCACAAACCCTTGGGATTTCCTGAGTGATAGGAGTGTCTTTGGTTATTAATAAAGAGCCCCTTTGAGCACACCAAGTTTATGCTAATGAGGTGACTTGGGTGGGGCCTCTAGATAACCTTAGATTGGGTGGGACTGGTCACCACAGTGACCAAATGATTAGAAGGTTGGAACTTTCAGCCAGACCCAGGGACCTCTCATTTTGGCCTGTTTCACGTAAATGAGGTTTCCAAATTGTACAGTTCTGATTGGCCTAAATCATGCAGTTATGAATGGTTGGTATAGATGCAAATGAGGATAGTATTGGCATAGTTCTGACTGAACTGGGCAGGTCCCAGTCCCTTGGTAGAAAGACTAAAACCAGGGTTTCCCCGCTGTGGTGGACTCAGACAGCATAAACAAGTGGAGGGTGGGGGAGGCATTGTGTACAGAGTTCAGTCAAGACATTTGCTCTCAATAAACTTACATTTTAAGGAAAAGAATAAATAATAGCGTATACCAGGTTGTTATAAGTACTATAAAGAAAAATAAATTCAGGTCAGGGCTAGAATAACAGGGGGTGGGGAGTGGGTACCAGTTTATATAGGATGGTCAGAGAAGACTTCTGACCAGGTGACACTGAGCAAAGATCTTAGAGGATGTAAAAGATCCAGCCATGTAAGTATCTGGGGGAGAAGTTTTCTAGCAGAAAGAGTATCATGTACAAAGTCCCCAAGGCAAGAGCACTTGGTGTGATGGAGGAACAGAGAGGAAGCCAGTGTGACTAGAGAAAGAGAACAGAATGGCCAAAGAGGCAGAGGGGAGCTAGATTGTATAGGGCAGTGGTCGGAAAACCACGGCTCACGAGCCACATGCGGCTCTTTGGCCCCGTGGCATGGGCCACAAAGTTTTAATTGCACTGTATGTGCGTGCCCGCACGTGGTATTTTGTGGAAGAGCCACACTCAAGTGGCCAGTTTGCCAACCGCTGGTATAGGGCCTTATAAGCTAGTGCAAGGACTTTGGATTTTAAATGAGAAGCCACTGGGTTTTGAGCAGAGTGTCATAATAACCAGAATTCAAACCCAAGACTAATTTAAATGGTTATATTCTTTGTACCATGTTATGTTATCAAAAGGCTAACGCTTAAAAGAAATAGACTGTAGTGACACAGGGCTGGCCTCCATATCCCAGTGTTCCACTTAGCCCCACCTTGCCTATCTGATACCTCCCTAACTTAATAGCTCTCTACTCTAGATAGGCTAATGTCCTTGCTCTCTAACTTGCTCCTTTCCCAACTTCCTCCCACCTTTGAGAATATTCCTGTGTGCTCACCAGAGTCCAGCAGAGTGACACTCAGTGGGTATATAAGTAATTACTGATTAACTGAGTTAGCCTTCCTTTTATATCATGACAGTCTTTAAGGCAGAAGATATGAATGAACATGAGCTAGCAATGAGACCTGAACTCTAAACCAGACCTGACTAGGTATTAACTAGGTATGTGGCACCACTCAAGTCATTTCATGTGCTGGGTCTCTTTTCACCAACTGTACATGACATTCAGGTTGAACTACCATATACTGCGTACTTACTATTTGCCATTGTACTTTTTATTTGTGTGGGTGGATTTGTTTTTCTCATGAAATCTTTACAACTCTGAGGATTAAATGATCTCTAAGTACTCCACCACTGCTCAATGCTAAAATTCAGTAATAACAAAGACGCTCTAACAAAATTTAAAAAAGCTCTAGTCCCAGAATGATGCTGTGTAACCAAGGAATTATTTTGCAAGCCAGAATTTGGCTTAGAGAGGCTCTACCAGTGTACAAATGGGACTGGGTTGATTATATGCTGCTGGAGAGCAGGAAACACATTCTTCTCATTTTTGTATTTGCATAACCACACACTCGCACACACATCCCTCTAGATGACACATAAAGGTAGATCTTACAAAAGTTCAAGGAAACATCTCCTTTTATTGACTGTCTTTATAAAGCAGAGCACTCTCCTTAGAAACTATAGCAATGTGTCAAAACATCAAGTTATTAATCATCTATCCAAACTTATTATCCTAGAGAGCAATGGGAATTTTTATTTAGAAAATCCATTAAAAATCAATTGTTATTTCTGTATTCCCATCTGAGAACTTTTTTCATGTAGATTGTTTTTTACTTCTTTTGTTGAGCTTACCTGAATTTGTGTGTGTGTGTTGGGGGAAGGCAGCGGAGTCAGGGAAGTATGGGAGAGGGAGACCTTATAGGATCATTTGCTAGCTAAGCACCAGAATTAATCCAAGCCTCCATCAACTCCTTCTAAATTCCTAAATATGAAGAGCTCTTCCTAGCCCGGCTGGTGTGGCTCAGTGGTTGAGTGTCAACCTATGAATATATTTTAAAGATATCTTCCTAAAAGTTTTTATCAAGATAAATATCACATGATCTTACTCATTTGTGGAATATAATGAACAACATAAACTGATCAACAAAAATAGAACCAGAGTCATAGAAGCATCGAACAGACTGTCCAACCTATGAGGGAAGGTGGGGGATCGGGAGGTAAGAGATCAACCAAAGGACTTGTATGCATGCACATGAGCACAACCAATGGGCACAGGGATGTGCTGGGGGGTGGGGGCGGCCGGGGAGAAGTCAAGGGGGAAAACGGAGACTTATGTAATACTTTACAAAATAAAGAATTTAAATTTTTTAAAAAAGTTTTTATCAAGATTCAAGTATCAGATACCCCAAATTTCAAATTATAAGGACCATAGTTTACTGGAATCTAAAGAAGCAGAATATTTTGCATACTGCCCTCCATAACCACCACCATCTGGGATTTATTCAAAAATAGTGTCACAATGACCCATTTATTTTACATCTAAGAATTGTGTCCCTTAATAAACCTAAAGCACAAAAATAAATAGAATGTTTACATATACACTTCTTTTCACTTGAGTGTATTTAAAATGTCAAAAAGTAAAGTGATACTTTTTGAAAAGATTTTTATCAAAATGAATTGAATCTAAAAGGGTTTTCTGCTCAACCTGGTTAATAAGAAAACTCTTTTCTAAGCATTCTAGTTCCATGTAAGCAATTTTGTTATTTATAAAACTAGGTTTCACCCAGCTGGTGTGGCTCAGTGGTTGAGTATAGACCTATGAACCAGGAGGTCAAGGTTCAATTCCTGGTTAGAGTATATCCCCGGGTTGCGGGCTCTTGCTCCAGTGTGGGACATGCAGGAGGCAACTGATCAATGATTCTCTCTCATCACTGATGTTTCTATCTCTCTCCCTTCCTTTTATTGAAATAAATAAAAAAATATATTTTAAAAAAACTAGGTTTCAATTTCTCCTATCACTGACATTTTTTTCTTTGTGACTTTTCATTTTTTAAAGGATGTCCTAGCTAAAACTTTTAAAAGACTACAGAGCAAATCAATTTATTTGTCATTACAGCTAACATCCACACTAGGAACTACTCTAAACTGAACACTCTTTATGTGCTTTTAGCTGATATCAGCTTTAAGCAAAATCTGAATCTCCATCCAAATCAAATCAAAGTCTAGTCATATCAAAAGCATCATGGCGGGGGGTGGGGGGGGTGTAAGATCCTCTTCATTTGACAGACTCTAATGCTCTAATTTATACTTCAAAAAAACAAATAAAATTCAACCAAAAACACATTACTTACAACAAATGAGAAAATGCTAGCCTAGCCGAAACCGGTTTGGCTCAGTGGATAGAGCGTCGGCCTGTGGACTGAAAGGTCCCAGGTTCGATTCCGGTCAAGGGCATGTACCTGGGTTGCGGCACATCCCCAGTAGGAGATGTGCAGGAGGCAGCTGATCGATGTTTCTCTCTCATCGATGTTTCTGACTCTCTATCTCTCTCCCTTCCTCTCTGTAAAAAATCAATAAAATGTATTTAAAAAAAAAAGAAAAAAAAAAAGAAAATGCTAGCCTATGAGGTGCTTATGAAAATGATGTCATGTTGTGTCTTATTCTGAAAATTAGGTTTACATTGTTTTTATATAGCTTCAGTGAAATTGACCTGACTTTTAAAAATTAACTGTAAGCCCTGGCCAAATAGTTCAACTGGTTAGAGCATCGGCCCGACACACCAAGGTTGCAGGTTCCATCCCTGGTCAGGGCACATACAAGAAGCAACCAATGAATGCATAAATAAGTGGAACAACAAAGCAATATTTCTCTCTCTCTCTCCCTTCGAGTATCTCTCTCTCTCTCTCTCTCTCTCTCTCTCTCTCTCTCAAATCTATAAATATTTTTTAAATAAACCACTATATTACAATAGTACAGCTCCAGACTAAACAGAAAATGAATACTAAATATCAAAGGTATGATCTTCCATTTACCATAACAGTGATAGTATATGTAATGAGCAAAGACTAAATTATGACTGCCTATGTGTTATTCCTGGTTCCACCACTTTCTAGCTTCGTGATCCTGAGCAATAAAGTCCACTCCTCTGTGCCTCAGTTTCCTCACCTTAAAAATGAGAATAACAAGAGAATTTTCATGTGGTTGTTGTGAGAATGAAATGAGATAATATGAAGCTAAATTTAGAACAGTGTCTGGCATATAAAAGAACTCAATTAAAGATGGCTATTATTATCAAACTCAAGAATAAGAAAAATGTACTTGGCAATAATAAAATCAACTAGGGACATATTGAATGCCAATTATATATCCACTGCTGTGCCAGGAACTGTAGCTAATTGAAGAGAAACGTACAATGTATGGTCTCTCTATTCCCATAAAACTAACAGCGATCTCTCTAGTTGGAATGACAAGGTCAAAAAGCATAAATTAATTAAAGAATTCAGAATATAAGCAAGCGTGAAACTGTGAAAACAAATTGCCTGCAAATTCAAAGAAAAATAAAAGATAGCTAACATTTCCTAAACACTATGTTGCAGGTACTGTTTTAAACGCATGAGATTTAATCCTCATAGCCTTATGTAGATATTATTAACTCCATTTAATAAATGAGAAAATTGAGAAAAAGAGAGGTAAAGTAACATATTACATAGCTTATAAGAAGCAGATCTAGGATTCAAATACAGGTGGCCTGACTCCTGAGCCTGCTCATCTAACTAATAAACTATAGTTGGGCAGGGAACTAAACCAAAAATACTACCATTTACTGAATGACTACTATGTGCCAGACACTATACTAAGCACTTTCAAACATCCCATTTTAACAATACTATTCATTTTTAAAATGGAATGACAGCCAAAACCGGTTTGGCTCAGTGGATAGAGCGTCGGCCTGCGGACTGAAGGGTCCCAGGTTCGATTCCAGTCAGGGGCATGTGCCTCGGTTGCGGGCACATCCCCAGTAGGAGATGTGCAGAAGGCAGCTGATCGATGTTTCTCTCTCATCGATGTTTCTAACTCTCTATCTCTCTCCCTTCCTCTCTGTAAAAAATCAATAAAAAATATATTTAAAAAAAAATAAAATAAAATGGAATAACAGATAAAAAGGGGAAATAACCTATTCAAGGTTAGCAGTACACAGAGGAGCAGAGACTCAGTCACAGACCTACTGACCCTAAAGCTCATGCTTTCTGATTTCACTGTCAAAAGCAAAGGAAGGCTTAGTTAACAAGTGGCAGGAGTTAAGTACCACTAGCTATCCAATGTGTATAATTTGGGTAGCTAGTGAGGTAGGAAAAGATATTAAAGAAAGAAGAATAGAATGAGCAAAAGCTAGTGATTAGGTATGTTAAGAAGGAAAGCCTGACTACAGCAAAGGGTGTAGAGAAGAAGACAATATGGCTAATTTGGGTTAAGATGACAGAGAGGGTAAAAGCAAGGAGGAATGTTAAGATCTGATGCAGCAAAAATTCAGAGCCACTCAGGCGCTTGAGAAGGTGAGTGGTATAATGAAAACAGGATTTTAGATATACTGCAGATAGCATTATCAGGATGCGCCTGAATGAGAACAGAGACACTGAGAGAATGCCGTTGGAATACACATGCTGAGATCATGAAAACTTGAGAGGGTGGCAATAAAATAAAAAGCAAAGGGCAAGTATGAAAATAACTTTGAAAGAAAAACCTACAGAGTTCCATGATAATCAGTTTTAAGAGTTCAACTGTTTTTTATTTTTTGTAGACAAAATAATATCAATAAATATCAATATTTATGGATAATATCAAAATAATATCAAAAAATTAGCAATAAATTAGTGATCTATTCTTCAATATCAATAAATTAGTTATCTATTCTTCATAACTTAGAGGCTATTATTATTTTTCCTATATTTGCCTCAGCAATACCTGCTCAGACCCGTCATTCCACAACAGGCAGAATTAAGTGTTTTTCTTCTGTACCCCACACATACTAACAACAACCCTCTGTACCGAGCAGTCAACCTTAGCTGTACCTACAACAACCCACACAGTGGCCTCACAGTGACCTGCTGTATTTCAGGGTTGTTATAATATTAATATAATGCATGTAAAGAATGTTTCATACTGCCTGGCACCCAGTATATACCTAAATGTTAGTTAGTAATGTTATTAATGGTTGACTCCGATGTCCCTTGGGCCCAATTCCCAATCAACAGTTAAACCTTATCAATTCCATCACCAAAGAAACCTCTCCTATCCTTTCCTTCCTTTTTACTGTCACAGCCCCTAATGGTGTCTCTGAACCCAGTGTCTCCCTTCCAATTCAATTTACACATTCCTAAAGAATTAAATCCAACTCCCCCTAATTCAGCACTTCAAGCCCTTCCTGTTTGGACCCCAACTTACCTTTCCAAACCTATTTTCCACTACTTTCTGAAGTCCATCACTCTAGCCAAACCAAATCACTTTACTTTTTTCTATATACAACTCATGCTGTCCCACTACCATGACTTACTCATTTTATTCTTTCCTGGGATGCTCTTCCGCTCTTTACTGTCAAAAGTTCAAATTCACCCTGACCAGCTTGACTCAGTGGATAGAGCATCGGCCTGCGGACTCAGGGGTCCCGGGTTCGATTCCAGGCAAGGGCATGTAACTTGGTTGTGGGCATATACCCAGTGGGGAGTGTGCAGGAGGCAGCTGATCGATGTTTCTCTCTCATCGGTGTTTCTAACTCTCTATCCCTCTCCCTTCCACTCTGTAAAGAATCAATAAAATATATTTTTTTAAAAAGAAAAAGTTCAAATCCTTTCCATCACCTTTCCAGACCTAGCTCAAATGCCATAATGCCTTCCTACACCATTCCCAACTGAAAAAGATCTCTCTCCCCCTGGAATACCTACATAATGTTATTTATACCTCTTCTAAAATTGTGATCCCTTTCAACCTTATATTTCAGTTATGTGCTCCATAGAAACCCTTTTGAAAGGATCCATGCCAGTTCCTATAGTATTTAACACATAGCCTCATGCTCAAACGTAGAATGATTTCACAGACATTAAAATGAGATTTCGCCCCAACAGAAAACTTTCATCGTTGAACCAGAATTTTCTGATCTAACCTGTATTACAGCTCCCTCACGAAGAGAAATTGCAACACAAAGTACTGTATTTCCTAGCCAGTGGTCATGTTAATTTTTTTTTTTAATGCCTGGATTAAACAGGCCACTTACTCTTCTTTCCATTTTCAAATCACCCGGTCTCAATCCCTTCCCATCGAAAACTTCCCACTTCTCAAATTGTACATGGTGTATTTAAATTTAAAAGCAAAGTGATAGACTGTTCTTTAATACCGAAAATAACTGTAACTCAGGACCAACTAGTTCTGCCTAATACAGTACAGCCAAGCTCCCAAAAACACAACAAACAACAAGGCTGAGGATCACCATTTTCCAAGTAAAGTTGCTGCTGATGACCTCCTATTGATAAAGCTCTGAGCTGATTTCCAGGCACAAGAAATGGCCAGTATTTGACTCACTCAGATAGTCTCCCTCAGAACCTACTTGTGGGGATGTTGTTTTAAGACGAACAATGACATTCTGAAATCCACCACGGGCTCTACCGTGTCTTACTTATGTGATTGTGGCCAAGTCCCTGAGCTGCTCTATGTATCGGGTTTGTAAACAACTGCCTCACAGGCTTGAAATACAAATGTATATGCAAACCTTTTGCTACAAAAGGCAGATGTCAACTGAAATGTTTTCGGTGAATTCTCTTCGTTAAAACAGAAGTCATCTTCCTCCTCAAATACAAGTCACTGTATCTGATGTCCAAATTTATTAAAGGAAGAGCTGTTTTAAGTCACCCAAACACAAGCACTCTCCACTTCCCTTAATTGAAAGCTGCTGATTTCCAAGGAGCTGGAACTGAGCAGAATGTAAACTTAAAGTCTAAATCAGTAAACAACAACCGATGCAAACTGATCAAAGAGGAAAGAGAGGTGGGGGGGCGGGGGCGGGGTGGAGGCGGATGACAGGAAATACTCGGCTGACCACTGCGCCCAGTCACCTCACTCTTGCATCTCCAGGTGACACACACACACCCTCCCACCCTGGGGCTGTCAGCCTGCTGTTCTGGCCCCAACACCAGGAGGGCATAACTCTAAGAAGAGACTCGAGCTTCCTTCCAGCTGGGGCTCGGGACCCTTGGGGAGTCCGGGCCTGACAAGGCTGGGGGATGACAGCTCGCCATCGCCAGAGTGGAAAGCCCGACACGGTTTCAGGTGTGGCCTTGGCCGCAGCCGCACCCGGCTCCGCGTCCCAGCAGCCTCCCCCAGGCCTGTTCCTGGGATGGCCCCCACCCCCCAGCTCGTCCCCCTGCTCACTGGCTTGGCTGATCCGCTGAATATTGCCGCTGCACGTCTGGATGATGCTGCTGAAGTCCCGAGGCGGGGGCCCCGAGGGCCCCGGGTTCCGGTACATGTCTAAGGGACCGTAGGACATGACGAGGAGCTGAGACCGACTCGCCCTGCACCGCGGTCCCACCGGAAGCAGCCACCAAACCCAACCGCAGGCTGACTGGGAAACCGGGAAGAGAAAGGGCGGGGAAGGGGCTGAGGCTGCGTGCGCACTTACCCCACCCCCACGCAGTGCGCATGCGTCTGCCCCGCCCTGCCCCACAATGCGCCTGCGTGGCTGGGCGAGTGCCCTTGCAGCGGTTCTCAACCTGTGGGTCGGGACCCCTTTGGGGATCCAGCGACCTTTCACAGGGGTCGCCTAAGACCATCGAAAACACATATATAATTACATATTGTTTTTGTGATTGATCACTATGCTTTATGTTCAGTTTGTAACAATGAAAATACATCCTGCATATCAGATATTTACATTTCGATTCATAACAGTAGCAAAATTACAGTTATGAAGTAGCAACAAAAATAATTTTATGGTTGGAGGTCACCACAACATGAAGAACTTAAAGGGTCCCGGCATTAGGAAGGTTGAGAACCAAGAGCCTGGGCCTGGAATGCCTGGCGGGGCGATGACGTCACGTCGTTGGAGCTGGGATTGGAGGAGCTGGGGGTGCGGTGTTGTTTCTCAGCAGAGCACGGTGACAGAAGGCAAGAATTTTCGATTAGCATAAAATTGTGCCAGATGACCTCAGCTCTAACATCCTTTTCTGTTCTATTCTGAGAATTCAGGCCCAAATATGGGAGTATTAGACAACGTTGAAAATCGGATCCTTAACCAAACTCCTGAAATTCCTCATTCTACTTCCATCCTCTATGGCTTTGTTAGTATTTGGAGTACTTTTATGGTTTACAAACCACTTTCATTTCTCCTTCCACCCCTCTTCTAATCAAAACTATAAAATAATATAAGATTTATCGAGCAATACTATGTGTGAATCATCACTGCAATTCAGTTGTTCATAAGCTCTTTCACAGCAAGGGACCATGTTCTAACTATATTTTTACCTTCAGAACAGATAATGTACAATTAATTTTTTTATACAATTAATTTTTTATTTTTTATTTTTAAATATATTTTATTGATTTTTTACAGAGAAGAAGGGAGAGGGATAGAGAGTTAGAAACATCGATGAGAGAGAAACATCGATTAGCTGCCTCCTGCACGCCCCCCACTGGGGATGTGCCCGCAACCAAGGTACATGCCCTTGACCAGAATCGAACCCAGGACCCTTGAGTCCGCAGGCTGACGCTCTATCCACTGAGCCAAACCGGTTCGGCTACAATTAATTTTTTAAATGTTGAAGTAAAGTAACTGAACAAAGTAAGCGTCATTATTTTCCCTTTTACAATTGACAAAATTAAGACCACAGAGGTTAATTTGACTGTAAAACCCAAACACTAAGCTAACTCCATTGTCATCTCACTACTTTCCTAAAACGCATTCTCATATTCCCAAATTCAGTCTTCCTCAAAATCTCATCCAAATAGCCTCTTCGTCTGTATCCCAAACCAGGATTTCTTGGAGAACTAGACCCTCAAAATGTTTAAATCATTTCTGTAATTTGTAGTGTATGACCTCTTCCCATAGAAGATGGCATTCTAAGGACTGAAGGGTCTCAGGTTTGATTCTGGTCAAGGGCACATGCCTGGGTTGTGGGCTTGATCCCCAGTGCGGGGGGGGCATGTGAGAGGCAGCCGATCAATGATTCTCTCTCATCATTAATGTTTCTCTCTCTCCCTCTCTGAATCACCATTATACTGGGTGGGACAAAAGTAGTTTTACAGTTGTTTGTATGGAAAATAATACAATAATAAATAATAATAAACTTAAAAAAAAAGAAGATGGCATTTTGTGAACTATGGTAAATGGAAAGACATGGGTAGGATTTGGGATAGGGAGCTCCAGATAGGGAGAAGTGAAGGGGAACTGGTAGTGTTTGTTTCCTGTGTTCACCCCACCCCACCCCAGCCTGCTTTCCAATCTCTGGGGAATGGTAAAGAGAGGAAGCTGCTTGCTGGAGGGTACCCCAAAGGGGTGAATGCATTCAGCCTTAGAGCTTTTGCAAACTAGTCTATCTCTATTTTTTAAAATATATTTTTATTGCCGAAACCGGTTTGGCTCAGTGTATAGAGCGTCGGCCTGCGGACTGAAAGGTCCCAGGTTTGATTCCGGTCAAGGGCATGTACCTGGGTTGCAGGCACATCCCCAGTGGGGAGTGTACAGGAGGCAGCTGGTCGATGTTTCTCTCTCATCAACGTTTCTAACTCTCTATCTCTCTCCTTTCCTCTCTGTAAAAAAAACTCAATAAAATATAAAAAAAAATAAAGTAAAATAAAATATATTTTTATTGATTTCAGAGAGGAGGGGAGAGAGTGAGAGAGATAAAAACATCAATGATGAGAATCATTGATCAGCTGCCTCCTGCACGCTCCCTACTGGAGCTCGAGCTCGCAACCCAGGCATGTGTTCTTGACTGGAATCAAACCTGGAACCCTTCAGTCCACAGGCCAATGCTCTATCCACTAAGCCAAACCGGCTAGGGTTATCTGTATTTTTGTTGGAACATTTATAAGAGCATTTCTTTCTCTATAAAGAGACAAGTAACATTTGGGGACTCTCACTCTGGTTAAAGCCCTACCATTTTCTAGAATCCATGGTTTTATGTCATCTTATAGTAAACTGTACTTTTTTAAAACTATAAAAGAGCCTTTAGAATGTTTTCATTTACATTTTACTCTGTAAAGTGAAGTAATAAAGGTATTTTTCTCATAGCAATGGAAGACACTGTGGTTGCTGTTATTGTTTTCTTTCTCCATCTAAAAGTAAAAGTAGGCCCTAGCTGGTTTGGCTCAGTGGATAGAGCACCGGCCTGCAGACGGAAGGGTCTTGGGTTCCATTCCGGTCAAGAGCACATGCCTCAGTTGCAGGCTCAATCCCCGGCCTGGGCCCCGGTTGCAGTGCTTGGAGCGCATGTGGGAGGCAATCAGTCACTGTGTCTGTCTCTTTCACAGACACATCAATGTTTCTCACTGTGTGTCTCTCTCCCTCCCGTCCACTCTCTCTCAAATCAATGGAAAAATATCCCCAGGTGAGGCTTAACAAAAAAATAAAATAAAAAGTGGTTATTGCCCTGGCTGAATAGCTCAGTTGGTTAGAGGATCGTCCCCATACACCGAGGTTGTAAGTTTGACCCCGAGTCAGGGCACATACAAGAAGCAACCAATGAATTCATAAGTAAGTGGAACAACAAATCAATGTTTCTCTCTCGGCCTCCCTTTCTCTCTTTCTCTTTAAAATCAAATTTTGAAAAAGAAAAGAAAGGATAGCACAGGACACAGATGGATAGCCACTTTTTATTTGACTTGATTTTTAGAGAGAATGGAAGAGAAAATGGCTTCTTGTGTGTGCCCTAACCATCTGCAACCTTTCCTTCTCAGTGTGATGCTCTAACCAGCTGAGCTCCCTGGCCAAAGCCTTGTGTATTCATTCATAGCAATACATTTTTACCTTGCAAATACTAGATGTCAAGTGAACATATACCGAATTTACACATGAATAATAAAAAATAATCACAGTTTCTTAAATGCTTTCTCAGGCGATGTGAACAAATTTTACAAACATTTATCAGTAATACCCAAGATAAAGCCCATGAGATAAAGATCACCTGTGGTCTGACAAAGTTAGGTTTATTAACTGAATGCTGTAAGGGAGACCGCACACCAGAGGAATCTCGGAGCATCACATCAAGCACAGTAAGAGATAGTTATTCTAGGATTTGGGGGGGGAATGGAGTGTAGGTAAAATTTAAAAGAATTGTTTCAGGATAGCCTCAAAGCATACCAGGTTATTTGTAAAGATATTCTCATCAGGCCTGAGCTGATAAGAGGACTCAGATCTGTTTCCTTGGAAACTACAAGGTGAAGATAAATATGGAATGTTGTATCTGGAAACTCCTTATCTGAAGCTTTGCATCCGGGTTGGAAATTGAGGCTGCTTCTCTGTGTCAAAATAACTCAGATCCTCCAAGCAAGAATGTTCCATTCTGCCTGATATTTCAATTTGCAAGTTTTCTTGAACTCTGTGATTTTAAAGAATAAGTTTCTCAGCATTATGTCCTTTTGTTAATTGATAAAAACAGTTTTCATGGTTGGCACCCATCAAGATGAGATTAGCTCCTTGGTTACAGATAAGGAAACTGGTTCTCTCTAGAGGTTCTAGGACGTACTTGCCCAATGTCATACAGCTATTATGTTGCAGAGCTAATTCATACATAGTTTATGGCCCCGCAATTCTACACCTAACTATAAAGTCAACGTATATGTGTTTCAAAAACCAAGTATAGGAATGTTCAAAATAGCAATTTTTAGGATTAAGCAGTACTTTTCTGTATTAACTGTTGTTGTAATTGACATACAATAGAATGCACAGATATTAAGTGTTCAGAGAATTTTGACACTTGTCTATACCCATGTTACCGCCACCCAAACCAAGATATAGAAAATTTTCATCATCACCCCAGAAAGTTGTTTTTTTTTGCAATAACCCGAATAATTTTATTTTAAACATTTACCAAATTTAAGTTGTGCTAACTTCTGATGCATAGAAGTATCAACATACTATAAGTGTGTGCATATATAAATATATAGATACATAATTCATATACATGGTAATATTTGGACCTTTACCAATTCAATTTCAATTGTGTCAAATATTTCATCTTTTACAATAATCCTAAAATGTTCAAGAGAACCTTTAATCTATCTGAAGTAAGGAATATAATCCTGGCTAGGACTGGTGTATGGGGGTGGGAGGGTCCTAGTTGCTCCTAACCCGTACAGGGTGCCTTGGCGCAAATCAGAAGGAGCCGCATTGCCTGGGCAGACACCATGCACCAGTCCAGTCTGCTTGGTGAGTGGAGCTCAGCAGGATGTCAGCTCCCATTGGCTGCCTCAGCCAGGTGCCCTTGTTCATGGCACCACCTGCATACAGGTGGCTGGCAGGCCTGGACGGGGCTGCTCAGTGCTGGTGCGAGCAGAGCATGGAGATCTGGCCATCTTCGCGCAGCTTGCTCTTAAAAAAGACTGATTTCATTTGGATGAGTCTGGCCGGGTAGGGGTCCCTTCTCCTTCTCACCACTTCTGATGATTTAGCTGAAGAAGGCCATTCTTCATGTTCAAGTGTGCAGAAGGCTGTGCAGCCTCCGAGTGGGCTTTCAAGGTTTAATCTTAGGAAATAACCAATGTTGATTCTTGATTCCTAGACAATGATGCTGTCAAGCTGACTATAGGAACTTTGCAATTTCCCTTTTCTCTCGGAGCCTCCGCTGGGCCGCCTTAGCCCGGGCTCGCGCAGCGGGGCCGCGGTCAGGAGAAAGGAGCCGGCGGGGACTCTCGGGCCGCGACCGAGCCCCGGAGCGGAGGATCGGGCCGGGCCGGGGACGCCCCCACCGGGAGCTCCGGCGGAGGCGGGGCCGCCGGGTTCCGCGCCCCGGAGGAGGCTGGCTCCGGGAGCTCCGCCGGGCCCCCACCTCCGCCCGCCGCCGCGGCCCGCCACCCCTCCCCAGAAAGTTTTTTTGAGCTATGCTCCTTTCTAATCAATTCCACTTACCCCCAGAAATCACTTTTTTATTTTTATCTTACACATTAGTTTTGCCTGTTCTTGGACTTCATAGTGATGCAATCATATTTCGTGTACTCTTCAGAGTTTGGCTTGTTTCAATTTACATGTTTTTGAGATTTATCTATAATGTTGCATATATCAGTAGCTGTATGACATTTAGTCCTCCAGGATATGTGCATGTATGTATTTATTTTAGAGAGAGAAGAAGGTAGAAGAAGAAAGAGAGAGAGAGGAGATTGGTTGGTTGCCTCCTGCACGTGCCCCAACTGGGGATCAAATGGCAACTTGGGTATGTGCCCTGACCGGGAATGGAACCCACAACCCTTTGGTACATGAGACGATACTCCAGCCAATTGAACCACACTGGTCAGGGGTTTGGTCTTTTTTATTGCTAAATAAATGTGTAAGGCTGAATAAATGTATAAATTAAGATGATTTACACAATAAAGGTGGTCATAAACATAGCCCACAGTCTTCGTCTGTTGGGGCTGCTGTAACAAAAATCACAGACTGAGTAGCTTATAAACAACAGAAATTTCTTCCAGTTCTGGAGGCTGCGAAGTCCAGGATCAAGATGTTAGCGTGGTTGCTTTATAATAAGGGCCCTCTTTCCAGTTCACAGCCAGCTCCTCCTGGCTGTGACCTCACGTAATAGAGCTTCAAAGGAATCTCTCTCTGGAGCCTCCTTCATAAAGGCACTAATTCCGTTCATGAAGGCAGAGCCTACGCACCCCCACCTCCTGATACTATCATGTTTGGGTTAGGATTTTGACATGAATTTTGGGGAGAACACAAACATTCAGACCATAGCACCTACAAAATAAGACTATCTTAAACTTCTTTAGAGAAAATAAGTTGTCATGGAGTCTATAAAATAGAATGACTAGGATGTAAGTGATAATATCTGAAAGGTACCTGTTATTAAACTAACACCAAGGTTTCAAACTAACACATTCTTCTCCTTAAGATGGTATCTCAAAAACCTTTCACTCATACCGTAAGCTCCTCCTATATTATATTTTGAATAAGGATAAAATATAAAATCAAGGAACAATGGAGCTGTGCAATATCCCACTTAAATGGAAGCCACATGAGGTCAGTCACTTTGTGGATGTTCTTCACTGCTGTATACTCATTGCCTAGCACAGTGCTTATAACAAAGCAAGCACTTAAACTGGATAAAGTCACAAAAGAAAGAGAATGAGCTATTCTCTGATGGACGTGAAACTCTCTATTAGCATAGTTAGGCTTTTAAATTTGTTTTTAAATATATTTTTTAGAGAGGGAGGGAAAGGGAGAGTAAGAGAGAAACATCGATGAGAGGCTGCCCCCTGCAACCGAAACGTGCCCTGACCAGAAATTGAACCAGCAACCCCTCAGTGTGTGGGATGATGCTCAACCAACTGAGCCACACTGGACAGGGCAGACTTCAAATATTTTAGGTTGACAAGCAAGACAAACTGTTTTTTTTTTACATATGGGTGTGTGTATTAATCCTCACCTGAGGACATTTTTCCATTGATTTTTAGGGAAAGACAGAAACATCGATGTGAAAGCAGCACATCGATTGGTTACCCCCTGCACAAGCCCTGACCAGGGCCCAGGCTAGGGAGGAGCCTGCAACCAACGTATGTGCCCTTGACTGGAATCAAACCCGGGACCCTTTGGTCCACAAGTGGATGCTCTATCTGCTGAGCCAAACTAGCTAGGGCTATATATGGTTTTTTATTGGTTTTTAGAGAGAGGGGAGGGAGAGGAATAGATAGAAACATCGATGAGAGAGGAACATCATAGAGATGGGCTGCCTACTAGGGATCAAGCCCACAACCAGGGCATGGTGCTCTGACTGGTAATTGAAAGGGAATCAAATGGCAACCATTTGGTTCCTAGGTCCTCAACTGCTGTGCCACAGCCACCGGTCAAAACTGACTGTTTTCTAAGTTGAAGGGAATAATAGGATTTACTGGTGAACCAGCAAAAAATAAATGAGAAAAAAAGCCACACCAATGATTATACTTGACTCAATATGAATTTTTATTAATGCACATTTGTCAAAGTCTGTACAAACCAAAACATTCCTGTTTTAAAATGTCCATTATCACAAACATACAAATAAACAAAAGGTGTTACCAAAAGTTAGCTACTCAATTTCATGGTAAAACAGTGTCATGATTTTTAAAAACCAAAATTGCAAGACTGAGGTTTCTTCCTTCCCTTTTTAGAACTTGTAGAAAGTTAGAAAATGCGTGAATTTGCTTTATATAAGTGCCAAGATCTTAAAAAAAGATTTAGTATAAAATATGCTTTTATATTGTCACTTCATGTAACAGAATTTCTCAAGTCTTTAAAATTAAACAAAAACCAGACTGTAACTTTTTTTTACAATCTTTTCCCCACAGTCAACATATGTGCATTTGAAAAATATTATCTGACAGTTTGTCTTTACCTAAAAGTTTCTCATTCAAAAAGTTAGAAAACTATTTAGCACTGCCTTTTCCCTTGCTTGGAGGGAAACATTACAACCCTTCCTAGAGTGATATAGAAACAGCAGAGCCTATTGTTTCTCTTATCAGAAGGAAGCCTCCCATTCCCACATCTGCCCCTTATATGCCTGGGTCCCCTTGTGAGAATGCTATCACACTGGTAAGTGTTTGCTTCTAGGAAATGCCTAGTAAGTTGAACTTCCTGCTACAATATTGGTAGCCTGAGGTACAAATGTCCTCTGCCCTCATGATTTCCTCTAACTCAAGTACCCCTCTGCGTTAATGATTCCAAGATAACTGGTTTTACTGTATCATGGCACACTACATGTCTCTAATTTCTTTCACAAACATCATATAGAGGATCTGAGAGTAAGGCTAGAAATGCAAACTTATCCCCTCTCCTAGAAAAGTAAAACCATGTGCCTGTTTATTGGGTCAAGAAGAGAGAATAGGACATGAACAATTCTGGCTAAGACCAAACTGCTTCTGAGAACAGCACCTGTTTTCAATGCATTTATGTTAAAAATAGGGAGTATACAGGCTGGAGAAGGTGAGGAGGGGAGAAGTTACAGTGATATCATTTCTTTCAACCAGACTCAGAGTTCATACTTGAGCAGCTGTACTGACCCCCCAAAAAGCTCTGTAGTTTAAATATTATCCCATTTTGAATCTGCTCATGTAAAAAAAAATGTTCTCTGACAATGGCCAAGTATGACAACTGATCTAACCAAGTAAGGGTTTTTGGTTTTTTGTTAAAAGAAGTGGCAGTGTGAGAATTTAAAACAGTCACATAAAAACGATCAGGAAAGGGGTAGGGGAGGGAAGTGTCCAGTACAACCTGGACAACCTTTCTTTCTGCCCTTACTTACAAAGACAGACCATTCAAATCTCTGCTACCACCCTAAGTATCTTCTTAAATGCTCTTCCAAGAAATCCTCCAAAAGGCACTTAACTCCATTCTTATGCACTGAATTGTTTCACCTTAACAATCAGTTTTTAAGACTCCAAGATAACAAGAAAGAAAAGATTTGATTCTTTTACTAAAAGCTAGAGTAGGACTTTTTTAAAAAAAGAGGCATCACTTTTACAAGAAGAACAAGCTAGGCTACCATTATTCCTTTGCCAAGAAAATTTCTTTTTTTTTTTAAATAAATAAAATTCTGGCTATACATAGTACAAAGTTCATACGTAATATACCTGGAAATAAACCCAAGGGTATACCCTGAAGCAAAAGGTTTATTGGAGAGAGAAAGCTTCATCCATTATACCAAGTCTTAAGGTGGCAGTTTTCAAAGTTCAGAGGGTGGCAGTGATATGAAATTAATGCCAAACTATTTGTTCATGGGTATGGCAGGATTCAACAACGGACAAAAAAAATCATTCTGCACATAACACTGAGCAGTAACCACCATAAAAAAGAAGAAGAAGAAGAAAAAAGCAGTACAGAGAGAGACAGAGCTAGTAGTACTGTGAGAAGGTGGGGGAAAGGGAGGAGAGAGGATTGGGAGTGTGAGAGTGAGAGAAAAAGAGCCTGAAACTCCAAACATTCAAGCATGCAATCATAACACAGTGAAAAACAGGTGTTTCCATTCAGCCCACTGCAATCACACAAAGGCTAACTGTAATAAAATAGAGATTTCTTAAGAAAACTTGCAGTTCCCAAGTCGCCAACCCTAACCCAGGAATCCATTTGCTGTTGCTGGGGACCTCCTTGTGGTCTCTCACGGAGAGGTTATAGCTCCTGACTTCTCCAACTTCTTGCTCTTGGACAAGGCAGCTGCTTGCTTCAGAAGCTCTCTGTTTTTGGCCTTAAACAAACAAACAAAAAAACAGTGCAAGAAGGATGTTTTAACAGGATAGGATACACTTTTCATGCAGATGCAGGCAGATGTAGATGGTCAGAAAGAGATGAACATATTTTATTATTTTTTAAAAGATATTTTATTGACTTCAGAGAGGAAGGAAGAGGGAGAGAGAGAGATAGAAACATCCATGGTGAGAGAGAATCATGGATCGGCTGCCTCCTGCAAGTCCCCCACCGGGATCGAGCCCACAACCCAGGCATGTGCCCTTGACCGGAATCGAACCTGGGACCTTTCAGTTCGCAGGCCGATGCTCTATCCAGTGAGCCAAACTGGCTAGGGCAAGAGATGAACATATTTTAGAGAAAACAACAGCAAGCTCTAGAGCTATATTTGGGGGAAAGAAGATATTTGCTGGAGGTTAATCAAGATACTTCAATCTCCTGGGATCCACCGTTACAAAAGGATGTTTTATGCAACACAAACAAACCATGGAGTGCCCTAATGTGCTGGATAAACAGAATTTATAATTCAGAAATTTGGAATCACATTTACTTTATCCCAAATTCAAAGAAAATATTTATTAATTCCTGTTTTTGAGGGGGAAAGATCAGAACACATCTAAGAACGAAACAATAGAAGACATGTATAAGGTGGATTAGACTTGTCAATACTTGGAAAAAAAATAAATCTAAGAGATGATCACTTAAAATGTAATCAATTAAACACACGAGTTACTACATAAAATGAGCAGTCATCACCTGCAATTGTTCTGTGACTTCTTTGTGGGTTTTCTCCATTTGGTTCATTTTGGCTCTCATCTGAGATTCTTGGTATTGAAAATCAGCCTTCAACTCTGTGATCTGAGGGAAAAGGCAAAGTAACCAGAATAAATTTCTGCGCAATAAAAAATGTTTCATTACCAGAGAACTAAATAGTACCCCAAATTAATAAAGTCCAGGGCTTTCCTGAAGATCCATACCTAAATCAAAGCCAGAGAATTCCATATCCTATTTTTCTAAGAATTTCCTGAAAATGACATAAAATCCTGTAGTAGCATTTCTGACACTTAACCACTAGCAGGTTTGAAAAATTTCATGTATACCTTCAAAAAAATTAGTGATTATAATACACTTTGACGCCTTTTCTTAAAATATGTTTTCACTGATTTTAGAGAAGGAGGAAGGGAGAGGGATAGATAGAAACTTCGAGAGAAAGACATCGACTGGCTGCCTCCTGCATCCCCCCCTACTGGGGATCAAGTCCGCAACCCAGGCATGTGCCCGGACCATGAATGGAACCAGTGAACTCTTGGTTCTTGGGTCCATGCTCAACCACCGAACCACACTGGCCAGGCTGACTGATGACTTGAGAATATCCATGAGAATAATAGCTGCTTCCGTGTACTGAATTTTTACCCTGCTCCAATAAAACTGATGAATCACTTCATTCAATACTATGATAACCCTGTGGGGAGTAATATTCTTCTTCCCATTTTATAGATGGGAAACTAAGGCTTAGAAAGGGCTAGGTAACATAGCCAAGATCATATAGGCTAGCAAGTAACAGAGCTAAAATTCAAACCCCAGGCCTTCTTCTGTTGACTATGCAATTCAAGAAGCACAGAGAAAAGCTACTTAAATCAGATAAATCAGGTGTAAGATGCGTTTTGAGGTGTAAGCAGCAACTGGAACATGAGCAAAGGAGAAGGGTACCTAAGCAAAGGGTACAGCAAGGGCATAGGCAGAGAGAATGAGATAACTGAGAGCTTGTTCTAATGGCTGATGTGCATGGGGAATGACAGGAAATGAGGCTAGAGATAGGGAGGCAGGACATGAAAGAGCCTGCATTCCAAGCCAAGGAGTGTGACTTTGATCCTGAAAGTTTTAGGGAACAAGCTACTATTTGTTTTTTGCTCCTTTTAAACCCTAACTTTGCAAAGCAGTAGAAACAAGTGTTCATTTTGTCTCTATTTTGCAAAAATCCTTTTATGTGCCATTCTGATCTAGTCCATGAAGAAAATATACTTGAGTCTACTTTCATCTGACAGTCATGTGGTAAAGTGGGAGAATATTGGTTTCTCCCATGAATCTCCATCTTACTGGAAGAAGAAAGCACAGCACAGTAGAAAGAACGGTATAGTGGTAATGACTTGAGTTCATTCCTTTGCTCTGCCATTTACTTAGTTATGTGAATCAGACACATCATTTACTTTCTTTAGGTCCATTTTCTCATCTGTAAAATGAGGTAGAAATTAGATTGAAAGACTGCATGTGAAGTTTTTTTTTTTTTTTAAATATATTTTATTGATTTTTTACAGAGAGGAAGGGAGAGAGATAGAGAGTTAGAAACATCAATGAGAGAGAAACATCGATCAGCTGCCTCCTGCACATCTCCTACTGGGGATATGCCCGCAACCCAGGTACATGCCCTTGACCGGAATCGAACCTGGGACCTTTCAGTCCGCAGGCCGACGCTCTATCCACTGAGCCAAACCGGTTTCGGCTGCATGTGAAGGTTTTAATGTTATAAATGTCTGTGTTAGCTCCTGGAATGAGTAACAGCATTCCAAACCCGGCACAAGATAATATACAGCTCAGGAGAAAAACAGCTAGTTGAAGGAATTGGAACCCTAAGAGAAAAAATATTGGAGGCACTCTTCATCTATAAAATGATAATGATAATAGCCCTGGCCGGGTAGCTCAGTTGGTTAGAGTGTCAGCCTAATTAGCCAAGGCTGCAGGTTTGATCCCCTGTCAGGGTACACACAAGAATCAACCATTAAGTGGAACAACGAATAAGTGGACCAACAAATCAATACTTCTCTTTCTGTCTCTCAAATCAATAAATGAAAATTTTAAAAGTCTTCATTTAAAAAATAAGATGATAATAATAATTCCTACCTTAAAGGGTTGTTATGAAGATACATTAGTTAATATGTATAAAGTACTTAGAATAGAGTCAGGCCCATAGTAAGCATCCAACAGAAGTTAGCTACTATTATTTTCATTAATATATTAAGGCAAAAATTAGATACTCTCTAAGAATGTGAAAATAAATATTAGACACAAATCAGAACAAGGATGGAAAAAGTCCCCTTAAAGAGGAAGGATGACTCATAGGACAACAGAATAAGACTTTACTGAAGATATTAATGTTTTGTTTTTCTCAAATATGGAACGCTTCATGAATATGCGTGTCATCCTTGCACAGGGCCATGCGGATCTTCTCTGTATCGTTCCAATTTTAGTGTATGTGCTGCCAAAGCGAGCACAGTGTGCTTAATAAGTGGGTCACTCAGGAAGGGGGTTGTCAGCAATGGAAGCGAAGTGACACAAGAGTCATAAAGGAAGGCCTACCTGAACACTGTCCAGGGAGAAGGGAGACCTCGCCCACATATTGTGAGTATTACTGTCCCACGGACATGCCATCCCAATAACAGAGATGGAGGCATCAGGTTCTCTTAGCCTGAGAGCATTAAAAATTCCAATTACATAACTACCTCCTCCTATCCCAATTCCATGTTCATTTAGCACTTTCTCATTACAACCTTCCAAGGAAGCTCATACTGAGAAAAATAATATCCAGTTACATGCCGTATTGTAAATTAAGAGGAAGCACTGTGGTTTTATACATTTTCTCTGTAAGCCTGGTTAACACAAGTTCTCCCTGAGAAATGAAAGCTCCCTCCAAATGCTGAGAAAATCAACTTTCTAAACCCACTTGAATGAGATGGATCCATTACAGTGATACCATGCCATGAGTTACCTTGGCAGACAACAAACCTCTCCCCAGGATATCCCAACCTTGCCACTGGCTCTCTCTCAAAGCATCCATGTTAAGTACCCAACTAAGAACAGTTAAATAGAGTTAGCATCGTGCCCTAGTCCACATAGCTTACCCTGTCATCATTCTGGCCTGAGAGGCACTAATTAAATCATACCTTCTTCTCCTTCTCTAAAATCATTTGATCTTTTTGATGCAGCATCTTCTTTAGAGTGGCCACTTCTTCCTTCAGTTGGGCAATGATGACAAAGTGGTCAGTGCCTGGTGAGTCCAGAGCCAGGTCTGGGGAAAAGCTGAGTAGAAAAATGGATAGAAAAAAATCATAACTTGGATGGATAAACTTTTTTCTTTTTCCCCTCTTAATTTTTATGAGTTTGAGTCAAATTGAAGATACACCTGGCAGCAAGGTCCCAACAGACAGAGATAAATGCTCAGGAAATTTTTTTTCTACCTGAGAACACACTGTAGGCCACTGACTTCAAGCTCAAGGGAGGAGCCACTATCTGAATTCCCAGCATTAAGCACAATGTCCACCCACGTCAGACTCAACAGCATTTGCTAAACTGCGCAGGCAAGGTACCTTGATCATCAGATAGCCAAGCTACAACCCACAGCATTCCTGCAGCATTTCCTCTCACATTCAGGACTACAATAAATGCCATTTCACAAGAGCAAACCTATTCTGTTTCAGGTTCACTGAGGAGCCCCAATTATTTATGGGTGAAAATCATCATTTTTTTGTGATTAGATAATTTCCCTAGAAACCGGACCAATGATCAAGAAGTTTAAGCACATGCATTTTCTTTAATGCTCCCCAGAGAGCTCCTCTTTTGATTCTGTTTTCTGCCCCAAAGCACTGTGATGTGGTACAGCTGCTAAGAAGCTGCTGCATTCCATCTCAGGAATGAACAGTCAGTCCTTTTAAAAAAATGATAAAAAGAAGATGAATTTAATAGGAAGGAAGCCAATTTTCCCTACACTACAACTGGTGGGTTAACTGACACTTCCATTATCAAGAATTCTGTGACTTTTGTTGTTGTTGTTCCACTTATTCATGCATTCATTGGTTGGTTCCTGCATGTGCTCCAACCAGGGATCGAACCCACAATCTCGGGACATTGGGATGATGTTCCAAGCAAACAAGCCACCTGGCCAGGGCATGAATTCTGGACATTTAGTTAGGAAAGGAACTAAGAAGTGGCAAACTCCCAAGTCAATCTCAACATGGGTTTTCAACAGATTCCTCCCACTAACACTATCTGAGAAGTTTAAAATCAATGATGCTAGTTGTTAAAAAGATACCTTGCAGAGGTAATAAGAAAGAGTAAACTTCACAGACACTTTGTACCCCATTAAATAAGCAAAATTCAGCCCTGGTAATCCTATATGCTGGTCTGTTCCCAAATCCACCACTGGCTGGAAGGGAGAGCTGAGATTGGGACAAGAATGGAAATAATTTCAAGGATTCAGGGAACAGTATATTAGTTGGTAACACTTCAGGATGCTGGGCCCATGGAGAAACAAAAAAAATGGTTGGGTCTAATACTCTGTTGGGAAGCAATCCACTGCACCAACACAGATGGGACACTCTAGGTATTAGGACAGTGGAGTTTGTAAAAGAAAGTATCGTTGAGAAGGAGGGATGAAAGGCATAAAAATATACATTTAGACAGGCTTAAAATGAAACAAAAATATTGAAATGCATCCCCGTCTCTCCTGATCTTGCATCTGCATTGCACTGTCTCTCTGTAGGCTAAGGAAGCATGGATCATCCCTTAGACTGAATAACACTACCTTAACTCCAACTTGTCTCTGCTCTGCCTCTCAAGGCTGTCTTCTATCCTGCCTGGAGGAGGCCATAGGCACAGATCATAATGAAAGGCATCCCACTGGTGACGTCTTAGAATTAGTGTGGTGAGTTATTTGTGGGTTGCAGAATTTAACTGCTATTAAATCCAGTTATATGTTCCTGCCTATTACTTAATAACAAGGTTAGATTTATAAATAAATATCAGTACTGCTTATTTATAAGATATCAAGTGGCTGGTGTAGTGACCCTAAGAGGTTCACTGAAAACCATACATTAGCTCCAAGCACACCCTAAAATATATTCCTGTTTCAGGAACTGTGTATGCATTTCAAATGGAAGCATGCACACACACTCCAATTGGCTCACCTGTCTCCATTGGTTGTAATTGACTCAAACTTGGGCTTTTTCTTTGGGATTTCATTTTGAATTGAAGACGTAGAAAGTGTTTTCTGGCTTTTAATGGCAAAAACAGAGAGATACACGTTAGAAATAAAAAAATAATAAAATATCACAATGAAAGTGCCAAATGGGACCAATAATAATATAGCTCTTCTTTGCAAGAGTTATTTGTTCTTGATTATCAAAATTCACCAAGGTGTTGATTTCATAGGTTCTGGATGTATGGGTGGTTGGTTTCCATAGGCCCCCAAAATTCTTTGCCTCAATTAAATATAAAATTAATACCTGCCTTATTAATTACGGAGAACAGTCAATAAAACTTTAATAAGTATAAATCTATCTTACAGTTTAAAAAGTACTTTTACATTGAATGTTTCATATGCTGTGAGGTATATACAAGATATTACTTCTACTTTGCAGAAACTGAGGCTCATCAATGTTATTGAGCTACCTAAGAATATAGCTAGTTAACAGTAAAGCTGGGACTAGACACCAGGTTGACATATTTGAACTCATTTTTCTTCATTATGTCTCTGTGAATCTACTGGTGTCTTGAATCCCACAATAACGCTAAAAATCAGTTTTAGCTGTAAGTAGTGAGTTCATCCTCTAAAACTGGTTTGCAACCCTTTTGCTTTAACAGTTGTCCACCATTGCTGAGCTTAAAGGATACGTGAGACCCTTTCTTACTTGCTCTCTTTCCAATATCTGACACCACTGACCATGCCATACTTTTATCCCCCCAACTGTATTAAGGAATAACTGACAAATGTAATTGTGTATATGTAAAATGTACAATGTGACATTTTGATATACATATACATTATGGAATGATTACCAAGATCAAGATAATTAATACATCCATAACCTCACATTGTTAACTTTATTTTTTTTATGATGAAAATGCTTAAGATTTACTTTCAGCAACTTTCAAGTGTATAATACCATATTAATTATAGTCACTGCTATATATCAGATCCTCAGAACTTATTCTTCTTATAACTAAAAGTTTGTACCCTTTGACCTATATCTCCTCATTTCCCACTCCTCCAGCACCTAGCAAACACCATTCTATTCTGTTTCAATGAAATTGGTTTTTAATAAAAGATTCCACATAAAGTGGTGCCATACTTTCTTTGTCTTTCTCTTTTTTCACTTAGCACAATGCCTTCCAGGTTCATCCATGCTCTCACAAATGGCAGGATTTCCTTCCTTTTTATGGCTGAACTAGAAGCCTGGTGCACAAATTTGTGCACAGGTAGGGGCTAGGCCTGGGGGGGGGGGGATGGCCTGTGGGAGGTTGGCCAGCAGTCACCACCCCCAATTGGGGGGGGGGGCGCAACTGGGGCGGCACCGGCAGGGGGAGGGGCCACGGGAGGGGCCATGGGAGGTTGAGAGGGGCTGATTGGGGCCCCTGATCAGGCTGGTTGGCCCCCTGACAGTGCACATCATAGCGACTGGTCATTCTGGTTGTTCCAGTCATTCGGTAGGTCGCTTGACTTTTATTCCTATGTAATAAAACCCTAATATGCAAATTGACCAAATGGCAGAATGAGTGGTCGCTATGATGCACACTGACCACCAGGGGGCAGATGCTCAATGCAGGACCTGCCCCCTGGTGGTCAGTGCCCTCCCACAGGGGGAGCACCGCTTAGCCAGAAGCCAGGCTCATGGCTGGCGAGTGCCAACAGCGGTGGTGGGAGCCTCTCCCATCTCTGCTGTAGGTGGGCGGTAAGGAAAGAGGGGTCCCAGACTGTGAGAGCCTCAGACTCTGAGAGGGATGTCTGGCTGCTGGCTGACGTCTGATCCCCGGGGGGATCTGGCCCTCAGGGGTCCCAGACTGCGAGAGGGTGCAGGCCGAGCTGAGGGACACCCCCCTGCCCCAAGTGCACAAATTTCGTGCACTGGGCCTCTAGTATATAGATAATGTTCCATAAATATACCACATTTTCTTTATCCACTCATCTGTTGAAAAACACTGAAGTTGTTTGGATATCTTTGCTATTGTGTAAAATGCTGCAATGAATTGGAGATGCAGGTATCTCTCTGAGATACTGATTTTATTTCCTTTGGATCTGTACCCAGAAGTGACTGCTGGATCATATGGTAGTTCTATTTTCAATTTTTTGAGGAACCACATTTTTTGCCACAGTGGCTGTACCAATTTACATTCCCAATAACAGTGTATAAGGTTCCTATTTCTCTACAATCAGACCAACATTTGTTCTCTTGTATTTTTTAATAATAACCATCCTAACAGGTGTGAGGTGATATCTCAATGTGGTTTTGATTTGCACTCCCCTGACAATTAGTGATATTTAGCACTTTTTCATGTATCTATTGGCCATTTATATGTCTTCATTGAAAAAATGTCTATCCAGGTCCTTTATCCATTTTTAAATTGTATTCTTTTTTTCTTCTTGGCTATTGAGTTGTATGTTTACATATTTTGGATATGAAATATATTCGGCCCACCCTTCTTGAATGCTTCTAGAGTTCTGTTCTCAGCCTCCAAAATGAGTTACATCAAAAACTGCTCTCATAACCGTTGGAAACAGTGTCCCTCAGATCACCTGCACAGAATCATCTGGGCTATTTATAAAACAATGCAGATGCCTGAATTCTATCCTAGACCCTATAAATTAAACCCTGGGGTGGGACCACAGGAATCTGCATTTTAAATAACCTCTAGTCTCACTGACAAGTGTATGGCCATATCCTAACCTCTCTTCTGAGTTCTAGGCTAAATTCCCACTAAATAATTCTTTTTGATGCTTCAACAAATTCAACTTTCAAAACGGAACTTCTCTTCTCCCCTTCCTATACTCTCTGTAAGTTAAGAATCTAAGAAACCTGAGAATTATCCTTTACTCACCCAGTTCCTGCCCATTTATATGTTCATCAAATCATCTAACTCTCCCTCTAAAGCAGGGGTGAGGAACCTTTTTTCTGCCAAGGGCCATTTGGGTACTTATAACATCATTTGTGGGCCATACAAAATTATCAACTTAAAAATTAGCTTGCTATATTTGGTCAAACATTTAATTAACTCACCCCTCTTGCCTTGGCAGGGCCAGACCAAATGATGGGATTGGACATTTCCCACCCCTGCTCTAAAGTATCTTCCTGAATCTGCCTCTTTGGAGCCACTGCCTCAGTGAAGTCTGTGTTCTGTTTTTAAAAAAAGATATGTTTTTACTGATTTTAGAGAGAGAGGAAGGGAGAAGGGAGGGAGGGTAGAAGGGAAACAGAAAGAGGGGGGAGGGAGGAGGGGAGGGAGGGAGGGAGAGAGAGAGAGAGACAGACAGACAGACAGACAGACATCTATTGGGGCTGTAGAACCAGGAAACTGGGTGAATGCGACACTCAACCAACTGAGCCACAGTGACCAGGGCCTCAGTGAGGTTCTTGTATTAACATCTCTCACCTGGACTTTACAAAAACAAACCAAAAGAAACCTTAACTAGCCCCCAGTCTTTTTTTCCTTTAATGTATTCTCCATAATAATCAGGGTTAATTTTTTTATTGACTCCATGATTCAGTTCATGTTCCTTACCAGATCGGCAGAATCCCTTTTCCTCCCATTTCCCAGCTCCTAACATAAGCTCCAATAACATAAAAGGATTTTCAATTCCCCAGAGTTCCACATCCTCTAGGTCTTTGTGTAAATGCTATTCCCTCAGCCTAGAACGCCTCTGCCCATTGCTTATCTGACGATTCTGACATCCTACGATAAAGCTCCACCACCAGCTCTTCTCCAGCCTTCCTAAGGCAGTCATTTACCACTGCCTCTCAGGCCTGTATCGTGACGTTTCCACTGTGGAATTAATGTTTCCATGCTTCCACAGAACTATACTGCAATGGTTTGATTACAGGTCTGCCTTCCCTACCAGACTGCATTCTTTTGGTGAGCAGCATGATTCTTTTATTCATCTCTGCATTCCTAGCAGAGTCCCTGGCCCATAAGAGTGCTTAATGTTTGCTAGATGAATAAATAAAATCATACTAGTAATAATAAACAGGAGTAACTAAAATATATCAAAAGCTTCCTATATGCCAGTTATAAAACTAATCACTATGCATGAACTATATAATTTATCTTCATAACAACTCCATGCGATAATGCTATTATTTATCTCATTCTACAAAAGAAAAACTTGTCCAAGTTCTCATGTAGAGAACCTGGAAAAGCCATGATTCAATCCAGAGCCAGAACTCTTCACAACACTACCAGGAAAAACCTAGAACAACTATCAGCCTCCTGGCCAAACAGCTGCATCCTTCAGAAAGTGGAAGGACCAATCTTCCAGGGAAATAATCCACTCTAAGGGTGAGGAGAACATTACATGTGAAAGCGGATTAAGTTCACAAACTCTTCAGGCACAATACAAACCAAGTCAGAAAATTCTGACACCTCATAGAAGTCACCGTGGTTCTTGGAAAACATATGAATTGTAAAATATGACAAAGGAGATTCCTCCAGAGGCTAGTAATAGAGAGAGAGAAAAAAAAAAAACACCAAGAAAAATGTATACATAATGATATCTTCTATGACTAATTGTGTGCGATTCCATCTGACCTATCAGCACCTCTAGGCCTATCTTATGCATCAGGGGGTTACCTGTTATAATGGCTGCCACTACTCAATCGACTGTACTGCTCCTTCTCCTGGTGGCTGGCGCGGGAAGAGCTGCTCAGGTGCTTCCTCTGCTCTTTGGTCTTCTGAAGGACCCGTTTGTATGAGAGTGTACACAGCCAGCACAGCAACTTCCCGTCTACCTGGAAGACAAGGAGACAAAGATAAAGAAGATGAAACCATGTACATGGATATGAGAGAACACGAACATAAGGAGCTAGAACCTTTGAGCTGAGTTCCAGCTCTGCCATTAATGAGCTGTGTGAACTCAGGCAAGTCACTTGAGCTCTCTGGGGCTCAATTTCTTCATCTGTAAAATGGGGGGTAATAGTACCTACTTCAGAGGGCTGCTGGATTAGTGACATAATGTGTGTAAAGCATGGTGCCAGGCGCATAAAAAATTGCTTAATAAATATGAGTTGCTAATTTTATGTATCTTTTTGTTGGGTTTTCTTCAACAAACAGAGACCAGAGGAAAGTTCCAAGAATTTAAAAAGATACAAATAACTCCCTGGTGCTTGTTAGGAAAATTCAGCAGAGAGAAGACAGGAGATAAAACAAAATTTACATTTCAGTTTTAATACCTTATAAATGGCTCACAAAATGGTATGCTATATATCTTTTCTCAGATAGAATATCTCCAGAAAAAGACCAATAAATGAGTAGATTCGAGGGCCCCAGTCCCTGGTAGTAGCACTCAGAATTAGAAAAAGTTAGTCCCTTTGAGCAGAAACTGCTCTGCAGCAGGGAGAAGAGCACCGGGCTAGGAAAGCAGAAGGGCTTCCAAAATCCTCTGAAGCTGGGGTGCCTCTGTGCAGCATTAACTAAAAAATCGGGTTGTGGGACAGCCTAGTGCTGGTGACAGGGCAACAGAGCTGGTTGGAATGCATCAGGGTAGGGAGGGAGTGGGCTGATATTTATGGAATTTTAATTTTCATGTTTTTATTCCTGAAACTAGATCTCTTGCCCCATCTTGAATATGGGTAGGTCATACCATCATTTATCTAAAATATTGTCTTGTTAGCAAAATCCAATTTGCACCCACCCTCTAACCCATTAGCAGTCCATGAGTTTGAATCTATTCCATTTCACTGTTTCTACCCAAGGAAAGCTATTCTTCTCTCTCACAACTGCAAGAGCCATCCAAATTGAGCTAATTCCACTCTTAGGCTCTTATAAAACCATTTCCACCTAGCTACCAAAGAGGGCTTCTTCTTTTTTTTTTTCTTTATTGATTAAGGTATTACATATGTGTCCTTATCCCCTCCATTGCCCTCACCCCCCTGGTGTCTGTGTCCATTGGTTATGCTTATATGCATGCATACAAGTCCTTTGGTTGATCTCTCCCCCTTATCCCCACCCTCCCCTGCCTTCCCTCTGAGGTTTGACGATCTGATCGATGCTTCTCTGACTCTGGATCTGTTTTTGTTCATCAGTTTATGTTGTTCATTATATTCCACAAATGAGTGAGATCATGTGATATTTATCTTTCTCCCCAACTGACTTATTTTGAAAAGAGGGCTTCTTAAATGTAAATCTGATTATATCTCTTCTCTCTTTAAAATCTAATGGTTTCTCATCGTATATAATATAAAATCTAAACTTTTTATCATGGCCTATGTTGACTTAAATGTAGCCCCTACCTGGGAATGTAATGTACAGCATGGTGACTATAGTTAATAATACTGTATTGTACATTTGAAAGTTGCTAGGAAAGTAGATCTTAAAAGTTCTCATCACAAGAAAAAAAATTCTGTAATTATCAACAGTGATGAATGTTAACTAGACTTATTGTGATCATTTCACAATATACACAAATTTCAAATCATTGTTATACACCTATGACTTATATAATTTTGTATGTCAATTACACTTCATTAAACAATCAGTTTAGTCACTTTTTAAAAAGTAGAAAAAGAGAACCATAATTTTTCTCAATAAATAACTAAGCTAGAAGATACATATTAATATTTTGGCCTTGCTAGGTAAGACAATTAAAAGGGAGAGGAGATAGTTTTCAATAATGTAAAATCTTATCAAAATCTATCTATCTCCATCTATACACACACACACACACACACACACACACAAACACACACACAGAAAGAAAGAGAGCACACACATACTATATGCCAGAATGCAGAAAATATAGCAGAGAACAAGAAAGATAAAGACCTCACATTCTATGCCCAGCTGGTGTGGCTCAGTGGTTGAGTGTCGGCCTATGAACCAGGAGGTCATGGTTCAATTCACAGTCGGGCACATGCCTGGGTTGTGGGTTTGATCCCGGTATGGGGCATGCAAGAGGCAGCCAATCAATGATTCTCTCTCATCATTAATGTTTCTATCTCTCCCCCTCTCCCTTCCTCTTTGAAATCAATGAAAATATATTTTTTAAAAAAGACTTCACATTCTAGTGGGTGTGGACAAACATTTAAGCATATGAGATAATTTATCATAATGTTACATGCTATAAGACAATAAAGCAGGGTAATATGATAAAGAGTGACTGAGGGAATTAGTAAAAGGTCTTTGTAAGGAAGTGGCAGCTGATGAGCTGAGATGTGACATAAGAAACCAGTTAAGGGTGTATCAGGCAAAGGTGAAAATGAGACTGGCATGTCTGATGGACTAAAAGGTGGCCAGTATGGCTGGAACAAGGTAAGAAGTGGTGAGTGTGATGGCAGCTTAGACTGAGAGTCAGATATAGGCCTTGTAAACCATGGAAGGAGTTTGGGTTTTATTTTAAGTGCAACTGGAACTCACTGGGGGGCTTTAAACAGAAAAACAAACACACACACTATGTGCCATTTGATTCCACCAAAATACCATCATTTCACATATAGCTTCCCTTTATGTCATATTCTTGTGATCCTTAACTTCAACAGATAGAAACAATTAAAGAGCCAGACAGTAAGCCTGGCCAGTGTGGCTCAGTTGGTTGGAGTGTCGTCCCATACACCAGAAGGTGGCAGGTTTGATTCCTAGTCAGGGCACATACCCAAGTTGCAGGTGCGGTCCCCAGTTGGGCACGTAAGAGAGGCAACCGATCAATATTTCTCTCTTACATCGATGTTCTCTCTCTCTTTCTCTTTCTCTCTCTCTCTCTCTCTCTCTCTCTCTCTCTCTCTCTCTCTCTTCCTTCCTCTCTCTCTCCCAAACCAATAATAATAATAAAAACAAACATATCTTCAGGTGAGGAGTAAAAATAAATAAATAGCCAGACAATAAAACTGTTAGTACGACTCTCTTGAGTCACAATCTCTCCTTTACAGAGTTCTATAGAATTCTGCCAATCACCAGTTCACTTATGTGGGATATTGACCACTATAATTCAGGTTCTCATGAGATACTAACTCATGAGATGTTAGACATTTGATAATGAAGTAAACAAAGGCTGAGTATCTTCTTCAAGGTCAATAACAGAACTAGGAGTGGAAGTGGGAAACCTTTCTCTGTTATTTCTTTTTTTTAATGAATTTAGTGGGGTGGCATTGGTTAATAAAGTTATATATGTTTCAGGTGCACAATTCTATCATACATTATTTCTGTTATAGGTCTTTTTAACACAATTGGCTCACCTTCATGTCTCTGAAAGAAAAAGAAAAACACAGAGATTTACCTTCTTTCTGTCATCTTTCCTGTCAAATGCACACTGCTGCTTGCACTGTTCACAAGAATATGGCGGTCCATACTTCTTCTCTGAATTTGTGCAGCGCTGGCATTTGTTGCCAATAAATGCTGCAATTATATTGCAATACTGACACGGTTTGGGCTAAAAGAGGAAAAAACAGAGTCAAGTAAGTATATTATAAAATACCAATGCCTTTTTTAAAGCAATTATTCGTATTACATAGTCATGGTAAAACTTCCCAAGTTTCCTTTTATATTGATGGATCAAGTGCAGTCCAATTCCTAACACTATGTAAAGTGTTTTTATGTGAAGGACTATTAATTTTAAAATAAATAAATGAAAAAAAAACCAAAAACTCATTAGTGTCAATGCTGGGACTTCTTTGAGAAATTCAACAGAACCAGCTCTTTGAAGAAACCAGCAAGTACTTCCAATTTTCTGGAAAAGGCCTCTTTGCCTTTATAATAATAAAAGCATACTATGTTAATTAGATCGGATGTCCTTCCTTCCTTCCGGACAATGCTGCGGTAGGTGGGGCCGAGACAGAGGTGGGAGAGGCCCCCAGCTGCGGTGGTGGTGGGCCAGGGCCAAGGCCCTTGCACGAGTTTCGTGCATTGGGCCTCTAGTCATTGTATAAACACGTTGGAAGAAACGCCTGGAAGACCATAGTATCCTGAACCCCTCACCCTGAGAGGAAAAAATATCACTCATCAATGGCTGGCTTGGTTCAGTGGTTAGAATGTTGGCCTGTGCACCAACGGTCTTGGGTTTGATTCCAGTCGAGGACAGTTACCTGGGTTGCAGGTGTGATCCCTGGTCCCAGTCCAGGCACGTGCAGGAGACAACCAATCTATGTGTCTCTCTCACATCGATGTTTCTCTCTTTCTCTCTCTCTCCCCACCCTCCCCACCTCTCTTCCACTCTCTCTCTGAAAATCAATGGGGGTAAAAAAGAATAGTTGACTGCTACCAAACAAAGAGGTCAAGTCATGGAATCCATCTTTCTCCTTCTCCATACTGGTTGCTGTACCCTCCGGGAAAATTATAATCACAATCCTAAACAGTGACTATAAATACAGAACTCCTCAAAACTGAGTATTAGCTGAGTTTGAAAATTCAAACACTAGATATATTTTTATGAGAAAGTATTTACACATAACTAGTTCTTCCAATAAAAATATAGTAATTACATTAATAGTCCACAGAATGTAAGGTTCCAAGAGACCTGAGCACTTACTGTTAGGTACACAGAAAACTACTTACCGTTCCATATAACTGCACGTTCTGAGCACATTTCTTGCATATTGTACTGGTTTTACTGTAAAGGAAGAAAGAGACACAAGGCTTCTATAAGAAAAAAGTTATTTTAGTTAGGACATCTGAACACTGATTCCTCCTTAAGCCCAAGGAATTTGCTCATTGCTTTGTGCCAAGGTGAAATATAGTCTGGACATCTGGTTATCTGAAGGTTGAGTATCTGGCCAATAGCTCTTTTAATTATTTTGTAGTTATTAATTTTATTAACTCAGATAAATGAGGCTTTGGTTTAAAATAGTGAGTTATTTCTGATTATGACATCTCTAAGTAAAATTATCAGATATGGAGAGGAACCTCAAAAGAATATAATGTTAAAGCCCTGGCTGGGTAACTCAGTTGGTTAGAGTATCATCCTGATATACCAAGGTTGTGGGTTTGACCCCAGTCAGGATACATACAAGAATCAACCAAAGGCCAGGCTGGTGTGGCTCAGTAATTGAGCATAGACCCATGAACCTGGAGGTCATGGTTCGATTCCCAGCCAGGGTACATGCCCGGGTTGTGGGTTTAATCCCCAGTAGGGGGCATGCAGGAGGCAGCCAATCAATGATTCTCATCATTGATGTTTTTCTCTCTCTAGCCCTCTCCCTTCCTCTCTCTGAAATCAATAAAAACATATTTAAAAAAAGAATCAACCAAAGAGCCCTGGCTGGTGTGGCTCAGTTGGAGTGTCATCCCATACACCAAAAAGGTGGCGGGCTTGATTCCCAGTCAGGGCACATATCCAGGTTTCAGGTTCGATCCCCTACTGTGGTGCGTGCAGGAGGCAGCCGATCACATTGATGTTTCTCTCTCCCAAGTTAATAAGAAAAAAAATAAAATATACTTTTTAAAAGGAATGTTATGTTAGACTGAATTGGACTAGCAGAAAATAAATTAATTCTCCTTAGTTCAGATGAATAGTTGAAAAATTTGAGGTTAATATTAAATATATCTGTTTGAAATAGAAACTCAGAAATTGTATCCACGTTGACTTTTCTTTATCTATGCTCCTCTCTATAAGTAAAAGAATATAAAAATCCCAGATGTGGGGATATAGATACTATAACCAAATTTTTTTTTTTTTTTACAGAGAGGAAAGGAGAGGGATAGAGAGTTAGAAACATTGATCAGCTGCCTCTTGCACACCCCCTCCTGGGGATGTGCCCGCAACCAAGGTACATGCCCTTGACCGGAATCGAACCCGGGACCCTTCAGTCCACAGGCCGACACTCTATCCACTGAGCCGGATCCGGCCCACGGGCCGCAGTTTGCCCACGGCTGCTCTATCCACTGAGCCAAACCGGTTAGGGCCCAAATATATTTTTTAAAATATTTTATTGATTTTTTACAGAGAGAAAGGGAGAGAGATAGAGAGTTAGAAACATCGATGAGAGAGAAACATCGATCAGCTGCCTCCTGCACACACCCCACTGAGGATGTGCCCGCAAACAAGGTACATGCCCCCTTGGCCAGAATCGAACCTGGGACCCTTCAGTCCGCAGGCCGACGCTCTATCCATTGAGCCAAACCAGTCAGGGCTCTAACCAAATATTTTGTCAATATTTCCAATTTGTCTAAGAGCCAAAGACTGACAGAAATAAAAATGTCCTTTGCCAGAGTTCATACATAATATTACCTAAATGCCTGAACTGATGAACCGCCTTGGGGGAAAAAATCATCTTTAAATAAAGTCTAACGCTTCAAAAAGGGATGTACAAACAAGTGATTGGTGTGCAAGAACAGTTTAAACAATATTCTGGAGATAAAAATAAAATCACACAAATTATAATATAGCAAATCCAGCCTATTCACTATTTATGATTATTTTACCATACAGTTCCTATGAAAGTGACCATAACGTTAAAACAGACAAAAGAAAAACCTCAAAGTAGAAAACATTTAAATTAAAACGAGATATTCAAAAAAAATATTTTCCAGGGCAACTTTCTGCAATTTTACGAAGGCAGTACAAGAAGCGAAGTACATTGAGAGACTTCTAAAAAAAGGATTGGCATCAGTAAGTCTGTGATGCTAAATATTTTGGTATATACTTAGATTTATTATTGAAGAGGTGGGATATATTATCAATATATACAAGTGTTCCTAACATCTTAGAAAATATGCAAAGTGAAACTATTTCCATGATCCATCTTGAATTAACATTTATGTATGGTATGAATTAAGGGTCATACTTCTTATCTTACCCCACACACGAAACCTAAACCTAAATATAAAAGCTAAAAATTAAAGCTTCTAGAGTATATTCTGTATGTTTCCATGTGTGAGCTAGCAAATAGGCCCCACCATGCTTAAGGCACTGTTACTTACACGCGCAGTTCCACAAAGGTTGAACTTACTAAACTAATAAACCACAAAGCACTTTACTGCTATAGAAAAGCACCTCCCCCACAAAGATGTGTTTATTCATACCTAAGTACCTACATGTTTTTCACACTTTAAAAAAAAAGTTTCAAATGTGAATAGGGCTAACAAATCCTCTTCCAGGATTGCCACATTTCCAAAAGTATCTTCTTTTGGCTCATAAATTCTTCCAACTCTGTATATAGACATACTGGAGCATAAGGCTCATGTTGAACTCCTGTGGTTTCCGAGTGTCATAAAGATTATAACCACAATAGAAAATGATCAAGGATCTGAACAAAAGTTTACTTAAAAAAATTTAAGCCGCCTGGCCGGTTTGGGTCCGTGGATAGAGCGTCGGCCTGGGGACTGAAGGGTCCCAGGTTCGATTCTGGTCAAGGGCATGTACCTTGGTTGCGGGCACATCCCCAGTAGGGGATGTGCAGGAGGCAGCTGATCGATGTTTCTCTCTCATCGATGTTTCTAACTCTCTATCCCTCTCCCTTCCTCTCTGTAAAAAATCAATAAAATATATTTTTTAAAAAAATTTAAGCCTAACTAGGTGGCTCAGTTGGTTGGATGCCCTCTGGTTTACTGAAAGGTTGCCAGTTGGATTCCCAGTCAGGGAACATGCCCAGGTAGAGGGTGCAGGAGGTAGCTAATCCATGACATGTTTCACTCTCACATTGTGTTTCTCTCTCCTTTTACCTCCCTCTCTTTCTAAGAGTCAACAAAAATGTTTTCTTAAAAAAAATTTTTTTTAAGCCATCAAAATTAGACATAACTAGGGAACGTGTGTATTTGATACCCATCAACGTGTTATAATAAAAAAACTACAGTGCTAGCCAGTTGGCTCAGTGGATAGAGTGTGGGCCAGTAGACTGAAGGGTCCCAGATTGGATTCCCACAAAGGACACATGCTCGGGTTGTGGGCTTGATCCCCAGTGGGGGGCATGCAGGCGGCAGTCGATCAATGATCCTCTCTCATCACTGATGTTTCTCTCTCTCTGAAATCAATAAAAATATAATAAAAAAAAAACTGCAGAATCATACTGTTTTCCCTTCAGATCACATAAATCTTTTGCCTTTTTAAAAAAAATCCTCGCCTGAGGATATGTTTTTTTTATTGTTTTTTAAATCAATCCTCACCAGAGGATATTTTTCCTCACTGATTTTTAGAGAGAGTGAAAAGGAAGAGAAGAGACAAAGAGAGAGGAACGGCGATGTGAGAGACACACATCCACTGGTTGCCATCAGGGCTGGGAATCAAAGCCCCCACCTTTTGGTGTACAGGACAAGGCCCCCAACAGCTAATCCACCCAGCCAGAGCTAAATCTTTCGCCTTTTACTAAAGATGCCCATGGAGAGGAACAAAAAACTGCAGAATCTGTGTAAAGCGAAATTGATTACAAGTTTTAAGAGGAAAAAAAGCCTATGAACGTTTTTCACGGTCAACAAAAACGGTACCTCTCCTGCTGGTACTCAGTCCTACAGTAGGTGCACTTCACAACAGGGTGTGCAATCCGACATTCCTGCAACGAAATGAGGATGTAATTTTAATAGGCGGTCAGAAATGGAAACAGCCTTCAGTACCCCGCGCAGCCACGGTGCTTCCGTGAGTCACTGAAACCCGCCGGGCCTCATGTTTCCCCTCTGCCACACCGGCATCACTGTCCTGCGGGGATATGGGCGGTAAGCCGGCCTTTACACGGAACTGCTCTGTGGTCATAAACTGTAAAACAAAGGTACGTATGAATAAGCCGAAGGCTGGAGTCAGGAGCCCTGGGCTCTGGCCTCGTGCTGCCGCTACCGCTGTGTGATTTTTGAGCAGGTCCACTTGTGAAATGCAAGTGCTGCATTAAATTCATCACTGCTTACGTATATAAAACTGCTGTCTAATAATGTCATTTTGGAAGCCAGCTTGGCGACTTTTATCTGTGGCCTCACAGCTCTTCTCTCCCCTTACAGAGGTAAAGCAGGATGAAGCAACGTCAACGAAAAAAAGGGAACGTAAACCTTCAGGGGTAAAAACTGACCCCCAGCTGGTTAGGATGAGGCCCGAGGCCAGCAACTGGATGTTGAGACCATCACCCTTGGGCTTCCTGCGCTTGACTGTGGGCGGGCCTTTTCTAAAATCCTCTCCGCCTCCGACTCTGAGACTAGCTGACAAGTGTCCGGGAGGCGCCCGAGTTCGAGGCACTCTTCTCAGGCAGCACCGAGCTCTGGAGTTGGGTCCCGGGCGGGGCAGGGGGTCCCCCAGCCGGCAACCGGGCGGCAGACCACGGCGGGGGGCCCGCCAGCCCAAGAAGGGTCGCCAGCGCGGCTGGCTGGGGCCAAGCAGAGGACCCGCTGTCCACTCCCCCGCCCTCCCCGGGTCCGAGAACACCGCGCGGTTGCTAAGCAGCCGGACACGCCGCCAAGGGGGCCTGGGCCGGGGCTGGGACTCCCCCACTCGCCCCGCCAGCCCCCAGCGGGAAGGGTGCGGCTCCTCAGCTAGGCGAGCCCGCCACGCCCTGAGCGGGGGGCCCCGCCGGGCGTCCCCGCAGAACAGGGAGCTCCGGCCCGCGCCTCCAGCGTCCCAGTCCCAGGCGCCGCCCCGGCCCGCGCACCTTGCACAGCTGCTGCCCCTGAGACAGCGCCTCGAAGGGAAAGCGCTGGTGGCACTTGGTGCAGGCGTAGAGCGCCGCCATGTCCGGCCCGGGCCGTGCTCGAAGCCCCGCCGGCTCAGTCCGCCGCTTTATCTGACAGTCTGAGGCACAACCGGGCAGAGGCAACGGAGGCGGCGGCGGCGGCAACGGCGGCAGGCTGCGGGCTGCGGCAGGCGGGCGGACGGGCGGGTGCGGCCGGACCTGGGCGGGCGCGGCGACGCTGGGCGCCTGTTCACTGGTCGTTCCGACATCCATCAAGCACGAAGGGGCGGGACACGGAGCTCCCGACGACTCTGATTGGGTCTGGACTGGAGTACGCCACTTATGACGCGCGCGGCCTTGATTATGTAAAAGCACAGTCACGCGGGGACGCGGCTGGGAGGGACCGTCCGCCGCCTCGACCTCGGAAGCGCCCAGGCTCCGCCCCCTTCACGCTTTGTTCCCGCCCTCGCTCCTCCTCTCCGGGGCCGGCGCCGGGGCCGCGGCCTCCTCCGCGCCTCTCGCGATACCTCCGCGAAGTTGTGCTGTTTTGTTTCCCCTGGAACTGCTCTGCGGGAGCCCCAGGGGCACCGTCGGGCCGAACGCGGCACGTTGTTGCTGTAGAACTTCCGCACCGCCGAGCTGGAAAAAGGCGGGGCTTGTGTGAGAATCCCTCCATCATCGGGGCAGGAGAGGCCCGTAGCACTGTCACTCGAGGGGTAAAGGGAAACCATGAGAGGCAACTTAGAGGGGTGCTCTCTGTCTGGGACCCCTAAAATGGAAGAACTCTAGGGAGGAAGGGGGAAATCCCAGAGAGGACACCCCTATGTGGAGGAAGAGGGATGCAGGGTGGTGACAGCCCCTCCGGGAGGGGGAAGACAAATACAAGGCGAGGCCTTCCTTGGGGTCCTCTCGCCCTGGAGGACCCCTCAGAGTGGGTGCACTGGCCTGCGGCTGCCTCCTACCCTGTGCTCTCCAGTTGCACCCAGCTTCTCTCGGCACCTGGGGTTTCGTGGCTGGGCCTGGCAGGCTGCGGAAGGCAAGCCACACCCTCCTGGCGACTCTGCTGCTCTTCAGCGCCCAGCTTGGCCCTTTTAGGGGCTGCCCGGGAATTAGCCAACTATTGTTCTTGAGGCTTTTGCCAAGCTTGTAAGGCTGACCTTCCATGTCCCCGCCCTAGAGTTGCTTTTGGGCTTACATTACTGTTTGCTTTGCTGGTGGCCTGTGCAGTACTAGTTTACCTCAACTCATTTCTTTCTTTCTTTTTTAAAGTATATTTTTATTGATTTTAGAGAAGAAGGGAGAGAGAGAAACATCAATGATGAGAGAGAATCGATTGGCTGCCTTCTGCACGCCCCCTACTGGGGATTGAGCCTGCAACCCAGGCATGTGCCCTTGACTAGAATCAAACCTGGGACCCTTCAGTTCGCAGGCCGACACTATCCACTGAGCCAAACCAGCTAAGGCCAGCTCAATTTCTTACAATTGAGTGTGCACTTAACGACTTCTAGATTCCTGCCCCAACAAAATTCACTCTCTTTAAAACCCAAGTCCAGCCCCCTTCTTGTGAGTTTGCCCAAAGATGTGTATTAATCAACGGTTGATGCTCTGGAGTCAGAAAATTAAGGTTCAAAATCACTACTCCACACTTACTAGCTGTGTGACTTTGGACCTATCACTAAACTCAGAGCCTCACTTTCCACAATTGTACAACTGGGTCTATGAGGATCAAAAACAGTACATGGAGGGTGATGGGTAAACTGCTTAATGGTTAAGGGGTTCTACTTTGGAGTGATGGAAATGTTTTGGAACTAGATAGAGGTGGTAGTTATACAACATTGTGGATGTACTAGGTGCCACTGAATTGTTTACTTCAAAATGGTTAACTTTATGTTATTTGAATTTCAGTTCAAATTAGTGGAAAAGAAAAAGGTTATAGGTTCAGGAGCCAGACCACCTAGCTTTGAATCCTAGCTCTAGCACTTAGAACAGTGGTTCTCAACCTTGGCTGCACATTAGAATCACCTGGGAATCTTTTTAAAATCCTGATTTCTGGGCCTCATCCTCCGGAAATTGTTTCGTTACTAATGTTGTGGCCCCACCCCATAACAAAGAAACAGAATTTCCAGAGGATGAGGCCCAGAAATCAGGATTTTAAAAAAAGATTCCCAGGTGATTCTAATGTGCAGCCAAGGTTGAGAACCACTGACTTAGAAGCTCTATAACTATGAACACGTTAAAAACAAACAAGAAACAGTACATGGAACTTGGTTTTTAGATAAACATTCATTAATACAAGAAGAAACTTTCTTTTAGGGAGATGCTGGTGCCCTGGATCATGTAAACACAGCCTTCTTTCTAATTACATACATACCCTACACTGGGGTATCGGCCTCTCTCTGTTCCAGTTCTGATCTCCAGTGCATTACTTACTTATTTTTCATAAATCAGGTTATGGCATCATGGAATAGAAGGACCATATCTGGAACATCAACCTCTGTATCCTCTCACAAGTTCCGCCCCTCCACCTTCTTTAGGCTCTGAGTGTTGATGATGAATTAATTTGCTAATTAATCCATTCTTTCAACAAAACTATATTGAGTGTTTACTTTGTGCTAGACTCAAGCTTAGGCACTAAGGATACACTGGTGTGTGAAACAGATGTGATCCTTGCCCTTGTGAAGCCAACAGCCTAGTGTCAGAGACAGCCAAATAGTAAGGACTATGAATGGAAAGACATGCCACAGGGACAGAGGACAATGTTGGAACGGGGTAGGGGAAATCACTTAGGTAGAGAAGGTCAGGGAAAATTTTTCTGAGGAGGTACCCAAACCTGAAGGTCCAGAAGGACTTAGCCATATGACTTAGCCAAGAATGTTCTAAATAGAGCGAAAGGTAAAGACCTTGAGTTATAACAGAGCTTGGCATGTTCAAGAAAAGGAGGAGAGGCCAGTATAGCTAGGGGACAGAGGATGAGTGGAGAGGTTGGCAGGGGCCAGATGTACGGAGCCTGTAGAACCTGATATGGATGTAGAGTTTTTTTCCTTCCAAAGTACAATGTATGAAGTATAATGGGAAAGAAGCCAACGTTTTTAAGCAGATAAGTGACAGATTTGTAGTTTTAAAAGATTTGTCTGGGGGACTCTTTCCCCCTCCCCACGTGGGAGTCTGTATTTGTTCTTCAATAAATTTCCACCTTTGTTATATATAAAAAAAGATTTGTCTGGCTTCTATGAGGAGAACAGACTATAGTGGGCTGGCATAAGTGCACAGACCACTGAGGAAGCTACTGCAGCTGTCCAGGTGAGATGATTAAAAGGTTGCAGTGGAGCTCTGACCGGTTTGGCTCAGTGGATAGAGCGTTGGCCTGCGGACTGAAGGGTCCCGGGTTCGATTCCGGTCAAGGGCGTGTACCTTGGTTGCGGGCACATCCCCAGTGGGAGATGTGCAGGAGGCAGCTGATCAGTGTTTCTTTCTCGTCGATGTTTCTAGCTTTCTATCCCTCTCCCTTCCTCTCTGTAAAAAATCAATAAAATATATTTAAAAAAAAAAAAAGGTTGCAGTGGAGAGAGGTGAACAGATTCAAGATATGTAGGGAGCGGCTCTAGAGTTAAGCTTCGGATTGACCTGTGGCAGAGCCACAAACAAGTCCCAGCTTGGAGGGCAGAGCCCTCTTAGCATAATTAAGCTTGACCTTATGGCTGCCTCCTAGTTCCTTCCGGGGTAGCTAATGGGCTGTCGGAGGTGCAGCAAGTGCTGCCAAAACAAGTGAAACTCACAAGAACATTGTAACTATGTTGACCATTACCTTGTTTTTCTCTGACTATAAAATAAAGCCTTGGTTCTCTCTCTCTCTTCCAATTTTTTTTGGGGGGGAGGCAACCAAAATTTTTGGTGAAAAAAAAAAAAAAGCATGGGGAAGGTCCGGGATAGGGCAGGGGTTGGGTGGAGGGGGGGCAAATGGGGTAAAAAATAAAAATAAAATAAAATAAAGCCTTGGTTTGCCGGCTGGATCCTTCTCTGTGGCCTCAGCCAGGCACAAGAGGTCCACCCAGCCCCAGCTATAGTCTCTTTGTCTGTCTTTTCTTTAATCATTCACCACCTTCCTCAGGCTCACTGAACCCTTGGCTGTGCTGGCACGATACAAAGATGTTTTAGAGATGGATCCAAGAGGACTTAGGGATGGATTAGATTTAGGAAGTGATAAGGGAAAGGAAGAAATAATGGTCAATGTGCCCACCTATGTGGATGGTGGTATTTCCAGCAAAAGGAAAGACTAGGACAGGTTTCAGAGACAAAACCAAGAATTTATTTATTTTTGTTAATCCTCACTCTATTTTTTCCCATTGATTTTTAGAGAGAGCAAAAAGGAAGGAGGGGAGAGTGAAAGAGAGATCAATATGAGAAGGACACATCGATTAGTTGCCTCCCCCATGTGCCCTAACTGACCTGGTGAACTTGAAACCCACTTACGTGCCCTTGACTGGGAATTGAACCCTCAACCCTTTGGTGTGTGGCCAAGGCACCAAGAGATTTTTGTGTTTTTTTAAAAAATATGTTAGAGAGGAAGGGAGAGAGAGAGAGAAACACCAAAGAGAGAGAAACATCATGGGTCAGTTGCCTCCTGCACGCCCCCTACTGTGGATCAAGCCCACAACCCAGGCATGTGTCCTGATCGAGAATAGAACCAACAACCACAGCGGCTGGGCACCAAGAGCTTATTTTTGACATATTAAGTTCTAGATGCTTATGGATATCTAGGAAGAGACATTATGTGGACAGCGGGACTCTGTTTATGCTTAGAAGAGAGATCTAAGATGAAGATAGAGTTTTGGGGAAATTATCAGTATATATGTGCTATTGAATGCCCTGGGATTGGATGATATTACCTTAGAAGTCCATAGAAGAAGGAGAGCAGTGCCCCTTCCTGATTCAAGGGAAAGTTCATCCAGCAGTTGGATGTCTCCTTCTCTGGAGATGCTTGCAGAGGAGCTATGAGCAAGAGAGTGCAGAGAGGGAAGAGTGTTTTCCTAGAGGCCAAGAGAAGAGCAGGAGACTTAGTCAACAGTGTCATTAGCTATTGGTTGGGAGACTAAAGTGAGGACAGTGACTGATGTTTCCTGAACTGAGTGGAACACACACCTGTGTTTGCTGAATATTTGCCCTGTCAAAACATGTCCCTTCTTCTCTTATGTAGTCTTCCCACATCTCTCTGGCAATAGCAGTTGGGTATGCCCCTGAGGGAGCCATAGAAGAGAATATTTCCAGCAGTATTATTATTTTTAAAATATTTTTATTGATTTCAGAGAGAAGGGAGAGGGAGAGAGAAAAACATCAATGATGAGAGAGAATCATTGATTGGCTGCTTCCTGCATGCTCCCTTACTGGTCATGTGCCCTGACCGGAAATCGAACCCTGACCACCTGGTTCATAGGTCGACGCTCAACCACTGAGCCATGTCGGGCAGGCCAGCAGTATTATTCACAGTAGCAAAAGAAGGAGCAAAGGGAAATAACTATTAACAGAATAATGGATGACTAGCCCTAGCCGGGTTCGCTCAGTGGGGTCCAACCAGTTTGGCTGAAGGGTCCAGGTTTGATTCTGGGCAAGGGCACGCACCTTGGTTGCAGGTTCCCTGGCCCTGGTCGGGGTATATGCAGGAGGCAACCAATTGATGTGTTTCTCTCTCATCGATGTTTCTCTGTCTCTTCCTTTCCCTTCCACTCTCTCTAGAAACCAGTGGAAAAATATCCTTGGGTGAGGATTCACAAACTAACAAAAAAGGATGAATAAACTGTGCTGTGCTCAGGGTATCATGGAAATCCAGAGAGGGGACACAGCTCAATTGGGTCAGCTCTCCCGAAATGTCATCGCATGCCTCCTATTCAGAAAATCTTCATGTTACAGAGGATGGTGTAAGTCCAGGGTGGGAGAGGGGGGAGTTGATAAAAATGATCTCTGAATTACTGGTCCACAAACTCAAAAATAAAACTTTAAATACTTGAATTTAATTACTTTTAAAAAATAATTCCACAGCCTTTTTGAGGTATATTTGACACATAACTGAATTGAATTTCTATGACTATGTCTAGTCTTTGGGGAGGGGTCATGGAATATCTAGTCTTTGTCCATAGTGACATCCTCTTTCCCATCTGGTGTCAAGTCATCTGTCCATGTGGTTTGCTGTGTCCTTCTCATCTAGATCACAAGGCCTCTTCATATCTGCCATCAACATGTGCTCTGCTCAAGGCCATTGGAGAAAATGTGCCACTGCTCCCTGTGCCACCCTCAACCCCAGGAGTTACTGCTCCTCTCTGCTGCTCCTGGACTATGTTGGGCATGGAGATCACCACGGGGTTTGCCACCTAGGGTAAGGCTAGGCTGCTGTAGCAAAGAGAACGAACAATTATTCCGTGGCTTTACCAAGACAGAAGTTTATTTTCCTCTTATATAATCACAATGGACTGAATGTTTATATGTCCTCCAAAATTTATATGTTGAAACTTAATCCTCAGTGTGATGGTATACACTCCAAACGGGATGGAACCTGCAACCTAGGTATGTGCCCTGACCAGAATCGAACCCACAACTTTCCCGTGTACACCGGCCAGGGCCACAAATGCTTTCTTCTTAATGTCCATGAGAAGGGACAATGAAAGGCAGTTTGCTTTTACTTCACAGTGGCACGATAATAGCACCTGCATTCTCTCCCCTCTGTGCTTTGTTAACTTTCCAGCTCTCTTAAAATGTAGCCTTCAGGGACCTTGATTGCTGCTGTGACTTTCCACAGAACAACATGCTGGTCCACCACCTTAATGACATCATACTCTTGTACATGAATAGGAAGTGTAAAAGCACCACGTTTGCCAGGGAGTAGAAGATAAATTACATGAAGATTCCTGGTCCTGCCACATTGGGAACTTTTTAGGACTTCAGTGGTTTGGAGCACAGCAGGACAAGTTATCTCTCTTCAAACATCTCACCACTTAAAAAGAGGCACAGTGTTTGGTGGGCCTCTTCGGATTTTGGAGGCAGAATACACACACTTAGAACTACTTCTCTAATCCTCTATTGGGTGACCTCGAAGGCTGCCAATTGTGAGTAGTGCCCAGAGCCAGAAAGGGCTGTACAGCAGGTTCAAACCATAAAACAGGCTCTGCTGACACTTTGGATGATGTTATCCTGCAGATACAAGGTTGCTGGAAGAATCCACCTGGATAAACATTCTGTAGGGAGCCTCTGAAAGCTCTGAAGGGTTGCAGTGAGGAGCCCTCGAATTCTGAAGTAAGGCCATACTCACCATGGTCCATTTGAACAAAAAGATCCCGATGTGTCACTGGGCCCAGTAGTGACTGAGCATCTGACCACTAGATGCCAGGTGACTATATGTCTTAAGCTAGATGTTATCAGACAGGCACAGCAGCAATCCAATATGATGGAAGTGGTACATTCAGGGCTGGGCTCAAAGAGTCCAGAGGCATGAGTAAGTCAAATGAACAGGCAGCTCAGACTCCCACGGCGCCTACATTTAAATCTGTTGATCTGACCCCTCTCCTGTAACCCATACCTATGGCCTCATGGAGGGTTCCCTGTAAACAACGGATAAAGAAGGAAAGGAGTTGAACCCATTTCACAGATAGGTCAGTGAGATATTTTGGCACCATCTGGAAATGGACCGCTCTATTATGGCCCCAGTCGGAGGCAGCCCTGAAGGACAGTGCTAAATCCTCCCAGGGGGCAGAATACCCTTTGTATAGAGGAAGATATGGACTGAGATTCAGATACACATTAATTTCTGATAAGTGGCAACTTGGTTAGTTGGTCAAGGGCATGGAAAGAGCAAGATTGGAATTTGCAGACAATGAGGTCTGGGTAAGGGGCACGTGGATGGAGCTGTAGGAGTGGGCACAAAGCATGCAGATTTTTGTGTTAACATTTATGCTCACCAAAGAGCATCTACTGCAGGAGGAACCTCTCAGCCAGATGGTCAGATATTCCATCCTGTGGATGTCAGCCAGCCTTTAAACTTAGTCACTCTATCGTTTTGCAAAAGACCCATAAAACAGTGGCTATGAAATGAAACAAAGAACTTATAAGCACATATGCATAGCCCATGGACAAACGATAGTGCCATAGTGCAGAGAAGGCCTGGGGTAGGGGTTGGAGGGGTGTGTGTGTGGGGGGTGAGGGGGGGAGGAGAGAAGGGGACATTTGTAATACTTTGAACCATGAAGTTAAAAAAAAAATGGAACTGCTTTATGACCCAGAGATTCGACTTCTGGGAATATATCTGAAGAAACCCGAATCACCAATCAGAAAGAATGTATGTCCCCTTATGTTCACCGCAGCGTTATTTACAATAGCCAAGATTTGGAAGCAGCCCAAATGCCCATCAGTAGATGAGTAGATAAAAAACAAACAAACTGTGGTACACTTTTTGGAATACTACCTGGCCGTAAAAAAAGAAGGGAATCTTACCCTTTGCAACAGCATGGATCGACCTGGATAGTATTATGCTAAGTGAAATAAGCCAGTCAGAGAAAGACAAATACAATATGATTTCACTTACATGTGGAATCTAATGAACAAAATAAATTAACAAAACAGAAACAGACTCCTAGATCCAGATAACAGACTGACAGCTGTCAGAGGGGAGCTGACTTGGAGGGCTGGGTGAAAAAGGTGCAGGGATAAAGCAAAACAAAAGTCATGCACACAGACAACAGTATGGTGATGACCAGAGGGAAAGCGGGCCAGGGAGAGTCAGGAGGGTAAAGGTGGGATAAATGACTTGAGGTGGTGAAGACAAAATACAAAGATGATGTATTATAGAATTATACACCTGAAACCAAATAGTTTAATTAACCAATGTCATCCCAATAAATTATATATATATATATATATATATATATATATATATATATATATATATATATATAAAGAGTGGCTATGGTTGCAAGGATCCAACAAGTTGGGCTCTCTCTTGCCAAGGCTGATCTAGTAATTGCCAACAAATAGCTAACCAGCTAGCAGCAGGCAGCAGTTTAGCAACATTGGTCAGGGAGAGCAGCCAGCCACCTAATGACAGGTTATTTACTTACTTATTTATTTTTAAAATATATTTTTATTAATTTCAGAGAGGAAGGGAGAAGGAGAGAGAGAGAGAGAGAGCGAGAGAGAGAGAGAAAGAGAGAGAGAGAAAGAAAAAGAGAGAAATATCAGTGAGGAGAGAGCATCATTGATCAACTGCCTCCTGCAGACCTCCTACTGGGGATTGAGACCACAACCCTGGCATGTGCCCCGACCAGGAATTGAACCATGACCTTCTGGGCTCCTGGCAGGTCATTTGTATCAGCTCTCTTCCACATTGGAGAAGGCAATGATTCATCCTCATTAGAACTTATATTTCTTACCTATAGTGCTCCTGCAAGTATCACCATGCAAAGGCTTAAAGAACATTCAATCCATTGCCCAAGGCCAGAGCACCCATTTTATGGCAGAGAAGATTAAAGTTTGTGGAAATGAAGTCATTCTATACCAGTGTGCTCAACCTTCCTAATGCTGCGACCCTTTAATACAGTTCCTCATGTTGTGGTGACCCCCAACCATAAAATTATTTTCGTTGCTACTTCATAACTAATTTTGCTACTGTTATGAATCGTCATGTAAATATCTGATATGCAGGATGTATTTTCATTGTTACAAATTGGACATAATTAAAGCATAGTGATTAATCACAAAAACAATATGTAATTATATATGTGTTTTCCAATGGTCTTAGGCCACCCCTGTGAAAGGGTCTTTCGACCCCCAAAGGGGTCGCGACCCACAGGTTGAGAACCCCTGTTCTATACCGTTGTTCTCTCAAGCTGGCTGCTGCTAGGTATACCGTAAGACCAGGGAAGCCCACATTTTTAACCATTCCAGATTATTCAGCATTCCAGATTAGCCAGCTTGAGAGAACAATGGTATAGAATGACTTCATTTCCACAAGCTTTAATCTCCTCTGCAAAATGAGGATTATAAACAGTATATTGTAGAGGAGAGAACACACATGAGGGTAGACGAGAAAACCAAGGCTCACAGAGACTGGTGACTTGCTGAAGACCACACAGCTAATAAATGGCAGAATCAGGACTGGAACTTTCTCACAAGATGCAAACTGACTATCTGAAGAGGTGCTTTGGAAAGTGCCTTGCCCAGGCACTTGGTAGAGGTGGAGAAGGTTCAGCCCAGTGACCCCACTGGCTTATCATTACAGGAAAATCACTAAAGCAAAAGAAGAACCACTGATACCTGTAGCTAGTTCCACAAAGAAGACCATAGCCATGCAGAAGAACACAAAACCCCTTGAAAAGGAGGCCTTGAAGAAGAAATGCCTGCCAGGAATGCCTCAACAGAGTCCTTCTTCTGACTCATCTGGCCAGACTGAAGGGAATGTCAAAACTCCACAAGAAATAAATTACTTTCAGCATTAAAGTGCTCCTGAAATGCATCCTGGCTCCAAATCTCCTTCTTAGGTTATCAGAGGGGAATGATTCTCACGATGCTTCTTTCAAAGCTGCAAGCCAAGAAAATGGCCATCTCGAAGAGCTCTCAACTAAAGCTGATAACTATGTGGATTAAACCAAGACTTGAGGGGCTGTGGAAGGAGATGTCTGCAGGGACTCTGCAGCCCAAGTCCTGTTCTGGTAGCCATGACAAATCCTTAATCATGTGAAAATCTGAACTAGTTATAGGATAAAATAAACTCACAATTAGGATTTAAAATAATGTTTAAAAAACAATATATGTACTTCACGAAACTATTGTGGGATTGGAAAGATCCTGTACATAGAGCACTCTGCACAGATCCTGGCATGTAGCCGGCACTCAATAAATGGTAGGCATCATTATTACCTAGAGGCCCCATGCACGAAATTCATTCAAGAGTAGGCCTTCCTTCCCCCTGCCAGCACTGGCTTCCCTCTTGCACCCAGGACCCGGGCTTCTGGAAGGTTGTCCAGAAGGACATCTGGTCTAATTAGCATATTACGCTTTTATTATTATAGACTGAATTTAATTGTGAAGGGCCTCTGGGCCCCAAGAGGAACTAGTGGTTGGGCTTCACTAAGCACTGTAGCATGACCTTTGAATACTCTTAGCTGTTCAAAGCCTCCAGCTAGAATCACATTTTGCTGCCAGCAGAGAGGGTGTTACTGGCAGGAGACGGAGGAGAAAAGGAAACTCTGCAGAGTGTAGGAAATGGAAACTCTGACAGGGATTGGCTATTAGGAAAGGGGGGTGTAATTGGAATGTGATGATAAAAGCCAGCCTGCAGCCCGGAAGAGCTGCTGCTATACCTCACTGCTGCTCTCATCTGCAGGCTCTGGGCAGGAAGATTCCTTCTCTTCTCTCCTCCAAGGTAAACCCAGAAACTAAGAGGCATGGGTGTCAAGTGGTCACCTTTTGCCAGGCTGCCCAGAAAGCCAGGGTGCCCATTCCTCAGGGAGGCTGAGTCTCTTTTACTGCCCTGGGCTAAGACTGGTCTGAGGGGATGGTTGGGGCGTTTAGGTACAAAACTTCAAGAGGCATGAAACTGACCATAACAGATGCCCTTTCAGCAATCTGTGGCTTAGCTCTGTCATTTCGCCTTTTTGAGCTTTAGTTCCTCAGCTCCAAAAGGATAATCAAGCCACCTTGCCTGCATGATTTCAGAAACCCCTTTTGTTGCAGGATCGAATGTGACAGTGAGTTCATCGTGGCTGATAGAGTCATCTGGAATGGTTAAAAATGTGGGCTTGGACATCAGTAATGTTGGGATTCTGCCTCTCCCTGCTGGGCAGGCATGGGAATATTAAATTCTCTGAGTTTCAGTTTTCTTATCTATAACACGTGGTTGTTACGGGTATAAATGACCTTGTGCCATAAAGGGCTGAGTAGGCGCCTAGCTCAATACAAGGGGGGGGGGGGAGTTTGTTTGATTATTTGTTTAAATATGTTTTTTATTGATTTCAGAGAGAGGAAGGGAGAGGGAGAGAGAGAGAGAAACATCAGTGATGCGAGAGAATCATTGATAGGCTGCCTCCTGCATAGCCCCCACTGGGGATCGAGCCTGAAACCCGACCATGTGCCTTGACCAGGAATCCAATCATGACTTCCTGGTTCATGAGTTGATGCTCAACCACTGAACCACACCAGCTGGGCAATGTTTACTTGCTTTTGATTCAAGAAAATTGCATTGAACTGACAAAAAGTGCATTACAGGTGAATTTGGGGGCACGTATATTTTCCTATTTTGTGGAATAATGAACGTAGGTTTTGAATTCCAACAGTCATGAGTGTGTGTCTAGATTGCATAGTTTACGGTGTGGCCTTGGGCAACCTCCTTAACCTTACTCTGTGCTTGCTTTCTGAAAAATGAAGCTGGTGTGAGGACAGTGTTGGGTGCCTATAACTATTCAATGCATTGGAAAAATAAATTGATCCACAACCTTCCCCCCCCCCCCCAGAAAATTCTGTGTGACATAATGTTCTAAGTGCTAGGGAATAGTGATGAATAGTTTCTAACTCAGCCACCCTCTAAAATAGGCTCTATTAATAACCCATCTTAGGATAAGTAAATCGAGACCCAGAAAAGGTGCTAGTATCCTGCCCGAGGTCAGGCAGGCAGTGAGGACAAAGTCAAGAACAGAAACCACGGCAAGGATACTAGCTGACATCATTGAGCATGCGCCACGTGCCAGGCACCTAACCAGAACAGGATTCCCTCACCGATTCTCAGGACCAGCGGGTGAGGCAGGAACATCACTGCTCCTGTTGCCACGAAGAAACGAAAATCCCGCAGCACCTGAGAGGGGTCCTGGGCTCAGTCCAGAGCACTTCGCTGCTTTGTATGGACTCTTCCTCCAGTCGGAAAGGATGACAGCCTGGAGGGTTTGGCTTAAAATGGCTCTGGATCATCTCTTTCCTCTCCCCATCCCCAGGTCCAGCGACAAAGCTGCCACCATGCGGCAGAAGGTGGTATCGCTCTTGTTGTGCTACCTGCTGCTCTACGCCTGCGGGCCGGTGGAGGCAGGTAAGGATCCTGGGGCAGGGCAAGATCTCCGGAGAAAGAAGCGGAAAGTTTCAGGATCCTTGGTTTAGAGCAATGGTTCTCAACCTTCCTAATGCCGTGACCCTTTAATACAGTTCCTCATGTGGTGGTGACCCCCAACCATAAAATTATTTTCGTTGCTCCTTCATAACTGTAATTTTGCTACTGTTATGAATTGTCATGTAAATATCTGATATGCAGGATGTATTTTCATTGTTACAAATTGAACATAATTAAAGCATAGTGATGAATCACAAAAACAATATGTAATTATACAATGGGGCCTTGACTTACGAGTTTAATTCCTTCTGAGACTGAGCTCGTTAACTCAATTATCAACTCAATGCAAAAAATCGGCTGAGAGGCAGCTGGTATCTCAAAACACTCGTTAGTCGGGACACTCGTAAGTCAAGGCCCCACTGTATCTGTGTTTTCCGGTGGTCTTAGGCGACCCCTCTGAAAGGGTCGATCGACCCCCAAAGGGGTCGCGACCCACAGGTTGAGAACCGCTGGTTTAGAGGTTCAGGCGTGCCTCTGAATGAGAGGAGCTATTACAATGGACAGCTCAGGCTTGTCGTGGCCAGAGCCCCAGATTCGAATCCCTAATCGGTCCATTCCTCCATTCTAACATTTATTCAATGCCAGTTATGCGCCAGGCACGACGCCTTAGAAAAGTCTCTTCCCTTTAGTGAGGCTCTCCGAAATAGGAGGATGGTGGTCCCCAGCTCTGTGGGTGTTGTGGGCATCAGGCACAGAGTAGGGGACTCTGCTCCCCACTGCACTCCACTTTGTCCGCTCTCCCCACAGGCAAAAGGAAAGACTCGGAAGACAGCGACTCCGGAATCTGGGGCGCGCTGCCCTACATGGCGATCGGAGCAGGTGGGTCTGGAAGGTGGGAGCTTGACAAGGTGGGGCGACCCCAGCCCCGGGTGCTCCCTCACTGTCTCCTCTTCCTCCAGGAGTCCTGGCCTTCGGGCTGCCCGCTCTGGGCTTCACGAGCACCGGTATCGCTGCCCACTCGGTGGCCTCCTGGCTGATGAGCTGTTCCGCCGTAGCGAACGGGGGCGGCGTGCCCGCTGGAGGGCTGGTGGCCACGCTGCAGAGTTTGGGTGAGTTGGGGGCCAGGCCCTGGAGCAGACACCAGGGCCACAGGTCGTCTCTCTTTACTATTCCGAGTCCTTTCCACAGGCCAGCTCAGCTCTCTGAAGTGCGTGTTCTTATAAGCCCCCTCGTACAGTGGGTGAATTGAGGCACCGACTGATTCAGTCATTTGCTCCCAGCTGGCTTGCACTGGAGCCAGGATTCAAGCCCAGACAGTCTGATTGGTGGCTTTCACAGCAAGCCTGTTTTCCTCATCTGCTAACCAGGACAGTCTTCCTCAGTGTAACATTTTATGAATTTGCTCATTCTCAAACACCCAGAGGGGAGCAGCTCACTTCAATCTCACACCAGTTCTGGTCTTGACTTGGGTTTCTTGAACACCATGAAGGGGATTGATACAGAGCTCAGGATGATCCTTCTAAAAATTTGGCATTCATGTCTATCTCTATGAATCTCTCTTTCTTTCCCCCTCTCTCTCCTTCACCCTTCTCTCTCTCTCTCTCTCTCTCTCTCTCTCTCTCTCTCTCTCTCTCTTTCTCCCCCCCACCCCCCGTCAAAATCCTAGAGAAAAAAACACTCCTGACAAACTCTGCCTTTCTGAGCCCTCCATCTTCTCTCAGTTCTGGATGACAAAGCCCAATGGACCAGCCCAGAGGAACAGAGCCCGTCTCAGGAGGGCAGCGGGGAACACAGGCCAGGCCATACCCCAGCAGTGGGAAGTAAGGGGCTTGGGCAGGGCTAGCAACAGTCCAGTGTTATGAGATGGCTGTCCTCTCTTACTTGTGAGCCCTCCAGCACCCACAGAGAGGTCTCCACAAAGGTGGCTGCTGTTAGCATTGTTAATATCACGGAAGCCATGAGGAGAATGAGTTGTTATTTTGACTTTTTTTCATCTCTGAAACACAGCTCTGATTTGAGGTGGTGAGTTGGGAGGTGGTAAAAATAATACTCACTTTGCAGAAGTCCTCTTCCCTCTCAGGGCCACCATTTCTCCATCTGAAAATGAAGAGGTTGGACTTGACCATTGGTTTCCAGACTTGGATTCCCAGGCCTGATGCCTGGGCTGCGCGTGACCTGGCTATACTTGCTTTACAGGGGCTACGGGTGGTGGCAGTGCCCTCATGGCCAACGTTGGTGCCGCTGTAGGCTATGCTGTCCACAAGCAGATAGACAACAAGGGGACAGAGGAGGAGGAGGAGGAGTGAGCAGCTTCCAGGACACCCATCCCCCACCCTACTTCTTCCAGGTGAAGCCCATAGCTCTCTCTGTGACACTCGTCAACGACCAGGTGAAAAAGAGAATAAACTTCTCTCGGAAAACACTTTGTCTTGTGAGTCATTCTTCCTAGGAGAAGCCCAACAAGATCTGGGTCTGGTCTGCCTCATCCACACACCCCACCCTCCCTTCTCCCTAAAGCCAACCACAGCTCCTGAAACACCCCCAGCTGATTTTGTCCCTGGACCTTGGCATGTGCTGTCCTTTCTGCCTAGAATGTCCTTCTGAAGCTCATAAGCCAGAGCTCAGACATCCCTACCCTGAGACTCCTTCCCAGCAGAGCTGTCTGCTGCCCCATCACACTGTGAATGCTCAGGCTGGATGTCGCCGGGGACCAGGGAGGCAGAGCTCAGTTAAGTCTCAGTGAGAGAAGCTTCCAGCTCCTTCTCTGATTTGGCAGAAACGTAGAAACCAGATCTGTTCTCTGAGCAGCACCAGAGTGGTCTACCTCTGGTGGAGAATAGAGGGCCAGATTTTTTCTTTGAAGAAAGTGTGTTAGCAGCAGCTTTTGGAGGGCTCAGCAAGGCCTCCCTTCCCTCAGGGAATCTGGGATAGGTTGAGCAATTCACATCTGGAGGATATGCCTCTGAGTGGGAAGGGAAGGCCAACCCAAGCCCGTGGGGAGATTTGAAGTTTGGGGGCAGAGTGCAAGGACCTAGGCAGGGGAGGGCCAAGAGACCTTAGAAATCAAATGTCAGTCAAGGTAGGGCTGGTTCTATCAATAATGGAAAAAGAGAAAAACGCTGTGGTCCTGGTCTATGAGTGGGCACCAGCCTCAATGCCAGCCCACGCTCCAGGGAGATCTGCACCCCTGGGAAGTAGCCACATGGGAGTCACAATACCTGGTGATTCACAAAAGGGCCAAGCCAGCTGTCCTCATTTCTAATCCACAAGTTCTTCCGTTAAGAATGTGTATGGACGGGTGGAGAAGAGCACCATCCTGCTTCCTCCTGTCCCCAGGTCCAATGCCACCTCGGCCGATGGTTGCCTCAGCCGGCTTGCCCCAGACCACCGGAGAGCACTGTTTGTGGAAGAGTTGCATAGGTGGGACAGGCACCCTCCTGCACCTCAAATACTGTCTCCATGGCTTGTATCCAAGAGCAGAAACTGGGCTGAGTCCCCGGACCTGCCACCATACAAGCCTGAGCAGAGTCCTGCCTTGGCTAGAGCCATCCATGGGAGGTGGGGGGAGCGATACAGTGGACTTCTGCCCACAGAAGGAGGTACGGTCTCAAGCATCACACTGTGCTGAGGCCTATGAATTGCACCCTAGTTTGTCTAGAGGGATGAGATCCCAGAGACAGTGTCCTTCAGCCCCTTTAGGGAGGGCACTGTATCTAAGTTACCCTTTCCCCCTAGTGTCCGGAATAGACCTGGCATACAGTTGGTGCTCAATATATGTGAGCAGAATTGAACCTCCACTTCCATCTACCTGTCCCTAAACCTTCCCCAATCTTCATGGGAAGGAGTGACTGGAATTCTGGTTCTTTCCTTGGGGTTCCCTTGATAATACCCACTGTCACCACATGCAGACCTAGGAGAGGAGGTCCTGCACCCCCTTTAACACTGGGGTCCAAGTAAACACAGGCCCCTTCCCTTTTACTCAGTCTGCTCTGACACAGATGAGTTTCAGAGGAGGCCGTGGAGCATAGCAGTCAGGAATGTTCCTCTGGGGTCCTGCAGACCTTGGTTCAGTTCCTGCCCCTGTGCCCTCGCGCGGGTTTCTTCACTGCTCCTTGACTCAGCTTCCTACTTTATAAACTGAATGGTAATAACACCTACCTCACGGGGGTTTTGTTATGAAATTAGATGAACTAGTGAACAAAGAGAGTCTAGCATGGTGCCTGGCACATAGTGAGCGCTCTGTTAATGTCGGTGACTATTATGATTAGGACTTGCATAAAGCAAAGAGGAAATAGCCGAATGCCTACTAGGAATTAGGTAATTTAACTTTGGAGTCAGGATTTATTTTCGGGGGCTCACAGACTCTGTTCTGTCTTTCTCCCAAGTGTCCTCCACGTATTCCCTTGGCATCTTATTCCCTTGAATAGCATCACGGCTAAAGGAAGATGGACAACTCTGCCCCCACATTTTAGATCGGAGGCCTCAGCAGTTCTCAGGCTGAATGACATTGAAATGACCCATCTTTATGGGGAGGTTCCACCTACTCCAGGGTCTCTTTGGGCCTGTGCAGGTAACTCCTTGCCTTCGTTCTCCAGACATTTACTGGGCACTCAGTCTGTGCTAGGCACCGTGCCAAATGCTGAGGACACTACAGTGGTAGAGACCCAGTTCCTGCCTACTTGGAGCCCACAGTGCACAAACTGAGAGCCCTCAAAAGCATCTGTGACCCCCCTTCTCTCTCCCTGTCACCACCCCCTCATCCCCATCTCCTTTCACCTCCCGTGGCCCTTGTCAGCCTTCACAGCCCACAGTCACCTTGTCTACAAAGTATGAGGCAGAAGGATGAACGCAGCCAGAATTCACTAATGCAACAAGTCAGGAGATGCTAATGCACTTTTAGACTCCTCCTTGGCAATGGCCTTCAGAAAGACACACAGCGGCGTCTTGGCCCAGCTCCAGGTGGGGTGCCTCAGGCAGGTTACTTATCCTCCCTGGGTCCCAGCTTCTTCCTTGTTTTTGCAAACCAGTGGGGTTGGATATCATATTCTCCAGGACACTTCCTCCTCTAAAACTGCTGAGCCTGAAGCACATCCTTCTGAACCCCCCTGGCCCTGTCAGATCCCAGCCCTCGGAGAGTAGATTTTATTTTTGAAGCTGACAAAAGCAATCTGGTTGCCAACTTTGGGACTAAGGTGGGCGATGGTGCTGAGAAAGGCCATGTTTGGTCACAAATGAGGGTGACTAGAAACTAGCAGGGCACTCTGGGACCACACCCCGAGACAAGTCTGAAAATAGATCCATCTGTGTGGCTGACTTGATGGAAAACAATGCTGAGGTCCTCTGTCGTCATCATTTCTCCCTGGGCCTCTATGTCCTCGACCAGCAATTTTCAAACTGTGTGCCACGGCACATGGATGTGTTGCAAGAATTTTTAAGACATGCAAAACCTGACTCTTTAGTCAGGGGTACTGACCTTTTATCTCTCAGATTGTCAAATTTTTTTTAAAAATGACAACAGCCAACACGCCAATAGCCGTCTGATGTGACTGATTCAAAATTATACCTAATTTTTTGTCAGATCAGCAAAAAAATATATATTTCAGCAAAAAATAATTTTTGGTGTGCCGCAGAATGTTATTAATCACTTTCTGTGTGAGATGAAAGAGGTTGAGATCGCTCTCCTAGACTATAAAACAGAGGAGGGCAAGAGTTGGACTCTCATCTAGACCTAGAATGCCTTTCTTGAGTGCTCAAGTTAGAGCTGACATGCTCTTTTTTTTTTTTTTAAAGTATTTATTGATTTTAGAGAGAGGAAGGGAGAAGGATAAAGAGATAGAAACATTGATAGGCTGCCTCCTACACATCTCCACTGGGGATGGAGCCCACAAGGCGGCCATATGCCCTGACCCTGGAATGAACGGAACCAACCATGGAACCAACTGTGACCTCCCTCCTGGTTCATGGGACTACGCTCAAACACTGAGCCCGCCCACTGGGCTGTTTTTTGTTGTTGTTTGTATTCTGTTTTAATCCTCACCCGAGGACAAACTCCGGAGAGGGGAAGGGAGGAAGAAGGGTGAGAAGAGAGAGATCATGTGAGAGAGAAGAGCACTGGCTGCCTGGCCTTCCGTAAGCGCCCCACCAGGGGACCCGAACCTGAAACCCTACCTTCCAACCACACCGGCCAGGACTAGAGCTGTCATGCTCTTCAATAAGACCCCTTTATCTAGTGATTTATTTTATTATTATTATTTTTTTAATATATTTTATTGATTTTTTACAGAGAGGAAGGGAGAGAGATAGAGAGCCAGAAACATCGATGAGAGAGAAACATCGATCAGCTGCCTCCTGCACATCCCCCACTGGGGATATGCCCGCAACCCAGGCACATGCCCCCGACTGGAATCGAACCCGGGACCTCTCAGTCCGCAGGCCGACGCTCTATCCACTGAGCCAAACCGGTCTTGGCTATTATTATTTTTTAAAAAACATATTTTCATTGATTTCAGAGAGGAAGGGAGAGGGAAAGAGAGAAACATAAATGACGAGAGAGAATCATTGATCAACTGCCTCCTGCACGACCCACATTGAGGATTGAGCTTGCAGCCCCCGCCAGGAATCCAACTGTCACCTGGGTTCACAGGTCGAGGCTCAACCACTGAGCCACGCCCGCCGGCTGGGCTTCTTTTACTCTTTAAGGTCCTCCCTGGCCCCTAAGACCCTTGAAAGTCAGCTCACTGCCCATCCTGGCAGGCCTCCCACACTTCCATGGTGCTATGTGCTGGTGTGGCCACCAGGTGACAGTGCAGTCCCACCCTGGACTCCTCCGCAGCCTGCACCATCCTTGCGCAGCGCAGCCCTCCCTGGGTCAGGCCCTAACACGGATGCTCGAGCTGGAATGAGTCCAACCCTGCCCCCGTCTGCGCAGGAGCTCCGGAAGCCCACGAGAGCGGCCAATCCGGAGGCACTGCAGGGTGTGCCCTCTCCTCTCGGGGATCTCCACACTCCTGAGCACGGCATTCCGGACCCTCTGCGATCAGGTCTCACCTGCGGGGCCACCGCCTGTGCTGCCAGGCCTGAGCCACAGGGATGATCACGAAATGAGGGAAGCACTTCACACGCATACGACACTTGGCTGCGCAGCAGAGGGTAATGCTAGGAGCAGGGCGTCCCTGGACCCAGCCTGGGAGAGGACCTGGGCCTGCAGAGGGCTTGGTCAGCGGCAGTGGGAGGGAGCTGAAGCAGAGGAGGCCTGTGGCTTCCTGTGAAGAACTGAAGAGCCACTTCCTTTCAGCAGATGGCCGTGGGGGAGGGGCGAGGATTAGGAAGCAGGGGCTTTCTGGCTGAGGGGTGTGCAGAGGGGGATGGGGGGTGGGAGGAAGGGAATCCCAGGAAGGCCCCACAATGATAGCCAGAGTCCCTTCTAGTTCCCTTCTCTCTGGAGTCTCCATGGAGCAGGCAGCCCAGACAGGCAAGGGCACACCCTCCTCAGGTGCTGTGAGGCCACAGAGAGGGGAGTCAGGTTAGGCAGGCTCATTTGTATAGGCCAGTAAAGCAATGGAGCCATGCCCTGGCCAGGTCGGTCAGTTGGTAGGAGCATCGTCCCAATATGCCCAGGTTGTGGGTTCGATCCCCGGGCAGGGTTCATACAATGCATGCATAAAAAGAGAGAAAGAAATGGAGCCTTGGTTACTCCAAGAAGCAAGCCCAAGTACCTAGCCCCAAGTACCCAAGTCCAAGTCCCCATCCATCCTCAGAACCCAGCCCCAAGTTCCCAGCTCCAAGCACCGGCTCCCAGTGAGGTGTCCAGTGCCCAGGCAGAGCTTGGCAGGGGCCCAGTGGCTCTTCCATTGCACAGGAGAGTGGCCCTGTAAGAGAGTTGGTTCCAAATTATTTTCCCAGGATATATTTACTGGACTCTCTTTCCCTGTAACCAGCACTAAGGGAAATGCCAGCCCAACCATGATGAATAATCACAAAATCCAAATTGGTACAATTTTACTGCTTTTGTTCTATTTGCATATACCTGCTTGTCCAGGGAAGTACCCATCCTCATTCACTCACACCCCCACCTGATGGAGAACCAGCTCTCCCCAACAGGGACAGAAGCAGGTCAAGGCCAGGGAGACTTCTAGAAACCAGCTCTAGGCAGAGAAAACAGGGCTTGATTTGGGGCTCACCACCCTTGAGCCTTCATGCATGACTCCATCTGGGCCTCTGCCCAGCCTCTGTCTGGCCAGTGGGCAGCCCTTGCTGCCTCCTTCAAGAGGAGAAGGACAAAGCACCCATAACTTACCAGGAGCAGCAGTATGGTTCAGTGGCCCCAGGAACCAGTCTGATGAAGAAGAAGAGAGTCTTCGCTCAACCATGATTACTCACCCATTCTCTTGGAACCCATCAAGTCAAGCCCATTACTCCCTCAAGCTTCCTCACTTTCGGCAAAGGCATCGTCCAGCATGCAGATACCTAGGCCAGACATTTCCTCAAAGGCTTTCCCTCATGACCCTCCAATAACAGCTCCTACGTCACTTGTTGGTTTTCACTCATATGTCACCTCCTCAGAGAAGCCCTCCCTGACTACCTACTTTAAAGTAGTCTCCTTGCTGCTCTCTGCTGCAGTAGTTCCCAAACTTATCTGCACCTTGAACTTACCTGGAGGCTTCAAAACCTGTGCCCCCCCCAGAGACTGTGATGTAATTGGTCTGGGGTGCAGCCTGGGCTTTGGAATTAAAAAAAAAAATCTCCAGGTGATTCTAATGTGCAGACAAGTGTGGGAACCACTGCTGTAGTATATCACCCTGTTTTAATTTTCTGTGAAAGGCCAGTGAAGAAATGGAGCTTGGTTACTCTAAGAATCACACCCAAGCACCCAGCTCCAAGTCCAAGTCCAAGTCCAAGTCCTCAACCTCAGAACTCAGCTCTAAGCACCCAGATCCAAGGTTTTACATATATTAGCTCTTTTAATCCTTACAACAATCTTCTTGGGTGTTCTTTTTTTAAAAAAATATTTTTAAATTGATTTCAGAGAGGAAGGGGGAGGGAGAGAGAGAGAGAGAGATAGAAACATCAATGATAGAGAACCATTGATTGGCTGCCTCTTGCATGCTCCCCACTGGGGATCCAGCTCGTAACCTGGACATGTGCCCTTGACAGGAATCAAAACTGGGACTCTTCAGTCCATAGGCTGATGTTCTATCCACTGAGCCAAACTGGCTAGGGCTGGGTGTTCTTTTAAAAAAAATTTAATGATTGATTCTTAGAGAGATTGATTTGTTATTACACTTACTTATGCATTCATTGGTTGATTCTTGTATGTGCCCTGACCAGGGATCAAACCAGCAACCTTGGTGTATCAGGATGATGCTCCAACCAGCTGAGCTACCTGGCCAGGGCTCCTTGGGTGTTCTTAGGATCCTCAGTTTACAGATGAAGAGATCAAGGCAGAGAGAGGCTAAATAATTTCCCTAAGGCAAACAGCTAGCAATTGATGGCCAGGATTTGAACCCAGATAGTCTCTCTAGAGCAGTGTCTGGCCAGGGGGGCTCTATAAATAATTGTTCAATAAAGGAACGACTTAATCTTAATCTCCCTCTGCCTCACCCAACTCCCACATTCAATCCCATAACCAGCCAGCCAGTAGATTCTAGCTTCTAATTATTTTTTTTAGTCTGCGCATGACTGTCTGCCCACATGGCCCCCCTCTCCTCATCTAGTTTCTTCATCTAGTTTGATACCCTCAGGCTGGAGGCCACCTACAAGGTCCTCCTAATGCAGTGATTCTCAACCTGTGGGTCGCGACCCCTTTGGTGGTCGAATGACCCTTTCACAGGGGTCGCCTAAGACCATCCTGCATATCAGATATTTACATTACGATTCATAACAGTAGCAACATTACAGTTATGAAGTAGCAACGAAAATAATTTTATGGTTGGGGGTATAAACATGAGGAACTGTTTTAATGGGCCAGAAGGCTGAGAACCACTGTCCTAATGGGTCTCCCTATGTCTACTCCTGCCCCCTGTGTCCACTCTTGTCAATCTCCACAGAAAACCAAGGTAGATCGTAAAACAAAGTAGATCAAGTGACCCTCCCACCCTGCTTAAAGCACTCCCCACCCCCCCGCCCCCCTGTGGCTGCCCATTACATTTAGAATAAAATTTTACTTGCTTACTCTGGCCTTCAAGGTCTTGAATAATCTGCTCAAACCTCCAGAGTCTTCTTTCGCCTTGCTTCCCCTCTCCCAACGCTTTCCCAGCCATGCTGGCTGGCCTCCTTTCCTTCCCAGAACCCTCCAGTGCCTGCAAATCCCAGTGCCTTTCCACAAGCTCTTTCCTTTGCCGAGAGCACTCTTGTTTTAGGACTCAGCTCGAATGTAACTTCTCCAGAGACCTGAGCCCCGATCTAAATTAAACACTCTGGGTCCCGGACTGGTAGTTCAGCTGGTTCGAGTGTCGTCTTGATACGCCAAGATTGAGGGTTTGGTCTCCATCAGGGCACATACAGGAATGAACCAATGACTGGAACAACACATCAATGTTTCTCTCTGTCTCTCTCTCTCAAATCAATGAAAAATAAATAAATAAGTATATACATAAATAAATTAAACACTCGGTTATTCCAGCAGCCTGTTCCTTGGGTTCCCAGAATTGATCACAATTATAACAGAAGCATGATTGATGCAAGCATTTGCTACTGTTAGGCTTTCTAGATTCACTCAGTGCTCACGGTGATGTATTGCCCGCACCCAGCACAGCGCCTCGCATACCGAAGGCGCCTAATAACTTTGGATAAGTGCACGGACAGATAGATGAACAGTGGGTGGCGGAGGCGTGATTGAGTGAATACATACATTTAAAATTAGGAATCTATTCACCCTGCATGCCGGTAATAATATGGGTGATTCACAGATATTTTCCCCCTTCAAGAGCTCCCCCTCCACCCCTAGGTTCCCCCTTGGCTTTTCCCATACGCGGCCACTGGGCGGGGCTTCCGGGGCCAGTTGCATGACGTCACGGAGGAAGGTGTGTCCGGAGTCAGCTTCTGCTTTTTTTTTTTTTTAATATATTTTATTGATTTTTCACAGAGAGGAAGGGAGAGAGATAGAGAGTTAGAAACATCGATGAGAGGAACATCGATCAGCTGCCTCCTGCACATCTCCCACTGGGGATGTGCCCGCAACCCAGGTACATGCCCCTGACCGGAATCGAACCTGGGACCTTTCAGTCCGCAGGCGGACGCTCTATCCACTGAGCCAAACCGGTTTCGGCAGCTTCTGCTTTTTTGATGGGCGGGCGCGGGGGTTGCACCCGGTAAACGGGAAGGAGTCGAAGAGGAACGCAGCGGGGTGTCCCCACAGATGGCCTCGAGGCTGTGCCGCGTCCGGGCGCCCGGGGGCACGTTCACGTGGCCGGGCACGGAGCGTGGCGAGGCTCACCCGGTTCTGCTGGGAGATGAGGCCGCAGAGGGGACGCTCGCGGCTGAGAAAATGTGACCTAGCCTGGGGTGCTCACTGGAGCGAGGCTGTTTGGGGCCTCTGACCTCAGCGAGGAAAGTCCCGGGAACACAGCCCCGCCCCACCCCCCACCCCCTCTCTCCTGGACACGCTCCACCTCTTCCCCACGCCCCCAACTCAGACCCAGAGGAGTTTCGGGACAGGAGTGCGCAGATCTGGTTCCGAGTCCTGGCGCCGTGGGACCCTGGACAGGAGTCATGTCTCTGGACCTCCGTCTGCTCGTCTGCAACGTTAAGTGGTACCCGCATTAAATGATGTGATGTGTCAAGTGCCGGGTGCCGGACTGGCACATCCCGGGTGCCCAGGAGGCGGTGGTTTCTTTCCTCCCCGCCGCTGGTTTGCTGTGTGGCCTGGAGCAGTTTCACTGAACCTCACTTCCCCCATCCTTTCAGGCCCAAGGTCCTGGGAACGAGACTCCTTGAGTCGGTGATGAGCGGAGACCAGACCGCACTTCCTGGTTTCCCTTCCCTGCGGTTCCTCTGACAGATGAGCTTCCTGTCCTCCCTGCAGGTTCCAATGAGGTGGTGCCTAAGGCGGCTGGGCTCCCAGAGGCTCTGGAGGGTCTTGGGCCTGCAAAGGTTTCCTAACGGGTGGCCCAGGCAACCTGTCCGTTCCTTGCTGTTCCCCCAAGGCTGGGTCACTCTCCTCTGTCTCCCTGTGGCCAGCAGGCTACTCAGCAAGACTCACAGGGTCGCTCATCAGCCAACCCCCACCCCCCCAGCCAGGCTCCTCAGAGCTGCTTTCAGCCCATTCCCTCTCCTCCAGGGGTTTACACAGACAGTTCCCTTCCTGCCCATCCTCTTGTACCCGACCAACTCCTCATCTTTTTGTTCTTGTTGTTGTTAATCTTCACTGAGGATATTTTTTCATTGATCTTTTAGAGAGCGAGAGAGAGATAGAAATATCGATGTGAGAGAAACACATCCATTGGTTGTCTCCTGTACACATCCCAACCAGGGCCCAGGTCGGGGAGGAGCCTGCAACCAAGGTAGGTGCCCTTGACCAGAATCAAACCCGGGACCCTTTGGTCCACAGGCCGTGCTCTATCCACTGAGCCAAACCGGCTAGGGCAGTGGTCCGCAAACTCATTAGTCAACAGAGCCAAATATCAACAGTACAACGACTGAAATTTCTTTTGAGAGCCAAATTTTTAAAACTTAAACTATATTGGTAGGTACATTGTTATTAAATTAATTAGGGTACTTCTAAGGCTTAGGAAGAGCCACACTCAAGGGGCCAAAGAGCCACATGTGGCTCTCGAGCCGCAGTTTGCCGACCACGGGGCTAGGGCAATTCCTCATCTTTGACCATGATGGGACAGAGCTGATCCTGCCCCTTAAGACGGGTCCCTGTTCAGGTGAGGACTTGTGACTCTCGACTCTGTCCGCCCAGCTCAACCACTGCCCTTCTTGCTTCCTACCCTCCGTCCATGCTGACCTTTCAACTACTTGAAAACGCAGGGCGCTTTCCTGCCCTGGGCTTTTGTACCTGCTGTTCTCTCCCTAAACACTCTTCTCTTCCCTACTTAACGCACTTGTCCTTCAAATCTCAGTTTAGAAATCACTTCCTCCCAGAGGTGGGGGGGAGGGGCCCCTTGATCCGTCCTTCCTATATGAAGGACACAGCTTCTCACCACGATTTGATGTCTCTCACCCCTATCAGAATGTACGCTGTGGGACAGTAAGGGTGCCTTACCACTGTGTCCCCCAGTGATGGGCACAGGGCCTGGCCCAAGATATGTTCTCAATAGGAGTTTATCGAATAAGTGAGTGATCGAATCCTTGCTCAGTGCTTGTCAGTCTGCTTACATACCTCAGAGCAGTGGTTCTCAACTTTCCTAATGCCTCAACCCTTTAATACAGTTCCTCATGTGGTGGTGACCCATAAAATTATTTTCGTTGCTACTTCATAACTGTCATTTTGCTACTGTTATGAATCATCATGTAAATATCTGATATGCAGGATGTATTTTCATTGTTACAAATTGAACATAATTAAAGCACAGTGATTAGTCACAAAAACAATATGTAATTATATATTCAATATGTTTTCTGATGGTCTTAGGCGACCTCTGTGAAAGGGTCGTTCGACCCCCAAAGGGGTCGCGACCCACAGGTTGAGAACCGCTGCCTCAAAGGCAGGGAACTTACTGCTTTTGAAAGAGCCTATTCCATCTGCCCTTTAGAAGGATCTCCCCAACCAATGCTCAGGAGACTCCCTGGAACTGAGGCCCAGAGTGAGAGAGTACTGTGAGGCCTTGGTGCAGAGCCAGGATCCATTCACCTGTCCTGAGGGCGCATGCAGACTCACCGGGCCCTGACAGAGCCCCTCGGCAGCAGCTCTGGCCAGACCTCTCACAGCCTGGGTCCACCTGCAGGCCTGGCACTTGAGACACCATCATAGCTCATATGCATCTTCACCTACGAGCAGCCAGTCACCTCTGGGGACAGAGAGGCCAGCAACCTAGTGTGGGTTGGGGGCAGCCAGGGAGGAAGCACTGGATTCTTACTGCCTCATTCAACCCCCAGGTCAGCCCTGTAAGGTGGGAGACACTGTTCCCATTTTACAGACGCACAAACTGAGGTTTCTGGACGGATGCTATTTACCTGAAGTCACACAGTGGGTTAGGGGCAAAACTAGGCTGAACTTCAAAACCCAACCTCTTGCCCTAGCCGATTTTGCTCAGTGGATAGAGCGTCGGCCTGCACACTGAAGGGTCCTGGGTTCGATTCTGATCAAGGGCACATGCCTGGGTTGCAGACTCCAGTAGGGGGCGTGCAGGAGGCAGCCAATCAGTGATTCTCATCATTGATGTTTCTATTTCTCTCTCTCCCTTCCTCTCTGAAATCAATAAAAATATACTTTAAAAACCCCAAATTCTTTCCTCTGCCCCTCAACTTGGTGCCTCTTTCCACCTGCCCTCCCCGAAGGTCCTGAAGGGTCCCATGGCTCCTGTTCCTCACATCTGGGTGCCACCCCCACTGGGGCCTCAGCAGCTGTACCTGGGCAGCAGCTAAGGGCTGCCTGAATGCCAGGAGCCATCCTTCCTTTTGCTGTTGGTCATTCCCCAAACTGCAGAGGGACCCAGATCAAAATCAGGTCATGGCCAAGGAGCTGTCTTATAGACACCAAGCTCCTGAGAGCGTGGCCACTTGTTTGCTGTATGACCTTGGCTCGGTTCCTTCCCTTCTTGGGACTTCAATTTGTCACCTGTGAAGGGGGCATATATCCCTCCCCAGGGCCTCATGTGCCAGATTTCAGGAAAGCTGCTCACTCTCAGCCACCTCACCCTTGAACCTAAGGAATAAAGGTCCCCTCCAGGGTCCCTGTGGGGGCGGAATCCAGCGTAAACTGCACATAGCCTCGTCCTTGATGCGGGTCACAGATCCTGGGTAGGGTGGGCGCCGGGTTGGGGGGCCCGGTTTCCCCAGCTTCAGCCCCTCTCCACCTCCATCCCTCTCTCCTCACGTCTGTTCCTTTTACTCTCTGTGGCCTTTGCAGAGCCATTCCCCGGGCACTCTGCCTCTCCTGCCTCTTCCTATACGTCCTCCCTCCTTTTCCTCCCGCAAATGTTTACCATGCCTACTCTGCATAGATCGCCGAATAAGTCCTGTCCTTGCAAAGTTACAGGTAGCAGGGAGACGGACAAGGAAACCAAGTTCCAATTCATTCACTCACCCCAAATCCTGTGTCCCTCCCTGCCACGGCCCGCACCGGTACAGTCTGCTTTCCACACTGCAGGCTGAGCCATGTTGTTAAAACAGAGCTCAGAACATGCCACTCTTCTGCTCAGCCCCCTCCCACGGCTTCCCGTCTCAAAGGAAAAGCCAGCGTCCTTGCTGTGACCTGCAGGGCCTGCATGATCTGCTCATCGCCTCCCACTCTCCCCTCTGAACACGCCACTCCAGCCACACTGGCTGCCTTGCTGGTTTTCAACATGCCAAGCATGCTCCTGCCTCAGGCCTTTGCGTTTGCCCTTGGTGCTGCTAGGAATGTCTTCCCCCAGGTATCCATGTGGCCTCCCTCTCTCCACTCAGGTGTCTCCACCTTATCCAGAGGCCTCCCCTGGCTGCCCATCTAAATACTCCATTCCTGCCTTCTGTCCTTTTATCTGCTTTACTATTTTTTTCTTGACACTACCAAGTGATGTAATTATTTGTATGTCTGTTCCCCTATAGCAGTGTAAATCCCATGAGAACTCCATGGGTTCCCAGGAGAGAGAGAGAGAGAGAGAGAGAGAGAGAGAGAGAGAGAGGAGAGGAATACAAGGAAACTGAAAAAAGAAAAGACAATACTAATAATCTTACTACTACAGATAATCATACTTAAAGCCTCAATAATTAAAACAACTCGATTTGGGTGCAGGAAGAGACAAACAGACCAATGGACTGGAATAGAATTCCAGAAATAGACCCAATTGTACAGAGATATAGTATTTGATAGTTTTGATAAAGATGGAGAATAGACTCAAAGTGGAGAATGGACTCCTAATGCACAGTGTTAGGACAGCTAGGTAGCAACTGGGGTGAGGGCTGGGGGTCAGACCTGTACTTCACATTGAGGACCAAGATAAGCTCCAAAGGGATCAAAGACTTACATGTTCAAAAAAATCAAAATAAAATCATAAAATCAATAAGCAACAGAAAAAAAGGGAGAATCTATCATTCTTAGTGGGGAAAGTCTAACTATGTCACAAAAGCCAAAGAGCCATTTTAAAAGACTGATAAAGTCAATCATATACAAATCAAAAACTTTTGCATGGGTAAACACTATAAATCAAATCATAAGACAAATGACAAACTAGAGGAAAATATTAGCAACTCAGATCACAGATAAAGGGTCACCTATAAAAAAATTATTAAAAAGACTTGGAAATTCATTAAAAGGAACAACAATCTAATGGGAACAGGCATAGGATCTGAACTGACCGTCTCCAGAAAAGTAAGTACAAATGTCTGCTAAGCATATTTAAAAGGAGCTCAAAGTCACTGGAAAGAAATGAAAATCAGGAAAACCCTCTGGGATACCATTTCTTACCAGTCTGGTAAAAAGTCCAAAAGTTTAATAATACACTCTGTGTGCATTATTTTTAAAATTTTATTGATTACAGAGAGGAAGGGAGATGGAGAGAGAGATACAAACATCAATGATTAGAGAGAATCATTGATCGGCTGCCTCCTCACACCCCACACTGGGGATGGAGCCCGCAACCTGGGCATGTGCCCTGACTGGGAATTGAACCATGACCTCTTGGTTCTTAGGTTGATGCTCAACCACTGAGCCACACCAGCCAGGCTCTGTGGGCATTTCTGTAAGGAAACAGTATTCTCACACATGTTCTCACAGAGTACTCTCATATATGTGAATATAAATTGGTATTAAGTCCCCAAAATAGCATTTTGGCAAAATCTATCAAAATTATGAAAGCATCCAGATATTCTACTTCTGGGAATTTATCCTTCATATATTCTTTTTTTAAAAAAATTTAAATTCTTTATTGTTTAAAGTATTACATATGTCTCCTTTCCCCCATTGACCTCTCCCCGGCCACTCCCACCCTATCCTTCATATATTCTTGCACAAGTGAGGAATGAGGTTTCTATGAAGTTGTTCTCTGCAGCACCGTTTGCAATAGCAAAAGGCTGGAAACAACTCAACTGTCCATTAGTAAGGGATTAGGTTAGATAGAGCACAGTCTGGCCATTAAACAGAATACTATGCAACTGTGGCAAAGAAGGGGGGAGATCTGTGTGTCCTGACTGGAAAAGTTCTGTAAATATTAGATTTTAAAAGCAAGGTGCAGAGCGGCGTATGATAGTTCACCTTTTGTCAGAAAAGGGGGAATTATACATATATTCATAATATATTCATATATTCATAATCTTACTGATGGCAACATAACCAGTGATTAAGAGCACAAACTCAGCCTTGGCTGGTGTGCTAAGTGGTTAGAGCATCGGCCTGCAAACCGAAGGGTCACAGGTTCGATCCCAGGCCCCGTCAGAGCGTGTGCAGGAGGTAACCAATCCATCCATGTGACTCTCTCACACGGATGTTTCTCTTTCTCTCCCCCTCTCTTTCCTTCCACTCTCTCTAAAAATCCATGGGAAAAAGTATCCTTGGGTGAGGATTAACAATAACAACAAAAAGAGCGCAAACTCAGACCCAGGTTGCCTGAGTTCAAATATTAGTACACATTCGGGTACTACGCTGGGTTGAATAGTGTCCCGTCAAAATTCATGTCTACCTGGAACCTGTGGACGTGACCTTATTTGGAAATAGGGCCTTTGGAGATGTAATCAGTTTACATGAGCTCATACGTGAGGTGGGCCCGAAATCCAATACGACTGCTGTCCTTACAAGAGGAGGAAAATTTGGTCACAGAGTCAGACACGCGGTAGAGAATGCCATATGAAGGGAGAGGCAGAGGTTGGAGTGGTGCACCTACAAGCCAAGGATTGCTGGCCACCACCTGAATCTAGGACAGAGGCATGGAACAGATTCTCCCAAGGGCCTCTTAAAGGAACAAACCCTGCCCACACCTCAGTTCTGGACTTCTCCAGAACTGTGAGAGCATACATGTCTGTTGTTGGAAACCACCCAGGTTGTGGCAATTGCTATGGCAGCTCTAGGGAACTAATACAGCTACTCAGAAGCTGTGCAATCTTGGGCAAGTTACTTAGCTTCTCTGTGCCCTAGTTTCCTCATCCATAAAATAGGGATCACAGTACTTACCTCGTAGAGTTGAGGTTATAAGGATTAAATGAGTTAATCTTTTAAATAACTTAGAAGTTTAGAACAAGGCCTGAGACATAGCAGGTGCTATATAAATATTAACTAAATATATGCCTGTGTTTGCATAAAGAAATCTTAGACAACCAAGAAATTGATACATGTGGTTGGTAGAAGAGACGGGATTAGGAGATGAGGGACAGATGGGAGAAAGATTCTGCAGAGCCATATATTTTTTCTTTCTAAACCATATAAATATATTATCTATTTAAAAATTATTTAAAAACACAAATCATATTACTGTTCCTGCTCAAAACCCTCCAGTGGTTTCCCATCACATTTATAACAAAATCAAATGTCCTTACTGTGCTGACAGACACCCACCAGAAGGTGAGCATCTCTCTGCACAGCTCTTGGCTCATTCCCCCTCATGCACGCTCCTCTAGCCTGAAGGTGGCCTTGCTGTTCCTAGAGCCTGCCGGGCACACTCCCACCGCAGGGCCTTTGCACTGGCTGTTCCCTCCCTTCATTCAGGTCTCTGCTAAATATCACTGCTGCAGAGGCCTCTCTCACCTAAAACAAAAGCAATTCGATCCCTATTGCCACAGGCTCTATCCCCTTCTCTGCTTTACTTTTCTTCACAGCATGTAGCCCCTTGAGATACCTGTCGTCTCCTCCCACTTCTGAGTTCCAATGGGGAGGGACTGTGTCTGTCTTGTTCACAGCTGTATCTGCAGTCCTTAGCACAGAGCCTGGCACGTTCAATAAATATCTGTTGAATGAATGGATGAAATGAGATAATACATGTAAGGTGCTTAGCATGGTGCCTGGCACGCCCTTCCCTTCTCTTCCCTTCCCTTCCCTTCCTTTCCCTTCTCTTGGACATCTCCTCTCTTTTCTTATCCCACCCCCACCAGGAACACCTCCCCTGTGACCATATGGGTGCCTTCTCTCAGGACCTCATTTCTCACCCAATTGTACCCTCTCATCTCCAAGTGACCCTTATACTCAGCTGCTGACCTGGGCTGTGACTTGTCTCTTCTGTTAGACAATGGTTCCCCTGTGCAGGAGCTGTGGGAACTGTGGTCTGGCCTCGCTCTGGCTAACTCCTTTCCCAGAGCTCAGCCTGGGGGGCTACCCACAGGGACCACTGTGTCATTTCCTGACTCTGGCAAGGAATTCCAGGCTTGTCCCCGCTCTGTCAGTAAGTCCCTTCTTCAGTCTAACTGACACCGTTCTTGCTGCAATAAAGAAAGTTTCCTTTCAGGGCCTGAGGGCTGCTGGCAGGGGGTTGGCCAGCTCTTCCCATCAGCTTTCACTGCTTGTCAGGGACTCGGGGTGGGCCCTCGCCATGGAGTCTTCAGTCCAGGCCCTCAGGCAGAGCACGCTGGCCAGCTGCTCAGCAGGAAAGATTTCTCCTTTCGTTAGCTCAGAGGATCTCAGCAGGCCTCCAAGGGCCGCCAGCACCTGGTCCATCAGGTTGTTGGGGGCCAGACCCAAGGTGTGGTGGGAGCTGTTGTGGTAGTTAATGAAGCTGGATGAGGGGGAAAATGAACACCTGTGACCTTGACCACCTCGATCCCCCCTCTCCCTTCTTTTTCTTTTTTTTAACCATTTGTATGCCATAAGCCTCTATAGACGCAGGCGACGGACCTTTTTTAATTAAATTAAAAATATCGTGGCAGTTAACTGGTTAAGTATATTTTTATTGATTTCAGAGAGGAAGGGAGAGGGAGAGAGAGATAGAAACATCAATGATGAGAGAGAATAATTGATCAGCTGCCTCCTGCACACCCCCCATTTCTTAGGGGATCAAACCCACAACCCGGGCATGTGCCCTTGACCAGAATTGAACCCGGGGCCCTTCTATCCACTGAGCCAAACCGGCTAGGGCCCACCTCTCCCTTTTTAATTCATCCATCCATTCACTCAGGCTTTCAGAGTAAAAGTTAGGAGCCTACTATTGCCAGCACCTCCTAAGTGCTCTTACATTCTCTAATCTTGCTTTCCCTGTCTATAAAATGGGGCTAATAGTACCCTACTTATATGGTCATTGTGAAGATTAAATGAGTTTATCCTATATAATAAAAGGCTAATATGCAAATTGTCCCCTCGACCAGGAGTTCAACTGGTAGTTCAAGCGGGAGTTCGACCAGGGGGTGGGGCCGGCCGGACCCCACCCGTGCATGAATTTGTGTACCAGGCCTCTAGTTGTATATAAAGCCCTTAACATAATACGTGGCTCATTGCAAATACTCAATAACATGTTTCAATTTAATCAACACTGAGGGATGCCAGCTCTGGGTCAGGCTCTCATGGGTGCAGTGGGAAAGGCAGATATAAAGCAGATGCTTATAAAATAAAGTCCAAGCAACTGGGTATTGGGGGACAGGGTGGAGCTGGGACCCCACCTGCCTGCTGCTCTGCTGGGTGGCCTTGGGGAAGGCACACCCTCTCTAGTCCTGCCAGGGAGAAGACAAAAGTTAGGATGGGGACTGATGCCTAAAAGAAGGCAGGATAGGAGTAAGGACTTGGGGTTGAGCCAACAGGCCCTGCTTTTCAATCTCACCCTGCCAGGTCCTTCCAGCATGACCTAGGGCCGCGTCCTCAAACCGCGGCTCGCAAGCCTCATGCGGCTCTTTGGCCCCTTGAGTGTGGCTCTTCCACAAAATACCACGTGCGGGCGCACGTACAGTGCGATTGAAACTTCGTGGCCCATGCGCAGAAGAAGCGGCGTTAGAAGAAGTGGGGGGGTGTCGGTCGGTCGGGCAACGGGAGACGCTGCGCAGGCGGGCATACCCAGCGCGGGGGAGGTACATTGTTTTGAGGTACGTTTGCTGAGGTCTACCCCTTCCAACTCTCCCATCCACACTCGTCTATCTGAAACAAGAATACAAGACGGGTGTGGATGGGAGAGTTGGAAGGGGTCGACCTCAGCGAATGTACCTCAATCAGATTGAGGACGTTTTTTAGCAAAGGCCAGCTTAGGAGTACCCTAATTAAGTTAATAACACTGTACCTACCTATATAGTTTAAATTTAAAAAATTTGACTCTCTTGCCAAAACCGGTTTGGCTCAGTGGATGGAGCGTCGGCTTGCGGACTGAAAGGTCCCAGGTTCGATTCCGGTCAGGGGCATGTACCTGGGTTGCGGGCACATCCCCAGTGGGAGATGTGCAGGAGGCAGCTGATTGATGTTTCTAACTCTCTATCTCTCTCCCTTCCTCTCTGTGGAAAATCAATAAAATATATTAAAAAAAAAAATTTGACTCTCAAAAGGAATTTCAGTCGTTGTACTGTTGATATTTGGCTCTGTTGACTAATGAGTTTGCCGACCGCGGCCCTAGGGCAAGCCCTCCCACTCCAAACCTCAGCTTCCTCCCCTGAACAGAGGGGATCATCACATGAGGGGCAGGGTGGTTGTGAGGATGCAGGAAGAGAACACATGGCGAATTTGAGGTGCTGAGCCTGTGGGGGAGCAGAGCCCGTGCCAGCCCGTCTGAGGTTGTGGAGGAATTCCCTCCACAACAAGGGGGACCTGGAGCTGGAAGCTGCGCAGTCCTCCTTGCCTCCTTGCCTCTGTAGCTCCTCTCCTGCGGCTGGCTATAGTGCGAGAAGAGGCTGGAGACCCAGCACCGGGCCTTTGCCAGGTCCCAAGAAGTCTGCTGTGGGCTTCGCCAGATGTGCTGCGCCTCAGGCTGTCTTGTATGCAAGCGCATCTGAGGGTGGGGGGTACAGGGACCCCTGGAATATCACATCCGCTCCAATCCTGGGCCAGAGGGGGCTGGATAGACAGGGCAGGGCCTTGGCCCTGCTCAGCAATTGAGTCACTACATTCTTGGACAAGTGGCTCCGGCTCCTGAGCCTCAGTTTCCCTCTCTGTAAAATAGGGACAATCAGACTGACCTGGAGAGTCTTTCCGAATTAACCTGTCCCATTTTCTAGCTTGTGGTCCATTGCTTAATGCCCTCGCCCTTCCCCTGGCCCTGGTGAAGGTATAAGTGAGGTGATTGCTGCCATTTTACTTTTTCTCTCCTCCAGACTGGGGGGATTCTGAGGGTAGAGCTGTGTCTCTTTCTTCAAACTCGGGGCAGGGCTATGCCTCTTCCATATGTTCCAGAGGTTGGTATTATCTCACATTTACTGTGTTCAGTAATATCACACAGCAGGCAATTCACACACATTATCTCTGTTCATCACATAACATCGATTTTATTAACATACCCATTTTACAGATGAAGAGACTGAGGCCTAGTACTTGTCCAACGTCACCCAGACAGTAGATGGGGGAGTCAGGAGTTGCCCAGGGAAGGTGGGGTTAGTCAGTTCGGGTAGGACCTGGGCCAAACCACAGCTCTTTCACTCATTCACTAGCTGTGTGAACTTGGGCAAGTCTGGAGCTCTTTGGCCTGTTTCCCGACCCCTATAACAGGAGGAATGACTCTACTTCACAGGGAATGTCTAGAATAGGGCCTGGTATACAGTAAGTGCTTAATAAAGGATGTCCCCTCCTCCCCTCCTTCATTCCCTCCTCCGGTAGGGCCTCCAGCCCTGGGCATACGCTAGGGCAGGCTGGCCTCGCTGTCTCAGAGACAATATTTGTGTTCCCTCCACTCATACTAATAAGGCCTGGGGGACTGCTGCCCCCACCCAGGGTCTCTCCATTCCCAGGAAGCTTCAGTCTTCCTCCCTGAAGGAGGACGGGGAGGGGATAGTCCCCAGTCCGATGGAGACACAGTCCAATCAGAGAGGGGAGATACGGGCCCCAGGCCTGACACTGAGTGAGAAACCACAGCATTGGGCCGCCTCACTGCACAGGCCGTGTTGGTGGGGTGTGGGCACCAGAGGCAGAAGTGCTGGTGCTCTGGCAGGGAGGTGTCTGGGGCTCTGTCCGGTGTAGAGTGAGAGCTGCTGGGGTCACTCACCTGTTGGAAGATGGGACGTGTCATGTGGGCAGCAACTGGAGAAGCTGGCATAGTGCAGCTGGTACTTGTTGAAGTGACAGCCCCTTAGGTAGCTAACGCTGTGCATGGTGGAACAAACAGGAATTGTACCCTGGGGGCCTGAGGCCACCCAGAGTTGGCACATGCTCTTCCGCCCACCACCTACTGACACCCTCTCCAACCCTGAGCACTCCTGGCCCCCAAGGGCCTCGGATCACACAGGCTGCAGCAGTTACCAGGAACCACTAAGGCAGAGTAGGCCCCCCTCCCCAACAGGGCGCCCACACTCAGGAGAAAGCAAGCCCCCACGGAAGCAGGAGGGACTGCAGCTAGACTGCAGAGAGACCCCTGGGAGCACAGGGCTCTGTGCTGGCAATGCTCCCTGGGCGTCCATTCTTGGGAGAGGGCTGCTGGGAAAGGAAAGGGGGTCCTCCCAGAAGCAGGGGGAGGGCCAAGGTGACCTGACCCTTATCTGGAAGCCCCAGAACTCAGGCAGGATGTTGCACCAGGGCCGGCTTCTCCTTGGTGGCAACAGGAGTCATTGGCCCCCAAGGCCATGGTCACTGCACCACCTTGTAGCCCATACAGAAGGACTGCTTATGGCTTACCTGGAGGGTGAGGACCTGCCCTGGGGGCAGGAGAGAGCATGAGACTGGATTCCCAGAGACCCCCATCCCCACCCCAGAATCCTTGGACTGAAGACTCAGGGTGAAAGGGGGCTCTCTGGGCAGCCTCCAAGGCCACACACCAACCCAGCACCATTCTCGCCCACCTCTGAAATATGGTAGCCCACCCTGCAAAAGACTCCAGCCTCCTCTGAAGTAATCCTGTTCCCTCTGAAATAATCCAGGCTCCCCCAGAAGACTTTACCTCCATAATATTCCTGGGACCCTTTGGTCTGCAGGCCAATGCTCTATCTACTGAGCCAAACTGGCTAGAGCTAATCAGGAGTTTTAGACTCTTTCCCATCATCACTCCATACCCTAGTTCAGTGGTCAGCAAACTGCGGCTCGCGAGCCACATGCAGCTCTTTGGCCCCTTGAGTGTGGCTCTTCCACAAAATACCGACTTCTGTGCATGGGCCACGAAGTTTCAATCGCACTGTACGTGCGCGCCAGCACGTGGTATTTTGTGGAAGAGCCACGCTCAAGGGGCCAAAGAGCTGCATGTGGCTCGCGAGCCGCAGTTTGATGATGGGAAAGAGTCTAAAACTCCTGATTAGCTCTAGCCAGTTTGGCTCAGTAGATAGAGCATTGGCCTGCAGACCAAAGGGTCCCAGGTTTGATTCCAGCCAAGGGCACATACCTTAGTTGCAGTCTTCTCCCCGGCCCGAGCCTTTACCAGGGCCCATGCAGGAGGCAACCAATCGATGTGTTTCTCTCGCATTGATGTTTCTCTCTATTTTTCCTTCTCTCTTTTTTTTTTTTTAAATATATTTTATTGATTTTTCACAGAGAGAAAGGGAGAGAGATAGAGAGCCAGAAACATCGATGAGAGAGAAACATTGGTCAGCTGCCTCCTGCACATCCCCGCAACCCAAGTACATGCCCTTGACTGGAATCGAACCTGGGACCTTTCAGTCCGCAAGCCGACGCTTTATCCACTGAGCCAAACCGGTTTCGGCCCTCTCTCTTCCACTCTCCCTAAAAGTCAATGGAAAAATATCCTCAGGTGAGGACCAACAACAACAACAACAAATAATAGTAATAAAATTTAAACAGAACTCCTTATCAGACCTCCCTCTCTGGCTCCTGACCATTTTTTTGTCCACCTGCGATGTACAAGGTACTTTTAAAGCCAGCATTTCCTTCACTCCTCATTCTGGGAGACAAATATTACTGTTCTGGTTTTATTGACGTGGAAACTAAAGCCTAGAGTTGTGAAGTCACTTGCCTAAGACAATGAAGTTAGCAACTTGTGGGGCCTACATTTAGATCACACTGCCTTTGACAAGGAAAGATGTCAGAGCATCACTACAATCCTCTTCCACCTTCACCTCCCGCCCCCTGGCTCCTGTGCTGTGGGTAAATGAGCCTGGTCTGTTATTAGGGGTCCTGGAGGGGGCGGGGGTGGGGAGGGGCTGCGTCGCTCAGCTTGTACCAACCTGTTCTCCAGGAGTCCCCAGTCTGATAGAGGGCATGAGAACTGGACTCCAAGCAAGACACCTGGAGATTGAACAGGCCTCCTAGGGCTGTGGTCGGCAAACCGTGGCTCGCGAGCCACATGCGGCTCTTTGGCCCCTTGAGCGTGGCTCTTCCACAAAATACCACATGCAGGCGCGCACATAAGGTGCGATTGAAACTTCGTGGCCCATGCGCAGAAGTCGGTATTCGGCCTGGGCGAGTCTATTTTGAAGTGGCATTAGAAGAAGTGGGGTGTCTGTCGGGCGGCGACGGGACACGGTGCAGGTGGGCGTGGGATACGCAGCTGGGGCGGGGGCGCGCGATTCATGCACGAGTTGAGTGAGCCAGTGCCCTAATTAAGTTAATAACAATGTACCTACCTATATAGTTTAAGTTTTAAAAATTTGGTTCTCAAAAGAAATTTCAATCGTACTGTTGATATTTGGCTCTGTTGACTAATGAGTTTGCCGACCACGGTCCTAGGGCATCTTGTCCTGCTCTGTCCTTATACAGATCAGGAAACAGAGATGGGCTGACATCTGCTCAAGGTCACACCCACAGAGGCCCTGCCTCTTACGCAGGTGACGTCTTGCCTGCCCGTAATAGGAAAAGACTGACAAAGACCCCCTTGTGGTGCAGACAAGAAATGCTCAAGGTTCAGAGAAAATACTACTGGCCTCAAAGACAGCCTAGGCACACAAAAGGGGGGAGGGCAGGAGGTGGGGGAACCTCTGGGAAAAGGGTTGGTGGTGGGGCTTGCGATGTGCATCACCACGGAGGCCCATGCCCCCTGCCCACACATGAGGTCAGTCCTTGCGGCTCTCTGCTTGCTCGCCTCCTGAGACCAGCCATTCTGCTGCTCAGTTGCTCTGATGGCTGCAGTTCTTCCTGCTCCTGAGCTGACATTCTGCCGGCCTGGGCCTCCGCCTGCTGGTCGTTCTGCTGTCTGGGATCCCAGAATGAGTGGCAGCCCCGGCCCCAGAGCCACCGAGGCGGAGGGGTGGGGGAGGGGAACGCTAGCACAGACCTCACCTGCGGTCAATCTCCGACTTACCCCTCAGAGCCTCCTCTGGTTAGTCAGCCCTCCCCCCAAGCAAAGGTTATTCCTCCTTTCATTCCTGTTTTCAAACAGCACCCAGGTGCCAGGTGCTCGCAAAGTGCTAGGCAGATTAAGCAACAAAATCCCTGCCTAGAGGAGTTGAAAGTTTAAGGAGGGAGAGAAAAAAACACACTGACTAATACACACAGTGATAGCTGGGGTTTTCCCTCAGAAATATCTAACCAAGGCTTACGGCACATATGGCATTTGGTGGTGATGTCTTTCAGTAGAGCAGGGTCATTCCCGTTCTGCCTCTTATTTTTTTTAAAATGACAACCTTTTGAAGTGCCCCGGCCAGTTGTCTTCTAGAATGTTCCACATGAAGGTGAGCCTGAAGGTTCCCTCAGAGTGTCACTCACCTCACTCCTCTAAACCCGGGGTCTCTTGTCCCGGGAAGTTAGGTCGAGAGCAGGGGTTGGCAAACTTCTGTAAATGGCCAGAAGTAAATATTCTTAGCTTTGCAGATCATATGGTCTGTGATGCAACTACTTGGCTCTGTCATTGTAGCAGCAGCCATAGGCAATATGTAAACGGAGCGTGGCTGTGTTTCAATACAACTTTATTTATGGACACTGAAATTTGGATAAACATAATTTTCATATTGTCACTCAATATGTTTTTTTGTTAATCCTCACCTGAGGATATTTTTCCATTGATTTTTTTTTCTTCTTTTTTTAGAGAGAGTGGAAGGGAGGGGGAGAGACAGAGAGAGAAACATTGATGTGAGAGAGACGCATCAATTGGTTATCCCCAACCCTGCATGCACCCCGACTGGGCCAGAGCCTGCAGCCGAGGTACCTGGCCTTGACTGGAATCGACCTTCAGTCCACGGGCTGACACTCTATTTACTGAGCCAAATCAGCTAGGGCTGTCACTCAATATTATTCTTCCATTGATTCTTTGAACCATTTGAAAACGTAAAAACCATTTTGGCTCACGGGCTGCACAGAAACAGGCAGAGGGCCATTGCTGACCCATAATTTGCTGACACCAGTTACAGCTCATCTCTCTGTGGGAAAGGAGAGAGAGAGCCTCTTGGCAAATACCAGATCAGCGGGCAGTGCTCCTTCAGCACCGGGTGCAGTTCTGGTCTTTAACACCTTTCACCTCGCCCTGGCTGGTTTGGCTCAATGGATAGAGCGTCGGCCTGTGGACTAAAGGGTCCCAGGTTTGATTCTGGTCAAGGGCACATGCCCAGGTTGCAGGCTCCATCCCCAGGAGGGGTTTGCAGGAGGCACCCGATCCATGATTCTGTCTCATCATGGATGTTTCTATCTCTCTGACCCTCTCCAAAATCAATAAAAATATATTTAAAAACAAACAAAAACCATTTCACCTAGTGGTTTTGGTGTCTGCTGTGCATGGAATCATGTTGCCCCCAAAATTTATATTGAAGCCTGAACTCCCCAGATGACTGTGTTTGAGATAGGGCCCTTCTGGAAATAATTACGGTTAAATAAGGCCATGCAGGTGGCGCTCTGATCTAACCAGACAGGTGTCCTTATGAGAAGAGACAGCAGAGAGTTGGTTCTCTGCCACCGAGAAGGTGTCTTCCACAAGCCAGGCAGAGAAACCAGCGCGGCCAGAACTTGACCTGGGACTTCTAGCTTCCGGAACTTATTCCCGTGAGTAATAAATGTTTGTTGTTTGACCCACCCAATCTATGGTAGGTACATTGGTGATTTTTGCCTAAATCAATGATCTAACTGGGGCTGCAAAATGGAGTTTTTCTAGTTCTCACATTCCTTCTAGTGGGTTAGCTAGCATTTTTCTACAAGAAAACCAAAACCAAACCAAAACAAAACAAAAAACCACCCAAAACTTTCCCTCATCAACTAGAAATGAACCTAACTACAGTTCCTCCCAAAAAGGCACAATAAATGCTTCATTCTCTAAGGGAAGGTTTTTGTTTTTTCTCTTTAAATGAAAATATTTAGAACCTGTTTGAATGCTGAGGGACTAATTCTATGGAAAGGGTAGTGCAGGAGAGGGAGTTACAGAAGGTGTGAAGTCCACAAAAGGTGAGAGGATTTGGAGTGCTAGTAGGGGATGAGGAGAAGAGGTGGGAATTTAGGGGACAGAAGGAAGGGTGTGAGCTGGTCATCTGGGCAGACACAGACGGCCAACTTACTAAGAAACTGCCCTGAAAAAAAACAAAACCTGGCCAGTTGTGGGCTCGATCCTCAAGGGGGGGGCCGTGTACGATTGGTGATGATCCCCTCTCATCGATGTTTCTATCTCTCTATCCCTCTCTTCTCTCTCTAAAAATCAATGAAAACATTTAAAAAGAAAGAAAGAAACTGCCCTGGAGGATTGTTGAGCCTGACTAGTGTGCTTTTAAAAATCCTCACCAGAGGGAGAGAGAGAGAGAGAAGCATCGATCTGTTGCCTCCCTTACTTCACATCAATGATGTGATCCCCACTGAGGATCACACCTGAAGCCCAGGTGATGTGCCCTGACTGGGAATTGAACAGCAGCCTTTGGAGTACAGGACGACACTTCCACCAGCGGAGCCACACGGACCAGGGCATGGCAGGTGTCCTGCTGAGGCGGGGAGCTGTGACCATGTCTGCATGCAGGCAGTTTTCTCCTCCACACCCAGAGAAGGTGGCTGGTTGGATTGCTGCAGGCCTAGGCTTTCCAGGTGAGTATGCCAGAGCAGAGGGAGGCGAGCAGTGCAGGGTCCTGTCGAAGGAGGACTATAGGGAGTGAGGACAGAAATTAGCCTGGTTAAAAACAGAAGTGAGCCCTAGCCGGTTTGGCTTAGTGGATAAAGCGTCAGCCGGCAGACTGAAGGGTCCGGGTTTGATTCTGGTCAAGGGCATGTACCTTGGTTGAAGGCTCGATTCCCAGCTCTCGTTGGGGCACATGTGGGAGGCAACCAAATCAATGTGTCTCTCTCACATCAATGTTTCTTTCTCTCTGTCTCCCCCTTCCATTCTCTATTAAGAAAAAAAAAATATATATATATATATATATATATATATATATATATATATATATGGCTAATATGCTAAGTGTCCGACCGTTCGACCATTTGAAGGTAGCTATGACATGCAAAGACCACCAGGGGGCAAATGCTCCACAAACAGGCATGGAAACATGGAACAGACTGATGAATCTCAGAGGGAAGAGAGGAGGGGGGAGAGCAGAAAGAGATTAACATCAATGATGAGAGTGAATCATTGATTGGCTGCCTCCTGCACGCCCCCTACTGGGGATCGAGCCTGCAACCTGGACATGTGCCCTTGAGCAGAATCGAACCCGGGACCCATCAGTCCGCAGGCCGAGGCTCTAGCCATTGAGCCAAACTGGATAGGGCAACCAAAGATTTTATATGCATACTAGGGGTCCCTTAGCCTGGCCTGCACCCTCTCACAATCCAGGACCCCTTGGGGGATGTTGGACTGCTGGTTTCAGCCCGATCCTTGCAGGCCAGGCTGAGGGAACCCACCAGGGCATGAATTTGTGCACCAGGCCTCTAGTGTTTATGTTTAAAAAAAAAACAGAAGTGAGAGCAGGAGAGTAATGGCTAGATGGGAAATGGGGTGGAAGGTCTCAGCCAGCTTGCTGGGCTTTGAATTTTGGTTTTGGTATCAGTTTTCAAAATTGATTTAAACAAGCATGTAAGCATGGAGGTTGAAAGGGTAGTGGAGGCCCGTCCTGTGGCCTCCTTGCCCTGTGCCCACCATCACCTGTACCATATAAAGAGTGAGTGCCACATCGAGGACACGGACTGGACCCGATTCCTATCTGAGCCCCCAGTACCCAACCTGGCACAGAGGAGTGACAGCGAAGGCTTGAGGTTTCACTGAATGAATGAAGGATAGCAAACACTTATATGGCACTTACTAGGTGCCAAGCACTAGTCTAACAGCTCACTGATGTCTCCTAAGATTCCTGTGAAGTGGGGTCAACTATTATCCCTATTTTTTTTTAAATATATTTTATTGATTTTTTACAGAGAGGAAGGGAGAGAGAGATAGAGAGTTAGAAACATCGATGGGAGAGAAACATCGATCAGCCGCCTCCTGCACATCTCCTACTGGGGATGTGCCCGCAACCCAGGTACATGCCCTTGACTGGAATCGAACCTGGGACCCTTCAGTCCACAGGCCGACGCTCTATCCACTGAGCCAAACCGGTTTCGGCAACTATTATCCCTATTTTAACAGACGAAGAAACTGAAACACAGAAAGGTAAAATAATTAGTTCAGGGTCGTGGAGCTAGAAAGAGGCCGAGTCCATGTTCCTAACCACCAGGTTATTCTAAATGGATAAATAAGAGTCAGAAGCTCTGTCCAGAGTGATGCCAGGTTTCTGGAGGTCAGAGCCCTGGTCTGGTGGAGAGATCCAGAGACAATAAACAATGAACTGAAGAATACACAATTCTAGGTCAGGACAACTGCCATGAAGGAGACAAACTGAGGGCCAAGAACAAGAATGGGCAGACTTCCTTCGTTGGGGTGGTCAGGGAAGGCTTCCCTGAGGAGGTGGCACTCCAGGCAAAGACTAGGAAGGAGCCAGTACTGTGAGGAGCAAAGAAGAGTATCTTAGGATGAGGGAACAGAAGGCCCTGAGGCAAACATTCAAGGTATTCTGGGAACTGGAAACGATTCCAGTGGCTGAAAAGGAAGATGGCTCAGTGGCACTGGAGAGGTGGGTAGGCACACAGACCTGAGAGGCCATGGCAAGGAGTTTAGATTTTATTCTTTTTTATTATTTTATTTTATTTTTATTATGCAAGTAAAGTGGGAGGTAAGTCACTAGAGAGTTTTAAGCAAGTTGGTTCAAACTTATTTATTTATTTTAGAGAGAGAGAAACATCGATTTTTTGTTGTTCCACCTATTGATGCACTTATGACCCAGGATTGAATACCTAACCTTGGCACATTGGGACGATGCTGCAACTAACTGTGCTACCGGCCAGGGCAATTTGGTCCAATTTGTACTTTTTATTTAAATATATTTTTTAATTGATTTTTCAGAAAGGAAAGGAGAGGGATAGAGAGTTAGAAACATCAATGAGAGAGAAATATCAATCAGCTGCCTCCTGCACACCTCCTACTAGGGATGTGCCTACAACCAAGGTACATGCCCATGGCCGGAATCAAACCTGGGACCTTTCAGTCCGCAGGCCGACACTCTATCCACTGAGCCAAACCGGTTAGGGCCCAATTTGTACTTTTTAAAAAATGTAGGTTTTAATTTATTTTTTCAGAGAGAGAGGAAGGGAGAGGGATAGAGAGATAGAAACATCAAGGCCTCAGCTGCCTCCTGCATGCCCCCTACTGGGGATCAAGCTGGAAATTTGAGCCTATGCCTGACAGGGAATGAACCAGTGACCTCTTGGTTCCTAGGTCAATGCTCAACTGCTGAGTCACCCTGGCTGGGCCCAGTTTATATATATATACTAGAGGCCCGGTGCACAAAAATTTGTGCGCTCGGGGGTGGGGGGGTCCCTCAGCCCGGCCTGTGCCCTCTCGTAGTCTGGGACCCCTCGGGTGGCAGAGAGCAGGCCCAATCCCTAGGTGCAGCCCCTGGTCGGGCTCAGAGCAGGGCCGATTGGGGAGTTGGGGCGCCGCCCCGTCATGCACAGAGCAGGGAGATTGGGAGGTTGTGATGCCACCCTCAGTCACGATCAGGGTACGGCCAATTGGGGGGGTGGGGCACCGTCCCCTGTCACACTCAAGGCAGGGTCGATGGGGAGGTTGCAGCGCCACCCCCTGTCACGCACAGAGCAGGGCCCATCAGGGGGATTGGGGCTCTGTACCCTGTCACGCACAGAGCAGGGCCCATCAGGGGGATTGGGGCTCTGTACCCTGTCACGCACAGAGCAGGGCCAATCAGGGGGTTGGGCGCTGCCCCGTCATGCACAGAGTAGGAGCGATAGGGGAGTTGGGGCACCGCCCCCTGTCACACACAGAGCAGGGCCCATCTGGGGGTTGGGGCACCGCCCTCTATCACCCACAGAGCAGGGCCGATCAGGGGGTTGGGGCGCCGCCACTCTCACACTCAGGGCAGGGCCGATGGGGAGGTTATGGCTCTACCCGTCACACATAGAGCAGGGCCCGTGGGGGGGGGGGGGTTGGGGAGCTCCCCCCTATCAGGCACAAAGCAGGGCTGCTCAGGGGGTTGGGGCGCCTTCCCCTGTCACGAACAGAGCAGGATGGATAGGGAGGTTGTGGCCCCGCCCCCTGTCACACACAGAGCCGCAGGGCGATCAGGGGGTTTGGGCGCTGCCCCCGTCACGCTGATCCCGGTGCCGGGAGGCATATTACCCTTTTACTATATAGGGTAGAGGCCTGGTGCATGGGTGGGGCCAGCTGGTTTGCCCTGAAGGGTGTCCTGGATCAGGGTGGGGGGTCCCCACTGGGGTGCCTGGCCAATCCGGGTGAAGGGCTGAGGGCTGTTTTCAGGCTGTGAGTGACTGAAGCTCCCAACTGCTCCTTTTTTTCTTTTTTTATTCTGGGCCAGCTTTAGCTTGAGGCTTGGCTCCAGCTCTTAGGCCTCTGGCTGAAAGTAGGTTTCTGGCCTTTGCATACAATGTTGCGAATCTGCTGGCTGAAGTCCGGCAGTATCTGTTACAATGTTTGAAACTGCAGGCTCAGAGGCCTGCAGCCGCAGGAGGGGAACGTTGGAGTCCTCCTTCACTGAGGCAAGCAAGCCTCATGTTAGTTTCAAGCTGCCTGGCTGCCAGCCGGCCATCTTGGCTGACAGTTAATTTGCATATCTCGCTGATTAGCCAATGAAAAGGGTAGCGGTCGTACGCCAATTACCATGTTTCTCTTTTATTAGTGTAGATATTTTTAATTTTTAAAATTGATTTCATAGAAGAAGGAAGAGGGAGAGAGAGATAGAAACATCAATGATGAGAGAGAATCATTGATCGGCTGCCTCCTGCACGCCCCACACTGGGGATTGAGCCTGCAACCTGGGCATGTGCCCTGACTGGGAATTGAACCATGACATCCTGGTTCATAGGTTGACATTCAACCACTGAGCCATGCCGGCCGGGCCCAGTTTGTATTTTTAAAGAAGAAGCAGTTTTGCTTCTCTGTCTATTTGCTTATTTAGTCATTGATTCTTGAATTTCTTCATTCATTCTTTGATTCTTTCTTATTTATTTTTTATTGATTTTAGAAAGGGAGGAGAGAGAGAGAAAATATCAACGTGTTGTTCCACTTGTTTATGCATTCACTGGTTGCTTCTTGTATGTGCCCTGACCAGAGATCAACCCCAAACCCTTGGCATATTGGGACGACGCTCTAACCAAGTTACCCGGCCAGGGCCAGTTCCTTCTTTAATTCTTACCTTCGATTATTTGTTTTTTCATTGGGCTTTCATCTGTGCACCTGAGAATTCCTTTGTTCCTGGATAATTCATGCATTTCCATGCCTGAAGAGCCTGTGCCAGACCCTGCCTGGGCACTGGGGGCATGGACAAGAGCCAGGACCAGTCCTTGCCCTTGAGGAAAACACGTTGTACACCCCACATTCTAAGAACCAGTTGTCACCCTAAGACGGTGCCGAGTGTTCTGGGGATGGGGTGGCAGCCGAGGAAGGGGGGCGGCAAGGCTTGGTGACCAGATCTGCATGGCGCCTGTGCAGCAGCCAGAGGTCAACTGGCGGTGAGAATTTGGGTAAGGCCTGTCCCGGGCTGCAAGAGGTATTGGCAGAGGAGGGGGTGGGGGGCTTCAGTGACAGAAGGAAGCCCCTCTGAACCTCAAACGCAGCGATTCTAAAAGAGCAGGTGCTTCTGGAGGGAGGAACCTGCCCCTTTGGAGGGAGCCGTTGGGAAGGCTGCGCTGGAAGTTGGGGTCTGCGGAGAGGAGCTGGGGTGCAGGGACGGGGCTGGGCCGACCCTCGGTCGCCAGGGGGGGCGGGAAGTGGGGGCGGGCGGGCCTGGGATTTGAGGGCCCCTCCCCGCGGCGGGCAGCTGGCTTGGTGCTGGGGCGGGACTGTGAGCTCTCCCCGCCGCCGCCACCGCCGTCTCGTCTCGCCGCTGCGGCTGCAATAAGAGAAGTCCGAGGCGGCTTCCTCCTCTCTGCCCTGAGGGGGCGGCGGTCAGAGGCCACAGCCCCTCCGTTACCCCCACCCCGTAGACACTCGGGCTGCCGGGAGCCCCGCGCACTCACCTGGGGTCCGTCGGAAGCGGCCCGCTGGAACCAGGTAGGCGGTGGTCAGGTGCGGCTGGAGGGGCTGCGTGCCCCGCCCCCGCCCTCGGGTGGCCCAGGAGGAAGGGGGGGAGGGGGGAGCCTGAATTTAGGGAGGGCAGCTGAGGGAACTGAGAGCCAGGAGTGGAGGGCCAGGGGGCCGCACCCCGAAAAGGACCTCAGGAGGAAAACCCAGAGTAAGACTGATGGGGAGGGGTCTAGGGGGTCTGGGGAAGCAGCGCCCCTAGAAAGGTCTGAGAACGGAAGGAACCTGTGGAGTGCGGCTGACAGGCTTTGGGAACAGGGCTGAAGGGGGGGCGAGGGGCCGGCGGACCTCCGACCGACGGGGCGGGGAGAAACCGGGGGGACCTGGACGTGAGTCTGGGGAGAAGCTGCGGGGCCTGAGCGAGGGGACCCGGCGGGTCCGGGAGGAGCAGGTGGAGGAGTCTGCGGGAGGTGGTAGGACAGCCACCTCCGGAGGACCGGAATGTGGGGTGCAGTCGGAGGGCCATTAAGTCCCCCCAGCTGGCCTTGGCAGAAGTGGGGCGAAGCCCGCAGCCAAGAGGGAGCGGAGGCGCTCGCGAACCAGCCCCGGGACCCTCCGCCCCGCACCGCACCGGTGGGCGGGCCTCGGAGGCAGGGGACTCCTTCTGGGCGCTGGAGGTGTGGGCCCCGCTTCCTGGGGAAGTCCCCGCCCTCGGCAGGGATGGGCCTCTCTGGGTGCCCCCTCCCTGCCCGGAGCGGCGGTCTCGCTCCACGTTCTTCTCGGGATCCGGGAATTGCTGGCCGCCCCGACGGAAATCCTGCCTTTGACCGCGATCGCTGGGAGGGGCTGTCTCCATGGCAACGAGAGGGTGGAGACGCTCAGCCCCGCGCTTGGCTGCTGTAGCGCGGTGCCCTCGCAGCCCACTTTGCTCCCCGCTTCGCCCTCATTTTTTTCTTTCATTGATTTGAACGAGAGAAAAAGAAGGAGATGGAGACAGAGGAGGGCAGAGGGTGTGGGGGTGGGGTAGGGGGAGAGAGAGAGAGAGAGAGAGAGAGAGAGAGAGAGAGAGAGAGAGAGAGAAAGAGAGAGAGAGAAGCAATATCTACCGATTGCCTCTGGTACCCGGCCGGGGGACACCGCAACCCGGTGTGTGCCCTGACTGGAATCGAACCCACCACCTTTTGATATACGGGAGGAGTTCCAGCCAACTGAGCCGCAGCAACCAGGGCTTTGCCCCTGTTTTGGGTCCTCGTCCGGGAGGACCTGGGAGGTGTAGGGCCAGAGGAGTGAGATGACGGTGATCGGTGCTCAGGGACCCCAGGGTGGGTGGTCTGCAGTTTCTGGGACGTGACCAGACGGGGCCCTTGATTGCTGTGTGACTTCACGCTGGTTATGAGGCTTCTCTGGCCGCATTTTCCTCCTGTGACCTATGCGGACATCACCTCTGCCCCTGCCAGCCCCCACCGCCCTCCCAGCCCCAGTCAGGAGCATCGGGTGCAGAAAGCAGTGTTTGCTAAGTGTCCTGGCAGGGTTCAGAGTGATTTATCACGGACCCGGAGCCTCCCTTCACCTTCTCAAAAGCATGTAGGGGCACCCGAAGCCTGACAGGGCCTCCAGGGACCAGCACATAGCTGACATCTAACAAATACATGAATGTTTGAGGTCTGTCCCCGATTCCCATGGTCCCTGGCCTCCTTCCATCTGTGGTTGTGCTGGGAGAGCGAGGCTGTGTTCCCACCTCACAGACGAGAGGACGGCGGTTTGGGAGTCAGTGACTGACAGGGCCAGCATGAGGGACCCAGAGTCCGGGGAGTCTTGTCCCTGATGAAGGAAGTAGCCAGAGGGCTGAGTTCCCCCCTCTCCTACCAAATCCGGATTTCTATCCCTATTTTCTAGGCAAAGAAACTGTGGCTCGGGAAGGTGAACCGACTTGCCCCTCTGGAATGTGTGCAAGGGGGAGGGGGGAAGAAGGCTTGGGCTCCATGGGCTTTGTGGCTGGCTCCTGATTCCCAGGGGGGCATGAGGGGGGGGCATGAGGGGGAGGCGTGAGGGGGGGTGCGAGGGTGGGCATGAAGTGTGAGAGTGTGTGTAAGGTTTGGGCTTTGAGTGAATGAGCATCAGCATGTAAGCATCTGTGTGGGTATTCGGGTGTCTCTGCAGCCACCTGGGGCTGATGTGGAAAAGGAAGTTGCCAGACCTTGAGAGGCTGGGTAGGGGGGCTCCAGAGCCAGGGAAGGGGGGGCCAGGGCCTTTCCTGTCTGGCCACACTGTGGAACGTAGACTCATTCCTTCCGCTTCCTCCGAGCCACCCAAGAAACCGGAGTCCCTAAAGACCACTGCTTTAGAGGCTGATGGATGTGTTTTCAGCAACAGATGAAAAACCACTTTTACCCACAAGAAGTGGAAAAAATTCAGCTGACACCCTCAGGACCATATGGAGGGTAAAGCGAGTGTAGCAAAGATAGGTTCCCCTCCCCTCCCCTGCCCCATCCTTCCCCCACTGTACTCCCCACACCAGGGTAGCAGCCTCAGATTGCGGTATGTCTTCTCCACCCCTGGCTGTTCATGGGTGGAGAATGTAAGGGCCTCAAAAAAAACCGGTGTGAGATGGTTGGAGGTTCAGGGAGAGGTGAAGGCCTCAGTGAAGGAGATCAGGGCTCAGCAAGGGCACTGGAGCAGGAGGGGTGGAGGGTATCAGCGAGGGATGAAAGTCAGGGGGGGTCAGGTCTAGGTGACCGGTGACAAAGGGGGTGCCGTGGGGCTGAGAGCCCAGAGCCCTGAGGCCTGAGGAGAAGCCGGAACTCTTGCAGGATGGTGGTTTCCTGGGCTGCCCAAAGGCCCAGTTCCCTTTTGGTGAAATCCCCCAGGCAGCTGTGCCAGCTCAGGCCTCCCCCTCCCCCTGGGAACCTCTCCTTCTCCTCAGCCCTGCTACTCCTCCTCCCCCAACCTGGAGGTGCTTGCAGGGGCTCGACCTCACTTGATGTTCAGAAGCAACCTCATGAGGTAGCGATTTCTATTCCTATTTTCTAGGCAAAGAAACTGCAGCTCAGGAAGGTGAACTGGCTGACTTGCCTAACGTCTCAAGCTAGCTGTCAGGCCGGGGAGAATTTGCCCCTAAACTTGTCTTCAGATCCTACAGATACTTGGCAGGGGATGGGGGGTTGGGAGGAAAGAACAGGATATCCTGGCTCTATATCACAGCCCTGACCTGGCTTTGGGAAGCGTGGCCCGCAAGAAAGGATGTGTAGGCCTCGGCTCCTATGTCCAGGAGTAAGGGTGGGAGGGAGGCAAGCTCCGGGCTGGGTGGCCAGCTGCCATATGATATGGCAGGGGGTGGTATGTGCAGTTGGCCAGGGGCTGGGAAGGAATGATGACGTTCTCCTGCTCAGTCTTTGGAGGACACAGCCACAGTTCCAGGAACAGAACTCTGGACCTGGATTTATAGCCCTGGCTTTGAATCCCCTGTCCGGCTGTTTGACCTCGAGCAAGTCACTTCGCCCTGCACACACGGTGGGGTGGTGGGAGGTGGCCTGATGAGTGGTCCCTGGGGGCACTCAGCTTGGAAGCTGGTGGCTCTCAGCCTCACTTAGCCACTGCACACTGGGCGGCAGGCACATTTCTTCAAGCCTTCCCAACAACCGCACGGACGGGACAGGTGCGAAACCTGAGGTTCGGAGGGCACATGTCACTCATCCAAGGTCCCGCCGTTGGGTAGGGCCGCACAGAGGAAATGCTGAAAGTCAGACCTCAGCTCTGACATCCACAACCTGATTTTGGCCGAGCTGAGCCTCTGGTAACTGACTCCTGTCAACCAGATGTCCAAGAGGCATATTTACGAACAGAATCAAGTCCCTCTCTGCAAAACAGGGGTGATAATAAAAGCCACTTCCTGGGGTCACTGAGTGAGGTCACGCGTGGGAATTGCTTGGATCGACACCAGGCACTGAATAGGTGTTCAGTAAAATCGCATTTGTAAACGGATGGTCATTGCCTCCCAGACTCCTAGGGAGCCGGATTGCTTTCCAAAGGTCCCTTTCCCTTTTCTGTCTCTGTCTCTCTACTTTTCATTTCTGTCTCTGTTTCTCTTTGTTTCTTCTGGCATGACGTGCTGGAGCGGGTTAGTGCTGGCTCTGGGGAGCTGAATCTGCCAAGCTCTTTCCAGCCCGGCGTTCAGGAAGTCACTTCAGTAACCTGCAATCAGCCATGGTGGGAATATTGACACCGTGGAAATCAGCAAAGGCTACAAATCAGGGCCTCTTGTTTTTCCTTTAAGAGTCGGTATACCAACCAGCACATCACACTGGCATTCTCTTTGTCTCTCTGTGTTTATGTCTTCCTGTGTCTCTCAATCTCTGTCTTTTCTTTTTTTACTTCTCCCCATCTCTTTCTCCTGAGGCAGCCACATGAGTGTGGTCACATGCAGCGTGGCCCGCTCACTGCCTGGGGCCATGCAGATGCCACACGCTGTGCCCCACACCCTCACCCCACGTCCTCCAACCCCCTCAACATACTGGTGCCCAGAGGGTCAGGCTTAGGCCCGGGCCCTGGTCCCCTTCAGGTCTAGAGTGCAAAGCCCTGAGAGCTGACCCTGCTGCCTGTTGTCCATGGTGTCGGATCCGCCACGGCTCTTCCTCAGCCCACAGAGCCCTCCGCCTCCTCCTCAGTGGCTGACAGTGTCTGATCCCTACCCCATTCCAGACATGCGGGATTTGGAGCTCCTCTTCGGCTGATTTAAAATCATTGTGGTAACCATGTGGGGACCCCAGAGGTGGTATAAGTTTGTGTCTTTTATACATTTTTGGAAGGAAGGGGGAAGGGTAGAAAAGAGAAAGGAGGGGGGAGGGTGGGAGGGAGAGGGGGAGAGAGAGACAGAGAGAAACATCAATGTGAGAGAGCCACATCAGTTAGTTGCCTCTCACATGGTTGGGGTGGAGAACCTGCAACCCAGGTACATGCCCTTGACCGGGAATCGAGCCCATGACCCATTGGTGCGTGGGCCGATGCTCTAACCACTGAGTCCCGCTGGCCAGGACTATGTTTGTCTCTCTTACACAAGGGAGTTCTGTGTGGGTCTGCCATCTGGAAGGGCTGTGTTCCTATGGGGCTCCATGCATCTGTGAATGCTTGTAGGAATGGCTGTAATTTTCCAGGTCTGTGACCAGCCAATAGAAAAAAGTGACTCTGATTCTGGAGCCAAATGCCAGGATAAATCACCTGTGTGACCTTGGGCAAGTTTCTAAACCTCTGTGCCTCAGTTGCCTTATCAATAATAATACTTACCTCATAAGGTTGTTGTAAGAATAAAATGAGCTAATATGTGTAAGCTGTTTAATGCAGTGGCTGGTACATAGTGCTATATATTCTATACATGCAATTCTTATGGAGAGGCTGTGTGTGTGTGTGTCTGTAGATTGGTGAGGGCTGGAGGTATGTGTATATGAGGGTGTGGGTATCCTTGAGGATGTAAGTGTGAGTGTGTGTGTGTGAATCTGCACAGAGGAGCTCAGAGTCTGTGCATGAGGTGCTGTGTATAGCTGAGGGAATGTGTGTGTCGGGAGAGGTGTGTGACTCTGAGTATCGGCCCTGTGTGCTGTCTGAGACACATGTGTCTTCCGGTGAGAAAAGACCTCCATCTCATCCTGTAACCCTTGTTTTCATCTTACCCCCCATCTGTCCCCTCGGTGCCTCAAATCCCTGGATGCCATTCCCAGCTCCATTCTCTCCCTGGCCCTAACCAGCCCTGCAACATCCTGGAGCCTTTCAGACACCATGGTTTTGCCCCAAGGGAAGGGTCCTGAGGTGACGACCTCTGCAATGGCTTAGTGAACAGGGGCTATTTTAGGTTTCTCACCACAGCCTGCCTCACAGTTCACCACAGGGGTGTCAGCCCCCATCCCCCCTTCCACAGGAGAACAGTTACAGTGAAGGGTGAGAGGGGTGGTAGTGCTGGGGTGGGGACCAGGGCACTGATGTGACAGAGTCATTGGCTGGGCGGCTGGACCTGGTGGATCCAGGAAGGCTTCCTGGAAGAGGTGAGTGATGCTTGGTAGGAGGGGCGGGACCCATAAGGGGAACTGGATTTGGGGATTAAGAAAAGCCAAGCAAGGGCCCGAGGGCCCCTCTGGGGAAATCAGGGTTCACTGTTGGCCCCACCCTGAAACTCTCCATTCCTCTCACAGCTTAGGAAACGGAGTGCTCCCCCCAGCAGTTCCTCTCTGAGTGTTGCAATGCCGGGGTTTCTGGTGGGGTGTGGGGAGCCCTTGCTCAATGACCTGCTAGTCTGTTGCTCAGGGGACACACTTACCCGGAGAGGCTAATCCATTGGTGGGCTCCCCAAGGGACCCTGGTGGCCCGGCTTCTGACGGGGTATCTCCTTGATATGGGGTAGGAGCTGGCTCTGGAGATGGGTGTCCACCTTTGCTCGGCCACCATTAGTGGCCGGTAGCCGTGGGCTGCTGGGGTCTACCCAGCCCAGGCTGTGAGCAGAGGCAGCTTCCAAAGGCGAGTGACTGCTTTTAGGAGACAGTGACTGGCAGCCAGAGAGTGAGCTGAGCATGACTTGATAGAAATCCAATTAGAGGAGTGGGTCCAACTCTAAAATACGAGTGTTGGAGTGTCTGGATCTGTTTGCTTGAGAGGCAGCCTGTGTGTGTGTGTGTGTGTGTGTGTGTGTGTGTGTGGTGTGTGTGTATGAGTGTGTGTGTGTGTGTGTGTGTGTGGTGTGGTGTGTGTGGTGTGGTGTGTGTGTGTGGTGTGTGTGTGGGGGGGGTGTGGTGTGTGTGTGTATGAGTGTGTGTGTGTGTTGTGTGTGTGTGTGTGGTGTGTGTGTATGAGTGTGTGTGTGGTGTGTGTGGTGTGTGTGGTGTGTGGTGTGGTGTGTGTGGTGTGGTGTGTGTGTGGGGGGGGGTGTGTGTGTGTGGGGGGTGTGGTGTGTGTGTATGAGTGTGTGTGTGTGTGTGGTGTGTGGTGTGTGGTGTGTGGTGTGTGTGTGTGGGGGGGGTGTGTGGTGTGTGTGTATGAGTGTGTGTGTGTGGTGTGTGTGTGGTGTGTGTGTGTGTGTGTGTGTGTGGTGTGTGTGTGTGGTGTGTGGTGTGTGTGTGTGTGTGTGTGTGTGTGGTGAGTGTGTGTGTGTGTGTGTGTGTGGTGAGTGTGTGTGTGTGTGTGGTGTGGTGTGTGTGTGTGTGTGTGCGTGCGGTGTGTGGTGTGTGTGTGCGGTGTGTGTGTGATGTGTGGTGTGTGTGTGATGTGTGGTGTGTGTGTGTGTGTGGTGTGTGTGTGTGCGTGCACACACACACGCACGCTACTATGCATCAGTTTGGGCTTGTGTAAGAGCTTGAGTTGGTGTGTTGCAGGTGCATGCTGTGAGTGTGTGAGGGTGGCTGTGTGTGTGTGTTACTGTATGAGGTGGTATGTTGGTGCACCAGGTGGATGTGAGGGTGAGAGAGTCAGTGTGGGCGGTGCGCCCTGTGTGAGGGTGGCTGTGTGAGTGTGTTACTGTATGAGGTGGTATGTTGGTGCACCAGGTGGATGTGAGGGTGAGAGAGTCAGTGTGGGCGGTGCGCCCTGTGTGAGGGTGGCTGTGTGAGTGTGTTCCTGTATGAGGCGGTATGTTGGTGCACCAGGTGGCTATGAGGGTGAGAGAGTCAGTGTGGGCGGTGCGCCCTGTGTGAGGGTGGCTGTGTGAGTGTGTTCCTGTATGAGGCGGTATGTTGGTGCACCAGGTGGATGTGAGGGTGAGCGAGTCAGTGTGGGCGGTGCGTGCTGTGTGAGGGTGGCTGTGTAAGTGTGTTACTGTATGAGGCGGTATGTTGGTGCACCAGGTGGATGTGAGGGTGAGAGAGTCAGTGTGGGCGGTGCGCCCTGTGTGAGGGTGACTGGGTGAGTGTGTTCCTGTATGAGGCGGTATGTTGGTGCACCAGGTGGCTATGAGGGTGAGAGAGTCAGTGTGGGCGGTGCGTGCTGTGTGAGGGTGGCTGTGTGAGTGTGTTCCTGTATGAGGCGGTATGTTGGTGCACCAGGTGGATGTGAGGGTGAGAGAGTCAGTGTGGGCGGTGCGTGCTGTGTGAGGGTGGCTGTGTGAGTGTGTTACTGTATGAGGTGGTATGTTGGTGCACCAGGTGGATGTGAGGGTGAGAGAGTCAGTGTGGGCGGTGCGTCCTGTGTGAGGGTGGCTGTGTGAGTGTGTTCCTGTATGAGGCGGTATGTTGGTGCACCAGGTGGATATGAGGGTGAGAGAGTCAGTGTGGGCGGTGCGCCCTGTGTGAGGGTGACTGGGTGTGTGTGTTACTGTATGAGGCGGTATGTTGGTGCACCAGGTGGATGTGAGGGTGAGAGAGTCAGTGTGGGCGGTGCGTGCTGTGTGAGGGTGGCTGTGTGAGTGTGTTCCTGTATGAGGCGGTATGTTGGTGCACCAGGTGGATGTGAGGGTGAGCGAGTCAGTGTGGGCGGTGCGTGCTGTGTGAGGGTGGCTGTGTGAGTGTGTTCCTGTATGAGGCGGTATGTTGGTGCACCAGGTGGATGTGAGGGTGAGCGAGCCAGTGTGGGCGGTGCGCCCTGTGTGAGGGTGGCTGTGTGAGTGTGTTACTGTATGAGGTGGTATGTTGGTGCACCAGGTGGATGTGAGGGTGAGCGAGCCAGTGTGGGCGGTGCGCCCTGTGTGAGGGTGACTGGGTGTGTGTGTTACTGTATGAGGTGGTATGTTGGTGCACCAGGTGGATATGAGGGTGAGAGAGTCAGTGTGGGTGGTGTGTGCTGTGTGAGGGTGGCTGTGTGAGTGTGTTACTGTATGAGGTGGTATGTTGGTGCACCAGGTGGATGTGAGGGTGAGCGAGCCAGTGTGGGCGGTGCGTGCTGTGTGAGGGTGGCTGTGTGAGTGTGTTCCTGTATGAGGCGGTATGTTGGTGCACCAGGTGGATATGAGGGTGAGAGAGTCAGTGTGGGCGGTGCGCCCTGTGTGAGGGTGACTGGGTGTGTGTGTTACTGTATGAGGCGGTATGTTGGTGCACCAGGTGGATGTGAGGGTGAGAGAGTCAGTGTGGGCGGTGCGTGCTGTGTGAGGGTGGCTGTGTGAGTGTGTTCCTGTATGAGGCGGTATGTTGGTGCACCAGGTGGATGTGAGGGTGAGCGAGTCAGTGTGGGCGGTGCGTGCTGTGTGAGGGTGGCTGTGTGAGTGTGTTCCTGTATGAGGCGGTATGTTGGTGCACCAGGTGGATGTGAGGGTGAGAGAGCCAGTGTGGGCCGTGCGTGCTGTGTGAGGGTGGCTGTGTGAGTGTGTTACTGTATGAGGTGGTATGTTGGTGCACCAGGTGGATGTGAGGGTGAGCGAGCCAGTGTGGGCGGTGCGCCCTGTGTGAGGGTGGCTGTGTGAGTGCGCCAGGGGCAGTGGGAAGGAAAATGAAGGCAGAGGTCGTGGGGGGGCAGAGCCCAGGCCTTCTGGCTTCCTGACGAGGCCGGAGCTAGCAGCTGGCTTGCAGGAACATTGGCAGAACCTCCATCTCCCATGTCCTTCTGTCTCCCCTCAGGTCTCTGGCCCCTCCCGAGGACCATGCTGCAGCCCCACTGACCGCGGAGTAGGGGCCTGAGGGGTGAGTGAGGAGGGAGGGGACTGATGGCTCCCCATACGCAGGAACCTTTCCCCAAGACTCATGGACTTTGAGGGCTGGGAACTCGGGCAGGGTGGCCTTCCTGGGCCCCACAACTTCTCACAGACCCCTCCTCCTACAAGGGCCCTGTTGCTAGGTAACAGATGGGGGAGCCAGAATGAGGCAGCTTGAGAAGCCAGAGGCTGGACCTGAGACAGGAAATGGCCTTGATCCCCTCTGCAGGGAATCTCCAGGTGCAGGCACACAGCCCTCACACACTCACTCACAAGCACATATCCATGCATAACATGCACACACACAGAGACACACAGACATTCACACATACTTCCACAGAGCCGCACACACAGACACACGCATACACTCCCACACAGGATGTGCACATGGTAATGACACAGAGGCACCTACTCACACAGACCTTCATGCACAGAAACACACACACAGGCACACACACAAGAAACACGTACATATGATATGTACACACTCACCAGACACGAGCACACACAGAGCCATACATACACAGATAGGTACATGCAATTACATACACAGACATGCACAAAAGGCTGCATACACACATAGATGCAAACCTACAAACAAACTCACAAATTCTTAGAGACACACAAAAGACACACACACAAGCGCTCTTAAGGAGTCACAGAAATACAAAATACTGAAGCAATAGGAGGCAAAAATATATAAATAAGCACAGCAACATTGGGAAGCAGAAAAGCAGCCCCACTGAGAATACACATTCTCTCTGCAAACACACTAAGGCAGCTGGTAGTTAGAGCCAGTGGTAGCCCTACCCACCTCTATCCCTCACGACGGGGGAGCCCCTACTCCAGACCTGAGAGGGAAAGCTGCATGCTTGTGACAGAGCCATCCGCCAGGCAGCTGGACCTGGAGGTGTATTATGTGTGTGTGCAGGTGCGCACATGCATATGTGCGTGTATGTGTGTGTACGTGAGCACATGCATGTGTGCATATGTGCATAGGGTGGCCTATCTGCCCCCATTTTTTAGCAGGGCACCTGGAATGGGCTGTGTGTTTTGCAAGAAGGTGGAGCCAGCGCCCAAGGAGGCTGTTGGCCTGGAAGGGGACTTCAGGAGCTACGGGGTTGCAGACCGCTATGGCCCTGACCCTACTCAGGCCCGGCCTATGTCTTCCTTGGCCCATATTCCCAACTACAACAACTTCTCCCCTCAGCCCACCAGCCCCGCCTTCCTTGATGGGGGCACCATCAGGGCCATCTCAGGTGAGTCCAGTAGCTGGAGGCAGGCACGGCCTAGACCCTGGAGAAGGGACGGTGTGGACTTGTCCTTGGCCGCCTCCAGTATGGCACGAGAAACACAGCCCTGCCTTCAGCGTGCGCTCTGAGGAAATACGTACAGCTCTACCCTCAGGAACCCCAGTCTGAGGGGGAAACATAGCTCTGCCCCAGTCTGAGAGAGGGACCCTTAAGACCCTGCCAAAGGGAAATCTTCTTGGTGGGGAAGAGGAGGAATTGGTGATCTGGCGACTTCCCAGGTTGAGAGGGATGGGCTTGAAGGTGTGTGTCCTGAATCCAAGATGCGAAGCCTGAATTGGAAATCCATGGGACTCCAGAGGCCTCTGGGAAGCAGGGCACAGCAGTGGGGAGGCACAACGCCTGGCTGGGGATCAGGACTCTAGGGAGGCAGCCCCTTGGTGCCCCCCATCCTGTGCCCTACCCTACTGAGGAGCCCTGACTCTACAGGGCCTGGGGTGACCCTGTTCGTTGCTCTGTATGACTATGAGGCCCGGACGGAAGACGACCTCACCTTCACCAAGGGCGAGAAGTTCCACATCCTGAACAACACGTGAGTGACCAGGCCACTCTGCTCAGAGCATGGCCTGGATTGGGAGCAGGACTCAAAGAGGAATTCTATCCTCAGAAATCTCCAGCCTAGTTGGAGACACAGACACGTGGCAATAACAACCCTGGGTGATTGCTCCTATGTGAGGGGAGCATGAGGAACTATGGGCACAGAAAGAATACCACACATGGTCTGCAGGGTGGTGGTGGTCAGGGCAGGCCTCCTGGAGGAGGTGATTTCTCAGCTGAGACTAGAGAAATGAATAGACCTTGAAGGGAGAGGTGAGAAAAGAAGAAGAAAGAGAGAGAATGAGAATAAATGATGACTTCTGGAAACTACCAAGTGGTTTGGTCTGGGTGGATCATAAAGAATGAGGTGCGAACAGAGAGAGCAGAGGCTGGAGGGGTGGGTGGGAGCATATCTGCAGGGCTTCCAATGCCATGTTGAGGAGTCTGGATTTTGTCCAGAAGGAAATATGTGGCCACTGGGGGTGGGGTTCAGTGGGGAGTGACCTAGTTAGCTGTCCCATTGCCTACCCAAACCCCAGCCCAGCTCTAGAGCCAGAGGAGAAAGTCAGAAGGCCCAGATGTTCCCAAACCCATTCCTCCTGCAGGGAACAGTCTCCTGGGACAGTTGTAGTGGCTGGGGTCAGTACAGACAAAAGCCCTGGGGTGGGGGGAGTCCCAGGTAAGGAGTTGGCAGGTTCAGTCTCCACCTGGGCCTTTGTGTGGCCCTGCCTGGCCCCAGGTTGCTGCTGACACCCCCTGTTTTGTGCCTGCAGTGAAGGTGACTGGTGGGAGGCCCGGTCCCTCAGCTCTGGACAAACTGGCTACATCCCCAGCAACTATGTGGCCCCTGTGGACTCCATCCAGGCTGAAGAGTGAGTAGTGGTTGAGAGGAGATCAGCCCTATGAACAGTATTCTGAAGGTCAAACTCAAGGTCACCTCTTGGGCAAGCCACAGCTCCACACTATCTCCTTATCTATAATTCTATAAGGTCATTGTGAGAATAGAAGAAGATAATAATTATGATAGTAATAGATGATACTTATCTACATGTACTACGTTCTGGGCACTATTCAAAGTGCTTTCCGTGTATTAATGGAATTAGGAATTAATATTATTCTGTTTTACAAATGAAACTAAGGCAGAGAGAAGTTAAATATCCTGCCCAAGACCTAACTGGTTGGCTTAGTGGAAAGAGTGTCGGCCTGCGGACCAAAGGGTCCCGGGTTTGATTCTGGTCAAGGGCACATACCTCAGTTGTAGGCTCCTCCCCAGCCCAGGTCCTGGGCAGGGCACGTGCAGGAGGCAACCAATCAATGTGTTTCTCTCACATTGATATTTCTCTCTGTCTTTCCCTCTCTCTTCCACTCTCCCTAAAAATCAATGGAAAAACATCCTCAGATGAGGATTAACAACAACAAAAATATCCTGCCCAAGTTCACATAGCTAGTAAGTAGGTGGAGCTGGTGTTTGAACCCAGATCATCTGGCTGCATTTGCTGAGCATTATACATATTGTCTCTCAGTGATAACAACAGTGCATGGGCTTTAAAACATTGCAAACTGCTAAACAAATGTAAGAGAGTATTACTTAGAATTAATTCTACTAAGGAGGCAGGGAATTATTCACAGAATACCTTTATATACTTGAGATACTACTGTAGGTACATTACCCACCTTGATTACTTCTCACACTATTGATATTACTAGTATCCCCATTTTACAGGTGAGGAAACTGAGGCTCATTAAACTTAAAAAAAAATCTACACACACATATGAAAAGGAAAGATTAGAGAGACTGCAAAGTGAGAGTTAGCAGGACTTGGTGACTGATTTGCCACTGGGACATGGAGAGAGGGCGGAGTCAAGGGTGGCCCAGTCTTCCTGAGAAATTGGGTGGGTGATGGTGCCATGTGCTAAAGTGGGAACGTAGGAGCGGGTCGGTTTCTAGGGTGGACTTGTTGGGTTAAGTTTCATGGGTGGGAATACCCAGCTGGAGGAGACGACCAGCAAGTAGATTCGGTTGTACTTTGCATGAGAGGTGTCCAGTCCTTGCCAAGCCACGCCAAGCCCCAAATTGGTCCAGAGGAAGGGGCATCTTCTAATTGGCACTAGGCTCTTCGTTTGTTTGCTGTGGCTCTTGCCTCTGGCACCCCTGGGGCTGGGGTGGAAATTTGGGACTCTTCAGAGTGGAGATGATCATTAAAGCTGTGTAGGAGGCTGAAGGAAGAGGGAGGAATGTGAGAGAGATTGGCCCTAGGACCCAACTTTGAAGAAAGCTGCTCTTGAAGGAGAAGGAGCCGCTGGAAAACCAGGCCAGGCCATGTCAGAGCAGCCAAGAGCGTGGAGGAGAGGTTTCAGGAAACAAGAGAAATGAGTATCAGAGGCTTCCACTGGATTTGGCAATGGGGGTGACCTTTGTGAGACATGTCTGTGTGAAGTGGGGTGAAGGCCAGACTGCAGAGCCGAGGAAGGAGTAGGAGGTGAGGAAGTGGAGACCCAAGTGTGAAGTGCTTTGTCAAGAGAAGAGAAGGTGAGAAATATAACAGAATGTTTACGGCAAGATAGGGCTCAGCCCCGCCCCTGTGGCTCGGTGGTTGAGCATCGATCTAGGAAGCAGGAAGTCACGGTTTGATTCCCGGTCAGGGCATGTGCCCGGGGTTGTGGGCTCGATCCCCAGTGGAGACACGTGGGAGGTAGCCGATCGATGATTCTCTCTCATCACTGATGTTTCTCTCTCTCTCTTGTCCTTTCTGAGATCAGTAATAATAACAACAAAAAAGATAGGGCTTAGAACACTCCTTGGGGAAGGAAGGAATGTAGGCATATGTAGAGGTTGGTGGGCTGGAGGCTGCTGATGGGGGCTGGTTGGTGGGAGAGACGTGTTTCTGAGCAGAGGGGTGTGGACAGGGTCCAGAGCTCAAGTGGAGTGAGGACTTGGTCTGTGAAGGTGGTAGGAGGCATGGAGAAGAGGAGGGGTGACGATGCAGAAGACGAGAGATGCGTGGGCTTCATGCTTGTGTCCACATCTTGGGGGCAGTGTCCCGAAGCCCTGAGCGGCAGAGGCAGTCAGAGTGGTGTCGCTGTTAAGAATAGTGTGGTGGTTAAGAGTGCAGGCCTTAGAGCAGACAGCTCCGGTTCCTATTCTGGCAACACAGCTTCAGAGCCTGTGGCTTTGGGCAAGTTGCTTAACCACAAGGTGTCTCAATTTCCTCATCTGTCTAATGGGATTTAATAATAGTACTTACCTCACAACCTTGTTATAAGAATTAAATGAATACATGTATGTATTAAAGCAGAGCCTGACACAGAATAAGTGCTGTTGTTATTACATTAATTATTAAGGAAGTAGCTAATGTCATGGGTATGGGTGGGGGCAGGGCTCTAAAATAACTTGGAAATGTGTCTTGTCTACACAGTCCTTCAACAGTTCTTTCCTTCCCCTTCCTGCCTACCCTCCTGGACATTTCATTTGCCAATGCCTTCCCCTGATGCCCCAAATGTGCCTAGTACCCAGGTGTGGGATGACAATTTTAGAGTTCACAGAGACTGCCACCTTCCTTGATTTGAAAACGATGCTTCTTTTAATTGAGCCCAAGATGGTCATGGGCCAATTTTGTGATCAAATGACATCTTATTCTTCTATGGGACCTGTGGTCATTTCATCTCCCCACAGTTGGTTTGAGGCTACAATTCAGACCCCGAAGAACATCCAAGAGAAAGCAGGAATGCTCGAGCTCTGAAGTTGAAGTTGAGACTTAGAACAATATTCAAATTTAAGAGAGTGGAGGAAAAGCAGCAGTCAGAAGCAGGCAGGAGCAGGCAGAAAGAGGGGAAGAGAATCAGGAAAGAGTGTTGTTCTGGAAGCCAAAGGAGGAAAAGGATTCCCGGTGCGTGCGGGGAGAGGGATCCGAGAGATTCCCTGGGTGCTGTGGGAAGAACTAGGATGGGCTGCAAAAGATTTCCAATACAGCTCATTGCAGGCCTTGCAGGGGGTCACTGCTCCTCTCCCAGCCGCAAGCTCCTCATCTGTAAAATGAACTTCTGGAGGAGCAGTAACTAATGGACTGGTGGCACCCTGATGAGGTCATTGGTGACTGGGGTTCTAGCAATTTTAATTCAAGAGGAACCCAGAGAGTGGAGAGAAGCCTCGCCGTTATTGGGCACCCACTATGTGCCAAGCATTCAAAATCCCCTTTTCTGTGAACCTCAGACCCAGGCTGTGAAGCAGGTGTATGGGCCCCCTTTCGGGGATGAGGACACTGAATCTTGGCTTGTGAGGTGACTTTTCCCAGGAGGCTGACTTGGGAGTTGAACTGGGTGTGTAGCTGACGCTTGCTGGCCCTTCCCTGCAGGTGGTACTTTGGGAAGATGGGAAGGAAGGATTCTGAGAGGCAGCTGCTCTCCGCTGGCAACCCCCGGGGAGCCTTTCTCATTCGGGAGAGTGAGACAACCAAAGGTGGGGACTGTGCCATGGCTGGCCCTGGACCAGGACAGCCTAGCCATTAGGGTGGGGCTAGGAGCCTTGGTGGGGCTAAAAGCAATGGGTTGGGGTAGGAGGGTGGATGGGGCTAGGAGTGGTGGGGTGGGGCTTGGGTCAGGGCCAAGACTGGGACTGGGTTCAAGGGATGTGGCCTTCCAACTCCAGAGTCCCCAGTCTTGTGGGCCTCTTCCTGCTTCCAGACTGGGGCAGGCCAGGTGATCCTTCCCAACAGGTGCCTACTCTCTATCCATCCGGGATTGGGACCCGGCCAGAGGCGAGCATGTGAAGCATTACAAGATCCGAAAGCTGGACACGGGTGGCTACTACATCACCGCGAGGGCCCAGTTTGACTCGGTGCAGGAGCTGGTGCAGCACTACATGGGTGAGGCGGGCCCCTGGGGCTGCCCCGTGCTGCAGATCCCTGCCCCAACCCACTGAGCCAAGGCCCAGAGGAGGGTCTCCAAAGTGGGAGTGGCAGGCCAGGACCAGAACCCAATCTAGGCTCTCGCCCGGGATACTGCTCTGTGGATTCCAGAGGAAACAGGCGTGAGGCCATTCATACCAGAGCAAGGGCACCCCCCTAATGTCTGAGCTGGGTAAGAGGCAGAATAGCACTGACGAGGAGGATGAGCTGCAGGGTTAAGGGGAAGGGGACTCATGCCCAGGTTTCTGCTTTGGTTGATGAGGGAAAGGATGAGGGCCATGGAAGAGTGAGGGTTCCATGTCCACATCTTTGAGTGGAATCGTCAACTCCATTTCCACCTGTCAGAATCCACCTTCCTCTTGGCGCCCAGCGGGAGGCCACCTTCCATGGAAGTCCCCAGTCCTTGCAGGGGCCACCTCGCCCTCTCGATGCACCTCCTTCTCTGGGCGCCAACATGTTCACCCCCTCAGTGGGCGGCGCTGCCTCCTGCCCTGGCCTGTGACCTCACCCGTGGCCTAGGCCCTGATAACTGACCTTGGAGACTGAGGTGGGATGAGGAATGTGGGCCGGTCTAGCCGGACTGTGACCTCCAACATCCCCCTCCCCAGAGGTGAACGACGGGCTGTGCTACCTGCTCACGGCGGCCTGCACAACCATGAGGCCGCAGACGCTGGGCCTGGCCAAGGACGCCTGGGAGATCAGCCGCAGCTCCATCACGCTGGAGCGCCGGCTGGGCACTGGCTGCTTCGGGGACGTGTGGCTGGGTATGGAGGCCCCAGGGGCCGGCTGGGCACTGGCTGCTTCGGGATGGGGACGTGTGGCTGGGTATGGAGGCCCCAGGGGCCGGCTGGGCACTGGCTGCTTCGGGATGGGGACGTGTGGCTGGGTATGGAAGCCCCAGGGGCCGCCCCAGGGCTAGGGCGGGCGGGGAGCCCGTCCTGATGAGCCGAGGGCACCCGGCAGGCACGTGGAACGGCAGCACGAAGGTGGCGGTGAAGACGCTGAAGCCGGGCACCATGTCCCCGAAGGCCTTCCTGGAGGAGGCGCAGGTCATGAAGTTGCTGCGGCACGACAAGCTGGTGCAGCTGTACGCCGTGGTGTCGGAGGAGCCCATCTACATCGTGACCGAGTTCATGTGCCATGGTGAGCAGCGGGGGCAGGGCGCGAGGCGGGGGGCAGGGTTTGGGGTGAAGTGAAGGTGAGTGTCTCTGGGGCAGGGACTTGGGCGACGATCTGTGCTGGGAGGATGCACCCTGCGGAGGATCCGACAGAGGCGCAGAGAAGGGAAACCACGTGACTGCCGGGAGTGGGGGCGGGGCCAAGCTAGACCAGGTGGGGGTCTGGGACTGGGGGCGGGGCCTCTGGCGTGAGGTGTGGTCAGCTGGTGGGTGGGCTTGGGGCAAGTGAAGGTGGCATCAGTGATGAGATAGGGTCTGGGACGGAGTCTGAGTGTGGCATGTCCAGGGGTGACGTAGGAAGAGAAGAAAGATGTGGGAGAGTCAAGATATCTGTGGAGGGGGATCCGGGTGAGAACTGTGAAGGGTTGAGGTACCTGGCGGGACCTTGAATGGGGGCCCATCTAAATGACTGGGCTGGGAGCCCGGGCTGGGGCTGTAGGAGAGGGGTTCTGGATAGGGGAGGGGCCAAGGGAGACCGGGCTGGCCTGGAGCTGGCGGTAGGGTCTTCCTGCTGATTTTCGGGGTTCCTCTCCCCAGGGAGCTTGCTGGAGTTCCTCAAGGACCTAGAGGGCCAGGATTTGATGCTGCCCCAGTTGGTGGACATGGCAGCCCAGGTAAACTGGGGCCGCAGCCGTCATTTCTCAGATCCCCCTCCTATTAACCCTCCACAAATCCTTGTGCCCTGAAAGCCCGGCGCCCTTAAACACAGCCTCCCCCTGGCCGCGCAGCCCCACCCCCTGCATCAGCTTTGCGAACTGAGGTGGGGCCCTGGCTGCCTCCGAGCCAGTGCCTTGCAAAGTTGGTTTTCCAAATGACCCATCACATAGCCATGGTGTTCCCATCTCTCCGTACCTTGGCCCGCAGGTAGCCGAAGGCATGGCCTACATGGAGCGCATGAACTACATCCACCGGGACCTGAGGGCAGCCAACATTCTCGTGGGGGAGCGGCTGGTGTGCAAGATCGCTGACTTTGGGCTGGCCCGGCTCATCGAGGATGATGAGTACAACCCCCAGCAAGGTGCCCGGCCTCATCCCACCTCAGGGCCACACTTACTCAGGAACCCTCCCCCCTTCCCATCGCAATGTAGTGTAAGAGGCAACTCTGAGTTCAGATCCAAGCTCCTCCACTTATCAGCCATGTGGCCTTGGGCAAAGTACCTACCATGTGTTAGGCACTGCTAGAATTCTCAAGTGAAAGACAATATGCATCATAGCATGAACCCTGTAGCCAGAGTGCCTGGGTTTGAATCCTAACCACCTATAAACTGTGTGGTCTGCCTCCTTTTCCTTATCTGTGCAATATGGATAATAGTATGTATCTCAAGGGGGTTTTGTGAGGCTTAAATGAGTTAATGAATGTAAATCACTTAAGGCAGTACCTGGCATGTAGGAAAAGCTATATTGCAGGTCCTCAAATAATGTCGATTTGTTCACATTGTTTCTTATAACATTGATGAGAAAAAAATTAATTCCCTCCCCCCCCCCAAAAAAAAAATAATTAATTCCCAGGCTTAGGCCACTGTCTGTGTGGTTTGCACATTCTCCCCATGTCTTCGTGGGTTTTCTCCTGGCCCTCTGGTTCCCTCTCTCACCCCAAAGCTGTGCATGTGAGGTGAGTGGGCATGTCTACATCGTCTCTGCTTGAGTGAGCTTGCATGTGAGTGCAGCCTGCGATGGAAGGGCGTCCGCTTCAGGGTGGGGTCCCAATTTGTACCCTGAGCTGCTGCCTTCTGCACGCCCCTTACTGGGGATCGAGCCGCCACCTGGGCATGTGCCCTTGACCAGAATCTACTCTGAGCTGCCTTCTGCACGCCTCTTAACTGGGGATCGAGCCCGCAACCTGGGCATGTGCCTTTGACCAGAATCAAACCCGGGACCCTTCCATCCACTGTCCGACATTCTATCTGCTGAGCCAAACCGGCCAGGGCACGACCCCATTCTCTTAATCCAGCTGTTCCCAGGGATCCCCCTCACTAACTTTCCCTTCTCCTCCAATCTCTCCAGGGGCCAAGTTTCCCATCAAGTGGACAGCCCCAGAGGCGGCCCTTTATGGCAGATTCACCATCAAATCAGATGTGTGGTCCTTTGGAATCCTGCTCACTGAACTCATCAGCAAGGGCCGAGTTCCTTACCCAGGTTTGCGGGGGACCGGGAGGTGGGAGAGTGGTCATGGGGAAGGGTTGCCTCCTTGCTGCTTCTTTGGGAGAGGCTGGGCCCCCTGACTGACGGAGCCCCATCCTCTAGGCATGAATAACCGGGAAGTGTTGGATCAGGTGGAACATGGCTACCACATGACGTGCCCCCCAGGCTGCCCGGCATCCCTGTACGAGGTCATGTTGCAGACCTGGCGTCTGGATCCGGAGGAGAGGCCTACCTTCGAGTACCTGCAGTCCTTCCTGGAGGACTACTTCACCTCCACGGAACCCCAGTACCAGCCTGGGGATCAGACATAGCTGGTCTGGGCATCTGCCACCTCTCTGGGGGTGCCCACCAGCCCTTTTCAATCCCCAGGGCTCTGGTCCCCAAGCCCCCAGGCTTAGAGCCCTATAGATTCCTAGCCTGTCAGAGCAAACTGTTTGCTCTGACGCCATCAAGGGCAACCCACTCGTTTTAAAGATAGACAAATAGAGGTTCAGAGATGATCCCTTACCCAGTGTGGCCCAGGCAATATTTCTCCCTCCAATTTAGGACCCTATATGCTTCTAGTCTCCCTACCTCCCCCCACCCCTCCCCCAAAAAGGAAATACTCAGACCTTGTCTAGTTATTTATAAAACTATATCCTTTCCCTTGCCTCCCACCCCTGCATTCCTACCCTGCCATCCCACCCTGGTCCAGGACCCCAGAATTCAACTCCAGTCATCTCTTGTGTCTGTAAGTTACAAAGAGAGGGAAAAACTTACCTGGACCCCTTTCCCGTGGAGTGTACCCTGTAGTCCAGGACTGGGGTCCAAGGCCCAGATTGAGGGAGAGGATTGCTGAGGGCTTACCCCCGCCCCAGTCATGTGTGTATGTGTACTGATTTTGTAAATAAGAAAAATGACAATGTGAATCCATGAGCTATGAAGATCCCTTCCTTTGCGAGGGAGTATGGTCAGTGGGAGGTGAGTGGGGCTGCTTTGGCTGCTGGGAAGAGGGAGGACCCTGAGAGCTAATAAGCACAGGGTACACCAAGGTGTGTCTTAGGACACCCAAAAATCCTATGCTCATCCCCACTGAGTTTAGAACAAGTCCAGAGATGGCTATAGAAGACAGGCAGTTGGAGATCAAAATGTCACCTTCATTACTACCGTGGTTTTAGTTCGTGTGCAGTGGGTTTGCTAATTCTTTACTTGATCCTACAGATTTACTGTTTTTCACAGGCATAGCAGCAGGCCTCCCTCAAAAGGGGCAGTGGGGGAGGTTCACAGTGGACCCCCTACAGATCCCCAAAAGAAGACAGAGGGAGGGGAGAGGGGAGGCCTGAGAGTTAGTCCAGCTCACTGGGTCTCACCTGGACAGCTCTGTACTCTAGGGGGTTTTGGAGAGGTTTGGAGGCAGTTTTGTTTATGATGATGACTAGGGCCTCCTGTCAGGGAGTGGGCAGGGATGGAAGGTGCTCAACAACCGGCTGTGCGCATGTGCAGTGAGGAATTGTCCCACCCCCAGATCCCCCTTCAAGGCACTCTGACAGCTGATGTGCATCTACATGGAAACAAGGGGAACCAGAAGTAAGGATTTCCACCTCCGCCATCAGGAAATTGTTGACCCCCTGACTTACTAAGAGGGTGGACAGGGCTAGAGGCTGGGAGCTAGGAGTCACTGCTGTAATTGGCAAACAATCACAGAGCATTAAATTCGCGAAGGCCCTTTGCTAGGCGGGATCCCAGGAACACAAACGTGAACAAGACCCGTCCTTGTCCTGGAGGAGCTTACAGTCAGGCTGGAGAGAAATAATAATAACCCATCTATTAAGCATCTGCTGAGTGCCAGCTGTGTTTACATCCATTTCGTCTAGTCCCGAGTCTGGTTCTATGATGAGGAAACGGAGGTCAGGGTCACACAGCTGTCTGTGACAGAGCTGGGGTTGGAACCCTGCTCTTACATTAAGGCCCATGATCTTTCTACTAGACCTCACTGCCTCTGGACTTTGGGAAAGAATCGTATCGGCCCCAGGTGGAGGTTTGGAAGAACCTTCTCCCTCTAGAGCAGTGATGGCGAATCTGTGACACGCGTGTCAGAGGTGACACGCGAACTCATTTTTTTTTGGTTGATTTTTCTTTGTTAAATGGCATTTCAATATATAAAATAAATATCAAAAATATAAGCCTTTGTTTTACTATGCTTGCAAATATCAAAAAATTTCTACATGTGACACGGCACCAGAGTTAAGTTAGGGTTTTTCAAAATGCTGACATGCCGAGCTCAGAAGGTTCGCCATCACTGCTCTAGAGTTTGGTAGAAAGACTCCCTGGAAACCCAAGTTGAGTGACCTAAAGAACAGGAGGCAATGTGGCCAATGCAGGTGGAGAGCTCCCTCGGCTCAGCCCCGTGCTAGGGGATGCCGAATGGGAGCAATAATAGGGAGAGGGGCCAAGGGGCTGCTTAGAGAGGTGATCACAGAAGTAGGAGCCGTGGCTCTGCACACTCAGACTTTCAGGTGCCAAGGCTTCCTGAGGCTTTTTCAGCAACCAAACTCACAAGAGCCTGATGTATAAACCAGAGTCCCAGTGTTTCCATCTGCCTTGGAGTAAGCAGATAAGAGCACGGCTCTAGAGCTGTACTGCCTGCTGTGAATCTTGCCTCCAACACTCTAGCTGTGTGATTTTGTGGAAGTTATTAACCTCTCCAAGCCTCAATTTCCTCATCTGTGAAATGGTGATAAAATGCTCAATACATGCTAGCTCTCTTTGTTATACCTTTTACTAATTATTTACTGCTAGAGACCTGGTGCATGAAATTCATGCACTTGGGGGGGGGGTTCCCTCAGCCCAGCCCAGCCTCTTGCATCCAGGAGCCCTCGGGGGATGTGCACATCATAGCTAGTGGTTGAGCGGCCTTAGCATATCATTAGCATATTACACTTTGATTGGTTGAATGAACTACCGGACATTTAGCATATTAGGCTTTTATTATACAGGATATGCCAGGTATCCTGCTAAGTGCATGCGGCCATTTAATCCTCACAGAACCCTATGAGGAGAAGGCTGTTGTATCTTCATTTTATTAATAGGGAAACTGAGGCACAGTGAAGTAAATGGGTTACAGGACATAACTGGCAGAGCAGGGGCTTGAACCGGATCCTCTGACTTCAGAATCAGTGCTCTTAGTCTCTACAGCAGTGGTTCTCAACCTTCCTAAGGCCGCGACCCTTTCATACAGTTCCTCATGTTGTGACCCAACCATGAAATTATTTTCGTGGCTACTTCATAACTGTCATTTTGCTACTGTTATGAATCGTCATGTAAATATCTGATATGCAGGGTGCATTTTCATTGTTACAAATTGAACATCATTAAAGCATAGTGATTAATCACAAAAACAATATGTAATTATATATTCAATACGTTTTCCGATGGTCTTAGGTGACCCCTGTGAAAGGGTCATTCGACCCCCAAAGGGGCCGCGACTCACAGGTTGAGAACCGCTGCTGCTCTATAGTCTTTTCCTGGGATCAAAATATTTTTGTCTGCCTGATGGAACTCTGCCTGGTACCTGGATGCCCACTGAGTTCCAATGAAGGCCCAGCGGGGCCGGGAACCACGTGGAGTTCACCAGGCCCTCGCTGCTCAGCAGAGACCAGAGCCTCCTGAGCCTGGAATCCGTGTACCTATTGGTTCCCTGTCCCTCCCTCTGGTGCAGCTGAATAAATGCTCCCTTGCACCCCCTTTTCTGTGCATCCTTCTGCTCCCTTCAGATAGAGCACAATGCAATTGATTAGGTCTCTGCTTTCTCCGTTTCAATCACATCCTCGCCCCGCCTCCCTGAGATGACAGGCGGGTGGGTCACCTTGATTGCAGTTTCCACTGTTCACAAAACCCTTCAGTCGTTTACAAAACCATCTCTCGCCTCATTCACTCCCCCACCTGGCTCTTCTCCTCCTGAAGCGTGGATTTTACTGGCTTAAGACTCAGAGGGCAATTTTATTTCCAAGTTCATGGTGGGGGAGAAGGGCACATAATGGACTAATGCTGGGTGTTTCACATGCATCATCAATATGATCCTCCCGAGGCCGAGCAGAAGTGTGATTATTCCTGTTTTATACGAGAGGAAACAAAGGCTCTGCGAGGCTGCGACACCTGCCCAAGGTCACACAGCTGGATGGTAGGATCTGAACCCTGCATCCCACTGTGTCACATTCCTTTATCTGACGGAGCAGCATGGGAAAGTACAGTACTAACCCAGAGTCAGGCCCGGGAGGGCACCGTGCAGATAGAGGTCTGGGGTAGCCCCAGATATGCTGAGGATTGTATTTGTAAAAGAACCAAATCATTTATTAATTTTGCACACACACACTTACTGATATCTCCTGTAGGCTGTCCTGCCCAGGCGGCAGAACAGCAAACAGTTACCACACTTAGGGGCAAGGTCAGTCTGGAGACCAAGGGAGACTTTTGGGGGGATGCAAAGAAAAGTGCCTGATGAAGCAGCCAGAGGGTGAGATCATCTCCCACTGAGGGAAAAGCACATGCAAAGGCCCAGAGATCTGGTAGAACAAGGCAAGTCAGGAGAGTGCAACTAATTACGAATGGGAGGCGGAGGGTGCCGGTGAAGCACGGAGGAAGGTCGGAAGGTCAGAGGCAAGAGGTGGTAGGGTTGAGCCCTGGCCAGGTGGGTCAGTTGGTTGGAGCATCCTCCCATACATCAAAAGGTTGAAGGTTCAAGATTCCTGGTCAGGGCACATGCCTAGGTTGTGGGTTTAATCCCCAGTTGGGGCACATGCAGGAGGCAACCGATGGATTTTTCTCTCTCACATCTGTTTTTCTTTCTCTCCCTCTCTGTAAAAGTCAACAAAAACATATCCTTAAGTGAGGTTTTTATTTTTTTTTTAAGCAGGAGAGTTGGAAAGCCAAGGGGTATGGCCCCTGAGTTGTGGAGAAAAGTCCGAGAGAAATCTATGGGGCCTAGGACCCACTGGGGAATGAGGCTGTCTTGGATCCCACTGTTCTAGTACTGAGCTGGGTGGACCTCCTATCTACTTCAGTTCTCTCTCAGGTACAGTGTCAAAGCCTCCCTTTCACCCACGACACACACACACACACACACACACACACACACACACACACACACACACACACGATGGTCTTGCAGAGGTGTCCATAGGCCCTCTAGTGGTCACTCTGAGTACTATATTTAAAACTGCAGAAACTTTCCTCTGGGATAGGACCAGGTCCCTTCAGAACCTCCCCACCCCATCGGATGGGAGATACAGCGCAGTGCCTGCTCTCAGGGCTCCCAGTAATGGTGATGAGGGCGAAGGGGACAGGCACAGGCAGAAAATGTGGGAGGACAGGGAAGGGCACTAACTCAGTTGGTCACGGGGAAGCCTGGAAGGCTTCTCGATGGAGACGTTGTTCACCAGAGACTTGCAAAAGGAGTAAAAGTTTCCTTGATAAAGAAACAAAACCCAGCTGGCGTGGTTCAGTGGTTGAGCATTGACCAGTGAACCAGGAAGTCACGGTTCGGTTTGATTCCCAGTCAGGGGTCAGGGGTCAGGGCACATGCCCAGGTTGCAGGCTTGATCCCCAGTGTGGGGCATGCAGGAGGCAGCCGATCAATGATTCTCTCTTGCCATTGATGTTTCTATCTCTCTCTCCCACTCCCTTCCTCTCTGTAATCAATAAAAATATATTTTAAAAAAAGAAATAAAAGAAGGGCATTTCAGACTTCACTGGGACCGTACAGGATGTTACAATTAGGTAGGTGTGACTGGGGTGAAAATTTGGGGGGGGGGTTAGTGGCTAGAGATGGAGATGGTGAGGTAGGCATGGGTCTTGTCTGCCATGCGTGCAGGCCAGGCTTCTAGGTTTGGGGCCAAGGGAAGCACTGAAGGGTTTTGAGCAGGGGAGTAACAAATCACATTCACTTTCCAGAAGGAAACGGAGGGGAAGAAGGGGGAGAGGGACACCTCTCTCGGATACAAAGAGCCGTACCAGGTCACACTCAGGACACATAACTTTGAGCAGGCCTGTGAACCAGGCACATCCTGACACCTACAGACATGTCACTGGGATGCCAGGCTGAGCACCCACAGATAAACAAATGCGCTGATATGCACTCAGACACGTAGCTCAGGTTCATAGCTGAAAGGAAATCAAGGAGCTGGTGAGAACCACGCACACCCGATGGACACAGGATTTTCTCTCTCTCTCTCTCTCTCTCTCTCCACACACACACACACACACACACACACACACACACACACACACACGCTCTATCCTACCCCCCTGTTTCCCCCAGGGTCCCTCACCACCTCCAGGCAGGAACAAAGCTGACCCTTGCCCTCTGGCCCCTGGCCTCTCCTCCCACACCCCCTGCCCAGAGGGAGGAGCTGTTTGAAGTCTGGGCTGCAGCTGGGGTTTCCTGTTGCCTGGAGGAATGTGGGAGGACTTGTAGGGAGGGGGGAGTGGAGCGGGGCCGGCACAGGAGGAGGGGTAATGGGGGCCTGGGGGCCGTAGTTCTCATTGTACCAGGATGAGGAGGGGCTTTCTGCTCCCGTGGTCTCTTGGGCCCCGGCCCTGAGCTGCTCTCATCCAGAGGAGGGGAAAGCCAAGGCCATAATGGCTCCAGGCCAATGGGCCTCTTGTTCCTGGATCTGTCCGCAGTTCAGTGTCTTAGGAGAGGCCTCAACCTCTCTTGGCCTCAGTTTCCCCTTCTGCAGACTGGGATGAGTCCCTCTCTAACCATCCGCACCTTTCCCGAGCGCTCCAGCGGGTGGGCCGGCCCCAGAACTTCTGTAGCCACGGAGGGCAGTGCCCATCTCTACCCAAGGCTCACTCCGTTTTGCCCTTCCCAGGAGCCCCAGGGGCCTGGCCCCAGCCTGCTGCCACTTCTCAATTGTTGTCATCATCGTATGTGGCTCAGTTGCCCCACAACATGCCCTTGCCAGTTTCCAAGGTGCTTCTGCATCCGTGTGCTCCGTAAGTCTTTTACAAGCACTGCCTGTAACACAGGGAAGGGATTACTCTTCTATTGTAGACACATGGAACGGAGACTCTGAGAGGGTGAGGACACAGGAGTAAAAGCAGAGTCAGAACCAGGTCTATCTGGCTCCTCATCCACACGGCCTTCAAACCCTGAGACCCCACAACTTCTTTTTTATCTCTAGCCTCTCACCTCTATTTCCTAGGATCTAGCTTCTGCTTACATTGAAACAAAAGTGACTGCAATGAGCTGAGCCCAGAAAGGGGTGATGGAGGCTCTTCCAGAACCTGGGTCCCCTCCTTCAAGTCTGCTTTCTTAGGGAGCTAACCGCTCTTCTGCCCAGCCTTTGGTGGCACCCACACTATTAAGAACTGGGTAGCGAACCCTAACCCTTTTAGACTATGGCTGCCAGAGCAGATATGCAGATTAGACGCTAGGTGGCAGCAGCAGCCCATAGTAAGACTCAGCTTGCGTTTGTTTGGGGAGAGCCCCCCCAACACAATTTGGAGAGGCTCCAAGAGAAAGGCAGCCAGCCCCCAAATAACTGCGAAACCCTGAAATGCTTTATTTTCAACGATGCCCAACACCTTGGCGTTTAAATACACACTCTGTCTTTGGGGAGGGGACAACTGAGGCAGCCTGGGTCGGGAGGGGGAATACTTGCAAACTCCTACCTAACTTCTATTCCTTCCATGGAGTCATGGATCCTACTAATCTTGCCCTCTTAAACCTCATCACTTCACCTCTCCCTTCCCATGCCCTTCCCAAACTCTTCTTCATCCCCCCCTCCCCCGCCGCTCCCCCCCCCCCACACACACACATCCCCCCAGAGTTCCCTAGTTCCCAGAAGCCATCCTGTATTACCCTATCCAGGTCCTTCCCAAAACTTGGTTCAGACTGGGTGGGCCAGAGCCTCATCGGCAAGGATGTGAGGGAAGCTAAAAGAAAGGGGAAACTGGGCTTCTCCTGCCCTCCCCAATGTTAAAGTCTCTCCAGAGGGGGACCAGCTAGAGCAAGATGCCTGCAAGGAGAAGCTACTCCCACCTCTCCAGCTGGCCGTACCAGATCAATAGGTGTACCATTCAGAGTCCTAGACTTCTCCCACCGCTGCTGCTCCTTTCACCAAAAGGGCCAATCAAGAGTGCCCCTCAGATCCCTTCTGTTGCCCTCTGGAGATTCCAGACTATCCTAGAAGAGGGGCTTGGAAGAGATGGAGACATAGGGAAGGTGGTGACAGGAAGCTGCGTTTGGCAAAATGTCACCCCCTGCCTTTGCCACACACTGGCCATCACCCTGCATCACCCCACAGGGCCAAAGGCGAAGTCAGAAACAGGTGTGCTAAGAACAAAGGCAGGGCTGAAGGAACTTCAGACACGGAGCAGGACAGACCAAGCTAACATACATGGGCAAAGGAATGCCAGGCACAGACGAGGTGGGACTAGCTCAGGACCAGTCAGAGCCGGTGTCGGTAGACACTGAGGACAGGACGGTGGCCATACATTATTCATCTCGTGTCCTCTGTGAGCCACACACAGACACTGGGAGAGAAGATCAGACAGAGGCCTGGGGACTCACAACTCCCTGCATGGCTCAGAGGTTAATTGGAAGGCCTGGGCCCAATGGTGTGTGCCCTCATTTTTGGAAATGCTAACTACCATTTCACCAGGTCTTTGCCAGATTCTAGGGCCCTGTGGTGTCCAGTAAATGGCAGCAGCAGCCGTTCTCCTGCTTGGGCTGTCCAGCTACCTCCCCTTGGTAACCAGGCCCTGGCAGTGCACATTCCTCCCATCTGTGGGGATGGGCCAGGCAGGGGGCCGGGAGCTAGGAGCTGGGAGCTGGATAACAGATGTGACCTGAAGAGGAGGTAGGTGAAAGTGCTGAGCCCAGCCCCCTGGCCGCAGCAGGAGCTTTGAACTGTTGGATTCGAATCTTACTTCCCGACACAATGAAAACGCACGGTCGAATTCAGGAAGGGTATGCGTGTGCACGTGTGTGTGTGTGTGTGTGTGTGTGTGTGTGTGTGTGTGTGAGAGATCCAGGACTTTTGTGCCCTTGCCGCCCTTGGACTTCTAGGAAAACAGGGGTTGGGGGAGGGGGACGCTAACCCAGAGCTCAGCTTGAGACGGGGCCCTGAGAGAGGGGGAGACGCTAGCGGGGCTGAGTTTTCTGGAGCACCCCTCCCACGTAAGCTCTTGCTCTTTACTCAGTGAGACACCGTTTCAGAAAAGGAGAACGTCCCCAAATTCAGGGAGCCTGTCCTCCCCCCTCGCCCCTTCCTCTCCCATTTAATTGGGACTCCCCAGAAAGTCTCGGGTCTTTTGGCTAATCCCTTGATTCCCTATTCGACTCTCATTCCATTCTCAGACCCCGCCCCTTCCCTCCCACCCACAACCTCCCTCAAGCCAGAGCACCCCGCCGGGGACAAGGAACTTGGTAAACGTTCCCAATCCTTGGGGAAAACCAGCACCCCTTGGAAACGAGGGCACGCCGCCGCCGGAGGGATCCGGGTGCAGGCGTCCAGAGGGCTCCCAGCCGCGCCGTCGGAGCAGCCCGCGCGGCCCCGCCCGCTGGGCGCACGGAGCGGCCAGGGCGGGGACTACAAGTCCCGGCGTGCTGTGCGCGCGTCCCCCCCTGGGGTTCCGGATGGTGAGCGGCGAAGGTAAGGCGAGCTCGCAGAGGCAGCGGCGGCGGCGGCGGAGACGGAGAGAGGCAGGCAGGCAGGGCGAGGGCGAGAGACGGAGGGAGGGAGTGAGCGAGGCAGACCAGACAGACAGACAGGCGGGCGGGCGGGCAGAGCGAGCCACCCGCCAGGCTGCGCTCAGCCCCGCTCGCAGCGGAGAGAGCAGAAGGCAGGAGGAGGGAGGGGAGGCGAGGGAGGGAGGGAGAGGGAATCCAGCTACCACCACCCAAAGCCAGCGTCTGCTTTCTGTCCTCATTTCCTTTTCCCACCCAGCTCCGAGAGCAGAGAAAGGCAGAGAGCGAGAGAGACAGAGACAGTCAGGGAGACAGACAGACAGAGAGCACGGGAGGGAGGAGGGCGGAGGAGGAGCAGGAGGAGGACTACGCGGGGCGCGTTCTCTCCCAGGTTTGCAATTGGGGGGTGGGGGCGGGGGTGTCCAGGACTGTGAGAGTGTGTGCGCGGCGGGGGGGAGCGCGGGGGGCGCAGAGAGAGCGAAGGAGTGATCGAGGTGGGGGGGCGCCGCGGGAGCGGGGGGCCGTGTCCAGCGGAGTTAGCGGCGGAGAATGTGAGCCGAGGCGCGAGCCATGCTGTCAGCAACAGCGGGCGGCTCAGGGCTCCTTCACGACTCCTCTCCCCAGCTGCCGGGCGCCGCGTCGCTGCCGCCGCCGGAAGACAGACGCCCCCAAAAGCCCCTTCCCTGGCTCGGACCCACGGAGCCGGCAGCCCAGCACTCCGGTGAGTGGCGCCTCCTCCCCAGTCCGAGACCCCCGCTGGGGACCGGCTGGCCGGGCTCTTTTGTGCAGCGCGCCAGGGGGGCTCTGCGCCCCCTCTGCGCGCCCCGGTCCGGTCCGTCGGACCCCGTGGCTGCGGTGCCCGCGGTGCGATCGGTCTTTGTTTCCACCGGGGCCCGCAGCTCGGCTGGGCTCGGCTCGAAGCCTGGCAGGCAGTGCCGGGAAGGGGGAGGGGGAGGTGGACGAGAAGGGGGGGCGGAGAGGGGGGGTTCTCGGGTTTCCTGGCCGCCCCGCGGCTCCCCGGCTCCCCCGGCTCGGGGGCGAGGTGCGCGCCCAGCGCTGCCGCGCGCCCTCTCCACCTTCCCCCTCCCTCCGTCTTTGGATTTAAAACTGCAATTTGCTCTCTAGCTTGCTGAGAATGGGGTGGGGGGGGGCAGTGTAGGGGGGACCGTGGGAGCGGAGAACAAGGCTGGATTTTAGGAACGGCGCTGGGAAAGGGGGAGACTGCGGAGGGAGGAGCCCCTCCCCTTCACCCCCCAAATCCCAAGGTTCCGCTGGTGCTCTGGGAGTTGAGGGGCGGGGACCTAATGACCCGGAGGGGGTGTGGGGTGGAGGAGGGATTTGGGGTGGCCGGGGCCGAAGGGGTTGGGCCGCGTGCCCGGTTACCTGGCGAACAAAGTCGGCTCACTTTTGCATAAATAAATAAATAATCGCCTATCAATGCGTTTCCTCTGGGGCTCAGATTGAATCGGCCCCCTCTTCCCCAGGGGGTGGGGTGCTGAGTGACAGCTGTCAGCCCCCTGGGCCGGTAGCTGGGGGTGAATTGCTGAATCCCTCTCCTCTGGCTGAGGGCACCTTCCCCTGCTGGGTCCTGGTCCCCAGGCAGAGCCAGAGGGGCAGGGGGCTGGCTCTGAATCTAGGAAATAACCTTGTTTCCTGTTCTACAGGAAAAGGGACAGCAACCCAGAGTTTGGGGGCTGGGGATGAGGACTGATGGGAGCTGGAGGGGTTCCCCAGCAGCCTGACCCCCCAGCCTCCTGCCAGGCGAAGGGGCCAGCTGAGGGAGGAAGGATGTGGGCCTTGCTGGCCGGAGGCGGGAGCTGGGGCTGTCCCTGAGGCGGCAGCGGGCACAGAGAGGGAGGAGGGAGGGAGAGAGAGAGAGAAGCGGGGGCGGGAATTCTCTACCGCAGACCCTGGGGGCCAGGGCCAGATGTGGAGGGGTGGGGAGTCCCCCCTCCCTTCTAGCTTGGGGGCCCTGAGGCTGGGCTGGGAGGGGCTGAGCCTGGTGCCCTCAGTTCTGCACCAGTGCCTGACTGGCAGGGCCAGCTGAATTTGGGCCCAGGCGTCACCCTGGGAGGCAGGGCTGGGCTGCACCAGTCTGGTCCCTGAACACAAGGAGGGACCCTTGGGGGGCCTGTGCCTGTCTGGCTGGGCAGGCGTTTCCCGCCGGACCAGTTGGTGTCAGGCGGGACTTGGCCCCGGCTCCCTGGGCAGAGCCCAGGGTGTGAGGACAAGCTTCGCCTCCCGGTCACGGTGGCCACATTTTGTCCATTGCTGCCACTATTGGAGCGGGGCATGTGCCTGGGCCTCGGCAGAGCCCTGCTGGGAGCATTGGGGGCATTTCTATTGTTGGCTTGTCCCTGCTGCATGTGACCCTTGTGTGTAGCTTTGTGAGCTGGGGCTGTAAGTGAAAGATTACCAGTCTGTCACCCCGCCCCCCAGCCCCACTTTGTGGGGGAGGCTGGGTTGTGTTGGTGAGTTGTGGGGGGACCTTCCCCCAGGTGTCATGTGCATGCTGCTTGCCGTCTCCCTCCTTTGAGCAGATGTATATTTATTTTTATAGTAATGGAAAGCAAACTGGACAGTAAGTTGAATTCATTTTTTTCTCTTGCTGTGTCAATAGTTGGAATAACCCCCAGAGACTGGTGAACTTCTTGCCCCAGAGCTCCCACCCTTCGGAGGTTGCAAAGATCAGTGAGGGCATGAGCTTTGGGCGACCAGTGAGCACCAGTCCAAACCAGTACTCTAGTCTCTCTTGGTCTGGCATTGGAGCAGGTGCCCAGGTGGGCAGGCATTGCCCCCTCCCCAGGCAAACCCCCACACCCCAGGGTGTAATCTGGCTGCTCAGCCACCTCTTTGGTCAGTGTCTAAACTGTGCCCCAGCCCTCAGGGATAGTCTCCAGGTGGGCTCTACCCCCCCACCCCCGCCCAGGCTCCCCGGCCACGTGCTGATATTTATTTTCTGTAGTAAAATCCATTTTTAATGCCGTTACTTTTGAAATAATATAGAAAGAAACAAATGTGATGTGTTTAAGTTGCCCTCTGTGAGTTTTTAATGTGATCTATGGCTGAGGTAGTGATGGAAGGAACTATTGGGCTTGGAGAAATTTGGTGTCATAAAGAAAAAGAGCTTGCTGTTTATTATGGTTGCTGGGCTGGGGGTCTGGAATAGGGTCATGGGGGCAGGGAGCCCCAGCGCGCCCCCCCCCCCCAGATGCTGTGGATGGACAGTGTAGCTTCTTAGTTTGGGGGTATGAGGGTTCCAGGATTATTTTACATTGCTCCACAGCTTTTAAGCGGCCTTTGGTGAGGGGGCTTGGGAATTGGGGGGCGTTGTTCTCCCCCTTCCACCTGCTTAGATCTTGGCTGGGAGGCCCCTGGAACCCCCTGCAGAATTACGTGGAGGTGTACTGTGGGAGTTTGGACTTGGCTCGTAAAGGAGATTAAGGGATGGGATCTCCACTTGATTGTTGTGGTTGTGCTAGAAGCTTGAGGGGCAAACTGACCATGGCAGAAATCAGAGGACTTTTTTTGGGGGGGGGGTGCGCCACTCTGGCCTGGCAGAGCCCCAGAGGGACAGTGCTTGTTTCCAGATCCGCCTGGAACACTGACTTTGGGCCACTCCTTCCTCTTGACTCTATTTGCCATTGGACAAGGGTTACCTTCAAGCAAACCTGATCTCCCTCGTTTTCTGTCTCCCCCTCACCCCAAGCAAACCCCCACACCCCAGGGTGTAATTTGGGCTTTTTTTTTTTTTGGTTTGGAAAACAGCTCTGTGTCTCATATCAGCCAGCCACTGAAGACCGTGGGGTGCCATGCCTTCCTACCAGATGCCCAGGCACTTCTGATCTGGTTGAGGAAGGTCAAGCAGGCTCACTATTATGGGATGGAGCCCAGCAATGCCTCTGGGTCTCCTGGGTCTCTTGGGATAGAGCCTGAAAGGGGACTGCTGGAGAGAGCATGGGTAACACTGTTGCTAATGTCAGCAGACGGCCCCCCCAGGGAGAATGGGGGAGGCGGGGAGGAGAGAGCCTCAGACAGCCTCTTGGTGGGGAGAGGGAAAGATGGTGACAGAGCCAGTGGTGAGAGGGTGAGAGAGAAAAGCAGGCCAGAAGAGCCAGGATCACAGCCCCAGGAGACGGGGTCCAGGTGATCAGGAAGGCCTAGGCATGTGCCACAGCCCAGAAAGAGCAGGCACTGAGGCCCTCTCACCCAAGATCAAGGGCTGGGATTGCTTTTGGAGGAGAGGCAAGCAAATGTCTCTGGGAAGAGGAAGGAGGACAGGTGGGAGAGAGAGAGAGAGATTCCCACAGGAGGAGAGAGAATGGGGAGACAGGGGGATTCCAGGGGTCACTTGGTTCACGCTTCTGCCCCAGGGCAGTGTCTTCCCTCTGCCTTCTCTCAATGTCTGGGGACAGAGCAGAGCTCTTCTTTGGACCTGGAGGTGGGGCCTGAGGCAAGTTCTGAGCCCCACAGGTTGTGGGTGCTCTGTGTCTAGAGGCACCGGGGTTTTAAAAGCAGAGAACATCAGGGTCCCAGAGATGCCAGGGGCATCGTCCAGTTGTGACCCCTCCCTTGTTTGACAGGAGGAAACCGAGTCTAGAAAGAGGAGCCACTGGCCCAGTATCACAGACACTTGGCAGGGGCGGGCCTGGGACCCATACTCTTTGCGCTCCACCTCTCTGTAGCTAGAGAATTGGAACAGCTGCAGCGGGGCCTCCTGGGCTCAGAGGGGGGCCAAGCCTGGGGAGAGGAGCAAGCAGGCACCCTTGTGGCCAGAGCCCCCCCAGGGGAGGGGGAGGTGCTGCTGCGGAGAGGGAGCGAGGGAGGGGAGAGAGGAGGGGAAACAGTGAGTCAGGCTTCCAAGAGCTGAAGATGAGAGAGCCAGCCCTGGGAGGGAGAGGGCTGGGAGGGCTGCTCAGAAGCAAGGAGAGGGAGGGGGCCCAGCCAGGGGCAAGGAGAGCTCTGGAGGGAGGGAGCCCGCCCCTGGCCCTGGCCCAGCAGCAGGCCTGTGCTGTGTGGAGGGTGCCGCCAATATGGACTTTGCCCATGGTAGGTCAGAAAGGAGCCAGATTCTGCCTCTGCAGTGTCCCTTTCTTCCCCGATTCCTCATTTATGATCCCACCCCAGGGTCCCAGGGGGATGACTGTGTGTCCTCCCATCCCTTCGTCAGTTTCTCTGTCCATTGTGGGATTTGGACCTTGAGCTGTTCTGGGGAGGGGGGCGGGCACAGCATCCTGGGAGGGTGTTGAGGGATGCGGTCTCCAGCTGCTGTCTTTGTGCTGGGGACACTGTTGGAGCTGCCACTGGTGCAGGGTAGGGCGCAGGGTCTCAGAGTAGCCTCCCTGTTGACCCTCTGAGTTGCTGGGCCAGGAAGTGGAGGTGGCCGGCCATGGGTGCTGGGGTGCAGTCTGTGTGTAAGAGTGTGAGGTGCTGATCTGGTGATGTAGGTGGGCTACCTGGGGCCTCTCGGATGGCCTCTGCCTAGACAGGGCCAAGGTCCCCACATGTCCAGACCACCTTCCACTTGAGGATGGGGGTGACATTCATGTGATCCCTCCCATATTCCCATGGATCCAAGGCTCTGCGGAAACTGGGAGGCGGGAATAACCCATGTGAGGAGCTGGCGAGAGCTGCCTGTACAGCTTCTCATGCCTGGAGCTGGGACCAGAACTGGAGAGATTCCCCAGGGACTGCCTGGAAGGAAGTATGGGAGGAACCTACCCCCCCCCGCACCCCCACAACTGACAGGTAGCTAAGGCTCCCAGTCCGCCGCCCCCCCCCCCCCCCCCCGCCAGCCTGACATCACTCTGCCCCTCCCTCTTGGATCCCAGCATCTCTTCCATTGCCTAGGGGATAAGGAAGGTGGGTACTAGGACCCCTCTCCTGCAGGGCCTGGCTTTAGGGAGGACTGGCCAAGTGAGGGTAAAGTGAGGCCCCCTGCCTCCTCCCTTATACACATATGCAAACTCAGCTGCAGTGAGGCCCTGCTTTCTCTCCTCTTTCTGCTCAGGGGTCCTTGGCCTGAGAGCCCAGGGGAGGGGCCACTTCTGCAGCTGGCTGCCCCAACTCCCAGCTCAGCCCAGCTGCTACTGAAGCTTCCAGAAGCTGCAGCTCTGCACCCTTCCCCACCCCCTGAGCCAGGAGAGGCCTTTGCTGACCTGGGGGAGGGTACCTTGGGGAGTGAGTGGGCACCCTCACTCACAACAGACAACCAGACAGATGGGTGGTGGAACAGATGGACAGAGACACCCACGCACAGGCAGACGGAGAGAGACGGACAGATGGACCAGGACAGGGAGAGACGGACGGACAGAGGTGCTGGCAGAGAGAGGAAGAGTTGAAAATGGAGGCTCCTGGGGAGAGAGAAAGCAGAGAGACAGAAACTTGGAGACAGGGTGACCAGGTGACTGAGAAGGGAGAAGGAGAGAGATTGGGGGGGTGGGGGGGAGTGAGAGGCAGGAAGAGATAAAGAAAGTGGGAAACCCAGAGAGAGAAGGAGGAGAGGAGAGACGAGGAGAGACTTGAGGCTACAAACCACAAACAGGGATTTGATGAGAATCTGGAAGGTGTTTTCTCCTGCTTCCCTCCCCAAACCCCCAGGCTAGCCAAGTCTCCATTCCTTCCACCCCCAGCTCAGTTTCCAGCTGCTAAAGAGGTCAGGGAGAGAGGGGGGAGGGGGGAGAGAAAGAGAGAGAGAGAGAGAGAGAGAGAGAGAGAGCCCAGAGACCCCTCCTCCCTGCTCTTTTTGTAGGGGCTTGAGTTGCTGAGAGCAGCTCTCAGCCCTGACCTTACTCACAGATGTACATACATACCTCTGGGCTCTTGGAAAATAGCATCTCACACTCACCACTCACTCAGTGTATGTCTCCTTGTATAAATGCACCCCAATAATCACACCTGTCCACACACGCCTTACTACACACACACACACACAGACACACACACACAGACACACACATACAGACACACACACATTTTGTGACATACAAGTCTCCGTGTTTGTACTCATTTTGAATCTCACAAACCTAATTAGTGAACCCGTACCTATGTTTCTTTACCCTTACAGGTGGTGACATAGGCCTTGCTAAGGGATCTCAGGATATGTCTCTGTCTCTCTCTCTCTGTCTCTCTCTCTGTCTCTCTCTCTCTCTCTCTCTCTCTCTCTCTCTCTCACACACACACACACACACATACACACTCACACACTGTCATGCAGTCACACTCTCACACGTACTCTGGCAGTCACCAGAGCAGAGAGAAGGCTCTTTCTTTCTAGACATGAAGATCAGGGTTCCCAGGGAGCAGTGGGGGTGGGAGTGGTATACCCCTCACTCTCACCCAGCTGCCAGGGAGGGATGGTAGGCGGCCCTTCGTTGGCAGGAGCCCTCCTGAGAAGTGGCAGGGCTGGGTCAGGACACAGGTAAATTGGCCAGTGGGTTTGCGTGGTGTGGAAGAGCTGAGAATTGGTGAGGGGGTATGTGTGCACATGTAAAATATATACAGCCCTAGCCGGTTTGGCTCAGTGGATAGAGCGTCGGCCTGCAGACTGAAGGGCCCCGGGTTCGATTCCGGTCAAGGGCACATGCCCGGGTTGTGGGCTCGATCCCCAGTAGGAGGCATGCAGGAGGCAGCTGATCAATGATTCTCTCTCATCATTGATGTATCTATCTCTATCTCTCCCTTTCCCTTCCTCTCTAAAATCAATAAAAATATATACATATTTATTCTAAAAATGTATGCATATGTACAGCTAGCTATAAGAGATGGCAAGTGCCTATTATGGTGTGTGTGAGAAAGAGACTGAACTCATGTGAGATGGGGCATGGGTGTGACAGGGAAATCCAAGGTGTATGGAGTGTGTGTGTGTGTGTGTGTGTGTGTGTGGTAGCTAATTGTCATGGATGTATATGTGAGTGCATGTACGTGGCAGGTGTGTGACTGTACCTGTTTTTTCATAATGTGGGTGTGTGTACATATGTGAAGGTGCGGGGCCCCGGGGGTGAGCTGTATGTGCGTGGGGGTGCAGTGTTATGGGGATGTGAAGGTGTGTGGGGTATTTGCATGTGAGTGTAGGCAGTGTGCACATACGAGGGGGTAGCTGCCTGTGTGAGGCTGCATGTAGCCTGGGTTGGAGAGCTGTCTTCCAAGGCCAGATTGCTGCTGGAACAGAGGCCCTCCGTGCAAACACATGCGGAGGGGCTCCAAGGCTCGCAGCTGGGCACTGACCCACACAGCCACACAAGGACAGACAGACCCGCCCCGCCCTCCCTCTTCCTCTCTCCTGGCGTCAGTGGTTTTCAAAGGAGCCTCCGTGAGGACTGTTTGCTGTGCAGTTCCCCCCCCCTCCCAGCCCAGGCCTCTTCAAACACACTGATGCCCTCCAGGCAGCTTCGTGGAGGCTCCTGCCTCGACCATCTGAAGGCAGATGGGTGGGCTAGGATCTGCTGCCATCCCCCAGGGAGCGAGGAGGCGGCTGCTCCTGGGCCTGGGCACAGGCTGAGACAGATGGACTGCCTGTCTGGACACCCTCGCACGAGGCCTGGGGGTGGGCAGGCACCCCGGTAAGGTAGAGGGCTTGAATCTGGCAGCCCCCCAGTGGGTGCCTGAACAGAGGCCAGGATTCAGCTCTTCATTTCCCCAGAGGGGCACCCATCCTCACCAACTACAGCCCCTACCACCTCCCAAATATATAAAACTGCTCCACACACACGGCTCCAACACCCCTGAACACACAGCTGCTCCACCTGCAAGCACACACAGCCCAGTCCTCCACAAACACAGTCGCTCCACAGAGAACACCTGACATCCCCCTGGCCCATATCACACACAGCCTGAACATGCCCCTAAACTCACAACCACCACATAAATGCCTACCCACACAGATATTTGCAACCCTAATGTTTAACCAAAACAAACATTTTTATGACCCGCAATATACCCTGAAACATCCCAGTGTACACACGCACGCACATAGCTCCAGCCACATGGACTCCCTCTCCAGCCCCAACTCCTCCCCAGATGTACCCAGGACTCCGCTGCAGCCCTGACACTTTGCACATACGCAGACTCTCCGCGTCCCACCACCTCACTAGCACACGGACTCTCCCGATAGCCCAGCGTTTCCCCCAGCTGCAGCCCAGCACCTCCCCAAACATGTCTGTCCAGCCTTCTCCACCTTTCCACACACACAGCCCCCCATACACAGCGGCACGCTGACTGCCTCCACACCCGTTCAGATGAGAACACCCCCTGTAGCCACACAGTCACCCCAGACACACAGACATTGATAGCTGCGGTTCTAGTACATCTCTAAGCAGATAACTTCCCCCAGTTTCTTGTACTCTCCCAGACACACACACACACACACACACACACACACACACACACACACACAACTGCTTTCCCCATCCAGACCCAAAACCTCCTCAAAAAGGCAGTCCTCTCTGCATCCCCAACAAGCTCCAGAACTTTCCTCAGCCACCTGAGCCCAGGGACAGCCCACGCGCACCTCTCCAAACACCGACCCCACGCTCACACACACACACACACACAGCCTCAGCTCAGTCACAACCCTGCACCCTCACCTCCCCCTGCCCCATACCCCACCTCAGTTTGACTGCAGCCCTCACTCCCACCATCACACATTCCAGCACACCCTCCTCCTAGCACTCTCCACCTTGTTCTCCCCGACACTTACCCCCTCCCCAGACAGCCTTAGCCTCGCACACACAATCCCTCACTCTTGTGTGTTCTCTCTCTTTCCCGGCTTCCCAGACCTCCCCCACTTCCCAGAGCCTCCTCTGCCTGGGGAGGCGTCTCACCCCCCTCACTGCCCCAGGCCTTTCATTCCTGGACAGTGAGGCTGTACATCTGGTTCAAAGCTGCCCCACCCAAGACCCTGTGTTCAGGGCACCCTGGCCTGGGCTTTGGGGGCTTGGGGCCTCTTTGGGGGCTCTTGGCACCTGGTCACTCTGATCTCAGCCAAGAACTTGGAGTACCTAGCTCTGCCCTGGCTGTGGCATGTGGGGGGGGGGGAATGGGGCAAGGGGATTTACCCCCAGCCTGTGCTTTCTCGGGCGCTTGCCAACACCCCCCCCCCCCCCCACAAGCTCACCTGAGAGGGACATTGAGAGGGACATGGGCTTCAGGAAAAAAAGACCATGAAGGTGCTGGCTTGACATGCTCCCCGCCCCCGACCCCCATCCGGGCTTGGGGCTTGGTCTCCCTGGGAGTCAGTTCCGACAGTGAAGGTTACTTGACTAGATGCATGATTTTAAACGGAATCTCCACCATCTGTTCCACCCCCTAATTACAGATGCACAGAATCCGCCTCAGAGGGCAGCATGAGGGGAGTGATTTAGAGGCTGAGCTGCTTCTGCCCGCATTAGGGCTGGGGAAATCGGGGGGCCTCTGGGTATTGCTCACAGCCTCCCCCCCAATACCATCTCTTTCCCAGGAGCTTCTCGTGCCACATCTGTTGCTGGAGGAAGGCTCCGAGAAAGGTTTCCCTGACCCCCAGTACCTGACAGATGCAGCAACTGCAATGCTGAGGGAGGGGTCCCCAAGATACCCGCTGTGTCCCAGGCCCCAAGTCCTAGGATGCAGGCTCCATTAGAGCCTTGAAAAATTCAGTGGATCGATCTCCTGCCTGCCTCTTGTACCCTGGGGAGCCACAGGCGCTGGCCCAGCTGTCTGCCCACCCCAGGGGTAGCAGGGATTGGTGAAGTAGGGAGGGGTTGGTCAGAGCTGAGTGGGGGCAGCCAGGTTCTGGCAGCAGAGGACACGGCCAGGCATGCCAAGATCCACCAAGTGTGTTTGCACGTATCTGCTCATCCACCTTGGCACAGCTGGCATGCCTGACCCTAGCTTCAGCCGTACTCTGTGGGGCTGGACCAGTACCAGGGGCTAGAGGGGATGGGCTAGGGCCTGGGCCTCAGAGGGTTCTGAGGGACATGGGGCTACACCCTGAGGATGGGTTCTCCTTTGTCCATGGGCACCAGCCTGCTTGGTGGTGGCATCGGCGGGCACACTGCGGTAGAGGCTGGAGCATTCACTTCTGGGAGAAAGGGAGCGAGGTTGGGCTGGAGGAATTTTAAAGATTGCTGCAGGCAGGAGGGTCTCTGGAACCCCGTGGAGCAGGCAGTCATGCAGAAGTAATCCTATCGCCGCCTGGCTGGAGGAGTGGAGAGGATAGGGCGGGAGAGGAAGGATGGGTTGCTGCCCCTCTCCCCCCTCAGCCCCTGCCCTCGCCAGCCATGGAGGGAGCCAGGGACCGGAGGGACCTTCCCTGAAGAGGCACCTTGTCTTCTCCACTCCACTGTGGCATGTGCCCCCTGGAGGGGCAGCACTGCAGCTGTTGCTTAGCTCCAAGCTCTGGGTTTTATAAATAATGCAGCTCCGAGGTGGGGGCCAACTCAGCCCCGGTCACCTTGGGTCACCCCGTGTGATGTCTCCAGCTGGCAGTCCTGTGGCAGAGCCCCCCTCCCTTCCAGCCTACTCTTCCTCTTTTGCTGTGTGAGCTAGTGCCAGAGGCCCAGCCTCTCTGAGCTGGGCCAGGGGCAAAGGAGTGTGGAAGAACCCAGGAACTCCTGTCCCTTTGTCCCACCTCCCAGCCCTCACGGGTTAACTGGCATCTGGCTCATGCGAATTCAGGCTGGAGAAGGATGGCCTGCTTTATAGGGGCCTCACCCATCCCAGCCCCTCCATTTTGCAGATGGAGTAACCGAGTCCAAAGAGGGAAGGATGGCCAAGGCCAAGCAGCTGATGAGCACCTCCTTCCTGCCCCATTCTGCTGTCACTCAGGCTCTGCTCAGCTCAGCTCAGCTAAGAGCAGGGCTTGGGGGGGATGTTTGGGAAAGTGGTTGCGGGCTGAGAGGTTGCCATGGCGATGCTGCAGGATGCTGAGCTGAAGTGGGGGTCCTACAGGGTCTCTGGGGCCCCCAGCTCCACACCCCTGTGGTCTTCTCCTCCCCACCTCCTGCTCCCCACCCAGATGCCTGTCAGGCAGCTCTGGAGACAGGCTGGGTGGGTGACAGGTGGTGCAGGTGATGGGCTGGGTGGGTGACGAGCTGGGTGGGTGACAGGTGGTGCGGGTGCGAGGCAGGCAGGTGACAAGCTGGGTGACGGGCCCTGCTGATGACAGGCAGGGGGTGTGATTGCCGAGGATGCTGTCTCCCTGCTGGTGGCCTGTTGCAGCTCCCCACCCTCATGCGTGTGCACAGACATAGATTCTGGGCACAGAGCTTGGGGCTAAGATACTAATGAGGCTTATTATGTGCAGAGGGGCAGGTGCCCAGGCTCACTAATGAGAGTCCTTTAACGAATAGGGGAGGCAGCTGGGGGCTTCGAGGAATTTGGTTGGCCCTTCTGGGCTGAGACCCTGGGGGTCCCGATCTGGCCGGAGGATGAGGCATTTCCCCCCTTACCTTGGCCACTTGGGCTTATGCTAGCACTCCCCACAGTCGTGTTAACTAGCACCGTGCAGATGCTTGCTATACGGCGCCCAGCCCTTACATGCATTTTCTCATGTCAGCTTAACAGTTGTAGGCGGAGGCACTGTTACCCATTTTGCAGATGAGGAATCTGAGGCTGAGAGAAGACAAGGGACCTCACATAACAGGTTTCTGGAATTTTAATCCAGGTCTTTCTGTTCTTTCTACTCTTTTTTAAAAATATATATTTTATTGATTTTTTACAGAGAGGAAGGGAGAGGGACAGAGAGTTAGAAACATCAGTGAGAGAGAAACATTGATCAGCTGCCTCCTGCACACCCCCTACTGGGGATGTGCCCGCAACCCAGGTACATGCCCTTGACCGGAATCGAACCTGGGACCTTTCAGTCCGCAGGCTGATGCTCTGTCCACTGAGCCAAACCGGTTGGGGCTGTTCTTTCTACTCTTAACCACCAGCAAAACTGAGGCCTTGGTCCAGACCCAGACACTCTCTCAGAGCTTCAGCTTCTCTTTTCTGGAAAATGGATGCGTAGCGAAGGGGTAGCCACCACAGGTTCTTCAGTTCTGACTTGGGTGGCTTCAGAGACTTTTCCAGGTAGCTGTTGCAGCCTCACCCCATCTGGCCCAGATTCTGGGTGACACCCCTGGACTAGAGAGAGGGCAGGGCTTAGTGCTGAGGGAGCTGAGCTGAAGGGGAGGGTGGGGGGTGGGGGGGGACACCTGGGATTTCTGAGCCACTTCCTGCTTCATGCAGTGGGGAGGCCTGGAGAGGAGCAGCAACCGCCCAAGCTCACACACCCTGTGAGCGGTAGGGCCCCATGGGATCCCAGGTCTCCTTGCCTGTTGAGAGGGCGGGGCTGGGTGTGGTACCAGGGCTGGGAGGTACCTCCTCCTGGGCCCCACCCACCAACCTAGCTTCTTCCCTGGAGGTTGTGAGCCCTCAGCCCTGGGAGGGTGCAGGGTGCAGGGTGCAGGGTGCTGTTACTGCCTCTAGGGCCATGCCCCCTCCCCATCATTCTGGGCTCCTAGTGTTAGTTGAGCCCCTCCTTTTGGAACTCATTGAGGTGGAAACTCCCTAGCAACAGCTGATGGATGGGTTAGGGCCTTGATATTGGCCTGGGGCCACAGCATGACCCTGGAAGGACCAGGCTGGTGCTGGGGGGCTTGGAGGGGAATTTAAGGGAAAAGAATTAAGCTCATAAATCTTGGACCCACTCAGTTTTCTCCTCCTCCACCTTAATCTCTTACCAAACCTGCCCCCCAGCTGCTCATCCAAGGCCGGGGGTTACGGGAGTCCACCTGCCCATTCCCCTCTCCCTCCAGCGGGTGCTCACCCACTTCTGAAATTGCACACGTGCACCCCTGTGGGGCAGGGAGAGTGCAGCCACTGCGGTTGGGTAGGATAAAGACCTGGTGGGGCCACGACTGGATGTGACCTCTGACTCACAGTGGAAGATAGGGCTTCGAGGCCCCCGTTTCCTCAACCTGGGGTTTGAAATTCTCTCCTGGTGCCTGTCTGCTCATTCAGGAAGGAGCACTAAGACCAGGAGGGATTGCGCAGCTGCAGGACACATGGCCCTGTCTTCAGAAGCCCCGGTCTGAGAGAAGCCCAGCCTTGGCCTTGGGAGCCCTCAAACCCAGAGGTGAGGTCTAGAATCCAGGCTGGGTGTGTGCTGAGGTTCAGGCGGGGAGGGGTGGTGCTGGGTGGCTGGCCTTTGATGGATTGCTGAAGCAAAGGCTGAGGCTGGGGGGAGGCCAGGGGAAGGGTAGTGGTTTGCCTGGGGGCTGGGGAGCCATCTTTGTTTGGGAGCAGGAGCCTCGAAGGGTCTGGCTTTCCCACAGGCCTGGGCAGCAGCAGGCGAGAGTTCTGGGGCCCTCCTAGCTCCCCAGGGAACTGACTGCTGCCTGGCCCTGGGGACCCAGGCATCCTGGCGGGTGAGGGCGGGTCTCCAGCAGGCGCCCTGCCAAACCCTGCAGCCTGCTCACCAGGAATCTTGTTGCTGAGAGATGGAAAATCCCGGCTGGGCCTGCAGCTCATCCCTCCCCTCCGGGAGGAGGAGGGGCCCAGAGAGTCCTTCCTGTACCCCCCTCCCATCTGGGGCAGGGCCCTCGGCAGTGGGTGGGGCTGGGGGGCCCAGGACAGGCCTCTAAGGCTTGGTCACATGTCCTGGAGCCCGGCCCAGCCCGCAGTGGGCACTAGGGCACTCTGGAGTCAGAATGGGCCTGGTGCAGCAGAGGAGGGGTAAGGGTGGGGTGCTGAGACCAGAGTGGGCCTGGGTGGGGGCCCATGCCTGGCCCTGGCCCCACTGGCTCCCCCAGGGTGGAGGGTGAAGAGTTGGTTCTCTCCTTGGACAGGAAGACGAATGATCCCATTATGGGAGCGTGATTTTATTCCACGTGTCATGGAGTCTGAGATTAACTTGCTCACCAGTCTGTGACAAACCCCTCACACCCTCACACCCAACACACACACACACACACACACACACACACAGGCACAGAGACAACACATATCCTTGGTCTCACAAGCACATATCCCACAGATACAGGTAACAATTTTCCTACTACAGTATATGGCAGAGTCTCCCGCACAGAGACACAAGCGCATACTCACACTTAGTTACACCGACATCTAGACCCACAGCCTCAAAGCACAACATTCCCCCGTTCACGCTAAGGCCACGTGGACGCACAAATACACAGGCATCCAGGGGGATGCTCGCAGCCCTGCTTAGACATGCACAGATCAAGGACACCCAGTACCCCTTAGACACAGACACACTTAGCCACGCACAAAACAGACACAGTCATGCAGACAGGCACAGACCAACAGCCACACACACGGAGACAAAGGCCTAGATACATACAGAGACAAAGGCAGGCACAGACACACAGCGGCAGTTCGCATACAAGCACAGGCGTGCACACCCGGACACAGACAAAGACAAATAAATGCCCAGAGGTTTTGCTGTGGACAGATGTAAGGCGCACACACATCTGGGCTTCCTCCTCGACCTCCCTGCCTGGGGATATGATAATCTGGTGCCTGTGGTTCCAGGAGGAACCCTGAGGAGTCTTCTGCTCAGTCAGAGCCCCCCACCCTGGGCCCAGGGCCAGCCCCCACCCCTGGCACTGGGCCCGTGACCGCGGCCATGGCAGCCACACCCTCAGCAGAGCCCTGACATTTCTTACCTTACCCTCCCCATTGGACGCTCTCACAGGCACACCATCTTCCTCTGCACGTGTTCCCAGCACTCCCACAGACCCACACACTGAAATGTCTCACCCACACCCCCTCAGGTGTCCCCTTATCTTTCTCACTCCCCCCCCTCCCCAAGTAGACATAGACAGTCTGCAGCACATACGCTCTGCCTTCGTGGCGTGCGCCCTTACCTTCTCTTACGCGGACCCCCACACGGATAATACACATCGGCTCTCCACACCCTCATCTCTCATGGATCATCCCCGCACACATCCATGCCCTCCCTCATGTACCTCCTCACCTTCTCTTTCACAGACTGATTCCCAAATGCAACACACACACACACACACACACACACGCACACATGCATCCTCACCACTATCTCACACATGTGCACACGCACACGCACAGAAAGCCTCCCTCCCACCATCACTGTCTCTCACGATCACTCCCCCCGCCAGACGTGTGCTCTGCGGCAGAGCGGCCCTGGCAGCATCTGTCCCTGCTCCCACTGCGTCCTTGGCCTTGCTGGCCTCAGCTGCTTCCCCTCCACCTCCAGCCCTGCATTCTGTGGCCTTGTCATCTCTCTGTTTAGTCAACAGTTATATGTGGATCATTCACTTATTCATTCAACAAATGTTGATCGAGCATTGATTTTGTGTTAAGCTCTGGGGATACTGTGGGGACTCAGGCCCTTCCTTCATACAGCTCTCAATTTTGTGACCAGTTCTGTCTGTTGCTTGACTAGTATGATTAGATTCTAAGGTAGCCTTTGGTCTTGGGATGTTGAAGAATGTGTAGGAAAAATACGGGAAGGGTCTTCCAGGCAGAGGAAATAGCATATGCAAAGCCTGGAAATGAATCAAACTATTATTCAGGGGTAGGCAAAGGTAGGTCTACACTTGTGAGTACATGAAACGGTTAATAAAGCTATTGTAATCGTCATAACCTGCGTATCTTTTTCCATATGAACAACTGTCAACCTACTTTTGCCCACCCCGGTATGCTGGGAAGATGGGGCGATGTGCAGAGACTAGAAGAGAAGCTGCAAAGAAAACAGGCCGGATGTCCCCGAGTTTAGATGCTATGCTCAGCGGTTTGGATCTTGTCCAGTGGGCCACAAGGAGTCACGGGAAGTCTTTAGTGACAGGATAGGGTGGGGAGAGAACGGAGGCAGGGAGGCTAGCAGAGAGGCTTTGGTGGTACAGATGGGAGAGGAGGGTGGTCCGACCTAGAAGAGGCAAGCAGGATGGAGGAGATTTGTTTAGAAGCAAGAACCAGTGGAGTGCCAGTTCCTGAGCTGTAACCCTGGACAGAGTCCCGTAGACTCTGAGCTGGGTCCATCACGTGAGGCTGGGACAGTGCAGGAGCCAGGCTTATAGTAAATGCTTAATAAGTGATAGCCAATTGTCAGCGATCAGCAGGACTCGGGGAGACATCAGATGAGGAGATTGACGGAGCACCTTCTGAGTGCTGGGTACAGTGCCAGGTGCTGGGCCCAAAGGCAAGATGGTCTGCAGCTTCTGGAAGCTCATGCACTGAAAACCACGGCTCACACAGGCAACAGGGAGGCCAGGCATAGGAGTGGGAGGGAGTAAGCACCCTGAGAGGTTACAGGAGGGTGAGGCAGCACCGGTCAGGGCTCTCTGGGTGGCTCACGGAGGAGCAGGCGTTGAGTGGGACCCTAAAGAGGCTGTCGAACTTGGGCAGGTAGAGGTGGGGGAGGAGCTTCGGGGGGAGGGAAGCATGTGAATGAGCTCAAGGGCAGGTTGACGAGTCTCCCGTGGCTCCTGGGTTGTGGGACACAAGAAAGGAGGAGCCGGGAGTTGTGGGATGGGATTGGGAGGCCAGGCTCAGAGGGACGTCAGCCCGGAGCGGAGCTACACCCTAGAAAATACCATGGTGTGTGCGTGTTGTTGTTTTTAATACCACGCTTTGGTGGTGACGTGGAACATGCCCATTAGACGTCCTGCTCCAGGCTTTGCTACTAAGCCACTGGGTGATGGCAGACAAATGCCTTGGCCCTCCTTGGTCTCCGTGTGCCCATCTGTACAGTGAGGCAGCTGGTCGTGTATAGGAGGGAATCGTGCGTCATGTCCTCAGGGTCGGTCTTCCTGACTCTGGGCACCTTCTGGCCCCGGATTTGGGGACTCAGCCGTGCTTTCTTCCTGCGCGTTCCGAGGAAAAGGAAAGAGCCAAGTGAGGGGTTTCCCAGAGATAGATTGTGGGTGCTCCAAATGAGGGGCCAGGCACTCACCGTGAAGGGAGGGGTCTTTGCCAGGATCTGACTCCAAGCCCCAGCAGGGACCCAGAAGAGAAGGCAGAGCCTCCCTTCCCTTCTGTCCTGTGATTGTAGATGTGGGCCATGTGCCTTCCTACCCACTGACCAAGGAGCAGGGCTTGGGTTCAGGAATGGGGGGAAGGAGCCAGGAAGCCAGTCTTGGGGAGACAGAGCCAGGTGAATGCCGGTGGGTCGCTGGGTTCTGCCACTGATGTCTGGGTTTGACGGGAGCTGTGGTGTAAGGCAGGTTCCGGTGACCCCCCTGGATCCTGGCTGCAAGGGGCCCTTTAAGCATCTTACCTGTGAGGTGGGGCTGGTAGAGAATTAATTTCCTGTGCTATTTTAATTTTGCTGTATTTAATTTGCTGTTTATTTTAATTAATTAACGGCAGGTAATCGTTTCTCGTAACTTGCTGCCGCTGGCTCCTCTTCCTTTTCAGAGGGGTGGAAGGCCAGGCCAGCTGATTGCTGAGTGAGCCGTGGAGGAGAGGAAGGGCCTCGGGGACGTGTCCCTCTTCCCCTTTGCCTCTCTTCACCCAGGAGTCTTCTCCACTCTCCCCGAATCTCTTCCAAAGGGGCCCTCTCCTCCCCTGCCCTCACTTACGGTCCCTCCTGCTTCCCCCCCTCCACTCCATGTCTGTTTCAGGGTCTCAGATGCAGTAACTTGGTGCAGGGAGGCCTGACATGAGGCCCCTGCCTACTGCCCGGTAATCAGTACTTTAATCAGAGGGTGGTGATGTAAAAAGGGCAGGGAGCTTGGCTTGCAACCTAAGCACTGGGTAGGGGCTGTTGGGAAAACTTTGAAAGTGAAGGTCAGTGTTTAATGGCAGCCTCCTTTCCTACCCCATGGCCCAAACAGCAAACCCATCCGTGTGGTCAGGCCTGTGGGACACTACTAGGCCTGTGGGCATGATTTCAGTTAGTAATTAGCTCATCTTTAGGACAGACCTCCAGGGTCGATTACCCTCTCTAGAGATGAGGAAGCGAGGCTCAGAGAGGCTAAGTGACTTGCCCAAGGTCACACAGCAACTAAGAGAGGCAGGGCCTGGATTCTGGCAGACATGTGTCTGTGGAGAATGAGTTAACAGTTGGAAGGAGAGGAGGGGAAGTGGCTTGGGGATTAGGGTGGGAGTATTAGGTCAGAAAACTGATGTGGCCAGGAAATGGGGTCCTCTGCCTCTGGAGGACGTAGGGGAAGGAGGGATGGGTCCCTGTCACAAGGGCTTCCTGAGGTGTAAGGCAGGGGCCACCTGTTTTCATTTCCCCGTGTGTCTTCCGTTGTCTGTTTGGAACTGGGCTTGCTTTGTCACTTGCACTGGACCCTACCAGGGGGACCCTTCCATGGAACCCGACTTTTACTTATTTAACAAGCACACAGCCTTTACCCTGTCCCAGTCACCTAACTTTATAGATATTAGTTTACTCATCATAGCAGCCCTATTATTATCATCTTTGTTTCACACATCAGAATATTGAGGCTTGGGTTGGGCCTCGTGACTTGCCCAAGGTCACACAGCCAGGACCTGGCAGAGCCAGCCTTTAAACTGGGAACACGGGGATGCAGAGTCCTTGCTCCGAACCACCAGGCTACCCTGCCTGCTTAGTCCTCGAAGTGGGAGACGGGAGCCCTGAGTTCCTGGGAGACATGGCATCTTTGGGGAGCCTCTAGTCTAGGTGGAAGAGGAGGCCCAGCCCTGCCCTCACCAATCCCAAGCCTGGCTGGGCAGACACAGCTCACAAATCAAGACCCGCTTTGCGTGAGGAGCAGGCGAGTGTCAGGCGTGCCTGGCTGGGAGGTGCAGATCAGCGCTGGGAAGCCCCTGTGGAGGAGCATGGCCCACGGTCGCGGTCACGTGGAAGGGTTGGCCTCGGACTGTGCCCGCAGAGAGCTTGCTATCTCACTCACTGGAAAAGGAGGGCAGACGTGTGTGAAGTTATCAACAGTTGTATAGGACAGTGGGAGAAAAGCATCAAAAACATGATGCGGTTGAACGAGTTTGGGCTTTGAATCCTGTGTGACCTTAGTTGCTTGACTGCTCTCTGAGCCTCAGCTTCCTCATCTGTCAATGAGAAATAATGTGGCACTGACCCCATAGGGTTTGTGAGGGGTCTGAGCTCTGGAGCAGGGGCTCAGTGACCTAGATTCCAAGGTCCAGCCTCTGGAGGAAGACAGCGTCCTGGCCTGGGGGTTGGCACTGGAGCAGAGCAGGGTGGGAACAGTGAAGGCGAGGAGGGCGACGAGAGTCTCAGCTTTAGAGTCAGACTGCTTGGGTTCAAATCCCAATGATGACGAGTTGCATACCTCTCTGGGCCTTGATTTCCTTGTCTGTAAAATGGGCATAATAATAGTGCCCCTCCTCATAGGGTATTGTGAAGATTAAACTAGCTATTTCATTTATTCATTGCGAAATATTGAGCACCTTGCTGGGTGCCCGACATATTTTTACTTGCTGCAGATAAGTGGTCAATACATGTTAGCAACCTTATCATTATCAGTTATATTCTGGAGGAGAGGAGGCTGAGGCCTTAAAACAGGGATGAGCAACATGATAAAATGGTATAGGAGAAATTACAACTGATATTTATTGAGTGTTTACTGTGTGCTGGGCACATTCGTTCATGAGGCAGGTGCTCATATTACCCCCATGGTGCAAATAGGAACAGGTTCAGAGAGGTGCAGTGACATGTCCAACGAAGCACAGCTAGTAGGGGGTGGAGATGGAGTTTGAGAGACTCAAAAGGCAGGCTCTTAATCACAGAGCTTTAAACCTGATTAAGAGATGACAGGGTGGGAGCAGAGATTCAACAGAGGAAGGAAGGAGGAGAGACCTGGCCAGGAGACCCATAGAAGTGAACAGGGCCTCCAAATTCTGGAAACAAGGACTAGCCCAAGCCAGCATATGCTGTACGGGTGGGTTTTCCCAGCAGTAAACTACAAGGCATGAGGTCAGGGAAGGGAGCAAGCAAAGACTGGAGGCAAGGCTTCCTGGAAGAGGTGGGTCTTGAGAAATGGGTAGAGTTGAAAGAGATGGGGTCAGCGCATTCCAGGCAGAGCAGAACATCAGCAAAGGCCCTGAGGTGAGGAGGAACATCCTGGCTTATGGCTGAGAGAGGTCAGAATGCGGATTGGGAGGGCTGGTAGCCTCAGGGGCACAGGGAGAGTAACAGCCCAGGGAGATAGGGAGGGTGAGAGATTCAAGAGGCTTAGCTAATGAAGAAATAGAAAGACTAGAAAGACATTCCCCCTTCTCGCCCCCCATCTAGACAGAAAATAGAACATAGAGTTCAAGAGGGCAGGTGCTAGAGTCAAATCCTAGCCAGGCTGCTTCCTACTGGGTGATCAGGGCAAGCCACTGAAGATCTTTTTAAAAAATATATATTTTTATTGATTTCAGAGGGGAAAAGAAAGGGAGATAGAGATAGAGATAGAGAGAGAGAGAGAGAGAGAAATCAGTGATGACAGAGAATCATTGATTGGCTGCCTCCTGCACGCCCCTGCACAAGCCCACAACCCGGGCATGTGCCCTTGACCAGAATAGAACCCAACCCTCAGTCCACAGGCCGACGCTCTATCCACTGAGCAAAACCAGCCAGGTCTGAAGGTGTCATTTTTAAAATGAGGTAATGAAAGTACTTGTCTGCTAAGATGAGATGATCTCTGAGAAGAATAGCACAGTGCTTGGCACATAATAAGCACTTGATTCATTCATTCATTCTTCAACTAACCAGCACACATGGGAATTTCTCTAGGGCACACAACAGAGACCAAAATAAATAGAAATATCTGCCCTCAAGGAGCTTACATTTAGAGGATGAAACAGACAGTAAACACAAAAATAAATAAAATAGTTGGTTTGTTAGATGCTGATAAGTGCCAAGGAGAAAAATGAAACAGGGAAAGGGCTTACGGAGTGCCAAGGTTGCAATGTTGTTGCAATTTTAAATAAACTTATAAATGGAGGCTATTGTTAGCATTTTTGTATAGCAAGTTTTTTCGTTTTTTTTAAAATATATTTTTATTGATTTCAGAGAGGAAGGGAGAGGGAGAGAGGTGTAGAAACATCAATGATAAGAGAGAATCATTGATCAACTGCCTCCTGCACACCCCCCACTGGAGATCGAGCCCGCAACCCAGGCATATACCCTTGACTGCAATCGAACCCGGGACCCTTCAGTCCGCAGGCTGATGCTCCATCCACTGAGCCAAACCAGCTAGGGCATGTATAGCAAGTTTTAATAGAAAAAGTACCTTCCAGTTTATAAGGAATGAATCCTTCATGAGAATCACATGAGGTGTAGGTATTGCTGTCCCCATTTTATAGATGGGGACATTGAAACTCAAAAGAATCTGACCCAGGAGTCATGACTGTGGAGAGTCTCACTGTGATAAGAGAATTGCTCCTGAAAGTCTAGGGGACAGAAGGAGAGAGGTTAACTGAAGAGCATATGGGTGGTGGCAAAGGTGGGTCATTGTCGAGGGAATGGATCTGGGCTGGAGAGCAGGGGCAGAAGGCTGCTTCCTGGAGCCAGAGCTGCAATCAGTATACCCAGGCGGGGCCTGATCAGGGTGAGTTCAGAGTGGCTGGACCCAGGGGCAACCCTAAGGGCAGAATGGGGGAAGCAGGCTAGGCTGAGACACAGTGTGATTGAGCAAAGGGCAGAATCTGTCCAGAACTGAGTGATTGTGTAGGTGGTGTGAGACTCTGGGGAGGGGGAGAGAGGAGAGGAAGAAGTCGGCTCCACTGACCAGACAAGAGGGAACAGTGAGGAGGTTTGGGAGCCAGAGCTGCCTCTGAAGGCTCTTGGATGTCAAGCTAAAGACCTCAGCCTTGATGTTGTTGTCAGCAATAGGGAGCTATCAAAGGTTTTGGAGCAGGGACACAGTGTCATGAGAATGACATTTGAGGACGAGGAATCTGGCACTAGATGGAAGAGTTTCAGTGGAGGCATTTGGAGGTGGGGAACCCACTGGTGGGGGTGCGGGGCTTTCATTGCTGAGCAGGTGAGAAATGACGAAGTCAGATCAGAGAGACAGCTTGGCCTATGGGGCCTTGGAGATGGTACTCCTGGGTGGTACTTTTTAAGGGACCCTGGGCTAGTCCTTTCCCCTCGGTGTGCCTCTGTTTCCTCATTTGGACTGAACTAAAGGCCCCCCACACCCTCCTTTTTTTAGCCATGTGGGCTGAGAATTCATTTTGAGAAGATGGTAAGAGCCATGGGCCTTCTCTTTACAAAAGTGCAAAAACATCTTTTGGTTAAAATATTGTACAGACCTGCCAAAGTCCATCTGTGGAACCATGCTAGATCATTAATATTAATCAAAACAACAGCTAGCCTCTCATGCTTATTGGGCCAGGTGCTGGACAAAGTGACATACGTCATGATCTTAAGTTTGTACAACAGCCCTATGAGGTAGGTACCGTTATTTTTATTCTGTTTTACAGACCAGGAAACTGAGGAAGCCTAGAGGGGTGGAGTGACTTGCCTAAAGTCAGAGCTGGAATTGAAGCCTGGGTTTCTCAGCTCCAGAGCCCACGAGCTTAACTGCTAAGGTTAAGGCTAGAATTTCTAGGCTGGAGGGAGAAATGGCAGGGAGGGAGGCAGACATGGGAGGATTTTCAAAGAAAGCCATGAAGAAGCAAAGCTAGAGGCAAACTGGGGGGGGGGGGGCCAGGGGGGGGGGTTAGTGGCACGACTCATTCCTGAGGTGATGGGCGTCAGGTGGTTGGAGGTAAAGATTCTGTTTGGAGCCCTTTGTCTAGCTTCTGGATGGGTTGGTTAGCTGTCCCACATGACCCCCGGCTCTGCAGCCTGCTGGGAAGGGGTGGAGTGTGGGGCCACTCTGCCTCCTTGGCCTGATTATGTTCTGCACCCTTGGCAGGGAAGGACTCACCCCGAACTCTTTGGCTTAGCCTCCAGTGCCGTCTCTGGAGTCTACCCTCCCTCTCTCTTCTCAAGGCCACTGGGCAGGGTCAATGGGCCTTGATCTCTCTGGGGGAATTCGGAAGTGGAAACACCCTTTCCATCCCAGCCAAGAGTACTGGGTCCCATTTCTGAGATCAGAGCAGAATCTGGAACTCAAGCAGCATCGGGCACATGTTCAGCTCTGGGTTGGATCCTGGTCAGTGGCACCCTCTTACAGGAGGTGATCTAGATTAGATCAGGTTAGGCCATAATCTCCTCTAGATACATGATGGGTTAGACTAGTTGGGCCTCTAGAATGGGTTGGCAAACTTTCTATAAAAAGTCAGTGAAAATTTTAGGCTTTGCAAACCCTGGGATCTCTGTCATGAGCCCTCAACTCTGCCACTGTGCCTCCAAAGCAATCATAGAGGATGCAGAAAGTAATGACCATGACTGCGTTCTAATGAAACTTGAATTATTAAAATAGACAGGCTGGATTTGGCCCTTGGGCCATAGTTTGCCAACCCCTGATCTAGAAGCTTATTCCTCCTGAGGGTGTCTAGATCTTAAATCTGACTGAGTGATCTCTAGGCAGACAAGATTGCGGTGTCAGGCTGGATAATATGGAAGGTGATCTAGAGAAGCATCTAGATATTGGGAATTGTTGAACAAGAAATGTACTAGACAGTGGTTTAAAGCAGACTAAGCCATAATCTCTGGCTGAGCCGAAATGCACAGGAAGCTGGAGTGTGGTGAGACAGGGTGGTGTGTTGAGATTTAGACCCATACATAGGCTGTGGTCTGGATATAGGGAAGTTGATGAGCTGAAGCCACTGAGTTAGTGATCTAGAGCAGGCGAAGTCTTGGTCCTAAGCTAGAGCACCATATGGTCTAGAACAACACTTTCCTATCGAAATGTCGTGGCAGCCATATATGTAATCTAAATTTTCTAGTAGCTACATTAAACAAAGTAAAAAGAAATAAGTGAATTAATGTTAATAATATATTTTATCTAACTCAACATATCCAAATTATTATCATTTCAACATATAATCACTATTAAAGTTATTAATGAGATATTTTATTGTTTTATATTTAGACTTCAAAATCTGGTATGCATTTTATACTTACGGCACAATCCAGTTCCAATTAGCCACATTTCCAGTGCTAAATATTTCTACCATATTGGGCAGCACAGGTTTAGAAGTGGGATTGTCTTTGGGACCAGGGTCCAGAGGCGTCATGAGCCAGAATGATACAGAATAAATAGAGTTGGACACACCAGAGGTTATACTAGTACTCTTAGACTTAAACGGGTATAGACAGACTCACCCTGGGAGAGCACTAGATTCTGGGTTGGGAGGTGGGTGCCTCCCTTAGCGTCCTGACCTACTGGCCTGTTCCTTCCTCCCTCACCCCAGTGCCACCTCTGACTCTGAAGTCTAGTCTGGCCTGGCAGGTGGGGCTGGGGCAGGGCAGCAAGAGCTCCACCCCTCCAAGCCAGCTGCTGCCAGCCTTCCTGGACTGACTCTGTGGAAACAGGGGGCCCAGAGACAGAAATAAACTGCCAGGTTTCCGGGGAGGAGTGGGGGGCCTGCCAACCTTTGTGCTTCCTTGCCTGGGGTTGGGGGTGGGGGCAGGAAGCAACTCCAGGCCCTGTCTGAGGCTGTTACATCTGCATGGGAGGCTGTCACACCTGCATGCATCTTCCCTCACCCCCAGGTGCCCCGCCCCCTGACTGAGGCTGGGCTGTTTAGAATTGGATGGATTCGTGAATCCTGGGGTCCAGGAGTCTGGGTGTGACCCTTGGGAGCAGAGGGTGATCTCTAGGGCCCTGGGACCCAACCTGGGGCCCATGTGGGTAGTGCCTGTGTGCCCATTTCTAGGCCCTATCCTCACTGCAGTGGGGCATTAGGCTAGTTGGAAGGTCTCTGTTGGATGCTCTGCCACTAACTGGCCAAAGGCAACTTTGCGCAAATCACTCTTTGAACCTGTCTCCTCCTCTGTAAAAAGGGGGCAGTGCTTGTCCCTCTTGTCTCAGGCCACTATGGCTCAGTGGTTAACTCAGTTCATGACTCTGACCTCTGCCACTGTGTGGCCTGTGGCAGGCCACTTAACCTTTCTGAGCCTCAGTTTCCTCTTCAGCAGAAGAGGGATAGTATTACCTACTTTATGGGAACCTTATAATCAAGTATTCAGTGATGGTTATTACCATTGGGCAGTTCCTAAGCTCAAAAGGGTTGTAAATGAAAATGCGCTATCCAGTGGTTCTCAACCTTCTGGCCCTTTAAATACAGTTTCTCATGTTGTGACCCAACCATAAAATTATTTTCGTGGCTACTTCATAACTGTCATGTTGCTACTGTTATGAATCGTCATGTAAATATCTGATATGCAGGATGGTCTTAGGCGACCCCTGTGAAAGGGTCGTTCGACCGCCAAAGGGGTCGCGACCCACAGGTTGAGAACCGCTGCCGGAAAGTAAGGTATTCTTCCCCCCAGAAAAGAGCCCTCTCAGACCCCCTCATTTTATAAATGAAAAAACCGAGGCCCCCAAAAGGGAAGGCATTTTGCCCAAGGAGAGAGACACAGCAAGCCAAGCCTTGATGCGGTACCCACCATCTAAGCAGGGGGCTCTTCCCAATTCACCCCCATTTACAGGTAAGGAAATCGAGGCCGGTGATTGGCCGCTGGTGCCCCGCGGCGCTGTCCAGTGAGGCCCGAGTCCGTCACTGGGGCGGGAGTGCCCGGGCCGCCGGTGCTCCCGGGAGGGGCGCGCAGGTAGCGGTGCCGGGGAGCCGGAGTCCACGCCGGGCGCTATTAATAACCCGGCCGCCGGGAGCGCAGGTCCGGACCGCCGCCGGGCGCCTCTCGGGCCTGGGCCAGAGCCCGATCGCGGCACCCCCTCCCCGCCCCGCCCTTCGCCCCGCCACGTGACCCCCTCCTCCCACTCCGCGGGCAGCCGAGGGCCCGGGCTGGTGGGCCGGGGGCCAGGAAAAAGCCGAAAACACGGAGGCTGGGCCGCTCCCCTCCCGCTCAAAATAGCCCCCGGCCGGGGCTGCCACGCATTCCGCCCAGCCAGGGTGCGGGAAGGGGCGGCCGGCCCGGTCCCCGCCCGCCCGCCCGCCCGGCCCGACGTGGCTGCCCCGCCGGGAGGGAAGGGGGGGCGAGGGCGGGCCGCGCGGCCGGCCGGCATGTGGCTCTCCTTCGGGGAGCCTTGGCAGCCCGGGCCCGCTGCGCCGGGATGATGGAGAGCTTCTGGAATTTCCTGCAGCTGGAGAGCGCGGCCGGTCGGGGAGCGGGCCGAGTGCGCGCTCGGGCCGGGGCGCCTCTCCGCGCGACCCTAGGGGGCGCCTTGGCGAGGGTGGTGGGGGGAGATCTGCTTATCTGCTGCCGCACCTCGGAGAGGAGGCACCCCTCCCTCACTCCCTCCCCTCCCCCGCCGCCCTGTCGGGTCTGGCAGGGGTCCAGTCCCGCCCTCCGGCCTGGGCGGCATAGAGGGGCCAGGTGCAGGCGACGCCCCTCCCCCCGCCGCCTGGTTTCCCTCTCGCCCGTCACCTCCTGCAGGATCAGGAGCTCGGGCCTCCTCCGGGAGGGGCGGGGGTGGCCGGGATCAGGGGGCAGCCCGGCCTGCCAGGTAGCCGGGAGGCGCGGCGGGAAAGCCCGCGCGTTTTCCCGGCGGACCGGTCAGGCCCGGGAACGGCGGGGCCAGCGGACCAGAGCCGGCCTCCTGTTTGAGTCATAGGCAACTGCCCGGCGGGTGGGGGGCGGACGAGCTGGAGAAACCCTGGACAATTTTCCCGACGGTGGCTGCAGATTTCTCTGGGGGTGGCTGGGCACCATGCAGGTCCCCAAGTTAAAAGGGCTCCCGGGGAGGGAGGGGCTCCTTTCAGAGGAGCCCTGAGACCCAGGGGAGTAGGTAAGTGACATCTCAGGGCTCACTCTTGGCACCGTGGGTTGTGGGAGGGAGAGTCTACCCTGCCCTTTGGGGGGGAAGGGAAGGGGTGCTCACCCACAACGTGACTAGTTCTCCTACCGTGACTAGTTCTTGGTACCGTTTGGTGCTCTACAAACTGATGGACCTTTTGGTAACTCAACAGGCACCTCCCCCACCTTGGGGGGACCCAGCCTCTACCCTTGCCAGTGGTTCCAGTTCAGCCTCATTTTGTGCCCCAACCCAGCACACCCTCACCACGTTAAACAAAAGCTGTGGGGACAGGTACAGTTGGAATCCCTTTTCTGCCACGCACTGGCTGTGTGACCTTGAGCAAGCCCCTTCACTCCTTAGACCCTTTTTGCTCATCTGAAAAACCGGGTAATAGTAGGTGGGCTACGGCCTTGTTGTGGGGCTTAAAGTTGCACAGCATTTAACGCAGTTAGCAGGTAGTAAGGGTGGGAAATAAAGGGCACCTTTGTCACATACAGCCCCATTCAGGGTCATCAACGTACCTAAATCCCCTTCCCCTCCAACTACACTCCAATGGCTTCCAATGGTAAGTAGTGCCTCATTCAGGTTGGGAGAAGTGAAAGATGTTGGGTTTGATTGAGTGTTCATTTATTCATTAAACACAGGTTTAATGTTGTTGCTTTCCGATACCTTCAGACCAGGGGAGACACTTCTGAATTTGTGCTGTAGACTGAGACCTAGGGACTGGTCACCAAGCTATGTTAAAGCTGGAAGGGCCCTGCCGCAGCTGGTTTGGCTCAGTGGATAGAGCGTAGGCCTGCCGACTGAAGGGTCCCAGGTGCGATACTGGTCAAGGGCACAAGCCCGGGGTGTGGGCTCCATCCCCAGCGTTGGTGTGCAGGAGGCAGCCCATCAATGGTTCTCTCTCATCACTGATGTTTCTATCTCTTCCTCTCCCTTTCTCTCTGAAATCAATAATAATATATATTTAAAAGAAAAAGCTGAAAGGACCCTTACAAGGCCTTCCTGCTAGGCTAGCTCTTAGTACAGAAGTAGAAACTGAGGTCCAGGAAGGGGACTGGGTCTCCTTATAATGCTCCTTCTGCTGTTCAAGTGCGGGTGGGGGCAGGGACTGGCAGAGAGCTCTGGGCTGGGGGGAAGTTGGGGCAGCCCTGGCCAGCTCCCTGGGGTATGGCCCAGGCTGGCTGAGAGGCTGATGGAATTCTGCTTCCTCTCCCTCCCATCTCCATGCTGACCTTTCACTCCACACTGTTAGAGTGGGTGGGGGTGGAACCCAGACACCCAGATTCAAATTCAGATGCCTGTTGGCTCCCCCTCAGCCCAGGATTTTGGGCCTGGGCCTGTGTCAACTCCCACCCTTCCCTCCCTTCCACCCCCCAGTTCTCCCTGTTTCCTGTTGGATTGGCCTTCCTTGTGTATTGGAAGGAACTCAAGGCTCCATTTGTTGTCTGTGCAAACTTAGGCAAACCACCCCACCTTTGTGAGCCTCAATTTGTTTTTCTGCAAAATGGAGTTGAAATAAAAACTTTCTAGCATAAAACCTCTTTCACATGAACCCCAGACTCTTCCTGGCAGGTCAATTTAAATAATAAAAGGCAAGGATTCAAGGCCTGGGATCTGAGCAATCTTCCTGTACCTTTGGTGTGGGGAGACAGCCCTCTGGGGCCCTGGGTTAGGAAGTGGGGTAGGGGTAAGTATCCACCAGATCCTGTCCCATGTCACTGAAAGCTCAGTTCTCATCAACGTCTCTTTAGGATTACAGATTCTCTGTCTCCACCTCATCCAGTCCCACCTCCCCCTGCCTCAGGCAAGCCTTCCTGGGCTGACGGTACCGCCCTCCTCCTCAGAGGGCTCTCCAGCCCGCAGAGGGCTGTGGCTGTGTGACCCTGGGCAGGCCACGTCCCCGCTCGGGACCTCAGTTTCCTCCTGCAGAGCAGAGGAGGCTGGATTAGTGACTCCCTACGGCACCTTCCAGCTCTGACAGGCTCTAAGCCTGTGTTGACTGATGTATCCTAGGAGATAGGAGCACACAGAACCCAGTAAAATGGGAGATGCCTGTTGAGGTATATCCCCCCACCTTCCCTTCAAGGCTGGAGTGCCTGCCTACCCAAGACACCCTTCAGGGATACTTGCAGAGATTGTGGTGGGTGGAGGGGGCGTATCATCCAAGTGAGTGGTACTGCTGAATCCCAGGGTCCCTGCTGACAGTAGAGAGGCCTGTGCCCAAGAGCCAGAGCTTGTGTCAGGCTGGGCTGTGAGACTGCTGGCTTCCAGGGGAAGGGAATGTGTGTGTCAGTGACCAGTCAGCCTCCAGGGAATGGGGGTGTGGTGCACGAGGCAGCTAGTTAGTGGGATGGTGTGTCCAGAAGGGCAATTGCAGGGGCAGTATATTGGGGTGTGTGCAAGACGAGGAGGCTGGCAGTGAGAGGGAGAAAAAAAAAATGAGCCAGAGAACCAGGCTCTGGGTTAGGACGAGAGGCTGTGTGGGGAGGCCCCGCCTTACGGGGAAGTGTGGTAGACGACTCAGCACAGCCTGACACGGTGCAGTCTTGCTTGTGCCTAGGTTTGTCCGCCTGTTCGTAGGTATTGAGCTGGGCTTCACTGTTCTGAATTGCAGTTGTCACATTCGTTTGTGGGGGGTATCTGTGTCTGGGTGTTTGTCAAGGTTTTCTGAACAGTGAGTGGCTATTTGGGGTGCATGTGCCTGTACAGGATGGTATGGTAAGGCAGCGGGCAGCTTCTGTCCATTTAGGGTGCTTATCAGATTGTACTGGGGGCATCAGTTCTGGCTGTTAGGAAGCCTTGGGCTATATTGGGATTGCTAGGTTTTAACGGAGGGTGATTTCAGGCTGTGAGCGAATCCTGGCCATGATTTGGGCGCCTCTTCCCCCTCCATCACTTACACACTGGAAGGGAAGTCTCCTGGCCTGAATCAGCCCTTGGGCAGGTAGGCATGCTGGCAGGCAAGCCTGTTCACACTCGCAGTAATTTTACCACGGTGCCTAAGTCAGGAACAGGCGTGAATTGACCTTTTAACCCCTTCCCTGCCATGGGATTAGACTCTGTTTTCCTGTTCAGTCTCCTCCAGAACCAGTTCCATCCCGCCTGGGTCCCCCCCTCCCCCCAAGAGCGGATAAGCACCCCCCTATAACTTCTCTCCCTCTCTTCCCTGTTGAGCCTTGGGGGGGCCTGAGGGCCAGGCTAGTGGAGAAGCTGAGGACCCAGGCGGGAGTGATAAATATTGAAGAGGAGGGATTTCGGTGTGGGCTGGAGCAGCTGCAGTGGTTCGAGTGTCACACTATCTCTCCCCAGGTTTACTGACCCATTTCCATTCACGCGGCTGCTGGTTTCCTAGCAACGGCAACAGTCCCCCCAGAACAGGCGGAGTATGTGTCTGCCATTAGCGACTGCCGCAACTGTGTCAAGGTTACCCCGCTCCCTGCAAACCCACCCCGGCGGGTTTGTTTTCTGCCAGCGCCTGGCACACGCGGTGCCAGCCAGGGAGGGGGAGGGGAGGGGGCCTGGGGCCAGCCCAGCGGCTTGGGTGGGGGTGGGGGGCTGAGGAAGAGCTTCAGTTCCTGGTCCAGTGGGAGCCAACTTGGACTGAGGCCGAAGCAGCCCCCCCTTCCTTGGTTGGTGGAATTCCTGAGCCCGAGGGGAGCAGGGGGCGGGGCTGTCCCTCAGCCCTGACCCCCGAGATTCCACAGCCTTGGGGGAGGGGTGTGGGCCGAGGGGCCTCTGGGAAGCCTGCCCGATCTGACCCCACCTGGCTTGTTCTGCTCCTGCCTTGGCTTCCTCCCACTTCTGCGCAGCTCCATGCACGCCCTGCTCTCAGCTCTTTGTCCCAGCCTCTGTGGCTGGTCTCCTCTGTCTGACTCCCCGGGGCAGGGTTGTATTTCTCCCATCAGACTAGGGGCTCCTGAGGTTGGGGTTCACGATGCCTTCTTTCCTTCTCCCCTCAGCACCGCCTCGTGACTGTTTTCTCCAAATGTCACGGGAGATGAGATTAGAGAGTTGGGGTGGCAAAGTCTAATTTTTCTTAACAGGGTCTAGGGGGGCAAATATCTCCATCCCACCCCCTTGGTGAAGTAGATTCTTCTTGCTCTCCCCCACCTGGCAGCACTCATGGGAGTGACCATTGGAAGTAGAGTACCCCTCTTTTTCACCTAAAAGCCTGGCTGCAAAGGGTTAAAGCGCTCCTCTCCTCTCCCCGCTCCCCCCCCCCTGTCTTGGTATGTGAGCTCCCCCAGGCTGGGGGGGATGGGAGGATGGGGGGTCTGTTGCCTTATAGCCACTCATGTGGTCAGCTCAGACCTGACCAGTCACATTCCTGCCCAGGAGGGCTGGAGCTTGAGGTGGAGGGGCAGGGGCCAGGAAGAGGCTGGCTTTGTAGAAATGGAAGGAGGGGGTTACTAAGAAGCTGGGGTTAGGGGCTGCTGGGAACTTGGAAGTATTGTGCAATATAAACCTTAAGGAAGCCTGGATCCACCTCCCATTCCTCTGGGCCTCAATCTCCCTGTCTTTCCTCCCAGTTTGCACCTTTCACAATGTTCCTGTAGTCCACGTAGTTGTGATACAGGTATAGACCTGGTCCCAGTATTAAACAAAGAGGGGTAAAAGCGATTTCTGACATGCATGGTGGCACAGAGATTTCTGGGTAGCCTCCAGTGTGACTTTCTGGTGCTTGGAGGTCGGCTGGGCTTTTGGCTGGGTCAGAGGCTCTGAGATCTAGGGTACAGAGCAGGCTGTGCTAGACAGTAGAAAGAGACCTGGGCGGGAACCCAGGAGGCCTGGTTCTCTGCCCAGCCCTGTGTCTGACTCATGGCCTCAGTCTCCCCTTCTGAGGGGCTTAGGTCAGTGGTCTCTAAAAGCCCTCCTGTCTTGTGAAATGATTCTGGGTGAGGGATGAGGAGTGGGGGGCAATCGTCTGGAGGGCTGTGGGAAGCTGCCAGTTTAAGGGGGAGTTTGCAACTCGATCCCAGAGCGAAAATAGCCCAGGTCATTTTCAGCTGCTTGGGCGGAGGTATCTGATCCTGGGAGGGCAGGGCGCTTGGGCAGGGGGCAGGGAGGAGCATTCTGTAAAGCCCTCTGGGAAACCGGACCCCAGGATGGGAGGGTGGGGAAAGGTTGGCATGCCCGGCTGGGCTTCGGGCTTCCTGAGACCCGCTGGGGCCCTGGCAGGGGCTCTGGAATGGAAAGATGAGGAATTCAGAGGGTTAACAGGAGGTGAGTGCTGGACTCCTGCCCCCTTTGGGTCCTGGCCTGGATGAGGTGAAAGGTCAGCCTCAAGGAGTCCAGGCACAGCTGGGGAAAGAGTAACCCGATCCTTCTCCCTAGCCAGGCTCAGGGGATCACAGAGCCGCCTCCCCCAGGAAAGGTGCTTTGACATCCCCAGGAAGGAGTTTGTTTCTACTTGTTCTCAGCAGGGGTTGGGGTCTAGGGGAGGGTCCTGGCCCAGGGGTCAGGGAGAGCTGCAGGCCTGGCACCCCAGCCAGTATGTCAGTGCTGTGTCATCTGGGGTCAGGGGAGGTGGAGGTGAGCCTGCTGGAAAGGTTAGAGGTGGCCTGTTCCAGCCCTGCTCTCACTCTGTGCCCCATTTATAACGATTCTGACGGAAGCTTAGAGGTAGGAGTCTCCCCCGCCTCCCAACACACACTGGTGAGTGAGAGAAACTGCCTGATATTAGACGGTGACGTGTTTGGGGTGGAGAATTACACCTCAACCGAGATGGCTTTGCTGTCTGTGGTTGTGTGCGTGTGGTGGTAGGGGGCGGGTGTCAGGGTGATATGATGGGAGGCAGCGTTAACACATGGAAGAACAAGGGCTCTGAAGTCAAGCTTGACCTGGGTTCAAGTCCTGGCCTGTGCCTTAGGCAAGCTATTTAACCTAAGCCTCAGTCTCCCACCCACAAAAAGGGACTGGTAGTATTCACCATAAAGGGTAATGGCAAGGATTGACACAGAGTAAGTGCTCAGTAAAAAGTAACCTTAAGGCGCTTCATTGTAAGCCAAGGTCACATGGAGCGTGGAGCCCGCACTGAAGCTGATTTGACTCCAGAACAGGAAGTTGGTGAGCTACAGGCGAGGGAGGAGAATGTGAGTGGGTCAGTGTCCCCAGGGCTGTGCATGAGGCTGTGGGAGTATCCAGGTCACTTGGTGTGAGGTGGCGTCGGGTGAATGGTGTTGAATCTGTGACAACGGGTGGTTGGGGCACCCTTCTTCTTAACCTCGGCCTCTGGGGCTGGCAACAGCCCCATCTCCCCAGGCCAGCGTGCTCTGCAGCCATATGTGGGTGTAGCTGTCCCTGGAGTGTGACTGTAGGTATGTTTGAGAAGGCGCAGGCATCCCAAGAAAGAACAAGTCGTCTTTTGTAAGAGTCCAGCCTCGGGCTGGGCTGAGCCCTCTCTGGGGGATCCCCTGTTTCCGCGCCCAGCTCTCCGCCCACGGACAGCGCCCAGGCCCCGCCCGCTACCTGAGCGCCCCCGCCCCCTCCCGGGGACCCTGTGCTTTGGTCTTCGGGCCGGAGTCTGGGGCGGGAGGCCTACTGAAACCTTGGCCACGCCCCTCGTGACGTCACCCCAGGTACTACCAATCTCCGGGAGTCCTGCCCAAGGGCGGCCCGCCCCCACCGGGCACCCGCTTGCTGCCAGCCTGAAACGCAGTGGGTGGAGGAGGAGGCAAGGCCAGCCTGTGGGGCGGGGAGGCAATTGAAGGCCTCGCCCTTCCTGCTCTGGGAGGGGCTGAGCTAGCGGCCTGAGACCTTGCAGCTCAGCTCCCCTGGAAGAGCTTCACCAGACCTCTCTCCCGGAACACTCTGCCTTCTTGCCCACCTGTCCAACTCTTGCCAGGTGCCACTTTCTGCAGGAAGCCTACACCCTAATCTTTTTTCGGATCGCCTACACGCCTCGTGACCCTCTGTAATGGCAGTACCAGTACTACCACTAGCACCAGCTGTTGTCCACTGAACGTTTTACTGTGTTTTTCATGGAATATCTTAACTGAGGATGGATCTCAGATTGCTCTCTGCCTGGTATTATGAGCCTTTCTCACCCACTGGACTGGGAGTTCCTCTGGATAGGGGTTCCAGACATGGCCTCACTCAAAATAGGCACTGCTAAATGTTCAGGATAAACGATAGACGAGGGGACAGGCCATGGAGGGAAAGTACCTTGCGAGAAGTCACACAGCAAGTAGGTAGAACAATCAAAGCTAGAAACCAGGTTTCCTGGTTCCAGTCAGTTCTTTGGTTCTAGTGTGTGACTAAGAATAGGGAAGAAGTTAACACAGAAAGATGCTATAAGCCTTTCCTTTCCCCATAGACACCCCCCCCCCCCAAAAAAAAATAAAAGATCAGAAGAATCCCAAGGCTATCTTCCTCTGCAATCCATACACCTTGTACCGGAAACCCTGACTTCTGGGGGGAGGAGGCAGTGGGAGGAGATATCGGGGGAGCTGGGAGGCTTTTGTAGGCCAGAGGGGCAGTTCTGGGCTGCAAGGAGTATTGTGGGCACAGTGATTAGGGGGTACTGGTTATGGGGATAAGGACTTAGCTTGCAAGTGGGAGGTTCCAAGTTGGGCAAAGAGGAATGTTGGGAGCCGAAGTGTATGGGGGTTCAGTGCAAGGGAGGCAGGTATTATGCTGGGCCAGCGCTCCCCCTACCAACAAGCTGCCCCAGTGGAATGCTGGGAGGCCCAGGGGATGGGGGCCAGGCAGCCAAGGTGTCTCCGGTGGCACAGAAGCAGTTAAGAGCTGCCTCAGCCTGTTCCTTCAGACAATTAGTGACATCTCGCTTGACAACACCACACTGAGCCGATGCAGACCTCAGCCCCCCTCCCGGCCCCCCCACGGCAGCTTCAGCTGTTTATTCTTGGGCTTTAACAATTGGGATTCTGACTTGGAGGAGCGGGCGCCCCGAGCTGCCCTCTGACCCTCCGTCGCCTTGGCAACTGGAGCCCGGTAGGCCTGGGCTCTGCGTTAGGATTACAGATCCTGAATTCACAATCTTGCTGCTCCCTGCAAGCAGAAGCAGCAGCCTGCGCTGCAGCATGCTGGATCGGCAGCTAGACTGGAGGGGGCAGAGAAGGAAGATCCCCAGGGGCCAGCCTGAAGCATGGTGGGAGCCTGGGTGCCCACAGGCGACTTGGAAAGTGGTGCCCCACTGGCAGCCACCATGGGGCAGGGCCCAGAGCCCACCTCAGCTCAGATCTCCCATCATTCTCTGGAAACTTTCTTCCTGGTAGAACCCCGGGGGCATGGGTGAGGCTACATCATCGCCCCCCTCTTTCCTCAGTCAGCCCCCTACCATGCCCAGAACTCCAAGTGCCAGCAGACTGTGCCCCTGCCGTGCCCGCAGCCATGGCAACAAGCCCCCTCCCTCGACAGCTTTGCTCCTTCCTCCCCCCCACCTCCAGCAGCCAACTGCCCCAGCTGAAACCGGAGCTGATGCATCTGCGAGCCTCATGCCCAGACCCACATTCCATTTCTGTCCTCTTTCCCCCCAGCTCTGGCGACGACATACCCCCTCCCTCCTTGCCTCTGTCTACTGCTGCCCCCCCCCCACACATTATCACTTAGGGTCTCCCCCTTCTTCCCACCCCATTTTCTGAATGTCTCATCCCCTGTCTCTTGGTCCCTGGGTGTGCCAATCCCTTGTCCGTCTCCTGGTCCCTGCGGTGCCCTCAGTTCTCTGCCTTGCCCTGTCGGGCCAGCTCCTTCTTCACCTCTCCCCCCAGCGTGGAACTTGCTCACCCTCTGTCTTTGTCTCTGCCTCATCCTGCCTGTCTCTCTGTCTCTTTGTCTTGTTCTTCCTCCTCTGTCCCTCTTTTCCTCTCTTTTTTGCCGTTTTCCTTCAGCATTCATATATTCTGTCCCCTCTGTCTCTCTCATCCCTTCCCTCCTTCCTCTTCAGCCCCATCCTGTCCTGTTTCTTCCTCCCTCTCTCTCTTCTCCCTGGCTTTCTCCCTCTAAACACGTAGATTTTCTTTATCTTCTTTCTCATTTTCCCACCTGATCATTTCCCTCCTGGGTCCCCAGGATGGAGCTGGGAGAAGGGGGCCTTCCAGCCGCACCCCACAGGCGTCCCCTCTCACGTAGGGGCCAGATGTCCTGGCCCCCCATTGGGCCGGTGCAGTTGGGTCTCAGATGGGGAGGAGAGGGTCCAAGGTTACAGAGCCTATAGGGATGGGGCACTAGGAACCTTGAGTGCCTGGCCTCCCTTCCCAGGGTTCCGGGGGAGGGGGCGGGGGGCTCCATCTATCTACTCTACCTTCTGCCAGCCTGGGTAGGGGCGGAGGGTAGTCAGGGCTGAGCTGGCCCAAGAAGCCCTCTAGCTATAAGGACTCAAAGAAGAGCATGTCTGGACCTCACTGATTCCTGGGACTTGTCTCCTCCCCTGCCGCAGTGGTGACCCTCTCAGACCGTGCCTCAGTTTCCCCCAGTGGTGCAGGGGTGCTACTACCCTTGCTCTATCTTTGACTTCTTTAAAGCACTTTGAGTTCCTGGAGCAAAGTCAAAGTTATGAAGAGAGAAAGGGTAGAGTGACTCCCACCCCCTTGCTCACCAACCCCACGCGGACTGCAGCACAGAAGAACTTGTCTCAGGGCAGGAGTAGAATAAGGGTCCTGTCCCCTTAAGTATCTGGTGGAGGACAGTGCCCCGCCTCCTCCCCAAGACTGGCAGCCCCTGCTGTCAGGCCCTCCCTCCCACTCTGGGCAGTGGCCTCTAGCCCTCCTCCTGGCAGCCCCTCTTCAAGGAATGAGGTTAGAGTCATGGGAAACAGGCCCTGGGGTGGGGGTGCCAGCACTCCAGGGCTCAGCCCTTGCCTCTGGGTGTGATGAGGCCTGGTCAGGCAGAAGTTCTAGAACCCGGGGTCTTGGCACTACTTAGCAAGGGGCCAGGAGGGGGAGTAAAGGTGCCTGGGGGAGGCGGTTTGCACGCAAGGCATGCTGGGCCCCCCTCGGCCTGGTGGGTGGGGGGAACAAAGCTGGCATCAAGGCCTCAGCTAAAATTAGCCGTTTCCCTGCGCGGGAACGAGCATGCCTGCCAGCCGCCCAGATCGCCGCTGCCTCGGCAGGCCATCTGTCGCCACGTTTTGCTCAGTCCCCCAGGATCCCCCAGCTCCAGCCACCCCCAGGGGCTAGAAGGACTCTGCTCTGAGGCTGTCCCTGCCCAGGGCTCTGGTCTCTGCTGCTGTCATGCTGTGTGACCTCAGGCTAGGCAGAGTCCCTCTCTGGGCTCCTGCACAAGAGGGCCCTGGGTACTGACATCCTCGATCCCCCCAGTCTTTTCAAGCACCAGGTGCTATGCTGGTCATGGGGGGCAAGGGTGTGGGCTGCTTTTCTCCCTTAGAGCTGGCCCCTCTCTTGTCCATTATTTGAAGGTGGTCAAAGTGGGATTTAGGGTAAAGGTCAAGGTGTATGAGAGACTGCTATCAGGTTCCTTGGTCTTCGCTGAGCAGTAGGGCCGTTCTGTATCCAACAACACCCCAGCATCGCCCCCTTATGTCCCCCACATACACACACGATGGAGCTCCAAGCAGTCTTACAGAACCAGCTCTAGTGGGAAGCCAGGAGGTGGAGGCTGAGCTCAGCTGATGCTAACTTCCTCTGGGGCTTGGCCAAGTCTCCTGCCCTCTCTTTATCTATTTTCCCCTCTTCAATAAGAAGCTCCCATTTCTTGAGCACCCGCCCACTTTTTGCCACATTGTCGCTTGAGGCCGACATTATTATCCCCACTTTACAGATGAGCAAACTGAGGTGCAGAAAGGTGAGGAAGCGGTGGCGCCAAGGATGGATGGCCGTGTCCTCCTTCCCACGGCCCCCAGTGCTCTACTTGCTGGTCTCCAGCCTCGACTACTTTCAGACCCTTACGCTTCCCTGGCTGCTACCCCTTCCCCCCACTGCAAAGCCCGAGGCTGAGCTGCTGCTCTAGGGTCACTCAGCTTGGCTTGGGAGGAGCTCAGACTTGAACCCAGGCCCCTTGGCCCCAGGCCTCCCTTACTCTGGCCAGCAGGCTGGGCTTGTTCCCTGGGTGAGTCATGCCCCTGGACTTTGGCCTTCTTGTCAGGCTCTGTGGTCTGAATTTGGAGACGAGGAGGGCGGCCTTTGTAAGAAAGAGGGGCTCCCCTGGCAGCAGTGGGGGGCTTAAAGCTATCATCTCTCCCTCCTCAGTCCGGTGCCCTGAGGGCATGGTGACAGCCACCCAAAACCTGTCTCCCCTCCACCGATCTCTAAGAAGCCTTATAGGAAATGGTCCTCAGGCTTCAGTGAGCACTCATTCTGCCCCCTCCCTAGATAACAACTACCTTCAATTAGAAATGAGGGGAGGCTGGGAACTTGGGGTGGGTGGCATTTCCAGGTTACCTGTGTGCCCAGGTGGCTTCCTCCCCAGCACTCATCTTCCCCAGCACCAAGCCACTGGGCTACCCAGGAGGGAGGCCAGTGTACCTCCCCTCCTGGTGTCCAGGGACCAAGGTCACACCCAGAGCCGTATGCACTTCCACCTCCTCCTGGGGCCAGTGTGTTTGTCACTGGGGCAACGTGCGGCTGTGCCTGGCTCTGGCAGTGCTAGGGTGACATTCATGCCCTGTGAGCTGTGACGCCTCTGCAGGCGGAGGACAGCACCACCCAGGCTGGCAGTGATGGGGGAGGGGTGGGAGTGTGCTGTCACCTGTCCTGAGCAGTCAGGGGGTAACATCGTGTACCCATCCCAGCCTGGAGGGAGGACTCATGGGGAAGGAGTGAGGTTGTATCCCTGGCATACACCATGGGTTGGGGTTGCGGGGGTAGGTCTGTATCCTCCTCACACCTGGAAGCTGAGGCCTGTGTCTATGTCGGGGTTGGGGGGGAGGTTCTCCAATCATTTCACATCCAGTTATTGGATGTGGGGGTACCTGGGTGCGTGTTAGTTACGCCGTTGTGAGGGTGATAGCCTGTGTTCCTGTCTCATACTGTCTGGGGTATCAGATGTGCCCATCTCATGCTTCGTGGGAAGTGACAGGTTAGGAGAGTAGTCAGTCATAGCATATGCCTGTCCTCCAGCTGTTGGGTGTGTGTGAGATGTCACCATGTGCCCATCTCATGCTGTTGTGGGGAGTGACATGTGCGATTAGCCCATGCTGCTGGGAGGTTGTCAGTAACTTAGGAGTTTGTCTTTCACCCTCAAGAGACAACATGTTGCCTGGTGGTATGGAGCTGACAGTTGGCGGGGCCTTCCCATGGAGACCACAGGACCCCAGAGGGGTGGCCAGCAGAGGCCCTGGGCACCAGGACAAGCATGGGTCGGGAGGGGGCAGGTGTCTCATTCCCACATGACCTACCTTCTGGCCCAGGTGCCAACCCTGGAGACTGCTTCCCAGGAGGAAGGACCCAGTGTTTTTCAGACAGTGTGCAGCGGGGCCGCTGGGACTGGGGCAGGTGTAACTGGAGAGGTGGGGCACGGGGCAGGGTTTGCATGAGGGGCTGTCCCCCTAGGCCTGGGGGACCCTATTCCCTGCCTCTTCTGCCCCTGAAACTGTTAAACTAATTAAGGCTGTGGAGCCGCAGGATTAATCGGGGCAGCTCTCGCGGCCCGGAGCTCAGGTAGTCGATTAGTGTGCCGCGGAGGATATTGGATTTCTGAACCGCAAGTCAGCACTATTCGGCCTGTTATCTCTCTGAGGCTCGAGGGTCAGGAGGCGGAGGCTCCCGGCCTGCTGGCCACCCCCGCCGGCCAGCTCGGAGGTCCTCTCCCCCTGCCCACACTGCCATCCCTGCCTCTCTGCCGGTGCCTCCGCCCACTTCCCCTGCCCTCCTGGCCCCGCTGCTGCCCACTTGGCATCCTCACCCAGCTCTTCTCCCTGGCCCATCCTGTGCGTGGTCTCCTCCCTCTGTCTGCCTCCATCACCCTCCGGTTTCCGTCTGTCAGGCTGGCCTCCCTGCGCCGCCATCCCCTCTGTCTCCCCCTCCCCCCACCCCACCCCCACCTGGCCTGACTCACACCGTGTGCCTCACTGACCCGCTGTCAGCCCTGACCAGCCGCTCCACCTCTGCGGTTTCCCTTCACTGTCCCTGTCCTCCAGCCGCTCTCCGCTTTTGTTTTGGATGTTTCTGATTGTCACTGTCGCTCATGTCTCTCCCTCTGGGTGTCTCTGTATCTTTCTCTCTCTCCCTCTCTGTGTTTTTCTCTCTCCCTCTGGCACTCAATCTCTCTCTCTCTCTCCCCCTGTCTTTCTTGTGTGGTCTCGGCTGGTGTCTGCAACCAGAACAAATCTCCCCCAGCCAACACCCCCTGAACAAGGAGGCCAGAGCAGCTAATGGAAAACATGTGATTCTGCCTTGCGCCTGGAGCACCGTGAAGGGAGCCTTAGTCCCAGCTCAGCCCCTGCTCCCCCCTCGCTGCATTCCCCCCACCACACTGTCCCCCGCCTCCCATTGGCTCCCCCAGCCTGTGTGGGCACAGTTGCAAGTTCCCTAGTCATTTACATTTCAGGGATTGGGGGAGCTGTCATTTATCAGTTGGGGAGTATCAGGTTCTGGAGGGGCTGGGAGCAGCTTTGCTCCGTTGGTCCCCCCCACATCCGCCCCAGCACCCAGGGCCAGACAGACCCCATGCAGACTCCCCACCGCCACCCCCATATGTAAGAGAACGGGGCCAAGATGAGCTGAGCTGTGGGGGCCTGGATGGGGGGCAGCCAGTCCACCCCCCTTGGAGGGCTCTAGAGCCACCCAGATTTCCATCTTTTCCACCCTCTTGCGCCCCTGGGGAGCTGCAGAGGTGGGGGCTCCCTGAGGGCTTGGGAGCTGCTGGGCTGCATTTCTGTGCCCACCCAACCACGGGGAAAGGGGGGCTGGATCAGAGGAGGGAGGCTCTGGCAGGTTGGAATTCTCCTTCTCTGCCTGTGGATAAATTGTCCCTAATCCAGGCTTGGGGAGCTGTCTGGCTCCTACAGAGAGAGAGAGAGAGAGAGAGAGAGAGAGAGAGAGAGAGAGCGAGCAGGAGATAGGAGGGAAGCAGGCATACAAACACAGTGACACAGACACACACTGCCTCACAAAGGTCTCTCGCATGCGCTCACACACGCACCGATGAGTTACACAAAGGTACCACACAGATTCTGAGGCACCCTTGGTCTGACAGGCACACTTTGGCACACAGACCCTCTCACACGTGTTGACACTGACAGAGCTATACTGGCACAGACGGAATGACATGGCACCACGGACCCATCGACACACACAGACACAATAATGAGGTCATACAGTGCACAAGTGCACGGACACATGCATGAGCACATACCGACCCACGGCGAAACAGACCCACAGGGACACCGTGACCCTGGAAACCCAGAGAAAGGCAGAGGTAGGAGGGAGGCAACGCTGACCCACAGTGACACCAGTGCTCACAATCACAGGCCTCGGGACTGGAAACCTGCAGGGACAGCGGGGGACTAGCTGCATCCCCCCTCCCCGCCCACCACACACATTCAGAGAGCTCTGAGACAGACAAACGCCGGTGTGGCTCCTGACACAGCATGCAGAGAGCCAGGCCGAGTGTGTGCAGAGAGGCACACTCGTGGCCTGATCACAGCTAGGCACACCTTTTCATACATAGGCCACACACTTTCCCCTCTGTCCTCACAGGTGTGCAAACACGGGCTCAGGTGGACAGAAACGAAGCTGAGTAGACCCAGATGCGCACACCCACACGTAAGACACCAAATCCAGGTATACGTCAGGCACACAATCCCATACATGCACACTCTTAGACATACATATACCTGCACAGACATACAAAAATACACAGAGAAGCATACAGAAGGCTAAGTAGACCCAGGACCCCACACGCAGGTATATTTATCGAGACAGCTGAACACTCATAGACGTGCATCATACAGGCAGGATCTCGTAACACATACAAATCCCCAGGCAACCAGAACCTGTAAGGAGTCTATGAGGCCGAGTTCTCAGATCCCCTCTGGGCTCCAGTACACACCTCAAGGAGGCAGACTAATAGGCAGGAAGCAGCAGGATCGTGCGAAGGGCCTTGGCTATTAAAGAAAACAAGAGCTATAACCAGCTGATAGAGAAGAGTAAGTGCCAGCTGCCTGTACATCCCTCGTGGAAATCCGCGTACACCATCACTCCGCACAGCAACTCACACCTGCACTATGAAGAAGCTCTTAGCATTTTATAGTCTCCCCTGAGTGCTCCTCCCCAATCTCAAGATCTCCCCACTTAATAGATGAGAAAACTGAGACCAGAGAGGTTAACTGACTTGCCTAAGATCACACAGTTAGTGAGGGTTGAGCCAAGGACTACCTGACTCCCAAGGCCAGGTTCGTTCCACCACAGCCTATGTGTTCATGTTCATGCATGCGTGTACCTACACATACAAAGATACTGCTTCCCAATAGGAACCTGAGATTTCGAGGTTCACAACTCCTCAGTGAAATGAGGTTTGAGCTGATTTAATTGTATGCAAGAGTGAACCCCACCTAGGACCGCCTCCTGGTCCCTCTGGCTGGCTCCTCCTGTGGCCGTGCTTAAGCCTGTGGTGCTGTTTGCTTCCACAGATGGGAGTTTGCCTGCTTGTCTGCCCATCAGCCTGGACCCCAGAGCCTGCCCAGCTAGGTGCGTGCAGAGGGCCCCGGGTTCGGGACAACTCTCAGGCCGCCGCCGAGACCACCCTGGAATCGCTGGTGAAGAGTGGCCTTTCCTGCTGAGCTGGGCCTGTCTGCACAGCCTGCTCAGGTAAGTAACAGTGAACAGGGAAACCAGGTCTGGGCTTCGGCCACCCCCACGAAGCAGGCAGCGGGGGGGACTTACTTCCCCGTCCTAGCAGGGATTTCCCCCTCCCAGCTTAGGCCAAAAAGAGGCCCTTGATAGAACCCAGATATATTAACGCAACTTACTCAAACTGCTCGTTACCCAGAAAGGGGAACCGAGGCCCATGGGTACACAGCAAGTTTCCTGAGTCCTGCCTCCTAGTCTGGGGACCCTTCCCTGCTCCGTGATGACCTGAGATAACTGGGCAGAGAGGGTTTGTAACAGTGAGCGGAACTCGGGGCAAAGGTGGAAACCAGAGTGCCTGATGTGTGCAGCCCACCCCCAGGACTGAAATCTGTGGACGCAAGAGCTGGGTCGCCAAGGCGAGGTGCTGAGAGGACCCAGTCGTTCAGGTACGCCAGGCTGCCCAACCAGGATGAGGTGGAGCAGGGGGCAGCACCCGCTTCCCTCCTCCTGGCCACACTAGCCCACCCAGGCTCAAGAGCCACAGAGGCCAGGTGGGGCTGCCCTGCCCTGCCCTGCCCTGCAGAGGCAACTCCCTGAACTGACACATGAAGCCTCCAGGCTCCAGGAAGCTCCCCAGAGCCCAGCCTGCCTGGGGACTCCACCCAACTTCCAAAAGAGCATTCCTGGGGCCTGAGGTCTGGGGGTGGGGCCTCCTGGGATTGTAAGGGTGGGGAGTTTCAGTTGTGGGAGGATGCAGGGCTGTGTACCCACAGTAAAAGTGGAGGGCATCTTGTGTACAAGCACACGGGTGTGCGTGTAAGCCAGTGTGTGGGGGGCTCTATCCTTACGTGTGCAAGGTTCTGGATACAAGAGTTATTATATAAGTGGACTGAGCTGGGGGTGTTGGAGGGTTGTGTATATAGCACATTGGAGTGAGGGGTATGCAGGATTCAGAGTGTGTCCTGGGCAGGTGTGGGAATACTGGAGTGTTGGGTGTGCCACACCGGATGGTGTATGTGTACAGGGTGTCAGTGTACACTGGAGAGGTGTGTAGGCAAGAATCTGAACACCCTGGGGTGACAGGTGGGTTCGCTGGGTGGTGTAGTGTGTGTGTACATTGGGATCTCTCCGTGCGTCCCCGGGAAAGCATGTGTTCGGGGCTGGCTGTTGTGTGCACATGGCACCATTTGTGCTTTGGAGGTGGGCTGGGCAGGCCTTCAGCTGAGCTGGGCTCAGCAGTGCCCAGCCTTGTGGCCAAATCACTGAAGTCACTTCCTTTCCAGCAGCAACTTTCCAGGAGGAGGAGTTCTTCAGACCTGGGCAGGGAGGGGTGGGGGGCGGAACAAGGAGCTCTCAGGGGAAGGAGGTGGGCGGGGGTGAGAGGCTGTGGGGAGGGCCTGGTGGGGCTGGAGGAGGGGAGTCCTCTGGGAGACGGAGGGAAAGACAAGGACAGAAGCCTGGAAGGGCCAAGGGCAGGAGGGGATGGGGGTGGAGCAGGGCGGGAAGCACAGTCCCTGGGTGACCTCGGAGGGAGGAAGGGAGGGCCGCCAGGCAGGGTGACCCTCGGGTTCAGCCAGAGCTGGCTGTGGTGCCTGCACACCTGGCACCCAGGTCAGGGGGCTGGCAGGGGCGGGTCTAGGGCAGACCTGCTTGCCAGGTGCCCCACTCCATGCAGGAAGGGGGTGGGCGAGGGCCGCACAAAGGAGCTCTGTGTGTCTGGGGGTAGGGTGGGGTGTGCAGTGCTGGGGCGGGGGCTGCTGGCTCCGGGGAGCAGGGCGGGGCTTGCTCCCCTTGGGGGCATCAGTGGCTCTGAGGGGACACCTAGTGGTGAGGGAGGATAGTGCAGCAGGATGCCTGAGGTGCGAGGGGTGGGTGACGAAGCTGGCAGGGGGTAGACTAGAACTCAAAAAGTAAAACTGGTGGTTGGGACGAGAACGGTTGCAGGAGGCTGCAGAGGAAGGGCTGACCCTCTGGGCAGTGAAGAAGTTTGGTTTAGAGGCTCCCAGCAAACCTAAATTAACACTTCAGCTCTTCCACCTCATGGCTGTTGGTCCTTAAAGGCATAGCTTAACCTCTCTGGGCCTCTATTTAAATGTTGTTGTTTTTGTTGTCATTTTGGGCGGGAGTCAGGTTGGAAGGTTTTCAGGTGTAATTGGGTGGGTGGGAGGGGCAGACGAGGAGGAGCCGGAGAGGGTGTTGCCTAGTTCCTGGGGGGACAGGTCCTGGGAGATAAAGGCCCGAGGGGAGATGCTGGAGCTCTCTGCAGCAGCAGTAATGGCCCTTTTGATGTCGTGTTTTCCATTTGAGGACATCCCTGGGCCTTCAGTCCAGGCCGGGAGGGAAATGGTGGGGGGGTGGGGGGAGGAGTGTGCAGGCTGGAGAGAGGGTCATGAGGCCGGAAGTGAGAGCTAGGCCTGGCAGTCTGGCTCCCCTGGGGAGGCTGTGGGTGGGGGAGGGGGGCAGGCTGGGGAAGGGGTGGGGTGGTCACAGCCACAGCCGGGGGAGGGTGGGGCTGGGGACTCAAGGATGTGGGCTGGCGCTTCCCGGCACTGTGCACAGCAGGTTGGGGCCCCCTCCCAGCCGTCTGGTGTCCCCATGGGCAGGCTCAGACACACTGACCCAGAAGCTGTCAGAGGGACAGAAAGATCCTTTTGACGTTGTTCACAGACATGGGATAGGTGGTACCCTTGGGAGGGGTCCAAGAAGACGGCCACCTGGGTGTGGTGGGGAGAAGAGCCAGCTGCTTCCCTCAGATCCCAGGGCCTGCAGGAGGGAGCAGGGGACAGTCAGGAGGCCTGGCAGGAGGACATGCCCAAAGGTCTTCACGGGTGGGTGGAACAGAAGCAACCACTGGAAAGGAGGTTTTTCTCTCTGCCAAGATCGCTGCCGCTAGTCCCAAGTGGGAGGTCTCTAGAGCAGGGAGGCTTAGTAAACACCACCCTCAGCGAGGGAGGGATGGTGGCTTCTGGTAGGCGTCTCTAGGAAGGTATCAGGAGCCATGGTCAACCACAGTGCTGGAAATCAGAATTGGAGACTCCCGAGCCTGAGCCCCTTCCCTCCTGTGTGAGGATGTCACCCACAGTCCTTTCTGCAAGAGCAGGGTGGGATTCTTGAAGCGGAGAGAGCCTAGTGAGCCTGGCCTGGGAGGGGCGAGGCATGGACAGAGCAGAACCCTGAGTGATCCAGTAGGCAGGACTAGGTTGAGGACCAGCTAAGGCCTGGGAGCTGCAGGGAGGGAAGGGACAGTGGACAGAGGGATGTTCTGCCGGAATGAGCAACCGAAGGGCCCTCCCCAGGCCTTGGGCAAAGTCTGTTTCCCTCTTCGATCTCAGTTTCCTCATCTGTAAAATGGGAGGGGCTCGAGGTGGCACTAAAACATTGTACCCACTGAGGGGGGAGCTGTTTAAAAATACGGATTCCCAGCCCGGCCGCTGCGGCTCAGTGATTGAGCGCCGACCCATGCACCAAGAGGTTGCCAGTTCGATTCCCAGTCAGGGCCCTGACCGGGTGCAGGCTCTATCCCCAGCAGGGGTGTGCAGGAGGCAGCTGATCGATGTTTCTTTCTCATTGATGTTTCCTTCTCAGTGATTTTCTATGTCCAACTCCCTCTCCCTTCCTCTCTCTGAACAAATAAAAGCCCTAGCCAGTTTGGAAGGCTTTCTTCGCAGCCTGGATTGAAGGCCCAGTGGACAGAGCGTCGGCCTCTGGCCCGAAGGGTCCCGGGTTCGAGTCTGGTCAAGGGCATGTACCTTGGTTGCTGGCTCCTCCCTGGGCCAGGCCCTGGTCAGGGCTCATGCAGAAGGCAACCAATTGATGTGTTTCTCTCACATCGATCTTTCTCTCTGTCTTCTCTCTCTTCCACACTCCCTAAAAATCAATGGAAAAATATCCTCTGTTAAGGATTAACCACCTCCCCCGCCCCCCCCCCAAAAAAAAATTAATTAAATAAATAAAAATCAGTAAAAATACAGATTCCCAGATGTCCCTTCAGATCTGTGAGTCAGACTCCCCTGGACTAGGGCCTGGGCATCTGGAATGTTCCGCAGCTCCCCCAGGCCCAGGGTTTGGAAGCCAGTGGGTTCGATGGTTTTAAGGTTCCTCCCAGCCTTAAATTAGATCACAGCTCTAGAAGGAGCATTTTCAGGGGTGGCTGAAGGAGAGTCGCAGGAGCTGGGAGGAGAAGGAGGCTTTGGACTTAGGGCAGAATTAGGAATCCTGCCACTTAGCAGCTATGTTACTTCAGGCAAGTTACACAATCGCTCTGAGCCTGTTGCCTCTGTAAGGAGGGGAAGATAAACCATGAATCCTGGGTTGCTGTAAGGATTCAGTGAGTCGTATGCGTTGAGGTGCTTGGTAGATTGCAAATCGATGTCCACCAAGAGGGAGTGGAGGAGTGTCCTTATGTGTACCATCCTGTCCCTGAGTCGGGTCTGCAGTCTTCCTGTGGGGCACAGCCCAGGGCAGTGTGGCCGCCAGTGAGAGTCTGCAGGTGTCTGTGGGGGATGGACCCTGGGGATTAGGTCAGAGCCAAACACTAGGCACTGTCAGGGTCTTTAAGACCCTCGTGGTAGTCAGGGCCCTTTCAGCTCCTTGCTCCCCAAGATCCCATCTCTTGGGGATCAGCCAAGGCCCCGAGTCCTCAGGCTCCCTTGAAAGTCGGACATGCCTGGATCTAAATCCCAGCTCTGCCCAAACCCGCTCAGGGAGTCAGTTGGTAAATATTTATGTAGCATCCATAGCCCAGGCCCTAGGGTTGGGATACAGCGGTAATAAACAAGACAGATGCAGTCCCTGCCCGTAAAGAGCCCACACTCCAGGGGGACACACTGCACAGCCAGTTATACAAGTAATTGATTGCAGTCGTGATAAATACTATGAAGGTGAAATAGAGAGGGCTCTGAGAGTGTTTAGCTGGGGCGGGGGGGGGGGGGGGGGTCAGAAAATGTCTCTTTCCACATCCTTGTCTTCCTTCCCTCATCCTCCTTCTTGGGTCACACTTGGGTCTGGGGAGGAATGAGAGAGAGCCCGTGAGGGCTCTTTGTACTTCATGCATCCAGTCAATATTTTCTGAAGCACACTTTGGGCCGTGTGCTGAGCAGGGTGTTGGGAGATACACACAGAAGTGAACAGGACAGAAATCCTTGCCCTCGTGGTGCTTAAAACCTCACAGTGGGTGGTTTCCTCATCTGTAAAAGTGGGGATGATAATCATATTGATTTTAGGTTTGTAGGAAGTTAGATGAGATAATCCATATGAACTGCTTAGGCCAGTGTTTGGCAACAGAGAAAAGTCCCTGAAGTATGAGCTTCTATTGTTGTTGACTCCCTGGTGTGATTGCTAAACCTCTGACCTCAGGCACTTTTCACTTTCTCTTTGCAGCTTTTATCCCAGTAATAATTAAGTCATTTTGATTATCTGATGTTTTGTCTACCCGGTCCTTGTGCAAAGTAGGCACTCCATAAATAATATGAGTGAATGATGTTACTTCATCTCTGAGCCTCCATTTCTTCATCTGCAAAATGGGGTTATTAATAGCCCCTACCTCACAGGACTGGTATGAAGAATTAAATGAAATGATGCTTGGACAGCTTTCAGCCCAGTGCCTGGCATGCAGTAGGTGCTCACTAAACCTGAGCTGCGATGGTCCTTTCCAGGCGCTGTCCACACCCTGAGGCCTGGGCTCAGGCCGAAGTTGTTCCACGGCACCCCCAGCTGACAGCCAGCAACTAGCAGAGCCCCCAAGCACGGGGGCCCTCTCTCTCCCAGGTCAGCCGGGTGTGTGCACTGGAGGGAGCTGTGGGGGGGTATGTGGAGGAGACCGGGCCGGTGGGCAGGTGGGCAGTGATTGGGCTGTGGCCACCAGACCATTCAGATCTCCTATTGCCTGTCTTGTTGCCCACAGATATCTCCAGTGTGACAGCCCAGGCGGCAGAGCCGAGGGTGAGTGGCTGGGGTTCCCCTGGAACCCTGGGAATGGGGACAAGAAGGAGGGAGGCCTTGCGCTTGATAGGACTTCCTGGCCCTCTGGCAGGGGCCTGGCCTCTTCTTCAGTTGGATATGGAGTGGTTGCCCTGCCCTGCTCTTCTTCCCTATCAGAGGCAGGTATCCTGAGCACATAGCCCGGATCTAGAAGGGGGTGAGCTGTTACTAAGAGGAACTGGGGCTTGTGAGGGGTTCATGGTGCATGTGGTGGTTTGGGAAAAGCTGGGGGTCAACAAGCAGATTGACTTGGGGGGGGGACTTAAGAGAGGATGCAGAGGTTCGCTGGGGATATGGGAGCTGATAGGACTGGAGTATTCAGTGAGGGACCCCCTGCCTGTCCTGCCCGGTAGGTCCTGGTCCCGGCTTCTCGCACCCTCATGTCAGCCCCGGCCCCGCCTGGTGGCCCTCGGAGGACAAGGTCAGGATGCGTGTGAAGCCCCAGGGCCTGGTGGTGACTTCCAGTGCCGTGTGCAGCTCTCCTGACTACCTCCGGGAGCCCAAGTACTACCCCAGCGGCCCCCCTACCCCCCGCCCCTTGCTTCCCACCCGGCCTCCCGCCAGCCCACCTGACAAGGCCTTCGCCCACACCTTCTCCGAGAACCCACACCCACCCCCCCGCCGGGACCCTAGCACCCGGCGCCCACCAGTCCTTGCCAAGGGGGACAACCTGCTGCCCCCTCGGGCAGCCCGTCCAGTCTCACAGGCCCACTGCCCCACACCTGCTGGAGACGGCAGCAGCTCCCAACGTCACTGGGACAACGGGCGGGTGAACCTGCGTCCAGTGGTGCAGCTGATTGACATCATGAAGGACCTGACCCGGCTCTCCCAGGACCTGCAGCACAGCGGTGTGCACCTGGACTGCGGTGGGCTCCGGCTTAGCCGCCCGCCCGCCCCACCCCCTGGTGACCTTCAGTACAGCTTCTTCTCCTCCCCCAGTCTGGCCAACAGCATCCGCAGCCCCGAGGAGCGGCCTACCCCCCACGCCAAGTCTGAGCGGCCCAGCCACCCCCTCTATGAGCCTGAGCCTGAGCCGAGAGACAGTCCTCAGCCCAGTCAAGGCCATAGTCCCGGAGCCACGGCCGCGGCCACTGGCCTGCCCCCGGAGCCTGAGCCAGACGGCCCTGATTACTCAGAACTCGCTGATGCCGACATCCTTAATGAGCTGGCCTCCCTTACTTGCCCCGAGGCCCAGCTGCTGGAGGCCCAGGCCCTTGAGCCGCCATCGCCTGAGCCAGAGCCTCAGCTCCTGGACCCCCAGCCCCGCTTCCTGGACCCACAGGCACTAGAACCGCTTGGGGAAGCGTTGGAGCTGCCGCCCTTGCAACCTCTCGCTGATCCTCTGGGGCTGCCAAGCCTGTCTCTGCAGGCCCTGGACACCCTGCCTGACTCCCTGGAGTCACAGCTGCTTGACCCTCAGGGACTTGACCCCCTGCCCAAATTGCTTGACGTCCCCGGCCGTCGTCTGGAGCCCCAGCAGCCCCTAGGGCCCTGCCCACTGGCCGAGCCCTTGCACCTGGACTTATGCTCACCCCATGGTCCCCCTGGGGCTGAGGGACTCCCCAAGTACGCCTTGCGGCGCACTGATAGGCCAAAGATTCTGTGTCGCCGGCGGAAAGCTGGTCGGGGGCGCAAGGCAGACGCCGGACCTGAGGGCCGCCTGCTGCCCCTGCCTATGCCCACAGGGATGGCGGCCGCCCTGGTGGAGCCTCCACCACCACCGCCTCCGCCACCTCCTGCCCTGCCGGGCCCAGGCCCAGAGCTGGAGCCGGACTCTTCCCAGAACCCAATGATTCCTGCCCGCAAAAGCAAGTGCCGGGGCGTACGCCGCATGGTGGTGAAGATGGCCAAGATCCCCGTGTCGCTGGGACGGCGGAACAAGACCACGTACAAGGTGTCCTCCCTGAGCAGCAGCCTGAGCGTGGAGGGCAAAGAGCTGGGCCTGCGTGTGTCGGCCGAGCCCACCCCGCTGCTGAAGATGAAGAACAACGGCCGGAACGTGGTGGTGGTCTTCCCCCCCGGCGAGATGCCCATCATCCTCAAACGTAAGCGTGGCCGCCCTCCTAAGAACCTACTGCTGGGTCCCGGCAAGCCCAAGGAGCCAGCCGTGGTGGCGGCTGAGGCCGCCACTGTGGCAGCAGCCACCATGGCCATGCCGGAGGTGAAGAAACGGCGGCGGCGGAAGCAGAAGCTGGCATCTCCCCAGCCGTCCTACGCCGCCGACGCCAACGACAGCAAGGCCGAGTACTCGGACGTCCTGGCCAAGCTGGCCTTCCTGAACCGCCAGAGCCAGTGTGCCGGGCGCTGCTCACCGCCCCGCTGCTGGACACCCAGTGAGCCCGAGTCGGTGCATCAGGCACCCGACACCCAGAGCATCTCCCACTTCCTGCACCGCGTGCAGGGCTTCCGGCGGCGTGGTGGCAAAGCAGGTGGTTTCGGTGGCCGGGGTGGGAGCCACGCGGCCAAGGCAGCCCGATGCTCCTTCAGTGACTTCTTTGAGGGCATCGGCAAGAAGAAGAAGGTGGTGGCAGTGGCAGCTGCCGGGGTGGGGGGCCCCGGCCTCACCGAGTTGGGCCATCCCCGCAAACGGGGCCGTGGGGAGGTGGATGCCCTCACGGGGAAGCCCAAACGTAAGAGGCGGTCCCGGAAGAATGGGACTCTGTTCCCAGAGCAGGTGCCCAGTGGCCCCGGCTTTGGGGAGGCAGGCGCCGAATGGGCCGGGGACAAGGGTGGTGGCTGGGCCCTTCACCATGGGCACCCAGGTGGGCAAGCTGGCCGGAACTGTGGGTTCCAGGGGACTGAGGCCCGGGCCTTTGCCTCCACTGGGCTAGAGAGTGGGACCTCAGGCCGTGGCAGCTACTACAGCACGGGCACGCCTGCGGGCCAGAATGAGCTCAGCCAGGAGCGCCAGAACCTCTTCACTGGCTATTTTCGCTCCCTGCTCGATTCGGATGACTCCTCCGACCTCTTGGACTTTGCCCTTTCAGCCTCACGCCCTGGCCCCGAGTCCCGGAAGACATCGGGCACCTATGCGGGGCCCCCAACCAGCGCCCTGCCTGCCCAGCGGGGCCTGGCCACATTCCCCAGCCGGGGAGCCAAGGCCAGCCCAGTGGCGGTGGGCAGCAGCGGGCCTGGAGCGGACCCCTCCTTTCAGCCTGTCCTGCCTGCTCGCCAGACCTTCCCACCAGGCCGGGCAGGGAGCTACGGGATAACCCCAGCCACTTCAGATTGCCGGGCAGCGGAGACCTTTCCGAAGCTGGCTCCTCCGCCTTCAGCTGTGGCCCGCTCACCCACCACCCACCCGCCTGCCAACACCTACACCCCCCAGTACGGTGGCTATGGGGCTGGACAGAGTGTATTCGCCCCAGCAAAGCCCTTTACGGGCCAAGACTGTGCTAACAGCAAGGACTGCAGCTTTGCCTATGGCAGCGGCAACAGCCTGCCCGCCTCGCCCAGCAGTGCCCACAGCGCTGGCTATGCCCCACCGCCTACCGGTGGCCCCTGCCTGCCACCAAGCAAGGCCGCCTTCTTCAACAGCTCTGAGGGGGCTGCCTTCTCCGGTTCAGCCCCCACACCCCTGCGCTGTGACAGCCGGGCCAGCACCGTCTCGCCTGGCGGCTACATGGTGCCCAAGGGCACCACAGCCTCTGCTGCCTCCTCCTCCTCCTCCTCCTTCCAGCCCTCACCCGAGAACTGTCGGCAGTTTGTGGGGGCTTCTCAGTGGCCTTTCCGGCAGGGCTATGGAGGCCTGGACTGGGCCTCGGAGGCCTTCAGTCAGCTCTACAATCCCGGTTTCGACTGCCATGTCAGCGAGCCCAACGTGATCCTGGACATCTCCAACTACACGCCACAGAAGGTGAAGCAGCAGACAGCCATGTCCGAGACCTTCTCCGAGTCGTCCTCCGACAGCACCCAGTTCAATCAGCCGGTCGGAGGCGGCTTTAGGCGTGCCAACAGCGAGGCCTCGAGCAGTGAGGGCCAGTCCAGCCTGTCCAGCCTGGAGAAACTCATGATGGACTGGAACGAGGCCTCATCTGCCCCCGGCTACAACTGGAACCAGAGCGTCCTCTTCCAGAGCAGCTCCAAGCCAGGCCGCGGACGGCGGAAGAAGGTCGACCTGTTCGAGGCCTCACATCTGGGCTTCCCATCATCCGCCTCAGCCACTGCCTCAGGCTACCCGTCCAAACGGAGCACAGGGCCCCGGCAGCCACGGGGCGGACGGGGCGGTGGGGCCTGCTCGGCAAAGAAGGAGCGGGGCGGCGCAGCAGCCAAAGCCAAGTTCATCCCCAAGCCACAGCCGGTCAACCCGCTGTTCCAGGACAGCCCCGACCTCGGCCTGGACTACTACAGTGGGGACAGCAGCATGTCACCACTGCCCTCGCAGTCAAGGGCCTTTGGTGTGGGTGAGCGAGACCCCTGTGACTTCATGGGACCTTACTCCATGAACCCGTCCACGCCATCTGATGGCACCTTTGGCCAAGGCTTCCACTGCGACTCGCCCAGCCTGGGTGCCCCCGAGCTGGATGGCAAGCATTTCCCACCACTGGCCCACCCGCCCACGGTGTTTGATGCTGGCCTGCAGAAGGCGTACTCACCCACCTGCTCACCAACACTGGGCTTCAAGGAAGAGCTGCGGCCGCCACCCACAAAGCTGGCTGCCTGTGAGCCCCTCAAGCATGGGCTCCAGGGGGCCAGCCTAGGCCATGCGGCTGCAGCCCAGGCCCACCTGAGCTGCCGGGACCTGCCACTGGGCCAACCCCACTACGACTCCCCCAGCTGCAAGGGCACAGCATATTGGTACCCGCCAGGCTCAGCTGCACGCAGCCCACCCTATGAAGGCAAGGTGGGCACAGGGCTGCTAGCTGACTTCCTGGGCAGGACGGAGGCTGCGTGCCTCAGTGCCCCACACCTGGCTAGCCCACCAGCCACACCCAAGGCCGACAAGGAGCCCCTGGAGATGGGCCGGCCACCTGGTCCACCCCGTGGCCCTGCTGTAGCCGCTGCTGGCTATGGCTGCCCGCTCCTTAGTGACTTGACCCTGTCCCCTGTGCCAAGGGACTCACTGTTGCCCCTGCAGGATACCACCTATAGGTATCCAGGCTTTATGCCACAGGCGCATCCCGGCCTGGGTGGGGGCCCCAAGAGCGGCTTCCTGGGGCCCATGGCGGAACCTCACCCTGAGGACACATTCACCGTCACCTCCCTGTAGTGCCAACTGAAGTGCCGACTGGACCTCGAGGTTTTGTTCCTGGGTGAGTCTGGGGATGTGGGTGCAGTGGGAAGAGGCCTGGGGGTTGGGGGCGGAGATGGGGACGTTAGAGGTTGGCCGAGGAGAAAAGGTATAGTGATGAGCAGGAAGACTTTAAGGACAAGATTGGGGGCCTGAAAACAAGGAGTTGGGATTCAGTAAGGAGTCCAGGGATAGATTTGGGGAACAGTCTTATGGAAATGGGTTGCTTGGGCGCAGAACCCAGCATGGGACTTGGATGTTATTGAAATGGCAGGAGAACCGTACACTGGACAGTCTCATCTAGTTTGGTTCATCAAGATATTTCCTTCATTCATGCTAGGGCCTTGACAGGCACATTTGAGTCCCAGGAAACAGTCACCACTTGACCTCACGTAAGGGAGGGCATTTGAATTGCTCTGTGAAGGGGATTGTGTAATTGTGTGCCAGGGCCCATCCAAGGTACCGACCTGACCTGCTCCTTCGTTTACCTACAAGCTTTACTTAGTCTCAGGCGCAGTCTAGCAAGGGCCAGGTTAAAGGTGCAGCCAGGATGTCGGGTCATGCACTCTCTACGGGCTTCATAGAAGGGCCTGGAGTATCCTTTTCTGGTCACACATGGTCCCCCCAAAGGCTGTTTTTCAAAGTCTTTGGCCTGAGGTAGGCTCTCTGTGGTCAGGCATGTGGGGTGGGGATCCAGAGGGGAGGAGGGGGTGCTGGGATCCTGCTGAGCCTGTGTCAGTGGGTCATCCTCGGGCAGGATGTTTCCTGCCTAGAAAAAGTCAGGCCCTTTCCTGAAGCCAAATGCTTTTCCAAGAGTTCAGTTAAATGTTGATAGATATTCAGATGTCTTTATCAGGCACTGTGACCTCCGTAGTTAGAGTCACAGTTTTATGCTCTCGAGATTTTATGTTTTAGGAAAGGAAAATCAAAGGGGAGAAGGTTGGAGAAATCATTTTCTTGATGAACAGCCTGCTCCAGAAATACAGGCACAACTAGCCCATCAGATCCCACTTTTGAACAACAGACCTGTCACAGGACTGGCTCAGGTGTGGTGGCGGTGGAGTGGGCTGGGGCCCTGTCTGAGCCCCTCTCTCTTCACCTCTGCTGCCACTGCGGCCTCCTGGGAGCGGCTCTTCCTTGAGAAAGAATAGCAGGGCTCCTGGAAAGCCCCGTCCCTGATCTGGGGAGGCCATTCAAGGCCAGGGTGACTCAGGGTCCTGAAGTCATGTCAGTGGAAACTTATTACACCCTCCCTGCCTGACCTCAGCTCCCTTGGTGCCTGAAGGTGGCAAAGGGCAGCATGTGGGAGGCAGGAGGCCTAGAGAAGGACCATTCCCCAATTGGCCATCAACTTGCTATATGCCCTGACCAAGCTTTTATCCCCACCCCGCCCCCACCCCCACCCCACCCCACTCCAGCCTCGGTTTCCCCATCTGTTCAAGGAAATTTACTTTGATACTCTCTTAGGCCCTTGCAACTCTGCATGGCATAGACAATGGATCAAACGTATTTGCAGGGGAGGGCAGCTTATTTTTCCTCCTAATGAAGCCAGGCCGAGATTAAAATGGCCTTCCATTCCCCGTGCGTCTTACTGCAAGCAGTAGAGCCACAGATCTGAAGCAGGGCAGGGGGAAGCTGCTTAGGGTTTAAAATGTCAAACTCTTGATCCTTCTCACTGGAGGGGAGATGTCTCATGGATAATCAGAAATGTGAAATAATCCGAAAACCATTCCTCCCAGGCTCTGGGTGGGAAAATAAATAGGTGTGGGGGCTGGGTGTTTGGGCAGGTCACAGCTCAGTGAGATACATAATGGAGCCACCAGCGAGGCCTGAACACAGGAGGAACTGGGACACCATCCAGCCCCACATGCTGGCCCTGCTCCCTGCTCGGAGCTAGGAGTTGACAGCACTGTCCTCAAACCAATGCATTCAGTTCTTCCAAAGACATCTGTCCAGCACGCACTACGTGCCAGGCATGGGGACACCGCAGTGAATACCACGAATGAGATCTTGGTCCTGGGGTGGGGGTGGGGGCTTCCAGTTTAGAGGGAAAGACAGTAAACAGAATGGCGCAAAGTATTTGGGAAATATCACCGTAGGAAGGACTGCAAAGAGAAGAAAAGCTAGGAGGCCATGAGAAATGCTGACCAGATCCCAAAGCTGATGCTTCAAGGATGGAGTGGGAAGAGCATTCTGGGCAGAGGGGACAGCAGTGGTAAAGCCCTGAGGCAGGAAGGAGCTCAGCTTTGAAGACAGTATCGCTGAGTGAGGGGGGGCGGCAGGCAAAGCCAGCATCACGCGGGGCATCGGAAGGAGTTTGAACTGTCTTCCAAGACAAATAGGGAGCCACTGAGGTGAGCCCTCAGCTGGGACGTGCCAAGGGTCTCGGTGGAGCAGGGCAGATGGTGAAGGAGGGAGCCCAGGCAGGCACTGCAGACGGCTCTGACCAAGGCCATGGTAGAGCTGCCTCCCTTTATCTGAGATGGCACCCCAGTTCCCTCTCCTGAGACAGCCTTCCAGGGCCAGGCACTGACGAAAATCACTGTGGGGACGAAGGTTTGGGGATCCAGGGGATGGAACGGTGAGGAGGAAGAGTTAGCAGAGGGAGTGTCCCTGTCAACAGGACGTAAGCAGAGAGGACAGTGACAGGCTCGTTCGCCAACAGACAGTACTCGGTGTCGGGCACGGAGAAGCAGTCCTTCAGCTGAGCCACATCTTGAGTCCCTCCATGCCCATGCCAGTGCCAGACATGGGGAGACAAAGCAGCCATGACCTCTGTTCTCAGAGTCGGCGTCCACCCCGGGAAGCTAAAACAAGTACACAAAGAAAACACCGGGTGGAAAGTGGCAGGTGCCAAGAGGCAGGGAGCAGCAAAGCTTGTGCTCCAGGAAGGTGGGTGTTGAGGTCAGAAGTCATCCCTCTGCCCCTTTGGTGAGAAAAGGGACACATTTTGTGCTGGGCTCTTGGTGCAGCACGACTTTACTGGCCTTTCTCAGCTGCCTGGGGGGCGAGTCCCCACCCTCAGTCAGGGAGTTGAGGAAAAAAGGTGCAGCGATGAACTTTGCCCAGAGGACCCATAGTTAGTAAGTGATGGAGCCAGCATTTGAACCCAGTTCTGGCATCACCCCCACCCCATATCCCCCCGCCACACTGCTCCCCCTCCGCCCCACACCCCTGACTCCCCACCCACAAAATGACAGATTGGTCGGATGTTCCCTGCAACTGTTCCTGGGCCTGACATTTTAAATGGATGTTGAGGTTCTGCAGAAGAAGCTGCATTTCAGCTCGACCTTGAAGAGTAGGCAAGATTTGGACACTGGAGAATGGGGGAGGGGCAGTCCAGGCAGAGGGAACTGTGGGCCAGGGCAGGTCACATCCCAATGGGAACTAAAAGAGGAGAGCTCAGAGGAGCCAGAGTAGAGAATGTGGGACCAGACTGGTCTGGGAGCTGAGCTAATGGGACAGAATAAAAGGGGTGGGGGTCGCGGGCACCTGGGCCCTTACAGACCTCTTCTCTAGTCTCTTAGGAAAGCAAAGCCAGACAGACTGGCTCCTTGTTGGGCCCTACCATGCCCTGGGACGGGGGGAGGGCAGGAAGGGCCCTCCAAGGTGTTCAGGAATCTCGAGTCCCCCTCTCCTCCCTGCTCCCTCTCAGGCCTGGATCTGAGTCCAAGAGAAATGTCACAGGTCTTCCAAGGTTACACCAGCTGGGGCCTGACCAGAGCAGGAAGCAGTTCCCAAGGCCACCGTCCAGCAGGGTCAGCAGGCATGCCCGGACCGGGGCCAGGCCCGGGCTGCTCTGGGCTTTGTCTCTTCGTGTCTTGAAACCTCAAGAGGTCACTTGATCTTGCCTCTGGCCCTGAGCAAGAAGAGGCCCTCACGTCAGGGGTCAGCCAGCCCTGCCCTGCCTCTTCGGGGCTCCTCTTCCCAATCCCCGAGGCTGGCCTCCCTCCGATCCTAGCTCTCGCCTCTCCCGCAGCCATTTTCAGGCCAGGCCTTCTTGTTCTGAGCCCTCATTTCCTGGAAATCTAATCTCTCCATGAACATGCCCTCTCACGCTCCTTCTCTCCCACATCCCTGTGGCCCTGGAAGAAGGACCCAAGGGAGCAAAAAGCCCTGAAACGGGGGGAAGAGGGAAGGGGGGTGGAAGAGCATGCCTGTGGGCACAGACAGGCCTGTGTGCAGAATCTGATTCCATCTCAAACCAGCCAAGTGACCTGGTGAGTCACGTCACCTTGCTGCATCTCTTATGAGAATTAAATGAGATTACCCGTGAAGCACTTAGCCGAGTCCCTGGCACAGTGAGCACGTAATCGGTGGCTGGTAAATGGGGGGATAAAATCCTCCTCACCACCTGCATGCTGGGGCCTCTGATCCAATCCGTGTGAGTCACACACCCCTGACCTTCTCCTGCTTGCTCAGGACTCTGCAGCCAGGCCTCCTTCACCTGCTCAACCGGATTCCCCCCTGGGAAGGACCTGGTATCTATCTCGTGCGAATGTGGGGCTTTTGGTGGGAGATAAAATGCTACCTAGGTCTTTGCCTTAGCAACTAAGTTCTCCCTGGGGAGCCAGAGAGACAAGGTAAGTCACAGGCCCCGCCCCAAGGGACCCGAAGCCAACTGCATATCAGGACCCAGGTCAGCTGGAAGGCCTGCCCACACACGCGTCCACACCAGTCCTCTCTCTCGGCGCAGATCCTCTGAGAAAGATTTCCTGTGGCTTTGTAACAGGTCGTGGTTTTTCCCCTGGCAGATTTGCCACCTTTGTCACCATAACTTCTGCTGCCGTAGTGCCCTCTGTTTATGCTGGAGGGCAGAAGGAAGTAGATTAATTCTGTATTCCACGCACATGAGCCAGCCACCTTTCTGGGCCACGCATTGCAGCTAGTGCTGAAGGTACCGCTGAACAAGACAGTGTCCTGCCCTCATGGAGTTTGCAGCCTATAAATAGGTGTTTATGAAAAGCCTCCATGTGGGTATCACTCTCCAGGGAAGGGGATGAAAACAGTCCCACCAGGGATGCCAGGGACCACTTGGGAACCACGAGCAGGGTGTGGGCAGTGCCGGCTTCCTGGAGGCAGAAAACGGGTCTTGAACACATTTGAGACTTCAGAAGCTGTAACGCCAGCTCAGCCGCCTGGGGCAGAGCACCCAGCACCTTCCAGGTCTCCTGCCCCGACGTCTGTGCCCCCTGCCTAGTCCATTCCCTCCATTGCTGACACCAGAGCGCTTTGTTCGCCAGTGCATGGTGTCTGGAGCCCCCCAAATATTTACTGAATGATTTGATTTAAGACATATTTGCTCCTATGACTTCATTGCTTAACACCTTCAAAAACTGTTTTTTCTTTTTATTGATTTTAGAGGAAGGTGGGGGGCGGGGAGAGAAACATGGTCAGTTCCTCCCTCACGTGCCGACAGGGGATCAAACCCACCACATTTGGGTGCGTGGAACGATTCTCCAACCAACTGAGCCACACAGGCCAGAGCGCCTCCTCCCCTCTGCAACCTCCTTCCCTGCAAAATAAAGCCCAGCTTCCTAGCTTGGTATTCCGGGTATTCGAGGCTTCTTTTTTGACCTGACCCCGACCTCCTCCTCACTCACGCTCCCTTTCCAGCTTTGGACTGGAATCAGGAGTGGGGGGCGGGGCGCTTTCCCCAGCGTGCCCTGTGCCTTTGCTCTGGCTGTTCTCTGGCCTGGCCTGCCCTTTCCTACCCACCATCCATCTCCCACCTGTCAGTTCCTATCTTTCACTCAGACATCACCTCCTCCAAGAAGCGTTCCAGGATCCTTCCCAGGCCCAATTAATCTCCAAACCTTCATGCATCCATGACAGCCCTTCCTGGGAATGTCCTCCCCACGCCATCAGCTTCTTTCGGCCAGTTACTCATGTCAGTGCACTGTTCCCATCTCCCTCCCCAGTATCTCATCATGCCTGAGACATTTCAGGGTCAGGGTTTGGGTTTTTTTTCCCCTTGAGTCAAAGAACAGTATGTAGACTAGGGAGAATTGTGAGAGGAAAGGGTAAGTGTTGGGGAATGGGTAGAAGATGATTTCTCTCAGCTTTTGTTCTCAGATACGCTCCTAACAGTGGGGCAGGGCTAACTGGGCTTTTGGGGATCTCCAAGTACAACCCTCCTGGTTTACAGAAAGAGAGAGAGGGAGGGGGACTTGCCCAAAGACACACAGCCACCCAGGCAAGGAGGCACCACATGGCAGAGTCAGGAAGGGCCCTTGGGGATCGCACAGTTCCACTTTCTTGCCCTTTCTGTAGCCTCCATCCACTTCAGCTGCATCCCAACACGTACCCACTGGTATCCCCTGTCTTTACACAGGCACCTAGCAGGAGACGAGAGAGGGTGAGGGTAAGCCTCCCCCCAGCACCTGTAAGAAGTGTGAGACTCCCGAGAGGTGGGAGAGGGACACAGGCCACACAGCTCGGTGGGCGGCCAGGGTTGTGAACCTGTTTGGCGCTATAGCATCCCTGTATGCCCAGCAGTGAGGAAGTGGGAGACCCCTAAGGAGGGAACGAGGGGGAAGGCTGGAGTTGAGGAAGCCCCTCTCTGGTGGACACAGATGGTTTATTTATTTCTGTTTAGTTGATCATCACCTGAGGATATTTCTTCCATTGATATTTAGAGAGACTGGGAAGGAGGGAGGGAGGGAGGGAGAGAGTGAGTGAGGAAGAAAAACATCAATGTGAGAGAGACACATTGATTGGTTGCCTCCCACATACACCTCAACTGGGGCCAGCGATCAAACCTGCAGTCCAGGTACCTTTGACCAGGAATTGAACCCATGACCCTTCTGTGCATGGGATGTTGCTCTAACCATTGAGAACACTAGCCAGGACTGGACTCTATGATTTTTTTAAAAACTTCCCTGGAGTGGGGAGGGGAGCTCCTCCCCACAGCCCGCCCATCCCAATGGGAAGCCCCACCCTCCTGGAATCTCTCAGGTGTGACCTGTGCCCCAGGGGCGTCAGTGTCCTCTCCACATTTGAGGGGCTTGCTGGCCTGACTTTGCCTGAAAGCATCCGAAGGGGTGGATTAGCCTTTGGGCAGCTGTGGTTGCCTCTGGCCGCTTGTCTCTGGAGCCCTTTCTCAGCGCCTGGAGCTCTCTCCCGTCACCTGTCCAATCCCCTTATTTTACAGAGCGACCGAAGGCCAGAGAGGGAAAGGACTTTTCCCAGGCCACACAGCAAGTCAGTTCAGTTCCATGTACTCTCTTGGCCTTCCGCTCCGCTGCCTTGTTTGATGTGAGGCCCCCTTCTGAAGGGCAGTGCCTAGAAGGTGGGGGTTAGACCTTAGCTGTGGCCTGCAGCTAGTGGGTGTGAATATATGTCTGCTGGTTGCTTAAATGAACACGGAATGTGTGCTCCCTTTTAAAAAAAATTTTTTTTTTTATTTATTTCAGAGAGGAAGGGAGAGGGAGAGAGAGATGGAAACATCAATGATGAGAGAGCATCGTTGACCGGCTGCCTCCTGCATGCCCCACACTGGGGACCGAGCCCACAACCCGGGCATGTGCCCTAACCGGGAATCAAACTGTGACCTCCTGGTTCGGAGGTCGATGCTCAACCACTGAGCCACGCTGGCCGGGCGGATTGTGTGCTCCTTTAGTGGGGAGAGCAGCTCTCTGCAGACAACCTGATTTGTCCTTTGAGTCCCTGCCCAGCTATCCCTCAGTGCCCCCCAGTGCCAGCCCCCACTGACAGGCAGAGTCTCTGTAGTCCTTCATCACGGAGGCACTAAAAGGTTAAGAAGTCTCATGAACAATGGCTGGTGCCCTGGGGCGCTAGGCACAGGCTGGTGTTGGGGATACAGAGGTCCACACAGGTCTCTGCCCTGGAGGAGCAGGGAAGGGAATGACAAGTGCACTGGTAGCTATGGTAACAGGGTGGTCTGAGGCAGCATCCAGGAGGTGTGCCGACCTGAGCTGGACCTTGACATGCTGATCAGACTTAGACCCGTCTTCGCTATCTTCGCCGTCGTTCAGTCAGCACACACTCCTGACCCCAGCGTGTACTGTGCTCCGCAGGGAGGAGAAGAGCCACCGTGCCTCCTGCCGAGGCTGGGCCCCCCAGGGCTTCCCTCGGCACAGCCCTCCTCGCCCCGAGTTGTCATTTCCTGGTTTGGGGTCTGCCTTTCTTCCTTCTCTGCTCTGTGAGCCCCTCAAGGGCAGGGGCTAGCAATTTTGTTCGCTGCTTTGTCTCCCGTGCCCAGCCCTGGGCCACCTGGCATGTGCGCCTTGGTTCCATTTTGTGGAAAATTGAACCTCGTGAGGTCAGGGTTCTGTATAGCCACAGCCTTCTCCATCCTCCCCTGCTCAGGAGCCTCTGGATTCGATTCTCTCCCCATCCCCCACCGTCCCCCAGATTCCGGCCAAGTCATGAAAGCTGGGGAGGGCGGTGGGAGGAGGAAGGTGAGACAGGATGGCTTAGCAGAGGGTGAGAAAGCCTCCCTGCTGCCTGGCCACCGGCACCATGGGAATGGTTCTGGCAGGAGCTGCCTGCTGGGCTGAGATCACCATGGAGACCGGGCTTGGAGAGGGTCACTGGCAGTGGCTAAGGGCTGGCGGGGGTGGGGGTGACAGGGATTTGTGAGGAGGCTCCCAGCCTGCCCTGGGGCCCTTCAGGGGAGCAGGAGAGGCTGGGGTTTGGTAGGATTCACTTGCTAAGTGGTTTGGAGGAGCCCATTCTAAGTGTCCCCCTCCCTGTCCCCCCAACACATTATACCCATCACCCCAACAGGAGGTTCCCGAGCTCAGCAGCTGTTTTTAAACTGCATAGAACTGTCCTGCAGATCGGTGCCTCCAGCCCTTCAGCTGCACCTTTCCCCCACATCTAACAGTCCTGCCTAATGGACACCCTGCTTATCTCCGCAGCTGCTCCTGTTTATCACCCCACCTGTGGCGAACTGGCATCCATCCCACCCCACCCCTTGCCCCAAGAGTTGCTTTTCCACCAATCCCCCCAGTCGCAATATAGCTGTCACCCTACCTGGCGTACCTCTTACCCCTGCGGCTAATGTTCCATCCTCCTCCCCCCCCCCCCCACCCGCAGGAGACCTGACAGCTTAACAAAGATGCAGCTCCCACCCTCCCCCTCACATCTCTGTTTGCCACCTGGGCTGAGGCACCCCGATGGGGTGCTGCTCCCACCACCTTCCGGGAACCCACCTGGGTCCTCTGGCCTTGGGGGAGTACTGGCAAGTCCAACCTCAGGACAGAAGTCTTCCCCGGGGCTGACTGCCCAGCAGACAACAGCCGAGGCTGAGCAGAATTTAAATGGGGCCTGTTGGGAAGGGAAGCCAAGAAGAGGATAAGGGAGGAGAGGCTTTCTGTGGCTGCCGGTTCCTGCAGGGTGGGGGATGGTGGGCTGGCTTGCTGAGGAGCCGGAGAAGGTGTTTTTAACACCCTCACCTGCCCCTGAATTCTGGTGGGACGGTCACTCACCAAGTGTGGGAGATGTGAATTTCAGGGCTCTGAGAGGACAGAACTCTGAAAGGGTCAGGCTAATGACTGGGGGTCTTGCGAATGACTGAGCCCATCCCTGCCCCTCTGGGCACCTTCCTGCTCATCCCAGCAAAGCTGGGGTCTGGGTAGGGAGTCAATACCCTGGGGCCCTTCTAGGGAAGGGGGTACTCCAGCCCTCCAGTGTCTGGTGGTTGTAGGGACTGGGGACTTGGGAGTTCCTGAGCTTCAGGAAGGCAGGAGGTGCAGCCAAACGCAGATGGTATTGTGTTGGGCAATTTCTTTATTCCTTTATTCAGACAGACTTCCTCCTCACCTCACCTCTCTAAGGAACAGAATGGCATCGGTGGGGGCTGGGAAGAGGGTTCGATTTAGAAGAAATTAAAGCGGCAGTTCACACCTGTGCTGTGCTAAGGCCCCATCTTCTCCATTGTGTCATTTCTCAGAACAGCCTCGGTTGGAGGAATTACTAAACTCATTGTTGCATGAGGAAACCCAGCCTTGGAGAGCCTAGCTGGCCCAGGCCCCAGGAAAAGAATAGCAACTAGTAATTAGTGTCATTTATTATGCATTTATGTACCAGGCTTAACCTGCCTTGAACCACTAACTCCTCCCAACAAACCTATGGAATAGTTCTGTTGTCCCCTTTTTACAGATGAGTAAACTGAGGCTCACAGAAGATTCACCAACTTGCCCGAGGTCATAGAGCTATCAGTGGTGGTGCTAGCATTTGAACTTAGCTGTGTCTGGTTCTAGAGTTCAAGTTCTCTCTCTCTCTCTCTCTTTAATATATTTGTATTCATTTCAGAGAAGGAGGGAGAGGGAGAGAGAGATAGAAACATCAATGATGAGAGAGAATTATTGATTGGGGGCGTGCAGGACGCCCCACATTGGGGATCGAGCCTGCAACCCGGGCATGTGCCCTGACTGGGAATTGAACCATGACCTCCTGGTTCATAAGTTGATGCTCAACCTCTGAGCCATGCCAACCATGCTAGAGGTCAAGTTTTGGAACTCCAACCACTCACCCAGCACATCCTTTACCTCTCAATGGCCTTGGACCACACATGATTTTACAGATGGAGAAATTGAGCTCAGAGAAAGCCAGGAGCAGCCCAGTTTCATGGGGAACTGTTTGGAGAAGGAACAATGGGGTTAGCTTCTCTCAGAATCCTGGTAGGAACTGGGTGGGGTCCCACACTTAGGCTCCCTGTTCTCAGAGCTCAGTGTCTGCCTGCTGCTGACTTCTGTCTCTTCTCTTGTGTTTCTTTGCAGCTTTCAGAAAATCAACGCCAAGACCCCTCCCAGCGTCCACATCGTCCTCTGGCAGGAGCGCTTGCCCCTCTGCCTCCCGCCCCACCCCACCTGCACCCCCCTGCAGCCCCATCTCCTCCAACCTCCCCCCCCCCGCCCCCGCCCATCTCCTCCACGCAGAAGCCCAAGGTGAGCCCTTTCTGCACAAAACCAGCAATTGTAAATACTTTTTAAAAATGTACAAAACTTAAAAAACAAAACACAGTTTTAGAAAAAGACAAAAAAAAAAAAGAGAGAGAGAGAGCGAGAGAGCGAGCGCGTGCAAGAGGTTGCAAGCGGGGCCTCGAGGTGTCCAGAGCCCCTGCAAGTATGCACTGAGAAATTTATCTACAGGTCGTTTGACAAAAATGAACAATATCCTATTTATTGTATATACTGTTTTATTATAAATCGTGGATTGTATATTGCATTCTGTAAACCTGCTGTGGTCCCGTGGTGTGCAAATTCGCATGGTGGGGGGGAGGGGAAAGAACCTCTTGCGGGGGCTTTTTTTTTTTTTCTTTCTTATTTTTCACTCTTTTGGGTTTTCTCTTCTGTTGTTGTTGTTGTTTTCTGTTGGCAGGACACACCCAAAGATCCAAGTTTGTATTAAAAAGAAATGAAAAAAAAGCAAAAAAAAACAACACACACACCTTGTGTCTTGTGAAAGGGGCGGGCGGGTGAGTGAGGGTGGGATGGAAGGGGCAGGCCTGGGTTTTGTCACCAGCCACTGGGTCCCCAGAGAAGTTGAAATACTGCCCTGTGGTCCCTCCCTTTTGCCTGAGATCTGAGTCACCTTCACATCTGGGCCCACTACCCCAATTCCTCCCCGGGCCCTGCGTCTCCCTGCCTCGGGCTCCCCATTCTGCCCCCTAGCACTTCTGGCCCCCGGTCTGTTCACTCTGTCCCGGGCGGGCGCAGGGATTCTGCCTCTCAGCTCCTTGCTTTGCCCTCGGTCTTGGTCTCCCCTCACTCTAAGACCCTCTTCTGGCCCACGTCCCAGCTCTCCTTTCTCTGGGCCCTTTTTATGTCCCCGGGTCTCCCCTGCCCCTGGACCACCGTCCTTTTCAAAGTGCAGGGATGCCTGCCTCTAGGACCCTGTTCCCCCGAGTCCTAGGTTCCTCTGAGTCGAGTTTCTGGTCTCCCCTCCTTCTGGACCCCCCGCATGTACTCTCGGCCCAGGTCCTGTGTTTCCCCAGCCTCTGGGCCACACGTTCTGTTCTGGTTCAGGGACACACTTGTCTGAGTCACTCATTCCGTCCTAAGTCCAAGAACCCTGTGAGATGCCCCCTGTCCCCACAAGGACTGGAGTGCCCCCCCCTTTTGTCTCCCCTTTGCCCCAGGCCCGGGGTCTGCTCTGTCTCCAGGCCCTCGTTTTGCTCCAATCCACCTCCATCTGCCCCTGCGAACTGCAGGTGTGACTAAGCCAGTCACACGCTTTCTTTCTCTGCTTTCTCTTTTCCATCCTGAGCCCCAAATGCTGGGTCTGGGTTTCCTCGCAGCTTTCGGAACCTTTGGAAATGCAAAGACGGCTCTTCCTCCTGTGCCTGCTTCTGGTGGAGCTGGAAGAGCTGAGCTGTGTCCCACTCCCCTGACCTTGGGGGGCTCTTGGCTGCTTGACTAAACAAGGCCCAGTTGGGCTGCCTGGTCTTTAGCAAGCAGCCTTTCCTATCGGTGCGTTGTATGTTCAAGCTCTGTCCAGTGTGGCTTCTCCGTGTCCCTCCTGCGGAAGCTCAGGGAGACGCCAAGGGCCGGCTCCCCGTGGCCTCCCTCCCTGACCCAACCAGCAAGGTCCAGGCTGGGAGAGTCAAAGGCCTGGGGCCCTTTCTGCACAAAACCAGCAACTGCAAATACTTTTTAAAAATGTACAAAATTTAAAAACGAACACAGACCCCCACCTTGTGGGCACCCCTGTCTGAAAGAGAAGGCCGGAGGTTCAGATCGGGGCAGGAAACAACTGCAGCGTCTGTGCTGGATGGGACGGCGCATCCACCCACCAAGGCCCGTCCACGAATCCCCAAGTCCTCACCCTCCCGCATGGTGAGAGCAAAGGCACCAACACTGTGCTCAAGCCGACAACCAGAGAGATGCTGGAAGTGGGGGCAGGGAGCAGTAAGACCCCAGGAGGGTCGGGGAGAGCGGCTTTGTTCCTGGAAGCGGAAAGAGCATGTGCAAAGGCCTGGAGGTGTGAGAGGGTGGCAGGGGGCGGAAGTCACACACAGTTAGGTCTGTGTGGAGCAGACACTGTGTGGGGAGGGGAGAGAGCTTTGGCAAGACCACTCGGGCAGGGTGGAGGCTGGTTGGAGGGGGTGGGTGGCGTTGCAGGAACCAGTGGGGGAGGCCGGAGAAGCTTGTTTTCAGCCCCAGGAATCGCCTGCAGGGAAAAAATGTGCTGCGGTTGCTGAGGAAGCAGAAGAGACTTGGAGAGGCAGTCCAGGTGGGGCAGGCTGGGCAGAGGCAGTGCCCAGCGGGGGACTGAGGGCTCCACTTGTGATTGGTCTAGAGATGGGGAGGAAGACCAGTGAAGAGTATCTACCACAGAATAAGAGTGGGGATAGGGAGGGGGCGACCCAAGGAGGAAATGGGAATTCAGGGAGGTGATTATAGCCCAGCAAGGGGGCTTATTAATTTGAGAGCTTAACTTGAGAGGATTAACTACAAAGAGAGGGGTGTCCTGGCCAGTGTGCACAGTGGTTAGAGCACCAGCCCGCACACCGAAGGGCCTGGGTTGCAGGTTTGATCCCCACCTCCAGTCGGGGTGCGTTTGGGAGGCAACCAATTGATGTGTCTCACATCGATGTTTCTCTCCCCCTTCCTCCCACTCTCTAAAAACATCAATGGAAAAAATAGCCTCGGGTGAGGATTCTTTAAAAAAAAGAGGGGCAACAGGAGAGGGGTGGGAACTCAGAGAAGAGCTTACAGCTTTCGGGATGGGAGGCAGGCTTGGTAAGGAAAACGGGGGTTCCCTGAAAGGAGGGGTCAGCGAGAGAACGGGGGAGAGCAGGGTTCTATAGCTTAGTAAGGGGTAAGGAGAGCCAAGATGTATTTTGCAGAACAGGCTCCAGAGGCCAAGGGCCCAGCCTTTGGGATTTAAGGTTCTCTGTGCCCTTGGGCCCTGGGGCCTTGGGCAAAGGACAACAGAGACCCTGCCCAGGTGGGTGGGGAAGGATGAGTAGCACCCTATTTGTTGATTTTATTTTTTATCCTCACACGAGAATATGTTTTTATTGATTTGAGGGAGAGAGAGAGAGAGAGAGAGAGAGAGAGAGAGAAACGTCAGTGTGAGAGAGAAACATCTCTATTGCCTCCCATACTCACTGCAACTGGGGAGCGAACCCACAGCCTGGGTATGCACCCTGACTGGAAATCGAACCAGCAGCCTTTTGGTGGACAGGGCTATGCTCTAGCCAACTCAGACAACCGGCCAGGGCACGGCACCCTGTTTGATCTGTTCTTCCCACAGTCCCGCACCTGGTCCCAGAATATATCAAGGCCACATAGTCCCTAGGTATTTGGATTTTACCACCATTTATTAAATACTTCCTGGAGGTGCTTATTCCTCAGAACAATCGGTGAAGTAGAGAAAGATACCGCACCTACAAATGAAAAGACAGCTTCAGAGACTTGGAGTAAGTGACTTGTCCAAGATTACATGGGAAGTGGCAGAAGTAGGCTGGCCTGGCATCTGACTCTGAGCCCTTGCCTTTTCATAACAGTTTGGGGGGGGGGGGGGAACCTGCTCATAAAATTCATCCAAAAAAATGATTTGTTCTATAATAAAATTTTAAATGATACAAATAAAAATCGGAAATAATTATACAATTATAACACTATGATCCAGATACTGTTCTAAACATTTAACATATGTGTGTGTGTGTGTGTATAGATATATATATATATGAACTCATTCCTTCTCCACAACAATTCTATGAGGCTTTTTATTGTAACGATTATTATCACCGTTTTACAGATAGAGAGGTAATTTACAAAGACCACTCAGTAAATAGTGACACCAGGGTTCAAACGCTAGATTGTGGAAGTCTGCTCACCGCACTGTTAAAATCTACTTCACCACATTCCTGGTAATAAACCCAGTGTCAACATTTCTGAGTCCATTCATCTAGATCAGTGGTTCCCAATCTAGGGATTCTGAGATTATTGAGCTGGGTGGGCCTGGGCATTGGAATTTTTTAAAGCTCCCCAAGTGGGCCCTAGCCAGTATGGCGCAGTGGATAGAGCATCGAACTGTGGACCAAAGGGTCCCCGGGTTCAATTCAGTCAGGGCACATGCCCGGGGTTGCAGGCTCCTCCCTGGCCCAGGCCCTGGTCAGAGCACGTTCAGGAGGCAACCAATCGATGTTTTCTCTCACATCGATATTTCTCTCTAAAAATCAATGGGAAAATATCCTTGAGTGAGGATTAAAAAATATAAATAAAAGCTCCCCAGGTAGTTCTGTGCAACCAAAGGTGAGAACCTCTAATCTAGGTGTTGTGCTGTTTGCATACAAGCAAGCACCTGTGGGCGCACACCTATATTTTTTTAAAAATATATTTTATTGATTTTTTACAAGAGAGGAAGGGAGAGGGATAGAGAGTTAGAAACATCGATCAGCTGCCTCCTGCACACTCCCTACTGGGTATGTGCCTGCAACCAAGGTACATGCCCCTGGCTGGAATCAAACTTGGGACCCTAGAGTCCGCAGGCTGACGCTCTGTCCACTGAGCCAAACCAGTCAGGGTGTGCACACCTATATTTAAGGTGTCCTAGGTGTGTATCCGATGCCTTCTTGTGTGTACACTATGGGATGCATTCATGTTTTTCACTGAGTGGCTGTAAACTACTATGGATTCTCTGAATAGACTGTTAGACACTATAAACACATTTCTTTAACAAATAATGTATTTAACAAATAGTTTTTAAGCACCTACAAGATTCCAGGTATGTCCCAGGCACTTGAGGATACAACAGTGAACAAAAGAGACCGGGCCCATGCCTTTGAGTGTAGCCTGGTGGAATTGACCAGTTTGGTCCTCTGTCTTTCCCTGTGGGTGGCAGAGGTTGGAACTCCTCGGAGATTGCTGAGGGGTGAATGGGAGAGCTTAGGAAGGTAGGACTTGTGGTGCAGCTGTGTGCGTGGTGATCCTCTGGCCGTACTTGCAGAGGTGTTTGAGACAGGGAGACCCAGGGCGTGTTTCTGCGTGTGAACGAGTATGGTTGACTGGCATGTGTGCATGATCTGGGCCTGAGAAAATATGGGCAACTGTGGTGGGGGTGGGGAGAGGGAGTAAGGGAGGGCTGTGTGCAAGGTAGTCACTAGCCCAGAACAGCACACAGATGGTGGTGCGCGGGCACACACACACACACACACACACACACACCACCAGCTGCTGCAAGGAGGAGGTGGGTTCCAGTCCCAGGGCCAGGAGAACTCTGCTTTGGGTCTGTGGAGGAGGAGGCATGGCCAGGGCTGGAAACTCTAGAGTGGGAGGAAGGGAGGGAAAGAGACAGGAGGCCAGGGACCCACATCTTGACCTCTGGCCTGTTTCCGCAGGTCTGACTTGGTGCTCTGGGTCTGTGAGCCTGGGTCGCCCTCTGTCTAACGTCCCTCTCTGTGTCTCTGTTCTGGGCCTTGGACTATAAGGCTGATCGCATGACTCCGGGCCACCCGTCTCCAGCCTACTTGGCTCTGTCTTCCCCTCCACGTCGCTCTGTCTGTCTCCAGGCCTCCTCTGTATCCTTGTCCTTTCTTGTCCTTGCCAGGTGGGGGGAGGGCCCAGTGCTCAGCGAGCAGGTGTCGGCTTGCTTGGGCAGCAGGGAGGGAAGCGGAGGAGGGCACAGAGCCAGCAGCCCCTGGACACAACCACACCCCAGGACACGCTCAGGGCACTCGCCGGAGCACAGTGACGTGGAGAGTCGGGTTCTCAGGGGTTCACAGGGAATGCACAGACAGATACACACTGCAACATGCAGCTGTGCCCAGAAACGCACAAGGGTGCGAGGGTCACAAGACGATACCCAGGGATCTCGCGCACACACACCAAGAAATACTCATCCAGGTAAGGCACCCCTGGGCACACATCCAGAGGAAACCCAGGGCCACGGGCCTGCAAACGGAAGCGCACACCTTTATACGGCACAAAGGTTAGCAAAGACAATCGCACTCAGCTACGCCAGGGCAATCATACTCAACCGCATACAATCAGGAATGAAGAGGCAAAAACATGAGCACAGACGGGCACAATAGGCACACGGAGGAACACAGCCGGGCATGGGGCATGGGCCGAACCCTTCAGGGCGCGCCACCCCCGCTCCCCGCCCCTAGAGGCTCGCTCCGGAGCACCTGGGAACACGCCCATCGGCCGCGGGGGCGGGCACAGCGTGGCCCGGGCACACCTGGAGCCCCCAGCTCGCCCGCGGGTTCCCCGAGTGTGCGTGCCCGCTGGTGCGTGTCGCCACCTGTGGGAGGAGAGGTGCGCACTGCGCCTGGGGCGGCCCGGATGCGAGGCGCGGGGGAGCGGTTGCCATGGCGAGTGGAGCGCGGCCGCATACTAATGGGGCGGCCAGGGGTGCTGCCTCCCTGCCGCCTGACTGCCTCCTCCTACTGCTTCCTCCCGCGCCTCCGAAGTCACCCCGGCCCGCTGCTGGTCCCCGCGCCCCACTCCAAGGGCCTGAGCCCGATGCGGGGCGTGGGAGCAGTCGGGAGGCCCTTGGCTGCAGGACCCTGTCTCCCCCGCTCCCCACAGAGAAGGCCAAGCCAGGCGGGGCTGAGGGCCTGGGGCGCTGCAGGGGCTACCTTGCCTGGACGCGGGCATCAGGCGGGCACCGCAGGGCACGCAGCTGGGAGCGCAGGTGCTGCTTTGAAAATGGGGGTGGCTATCCTGGGAGGGGAATCAAGGGGAAACTTAACCCTCCTCGTCCCTGGGCTAGGCTGGGGTGGGGCAGGGGACTTGACCAATCACTAACACAACCTCATGCCTCTCTTTCCAGCTGCTTCTAGCATCGCTCCAGTTCTGCCTTGACCTACGGAGTGGGGGGGAGGGAGTGGGGGGGCGCTCAGCTACCATCCCTCCAGTTCTGTTCTAGTATGATTGGTGAAGTGGTGGTGAGGAGAGTGCACTGAGGCCTGCGGGGAGGGGGCCAGTAGCGGGAAGGGTTAACACCCCCCCATACCTTGATCCCAATCCCAGAGCCCCGTTTTCACCGCAGCCGTGACCCCTCCTACCCGCTCAGCCCCACTGTTTTAATTGGCATGGAGGGGTATAGCGGTACCCTGAGGTGGGGGGAGCCAGCAGAGGGTTTGCAGGTACAGGCAGTGGGAGGGGGGCCTAATGGGGGGGAGCCAGGCGGTTGCCTAGCAACCCCACAGCTGTCTGTTGACCTAGAAGAAGCTGCGCAGTCTTGACACAGCTGGTGTTTACATGTAACTGAGGCTCTGGCTTAGCGCTTGCTCGCAGGAACGCTGAGGCAGGGCCCTGGTGGCAACCTGGCCCCGGACCCAGCTGTGGCGGGCTCTGTGCCTGCCTGCCCTCTGCTTCAGCTCCCACCTCAAGTCCAACCAGAGAGAGTGGGAGGACAGGTCCCAGAGCCAGAGACTTCGGCGCTGGGGAAAGTTGACTCACACACACAGAGACACAACCTGAAGCCTTCAGCACAGAAATGGTGGGAGACCAAGCAAGGGCTGGGGGAGAGGGACGCCCAGTTTGTGCACAGATTTCAACCCACACAGAGAACACCAGCATCCACAGGGACACGTGGACATACAGACCCACAGAAACCAAAGGGATTAGGCACACACGCACAGGCACAGAGATGTCTGTAGACACCATGATATCCAGATACACAAACACAGTAATCAAGTGATTGCAACCCCAGCACAGACATCTCCACAAACCTCTTGATGCAGAGGACCAACAAGGCACTGACCATCTGACAGAGACACCCACTGACACACAGAAGCACCCCTGTGTTCATGCCAGCACCTCTCACATGAACACGGTTCATTCCAGCTAGAGTTTGCAGGTCTGCATTATGAAAGGGAGAAACCCAGACCCACACGTGGACTCACCCACAGGCACACAGAAAAACACACACAATGCCTCCAACGCTTACTGATTGCCTATCAGGCTCAAGGCAGGCAGTTGCTGACACCACTGACATAGGCAGAGACACACCCAGGAGCCCAAGATGTGAAGAGGTCCCTGAAAGACCACAGGCCCCGACATGTCCCACCACACCCACACACATACCCGTAGCAAACACATGCCAGCCCAGGGTGTGGGCAGAGCTGAGACGTCTCCCTACCCACAAGCTCTGAGCAGCAGCAGATGTGCCTTGGGGTCAGTGAGCGCTGGTGGCCGCTGGGCCAGTGCCAGATGAGCCCATACAGCATGGGCTGCAGCCCTGACCCTCAGCTCTAGGGAGGAAGTAGCACCACCTCTTTCCCTGGGAGTCCCCAGGCTGAGTGGAAAGATACAGCCCGTCCTCCAGAGCCCCCATCTGGAGCTCTGTCCCCCAGAGCCCCTGGACTGACAGAAGAGGCCTTGCCCAGATGAGCCCAGTCTGATGGCGGCCATATCTCCCTCCCAGGCAGCTCTGGATACCACAGACAGACACACAGGCACACATGCTAGCATGCGGCAGCTCCTGGGGGGTTCTTGCGGACTTCCTGACAGAGGTGAGCCTGGGGCCTGGCTGTGGAGCCCAAAAGGAAAGGGGGGAGGGAGCGTGCTGAGAAGGGCCTCCTTCTCTTTACCCCACACCCTGCCCCTCATCCAGCAGTTCCTCCTCCCCCCAGGGCCCAAGGGGCCTGCTGGGGCCCCACAGCCCCATCAGCCCAAGCAGTGAGCAGGAGGAGGAGAAGGGATATTTTTAGCTTCTCTGCCACTGACATTTCACAGCAGGCGACCTGGGGTGAAGCTGAGTGAGTGCTGAAGGCTGGGAGAAGCCGACAGTGCCTTCCCGCCCCCATGCACAGTGCACACGCACACACCACTGTGCACGCACACAGCCACGGCCCCCAGCACTCCCAAGGCTCACATAAGTGGCACAGCTTCAGGTACACAGTCTCAAACCTAGAGACACATATGCACCTTTGCTCAAATTTGGTCACATGCCACTCATGCCTAAAACATCCCACACCTGGCCCTAGCCGGTTTGGCTCAGTGGATAGAGCATAGAGCGTCGGCCTGCAGACTGAAGGGTCTGGGGTTCGATTCCTGTCAAGGGCACATGCCTGGGTTGCGGGCTTGATCCCCAGTAGGGGGCGTGCAGGAGGCAGCGGATAAACGATTCTCATCATTAATGTTTGGATCGCTCTCTCCCTCTCCCTTCCTCTCTGAAATTAGTAAAAATATTTATAAAAAACAAATACCTCACACACCTGGACACAAAATACATCTATTCACATATCCAGATACATGCACACATAATTCATATATATACATATATATGTGTGTGTGTGTGTGTGTGTGTATACATATCACAATTCCCACACCAAGCCAAGCATGTGCACACTCATTCATCATTCATTCAAGAAATGTGATTCAGTGCCTCCTGTGTGTTGACACTATTCTAAATACTAAGGATACCGTGAACACAATAGACAAAAATTCTACCCTTTATAGAGTTTACATTCTGGCAGGGGAAGTTTGACAAAAAAAAAACACAACAACACAGCAACACAAAAAATAAACAAAGAACTACACATATAAGCCAATCCCCCAAAATATACAGCCACATGTTTAAACAGTTCTCTAACATTCACTGCCCCACAAATACATACAGTTGCACACATAACCCATAATCAAGACTCATACAAACAACTTCACTATGTACCTCAAAATATCACAGATGTGTGTACACAGCAGTACACATATGCAATTGCACACTTCCCATATATTCATGCAGTCCAAACACATGATACACACATAAATTCAACCACACACACACACACACTGTACATAAATATACAATTTCCTACCTACAGACACAGCATACAGCCTCCAGGTTCATGCACTCCACATACACGCATGCACACAACCTTTCCCTCAGTAAAATTTCTCTCTCTGCCTATTACAGACACACACACACATACATACACACATTCCTACAATTTCCCCCTCACCCCGTGAAATCCAAACCTGCTCACAGGTGTACACAGAGTCCTCGCACACTCACAACTTGACATACACACCCAACTCCCATGTTCCAAAGAGGCCACATACCCTAATTCAATGTATACCCAGGTTCACACCCACCCTCCTCATACAGCCCCTCCCCTCCATTCTCAGTAGGTGAGTGTGGTCACGGCACACCACACAAGCATCCAGAATGCTGTCCCCAAGATTTCAACCCTGCTGCCCCTGGGTTTGGGGGTTCAGTCCAGGCCATAGAGAAACCCTAGGGTCCTTATCCCAGTCCCCAAGGGGCAGGACTCCCTCTGAGCTCAGACTTTGCCCCTGGTGCCCAGGCTGGAGGTGGAGACAAAGGAGAGTCTATGCTTCCCAGATCTGCCCCAGCCCCCAGCCCCCTCCCTTCACTCTTCTCCCCTCCTCCCTCTCTCCTTGAGTTCCTTTCCCTCTATTCCTCCTTCTCCCCGTCCCACCCCCACCTCCCCAGTAACACTTGGCCCAGAACCAAACTCTCCTCTTCCAGGTTCTGCTGCCCTAGAGGGTACAGGAACCGTGTGACAAACAGATGGACCAACAAGCAAACAGGTCACTTGGGACAAAAAATATGTACTAGTATATCCTGAAGACCTGGGAGGGAGAAAGCGCTAAATGAGCCAAGGGAAGAAAAAGACTGGCCCATGCAGCTTGCACAGCAGACACAACTGGGAGAAGCCCTGGGTTCCAGTCCTGCCTCTGCTGTGCTACCCAGATCAGCTGCTGCCCCTCTCTGGGTCTCTCTTCCGCTTCTGTACAAAGAGGGAGCTGCAGTCAGTGATTTCAGAGGTAATGAGATTCTCAAAGACACTGCAGCGTTTATATAATCAGGGAGGGGGCCTGGGAGCCCTGGGAGTCTGATGAGAGCAGTAAGAGCCCTCTCCCCAAAGGCTCTCTCCTCTCCCCCACACCCTCCCTGAAGCCTCCTCCTGCTTCTAGGCTGGTCTCTAGTCTGAGTTGATACACCAGAGGCCAATAGCACCCCCTGCCCCCCAACACATATAAACACATGTGCCCCCCCCCCCCAGTCTTAGTCACATCCTTTGTCCTCCTGGGCTTTTGGTGTGCAGGCTGTGTATTTAGGGGCTCACACTGGGGCTCGGGGCCGGAGAGCCAGTCTATGTGTGCACTGTCTCTCTGTCTGTCCAGCTGCCAGCAGCTTTCAGGCGCCAGGAGGGGAGGCAGCAGTCGGGAGGTGGGGGCGGGGAAGGAGGTAGCGTTGACAAGTTCCAATGTCTGGCTTTCCCTCCTGGAAACCCCAAGCTGGGGCTGGCCCCCCCCTTCCCTTCCTGTCTCTCTCGTTCAAGCACGTCCCTTCTAAGAGCCCCTCTCTGCAGACACCCCCAGTGGAACCAAGCCCAGATTTGCTGCCAAGAAGGCCGACATTTCTTAGACTTGCCACGTTAAAGGTGCCTGCACAGGCACGCACTCAAATCCTCCCTCCGTGTCCTCCTCCTGTGCACATTCAGACGACCCGAAACACACAAAGACACGGTTGGACACAGCGGCCACCTGTGCACACAGGAGGTAGCACATGGAGCGCATCTGACCCCGGCTCAGAGACAAGTACAAACACAGCCATGTACTCCCCCTTCTTACCCTCAGCTTACCACACACTCAGAGGCACGCACAGCTCCCAGCACGCGGTGCTCACAGACACGCACAGGCACAGTCACACACAGGCTGTGCCGTGCAGAGAAACAAGCGCAAACCCACAGCATATTGTCTCTGCACAGCACAACCACCACCACTGCCACCGCCACCGCCCCGCGCGGCTGCGACACAGGGACACAATCCCAGTGCCGCCTGTTCTCTCGTGCACACAGCCAAGGATGTACAGCCACACAGGGTGGTCCCCTGCATCGCCATTGATAGCTACACTACACGGTCTGTGGGTAGAGAGACACCGCCTGCCTATACCCTGGGCATTTGCAGTAGCCCAAATGGTGTCTTCCTGGGCACAGAGACACATACAGTCACAGCTACAGGCAGCATTTTCCTATGCACACACCATCACTGGCCCCTGGACACACACAGAGGAGCCCAACACACCCAGACATGAGCTGAGTACACAATCTCAAACACAGGAGCTGACCCTTTTGTGCACACACAGGCTGGATGCCTTGTCGCTAACAGTTGCCTTCCATGTGTACACACAGGCTTGTGTTCACACTTAGCTTTCCCTTGTGCTTACACAAACACACAGTGGCCCCTGTGTATGCGTCATCGAGCGCAAGCTCACACACACAGCATCACCTGTCCACATGGAGGCAAACACAGACTCACACTTCACCCCAACATGTTCCGCTCTGCACGCTTAAGGGTGCTTGCTCACAGAAACAAACTCGGCTCTCTGAACCTCACACAGGGGCACTCAAACCCAAGCCCCTAACCCCAGCCTTCTGCCTCCCTCCCTTGGCTGTTAAGGGTGGAGAAGGGCTGGGAAGGTAGGAGGCTGGCTCAGCCCTTGTTCCCTCCCTCTGCCCGCTGGCTCGCTCCCTCTCCCTCCCATCTGGCAGAGTCAGCCAGCACAGCCCCTGCTCCAGCAGCCCTGGCTTTTCTGGGCAAACTCTCTGCGGGTTGGTCTCTGCTGATGCCGCATCAGCAGCAGCAGCAGCAGCAGGGGCGAGAAGGCTGCGGGCGACTGCCAACGTGGCAGACGGCGGGCAGGGCGGCAGGAAGGAAGCTGGGCCCATTCAGCGCCCACTCACTGAGGGAGACAAAACCAAGGTGGCTGGATGAGCAAGCAAGGCAGCTGCGCAGGGGGACCTCGTGCCCAGCCTGGGCTCGGGGCCCATATTGGCCCCAGACTCACTGGGTGACCTTGGGCCACTTGCTCCTACTTTCTGGTCCTATTTCTCCTTGAGCAAGCGAACATTCTAGACTGGACACTCCTTCCAGCTCCAAACGCTTGTATCAGTTCAGTGCGGAGAACTCGGGGGGGAGCCGTGGGTTCACTCTGCGGCCTCGGGCTAGCCCCTTCCCCTCTCAGACATAGACTTTCTGTCCAACAGTAAAACGCCCTCACCTCTGTGCAGCTGTCACTGTTGACAAAATGTTTTGCAGCTCCCTTTTGCAGATAAGAAAACTAATGTTCAGCCCTAGCCAGTCTGGCTCAGTGGATAGAGCATTGGCCTGAGGACTGAAGGGTCCCAGGTTCGATTCCGGTCAAGGGCACATGCCAGGGTTGTGGACTCGATCCCCAGTAGGGGGCGTGCAAGAGGCAGCTGATCAATGATTCTCTCTCATCATTGACGTTTCTATCTCTATCTCTCCCTCTCCCTTCTTCTCTGAAATCAGTAAAAAATAATAATAATAAATTAAATTTTTAAAAAAAGAAAACCAAGGTTCAGGAAAGTCAGTGATGTACCCAATATTCCCCAGCAAGCGAGTGGCAGAGGTGGGAGAGGAACGCAGGGCTTCTGATTTCGTCTCTAAAATCAATGCTATGCTGTCTCTCTCATCTTCCAGGCATCCCACACCCCCCACTGCCCCTCTGAGAATCCCCTCCCCCCCACCCCCAGCCCTGGGCCCCACCAGAGCCACCTGGTTCTGCCCTGGGGAGTCAGGGTGCAAAGGCCAGACAGGCCTCCCACCAGCATTCCAGCTGCCACTGGGAACACAGCTGTCAGCAGGGCCAGGGGAGCCAAAAGCCGCCTCCCAAGCAGGCCCACATAATTGGTACATTGTCAACTCAAAACAGAGCTGCTGTGGGATCTCGGGCAAGCCAGAGTCCTCTCTGGGCCTTGGCGTCTTCGTCTGGCTGCCGTGGACGGGGCTAAACCATTTGCAAGGGCCTTTCAGCTTGCACAGTCGCCTAGGGAGCGGCCAGGAGAAGCGCGATGGGGGAGCCAGCTGTACCAAGGTCCCCGGCCGGCCACGTGTGTGTCTCGGGTGCTTGGGACAGCGGAACGGGGCCCCTGCCTCACCTACAGGCTGGGGTTGCCTCTGGTCCTTCTCTGAGCACCCACTCTGGGAGAGTGTGCAGGATGGATGCATGGACAGACAGATGGATAAACAGAGGTGTGAAGGAGAAAAGGGAAGAGAGGCCCTCAACCAGTGCTTAGCACCCCCTGAGGAGGAAGGAGAACAAAAGGCAGAAGGAAGCTGTCCCCCTACCCACCTCCTTTGTTCACTCCATGGACCGCTCCCCCTCCTGCTGCTACAGGGCAGTCTGTGGGGAGGACAAACGTGGGACAGACACATCCAGCAGGTGGTGAGTGCTGTGGGATCTGTCCTCTGCACGAGGCGCCAGCTCACCTGTGGGGGTGAAGAAAAGCCTCTGGGAGGGGTGACAGGCATTGAGCTCAGGCTTCTGGGGTGAGTCGGAATAAGCCTGGTGCAGTATGCATGCTGGAGTGTGTGTGTCTGCTCAGGCGCAATTACTGTCCCATTCTACGGAAATCAACACTCAGAGGTGGAGAGCCAGAGCCAGGCCTCACACCCAGGCCTGCCTGACTGCAAAGCCAGTGTTTTTGTGCTAGGCCACAATGCCTCCCGAAGGAGTGAATTGCTAATGGTGGCATTTCCGATTTCAGATGTAGTGACAGCAAACGAGGGAAGAGGTTCTGGACAGATGGTTCCCAATCGGGTCCCTGCCTCGGGCTGTCAGGGCTAGCAAAGCGCCCTCCCCTCCATTCCTCTTGTGTGTGGGATGCAGGCAGGTCCCCCGCACACTCTCCTCACCATCCCCCTCCAGCCCTTTGGCCCTGCCTGGGTGACCTGCATGAGCTCAGCTTCCCAGCAGCCCTGCGGAGGAGTCAGCCAGGGCAGAGGCCGTCTCTGCCCTCTCGCTGCTTGGCAGTGCCAAGGGAGGCGGGGCTGCAGCGGGGTTGGGGGGAGCTTCCCAGCCACCAGGCCTCCGGTCCTATCCCCCAACTCAGGCGCCCCCTGGGGTTTGCTGCAAAAGAGGAGGCTGAGACAGGTGGTGCAGGGCTGGGGCGCGCTGGTCAGGCCCGTCCCTGTTGCTGCAGCCTTGTTGAGCTGCCATTAACAAGTGGCCGGAGGTTGCCGTGTCTCCATGGAGACCAGACAGTCAGTGCAGCTCCTCCGGGGTGAGGGCCGTGATTAGTGAGTGTCAGCTTTGCCAGCCCTGCTCTTCCCACCGCCCTCCGCTGGGCTCAGAGACAACAGGCCTGAACAGGGGTGGTGAAGGACAGGGAGGGGGCTCTGGGCTCCCACAGGCAGGGGGCTCCCAAGCCAGGCCCCAGGTGCTATGTCTTTGTCTCCCCCTGTGGCTCCTCAATCCCCCCTGCCTTCCCTCCTGATCCATCTTCCACTCAGCCCCCAGGGCGAGCTTTCTAAAACACAAGCTGAATCTGACACTGCCTTCCTTAAGAACTTTCCATGGCTCCCCAGTCCCTTGAGGCTAAGAGTCAAATTCCTTATCAAGGCATTCAAATCCTTCCTTCCTTCCTTCCTTCCCACATTCATACAGCAGGTATACACAGTCAATAAAGCAAGCAAGGTCCCTGACTTGAAGGAACTTCCAAATTAGTGAGGAAGACACACTGTAAGTAAAATACAAATCAACAGCTGCCCGACTGCAATCACTAGGAGGGCTGGGAAGGAAATGCAGAGTGTATTGGTAGAGAATAATTTTTTAAAAAAGAGTATTTGCTCTCTTTCTCTTGTTTTTATTTATTGATTTTAGGGAAGGGGAGAGAGAAACATCACTTTGTTGTTCCACTTATTTATGCATATTCATTGGTTGCTTCTCCTACGTTCCCTGACCAGGGATCCAACCCACAACCTTGGCTTCTCAGGACAACGCTCTAACCCACTGAGCTACCCAGCCAGGGCGGTAGAGAACAATTTGTAGGGGGTCAGCCTACCAAGGCGGTCCGCATGGCTTCTCTGAGGGGGCCACACTTTGGCAGAGTCGTGGACATTGATGGGGACCCACTCTGGGGAGACAGAGAAGTGGAGCATTCCAAGAGCAGCCTGCGCCAGGCCCCGTCTCCAGCCCTGGCCTGCTCCTCCTGCCCGCCTCCACCCGCACCCATGTTTCCCATCTTGATTAAAGGCATCAGGGCTTATCCAAGGGAGACGCCTCTGAGTTTTCACCAGCTCTTTCTTTTCCCCTGGGCTCAGCTCTCATCCATCGTGTGTCCTGTCAGTTCTCTCCCCATCTCTCTCTCCTCATTGCCACTGCAGACCCCACCATTTGCACTCCGGCTATCACCCCCCCTCTAACGGGTTTACCCATTCACTTCTGGCTCATGCACGCATCTGGTCAGGGGGGTGAGTGTCCTCCATGTGCTGTGCACTCTGCTGGGACCTTTGGACACGGCAATGAGCGGGACCACACAGTCCCTGCTCTGGTTAGAGTCATTCAGGAGATGGGCACGTCCACAAGTGCTGAGGGGAGGAGGAGGAGGAGGAGGAGGAGGAGGAGGAGGAGGAGGAGGAGGAGGAGCCTAGAGGAGCTTCCAGGAGAAAGTGTGGTGAACAGAGACCTGAAGGAGGGTGAGAAAGTGGCTGGACAAAGGGAGAGGAAAGACATCCCTCGTCCAGGAAAGAGCCTGTGGATGGGCGGGACGTAAGAGAGGTCAGAGCCTGGCCTGTAGGCTGGGGGGGAGCCACTGGGGGACTTCAAGCCACAGGGAGCATGCTCAGATCTGCTCCCCGACACGCAGTCACTCCCCTTCCGGTTCACTCTCCACACTACAGTTAGAATCATCTTTCTAAAACAGGCACAATCCTGTCCCTGCCCAACTCTGAACGTCCTGCTCTGTCCCCAGGCCTCTAAAGTCTAAACTCGGCAGCCAGGCACTTGAGGCCTTGAAACCGCCTTTCCAGCCTCATTTCCTATCACGCCTCCCAGCTGACGCTGCTCAGCCACACCCAGACAGGTCATATCCTTCCACATCGCTGGGCCTTTGTCCATGCAGTACAGCGGCTCTCAACCTGTGGGTCGCGGCCCCTTTGGGGGTCAACGACCCTTTCACAGGGGTCGCCTAAGACCATCGGAAAACACATATATAATTACATATTGTTTTTGTGACTAATCACTATGCTTTAATTATGTTCAATTTGTAACAATGAAAATACATCCTGCATATCAGATATTTACATGACGATTCATAACAGTAGCAAAATTACAGTTATGAAGGAGCAACGAAAATAATTTTATGGTTGGGGGTCACCACCACATGAGGAACTGTATTAAAGGGTCACAGCATCAGGAAGGTTGAGAACCACTGATGTAGTACATTCCTCCTGGAATGGCCTCCCCGCTTCCCCAGGTGAATTCTTCATCCCTCAGGGTCTGACATAGCTGTCCCCTTCTCCAAGAAGGATCTGACCCTGTTCAGTCTACGCCCTTCATTACAGGTAGTTAACACTCATGGAATGCTTCTTCCTATGTGCTAGACTTTATGGAAGAGTTTTGTTTTTTTTTTAAATATATATTTTATTGATTTTTTACAGAGAGGAAGGGAGAGGAATAGAGAGTTAGAAACATCGATGAGAGAGAAACATCGATCAGCTGCCTCTTGCACACCTCCTACTGGGGATGTGCCCGCAGCCAAGGTACATGCCCTTGACCGGAATCGAACCCGGGACCCTTCAGTCCACAGGCCAACGCTCTATCCACTGAGCCAAACCGGTTAGGGCTAAGGAAGAGTTTTATGCTCGCGACAGTATGTGATCCTCATGGCTACATGTAAAAAAGTATCTTACCATCATCCCCATTTCACACAGGTGAAACCCAGGCCCCGAAAGGTTAAGTGACTGGCCCGGTTTCCAAAGGTAGTAAGTGTGATTCATCTAGGGTCCCCAGAGCCTAGCCCAGAGCTCTACACACGGGAGGGGGGAGCACATGTGTGTAGGATGAATAAATAACTTTAGCTAGAACACTGCTAGAGGGTTGTGGGATGGGCTCACAGAAGGTTCCTGAGGGTAAACTAAGCCCCTCTATCTTGAGTGGATCTGGTTATCCTCCTGGGATAGACACCATGCCCAGCCAGCCCCTGACTCCTGCCCCAGCCCCAACAAGGATCTGCTGGTGACCGTTCCTCGGCTAGCAGCCCCTTCAGGATCAGATCCAGCTTCCACTACCAGCTGTGTGACCTCAAGCAAGTGACTTTACCTCTCTGAGTCTGTTTCTTCATATTCTAAATAGGCGGAATAGTGCCTGCTCTCCAGGTTTGCTGGGAAGAGAATGGATGACAGCCATTCTGACTTTCTCCCAAGTGTTTACCGTGTGCTATGCTGGGCTTTGCCATTTACTCTTAATTAGTTTGGCCCTGAGGCCCAGGCACCCAGGGAGGAAGGAGCCCCTGCGTTTCAGAGGGCCCACTCTAGCCCAGCTGTGTTAGGCTCTTCTTCACCGAGTGAGAAGTCAGATAAACCAAGAGGCCATGCACATGAGAGCACACCCCTAGCCCCTTCTAGACCACCTCTGGGTACCCCGATCCTAGAGTCCCTTCAGGTAGCTTCAAGGGCCTGAATGGGCCGTCGCCTAGTCTAGACCCCACTATCAGGGTGGATTCCTAGGCCTGAGAGGTGGCCAGGGGGCCGCTCTGTTCTGGGGACGGGTAACTAGAGCTTGAACATGCAGATGGTGGGCCAGGGAGGGGATGGGCGAGGAGAAGGGCCTCCGAGAAGGGCCTCCGATGTACCCTTATTAGAGACCAGCTTGCCCTTACGAGTCGTCACACATGCCCTTGAAGGCAGGAATTAGCAGTATTTCCGAGATGACGAAACCGAGGCTCAGACTAGAGGAGCGACTCCAAACTTGTTCATTTTACTGCCTCTGAAGTGGCAGTGCTCCATAGTCACATACTTCACATCTATTATCTCATTTAATCCCCACAACAACCCCATGATATAAGTAATGTTATCCCACTTTACAGATGAGGAAACTGAGGCACAGAAGGGTTAAGGGACTGACCTAAGCTCACACAGCTCATAAATGGCAGATCTGGGAGTGGGACCTTGGCAGTTATGCTCTTAACTATAAGCTCTGCTGTGTTTTCCCGTTATCATAGTTATAACTCAGTTTCTTAGTTTGGCTGGCCACCACTCTGCCTCAGTCACCTGCCTAAGGAATGGCATACAGGATAGGGGCTCTGAGTGCCCCTAGTTGTAAAGCCAGGAAGAGGCCGAAAAGTGAGCCAAGCCGGAGGGAGGGTCCTATGGAGGGAGCTTCGGGGACTGGAGCTTGACTCTGCTCCGCATCCTCTGCAGCCCAGCAGAGCCAGGCAGGGCCCCGGGGGCTGCTCAGAGAGGCCCCTCTGGCCTGAGCTCACAACCCTGCCCTGCTTCCCAGCCTGTGGCCTGAGAAGATGGTGCTTTCCCAGGGCCAAAGCAGAGGCGGCCCCCAGCCCCCCCTTAAAGCCCAGCTGTGGGGCGGCTGCCCAAGCTCCCACCAGCCCCTCCTCTTCTACTCCCTGGCCAAGTTGCTGCTCTGTGGTCACCTGGACCCAATTTCCTCCTTCCTGCCTCCTCCCCTCTCTGGGAAGCGCCCTAGGCTGCCCTGCCAATTTCCACAGGCTTCTCCCCCAGGAAGCCATGTCTGTCTCACCCCGCCCCGCCCCCCAACCCCAGGTCTCCTACCCCTATTTGGAACTCCAGCCGCTCTCCCTTCAGCCCCACACACAGAATCATTTGGACCATCCGCCCATTTTCCATTTGGTTCCTGGCTGAACATTGGGTCCCTCTAGCCAGACTTCGAGTTCCCTGCCCCAGGGCGGTGATCACATCCTGTGCTTCCCTCTCCCCCGACAGTGCCTGGCAGGGAGGAGCCCGGAGCCAGAGTTGCCCCTGCTGCAGGAACTGAACCTCCATGCTCAGAGGCCCGGGGCCAGCATCACTGTTCTTCAAGTGTGTGAGGTCAACCTACGCCTCATTTTAGGTGAAGAGATCCAGGGAGCCCAGGGAAGGGAAGAGATTGGCCCAAGGTCACCCAGAGGTCAGGCCAAGACTCAAACCCAGGCCTTCTGATGCTAAGGCTCGGGCTTCTGACATACGACCTCATCAAGTTTCTAACCCTCCCAGGCCCTCATCTTCAGGGAGGAGGCCCAAAGAGTCCCTGACGACATATTTTCATAACCCAGGGGGGCAGTTTTGCCCCAAATGCCAGAACTGGAAAAGCTCCAAAGAGATTATTGGTCCAACCTGCCTCCGTCCACCTCCATTTCATAGGCAGAGACCTAGAAAGCAGGAGTGACCTCTTCAAGATCACACTGAGCTGGAGCTGGAGCTGAGCTATTAGATTCCATGTCCAGTTCTTTGAAGAAGAATTAAGCATCACCAACTAATTCGTTCATTCCACAAAGATTTCTTTTTTGAGAGCTGAGTGCTAAAAAAGGGTTAAAAAAGAAAAAGAAAAAGACCGTTATAGCTGGCAAGAACATGAGGGGGCTTCTAGGTATAGGAAATGTGCAGCATCAGAATGTTCTATGTCTGAATCTGGGTACCATTACATAGTGTGTGCAGTTTGTGAAAATTCACCAAGCTATATGTTTTGATATATTTCAGTGAAAGGCTTTTTAAAAGACAGTCACAAGCATTGAGCTCACAGAGCGACAGTACACTCGAGGAGATGACATACTAAACAAGTAATTACACAAATAATTATTTAATTACGAGTGTAACAAATGCTACAATAGAGGGTGCTATGGGCTGTGGCGTAGGAGGACCGGATCTCGTGCAGGAGTAGTCACGGAGGGCTTCTCAAAGGAGGTGAGCAGGATTGTAAAGAAGAAGTAGGAAGTAACAGAGTGGGAATGAGTCTCAGTCCCTACCTCGAACCACACAAGAATTAATTCAACATGAATCGTGGACCTAAGTGTGAAAGCTATCACTACAAAGCCACTAGAAGAAAATATATGGAAATAGTTCCATGACCTTGGGACAGGCAAGGATTTCTTAGGCATCAAACGCACTAAACATAAAACAAAATTGTCAGGGAATAGTGAGCAGCAGCCAAGACAGAGAAAACAGTATGTGTGAAGGCCCAGAGGAAAGAAGGGGCAAGGTTTGTTGGAAGAACTGAGAAAAGGCCAGAAGAAATGAAGCGAAGGCAGCGGGAGCGTGAAGTGAGAGAAAGTCCAAGAAGTACACAGGGCCAGACCATCCGGGGCTTCGTGGGCTGGGTTAGAAGTTAGGGCTTTATCCTGAGGAGAAGAGGCAAACAGAGAAGGGTTTTAAATTAGGGGAGTGGCAGGAGCAGCAATGGAAGCAGCAGTTGGGGAAAGGGTGACCTTAATCTAGGTTTGCAAAATTGAGTATTGCCTTCTTTGGTGTACGCCAGGAATGCAAGGTGTTGCCTACACAGAAAGGAGAATAAAAGGAAACACTACCCTTTCTCCCTGCTCAGCAACCGGACAGGACAGGCTTGGATTCTGCTTCCTTGCAAATCAAGAAGTAGCTTTACAACTTGAAAAGTCTCTTAATCCATGTGCTGGGATGAGGCAGGGCATTGCAGGTGGGGACTTGGGCTGCCAGGCCCAACCCTGGCCTCAGAGGAGCTGGAGTCTGCCAGCTCCCACCCACACCCCCAGCTCTGGCTAGAGCCCCACCTCATCCCTGTCCAACACCTCGACCCCCGCATCCCCTCTCCCCTCTTTCTCACTCCCTTGGAGGATGGAAGAGTCTCTGCCACGAAGAAAGAGCCCAGAGGTCAGGAGTTTCCTCCATCCACTCATACACAAACCAATGTGCCCCGAGCCAGAGCTGAAGTAGGACCTGAGCAGTCAAGTACCAGTAGAGTCCAGCTATCTCATCACTCGGGTCTCCTCCCTGCAGGTACTCAAGAAAGGCACTAAGAGTGGTGACTTCATTCAATTCAACCAACATTTATTGAGTACCTGCTGTATGCCAGGCTCTGTGCTGGAGTTGAGAAGAGCACTATAGCCCTAGCTGGTTCAGTTCAGCGGCTACAGCATTGGCCTGTGGACTGCAGGGTCCTGGGTTCAATTCCTGTCAAGAGCACATACCTCAGTTGCAAGCTTGATCCCTAGCCCTGGTCAGGGCACGTGCGGGAGACAAGCACTTGATGTGTGTCTCTCACATTGATGTTTCTCTCTCCCTCTCTCTGAAAGAAAGAAAGAAAGAAAGAAAGAAAGAAAGAAAGAAAGAAAGAAAGAAAGAAAGAAAGATTCCTACTCTCAGGGAATTCTTGGGGTAATGGGAGAAAGAGTGCACATTACAAGTGCTTTATAGAGGTGCAAAGTGCAAGCGAGTATAGAGAGTGAGGCTGATTTCATTTGGGGAAAAGAGTGTGAATATCAAGGAAAATTTCTACCAAGAGATGACATTTGAGTTGGGTAATAAAAAATTACCCAACAGTAAGAAATGCCCTTGGTGGCAGAGGAAAGTATAAGAACTATAGTGACTGTTCAGAGTCTCAGGTACTGTGCTCAGCACCTTATGTATTCATTTCATCCCTACAACGATGCTAGGAGGTAGGTATTATAATTATGCCCATTTTCCAGGTGTGGTAACTGAGGCTTAGAGAAGGGAATTGATATGTTTACAAACACTCACAGCAGGTAAATGGTGGAACAGAATGGAGAACTAGGTCTCCCTGCTTCCATGCTCTTAACTTCTACTATATACTAGTCTAGAGGCCTGGGCAAAGGACACGTGGAGGAGAGGGGCAGGAGGTGAGGCTGGAAGGGTGGAGGTAGGGGTTGGGTGGTGGAAGTCTTGATGAGGAGTGTGGGCTTTATCCAGAGAATGATGGGGAGCCACGGAAAGTTCGTTAGTGAGGAAAAAGGTAAAGAGGGTTGGCACCCCAATTAGTTTCCTGTTTTTAGAGGCTCACTTTGAAGGACATTATAGACAGAGAAACCTGTGTAGGAGTTGCTGCAAAAAATCCAAGAAAATGATAGGGATTGAGGGATGAAGAGGAGATCCACTGGGGAGAAACTATGCAGAATCTGGGGAGTGATTGGCTCTGGCCGATGAAGTAGGAGTCAAAGATGATGTCCCAGAGTTTTGGCCTATGTGCTCCAGAAAGAAGCCCAATAATTGGTCTTTAACAATAGAGTGGTCCCTCCTTATCTGTGGGCGATGTCCAAGTCCCCCCGTGGATGCCTGAAACCACAGATTAGTACCAAACCTTATATAGACTATGTTTTTTCCCCTATACATACATACCTATAATAAAGTTTAATTTATAAATTAGGCACAGTAAGACGTTAACAATAATAATAAATTGAACAATTATGCCTGACAGGTGTGGCTCAGTGGTTGAGTGCCAACCCATGAACCCAGAGGTCACTGGTACAATTCCTGGTCAGGGCACATGCCCGTGTTGTAGGCTCAACCCCCAGTAGGGGGCGTGCAGGAGGCAGCCAATCGATGTTTCTCACTGATGTTTCCATCTCTATCCTTCTCCTTTCCTCTCTCTCTAAAATCAATTTTTAAAAAGTAGAATTATAACAACGTGCTCTAGTAAAAGTTATGTGAACGTGGTTTCTCTCTCAAAACATCTTATTGTACTATACTCACCTTCTCTCTTCAAGGAAGCACTTTAAGCTTCTTCTTGGCATGTCCAATTGCCACCATCACTACTCTTTTGCTTTGGGCCATTATGAAGTAAAACACAAGCCCTGTGCTACAGTGATAGCTGATCTGAGTGATAGCTGAGGTGGCTCCTACGTGACTAACAAGGTACAGGGAGTGTGTACAGCGTGGATACCTGCACCGGGGAAGGACAGAGTGGGTGGTGCGTTGTTGAAAACATATGAATTGTTTATTTCTGAAACTTTCTATTTCATGTTCTCAGACCTCAGCTGACCGCAAGTAACTGAAACTGCAGAAAGCGAAAAGGCAGATAACGGGGACTACTGTAGTCTGTCAGGCACTCGCTCCCCTCACCGTGGCTCAGCTCCGCACACGGTCCCGTAAAACTCCCTCCTGGAAGGCGCTTTATTCTTCTCCAAATACTCCTGTGTACTCATTACCTGTTTATGTATTCATCACCTACTGTTTGTAAATGGAGCACTTACTGTATACCAGATGTTTTGGGAGCTGGGAATAGGCAGGAACAAGCTGACTTATTAGTGGGGTAATGGTTATAGCTTGGGGTCTGGATTTGAATCCTGGTTCTGCAACTTCTTTGTGCTAAGTCCTGGCTCAGCCTCCAGCGTGCTGTGACCTCAGGTGACGTACGGAACCTCTCCTTGCCTCAGTTTCCTCATCTGTAAGATGGGGAAACTAACAGTACCGGCCAAACGGATTTAGTGGGTTAGTTAATACCTGTAGTCTCTGGAACCGCGGAAGCATTCAGTCAGTGTCAGCTATTATTATTACAGGGTTCACATTTAGTGGGGAGACAGATCCAATTACACAATTAATTATTTAATTATCGCCGTGATTAATACCATTAATACCCAGAAGCAGCACAGGCTGGAGGTGGGGGGAGGCTCCCCAGAGCAGGGGATGGTTCTGCTGAGCTGAGGGGAGTGAGCAGGGGCTGGCCAGGTGAGGCATGAGGTGGGGAGGGGCGTTGGCGGCAGAGCGGTCTCTGAGTAGGCAACCCCTCAGCTGAGAAGAATGCATTTCTGTAACCTCGCCTCTTTGGAAAACAACGCTGAGAAGTAAGTCAGGCAAATACTCTGTCCCCATTTTCCAGAAAGGGCACTGAGATCCAGAGAGGAACAGCTAAGTCATTGGCTGGTCAATGACCCCACCTCCTGGTAGATTCTCTGCCCCCACTGATCCAAGGGGCTGGAGGGGACAGGCCTGAGAAGAGGCCTTTGTCCCTTTGCCCGCTGGGGTGGGAGCAGCAAGAGCTGAAGCCGCAGCTGGCCACCAGCAGCTGTGGCGGCCAGAACTGCATTCCTTCCCCTGCCAGCAGAGCAAGCCCAGGCTCATGTCAGGGACTGGAACGGTTCTTTTTGTCTTAAAAAAAAAAAAAAAAAAAAGGCACTTTAGTCAACATTAAGCTTTCAAACAGACACAGCTCCTAACTGTCCTCCCTCCGCCTGGGTCTCTCCAACTCCCCAGGGTAAACCCCCAAGCAGCCAAGTTTCTGGGAAAGGGAATGAGGCCTGGACTTGGAGCCCAAGGGCTTCGTGATGAGTCCTGGCTCAGCTTCCAATTTGCTGTGTGACCTTGGGCAGGTCACCAGCCCTCTCTGGGCCTGAGTGTCCTCTGCAAAACCGGGAAGGGAGGGTTGGATGACATCAGGCGGGGTGGGGAGCACAACAACCGGCTCCAGCCAGCTGTAGCAGCTTTACTGCCCTTCAAGTTTGAGGCATTGGGGCCTCAGGGGTCCGGAAGCTGGGGACAGGCAGCCTTTCATCTCTGCTGGCCCAGGGTCGCTGCAGGTTGGCAGGCCCCACATCCCGAGATCGCGTTTCAGGCTTGAAGGGGCCTTCCTGTGACCTCAGCTGGCCAGCCCTGCCCCTGCCCCCCCTCCTCCCCATTCTCACCAGAGGAAAGCAGGCAGCATCCCGCCCAAGGTCACCAGCCAGCAAGTGGCTGTCCTTCGGCCTGCCCTTCCCTCCCACCCAAGGCAGCCCCCACCGGACTCCCTCTGTAAAGCCTCAGGTCTCCTGGGCCATTAGGAATCTGCCAGGCAAGGCGTGGTCTTTTTCCTCTCTCTTGTTTCTTGGCTTGTTTTCCCGGTTCTCCAACAGCCGCCTCCTGCAAAAGCCTCCGGGTGCGTGTGCAGGAACATTTTTCTTGAGAGAGAGAGAGAGAGAGAGAGAGAGAGAGAGAGAGAGAGAGAGAGAAATGCAGCCATATTTTGGGTAAAAAAGCAACCAGCTCCTTAATCCTTCCCTGTAACCTCTGATTCCTTGACTGGGTTGGCTCCAGCCACTGGGAAGGAAGGCCCCGCTGGGGTGAGAGGTCTGGGCTTGTGTCCCGGCCCACCCCATCCTCACCCGCCTCAGCTCTCCTTCCGAGTTTGGTCTGATTTCTAGAGCCAGAGCACAAGCTGCAGGGCTCAGCAGGGCTGAGAAAGCATGGGCGGGCTGAAGCGGGTGGCTGGGGCCTCTGCCCCTCTGCCCACTTGGCCGCCTTCTATGGAGGTCACGAGATCAGGACTCGCCCCTAATCGATCGCCTCCACTCCCGCTCTCATTCCTTTATTCTCTCGTATGGATCCTTGGTCTCCCCACTGCAAGTTCCCCGAGCGCCGTCTCCCATTTTGCCGCCTCGTTGTCCAGCATGGGCTTCCGGTTCTCTCTGTGGAAGTCATGCACTTTCACACTCCAGACCTTTATCCGCTCAGACACCTCTGTAGGTGTGGAGCTCGGTGTCCCTGCACGTCTTGCTCTGTCTGCACAACCCTTAATGATCTGTTGCAGCCCCAGCGCCTGGGTGGGTGCTTGAGACACAGTAGGTACATGGTCTCTTGAATGAATGAATTCAAACCATAAATAAGTCTCTAGAAATATTCAGAGTGATCTCACAAAAAGGACATTTGATTATGACAAATCCCCGTTAAAAGTGCCTTCCCAGCACCCTGAGAATCTAGTCCAGTTCTCCTTCCCACCACTTTTACCCACCAGCTCCATCTAAAGGTTTCCTCCCTCCCCACCAAGTTTTCTCTTGCCTCTGGGCCTTTGCAGGTGAAACTCCTAGTGCCTGCCACACCCTTCTCCACCTCTCACCTGCTTGACTCCCTCTGGCCTATCACCCTGTTGGATTACCCAGTGAGCAGAGCAGCCATGTGCTTAGGCACCAGCAAAGCAGGGGCACTAAAAACATTATTTTCAGCCCGGCCAGCATGGCTCAGTGGTTGAGGTCAACCTATGAACCAGGAGGTCACAGTTCAATTCTGATAAAAAAAAAAATATATTTTTTAAACAACAAACAACATCTTCTAAAAATAATTTGATGTTTCATAATTTTTTTTAAAAAAAATATTTTTTTATTGATTTCAGAGAGGAAGAGAGAGATAGAAACATCAATAATGAGAGAGACTCATCGATCAGCTGCCTCCTGCATGCCCCCCACTGGGGATCAAGCCTGAAACCCAGGCATGTGCCCTTGATCAGAATCAAACCCGGGACCCTTCAGTCCGCAGGCCGACACACTATCCACCAAGCCAAACCAGCTAGGGCTCCTATTCTTATTTTATAGTTAGTATTGTTTTTATGTTGAGTTTATATATGGGCTGGGCTGGCAGTAGGTGACATAATCCAGCTCTGATCTTTAAGTCTCAGCCTAGACATCGAATACTCCTCCAGGAAGCCTTCACTGAACCCATTTAGGTCTCTTTTTGGTAGTCCCAAAGCTTCTCTGGATGCTTCTTTAATATGAATATTTTTACCCCCACAACAAATCTGTAAGTTCTCTGAGGGTCCAGTTAATATCTTTCCACCTCTATACCTGCAGCACCCAGTTTAGGGCCTGGCTCTCTAGCCTTAATTTATTCAATCCCTTTCGCAGGATCTGCACTATGCATCATATTCTATGTTCCCATTTCATAACTCTGTTTGAGGAACTCCTACTCATTCTTCAAGACCCCACTCAAATGACCCCTCCTCTGTAAGCCTGCCCCAACCCCCAGTTAAGGTCTATGCTTCTGTGAGCTCACAGCTCCTGCTGAATTGGCATCTCCCGCTTTAAAATTTTTAAAAAATTTTTTTTATTGATTTGAAAGAGAGAGACATCGATGTGTTGTTCCACTCATTTATGCATTCACTGGTTGCTTCTTTAGGTGCCCTGACTGGGAACTGAACCCACAACAATGGCATATCGGGACGGTGCTCTAACCAACTGAGCTACCCAGCCAGGGCTGGTGTCTCCCTCTTTTTTTGTAATTTTTATGTATGTGTCTTCTCCTTCAACAGATTGGGAGCCACTGGCAGGCAGAGACTGGGTGGACTGACCCTTGGGTCCCCAGTGCCCTGCATAGGCCTGGCCAAAGCAGATAGCAATATATGCTTGTTAAATGAATAGACTAAGAGATGTCACAAAAGAGGGAAAATTTAGGCAGGATTTTGAAGGTAGGAGGAAAGAGAATAACATGTACTTACTAAGGGGATAGAGTCAGTATAGATAAGAACAAATAATCCTATATAATAAAAGGCTAATATGCAAATAGACCGAATGGCAGAACAACCAAAACAACCCAACAACCCAACAACCAGTTGCTATGATGTGTGCTCACCACCAGGGGGTGTGCGTTGAACATAGCAGGTGCTGGTTGCAGCGGGATGGTGAAGCAGGTGAGCAAGGGCGCCAGACCAAGGCGGGGCGCTGGTTGCTGTCACTGGGGTAAGCCTCTGGTGGTTACTGAAAATTCTTTGCTCCTGTGCACCATGGTTCCACCCAGTGCTCGCACCCACTGCCAGTGCCAGCTCTGCGGGCAGCCGGTGCTGGAGCCACCACTCGCATCCGCTGCCAGTGCCCAGTGCCAGTCCCAATCACTCAGCAGTGCAGGTGGCTGCCGGCTTGATTGCCCCTGGGGGCTTCTCCACCTCCCCCTGCTCCTGAGGGGCGCTCGAGGCAGCAGCCGCCACTCGCACCTGCTGATGGAACCGGCACCACTCACACCCACTGCTGGCGCCAACCCCAATTGCTCTGCGCTGTCAGCGGGTGGGAGTGGCAGCGGGAGTGGGGCTGCCAGCCTACAGGGACTGGGAGGGGCCATGGTGGGAGGGGCCGGGTGGGGGCATGGAGGATGGGCCGAGACCCACCCCTGTGCCTACCGCAGCCTCTCGGCCCACAGTTCCTTACAAGGTGTACAAATTTGTGCACTGGGCCCCTAGTATTAAGAATAATAATGGCCAACTATCACTGAGCACACCATTGTGAAGTGGGTGAGAACAGAGATTATGTTCTGCCTCTTACTGGCTGTGTGACCTTGGGCAAATTATCTAATGTTTCTGTGCCTCCATTTCCTCATCTGTAAAATGGAGGTAGTAATGGTATCTACCTTATCAGGAATTAAAGAAGCTAATATGTGCAAGGTGCTGAGAACTGTGCCAGGCGCACCTGGGCATGGTGTGCCTTTGCTGTCATTGCTGTATCTCCATTGCTGAGCACTTTGGTTGTGCCAGGCACTTTCATCTGGCATCTCTGTCCTCACAGCAGCCTGAAAGGCAGGGATTGTTGTGTCCTTTCACAAAGAAATGTGGTGTAAGCAGGCCACTCACTGGGTAAGTGGCAGAAATGGGATTTGAACCCTGGTCTCTCAGGCCTGCCGCCCACCAATGTTCCTTGACTGTGGCACCTGCCTGCAGGAGGAGGGGGAGGAAGAGAAGATGGCGCAGTGGGAAGGCAGGGAGGCTTCACTGAGCTGGGGCCTCGGGAGCAGAGCAGCAGGCGCTTTTTCTAGAGCTTTCATTTCCGTCTGCCTCTTCCGAGCAGGTGAAAAACCCCACAGAGGGCTCTTCGCTGAGCTCTCCCCCTCCCCCGCCCCCTCCCAGCGCTGCCTCGTCCCCAGGCTGGGAGGGGGAGGTCAGGCACGCAGCGTGGGGTGTGCAAGGGAGGGGAGTGAGGAGGTGGGGGAGCATCATTCCAGATCCTTTCCCTCCGGCATCCGCCTCGGCCCCATCAAAGGCACTCCAGGAGGAGAGAGCATTCCAGGTGGAAGGAATGGCAAACGCAAAGGCTGAGGATTAAGGATGTGGAGGCGGAGAAAGCCTTGGAGCTTGGCTGGAACTGAGGATGGGGCCCCCTGGGATTGCTCAGTGGAGAAGAACTTGTTTGACGAGGGGGGGGGGGAGAGAGAGAGAGAGAGAGAGAGAGAGAGAGAGAGAGAGAGAGAGAGAGAGAGATACCAGCTGAGCTGAGAATTCTGCCAGAGGTAGGGTAGTTAGTGGCTGGAAACCATTCTAGACTCTGAGCACAGAGCTCTCTACTGTCTTCCCCTCAGAGACGGGGTGGCATGGAGGGGCCAGGGGGATTCTTTTTTGGTCTCTTCCCCTAGAATCCCCTTAGCAGGCTTCGCTCTGCCAGCTCTGTACCAGCCACTGACTCATGACTTCTTATGCAGTTTCATGGTTTCTTCCCAGCTCTGCAAGATCAGCAGTATTCGCTCCATTTCGTAGATGAGGAAACTGAGGCTCAGCCAGGTCACATAACTTGCCCAAAGTCACACAGAGAGTAAAAGGCAGCTCTTGGACTCGAACCCGGGACTGTTCTTCAGAGAAGGCTATTTCGCCTGTTATACTGGTTTGGGCTGCGTTCCCAGAGTGCTTGCCATCCCCATAGCAACCAGGAGAGGAACTCTGGTGCTGAGAGCACGTTATGGTTTATGCAGGCCTTGTTTTTTCTGCTCCTCACAACTGCCCCAGAGGCAGGGCTGCTATTGTCCCTATTTCATAGGTGAGGAAACTGAGGCTCAGAGAGGGGGTGTGCCTTGGTCAAGATCACAGACCCATGAAGTGGCACAGCTGAGACTCAGACCCCGTTCTGGTGACTCTAAGTATCTTTTATACCCCTGGCAGAGGAAGAGGGTCTGTTTCCTGCTCTTATCAGCCTCAGCGGACAAGGAATAGACCTGGGTTACTTTCTAGAATTGATGGGAAAGGAATGCGGGTTGGCCTTGGGAACCTGGGGACTTGCTACTAATAGGGAATAATTTTGTTTGTTTGTAAATCCTCACCCGAGGATATTTTTCCATTGATTTTTAGAGAGAGTGGAAGGGAGGGGGAGAAACAGAGAGAGAGAGAGAAACATCAATGAGAGAGACACAGCGATTGGTTGCCTCTTGCATGTGCCCAGATCAGGGCTGGGGATTGAGCCTGCAACCGAGATATGTGCCCTTGACTGGAATAAAATCTAAGCCTACACTCTGTCCACTGCACCAAAGCAGCTAGGGGGCAGTGAATCATTTTATCCGTCTAACTCCAGGTGATAACTCTGATTCTTTGAATAGAAGAGGGAGGGCTTGCCCTCAAGAACAGCAACCCCCCCCCCAAATCAAGGTTTGATTTAAATTCCAGCTGTGCTGTTTCCTGGCTGGGGAGCTTTCCGGCAAGTCACTTAACCTCTCTGGGTTTCCTTTGTCTCATTTGTAAAATGATGATAATAATAGGACCTGACTTGCAGGACTGGCTATGCAGATTTATTTATTTGTTTTATAATGTTTGTTTTTTAAAAAATTGAATTTAAAGAGGAAGGGAGAGAGAAACATCAATCGGCTGCCTCCCGCATGCCTCCTGCCAGGGATTGAGCCTGCGACCTGGTCATGTGTGGGACTAGAAGTCAACCAAACAGATAACCTCTAGGTGCATGGGATGATGCTCAACCAACTGAACCACACCAGCTAGGGCATGGCTAATGCACAGGTAGCACTTAACACATAGCTGGCACATAGTAAATAGTCAACATCAGTGCTTATTATTACCACCATTAAAATGACAGCATTACCCCCTCTGAAAGCAACTTGTCTATCTTTATTGTCTAAAAGCAGAAACTACCTAGGCTCCTATTGCCAGACAACCTTCAAGCAAAGTCCCAGAGTCTTATCTAGTATAGGCAGTAACTGCTGATATCAATAATAATAATAATTATTAAAAATTAACATTCAGCCCAGCTGGCGTGGCTCAGTGGTTGAGCGTCGATCTATGAACCAGGAGGTCACAGTTTGATTCCGGTCAGGGCATATGCCCAGGTTGTGGGCTCGATCCCGTGCGGGGCCTGCAGGAGGCAGCCAATCAATTATTCTCTCTCATCACTGATGTTTCTCTCTCTCTCTCTCTTTCTTCCTCCCTGAAATCAATACAAACATTTTTAAAAATTTAACATTGAACAACTGCTTACTATGTGTCGATCACTGTGCTAAGTGCTTCACGTTTATTCTTATTTAATCCTCACAGCTCTGGGAAATAGAAACAATTATGATCTCCATTTTATGGATAAGGAAACTGAGACTCAGATAGGTGACATCACTTGCCCAACATCACTCTGCTAGCAAGTGGTATAACTGTGATTTGAACCCAGGTTTTTTTTGTTTTGTTTTGTTTTTCAATCCTCATCCAAGGATATGCTTGTTGATTTTAGAACGTGGGGGAAAGATAAACATCAATGTGAGAGAGAACAACAATTGGTTGACTTCCATTTGTGCTACAACCGGGGATTGACCCCACAAGCTAGGTATGTGCCCTTACTGGGAATTGAACCTGCAACATTTAGGTATATGGGATGGCGTGCTAACCAACTGAGCCACACTGGCCATGGCTGAACCCAAGTTTGCATGGCTCCAAAGTCCTCTATGACAATTAAGGTCAGATGACAACTTGCCCAGTGTATAGCCTCTCGCACCAGCTTTCTCCCAAATGCACCTATCTGCGGGATCTGTTGCCGCAGGTTTACCTCCCTTTATGCTGGAAAAACCAAGCACCATTTTACGGAGTGCCCTCAGGTGCCAGAATGCTTTGTACACATTTCCATGTTGAATCCTCACCTCCACCTTATGGCTCCCTATTATTATCCCCATTTTTTCAGAAGAGTAGCTGAGGCACAGAGAGGTGTAGTGACTGCTCAAGGTCACACAGTCTAAAATAAGTCGCAGAGCCAAATTCAAATCCAGATGGGTTGGCCTCAGAGCTTGCATTCTTTCAGGAACTACCAGAAAAATACAGATGCCCTTGGAGAATAGCCCACTTTCAAAGCTAGGTTCCCTTCCCTGCACGTTTGTTTAGGCCCCAGTGAGCTCTGTCCTCCCTTCCCATTGCCACTATCTCTATTGGCCCAGACGTCTTCCACACCCTCTCCCTAGGCCTGCAACACTTCTCTCAACTACCTGCTGCCTCGTTCAGCCCCACTCATCTAGACACCACCTCTTCAGGAAGCGTCCTCCAACCCCACCCCATCCCTTGACATTTGCTCTTATAAACACATTGCACTTTGCCTTCTTGTTCCTTATCACAGTTTCTAATTGTATTTTGATCCATCTGATCATTTGCTTAACAACTTACTTCCTCACCAAACTCTAAGCTCTATGAGGGTCTGAGTCTGTTTTGTTTGCCATTGTAGCTGCATCACTAACAGGCTGCCCTACATAGTCGGTGTTTAATAATTTTTTTTTTCTGAATAGATGAATTTATGAATGAATAAATAGCTACTAGGCACTTTACACACATGTCTCATTAATTGCACAATTACTCACTGAGTCCTCACAACTACCCATGTTAGAGAAGAGGTAGGTGAGGCTCAGAGAGCTAGAAAGTGGTTGAGTTTGGATTAAATGGAAGGTCAGTCTGACCCCATTGAATCTCTGCACAGCACCTGCTGTCTCCCAGCACCCAGTGGCCACGGACAGGATGTAAATAGTAATTGATTGTCAGACCACATGTCCCATTTTGAGCCTGGAGGTCATGACTCAGCCAGCACTGGGGCCATGGACACCACCTGCTTGGTGGTCTCTGTCCTTCTAAAGCTGCTTCCCCTCCCGTCCCCCACACTCGCTTCAACTTCCTTTTTTTACAGAGAGGGAAAATGGTCTACACCTGCCCGATCTCGTCTGATCTCGGAAGGTAAGCAGGGTCGGGCCTGGTTAGTACTTGGATAGGAGAGGGAAAATGACTAGAAATTACAGCCAAGGCAGCCCTTCTGGGAGTAGCCATCCTGCAGTGAAAAGAGCACTGTCCTGAGGTCAGAGGGACCTGGATGTAAATCCTGGCATGGGTGCTGCCCCACCGACGGCCCACAGTGGCGTCACTGCCTCTCTTGGAGCTTGGGACCGCCTTTGGGATTCTGTCTGGGTTGCTGACCAACCTGTCATCCCTTACTCACTTCCGGATTCTTAGGATACCAGAAGCAGCTCAGGCACACCCGAGGAGGATCACTTTTCCCCTGAAACCTTAGTGATTGACAATAGCTTTGCCTGGGGGTGGGGGGCGGGGGCTGTGCCAGACTTTGGTGACCAGAGAGATGGGAAACTGGCCGGGCACCCTCAAGACCCTCCCTGGAATGCTAAGGGTTTGGGGGAGGGAAGTCTTTCTCAGGGGACACCAGGCCTGCAAGGGAGACATACAGGAGAGGAAACCAAAATATACAGGTTTGAGCCCCAGGGTTGTTTCAAATTCCCTGGGTGACCCAGGATAAGCCATAGAGTTTCTCTTCTCCAAAACAAGAACACCATCTGTCTCACAGAATTGCTCTAGAGAATTAAACGAGGTATCTTTGCTAACTTGCGAGCGTCACGCGGATATCCAGCTGCAGCCTTTTATAACCAACAAGATGCACATATACCCACTCACGGGGCTGCTCCTATTTCGCAGGACAAACTGAGACCCAGATAAATTCAGGAAGTGGTCTGAAGTCGCAGAGTTAGGTGGGGGCCATCTGATCCTGGCCTTTCAGAACCGCCTCCCAGTTCCAGGACCCAGGGCCTCCCCGCCCCCCCGGATTGGCTCCTGCAGTGGAGGGTTCGAGCCAGTGACTCACTCTCTCCACCCAACTTTCTGCCCCACCTGAGACCGGGAGGGAAGAGACAAAACGATGCGCAACTTGAGGGGTGTCCACAGCAAGTGCATGAGTTTGGCCCCTCCGCTCCACCAAGAATACTGGTTCTTATTAACTCTAAGAAAAAGAATTCGTCTTTCAATACACTTTGCAGGAGTTTTTATACTTTCTTAGCTGAAGTTTTCCTGCTTTGAACTTAGGAGTTGATTTAATGGAATCTCCACCCCCTTCGCACTTGGTTTGCCCCCCGCTGTTTACTCCGATTGCGGAAGTAGCTCGGGTGGAGCTCCCGGGACAGTTCACTTGAGTACGTCTTTTGCGTGGCTATTTAACTGGCATTCCGTTCAGGCCAATGAAAGGCCCGGAAGCCCCAGGCGGGTGGGGCAGAGAGCCAATCAGGACCGTTGGCGGGGTGTGGCTGCGTCCCAGGGCGGGGAATCGCGTAATGGCGGACGCGGGCCGGTGAAGCACGGCTGGGGGCGTAGCGCACGGACCGGGGTCCAGCAGTGTGGCAGCTACCTGGGCGGCCCGCGGGGACAGACCCGGGGCGGAGAAGGGCGACCGGCCGGCCCGTCTGTCGCTGAGGGCGGCTGCGCAAGGCCAGGTGAGCAACAAGTCCCCACGGGCGGCCCCGCCGGGAGGTGCCGGGCCGGCCGGGCCGCCCCTCCCGAGCCGCGCTGGGTCCTGCGGGAGCGGCGGCCTCGCCTGTCACGGGGCCGCAGAGGCCGGTGAGCGGGCTGCGCGGGGCGGTGTCTCCCTCTCCACTCCTCTCCCCCGAGCGGAGGGATCCTGGAGATCCTCTCTGGGACTCGGGGCCACCATGTCTGTGCGGTTTCGGAAGTGCCCGAACCTGACCCGGCGCTGCCACCAGCTCGCTGTGTGACCTTGGGCAAGTCCCTTCCCCCCCCCCCCCCCCCGGGCCTCAGTTCCCGATTTTTGAAGCGGAGACGTTGCAGTCTCACAGGTACATGAGTGGGATCCCAGATCCTGTCTGAGATCTTGGGCACGTTCTTCCTCAGGCGGAGCCTCAGTTTCCATCTATGGGCCGTGAAGGAATTGAGGTGCTTTTTGAAACGCCTGGCCTGCTAAGTTGCCGAATGGCGGTTGGACTGTGCGTGTGTGTGTATGTATGTGTGTGTGTGTACGTATGTGTGTGTGTATGTGTGTGTGTGTATGTGTGTGTACGTATGTGTGCAGGGCGGTGCTGCAGAGTAAGGGATAGTGGCCAAAGGGGCTTCTCCACGAAGACTTTGGGCGGACCCCAGAGTGTGATGGAGTGATGTCTGGGTCCTCCAGGGTCCTGGAGCCTCTGAGATGGGACGTAATACATAGTTCTCCATAAAATCAGAAGAGGAAGGAATCCTTGGCGCCTCTTGGGGCTGTGATTGAAATTTATGCCCCAAAGAATTCAGGAAGAGGAGGAGGAGGAGGAGGAGGAGGAGGAGGAGAGAACATGCATGGCGCTCCCGACTGTGTGTCAGACCTTTAGGCATCTATTCTTTCATTTTTTTACAGCTACCCTTGAGAATTTGCACATACAGAAAACTAAGTGAAGGAGTTAAGTAACTTGCTCAAGATCGCCCAGTCAGGTGCAGAGACTGACTACCAAGGATAAGGTGTTTCCTTTGAGGCTCACTGGGCAGTGGGGAGGTCTCTGTCCGCGTCCAAGAAGCCTGCTTTGCCACAAATGGGGTGAGGGGTCTGGTCCCAGACACTTCCGGCATGAAGATGAGCTGGGTCTTGATGTCCCCTTTGCTCAGTCTGTGAGTCGTTGGAAAAGACCATTTTTGTAAGTTGCCAGCATCACTTTGAAGTGTGTTAGGACGCGCGGTTTGCATCCTGGCTGGCTGGCTTGTAGAAGCAAGTTCACCCACTATCTGTGGTGGGTCGGCTTCACACTGGTGTCAGAGTGCTGCCAGCCTGGTGATTTTCCCTCCTCCCTATGAAGGCCAAGTTTTCTTGGGACGGAAGAAATTTCCCATTTGTTAAGTTCAAATGTCTTTGGATTCTTTGAGTAAAAAGTTCAGTAGCCTTCCTCCGATTAAGCATGTTTCTTTGTGGTCCCTGTTATCAGAGTCCTAGCTGATTAAAGATTGTGGGCCTAGATTGGGAGGTGGCTGGGTACTATAAATTGCAGCCCTTCATTTTTCCAAACCTCAGAGCTTTCGGTTCATGAAAATGGTAGGATTGTCAATGTGTATTGTTCTCGGATGTCCATGGTAGGGAAGAAAATTGGAAGAGGAAGTTGCAGAGAAAGAGGGCGTTTCTTAGCAGTGGAGCCAATATGTATTTCTTTGTTTGAAATTCTAAAACCAGAAGGCAGCAACTGCAGGAGGAAGGAAGGAAAGGACTGTGAAACTTTTTTTCCCCCGGTTCAAATATATGCAAGAGCTGTCCCTGTCCGACTCTGCTTTTACAAAAAGAAATCAATTGTCATTTGTTCAACGCTTAGAAATTATAATCTGGAATAAGATCATTTTAGATCTTAAACTCTGAGATAAAATTTTTTAAAAATCAGAACATTTTACTGGGTATGGTATGTTACTTATCAGTAGATGATTCTTTTTCTCAACATAATTAACCAATTGCAGTCTTTGGTTCTCTTTTAACTATGATTTAAATTAGTGCATTTTAACCTTAGAGGAGTTGATCTAGGTATTGGATGATGCAAATGTCACCATCACTTAAAAAACACATAATGGTATTTTAGGGTTTTGACATTTGTTAAAAATCTTTTTAGTGCTTTATTTTAAAGGATTGTGTACTGTGAATTACTTATAAGACACTGAGTTTATTGCATGTGAACATCTACCTTTATTCTCAGTATTGGTTATATTTTCCGTATAATATTTAATTTTAATTAGTATACCAGTCCAAAGTACCTTGTGGCTAAAAAAAAAAAAAAAAAAAAGTTCTTGGGGCTGCAGGTGTTTCTGAATTTAGAAGTTTTTGGATTTTAGAAATGGAGTATAGTACACGTACTGTGGTTATGTAACATTCAGAGAGGTATGGGGCAGCACCTTGTAATCACACAAATTACTGTTTCTGTAGTAAAATGTCAGACTATTCGAACCAAGTGGGATAAATAAATACTATAAATAGCCTCATGTCAATTCACATCAGGTTTTGCTGCCAAATGAATAATGAAAAACTTGTTTTTTGTAGCCTTTTGGATTTTGGAATTGAAGTTAAGGGATAGTGAACCTTTATGGATAAAACTTATATGATGACAAGAACAGTTACAAGAAAAAACATTGTAAACCAAGCTAATTTCAAAGTCATGGGTTCTAAGAACAGTGTTACATAGAAGATACATTTTTTTTAAGTATAGTTTATTGATTTTTTACAGAGAGAAAGGGAGAGGGATAGAGAGCTAGAAACATCGATGAGAGAGAAACATCGATCAGCCGCCTCCTGCACACTCCCCACTGGGGATGTGCCTGCAACCAAGGTACATACCCTTGACCGGAATCGAACCTGGGACCCTTGAGTCCGCAGGCCTACGCTCCATCCACTGAGCCAAACCGGTCAGGGCGAAGATACATTTTTGTTTGTTTCATATAATAATCTTATTCTAATATGTGCCAATGTGCATTTTTCCTTAAGTACTAAAAATTGCCTTTTTTTTTTTTTTGAGGATCTGTTTCTGATGATCCCTAATCATTTCTTTAAAATGTATTTATTTTTATTAATCCTTATTTATTTTTGTTAATCCTTACCCTAGGATATTTTTCTCATTGCTTTTCAGAGAGAGTATAAAGAAGGGAAAGAGGGGAAGAGACAGAAAAAAACATGGATGTGAGAGGGACACTTTGATTGGTTGCCTCCCAAACAGACCTCAACCCAGGCCAGAGATGAAACCTGCAACCCAGGTACATACCCTTAACAGGGAATTGAACCCGAGACCCTTCAGTGCGTGGGCCACTGCTGTAACCACTGAGCCATGCCAGCCAGGGCCAAAATTTACCTTTTAATACACTCAGTGGTCAGTGTTTTAGATGTTTGACTGATACCCTATTACCTCCACCCCCTTTTTATTTATTTAATATATTTTTATTGGCTTCAGAGAGGCAGGGAGAGGGAAAGAGAGAGAAATCAATAATGAGAGAGAATCATCGATTGGCTGCCTCCTGCATGCTCACTACTGGGGACTGAGCCCACAACCCAGGTATGTGCCCTTGACTGGAATTGAACCTGGGACCCTTCAGTCCACAGGCCGATGCTCTATCCACTGAGCCAAACCAGCCAGGGCCCCACTTCCTTTTTAATGTTTTTATTGATTTAGGGAGAGAGAGAAACATCAATGTGAGAGAGAAATGTTGATCAGTTGCCTCTCCTGCAGGTGCCTTTTATGGGGATCAAACCCCAAAACCTGGGCATGTGCCTTGACTAAGAATAGAACTATTGACCTTTCATTGCCTAGGACTACGCCCAACACATTGGGCAGGGCTACCCCTCTTTTTAAAAAAGTAATTTATAGTGTCTTACGCTCCTCTTTGTATAGCAATTAAGAGAATTGCACCTTCTCATATAATTCAGAGAAATAGTTAGGTGAGGGTATGTAGATTCACGTTTGCAGAATTTAAAGCTGATGTTCCCTTCCGGGTGGTATTTAGTATAAGTTATCACTGCTGGATGGTATTTATGTCAGAAATTTTTATTTTTGCCCTAGCTGGGTGGCTCAGTTGGTTGGAGCATTGTCCTGTACACCAGAAAGGTTGCAGGTCCGATTCCAGGTCTGGGCACATACCTAGGTTGTGGGTTCAATCCCTGGTTGGAATGCATATGGGAGGCAGCCCATCAATATTTCTCTCTCCCTTCCTCTCTCTCTCAAAAAAATTTAATAAAACACAACCTTGTGTGAGGATTAAAAAGAAAGAAAAAATTATTTTTAATTTATGAAGCCTCCATAATTTGCACATCTTGGAAAAGAGTTTTCTAAAATATGTTTAATTTAGAGTATTTTTAGTTTAAGTCTATGCTATCTGAGAAATGTGAGTTGACTAGTCTTATGAATTTGGGTGATTTCTTTAAATGGCCAAGGACCTCTAAGAGCATATTTGCAAAAACTCAGCTTACTCTTTACTTTTCTTGAACATGCTAACTATAGACTGTTCTGTGACTGGGATTGTTGGAAGTTAAAGAATTATTTCTTTCTAAAAGAAGTTCCGCCAAAACCGGTTTGGCTCAGTGGATAGAGCGTCAGCCTGCGGACTGAAGGGTCCCAGGTTCAATTCCGGTCAAGGGCATGTACCTGGGTTGCGGGCACATCCTCAGTGGGGAGTGTGCAGGAGGCAGCTGGTCGATGTTTCTCTCTCATCGATGTTTCCAACTCTCTATCTCTCTCCTTTCCTCTCTGTAAAAACTCAATAAAATATATTAAAAAAAAATAAAAAAAGAAGTTCCATGACAGCATGAATTTGAGAGATTCTGAACTTCAGGAAACCACATATCCTTCTCTTTGGGGGTCTCCACAGTTCCCGAGAACAATAGAAGATAGCAGGAGCGTAGAAAGGTGTAGCAGAAGTTGCAGGTGGAGTTGGTGTACAACTGGACCAGGGAATAGGAGCAACTCTTATCCACATTACCCCAGTTTCTTCTATTTCATAAGCACAGATAATATTGTAAAAGGATTACAAGTTAGTGGACTAACATTCTATACCAAGACTGTTATGGTTATTCCTCAAGATAGGAACTCTGTCTTATACTTCTTTTGTATTCTGTAATGCCTAAAGACTAGGGAACCAAACTTATCTTGCGTCAGAATTTACCATTTAAAGATATTCATATCTGGCCTGGGAGCTTCGATGTCAATGCACAACCAGGATTGAGGACCACTGACAAGCACATTATAGGTGCTCAGTATATACATATTGATTAATTCACTGGCATGAATTGGGTAGTGTGAAAGAGGCCCCAGATTTTTTTATAAAGTAAAATAGCTTTCCAAGATACCAACACACATCGATCAGTTGGCAGATCTGGACCCATAGTCAGCTCTTTGCTAGCTACTCTGCCAGTATTACCACCCTGATTTTATGACCTAGGCATGATTACTCTCTGTGTCAACAGGCTCTTCAAAGTTTTGTTTACTTTTCCAGTGGTGGCCTTACTGACTAAGTTCTATTTGGGTGACAATTGCTAAATGAGGAATAGGTAGAAGTACAAGAATTGTTGGGGTTTTGGGTGAGTGAGGTGGACTGCTCGACACCAGTGATGCCAGGGGAAGAAATATGGAAAGTTGTAATTTGGCTGGGTCTCCAACACATAATACAGTGCATGGAACATAATTGGTATTCTGTAGCTTTTTGTTGACTGAAGAAATGAATGGCTCTCTGGAAAGAGACCTATGAGTTGTGAAATAAGATGCCGCCTACTCATCCTTCAGAACTGAGCTAAGATGCCATCTATTCCATGAAGCATTTTCAGGAAAAGTTGAGTGACTCCCTTATATGTTTTTTCCTTCCTTAAAGCATTTATCAGATTATCAGATCTGATATCAGACAAATTATAAAACTCTTTCCTTAAGGACCAGACTGTATTGGTTTATTTTTGTATGATTGGTGTTCAACATGCAATGAAAGATGTAATAGATGCTAAATTATGGCGTCTGTTTTCTTCATTTTAATAGGCTTCTCTTTCTTCCAGTTCATGGTCTTTTTTAGTACAGATCAGCAAATATTTATTATTCTGAGAGTTAGGTCTTTCTTGAATACTGGGGTAGAGTTTCTCAACCTTGGCATTATTGACATTTTGGGCTGGAATTCTATAATTGTGAGGGCTTCTGTAATTGTGGAGGGCATTGTAGCATGTTCAGCAGCATTCCTGGTCTCTGCCTACAACTTGTGACAACCAAAAATGTCTCCAGATATTGTCAAACGTTCCCTGAAGGGCAAAATTGCCCCCCTGTAGAACTAAGTCAAGGGTAGGGGTAGTACATAGTTACAGAGAGAAGTGAGTATAAATGTCCTTAGGTGTACACTCATATTCCTTCTTTCTAGTTATATAGTCTCTTGTCTCTGACTTTTGGATAAGAAAGAAAAATGAGGGAAATCAGGAGGTGACAACCTTAAAATAGCCCCATTATTTTTATTCTGTTCAAATTTTATTTTATTTGATTTAAATATATTAGAGCAGTGCAGATAGCTGAATTATTTATGCAAACAGATCTATGTAAAATCAGTCTCTAGCACTGATTAGATGGAGTAAAGAACTACTAGGATATTACTACCTTGTGTAAAAGACTTTTTCAGAAAAGTTCATAGCTGAAAAGTTGAACACCTAAAGAATAGTCAGCATTGGTTTTATAGAGAAGTTGCCAGCACTTACCAGGATTCTTTGCTAATTTTTGAGTTTAATGGCTAAAATGTATCTTTTGATGGCCCTGCATAGATACTCTATAACTCTAAAAAACATCTTTAGGCCCTGGCTGGTGTGGCTAGTTGGTTGAGTGTTGTCCCATGCACCGAAAGGTCCCGGGTTCAATTCCCTGTTAGGGCACATATCCAGGTTGTGGGCCAGGAACCCACAGGAGGAAACCGATCGATGTTTCTCTAATGTTTCTCTTTCTCTCTCTCCCTCTTAAAAAAAAATCCATAAAAACATAGTTAAAAAACAAAACAAAACACATTTACCTAACAGGCATGTTTTTCTAAGCTCATTGTTTTTTGTGATAGGTAGATTGGTCAAGGCTGCAATCCTTGGTCCCTTTGGACATTCATAAAATGATGACAAGTTAGTAGTAACATTTGGGGATTTCATTCTTCTTTGGCCAACTCTCCACAAATAGCATTATAATCATTCATGTCTTAGTAACCATTAACATGAAGTTGAATGAATGTTTTTTTTCCTGTTCCCTTAGAAGTTATGAATGGTTCTCTAGAGAATTCAAATATATAGTTATGAATGATATCTCAGAATAGTTACCATTTATGTATATGAAACACTCTTTAATTCAGAAACCAAACAATTGAATTAGAAACAAGAATTGTTGAATGCTTGCAGAGGAAATGATGTTCAGATATAGACGTCTCTCAGAAAATGTTGATCTTCGTCATGATTTCCTCACACTAATAAAGAAATTGATTGCCTGTGATATTATTTTTCAAGCTGTTTTTCTTTTTTGGCAAAATGTTGAAAAGTCTGAGACATACTCTCTTAGTTATAAGAATAATTCCATTTGAATAGAATTAAGTTTCTTAGTTTTAGAGTGTAGAAGACATTTTGGGAAGAAGCAATGGTTCATCTTAGTTCCAATTTGAGTGAATATGTTTGTTATATGCACACATACATACTTACACACATATACATGATGGCAGCATTTAAACTTTGTAACTGACATAGTAAAGTAACAAGAGCAATTCTTTTACTCTCAAGCATTTAGAATTGAGACCCCTTTCTACCCTGATAATGCCATTGCTCTAGCAAGTACTCAGTCTATAAACTTTCTCTCAAGTTGTATCTTGAGAAATTGTTTAACTGTGTAAGAGAAAGTCTTATGTCATGCCCATTAAGGTTCCCCTCTATTCACAATTGAGAACGGAAAGTAAATTTCTCTTTGTAAGAATACGGATAGTCTTTAAGGAATAGTATTTCTGATAGCAAAGGCATCTGTGGAATTATGAGAAGTATAAGACCAACCTAGCCCCCTCTTTATTTTTATTTTTTCCCCTTCTTTATTTTTAAAGCTCCTTCAACATTCATTGAGTGATAATTTGCAAAGCACAGTGCTCCCACTTTGATCTGTGCTATTACAGTCAGTCCTCAGCACTTGAGATAAATTCTATTATATTAGTAGCTACATTTTATAGATAAACAGGCTCAGAAAGGTTAAGTAACTTCCTTAGAGTCACTCAATTAATAATGGATTTGAGATTGAACCTTGTCTTTTTTTTTTCATCTTCACCTGAGGATTTTTTTTCCATTGAGTTTTTTAGAGAGAGTGGAAAGGAGGAAGAGGAGGCGGGGAGAGAGAAAAACATCGATGTGAGCGAGACACATCAATTTTTTGCCTTTTGCAGGTGCCCCAATGGGAGGGGGCTGGGTAGGGATTGAGCCGGCAACCGAGGTATGAGCCTTTGACTGGGAATTGAACCTGCAATCCTTTGGTCTGAGGACGGACATTCTAACCACTGAACCAAACAGGCCAGGGCAAGTAAATCTTTTTTTTTTTAAAGATGTTTTTATTGATTTGAGAGAGAGAGAGAGAGAGAGAGAGAGACTGAGAGATAGAAACATCAATGATGAGAGAGAATCATCCATCAGCGGCCTCAAGCCAGCAACTCAAGCATGTGCCCTGACTAGGAATCCAGCCGTGACCTCCTAGCTCATAGTTTGACACTCAACCACTGAACCACACCAGCCAGGCTCATGTCTTTTTTTAATGAGATCTTTTAAAGGTAAAATTTACATAAAGTGAAATGAATATATTAATTAGATGAGTTTTGACAGTAAACACATGTAGCCAACACCCCAAACAAGAGAACATTTCCATACCCCTTCAAAGTTTCCTCATAGCCTTCCCGTCCCCATTGTCTTTCAGGCAGCAGCCATTGTTCTAGTTGCTGTCACATATTGATTTTGCCCGTTATTAACTCACAGTATGCACTCCTTTTTTGTCTGAATTCTTCTGTTCAATATAAAGTTTTTGAGATTCCTCCACTTTGATGTGTATATCAGTATGAACCCAAGTCTTTTGATACATATCTAGAGTTCTTTCCAACAAACAGTAGCTTCTAATTTGCTTATTCTTATATCACATCCATTTTTATTTTTGCTTTGATATTCACGTGTAATTTATTTCCTTTCCTTAATATCCTAGATTTATTTGTTTATAAAATCTCTTTGAAATTACAAAAGTAATACACACTCATTGCAACAAATGACACGACCAGAAGTGAATAAAGAATGAATGTTCCCTCAGATTTATTTTTATTTCTGCCTTTTTCCAATTATGAAAATGAGTGTTCTTTGTAAAAAAAAAAAAAGAAGAAAAAGTCATATGAAAAAATAAGAAGCAGAGAATAAGAATCACCCATAATCCCAGCAGTTAGCATTTTGATATGTTTTCCTCTTTCTCTGCACTTTGTTTACCACAGCTGAGACCATAGTTTAGGGATTTTTAGGCTTCCCTTCTTATATTAGGCTTGTTATATCCTCATTAATCAGTTCTTGTTATTTCAATGTTCATGCTTGTGGCCACCCTAAATCTAAGTAGCTGGTAGGACCTTGGCTGGGTTGGTCTCGTCAGGCAACATTTTTGAATACTCAACCGTACACTCCTTCATCACTAACCTCATTTTCATATATCCAACACCCAACATTTCTTGTAGAGTAGGAGGCGATATAGTTCTGTGGTTATGAGTGTCGATTCTGGAGTCCTTCCATTTGGGTTCAGATGTTGGTTTCTCTGCCGGCCCATGTCGCTCAGTGGTAGAGTGTTGACCTAGGAATCAAGGGGTCACTGGTTTGATTCCTGGTCAGACGTCCTGCACGCTGCTCCCCTCACCCCCCTCACCCCCTGCCTTGGGGAATGGGGATCAAGCCCTCAACCTGGGCATGTACCCTGACCGGGGACCTCTTGGTTCGTAGGTTTATGCTCAACCACTGAGTCACACTCGCCGGGCCACTGGTTGCTTCTTGTATGTGCCCTGGCTGGAGATTGAACCCACAACCTTGGCATATTGGGACAGTGCTCTAACCAACTGAGCTATCTGTCCAGGGCTGAATTATTATTTTTTATATTCTGTACTTCCCATCTGAGTAATGAATTTTAGCACTTTATTTACTGAATTGGGTAGTAAACTATTACGTTTTTTATTTTGTTAATCCTTACCTGACAATATTAATCCTCACTTGAAGATATTTTTTCCATTGCTTTTCAGAGAGAGTGAGGGAGGGAGTGGGCGGGGAGTGAGAGAGAGAGAGAAACATTGTTATGAGAGACACATATCGCCTGGTTGCCTCTTGCAGGTGCCCCAGCGGGAGGTGGGAGCAAAACCACAACCCAGGTACATGCCCTTGATCAGGAGTTGAACCCAAGACCCTTTGGTGCACAGGCTGATACTAACCACTGAGCCACCGGCCAGGGTGAGTAAACTATTATTTTTTTTATTGGTCCTAATAAAAGCAATAGCTGCTGAGAAGTAAGTATATACTATGTGCCAGGTGCCTTGCCTCTTCCTACACCAAACCTTTAAATTAGTTATTTACAGATGAGAAAAGTGAGCCTCAAAGAAATTCAGGAATGTGCCCATGGTCACACAGTTAGAGTACTGGGGCTAGAATTCAAAACCAATCAAATTCCCTCCTTTGTCTCTCTGTCTCTGTCTCTCTTTCTCTTTGACATTTCTGATTCTAAAACCTGGGCTTAACATTTTTTAAAAATAGACTTTATTGTTTCTTTAGAGTTCTGGTTTATAAGTTCTAAGATTTGTTACAGTCTCTTTTTACTATTTCATACCCTCGGTTTCATATTCAAGTGTCCTTTATATATCTATATCTCTATTTTTAAAAAATCCCTATGCATGCAGAAGCTCCTCTGTCCTTTGGTCTTTTTGGATACCTTTCTAGATCTTCTTTATTTTACCCTTTTTTGTGCTATGATGACTACAACTGCACATTCTATTCTAGGTACAGATACACTTTGGTTTGTAGAAGGGCAGGATAATGTGCTCTGTGTTTCCAAAGCTTTCATAACAACAGCTAGCATTTTGTTGCCTTTCAGTAGCTGTATTCAGGGTAAGTCCAGGGACTCGGAAACGCTTTTCTTTAGAGCTCATCACCTAATAATTATATTTTGGACTATTTTTCCATATGCATTACCTTATTTTTGTCTACATGGAAGCTATTTTCCACATTTCTCAACATGCAACTTTGTACCATCATACTTCTAGCTATTGCTGTAGAGTTATCTGCAGATTGAGAAAATTCCACTAGTTTTTTTTCTAGATAATTTCTAAAAGTGTTTTATTCAATGTCAACCCCTGGGTGATCCCTTTGTTTATGCATCTTCATCTAGAGAAGGAACTATATCAGACTCTTATTTCTGTTTCTAAATTAATTCTCGGGGGGGGGGGTGGAATTAGTCTTCTTAAGTCATATTTATTTGCTCTTTTCAGTAGCCTTTGGAAGAGGGTTTAAAAAAATTCTATCTAATTTTTATTATATCATGTATCCTCTCACTTCAGGTATGCATATGTGTTACTGATGTCTTATAAATTTCCAAAGTGGCTGCACCATTTTACATTTCCACCAGCAGTGTATGAGCCAATTTTTCCACATTCTCACCAATACTTTTTATTGTTTTTTTAATTATAGTCATCCTGGTGGGGTCAAAGTGATAACTTATGTCTTGACTTGTATTTCTCTAATGATTAATGATGTTGAACATCATTTCATGTGTTTGTTGGCTATTTGTGTATCTTCTTTGGAGAATGTTTATTTAAATGGTTTTACCTGTTCTTTTTTTTAACATTAAAAAAATATTTTTATTTCTTTTATTATTTTTTAAATCTTTATTGTTGAAAGTATTACATATGTCCCTTCCCCCCCCTCTTTGACCCCCTCCAGCCAGCCCTCTTATAATTTTAGAGAAAGGGGAAGGGAGAGTTAAAGAGAGCGCAACACTGATCAACTGCCTCCTACACGTCCCCTACCAGTAATCAAACCAATTTCTTTCTTTTTTTTATTCTAGTTTTCTTCATATAAATTTTAGAATACGTTTTAATTTTTATTTTATTTTTTAAATCCTCCCCAAGGGTATTTTTCCATTGATTTTTAGAGAGAGTGGAAGAGAGGGGGAAAGACAGAGAGAAATATTGATGTGTTTGATTGGTTGCCTCCTGCATGCATCTGAGCCAGGGCCTGGGCTGGGGAGGAGCCTGCAACTGAGGTATGTGCCCTTGACCAGAATCAAACCTGGGACCCTTCAGTCTGCAGGCCGATGCTCTATCCACTGAGCCAAACCCGCCAGGACCAGGCTAATTTTTATTAGTAAATATTTCATTATATATCTCTCAAATACAAGTATTTCCCCATTGGAGCGTAATTATATCAGCATTGTCACATCCCAGTATCTTTAAATATCCAGTCATGTAAGGAGTTTTAAGCCCTGGGCGGTGTTGCTCAGTGGTTAGAGGATCGGCCCATGAACTGAAGGATTGAGAATTCAATTCCCAGTCAAGGTCACATACCTGGGTTGGGACACTTGCAGGTGGCAACCAATCCCCCCCACCCCCTTCCACTCTCTCTAAAAATCAATGAAAAAAATATTCTCAGGCCCTAGCTGGTTTGGCTCAGTAGATAGAGCCTTGGCCTGCGGACTGAAGGGTCCCGGGTTTGATTCCGGCCAAGGGCACGTGCCCGGGTTGCGGCAGTCCATCAGTGATTCTCTCTCATCATTGATGTTTCTATCTCTCCTCCCTTCCTCTCTGAAATCAGTAAAAATATATTTTTTAAAATATCCTCAGATGAAGATTAAGAAAAAATAAATTTTAGGCAGCGGTGGGGGGTAGGAAAGGTGTATATGATATGATTTCCATTTTTAAAAGATTAACCCAGTTGTTGCAAACAAAGTGGGTTATCTGGGAGCAGGAATTGATTGTTCCAGGTAATGCTAGATAGTTCAACTAGATTGATGGAAAAAGAAATGAAAAGTGGATGTATTTTGTATATATTTTGATGATGGATTAGATATGGGGGTCAAGGAGGAAGACAAGGATTGATCATGCCTTCCTTTTGAAAATTCTTTTCTTAGCTTTTAAGACAAAGCATTGGTGTGATTTTCCTTCTACCTTCCTTGATGCTTCCTTCCTTGTCAGTCTCTAGGTTGTCCTGTGACCTTGATTCTCTGTTTGTGCTTTTGTATTGGGAGGTCATCTACTCTTTCATGTCTTTAAGTATAACCTCCATGTAGTAACTCCCAAATCTGTATTTCCACCTCTCAATCCCAGTTCCAGAATTCTTTTTAAAGAAAATAATTTAAAAGTGACTTTTCTGTTGCAGTTGACATACAACAGTCCCAGAATTCTTCCTGGATCACGCCACGTGGATATCCCTTTTGCATCTCCAGCTTTTTGTGGACTGGTTGCTTTTGGGAACTAGTGGTGAGATTTGTATAGCTTATTTCCTCCTTGCTTGGGAGATGCGTTTATAGGTTTTATGGATGGATATTATACCTTTCATACAGGTTTTAATGATGGAGCCTTTGCTTTTCTAAGAAAGGTGCTTAGCACACTTGGGCAGCATTTTCCTTCAGGGCCTTGGCTTCCTCATAGGTTAAAATGTGAAGGTTAAGCTTATCTTCTGCCCCGCCAACCCCCCACCTCACCCCCGTCTTCCATGACGTGCTACCCTTTATCCCGACTCACATGTTTCATTCATTTAGTCAGGACTGATCTAGGACTGCCAGCATACCAAACATTAGCTTCACTGTTTTCCCAGATCATTCAGATGTGAGGCCTTAGAGCAGGGGTGGGCAAACTTTTTGACTCGAGGGCCGCAATGGGTTCTTAAACTGGACCGGAGGGCCGGAACAAAAGCATGGATGGAGTGTTTGTGTGAACTAATATAAATTCAAAGTAAACATCATTACATAAAAGGGTACGGTCTATTTTTTTTCAATATTTTTATTCATTTCAAACGGGGGCCCGCGGGCCGTAGTTTGCCCACGGCTGCCTTAGTTACTGTTGACTTCTCTGAACACCCTGTCTCTCTTCATGCCAAGACACTCTCAGGCCCTTCCCTGTCTTTTTCTCCCAGTACTCCACTTCAGATCCTTTGTTACCTTTTGCCTTGACTGTTGTCCCTACTTCCAATCTTCCTTTCCAGCTCTATTCTATTCTGTGTTTAAGTGAGATGTACCGCATCTTCCTAAATATTCTGTAATCTGTGATTCCATTTGTGTGACTCTTATCATTTAATGACTAAAGTACAGACTCAGCCTGATATTTGAGATTCTGTGATCTGGCCCAGCTTGTCTTTCCAGTCTTGCTTCCCACTACTTTTGCAATACTGCACTCATCTTTGTTCCTTAGAAATAATCTCATTATATTTTCTGCTCACACTGTCTATCCACCTTCAGTAAAATACTCTGTCTCTGCTTGCCCCAACCCTGACTTTTTTTTTTTCTTCTAATCCTCATCTGAGGATATGTTTCCATTGATTTTATAGAGGAAGGGAGAGGTAGAGAGACATGGAGGGAGGGAGGAAGGGAAGGAGGGAGGGAGGGAGAAAGAAACATCCATTGGTTGCCTGCCCTCCTGCACACACCCTGACCTGGGATGGAACCTGCAACCTGGGTATGTGCCCTGATTGGGAATTAAACCCGTGACCTTTTGTTGTATGGGATGAAGCTCCAACCAGTTGAGCCACATTGGCCAGGCTCCTGCCTATTTTTTTTTAATCATTTTTTTTTGTTTTGTTACTCGTCAGTCAAGGATATTTTTCCATTGATTTTTTTTTTAAAATACATGTTTTTATTGATTTCTTTTAGAGAGAGAAGGGAGAGGGAGAGAGAGAAATAGAAACATCGATGAGAGAGAAACATCAAAGATCGGTTGTCCCCTACTGGGGATCAAGCCTGCAACCTGGGCATGTGCCTTGACCAGGAATTTAAGTGGTAACCTCTTGGTTCATGGGTTGATGTTCAACCACTGAGCCACACCAGCCAGGCTTCCTTGATTTTTAGAGAGTGGAAGAGAGAGGGAAAGGCTCCTTCATTGAATGATAAATGAGGAAACTAGAGGCTAAAAAAAGTAGAGTGATTTAACCAAGGTCACATGAATTGAACAGCATGATCTGGCCTAGAACCCTAGCCTGGCCCTTTGCTCTGTGGTCGGCAAACTCATTAGTCAACAGAGCTAAATATCAATAGTACAACGATTGAAATTTCTTTTGAAAGCCAAATTTTTTAAACTTAAACTATATAGGTAGGTACAGTGTTATTAACTTAATTAAGGTACTCCTAAGCTGGCCTTTGCTAAAAACATCCTCAATCTGATTGGGGTACGTTTGCTGAGGTTGACCCCTTCCAACTCTCCCATCCACACTCGTCTTGTATACTTGTTTCATCTATCTCAGTGATGGCGAACTTTTTGAGCTTGGCGTGTCAGCATTTTGAAAAACCCTAACTTAACTCTGGTGCCGTGTCACATACAGAAATTTTTTGATATTTTCAACCATAGTAAAACAAAGAGATATTTTTGATATTTATTTTATATATTAAGCGCCATTTAACAAAGAAAAATCAACCAAAAAAATGAGTTCGCGTGTCACCTCTGACACGCGTGTCATAGGTTCGCCATCACTCGTCTATCTCCTTTCCGAAAACTGACTTCTGCGCATAGGCCACGAAGTTTCAAGCGCACTGTACGTGCGCCCGCACGTAGTATTTTGTGGAAGAGCCACACTCAAGGGGCCAAAGAGCCGCATGTGGCTCGCGAGCCACGGTTTGCCGACCACTGCTCTATGGCATTGCTATTTTGTTTTGCTTCCTCTACCTAGCTTCTAGGACAGGTGGTTAACTGCATTTGTGCTTTGACTCTAGGACATCAGGACATCTCTGCCATTATTTCATTCTTCTAGCCATTTTGTTTTGTTTTTTAATACATTTTTATTGATTTCAGAGAGGAAGGGGGGGAGAGAGAGGTAGAAACATCAACAATGAAAGAGAATCATTGATTGGCTGCTTTCTGCATGCCCCCCCATTGGGGATGCCCTCAACCCGGGCATATACCCTTGACTGGAATCGAACCTGGGATCCTTCAGTCCACAGGCTGATGCTCTATCCACTGAGCCAAACTAGCCAGGGCGAGAAATAGGTTTTGTGGGTCATCATTGGAGGTACAATCAGAACTCATTGATTTGGGCAAATTGAGGTAAATCCTAGTGAGATTGTTGTATGTTGTTTTTCTTTAGGTGCAGCTGTTACGTGAGAGTCATACAGTAGCTGAAACTAGGCTAATAGTGTTACCAGGTTATCTTATTAGGTAGAGGTCCTTGGACCTGGTTTAATGAATAGCTGAGAATGATGTGCTATTTAACATTAATTGTATGTAAATTAGACTCCTGAAATACTTAGAAACAGTTCATTAGACATTCTCCCCTGCAATCTTATTTACACTGTTTTCTTAGCCAGTCTTTATTAGAGTGCAGAGGTAAATTTCAGCTCAGGTCTGAATTCATCTCAAGTTTCAAATGTGTGGAGTTTGTATTAATAAAGTGTTGCTGCAAAGTACAGAGAATTTTAGAAAGAATATTTGAGAAGGTGAAGAGGAAGAGCATCTGAGCATGAGACATCTGGCAGTTTCAGCCAACCAGAATGCAACTCTTTGCATTTAAAAGTAAGCTGGCCCAGGCCACGGTGGCTCAGTTGGTTGGAACTCTGTCCCATGCACCCAAGGGTTGCAGGTTCGATTCCTGATCAGGGCACATACCCAGGTTTAGGGTTTAGTCCCCATTGGTGCTTATTTACACATAAGGAGGCAGCCAATCTATGTTTCTCTCTCACATCAATGTTCCCTTTTCTCTCTCTAAAAACTCAGAACCATATCCTCAGGTGAGGATTTAAAAATAATAAAATAAATATTTAATAATATAAATAAAATTTAAAAATGCATTTGAGTGGCAAAGAGCTTTCAGAAAGCTTGTTCACTTTAGTTCAAAAGCAATCATCACCTTAGGGCCTCACTCAGTGATACTTGTGTATTGAGAAACAGAGGGTCCAGGTTTGTGAGGGTTGACTGTTGCCTGTTGGCTCTGTGGCACAAAGTAAGTCACTTGACCTCTCTGAGTCATAATTTATTCATCTATAATAAGGTAGTTAAAATTGGGAGTGGTAATACATGTTTTTTTTACCTCATAGATTTCTTGTGAGATTCAAATCAGCTAATTAATCAAGTGATATAGTAGATACTTATTAATGAGAGATGATATGAAAGTGCTTTTTTAGCTAGAAGCTTTGTATGACCCTAAGCATTATTAGAATCATATAGATTAGGTGTACTAATACATACTAATGATCAGAAGCAAGACAGCAGAAGGAGGAGATTTAAGAAGTCTATCCAGAACTTTATAGCCATTTTACTACAAAGGCATGTAGCCCTCACACCGCAGGGCCTCTGAGAGCATCGCAGTTTTGTAGCATAGTTCCAGTGTTGATGTGAAGACCCTGAGTTACCAAGAAAAGGTTAAATTATGATTAATATATTCTGTTTAAGGAATAATGGATATGCACAATATATTTTACAATGTTTTTTCATAAAATGGCTTAAAAAAGCATAGTATCTAAAGAATTATTTCCATGATCTGGCAGTTCTATCTTATGTGGAATCAGTCATTCTCCAAAAGCAGCTAACAACTGCATTAAATGCCAGCTGCTGCTCTACGTTCTTTATGTATATTTTCTCCTCTATTTCTCCCAATATCCCATGAGATAGGAACTGTTATTAATCTCCATTTTACAGATGGAGAAACTGATATACAAAGAGATTAAGAAATCTGCCCACGATTCTGGATTGGGATGCTGGGTTGAGGATAAAAAAAAAATCCTCTAAAGAGCGTTATTGGGATGCTGGTAGAATTTAGATACGGACTTTTTGTTAGCTGATAATGTGTCATTGTTAAATTACCTAAGGTGATAATTGTACTATAGTTTGTTCTTAAGAGCTGACTTTGACTCCCTGAAGTATTTAGAGATATGGGCACCAAGTCAGCAACCTATTATCAAATGGATAAAAAATTAGTAAGAGTGGCAGCGCCATATCTGCAACCTATTATCAAATGGTTAAAAAATTACTAAGAAAATTATGTGTGTACTAGTATACCCTAGCTGGTTTGGCTCAGTGGATAGAGCGTCAGCCTGCGTACTCAAGGATCCCGGGTTTGATTCTGGTCAAGGGCACATGCCTCAGTTGCGGGCTCAATCCCCAGTCAGGGGTATGCAGGAGGCAGCCAATCAGTGATTCTCATTATGGATGTTTCTATCTCTCTCTCCCTCTCCCTTCCTCTCTGAAATCAATAAAAATATATTTTAAAGAAGAAAGAAAATTGTGTGTGTGTGTGTGTGTGTGTGTGTAAAGAAAAAGAGAAAGTAAAAGTGGCAAAATGTTCATTGGTGAATCTAGGTGAAGAGCATTGAGGAGTTCTTTGTACTGTTCTTGCAACTTTTCTCCAAGTTTAGAATTATTTCAAAATAAAAAGTAAAACAACAAAAAATTTCCTGAGGTCACACAGGTAGAGTTTATATAATAACAGGGCTGAGATTCAAACTCAGACCATTTGTTTCCAGAAGCCATGTTATTCTTTCTTTTTTAATCATCCATTAATTCTTCTCCCCCCCCCCCCCCCCATTGATTTTAGAGAGATAGTGGAAGAGAGAAACATCTGTTATTCCACTTATTTATGCATTCATTGTATATTGCCTGACTAGGGATTGAACCTGCAACCTTGCTGTATTGGGAGGATGCTCTAACCAACTGAGATACCCATGTTCTTAATCACAGTGCTATTTTGCTGTTCTATTCATGGTGCTAGATAAATGAGGTAAATCTATACTCAATGTTACATAATTGAGACTTTTCCGTGGATTTTGAACATTGACCTGTTGTAGCAGTTCTGCCTCCTGGTTCCTCAAGGATAGAGTTTTCATGTAACTTTTGTTATTGTTAATCCTCACCCATGAGTATTTTTCCATTGATTTTTTAGAGAGTGAAAGGAAGGGGAGGGGGAGAGAGAGAAAGAAATGTTGATGTGAGAGAGACACATTGATTGGTTGCCTCCCACACGTGTCCTGACGGGGGCCAGGGATCAAGACTGCAACCCAGGTACATGCCCTTGTCCAGTAATTGAACCTGCGACCCTTTGGTGCTCTAACGACTGAGGAACACCGGCCAGGGCAGGTGTTCGTATAATTTATTGTGTGGACCAGTTCACTTAAAAAAAAATGACTTTAGAGAGAGAAGAAGGGAGAGAGAGAGGGAGAAACATCGATGTGAGAGAGAAACATTGATCGGCTGCCTCCTATACACACACACCCCAACCAGGGAGTGAACCTGCAACCTGCATGTGCCCTGACTGAGAATTGAACCTGCAACCTTTAGGTATACAGGACAAAGCTCCAAATAACTGAGCCACACCAGCCAGGGCTAACCAATTCACTTTTAAGAGTAAAAGGGGCCCTAGCCAGTTTGGCTCAGTGGATAGAGCATTGGCCTGCAGACCAAAGGGTCCCAGGTTCTGTTCTGGTCAAGGGGATATATCTTGGTTGCAGACTCCTCCCAGGGGCCTCATGCAGGAGGCAACCAATCGATGTGTTTCTCTCACATCAGTGTTTCTCTCTGTCTTTCCCTTTCTCTTCCACTCTCTCTAAAAATCAATGGAAAAATATCCTTGGGTGAGGATTAACAACAACAAAAAAAGAATAAAAGGATATACTGTTAATTACTCTGAAATGATGTAAACTAAGATGGATGGACATCCTAAAAGAATACTTCTTGGTAGAGTCCAGTTTTAACAAATATGATAAGACATGATAATTGCTTCATTATAATTGAATTTTGTTTACCATAGATTCTTGTTTACACAATACAGACACTTTTTTTCTCCTGCCAATAACAGACCTTCACCTAATGTGTTTTCATATTTTCTCCTCTCCATTTTGTTAATTCTTCTGCTTCTTTCTAGACCACTTGGGAAGTATTCTTTGTCAAACTCCATTTCCTCCAAGTTTAAAAAATACCAACAGGAATTTCTGTATAACTTGTCCAGTTTTTTAAAATTTTGGCATTTAAAACCATAAGTACCCTAACATCTTCATTAACATGATTTCTGCAAGGAGAGGAGCTGGTAAAATGCATCCGATTTACTGGATTGGCAGAGAAGTATTACCATTGTTAACTTCCTATAGATATTTGAGAAAACCTTATTATATGGTAACTAGAGGCTGTTAATGTTTGTTAAAAAGTATTATAGCAGTTTAGAATCAAAGGTGCGTGTACTGTCTCATTGATCTATTGCTCAGACAGTGCCCATTGTCATTCTTCTAATTGTACTTATTTGTAATGTACTCTCCTGGAGCTGTGTTCAGGTAAAGATAGAAGAACAGTATTTTTTGTCAATCTCTAAAAAAGCTTTCAAAATTATTCTAGTACAATCTGCTCTGGATATTTAAAGATCAAACTGCCTCTTTGTTTCTCCTTCCTCATACAGAATGTACTTAACCAAGTACATAATCCACTAGGGCAGGAGAGGGTGGTATAGGGCAAGGACGCTAGAATTTAAATCAGAGTTTTCATTCCCAGTTAGCTTTTATGGTATTAAGGTTTGGGGAAGGAGTGGATAAAACTAGCTAGCATAACTTGTTTGTTTGTTTGTTTGTTTATTTATTTATTTTTAATAATTAAAATGACTTATTTTTATTAAATCGTTTAATATGCTTTCATAGTAACAAGTCTTTTTTTTTTAAATATATTTTATTGATTTTTTACAGAGAGGAAGGGAGAGAGATAGAGAGTTAGAAACATCGATGAGAGAGAAACATTGATCAGCTGCCTCCTGCACATCTCCTACTGGGAATATGCCCGCAACCCAGGTACATGCCCTTGACCGGAATCGAACCCGGGACCCTTCAGTCCACAGGCCGACGCTCCATCCACTGAGCCAAACCGGTTTCGGCAGTAACAAGTCTTAATAATTATATTTTTATTTTATTTCAAAGCTGATAAATTTATTTTATCTGCTGATTTTCTTTTTTTTTTAATATATTTTTTATTAAGATATTACATATGTGTCCTTATCCCCACGTTACCCCCTACCCCCCCCAACCCCCCCCACTCATGCCCTCACCCCCCCGTTGTCCGTGTCCATTGGTTAGGCCTATATGCTTGCATGTAAGTCCTTTGGTTGATCTTTCCCCCTTACCCCCACCCTCCCCTACCTTCCCTCCAAGGCCCGACAGTCCAATCAATGCCTCTCCATCTCTGGATCAGTCCTTGTTCATCAGTTTATGTTGTTCATTATATTCCACAAATGAGTGAGATCATGTGGTATTTATCCGCTCTCCAGTTCCATCCATGCTGTGGCAAATGGTAAGAGTTCCTTTTTCTTCTTCCTCTTCTTAAAGAATACCTTTCAGCATTTCATATAATGCTGGTTTGGTGGTAATGAACTCCTTTAGCTTTTTCTTATCTGTGAAGCTCTTTATCTGACCTTCAATTCTGAATGATAGCTTTGCTGGATAAAGTAATCTTGGTTGTAGGTTCTTGCTATTCATCACTTTGAATATTTCTTGCCACTCTCTTCTGGCCTGCATGGTTTCTGTTGAGAAGTCAGCTGACAGTCGTATGGGTACTCCCTTGTAGGTAACTGACTGTCTTTCTCTTGCTGCTTTTAAGATTCTCTCTTTGTCTTTTGCTCTTGGCATTTTAATTATGATGTGTCTTGGTGTGGTCCTCTTTGGGTTCCTTTTGTTTGGGGTTCTCTGCACTTCCTGGACTTGTAAGTCTATTTCTTTCACCCGGTAGGGGAAGTTTTCTGTCATTATTTCTTCAAATAGGTTTTCAGTATCTTGCCCTCTCTCTTCTTCTGGTATCCCTATAATTCTGATGTTGGTACGCTTGAAGTTGTCCCAGAGGCTCCTTGCACTATCTTCATATTTTTGGAATCTTTTTTCTTTTTTCTTTTTCGCTTGGGTATTTTTTGTTTCTTTGTATTTCAAATCTTTGACTTGATTCTTGGGACCCTCTTGTCTGCTGTTGGATCTCTGTATATTATTCTTTATTTCAGTCAGTGTATGCTTAATTTCTAGTTGGTCCTTTTTCATATCCTCGAGGGTCTCACTAGATTTCTTGAGGGTCTCACTAAATTTATCGGCGGTTTCCATAAAATTCTTGAAAAACCTTATAAACATGGTTTTGAACTCTATATCCAGTCGTTTGCTTTCCTCCATTTCTGTCATTTGTGACCTGTTTCTTTGTCTCCGCATTTTTTTATGCTTCCCTGTGTTGGTAGAGTGGTTTTGTGTGCTAGGTGTCCTGTAGGGCCCAGTGGCTCAGCCTCCCCAGTTACCTGAGGTGGACACTCTTGGTGCACCCCCTTGTGGGCTTTGTGCACAGTCTTGTTGTAGTTAAGCCTTGATTGTTGTAGGATCACTGGGAGGAATTGACCTCCAGGCCAATTGGCAGTGAGAATCGGCTGTGTCTGCAGTGGGAGAACTTCTGTGCTGAAGACACCCTTCTGGGGCAAGACTTGCTTCAGTGGGGCTTTGGTGCTCACTGAGTCTGCCCCCTGGGTGTGTCCCTTATGGATCTGAGGAGTTGTAATCCGGATGGTCCCCCTCTGACCACTGGGTACACTGGCTCTTGGAGGTTACCCAGCAGGAGCTATGAAGAGAACTGCAGATTCCCCTTCCTTTTTTGGAGTTTGGAGGTACTCTGATGAGGCCCAGCTGTGAAGCAATGCAAGCCGCTGTGGGGCCTTGGGTCTTCTTTTGGAAGTTATGGGTCTGTGGCCCAGCTGCAATTTGTTAGGTAATTTTCAGGTTGCAAAGGTCCAGGGCATTCATATGCAAAAGCCTCTGCGGCAGCCTGGGTGGGGTGGGGTCTCAGGGAATCAAAGGGCGGAGCAAGGAACTATGGCGGATTCTCAGCCCTGCCCTAAGGGGCCGCGCGCGTCTCAGTGTCCCAACAATCCAATTGCTGTAAGCACCTCTGAGGGAAAGCCGCCCTGAGTTCCGAGTTCTGCCTGCTGCCAGACAGTCCAGTTTCTCCCCGTATGAGTCCTGGGTCCCCAGAGACTTCCCGGAACCGGAGTTCAGAGCAGTCGGGAGCTTGTGACTCCCTCCTGATTCAAAAAGACAGCCGCGTCCTCAGGTACCAGCCCCTTTCCGCGCGCGCGCGCGCGTGTGTGCGCGCGCGCGCTCTTGAGCCTCCGTACCTCTGCACTTTACTTCCGCAGCTCCTGACCCTCAATGTGCTTTTCTCTTCCTTCTAGTTGTAGAAGGTCCACTCCGCCAGCCCTCCTGTAAGTTCTGGATGATGTCCGTTTTGTCTGTTTGTTGTGTTTTGAAGTTGTTGTAGGAGGCAGCAATTTCGGTGTTTCCCTATGCCACCATCTTAGTTTCTCCCCTGCTGATTTTCTTTAAGTTCAGTATATTGCTTCATTTTAACAGGTAAAAAAGATTTTACATTTAATTTAATGAAGAAGAGTAGCCTCTGAAGCTAATATTTTACTGAACTAAAAAAAATCTTTATTTAAAGACAAGGGCAAATGTCAGTAAGGTCAACCACGTATTAATCAAAATCAACTATTACAATTATATAAAACCTGTTGAATTATCAGTTTTGTATTTTCTATTTTTTTTAATATATTTTATTGACTTTTTACAGAGAGAAAGGGAGAGAGATAGAGAGTTAGAAACATCGATCAGCTGCCTCCTACACATCTCCTGGGGATGTGCCCGCAACCCAGGTAGTATATGCCCTTGACCAGAATCGAACCCGGGACCCCTCAGTCCGCAGGCCGACTCTCCATCCACTGAGCCAAACCGGTTTCAGCTGTATTTTCTATTTGACATAGGAAATCAACAAATACTTTTGAGAACACATTATATACAAATGATTATGCTAGACATCTTCTGTTCTTTTTTTAAATGTATTTTTTATTGATTTTAGAGAGGAAGGGAGAGGGAGAGAGAGAGAAACATCAATGATGAGAGAGAATCATTGATTGGCTGCCTTCTGCATGCTCCCCACTGGGGATCAAGCCCGCAACTCGGGCATGTGCCCTTGACTGGAATCAAACCCGGGACCTTTCAGTTTGCAGGCCAACGCTCTAGCCACTGAGCCAAACCGGCTAGGGCATGATCCCCTGTTCTAAAGAAGCTTATATTCTAGGAATACAAAGAACATGAAAATGTTGCAATATTGTGAAATCTCAAAGCTTTGTCTTGGATTCTTTTTTAAATTTATATTTTATTGTTGACAGTATTACAGATGTCCCTGATTCTGCCTCCTTCGCCCCCACCCCCCCCCCTCCCCGCTCCACTTCTGGCCTTCACTACACTATTGTCTGTGTCCATGGACTATGTATGCATACATGCATATAAGTTCTTTAGTTAATCTCTTTCCACCCCCCACCCCTCCACCCCCTTTGGAGTCTTTTTTCTGTCATTATTTCATTCTTCTAGCCATTTTGTTTTCATAACAATATATTTTGCTAATCATTTTAAGGAATATATGGTTGCTATGTTGATTTATTTTAAAATTTAGATAAAAGAGACAAACTAGTAGCAAAAGATAACTTACCAAGATGACACAAGAAAAATTGGAGAACCTTTAGCTAAAGTAAATTAAAGTTGTAATTAAGCAACTTCTATAGAAAACACCCTATCCAAATAATTCCCAGATGAATTTTAAGGTATAGGCTAAGGTTTTAGAGTCAGTTATAAATTCCACTTTTCTGTGCTATTGTCCCCCATTAAGAAAGTGACTGAATAGTTTACATTTTCACTTCCTGCCCTTTCTGATGTGGGTCTCTATTAAAGGGACCTAATTGTCACATTTAAAAAAAAATTGATTTCAGAGAGAGGAAGGGAGAGAGAGAGAAACATCAAGGATGAGAGAGAATCATTGATCGGCTGCCTCCTGTAACCGTCTACTGGGGATCGAGCCTGCAACTCGGGCATGTGCCCTGACCGGGAATCGAACCCATGGCCTCATGTTTCATTGGTCGAGGTTCAACCACTGAGCGACACCAGCGGGCCTAATTGTCACATTTTATTCTTCATTATCTCTCACTCCCTTTCTCCTTCCTTGCTTTTTCTCTGATTTTTTCCCTTCATAGTCAGCATGAGTCAGAAAGGACTTTTCCATTGTTTAGAGACTGACCACCCTCCTCCCCCATCTTTCTATCCACTTATCCAGTATTTTATAAAGAATTGATGCGTAGCAGAAGTGCTGCTTAGCACCTCAGGATTAAAAGAATAGTACCTTCCCTCAAAGAGCTCACAGCATATCCCCATTAAAACTGTAATATGGGATGGATGCTATAATAGAGGAATAATAGGTGGTTTTGGAAGTGGAGGAGGGCTTGATTAATTCTTTCTGGGGAACAGGGTCAGGATGACTTTGTGGAAGCAATTACATTTGGGCTGGGCAGGGAAAGATTAATAAAATTTCAAGAAGCGGGGGGGACAAAAATGGTGGATATTCCAGGAAGCAGAAAATGTCTTGAATGAAGTCACAGAGCATGAGAGTGCAGGACGGCCTCCATAGTGAACAATGGTTGAAGTACAGAGTATTGGAAAGGTATGGACAGAAAGGAGGCTAAAGAAGTATGTCGATGTCAGATAGTGAAAGGCCTTAAATACCACATATTTGCCCTGATCATTCTCTCTCTGATTTTTCTATTTCAATCTCGTTCTAAAATACCTTTTACCTTCAGTTCTCAGATGAAAAATTTCAGGTTTGCCTCCGTGTTAGGTATTAGGTGCAGGTTCAGTCCCTGGTCTGGATGCATATGGGAAGGCAACCAATCGATGTTTTTCTCTCACATTAATGTTTCTCTCTCCTCCCTTTCTCCCTTCCCCCTCACTCTAAAAGTCAATAAGCATGACCTCAGGTGAGGATTATAAAAAACACACAAAACAAAACAAAAAAATTGAGGCCCAGAGAGGTTAATTTAATTGTTCAAGTTTCTCAGTAACCACCTAGTCTCAAACTCTATATAGAGCACTTTCTGTCATCTTATGTTGATGTTGCAACTTTCTCATTATGTAGATTCTGTCATTCAATTAGAAGTGTTTCCACTTGGATTATTGCCCCAGTCTTTCACCCCTTCATGTAGTAACTTCTCCCCACTGCTTCCAGAGCGCTTTCTAAATGCAAATCCATCATGTCATTCCCTGGCCTCAATCTTAAATAGTTCCCAATAGCCTTCTGCACACTCCAAGTGCTATAGTGTGGCATACAAGGCTCTCTGTGCCTCTGCTTCTGTCTCCCTTATTAGCTTCATCACTCATGACTTCCTGCACTTCAGCCACACCAAGCTATTTGCTGTTCCTGGAACACTGCCTCTGCACACTCTGCTCCCTCCACCTAAAACTTCTCTTAACTAACCTTTTTGTCCTTTAAGATTCTCATTCATATTCTCTCTCTCTCTCTCTCTCTCTCTCTCAGTATGTTTTTATTGATTTTTAGGGAGAGGAATAGAGAGAGAGAAACTTCGATGAGAGAGAAACATCATCAATCAGATGCCTCCTGCCCCCCCCCCCCCCCACTGGGATTGAGCCTGCAACCCAGGCATGTGCTCTGGCTGGGAATCGAACCCACCCCCTCTTGGTTCCTGGGTCAATGCTCAACCACTGAGCCATGCCGGCCGGGCAAGATACCCTTTCTTTTCTTACCCCCCTCTGCTTCTAGCCAGAGCTGGATGCCTCCATAACCTTGAATTTATATTTATATTTATAGTCACATATCGCAGAATATTATTGTCCACTTTATTTATTTGTCACCTTCAGTAGCTTTTGAGCTTAATGAGGGCAGGGGTATTGTTGAATTATATCCAGTGTGTGGCACAGTGCCAGGAACATAAGGTTCATTGAATGAATGAATGAAAAAACAAATAATTGGATATCACTTTATACAAATCCCACATATAGTTTGAAGTTGTCATTTGTTTGCTTGATTCTCACCAGCTCTATCCCTGTTTATAAAGGCAGGAAAGAAAGAAAAGAAAGGGAAAGAGAGAAAGGCATGTGGAGGGGGAAGTATAGAGGAAAGGGAAGCAGGAAGCCAATTTGGGAGGGAAAGGAAAGGTTCTTAGGCTTCTATCATTTTAGGCCAAGTTCCTGGTGATTTTAATGACAGCTTGGATTTCTTTCAAGCTTTGGACATGTGCTAATTTTGATGACTTGCCCTATTCTGACTTTCGTTAGCTTTTTTGAAAATGTATCTCCTTTGGCTGGTAACTCTCTAATTTTTTTCTCTTTAAATTAGAGAATAAGAGCTTTGAGGTGCATGAATAGAAGGGAGGTAGTGGATAGCTCATGTTGGTCAAGGTGGCCTTGGTTTTTAATTTTTGATGTCTCTGTACTAGATTAGACTCCTGATCAATTTCTAGGGCTTGGAGAGTATATGTATATTCTGTCTTGTGATCTGGTGAGCCACTAGGAATTTTAATTCTAAAACAGAGGTTGAACTTGGGCTATTCAGATTGGGTTCTCTTTGCTGTAAAACTGGAGGTCCAGACACCCTCCCCAGCCTCACCTTCAGAAGGGCCAAAACACAAGAGCCACTAACTGGCTTCATTCACTTGATAGATATTTATTGAGCATTCTTTCTGCACCTAGCCTGGTGATAGGCATTAGGATTAGGGATGACTGATCATCACCCTTAAAAAAGTCGCAGTCTAGTGGGAGAGCAAGTAAGAAAATCAGTCATTTTAGCGCAGTGTGATGGGCTAGGCATTCACAGGATGTTATGGAAGTTTAAAGAGTGTGCAGGGGAGGGAGAGCTAACCTTTGGTGCAAGGCATGTCAAGAGATATTTCATTTGAGCTCAGTCTTGGAAGACCTTAGAAATTGGTGGGGGTAGTGGTGGGTGGTCAGACTTGAGCAAAACTATGAAGGTAAGGCAGGCTGTTGTGGCTCAGTGGTTGAGCTCCGACCCATGCACCAAGAGGTTGCTGGTTCAATTCCCGGTCAGGAGGCAGCCAATGGATGTGTCCCCTCTCATCCATGTTTCTGTCTCCCTCTCCCTCTCCCTCTCCCTCCCTCTCTCTGTAAAAATCAATAAAAAATCTTTTTTTTTTAAAATATATTTTATTGATTTTTTACAGAGAGGAAGGGAGAGAGATAGAGAGTTAGAAACATCGATCAGCTGCCTCCTGCACATCCCCCACTGGGAACATGCCCGCAACCCAGGTACATGCCCTTGACCGGAATCGAACCTGGGACCCTTCAGTCCACAGGCCGACGCTCTATCCACTGAGCCAAACGGGTTTCGGCAAAAAATCTTTTTTTAAAAAAAGTATGAAGGCAAGCCCTAACTGGTTTGGCTCAGTGGATAGGGCATCGGCCTGCGGACTCAAGGGTCCCAGGTTTGATTCCGGTCAAGGGCATGTACCTTGGTTGCGGGCACATACCCAGTGGTGAGTGTGCAGGAGGCGGCTGATCGGTGTTTCTCATCGATGTTTCTGGCTCTCTATCCCTCTCCCTTCCTCTCTGTAAAAAATCAATAAAATATCTTTAAAAAAAATAAAGTATGAAGGCAAGAGAGAACATGATGCAATGGGGAGCTATGGGAAGGTCTATAGACTTCATGGAAGGGTATGTATGTATGGAGATGTGATAGATGAGCCATATAAAGGGACCATATTATAAATGACCTTTTTCTACTTTCCTAAATAAAAGGGATTACCAAGTAGGAGTCTTTTCATTCATCCATTGTTAGGTGTTTAGTGTTTCTCTTACTGTTGTCTCTTGAGCAACTAACTGAGTTTTATATTTTATTTCTTTGATTTGTTCTTTTTATGATATTTGAATTTGGAGCTTCTTTCATTTTATGCGTTAAGTGACTCCACGTTAAGTACTATCTAGTCAAACCCTACACTTAGGCATTGTGGAGTGGGTGACGTATAGCTTTTAAGGCAGTTGGAAGGAGGAGGATTTAAATGACCTTCAAAGGCTAATGTCAGGCCCCCATGTCAGTGTCACTGCAATTCATGCATGCATGGAGAGTGGGAAAAGGAACTTAATTATGGAGGAGGGGAATCGTAACCCTGCTTGAATGAGTAGCTGAAGGTCCTGGGCCTGCCCCTTAGTCTCAAAAAAGACCTGTTATATTTGCTGCCAAAGAGGTCATAGGGAGAGCTCACATAAATACCATCCTCCCTCTTGGGTGTGTGAACCAGTCTTTCTTTTGCTTCCACAAATGCAGAATAAGTTCACCAAATAGTTTTCTGATCTCCATTGGGCAGAATTTGGCACCTTATTGTCCTCCAGAAAATCAGTTCCTTTAAGGCATGAAACATGGCAATTTTAGGTCAGCAGACATTTAATAGCACCTTTTTAACTTTCAAGGGCTGGCCTCATGAGATATATTTTGTACAAAAGTACCAGTTTATTAAGATGAGACTTGAATCATTTACATCTTGAAAGGGGCTTAGTTTTAACTGCTGGTGCACCTTTTACCTGTGAAATTCTTTTCTTTTTTTTAAAAAACATATTTTATTGATTTTTTACAGAGAGGAAGGGAGAGAGATAGAGAGTTAGAAACATCGATGAGAGAGAATCATCAATCAGCTGCCTCCTGCACATCTCCTACTGGGGATATGCCCGCAACCCAGGTACATGCCCTTGAGCGGAATCGAACCTGGGACTTCTCTGTCCGCAGGCCGACGCAGGCCGACGCTCTATCCACCGAGCCAAAAGCCAAACCAGTTTTGGCGAAGGCATTACAATTTAAAAGAGATCCTTTAACATGATTTATGGGAAACAAGAAATACCAGTTCAACTAGGGCAGGTGGTAGTATTTGAATACCCTTCTCTGTGGGATGGGGCTGTTCCCACCAAAATTGTTTGTGGGTAAAATCACAACAAAGATCCACAAAGTACAGCTATATGTATATTTAAAAAGAAACATCAGTTTCTTGCATTTTGCTAAGTGTCAAAGGTTAACTTAAAATATTAATGCTGAAAAGATTAATTTAAGATATTAAATCTAGGCAAAAATACATGTACATATTGTAATTACTTCTTTTTTACAATTAAAGTAATTGGATTGTATTTAATGACCTATTTACATTTAATAACTAAAAAGGACTTATCTTTTTAGTATTCCCCATATGCAGAAAGAGGTAGGGAAAATTCACTTCTGATATAATTATCTTTACTTGGGCTAAAAAGGGAAAACAACTGTGCTTTTTAGAATGGTTAGAAGAATATTATTTTAAAACATACATATACAGTTTAGGAATTACCCATAGGAATGTATTTTGGTTCATTGTAAAAGAAGATGAAAGATTACCTGCTTTAAAAAAAGAAGTCCCCAATGACAAGATTCGATGAGCTGAACAGTACACAGAAAATAAAACTTAAAGTGATTCTCAGGGACCCTATAGATAAAAGTAACCCGTCAGAAGTGATGGAACCCCAAATGCCTAGCTGTTTGAAAACAGAAATTTGTTTGAAAAGCATCTGAACATATCATCTGAGCCTGGCACTTTAAATGAGCCAGTGTTTATGTTTTTTAAAGTGAAAGTTGTGAAGCCTCTGAGCAGCTGGCTAAAATTGGGTGTAGAGAGGGAGAGAGCAGTGTGTTATCCTCATTAACACCATTTCAGTTCTAGGGTAAATATGTCAGGAAGGTTTGCTTGTGTTAACCTACAGTCTTTTTTTCAAGGGGGAAAAACTAGTCTGGGGTTTGGTAGCACTTGTATATGAAAAGGAGAAATATGGGCATATTTGTCTAACTTCTTGTTCAGGCGTTTTGTGAAGAGTCAGTGCAGTGTCGTGGAAAGAGCATGAAGTTTGGACACAGATGGGCCTGGGTTTAAAAGCTGTGTGGCTTTGATAAAGTTACAGAACCACTCTTAGTTTTCAGAATGCTACTACTTAACCTTGAAGAAGTGTTTTGAGGATTAGAGATATCGAGTGGACACTATAGGATACAAAGAAGTTTTTAAGAATCCCACCTTGACTCCAGATAGCTGCTGTTCTAACTACTACTTCTGTTAGGTTTAGAGATATTTTGTTTCTCAGTTCCTGTACTCACAGAGTTGTATACTCCAAAAACCTGTGCTACAAAATAGAATATAGTGACTGCCATTGAAAAAGGTTCAGCATACCTTTTTGGAACTTTTGGAGAGGGAGACATGACTTCAGACTAGAAGGGTCAAGGAAGGCTTCTCAGAAGTGGTGACATTTGCCTTGGGCCTTTAAGATGAAATGATTTTTGTTTTGTTTTGTTAATCCTCATTTGAGGATCTTTTTCCATTGATTTTTTTTTTTTTTTTTTTTTAAATATATTTTATTGATTTCTTACAGAGAGGAAGGGAGAGAGATAGAGAGTCAGAAACATCGATGAGAGAGAAACATCGATCAGCTGCCTCCTGCACATCCCCCGCTGGGGATATGCCCGCAACCCAGGTACATGCCCCTGACCGGAATCGAACCTGGGACCCTTCAGTCCACAGGCCGACGCTCTATCCACTGAGCCAAACCGGTCTCGGCCCATTGATTTTTAGAGAGTGGAAGGCAGGGGGAGAGACTCAGAGAGAGAAACATCAATGTGAGAGAGAACATCAGTTGTTGCCTTCTGCACAGGCCTGACCAAGGCTTGGGATCAAGCTTGCAACCAAGGTATATGTATGTGCCCTTAACCAGAATTGAACCTGGGACCCTTCAGTCTGTGGGCCAACGCTCTATCCACTGAAAAAACCGCCTAGGGCGGATTTTTTATTTTTTATTTTTTAAAGAAATGCCACAATCCAGATAATCCTTTTGAGACTATTTTACTTTCAAAGTACCTAAAGTGAAAATACTGAATTGACTCTTGACTATGATTTTGGAAGACTGATACCCTTTGTCTTAATTCTTAAAACTGGCATAATATAAGCGGGGCCATCCATTTCTTTCTCAGGATTGGTCTCCACACTCCTGGAGAGCCTGTCTCAGAAGGGAAGAGCTTGCCCTCCTACTACTCGGCCTCCACTGAGATCAAAGAAGAGACCAATTAGAAGAGACCTTTGTGTAGTGCTCGGTGCTATTTAATTTGATCTGCTCTCTGCTCTCCTTAGATTGTTTCATTACCATTAGGAGGTGAGTCCAAACAAACTCAGCATTCCTTTGAATTAGTAATAATGAGAGGTGTCAGTTACTGAGTACCTACTGGGTGCTAGACACCCCTCTAGAAGGCTCACATATGTTATCTCATTTTATCCTTAAAACCATCCTATGTGGTTGGTTTTATTTTTTCCCATTTTACAGATGAGGCTCAGAGATTAAGCAGCCTGAAGTCATATAACTAGTGGCTCAGGGCATCCTTGATTCCTTTGACTGAACATGTCTCTGGGTTCACTATTGATTTTTAAATGTGGTTAGCACTTATATGAACATTAACTTTAAAAAAGAAAAGATAAATTTTCATTGTTCGTAATTGTGATCATTCAAAAAGATTGATTAAATATGTTATTCAAGTATGTTATATACTTACGGTGATGTTATCTTTTCTACTATATCAGTGGTTCTCAGCCTTCCTAATGCCGCGACCCTTTAATACAGTTCCTCATGTTGTGGTGACCCCCAATTTCATTGTTACAAATTGAACATAATTAAAGCATAGTGATTAATCACAAAAACAATATATAATTATATATGTGTTTTCCGATGGTCTTAGGCGACCCCTGTGAAAGGGTTGTTCGACCCCCAAAGGGTCTTGACCCACAGGTTGAGAACTGCTGTACTATATGCTATGCTTATTTGATTTCAGGACACCTACTTTTTCCTGTTATGTCTTTCTTTTAAAAATATTTTAAACTTATTTATATCAGAGAAAGAGAAAGAGAAACATCAATTTGTTGTTCCACTTATTTATACATTCATTGGTTGATTCTTGTATGTGCCCTGACTGGGGATGGAACCCCCAACCTTGTTGAATGGGATGACGCTCTAACACTGAGCTACCCAACCAGGGTTCCTGTTATTTCTTCTAAAAGTATTCATGATAAACACTTATTAAAGATAAATTGAAATTAATCTGACTTTAAGAATTTTGCAATACCTCTTTATGATTGGGGGCCCTGCAAAACTACCGAGGAAATCAATTCTGACTTGAACAGGAAGCACGGGCCTGTTATTCCTTGTAGAAGGAAAATGAAGGAGGGGAAAGCCCCATGATTCCCCTGTCTTTCTGTCTAAATCTGTGTTCTAACCATGGAGCAGGGTGGGGGATCTCAAGCGAGCATGTTGGTCTTTTTGAAGAGACAGAGATTATAGTTCAGGAGAGGCTGAGGAATCTAAAAGCTGTGAGGTGGAGTTCTGGAAAGGTGAGAGCTGTGCAGAAAAAAATTGCTCTAGGATCTCCTCAGGGTCCCCTTGAGTCTTTGCTGACCTCACACAGGCCTGGGGTCAAACTCCAGGAAGTTGGGGAAAGATGACCAGGAAGCCGTGAGCTAACTGGTTCCCAGAGCAGGGAGGCGTTCGAATTCCTACCGGCCAGAATGAAGAGCCCACGTTGCTCACTGGGAGTGAGATGGTAGAAGGTCCACATCTTTGTACTAGAGTTAAAGTAGTCACAGAGTACAGACATATAACTAGACATATAACTGTGACTCACCCTAAAAAAAGCTTAAAAACAAGCCTTTAGAGGTACCAAACTGAATGAAAAGTAACTTAACTGCCTACCAGAATAAAGCTTAACATTCTTGAAATGAAGACAACAATACTAGGTACTCAACATTGTAAAATCACAATGTCCAACATCCAATCAACAGTTAACAGACTCGCTCAGTGATTGAGTGTCGATCTATGAACCAGGAGGTCGGGTTTCAATCCCCAGTCAGGGCACATGATTGGATTGCAGGCTCAGTCCCTAGTAGGTGGTGTGCAAGAGGCAGCTGATTGATTTTTTTTCACTCACATCGATATTTCTCTCTCCCTTCTTCTCCCTTCTTCTCTCTCTCTCAAAACAATAAAAACATCCCTGGCCAGGGGGGATCAGTTGATTGGGCATGGCCCCATGCACTGAAAGGTCATTTGTTCTGCTCCTAGTTGGGGCACATGTCTGGGTTGTGGGTTTGATTCCCCCAGTAGGGGACATGCAGGAGGTAGCCAATTGCTGTTTCTCTCTCACATCAATGTTTCTCTTTCTCTCCTCCCTCTCCCTTCCTCTTTCTAAAATCAATAAAAATCCTATATAATAAAAGGCTAGCCAAACTGGTTTGGCTCAGTGGATAGAGCGTCGACCTGTGGACTGAAGGGTCCCAGGTTTGATTCCAGTCAAGGGCATGTGCCTTGGTTGCGGGCACATCACCTGTAGGGGGCATGCAGAAGGCAGCTGATCGGTTTCTCTCATTGATGTTTCTAACTCTCTATCCCTCTCCCTTCTTCTCTGTAAAAAAATCAGTAAAATATATTTTTTTAAAAAAAGGCTAATATGTCCCCTTTGCCCGGGAGTTTGACCAGGGAGCGGGGCCAGCCAGCCAACCTCCTGTGTCATGTCGTGTGTCGTCCCCCCCCCCCCCCCCCCCCGCCTGGCCGGGCCTGACCTGGACCTGACCCGTGCATGAATTTGTGCACCGGGCCTCTAGTGTATTATAAAAATAAAATAAATAAAAGCATTTTTATAAAATAAATACTGGAATGTGGTTCGTGTCTGTCTCTGTCCAGTCTCTTTCTGTCTCTGTCTCTTTTTGTTAATCCTCACCTGAGGGTATTTTTCCCGTTGGTTTTCAGAGAGAGTGGAAGGGATGGGGAGAGAGAAAGAGAGAGAGATAAAACATTGATTGGTTGCCTCAGCTGGGGCCAGGGAGCAAACCTTCAATCCAGGTATGTGCCCTTGACTGGGAATTGAACCCGAAAGCTGCCACTGAGCCACACCAACCAGGGCTTGTCTCTATTTCTGTTATTTTTGTTATTTCCATAGTGTTGTTTGGTGAAATTTGAATATTGTAAGACAGTTATAAAATCAGCATTTGAGGGTTGGAGAGAACTTTCTTTTTTTAAATCCTTACCTGAGGATATTTTTCCATTGATTTTTAAAATATATTCTTTATTGATCTCAGAGAGGAAGGGAGAGGGAGAGAGATAGAAACATCAATGATGAGAGAGAATCATTAATTGGCTGCCTCCTGCACGCCCCCTACTAGGGATTGAGCCCACAACCTGGGCATGTGCCCTTGACCAGAATCAAACCTGGGACCCTTCAGTCCACAGGCTGATGCTGTATCCACTGAGCCAAACTGGCCAAGGCAAGGTTGGAGAGAACTTGTAAAGATCATCTTGTCTACTCTCACATATTATAGAAAAAGAAATATTATATTTCATTGATTCTGAGATTTACATTTTCTTTACTTTAAAAAAAAATCTTTATTGTTGAAAGTATTACAGTTATCCCCCTAGCTCCCCCCATTGCCTCCCTACACCTGGTTCCGCCCTGCCCCATACATTTTAACTTCTCTTGAGTCATGATGTAGCTTAACAGTTAGTGGTATCTTAGATTCGATGGAATATGGTAAAAGCCCATTAAGATTGTGGCTTCTCCATAAATTCTTAGTGGTACAGTTCAAGGTTTCTGTTTATATTACCCCCACCTGGAAAACCTTTCTCTCTTTATTTTTTTATATCCAAATTCTGCTCAGATCAGATTTTTATCCCAGGAAATTTTCTCAGTCTCTTTAGTTCACAGTGATCCTTTCATCTTTCCTATTGTCATTATTGACTACATCATTTATTTGATATTTGAACTTCTATTTATTTGCTATACTAGAGGCCCAGTGCACAAATTCGTGCATGAGTGGGGTCCCTCAGCCTGGTTGGCCATCAGGGCCGATTGAGGCCAGCCAGCTTGGAGGGGGGGCATACGGGAGGTTAGCCGGCCGTGGGAGCGCACTGAGCACCAGGGGGCAGCTCCTACATTGAGCGCCTGTTCCTTGGTGGTCAGTGCACGTCATAGCTACCAGCCAATTGTCCGGTCCTAATGGTCACTTGGGCTTTTATATATATAGATTGTTACTTTGGTTTTGTCTTCTCTTCAATTATAAGTTCTTGGAGTCAAGGGAGGGATTTTATACTTCTTTGTGTCTTCTAGTGTCTGCTTGATAAATATTCATTGATTGATTAGAGTACTATAATTAGTAGTTAACCATTAGTACAACCTGAAGCTTATTAATATTCTTTAATGGTGAAGAGAACCACATATAAAACATTTAGAACAGTACCTGGCCCATAGTTAAATGCTAGATAAATGTAGAACTAGTACTTCCACAATCACTATCACCACCACAACTACAATAATCTGTTCTGTGCCAGGCACCATGTTAAGCATTGTATACATACACTAGTGGCCCGGTGCATGAAATTCGTGCACATTAAAAGGGATTAATTAGAGGAAATATTTTAATATTGCTATTTGCCCTTTCTCTAGAATAGAAGTGTCAAAGATGAAAGAAAATTAGTAAAATGTTATGAAAACCTTCCTCCTGTCAGAGTCTGGGGCACACCACAGGACCCAGAGTCAAGTCCCCGCCCACCCACGTGTGCCTCAAAATCTCATGAGACCTAGACTCAGCTGGGCCCCCGCCATTGGGCTAGCTAGATCCAGACCCAGCCGGTCCCACCCTTGTCAAGCTCCGCTGGGACAGGGGGAGCAGCCTGAGGTCCCCTGGCCCAGCACAGGGCGGGGGATGTACCTTGAGGTCCCCCCGTCAAGTCTGCCGGGCTGAGGGCGTGGCCTGAAGTCCCCCGGCCTGGTGCCAGGGTAGGGGGCGCAGCCTGAGGTCCCCTGTCAAGCCCCATGGAGGTGGGGAGGGGGCGCAGCCTCAGGTCCCTGCTGATTGCTCGTTAAGGCTCATTACGGGAACTCGGCCTCCACTATGGGTGCAGCCATCTTGTGTTACGGAAACCCCTCCCCCGCTCCACTATGGGCACTGCCATCTTTGTGGCAGAATGATGGTTAATTTCCATATTTTATTTTTCTTCACAACTTTACAAACTAGGAATCATTATACTAATTTAACAGTTTAGGAAACAGACCAAGAGATTTGACTGCTTGCCAAGGTCCCCAAACTAAAATTTGCCAGTAGTGGTTAAAACCCACACCTCTGCCTCTTACTGTCCATGTTCTTGCTGCTCTGTGCCACTGCTTATTGGGTTATGAGGGCTTTGGTAACAGCCCAGTAAACAGGGTAGAAAGACAAGAATGGGTATGTACTTTCCTCTCTGCTTAAGAACTTTTTCTTATAAATACCATGTAATGAGTGGTGAATAGACCTTGTGAGAAGTAGATGTACGCTGCCCTTTGCTGCGGACTCTTAGTTGCTGGCGGCTTGGCTGTTCGTGACAGGTGCGTGTGTGACACTTTTTCAGGAATGAATTCTTGTTACAGATAGCAGAATGGAATTATATGTCTGTCTGCTCCATGATCCCACTCCTAGTGTTCACATGTAATTGTGATTGCTAGGCCTCTCTCCTCACTTAGTGTATTAAAGAGTCACATCCAGGACTGCTGCTTCTGCCTGCTCCATGACCACACAGTGCGTTTGTATATTGCCCTGAGCTGTCAGCAAAACATTTTGCTGAATATCCTTTTTTGTTGTTGCTCTGCAACCTTTTTTCCCTGGCCTTTCTTAGTTGTGTAAAGTAAGTTTCTTTTTTGGCCTTTCCATCCCAAAGAGGGAGCAGTTACTGCAAAGAAGCTTGAAGTATGAAGTGGGGCATCATAGAGATTAAAATGAATGGTTAGACAGCTGGCAGGATGAAATGAGACTTTCTTGGTGCCTGGTGTGTGATTCGGCTCTGATTATCTCCTTTCTCCCTCATTTTCAAACCTGCCTCTGTATCTAATCCACCAGTGGGTACTCCAGTACCTTGTCTATAGGGAGCTTAACCTAGTGCAGTACTCACTGCTCCTTGCAGGAACCAGGAAAGAAAGGTTACAGCCTAGCCCCATCCTCTCCATCTCTGAGTAAGGCAGTAAAGTGGGATTAGACAATCTTCCATAAAAAACAACTGTGTGTTTCCCATATGGTTGCACATGCCCAGGTTTGGCTTCCTCCCAGGTACTCAAGCCCAGGTACTTGGAGAAGAATGCATTTTGTATCTTCTTATCTCAGATTTTTGAGCACCACCAACTGGAATTCACTCTCTTCTGTCATTGGATATAAATAAGAAAGGAAGCTCTTAAAAATGAAGACTATTGCCGAAACCGGTTTGGCTCAGTGGATAGAGCGTCAGCCTGCGGACTGAGAGGTCCCGGGTTCGATTCCGGTCAAGGGCATGTACCTGGGTTGCAGGCACATCCCCAGTGGGGGATGTGCAGGAGGCAGCTGGTCGATGTTTCTTTCTCATCGATGTTTCTAACTCTCTCTATCTCTCTCCCTTCCTCTCTGTGAAAAATCAATAAAATATATTTAAAAAAAAAAAAATGAAGACTATTGGCATCTATTATCACAATATTGCAAGTTATTGACATATTTCTAGTAGTCCTGTGCACTGATTTGTTGAGGTTTGATACTTTTTAATGTTGGTATTTATTCTTCAAAGCAACTTAGTTGTTTTTCATGTTAAATTCCTCTGTGATTATAATGCTCAATTGATGATTATAGCTCAAAGAAATCTGGTACTTGAGTATCCACAAATGTTAGGTAAAAGTTCTCCATTTCTGAATGAAATCATTTATAATTTATATTTATCTAATCAGAGTAAAGGTAAGCCCATTTAGATGGGTAGTATGGAATATTTCAGACCATTCCATTTTGATGAATTGGCTATTGCTAGAAATTGGCATTAAACTGCGACAATAAAATGAACTTTGTGTCTGTGACTCAAAGTCATCAATGATAACATTGTAGACCCTGTATAATTTAAGTGGATACATAATAGGGAACTTGAGCCAAGATAGAGATACAAGAAATATTTTATGTGAATAAATCTTTTCTTTGGAGTTCAGAACAGTTTGCAAACAAAAATCCCAGTTTCATATAGCATCTTTTAAGAGTTTTTTTTTTAGTGCAGCTCACAGCTGAACTAGAGGATGAATTGAGACTCCCCTCACCACCCCATCCCCCCAATTGCCAGTCATCATTAGACTAAGGACTAGAATCCAGGTTTCTGACTCACAATTTAAATGTATTTTCCTTTGGACAACCAGATGGATCCTACTCAGAGGAAAGCTTAATTTTGGCCATTTAAGAGGCAGTTTTCTATGAAATAGGTGAAGCTAGAAGAAACTAATTTTGAATGGAAAATGATCCCCCCAAATTTTAGTTTTAAGAGCAAAGCTGTGATTAGAGCTTGAAGCGTATTAAAGGTAAGAACAAAAGGTGGTATTTCCCACAAAAAAGATAATAGGAAATTATAGAATTACCAGGTATGAATGGTCTTTGATAAATATACAGTGTGCTCAAGAAGTGAGATATTGGCCCTGGCCTGTTTGCTCAATGGTTAGGACATCCACCTACAGACCGACGGGGGGTGGGGGGGGGGCAGCCAGTTGATGTATCTTTCTCATGTTGATGTTTCTCTCTCTCTCTCCCTCTCTCTCTCTCTCTTTCTCTCCCCTCCCTCTCTGTCCCCCTACCCCTCCTCCACCATCCCCTTCCACTCTCTCTAGAAATCAATGGAAAAACATCCTCAGGTGAGAATTAAAAAAAAAAAAAAGTGAAATACTAGAATATAGAAGTCCTATTTCCTGGGCTGCTTTCCCCCAACCAAATCAGGATAAGAAGAAGCCTTACATTTATTGAATGTAGGTCCATAGCTGGTATTCCTTTATGAAATTAGAAATTTCTCCTCGTTTCACATCACAAGTAAGCTCTTTTTTCTTGTTTCTCCCAATCAGATACTTTCTCTGTCCACCTTGGGAGTTCCATTTCTGTCTTACTCTTTTCCACATTACTCTAGTGACCTAAACTAATTTGTCAGTAACACCTTGTGTTTGGAGAGAGTCTGGTTATATTTGTAGGTTCAGCTCCACACTGAATTTCAACAGGATGTGGGTGGGTGTGTGAGTCTATAATGAGGCATTCCTGCTTGTGGTTGTTGCATGGTAGTGAGGATGGCTATATTCAACAGTAAATTCAAACTTCTTTAAACATTTTAGTAGATAAACTTAGATTACAGTAAGCCTGTGTGCTGGCTCTCATTTTTAAGTTAAATGATTATTTGACTTTTCAATTGAAATTCTTTATGCATATTCTTTAACATGAAGAATCTTATCTCTTGAAAGAGAAAACTGGCCTACAAAGTAAAGCTCTTCTCATATGCCCCCATCCAAAATGCTGTTAACTATAGAACAGTGGGAAATGCTGAAGTGAAAGCAGAAGTCCTAATTGCCACATACAACATCCCCACATGTCGTCCCCTGCTATTGCTGATCAGCTTTTTGGAGGTATGTTTCAAAAAGGAACTGCCTTGAAAGGCATTTCTGTTGTTATGGTTATTGGTATAGCTCAGATATACTTGCTTTTGGATGCAACTATAGAAATATAATGTTATCTAAATGAAGTGTTTTTTTGTTTATAATAAACAGTTAGTAATAAACATTATTGCCGGGACGAGCAGTCATCTGTCTTCTGTCCTGCTAACAACAGGAATTCAGAATATGGGTTACAAATGCCTCCTCCCTCTCACATGCAGCCTTCCTTTATTACTTTCTTCCACCCTACCAATTCCTACTTCTCACCTTCCACTCCTGCCCTAGTCCGCAGAATTTTAGTAATTAGTTTATGTGAGATGAAAAAGGTTGAAAATCGCTGGTCTAGACTAGTCAGTATACTGCCAGGCCATGGCTAAGAAGGAATGCCTGAAGTCTTTTCTTTGTTCTCCTCATTCTCGAGTCCCTTAGGCTGAAAATAGTCAGGCGTACAGATGGGTTTGCTGTTGAGCCTGCTGGATGTCTAGAACTGGTCCAAAGCTTTTTTTTTTTTTTTTTTACTTTTATGGGGAGCCAACTCCCAAATCAGTCTGGGAGCCTCCCAGGGTGTAAATAATTGAACCTCGGGACTCTGTGTGAACCATCCTTTGGGCCACTCTGGATCCTGCAGGTTCTGGTAACTAGATGAATCTAGACTGGAGAAGGGCTTGATTCGTGGCCATGATTCACCTAAACCAGGGGTGGACAAACTTTTTGACTCGAGGGCCACAATGGGTTCTTAAACTGGACCGGAGGGCCGGAACAAAAGCATGGATGGAGTGTTTGTGTGAACTAATATAAATTCAAAGTAAACATCATTACATAAAAGGGTATGGTCTTTTTTTTTTTTTTTAGTTTTATTCAGTTCGAACGGGCCAGATCTGGCCCGCGGGCCGTAGTTTGCCCACGGCTGACCTAAACCTACCTCTGACTTTGCTTCAGAATGCAAGTGCATATTAGCTACATGAGGAGGTTATGGCAGGTTAGGCAGAAGCAAACTCGGAGCTTCTGAAAGGTCATCTAGCTTAGTCCCTTTATTTTGCAGATGAGGAAACGGTAGCACAGAGCGAGAATTATCTTTAATTTAGAAGGCATTGTAAAGTCATTCATTCTGACCTGTCAACATCAACATCTAGGGATGTCTCCCCTAAAATGCCTGACAGCTGGTCACCCAGAGGATGGTCTGGGGAACTCATAATTTTAAAGAGAGAATAGCTCTAATTAAAAGAGCTAACTGAATTGAAATCTTTCTCTGTAACTTTTATTTTCTCAGTGGTTCTAATTTAGTTCCTTTCCCATGTAACAACCCCCAAGGTAAGACCACTTCAAACCCCCAAGTTAGCAAATATCACTATAGCATATACTTTTATTTTTTTAAAATATATTTTATTGATTTTTTACAGAGAGGAAGGGAGAGGAATAGAGAGTTAGAAACATCGATCAGCTGCCTCCTGCACACCTCCTACTGGGGATGTGCCCGCAACCAAGATACATGCCCTTGACTGGAATTGAACCTGGGACCTTTCAGTCCGCAGGCTGACGCTCTATCCACTGAGCCAAACCGGTTAGGGCAGCATATACTTTTCTTAATCAAAGTACCGCTGAAAAAGAACTTTATTGAATCTATAAAAACATGGCATTCTATACTCTTTCATATATTTAAAACTTCTTTTCTGAGCTAAGAATCACTACTTTATTAGTTTTCTTCACTTTCTCTTCATTTCTGTAACTGGCACTAGCATTTAGCTCTTTCCATGAAACTTTTAAAAAACAAACCTACGTTTTATCACTTTGTGAGTCTAATTGTACAAAACTACCAGGAGTTTTGGTAGCAGAACTCACCCCTGTAACCTGTCTGTGATTTCTATTGTCTCCTCCTTAGCCTGTGAAGAGTTTCCCAACTGGTCTTCTTACCCTCCAGCCTTCTCGTGCCCAAATATAAATTCTTTGCTTCTGTTAGAATGATTTGTCTAAAATGCAAATTTGATCATGTTAACTTCCTTAATTCAGTGGTTCCTCAGCACTCAGTGCTTCAAAAATTTTCCACTAAGTGACAGCTGATGATAGAGGAGCCTTTCTCAGCTGGATTTCCATGAGAGAATTAATCCCTGATACCATTAGACATCCATTGTATGTAAATGTATTACTTTATCCAGTGCATCTGGAATGATGCTAGTTATGTACAGTCTTGAGGAGAATTGAGAAAATAGTCACTCAGATAAATTTTTTTTGTTCTGTGGTTCAGATGAGGAACCCAGTATGAAAGGTGGAGGAAAGAGAGAATGTTATGTCTTCAGTAGGTACAGAAGCATGACTCGGAGCCACCTCCAGAAAAAACCTGCCAGATTCCATTGAAGTCTGGGGTCTCATCTTTAAATGTATGTCACTATTGCATTCTACTGCATAGTAAGTCCAAGGAGAAAAATGTTTTAAAATACTTATCAGTGGAAAAAGTTGATTTTCCAGGAAGATTTTCCTAGGGTTCGTAGAACTACAAATAACTACATTTTTTACCCTGTAGTGGACATTTTACATATGCTATATTACTTACTATCTCTAGGAAAATTACCCAAGATCACACAGCTAGTCAGGTGTCAGAGTCAGTGTTCTAACCCAGTATGTCTCAACTCTACAACTTGAAACTGAGTTGAGAGTCAAGAACCTAAAAGTCTTTGCCCATTTCTAAGTTTATCTTCACCAGAAGGTAGGATTTTTTTTCGTGGTCAAATTATTATTGTAGTTCAGATCATGAATAATTCCATACTTTGTATGCAAAACATAACTAACCTTGATTATCCAAAACAAAAGTAAGCAGTGTTGCAGGTAATTCCATATAACAGGGAATCTTGTCTCTTTTTGGTGGCTCTGAAACATATTAAATTACTTTTTAAGTAGCAGATATACTTTTCTAATTGTTTTGTCTTGGTGGTTATTTACATATTGTCATTTCTTTCTTTTTTTAATATGGAACGCTTCATGAATTTGCATGTCATCCTTGCGCAGGGGTCATGCTGATTTTCTCTGTATCGTTCCACTTTTAGTATATGTGCTGCCAAAGCGTGCACCATATTATCATTTTTTGAGTACTCTTTAGCTAGTTATAGGAGCTGGCATTTTTGGCAAGAGGAAGCCATCTTGGTATTGAAAATTTGGTTTTAGGTAAATCCAACCCAGGTGACAGAATTGACTCCATTTGTGTCTGCTTACCCAAAGCACTTGGGAAAGCATAAATGCTAAAGTACCAAGGCCTTAGAAGTTGCCCCTCACCCCCTGCCTCCCCAATCTGGCATTTACCTAGCCATCTGGAATCCAGTTTCTGTTAGGTGTTCAGAGAGAACTTCTGGAATGCCCTGTCAATGGCCACATTCAACACAGAATTTCAAGGAGATCTGGCTCTTTTAGCTCCTCTGAGAAGCTGGAACAAGACTGAAATTATTGCTAATGGAGGGAACCACAGTGGCTGTTTTCAATCATCTCTGACTACACCTTTGAATTTCTGGTTCTTTCAGAAAGCTTGAAATATGGAAGTCTAAGGGCATCCCGAGGATGGTGTACAGAGCCCTGTGAGGTTCTTTTATTTGTAACCTCCTGCCTCCTTTGCTGTTCTAAACTTTCTTTTCACCATGAATTACTAAAGATTGCATCTTAGTACCCAATACCCTTTCCATTAAGTAAAAGAGAAGAAGAATTAGACTAGAAGGAAAGTCCAGAGTTAGGGTTAGAAAACCTACTGAGTCAAAGGGGAACTTTGCAGAGGAGTGGAATGAAAATTATTTCCTTAGACAGTAGACAAATATTCAGGAAACACCTCTGCACCCCAAAGATAGGCACAGCTGCCACACAGTGCCTATTAAAGGGAGTTTCAGAGTTATGAGCAAACAGCTGATTCTCTTGGTTCTTGGGCTGTTGCTGTTGGTGACAGGAAACCTTGTTCCTCAAGCTGCTGGCTTCCTGTTTTATTTTTACTCTTAGCAGATCAGAATGTCCATAACAAGGAGCAGTCTGTTCCAAAGGGTTCTACTCCCCCTTTGAGCCTGAAGGGCTTTTACTTTTTTTTTGTTTAACTTTTGGTTGGACAATATGCTGGTTCACTTTTAAGATCTATTGTATTTAGTTTGGTTTAAACATTTTGTATTCACAATCAACTTTTTGGTGATGAACTGGTGTTATAAGATTTGATGTAAGTAAACCTCTATTTTACTTTTTTTGTTGTTGTTGAAGAGGAGTTTGCAGTATTGGGGACTTGGGTATGTTGCCTTTATGTTTCGCCTTTTTACTTAAAGTGAATCTGCCATTTGCCCTAGCATGAAAATCATTAGACTGTTTTGGATAGCTTTAGTTTTACAAAATAGGGAAATAGTGTGCCATGGCTGTAGTCATATCCGTTTTGTTGAGACTAAAACCTGCTTCTATCCTTGTAAAGCTCGGAATGTGGTAATCTAACTCTGAAACAATAGCTCAAAATGAACCTGAAGTGCTGGGGGATTTCCTAGGGAAAGGCGCTCAGCCGACAGGATAAGAAACAGTAACTGGAAGGTTTCCAGGTCTGCTCCAGACACTTCCTGCTGTCTCAAGAGCCGTTGGCCCAGGTGTGTTGAACCAGATGGGAGAGAGAAAGGGAACTGTTGGGTAGAAGGAAAAGGACTAGGGAATCTTAAAGCACAGTTTGCTCGGCATCATGTTTGACATATTGAACATGTAAATTTTTCCTTAATATTCTTTCTGTCAATTTACAGACTGAACTTTAGCAGTGCTAATGGATACTGGCAGCTAGTATTTAGTTGTACATTAACAGTCGTTCATCAGGGAAGAACTGGAGAAATTATGTCCTGATGTAGATCCATGGAATCACTATTGGTAACTTAATTTCATTGGGGAGATGAGATTATCAGATGACAAAAGCTCTTTTTTGATCCTTATAATTGATCATCTGGAATCTGATCTACCCTGGACACCCCAAGAATAGGATCTGGACCTTCTAGGATCTGCTGAATGGGCTGTTTTCTGACCATAACTCCTTGCCTCTGGAGATTCTTGTTGGTTAGAGCATAGTTGTTTTAGGTTTTTAGTTTTTTTTAAATGCTGTCTGTAGTACCCCAGCCAGCAGTCACCAGTGCAGAATCTTTGCACTTATCCAGCAATCCTTTACTAAACCTTAAAAAGGTGGTGGTTGGGGAGGTATTGAGGGGATTCTTTTTTTTTTTTTTTAAATATATTTTATTGATTTTTTACAGAGAGGAAGGGAGAGGGATAGAGAGTTAGAAACATCGGTGAGAGAGAAACATCAATCAGCTGCCTCCTGCACACTCCCCACTGGGGATGTGCCCGCAACCAAGGTACATGCCCTTGACTGGAATCGAACCTGGGACCCTTGAGTCCGCAGGCTCACGCTCTATCCACTGAGCCAAACCAGTTAGGGCAAAGGTGGTGGTGGTGGGGATTCTTTAAAAAAAAAAAAAAAAGAGATAGGGAGAGAGAAGATTTTTTAAAGCTGTTTTAGATCAGAGCAAGACAAAAAGACTTACACTGCCCTAGTGTGCCTGGAATTTGTGGTTGAGTAATACTTTCCTGTTATTTCTTTTTTAGGTTGTTTTTCATCATTCAGAACATTGCCTGAAGCAGGTCCACCATGCCGTTAGTAACGAGGAACATCGAGCCAAGGCACCTGTGCCGTCAGACGTTGCCTAGTGTTAGAAGCGAGCTGGAATGCGTGACCAACATCACCCTGGCAAATGTCATCCGACAGCTGGGCAGCCTGAGTGAGTGCCGCAGAGAGCCTGTGCTTTGCCCTCAGGGGTCGTTGGTGCTCTTTATTTAGTTCCCTTCTCCTCCTGTGTAACTATTTCTCCCCCATCTGCCTTCCCTAGGTAATGCAAAAATGTATCCCACCCCCTCTCCCCCAAGAGAGGCTGCTTTTTGGTACAGACTCTTCCCCTCAACCCTTTCTTCATCTGCCACCACCCTCTAGGCTCCCTCCACCTCCCTCTCCACCTGCTTCTAAAGGAATCTGTAGGAAGGGTGGCAGGAAGGGCTGCAGCAGAAACTGCAGATGGAATGACAGAGCAGAATTCTGTGTGTGTAAAGTGGGAGGTTCACAGAACAGTATCTTGGGTTGGGGAATGTGCCTGTAATTGCACGAACTGTTCAATGTAGCCTGACTTTGTTGAAGCCTCAAATGTGCCAATAGTGACATCTACCCGACATCCCCCACCCCCTTTCTTCCCAAAGAGGAGGAAAGCAAACATGCACTCGGAGAGATTCTGGCCGACTTGTCTACCCTGGTACACATTTAATTGTGCTGCAAGCCCCCAGGTCCAAGTTCAGGGTACAAATTACTTCTGCAATCTCCGGGGTATTGGGAGTTTTGCAAGCTGCATGAACACACAGTGACACAAATTGTAGCTGGAGCCATTCTTCTCTAGGAAGAGGATGGGGGGAGGGTGTAGTCCAGTCTGTTTTGGAGCTGAGGGAAAGCCAGCTCAACTGTATCTTTTTTTTTTTTTTTTTAAATTGGCAAGAATGAATGAGACTGCCTTGGGTGGGGTACATACATGTGGTTTGGATTTCATTCTGAATCAAGCTGACTTTGTTTGCTTGAAGCTGAGGTATGGGAAGGGCAGATGCTTAGATAGGCTGTGCATTTGTGTAGTACCACTCCAGCTCCCCATAAGAACCTCCATCAACATGGTATTTTAGTGATCTTCCTTAGCAAAGGCATCTTGGTGTGAATTATTTCAGACATTCACTCCTCCTGTCGCATCACTGTCCTTAGTAAAGGCAGTGGAGTAGTATCAAGAAAGCCTGCATTCCCCCAGATAGTAATAGACCCTGCCTTTAAAATAGGGGCCTGAGGAGACAGAGCGCAGTGACCAGATGATATATGGGGTCTGAGATTCCTAAGCCTTCACCTAGCTCAGAGGCCATCGCGGTTGATCCAGGACTTAGGGGAACCTGGATGGGCGTCAGGAGGAAAGGAAACCCTGTCGATGCCTGCCTTACACAAAGGAACGTGGACAGCAGTGCAACAGCAGTGCAGCTGGCAAGGAAGCACATGAAAGCTGCAGAGTGCCTCAGTGCTTCTTAAAAGCATCATTTCTGCCTCTCACCCTGCGGAGGCCAAATGGGTGGAAGGCAGCCACACACTGGTTCCTGGATCTTCACAGGACAAAGGGCATCCAGCTAATGATGCTGCTTATGCTCACTCAGCAGCAGTCAGGCTCGCTCTCAGGTGTTTTTCGGGTAGTGTTGATGGATGACATTGCTCACTCTCCCGTCTGTGATCAGACCACTCCTACCTTAAGGAAGCTGATCTGAGGGCCAGGATCAGCTTGTGCCTACAGAGACAGGATTTCCTTACTTCGTGGAGCTGATGACCCTTTATTCATCCTCTAAACATCTATTGAACATACTTTGTGTTTAGTGCTGAGGGGATACAGCAATGAGAAATGGTCTCTGGCCTTGGCCAGTTTGGCTCAGTGGATAAAGTGTTAGCCTGCAGACCGAAGGGTCCCAGGTTCAATTCTGGTCAAGGGCACATGCCTGAGTTTAGGTTTGATCCCCAGGAGGGGGCATGCAGGAGGCAGCCAATCAGTGATTCTCTCTCATCATTGATGTTTCTATCTCTCTCTCCCTCTCCCTTCCTCTCTGAAATCAATAAAATATATATATATATATTTTAAAAAAGAAAAGAAAAGAAATGGTCTCTGCCTTTCAGGAGCTTATAATCTACCAGAGGAGACAGAAATAAATAAATCTTAAGGGGAGAGCCCTAGCCGGTTTGGCTCAGTGGATAGAGCATCGGCCTGGGGACTAAAGGGTCCCAGGTTCGATTCTGGTCAAGGGCATGTACCTTGGTTGGGGGCACATCCCCAGTGGGGGGTGTGCAGGAAGCAGCTGATCGATGCTTCTCTCTCATCGATGTTTCTAACTCACTATCCCTCTCCCTTCCTCTCTGTAAAAAATCAATAAAATATATTTTTTAAAAAAAAGGGGAGAATGGGGAGAGGGTGAGAAGGAAACTCATATTTGTTGACTGCCTACTTTATCCCAGGTTTTAATAGGATCTTGACATACATGATCTCATTTAATCTTTTCAATAATCCTGTAAAAATAGATGATATTTCTATTTTTTCAGATGAAGGAATGAAGGCTCAGAAAAGTAAGATAACTTGCCTAGAGAGACAGCAGCCAGTAAGAGGCAAGTCAGTCTCTGCTGTGAGTTGCTAAGTTCAAGGCTCCTTGAAGATATCGCTGCTCATCAAGGATTTCTCGTCTCAGTCCCCTGCGCTCTGTCTCTGCCAATAGGGCCCTGGTTCAGACCTTTGTTGACTCTCACCTAAACTATTGCCCTAGCCTCCTTCTGGCTTCCCTTTCTCTGATCAACCCCTCAATCTATACACCAAAAAAATCTTACAATTCTTAAGCCTATACCCCTGCCACAGTTGTCTACCAAACATGCAAATATCACTTTTTACTTTTATAATTCTGAGTTGTTAGAATTTTTAAAAGTTAAGGCTGTGCCTACAGAGACAGGATTTCCTTACTTCGTGGAGCTGATGACCCTTTATTCATCCTCTAAACATCTATTGAACATACTTTGTGTTTAGTGCTGAGGGGATACAGCAATGAGAAATGGTCTCTGGCCTTGGCCAGTTTGGCTCAGTGGATAAAGTGTTGGCCTGCAGACCGAAGGGTCCCAGGTTCAATTCTAAAAATTCTAACAACTCAGAATTATAAAAGTAAAAAGTGATATTTGCATGTTTGGTAGACAACTGTGGCAGGGGTATAGGCTTAAGAATTGTAAGATTTTTTTGGTGTATAGATTGAGGGGTTGATCAGAGAAAGGGAAGCCAGAAGGAGGCTAGGGCAATAGTTTAGGTGAGAGTCAACAAAGGTCTATTCTCCAAAGGTCTGAACCAGGGCCCTATTGGCAGAGACAGAGCCTAACTGGTTTGGCTCAGTGGATGGAGTGTCGGCCTGCGGACTGAAGGGTCCCAGGATCGATTCCGGTCAAGGGCATGTGCCTTGATTGCGGGCACATCCCCAGTGGGGGGTGTGCAGGAGGCAGCTGATAGATGTTTCTTTCTCATCGATGTTTCTGGCTCTCTATCCCTCTCCCTCTCTTTAAAAAAAATCAATGAAATGTATTTTTTTTAAAAAGTTAAGGCTGTGTTAACTTTTGTAGTTTAAAAAGTGTTTTTAAACTAAGAGTACAAATGTTAACTATTTATCTCCCCTGTGCCTCACTAGGGAATTACCTAAAAAGTTCCTTGGTCTGTCGTCATTCAAGACTCTTCAAGACCTGCTTTCCTTTCCAGCCTCATTTTCTGCAGTCCATCTTCTCCCATGTTATAGTCTTTTTAAAGGATTTAAAAGGAACAAAGGAAAAAACGGGGAAAGGGAGGAAGAAAGAATGAATGATCAGCTCCTTGTAGTTCCTCATAGAGCATACTCGCATACCTTCACACTGTTTCCCCTGCCTGGAAGCCCTTGCAATCTTTATAGCTATTCTCTAAGGCCCAGCTCCAGGATCTCCTCCACTAAGTTGGACTAAGAACTCCTCTGAGCTGTATTAGTACCTCTAATACATGAGGACTAAGAACTCCTCATGCCTGTATTAGTACCTCTCACATTAGATTGAAAATTATACATCTTAGATTAAAAGTTCTTTGAAGGCAGGAATCATGTGTTGTTCGTCCTTGAACCCCAGTCAGTGTCTGTCTTATATAGTACTTGGCACCCAGTAGAAGCTCAGTAAATGTTTGTTGAGTGATTCATACCTGTATTCTCCTCACCACCTCATGCTGTTGGTGCACAGTGAATACAAGGAAGGAAGGAATACTACCTGTAGGGAGTAGGCACACAGCTGGGGATAGGCAGGGTCAAGGAAGGCTACATAGAAGAGATTCCATTTAAACTAGACCTTGAAAGGTGCTGGGATTTCATCTAGCAGAGAGGGACGCAGGAATGGACTCTCGTGTGCTTCAAGCTCATGGTCTTGGCCTCATGTATTGTACTGTAGCCAGAAGCGCTCAGTCTAGTAGGGAAGGTGTGATTATGGAATGGATAAAGCACCAAACTAAAAGTTCCATAGCTGTGGATTGCTTTGTGAGAGCATATCCAGAATTCATATTTTCCCTTAGCGCAGTGAGATTGGTATTTCACATATTAGGTTGCCATACCTTAGGAATTAAAGGCACAGCCAGCCAGCACTTTTGACCACCCAGGAGGGTGCCACCCCCATTGGGTCATTAAGAAATCATGCTCTGATGTTGAATTTAATAACCAAGTGTACTGGGGTCATGCCATTGGGGGAGGGAGGTGCTTCAAGAGTCCCACTCAGGCTTCAACAAGAGTAGCTTCACATTTTAAAAAACTCAGTTTTACCATGTAATATTTAGGTTGAAGAGTTCCACTGCAAAGGGAGAAAAATGATGACTGATTTGCAAAACGTGTTGTCCATTATGAATGTCGCGATGTGATAGTGGGTCTGTCTTGGTAATCTGAATGAGTGAAATGTAACTGAACAAGGCACTCTGGTTTTCTCCTACAGTTGTAGTAATTTTTAGTACTTGAAGAATAGGGACTATCAAATTACTGACTGGAATTAATATTTAAAATTTCTTCTAAGCATACAACATGATTTTTAGATATTCACACTCTTAAAAGTCATCTGATATGGCTGAGTAATATAAGGAAGAATCTCATTGTAAAAATTTACATTTAATCCTATGACAACTTGGTGAGGTAGATACAGTTATTCCTGTTTTACAGATGAGGAAACTGACGCTGAGAGATTGTGATTTGCTGACGCATGCACAGGTGTAAACAGAAAGAAACCGAGGCTTACATTTTCTGGTTTGAAGTCTACTGCTTCTATGTATCACCTTTAGCTCTAAGCATACCTTGGGCCTGATGGGAGGTAACAGGGGGAAGCCTTCACACCATCTCACTTTCTCTTCAGATAGCATTCTGAGTGTTGCCATTTTTATATGTTGGGTTTCTTTGTAAGATTTTTATCTTGAAAACCACTGTGCCACACAGTAAGCCTCTACTCCTTCTATCACTGCTCCCTTCACTGAGGAGCAGGAAATCCTAGGTACTCTCATGTGACCTAAAGATAAGTTAATTTGGGGTTTTCTTTTCCTCCAGAACAGCTGGAGGGACAACAAATATTTTTGAGCCTGGTTTATTTTCCACACATAATGTTGCATGTTTCTCTGCTTTAGCCTTACACTCACAATTTTCTCTTACCTGGATGAGCAGGGTACAGTATGGTTTGAGCTTGTCAGCCAGTTTGAGTCATTTCCAGGAGCTCCCCATAGCTGTTTAGATCACAAAACTATTCAGTATGCAAAGACTTGCTCCTTTCCTTGATTAGAAACTCCTTATTGACTACATTTACCAGCAATTCAAAATATGATTAGTCTTATCCTTACTCTCCAGGTTACACTGGTAGGTGAACTGCAGTTTACCCTGAAGGTGCAGTTTTGGACTAATCCACTCCCCCACCCCCCCAGGCGTGGACTAAGCATAAATGAAGTTTAGAACCTAAAAATGAGAGTCCATTTTAAATAGTTCTCAAAGAAATTATCTTATGCCTGCCTTCACTGTGCAAGTAAGAAACTCACATGGTATATTATTTTATATGCACCACTTTTCATTCCTACAAGAATGTGCTTGCTTTGTGGCTTGGAGTGACAATATGAAGGTAGTATCAAATTGCTCTTCTGTTTCTTTGGCTTGCATTCTCCTTGTATCACGGGGTTGAAAGTACAGAAATTGATGGAACTCTTTTCTTTTTCTAAAAACGACATTGTAGCCGAAACCGGTTTGGCTCAGTGGATAGAGCGTCGGCCTGCGGACTGAAAGGTCCCGGGTTCGATTCCGGTCAAGGGCATGTACCTGGGTTGCGAGCACATCCCCAGTGGGAGATGTGCAGGAGGCAGCTGATCGATGTTTCTCTCTCATCGATGTTTCTAACTCTCTGTCCCTCTCCCTTCCTCTCTGTAAAAAACCAATAAAATATATTAAAAAAAATAAAAAAATAAAATAAAATAAAAACGACATTGTAGAAAGAGACCACTGGTATGTTGTTGTTTTTTCAGGGCGGGGGGGGGGGGGAGTGCTTGAAAGTTTTAGCTTTTCACTTTTTCCCTGAGATATGGATTTGAAGGATATAACCTAGAGCAAAGACTTTCAAAACTGTAAGTTATAAAACATAGAATAAGCTTTTCACCCCTTAGAAGAAGTTGTAAGTCTCTGCTGTGAGTTGCTGGTAAGTTCAAGACTCCTCGAAGATACCACTACTCATCGTGGTTGTTCAATATACTTTTGAGGCTCCACTGAGGATGTAATGTCTTATTTTTCATGTTAATTTAGACACCTAGAAGATCCTTCTAACTTCTCGTCTGTTTTCCAGAACCATTTACAAGGTGCTTTTACAGAGTAGCGAGGGGTTAAGGGCTATAGGCAAAGGTGCAGACATATTGTCTACCTTGCAGGATTCATTTTTTGTATGATACCTTTCGATTTTATTCAGATTGCTTTGAGTTTTGTGACTCTTCATAGTTTGCCAAGAAGGCTCAGTTGTAGAACATATGCAGAGTGCCCAGCTATGGAGACTATGTCTCTGCCTCCAGAAGCAGCCATCTGCGTGAAACCCCAACAATCTTGAGGGAGAGGGAAGGCTCTTTCGGAGGTGGCCAGTTTGATCTGACCTTTAGTGGCCAGTTTTTCTGACCTTTTATGTCACTGTTATGCACTAATGAGTTGGTTTCTTTGTTCAGGTAAATATGCAGAGGACATTTTTGGAGAGATCTTCACTCAGTCAAATACCTTTGCCTCTCGGGTAAGCTCCCTTGCTGAGCGGATTGACCGCCTACAAGTTAAAGTCACTCAGCTGGATCCCAAGGAAGAAGAAGGTAAGGAAGCTGAGCTCAGCACTTGCAGGCTCTGCTGAGCAGTTTCTTATAATTTTTTTCCTGATTTGTAAAAAAAAGTGAGAGGAGAAATCACAGAAACCTATGGAGTTCTGCTTTGAAGTAGCACAAGCTTGGGTGGCATAGAGAAATCTTTTTAGCGCGACCACACTCCCACACACTCCCTCTCTCCCATTCCCCCAATCCCCTCTTTCTCAGACCCCCCCTCCCCCAGTCTCACTCTGCTACCATAAAAGTACTTGGAAGATTCATTCCTCCTCAGGAGAGGCCTGCGAGATCTGGCCACATAGTAAACCTTTGTGCTGCCTCATTTTGTTCCGTCTGAAATGGCTGGGCTGCTGACAGCCTTGCGGGGCTTCCCCAGAGGGGGAGGAAAAAAGCCTGGCTGCAGACAGCCGCAGCCAAGAAATGTAGCAGCTGAGGCCTCTCCGACTGGTGTGACTCAGTGTTTGCTCAAATAGCCTGTCGTCCATTTTCTCATGCCTCCATCTTCTCTCAGTGTCACTACAAGGAATCAACACCCGAAAGGCCTTCAGAAGCTCTACCACTCAAGACCAGAAGCTTTTTGACAGAAACTCTCTCCCCGTCCCTGTCTTGGAAACATACAACACCTGTGATACTCCCCCACCTCTCAACAATCTTTCCCCTTACAGGTAACCTGGCTAGCTCCTCCTTCTTCTGACCTGTGGTTAACAATATTAGATTGTCTTTTTATTTAAATATATTGTTTATGTCAGAGAATTGTATCAAAGAGCTTGCTACCTACCCCAGAGTTTTTTGTGGCAGCAGAGACTAACATTTACCACATAAACAGTTGTCACGTATTATTGTTTGGTTTCTAAAATTCATACATTGAAAGTTGGCTATATTTTTGTATGCCACAAGTTCAGTTTGATATAGCCAGATCCATCTTGGATTCCATCCAAGGAATTTAGTTATTGTAGAACCAAAAGGACTTGTTACAAGGCAGTCCTATACTACATCCCAGGGGCAACATTCTAGCAAGGCTCCCAGTTACTCAGAAACCACTAGATTACCAGATGTTTGGGCGCGTTAGTGGGGCCAGCCTTGTGGACTGGCTGCTCTGGGCCCTGGGGGTCCTTCCAAAGCTTAAGGAGTGTCTGGCATTGTTCCAAATGAGTATTGTTCGCTTTTTGAACATTCCCCTTGGAAAGGAACTACACTGCTGTGGCTGGACTTTAAAAAAGAAGGTAGCCTTGTAGACACCTTCGAGCCCTTCTCCTCTAACGGTCTGGTCATGTTATCCTGCAAATAACCACTGAGCAGGACAGAAAATAAATATTTATCTTGCTTGCATCCATAAGTGTCTTTGAAACAGGTAAAAAGGAATTACAGCTAGCTGGAGGCAGATATCTTCTGTGGGACATGGGTATACTACAAAGCAGAAGGGGGGCAGGAGGTGCCAGTGCACAGGATTTCAAGGACACCTGCTGATCCCGGGAGCCTGGAATAGGAGCATGGTAGCTTCTCACACAGATATTGAGAAAGTACCTGGCATCTATCGTATATTATTATTGTGTGAAATTATATTTGTCCCTTGACTTGCAAAGGGACTAGCTATCATAGTGGGCAGAGATTTGACTCGGCAGGCTCTATTACTTAGTTGGGTTTGGGCAGTGGGAGTACACATAGGATAATATCAAAGTGAGTATGATATAGGGTGTGGTAGGATAGGATAAACAAACAATATAAAACAAGTTTATATTTTAGATAAAGGTATTTTCCTCTTTGATATTATTTCAATTATCTGAATTTGGCTTAACATAAATGAGTGGAGGTGTAGCTAACACAACAAGATTTAATATAAAAATCATTAGTGTTTGATTTGGAAATGCTGTTTGTGTGTTGTGATAGAATTGGAAGCCAGGATATAGAATTGCCTTTCCAATTTGTTTTAGTTCAGAGTAGTGTTAAAATAAATGTCCCTAAGTACATGCTTTCTGGAAAGTGAGAGAGTCGTATGCCAAAGTGTAGGATTCCAACTAGGATCGTCGAGTCTGGCAGATAACTCTTACCTTAACACTCAGTAACTCACTCTATTCCATCACAGCCACTAAGAGATGGCAATTAAATCTTGTGGTCATAAAACATCTGGCTATGTGTTCTCAATAGGGCCCCCTCGTAGTTGGGGAGCTGGGGGGTGCTGGGTGGATGCTGAGCTATTCTAGAAGGGAGCAAGAAGATGGAGTACTGTGGTTATCTGTTTTCACAGAGGAATATCAGCCGCACACGTATATACATTGATATGTGTATATGTATACATATGTACACATGTGAACCTAACATTGTGTGCACAGGTTTCAGGTGGGTGGGAGGCCACTAATGCTTCCGAGAGAGCCAGGGTAATTGGTGCAGGGAAAGGGAACCAGGGGCAGAAATCCCCTCTGATATGCCAGGATATCTTCAGGAAAATGTCAGAGGCCATGCAGATCATTAGAAATAATCGGGATCCCTGCTGCTATAGCCCATTCTTTTCCCTGACCATGCAAATTCCTCCACCAGGAATGGAAAGTAAGGCTAAGGGTCTTTAAAAGCCAGATAAATAAAGAGGTGGCATTGAAGGAGCATTGGAACGCTGGTATGGGAGAGGAAGTAGGCAATCAATTTGAATGACTTGATTCCTGAGTGTGAAAACTGCTAACTGGTAGGTATTTGGAATATTGGATTTGGTTAGGAGCTCATCTGTCTGCTGACAGCTACTTGTCTTCATTTCTATCCCAGGGACGATGGGAAAGAGGCACTCAAATTCTACACAGACCCTTCGTACTTCTTTGATCTTTGGAAGGAGAAGATGCTGCAGGACACCAAGGATATCATGAAAGAGAAGAGAAAGCATAGGGTGAGGGGAAAGGGGCCTCTGTTCTACACATCAGTAGGCACGATTGTGGAGGGGGGATAAAAAGGAAGCCAGTCTTATGTGAAGTAATCATTCTGAGTGGCTGCTTGCTTGGATGCCAGGTGAAACACTTAAAAAATGTGTCCACTCCAAGCACAACCAAGATGAAAGTATAAATCACACCAGAAGTGTGTTTGTTCCCCCCAGCACTATTAACAATAGTGTATTCAGGCTGAGTTTTAGAAATTGACTTTTCTATTCACCATTTATTTCTCTTGCAATTTGCACCTGACTCTGCTGGACACTCAGGCTAGGCTAGTCCCTTCCCTGCCAGTTTTGCAGCTCATTTCTGAGAGATCAGCACAAGGCTCTACAGTGTTTGATTTGCAACAGGAGCAGTTTAACACCTTCAGTACCGGCGGGTAGTAGAGGTGGGGGGGTAGGCCTGGTTTTGGGAGATGCTCCCCTTAGACTCCCAGGGATGTGTGTAAGCCTTTTTGACCGACCAGTTGCAGCCTCACACTCCCATTAGCATGGCTGCCAGGAGGCCCAAGAGAGTGCCAAGGGCTAGTGCAGCTGCACAGGCTGAAGAAACCCTCGTTGGTTGTTTTGTTTTAACCATTTTCTTACATCTCCCCAGATGTCAATAGCTATCATTACCTCTCATCTCTCTTCACTGACAGTTGAGGCACAGTAATTCTATTATAAATTCTGTAGTTACTATATGTTGTCCAGGTAAAGCATCTCTTGGGTGTGCATCCATGGAGGTGGATGGAATTTTAGAGAAGAACATTGGAAAATGTTTTACAAAGGATTTTCTGTTTGTTTTTTTATTATAGAAAGAAAAGAAAGATAATCCAAATCGAGGGAACATAAACCCACGTAAAATCAAGACACGCAAGGAAGAGTGGGAGAAAATGAAGATGGGACAAGAATTTGTGGAATCCAAAGAAAAGCTGGGGCCTTCTGGGTAGGTGATGCTCTTGTGTACTATTGGTAGCTTTCTTCGAAGGGGCCAGGACCTCAGTCTGACAGCTTTAATGTGACACCTTTCACACCCCCTGAAGTCTGGCTGTATGGCTTAGATTGATATCACTGTTAACTACTTTAAAGTGCATCCATCTGGTGATTAAAATTTGCTAAGTTAATGAAGACACAGCAGTTTAAATAAGGTAACTGAAGTGGTGTGGGGGGAAAAACCATGGCTTCTAGTGCCCTCACCCTGCCAGGCACTGGCACGACTAAGGGCCTCAAAGGAAAGACTGGAAGGGAAAGAAAAGTGGTCTTGGGAGCCCTTTTCCTCCAGAGCATTGAGTTGAAGGTGGTGCCTGAGCGCCGGGCCTTTCACAAGAATGGGGAAGGCCCAGCAGAGAATTCGTGCACATCACCAAAGCAACTTTTCAGTCAGCCTTTGTCAGTCTCAGGAGAGAAGTTGGCCAAGGGACTGAAAGCAGGTCTCAGAGACAGTGTGGGAAAGGTCGCTCAGCCAGTATTGAGGCCATATATCTCCATGGAGAAATAGTAGATGTCAGTCTGACCCCATTTCCCAATACCAAAGCACACTAGAGGTCTAACAGAAAAAAAGGATGGTCTGAAAGCTTGGTTTGATGCTTATCCTAGTGCCCAACCTGTGTGACATTCAGAGTCAAGTCACCACAACTGCTTGGTGTGAATGCCACCCTGGTTTTCCCCTAAATGCATTGCATCCTGACTGTCAGAGAATCATACCAGCCCATGCCAGGTGTCTAAGAATGATAAAAGGGAAGAGTTGAGTTGTTCTTGCTTTTAGAAATAACTCTACCATGAAAATTTTGACTTTTAAAAATCTTGACACTTCTGACACTTGTTCTTTCTGGATTAAGAGATTTGTTTTAATGAGTGATAAAGATGGTGAGAGGAAAAACGAACCTTTCTCTCTACAGGGAAATCAGCCCTGAGGGTCCTCCATTACCTTCACCTCCCAGTAAAAGGGCCATTTTATTCTGTAATGTCCCATCCTGTTCAGAGAGGCCCTTGTCATAGGTTCAGTGACTCTTAAGGCCAGAAGCTTGCATGTTCAGAATATGCCTACTATTTTTATTTTTTTAATATATTTTATTGATTTTTTACAGAGAGAACAAGAGAGGGATAGGAACAGAGAATTAGAAACATCAATGAGAGAGAAACATCAATTCAGCTGCCTCTTGCACGCCCCCCACTGGGGATGTGCCCGCAACCCAGGTACATGCCCTTGACCAGAATCGAATCTGGGACCCTTTAGTCCACAGGCCGATGCTCTATCCACTGAGCCAAACCGGTTATGGCAATGCCTACTATTTTTAAAAAATATATATTTTTATTGATTTCAGAGAGAGAGGGAGAGAGAGATAGAAACATCAATGATGAGAGAGAATCATTAATCAGCTGCCTTCTGCACACCCCACACTGGAGATTGAGTCCACAACCCAGGCATGTGCCCCGACCAAGAATCGAACTGTGACCTCCTGGTTCATAGGTTGATGCTCAACCACTGAGCTATGCCAGCCGGGCAGTAGGCCTACTATTTTGTGGGGTTGGGGTTCGTTGTTGTCTGTGTGTGTGTGTGTGTGTGTGTGTGTGTGTGTGTGTAATGGGGTTGGTGAAAACAAGGACTTTGCCTCCCATTCCCCTGTTCTTCAGCAGATTTGGAATTGGGTTGCACGGCTGGTCTACATGGACATGCTTGTTGGAGAACCTATAAAGAGATGTGTCAAACCTATAGGGCTCAGGCCTTGGGGATTTTTCATATCAGAGCATCATTTTTTTTTTTTAAATATATTTTATTGATTTTTTACAGAGAGGAAGGGAGAGAGATAGAGAGTTAGAAACATCGATGAGAGAGAAACATCGATCAGCCGCCTCCTGCACACCCCCTACTGGGGATATGCCCGCAACCCAGGTACATGCCCTTGACCGGAATCGAACCTGGGACCTTTCAGTCCGCAGGCCGACGCTCTATCCACTGAGCCAAACCGGTTTCGGCCATATCAGAGCATCATTTGATTCAGTTAGTTCCCTTCAACTCTGTTCTCCTTGGGGTCTATTTTTTTTTTATTAGAAATAAATTTCTGTTGTTTAAATAAATATATATAATTTTTTTCTATTTTAGAGAGAGAGGAAGGAAAGTGGGGGGGGGGGGCGGGGAGAGAAACAGAGAGAGAAACCTCAATGATGAGAGAGAATCATTGATCGGCTGCCTCCTGCACGCCCCCTACTGGGGAGCCTGCAACCTAGGCATGTGCCCTGACCAGGAATCAAAGGGCGACCTCCTGGTTCTCTGAGGTCTATTTTAGAAGCATTCTTTGTGGAGATGGGGCAGGGGGAGCACAGCAGGCCATATTTTGCTAGCTGCTGCTTGGTGTTTTTGTGCTTGTTTGTACGTTTGTTGTTGTTCACCCAGAGCAAATTTACCCAAAGCCCAGTGCTCTGAGGGGCAGATTTTCATAAGGCAAGCCCTGGCATCCTACTTTAATTGGCAGCTCATCTTGTTATTGATAAGAGTGCTGGCGGAGAGACCACGTCTAACAGCCACCAACACCTTGGATTTGTCCTCAGCTTGCTTTGCAGTCAAATGCCTCCTTGGCCTTTGAGCAGTGCAGAGGCTTGCCGACCTCAAAACCAGGCTGTGTGCCAGTCACGTGTTTACAGCTAGCTCATTAGCCTTGGGGCTTGGCTTTGCCCTTTGCCACAGACAGACTTGGGGATTTGGGTATAGGCTGCTCCTAACATTTGGGAGAGAATTTAAAAGAACTGCTGGGTTTGACAAGCCCAACACTGAGAAAGGAACAGCATGGTTTTGATAATCTGGGTTGAATCCCATTCCTACAAACAACCCAGCAGAAATACCTGGGAGATGGTAACAATGGAATATTTAGTCCTAAAATAAAATTTCAGTATAACAAACTATATGGGGAATATACTTATTTTATTTCTCTTAATAACTTTTGTATCAAATGCATTTTGGTGGGGTCTTTTTTAAAAATGGGAGTATCACTTAGACTTTTTAGAAAAGTTTTAAAATTGAGTTTTAGAGAGAGAAAAAGGAAGAGGCGGAAGAGAGAAGCATTGATGTGGATCGAGGACCAACCAAGTGAGCCACACCAGCCAGATTTTTTAAATGACAGTTTTCGTGTTGGTTCATTGTCAGGTATCCACCCGCCTTGGTGTACCAGAATGGTAGCATCGGCTCTATTGAAAATGTGGATGCAAGCAACTACCCACCACCACCACAGTCAGACTCCACTTCTCTACCTTCTTCCTTCTCTGAGGAGAGCTTACCTCCGCCGCCAGCAGAATTCAGGTAAATGGTGGTACCTTTTCCATCTACTCTGGGTGGTTAAAAACTCGAGAACAAAATAACAGTTCCAAATCCAGGCCAGGACACTAAAGTTCAGGAAAATCTGTCTAGATAATAGAAATAATTAACATGTATTATGTGTTTGTAAGGTGCCAGGCATTATACCAAACAGTATATATGTTACTAAATTCCCACAAGAATCCTCTTGAGACAGGTACCCATTTTACAGATGAGTAAATGAGAAGGCACAGAGAGGTCAATGAACTTACCTAAGATCACTGAGCCAGTAAGAGGCAGAGTCCAACCTGATTGGAAAGCATGACTCCAGAGCCTGTGTTCTTTACTACCACCTATACCTGGAAAGATAGAAGTCACCAAACTTACCCTTGCATGTTACTTAGCTTTAACTCCGCATGAACTGAAGTGGTATAATGTACCGCCCATAAAATACTTATTTATGACACCTTGCCCAGTTATCTAGGAACTTAACAGACAGTCACCTTTTTCTTCTGTTGCTTCTGGTTAATTTCACTGTTGGATAGACTCTCCAGAAAGAATGAAACAAAGGGAAAGAGAGATGAAAGTTAAAATCTGTTCATTTTGATATTCATCCGTGTCCCTGGCACAGATATACAGGGGAAGAGTTAGCAAGTCATGGCTGACAAGGGCTCTGAGGAGTGTTCGGGTTTGTTTCCTCACCGTTACTTTTCCCTTTCTGGTGCCTGGTACACTTTTCTCCTCTGACACTGTTCAGTCAGAGATTGGATATGTTGAGGACCCCTCAGATGGAAACCTAAAGCAAATGCTCTAAGCATCCCACCCCCGCCCCCTTCTTCTTGGCTCTTGAAACCACTAATCCCAAACTCTGCCTCCCAAATCACTTCCTGCCGGCTGTCCTGTCAGATGCAGGCAGCTAAGGCTTGAAGGTCTGTGGTAAATGGCAAGATGGTAGCTTTTCTAAGGAGTAGCTGTTGGTACAGGGCAAATCAAAAGGTGGAAAAGAAGCCCTCAGCCTCACCCATGGCCTGAGAGCCTGCAGCCGAGCATACCAGACCCAGGAGAGGTGCCACTTAACCCTCTCGCAACCTGGGTTAAGTTTGGTGGCACATCCATTTCCTGTCTCTGCCGACCCTCAGACCCTCCATTCTTTCTCCGGTTTTTACACATGAAAACTGAACGTACCACTGCCTAAACCCACCCCACTCGGGTTTGGTCAGCTTGGCTTGAGTTCCTGCCCTCACAAGATCTAGTGAATGTTACTAACCTGAGGAACAGAGGGTGGGTGGGTGGTGGTTGAATTTTTATTCCAGTTCTTTCTTGCATGCCTTTGTAGCCTGGCTCCGGGATTAGACTGACCGTTCCTTTCCGGGGGGTTCAGGAGAGTGCCTTTTCTCAGAGAGCTGAAAGTTTGAGGGGAGCCAAGAGGTGATGTTGGCTCGCCCTTACCTGTATAGGAATCCCGAGTCTGCTTCTTCCAGGTAGTTTCTCTCTCTGCTTAAGACTCCTCTGCTGATGGGAAGGAAGCTCATGGCTTTACAAGACTGCCCATTTGATATTGGTCTGTTCTGACTATTTCCATTTTTTTTCCTATTTGAACCAAAATGAAATGATATAATCAACCAAAATAAACCTAGGCTTATAGAATAGCTTAACTGTAGGTAGTATTTGCAATCTGAAAGTGATGGGTCTTTTTCTTTGTCCTTTTAGCTACGCAGCAGACAACAACCAAAGGGCATCTGGCTTAGCTGGACCCAAAAGATCCAGTGTGGTCAGCCCAAGCCACCCACCACCAGCTCCTCCCCTGGGCTCTCCACTGGGCCTCAAACCCGGCTATGCTCCACCCTCGACCCCTCCGCCTCCGCCTCCCATGATAAACGTCCCTCCCCCACCTCCACCTGGAGCACTTGGGTCCCCAGTGACCCCACCGCCACCTTCACCACCCTCTTTCCCACCTCACCCCGATTTTGCTGCCCCTCCCCCTCCTCCCCCACCGCCGGCAGCTGACTACCCGACCCTGCCACCACTTCCCTTATCCCAATCAACAGGAGGAGCACCCCCTCCTCCCCCTCCTCCTCCTCCTCCTGGGCCACCTCCTCTCTTTTATGGGGGTGCAGATGGCCAGCCTGCCCCCCCACCACCACCACTTTCTGATACACCCAAGTCCAAGTCCTCCTTGCCTCCTGTGAGCGACGCCCGCAGCGACCTGCTTTCGGCCATCCGCCAAGGTAAATCCAGTGGTGGGTCCAGGACAGGAAGCGCTGTCTTTCTGCAGCTGGGACGGCTGGCTGAGGGTGGGTGAGGGGTTTGCGCCCTTCCCGGGAGTAGCTTTCATTGGATGGGGAGAGATGGGACCCAGGCCTAGGATCAGCCTGAAGAAAGTCTCACCCTAAAAATAGGGGGATTTAGATTTCTTCCCACCCTGGTTTAACGTAAAGAATTCTTAACCTGGGATCTTTGAACGTCTTGAAAATGTGTGCTTTGTGTGTGTTTGCATCCATTTTGTAGCCCAGAGAACAAGAATCACATCTTGAAGGTTCTTGTTCAGCAGAACTCAGTCATTCCTTGTCCTTCACCTTTTTGCCTTTTGTATCCTTCCTGCGTACTCTCTTTCCCTCTTTCTCACCCATTGCCCTCTCCCCCTTTTTCCTCTCCTCCTCCCTCTCTGTCACCATCTCTCCCCTCCTTCCCCTCCCTCATGGAGCATTTATTCTCTTTGTCAGAGGCCAGGTTTGATACCACGGGGCTAGAGGTTTCTTCTGCTTGGGATCCCCCAGGAACTGAAGGATTGTCTAGAGGAGACAGCCTAGGGCAGCTGAGCTCTGCGGTAACTGATGAATCGGGCAGACTGTGTGCTCCTAGGTGGGGGGCGGCCAGTCCCCCTCCTGAGGAGTAGCCTCCTCACCAGCCTGAGAGCGACGGTGGGGAAGGGGGCAGGCTTCTGTTCAGAGACACCTACGGCACCAGGGCCACCATGTCATAAACCTTCACCTTCATTTTTTTCTTGCTTCCTCCTTTCCAAGAGGATCCTTCTTTTTCACTGTCCTTTCCCGTATTCCACCAGCCAATGGCCGTGCCCCCTTTCTCATTCCCGGATCGATTCTGAGACCGACTCACCTTAACCTCCTGTCTCTCCCACCAGGCTTCCAGCTGCGCAGGGTGGAGGAGCAGCAGGAACAGGAGAAGCGGGACGTGGTGGGCAATGACGTGGCCACCATCCTGTCGCGCCGCATTGCTGTGGAGTACAGTGACTCAGAAGATGACTCCTCTGAGTTTGATGAGGACGACTGGTCGGATTAGCTCTTTCTGCCTCTGCCTACCTCTTCTCTTTTCTTCTTACCTGCCTTTTGTGACGCCTACCCCAGCAGTCCCAGGGGAAAAGGGGGAGGGGAAAAATAATTTCAAGGGCCAAAGCCTTCCCTGAAGCTACCAAAGATATATCCATGTGCTTCCTCCAAATCAACATGTGTTTCCCACCTCCCACAGTCAGGCCCCATGGGGCCCCTGAGGGGGCCAGTAGCTGAGATGTTCTCTCTTCCCTTCATATTGAAGAGAAGGGAAAACCCCAAAGCTGATCCCTTTGAGTGGGTGTAAATTGGAGTTGGTGCCTTTCCCTAGGAGCCATTTTCCACTGTGGTCTCCCTAAATCCTGGCCCTCAGCTACTTCGAATAATGCCAGCCACTTCGTGGTCCTAAAGCCTGCATGGACACAGCTGGCCCTTGCCCATGCCCTGGGAGGTCGGCAGGCTGCGTGCCCAGCAGCCAGACTGCTGCACCCTTCTGCCCCGATCAGCAGGGCGCGGCTGCCGTTTGCTAAGCTCTTTCTGTATCTGGATCCCCTTTATTCCAGGAGCCATCAAGCCCCTAAAGAAGGTCTCAACCCCTCTGCCCAGAAATGATGCCTTTGTGGAGACTGAGGTGTCTGCCTCCCTCCCAGGCCCGTCTCCTGAGTGTGGTGTTCGGGTTTCCTTTACATGCCTCTCCGTTGTCACCAGGTGCCTCTGGGCACCAAGCCCAGCTCTGACCTCTAGTACCCATGACCAAACTAGCCCTGACCCAGGGATGTCAGGAGCCAAGCTTAGAGACCGGGAACTGCAGAGCTGGAGGAACGGGACACGCCTTGGGCCCTACCCTCTTAGTGATGCTGAAGCCTACAGATGGGAAGTGACTTGCTCAAGGTCGCGCAGTTGGATCGTAACAGGGCTGGAGCCCAGGGTTTCTGATTCCAGGTCACTGTGCTTTCTGGGACCAAATAGTGGGCACCTGCTGGAGCCTGAGCAGAGGATCCTCAGCTCTGCTGCTTCCGACCTCACCATAAGGGGGGGTCCCAGCAGGAGGGCTCGAGGCCTGTGCCCCGCCCTCAGTGCTGCTCAGACCCTTGTGGCCTCTCGTAATTCTTTGCTTCCTCTTTGCTATCTATCTACCAGCCAACTGGCCTTGGGAGCTGCCCGATTGGGGGACTAGAGGTAGTGAGAGAAGGGAGGGGGTGGGCAGCTTTGACAGGTGCTGTTTTCAATTCCTCTTCAACTCCTCCCCCTTTTATTTCCCCAATTTCTGCCAAAGGTAGAAACTTCAGTCCCTCAGGCTGGCAGCCGTGGCAGGTAGCTGCCTGGGGGGCCTGGCAGCCCTGAGGAAGGCTGAAAACACAGGGACTGTAGGTCTTGTTTCCAGCTCCCCTCACTACACAGTGATGTTCCCGCCCTTCCTCCCCCTTTTCCCAGAGCTAATACACAGGTGCTATTATTCAGAAAAAACTGGTCAGCTTTGGCCAGCAATGAGGTTTCTTCTCTTCTGCCCCAACTATTGTGTAGCCTCTTATGCTGAAACCGGCTTCTCCTGGCTTCTGCTTTCAGAGCCCTGAAACAAAGAGAAACAGGATCTGTCTGTACCCCGCACAGCAAATGGTTGTAGTAATTGCCAAAGCCCTCATAAACCCTCCGGCTTGAGGAGAGTGTGTAATCATGGGTACCGCGCTGTGCCCGGCTGAATGCGCCCCCTCTGCCTCTTTTCCTTGAACTCGGGCCTGTAGGGCCAGCATGCCCTCCTCCTGGGGCTCCTCCGAGTGCCCCTCCCCCTCCCCCAGGTCAGTGTCTCTGGCACAGGGCCAGCACCTGGCTAGTGCTGAGCATGCCAGGCTGTGTGTGTGCCCCTGCCTCGCTTCCCACCTTGCACTTGGAAGCTGAAGGTACATTCTTCAGAACCCTGAAATGGCTGTTGAAGGTGTCCCCGCTGCAGCCAGGAGTCGGGGAGAGGCAGGCGGAGGGCAGTGGTTCTCCCAAATAGGAGTCCTGGGGCCTGGCCAGGCCAGGGTTTGGGCCTAATGGCTTTGACTAAATTACTCCCATCCCCCTCCTTCCGGAAAAAGGGGGAGTCAGTGCCACTCGCTATCGTTCTGCTCTGACCTTGAAGGGGGTGGTGTTGGCCTGGCTCTGGAACGGACAGTCCGCTGTGGAAAGGTCTGGGGGCAGGAGGAGGTGGGGAGGGGCACTGCCTGTGGAAGGTAGGATTAGATCATTAGCTCAGTGACCTCCTAGGGTTTCGATGTGCTGTGTTCTCATCCTACAGCTGGTTTGGTAATGATCTGCAAGTCCCGGAGAGCAACAGCATAGCTCTGCCTGACGTTCTCATTAAAATCTATGCAGCCAAGCTCTGTGCTTTGTAGCAGCCGGCTTCCTCGGCTGGGGGGGTGGGAGATGGGGGGAGGGGTGGGCTAGGACCCAGTCAGCTGGGCTCTACTTACTCATTGGTACACCCCCAAAAATGCTGCTTTAAACCCAGAGCCCTTTAAAATGATGAAGGACCCTATGCAGGTAATCATGTGTCTTTAGAATCCTGTAATTGTGGAATGCAAAGTTTAGTGATTATTTAAACTGGGCCCAGGCTGGTCAGGGTATGGAACAATGGCCCATAAGGACTCTTAAGTGCTGAGGCCAAGAAACCACCTTCCTTTCTGGTCGGCTCAGGGAACCTGCCCCCATTCCTGGGGCCCAGGGGCCCAGCTTCTGACCGTCAGGCAGTGTCAGAAGTGATTGGTGGCTTTACCCAGGTGGTGAGATGAGTACATTCCAAAGGAGCCGCCTGGGGGAGGGGGCAGGCTCTTGTCCCTCGAAGCTCAGAACAGCAGGCCCAAGCTCAGCTTGCCTCCAGGAGCTCGAGCGCCCTCAGAAACGACCTGGCCAATGTCACCGCAGAGCCGCGCGGTGTTGTCAGGCTAATGTGAAATCTCTTCCCGTGGCGCCAAGCTTCTGGCTCTGCAGCGCCGGCTTGGACAGATTGAGGTCTCTTGGCTTTGGTGACCCTCTGCTTAAGCATTCCCACCGTGTCCCCGCTCTGCTCTCCCCGTGCCTCCCGCTGCAGCCCCCTCCCCTGGCTCAGGGCCTGGGGGTGGGGCACTGCCCCAAGGCCAGGGCTTCCTCGGGGCATCGGGCATCGGGCTTTGAGCTCTACTGGGCTCTAGCTGACCTGGGGACCAGGTGTTGCCCAGAGATGCACCTGGGGCTGTGCCTCAATGGATCATAGGGAACAATGTTATTGTATTGACTTTCAGTTAACTCACTTGAGAAACTAACCAATTTGTACTTTGTCTAGAATGATGTACCTGTAGGAGAGTGACCATAAAAGTGCCTTCTTTTCTCTGATGTAAACATTTAGAAGGACCTGGACCAATGGATTCTTGGGTGTGTGTTCCACATCAAGATCTTAGGGAGTGAGCACATATGTAGTGGGGATACAGCCTGAAATGGGTCCCTTTCCCCCGCTCCCCTCCGAGGATGGAAAAGGAGCTTCGGTTAGAGATCTGAGCTGTGGGGTTAAGCCAAACCCCTACGTGACCCTTTCCCTTTGCCCGACTGCTCTCAGGGCCGTAGAAGGGTGTCCAGTACCTTAAAGCCCTGTGGCTCCAAGTCTGGCCTCGTTTGCTTCCCTGCCAGGCTCATGTGTGTACATTAGCTCTCCAGTGACCTGAAGATTCCATGTAACTGTATACACGCGAATACGTAAATGCCAATGTTTTAAATAATTTGATAAAGTCTTTGTAGCCACTCGGCCACCTCTGGTGTGTGTGTGTGTTTGTGCTTAATGGGAGAAGTGGTTAGAAGGGGGCAACACAGAGCCAGCTCCCAAGGGAGGTCCAGTGTGTGCACGCGCGCGTGCGGGGGGTGGGGGGGGTGGGAGGGGGCCAGCAGGCCCAGGATGTGGTGGTGCACCCTGTGGGAGGTGGGGATGAAGGCAGAAAACCCAGGTCCCCAGGCCCCCTCAGCTAGCTGAAGGGAGTGTGCTGGGACCAGGGGAGACGAGCTGCTGGCAGCCCCGTGCTGCAGCAGGAGAGGAGCACAGGCTGAATGCTGATGCCGCCTCCCAACATCTGGCCGGCATCTTGTCTGTTTCTCAGACCCAAGCAACTTACCTTAAATAGAACAATTTACAGTGGAATCTGATAAAAGGTTTAGGCTGCTGCACGCCCCTCTCCCAGGCGAGGGGGCTGGGTGTATATTCTGACCCAAAAAATGACCTGCCCAGGAAGCAACGGTTGTGGTTGTTCCGAGCACAGCTGCTGTGGTCAACTGTCCCTGGGGGTGACTTAGGAACAGACACCCAGTTCCGGGCCCAGCAGCAGAGGGGCGGGAGCAGGGTTGATGGCTGGTCATGCCTGCGCTTCGGGGAATCACCCACTGGCGTCCCAGGAGAAGGGGCAGGAGTCTTGAATTGTCAGCAACTGCTGCGCCAGCCACTCAGCTCATTGCTGAAGGTGGGGGTCCAGGGGAGGGGGCGTGGGAGCCGCTCGCCCCTGTGGAGGCCCTCGCTCCACCCTCCTGCTCAGGCCTGTGTTTAGTCAGCACTTGGCTTCCCAAGGCTGGTGACTGACAGGCAGCCAGACGCCTGCCCTGGGAGAAGACAAAATGGTGTGGGAGCCGCCCTTGCTGGGGAGTTGGAGGGAAGGAATGTGGTCTGGAAGCCAGAGGTCCGAGCTTCCATTCCGGCCTCTCCACTGGAGCTGTCCCTCTGCACGTCGCTTCCCCGGGGGCTGATCCTGAGAACAGGAGCATTTACCGAGCGCCTACGACCTGCCCCAGACGGCAGACATTTTGTTTCAACCTTAGGAGGCAAGGGTCCCCCAAATTGCACATGAGAAAAACAGGTCCAAAGGGGTAACGCGAGTTTGCTAAGATCACATAACTGGCCGGGAACGGCCACCGTTCCGAGCTGGCGCTCTGTCCACCGTGCAACTTAACAGGGTTCAGAATCTGCAGCTAGACCCCCGGTCTTCGGTGTCATAAGGGGCATGTTAAAGGGTTTCCCTTTTTGTCTGTCCACTTCCTGGTGCCAGTTTGACAGGTAATGGTTAGTTTTGCTTTTTGCTTTGAAATCAAGGGAGCTAGACTGAGGTTCTAGCTGTTGTAGACCTTCAGAGTTGGAAATACCTGCCCCCAAAACTCCCTGGGTTTCGGATGGGGCTTCCCACAGACACACCCGACTTAGTAGGGGCACACACACCTGTTCAGATGCACACGTTCATGCACATTCAGATGTACACACACAAAGAGGTACCTACACACGTCAGTGGGCACAGGGACACTGGCACACCCACAGAGCCCTGCTCTTGTGTAAACAAAGACATCCGCACACAGTTAGAGGAATACACAAAATCGCAGGCAAACCTCACAACGTGCTTGGGAGCCACCCCTCCCTTCTCACTGCCAGTTCCTCACTGCCCCCTCCTGGCCACCCAGTGGCCAGGGCAATCTGGCTCTATTTCCTGTAAATTCTGGGGGTGGTTGTCAGCTAGTTCCCCCCGAGATCACAAGGTGGAGAGCATTTTCAGGTGCTCAGTCCCAGGAGATGAGGGTGTCTAGAGGGGGTTCTGAAGCTGGAGGGCAAAAAGAAACCATGTGGTTGAGTTGTCAGTACCGCGCTGTCAGGAGTTCTGCAACTGCACACACATTCTCAAACATAGAGAGGAGCAGACGTGCTGGCTGCAGTCAACAGGTCTGTAGGCTCCCACCTTGCTCTCCCTCTCTGGGCCTCGCCTGTTTATATAGATATATAGATATAGATATAGATAGATAGATAGAGAGAGAGAGACATAGATATGTAGATATATAGATATAATGATTTCATAGAGGCAGGGAGAGGGAGAAAGAGATAGAAACATCAATGAACCCAGCTGGTGTGGCTCAGTGGTTGAGCATTGACCTATGAACCAAAACAAAAGGTCACGGTTTGATTCCCGGTCAGAACACATGCCTGAGTTGCAGGCTTGGTCCCCGGTGTGGGGCGTGCAGGAGGCAGTCGGTCAATGATGCTCTCATCACTGATGTCTCTCTCTCCCTTTCTGGGAGGGAGGGAGGGAGGGAGGGAGGGAGGGAGGGAAGGAAGGAAGGAAGGAAGGAAGGAAGGAAGGAAGGAAGGAAGGAAGGAAGGAAGGAAGGAAGGAAGGGAAGGAAGGAAAGGAAGGAAAGGGAAGGGGAAAAGAGAAAAAAAAAGAAAGATCAGAGAGCATTATTAATCAGTATGCGTCCTGACCAGGAGTCAAACCATGATGTCCTGGTTTATATATCGACACTCAACCACTGAGCCACACGAGGTGGGCCTCACCTAGTCAGTGAGGAGCTGACCATGATGACAGAGGCAAGCCCTTCCATTCTGGCATCTCATCATCTTCGGAATGAACACCTCCCTAGACGTGTGTGCCTGAGTAAAGCACATCCATAAACATGACCCCTTGGTCTCCTCAGACGAGTCCTGGGAGGGTTACCAACACAAAGCTTTTTATTCCTATTTTGCAGTTGAGAAAATGATGCACAGAGAGGCACGGCAACTTGCCCAAAGTCACACAGCAAGTTGGTATCAAGCATGGAGACAGAAACTCTTTTTTCCAATGCCCCAGGTTGCCTACAACAGAGTAGAATACTCTGTGGCCTTGTCTCAGCGCCAACGAGACAGGAGCGACAGAGGCTAAAGCCAGAAGCTCTGCCAGGCAACTTGGAACGTGGGTGGGTTCCACCACTCCCCACCCCACCAGCAGACTGCACCAACCTTAACCTTCCCTTCCCTCTGCAGAGCCAGGGCAGGCAACAGGAGTTCCTCCCTATGCTGTGGTCACGTGTAGCTTGTTCAGGTATTTACATGCATGTGAGTGGGGTGCACATGCGTGCCTGGGCTCCACAGTGTGCACTCACACATGTAGGTGTGTGGTCGTGCATGCCTGCAAACATACTTAGGAGAACATTCATAGGCATGTGTAGTATGTATGTGTTTGCAAGCCTGTACATGTGACTGCATTTGTGTGTTTAGGTAAAGTGTGTGTGTTTTTTTAAGTTTATTGATTGATTTGAGAGAGAGAGGAAGAGAAACAAAAAGAGAAACATCGAATTGTTGTTCCACTTATTAATGCATTCATTGGTTGATTCTTGTATGTGCCCTGACCAGGGATTGAACCCGCAACCTTGGTGTAGTGGGACGATGCTCTAACCAACTGAGCTACCTGGCCAGGACTCGAAGTGTGTTTTGATGTACATATAAATGGTCTCAGGATATCTGGCAGGCGCATTTATGTACATGTCAGATTTTGCTTGCATGCGTACTGGGTTTGTTCATGAGTGTACTTGGGTATGTGCACATGTTCACATTCATTTGTGTGAAGAAGAGGGTGAGGCATGTCCATGCACACGACTGGTGAGTGTGTAAATGTGCAGGAAGGGATGGCTTCATAGGACTGTATATATGTGAATCAGAGGAGGGCCCTCACAAGAAAACACGATGTTGGTGTTCCCCTCGCCCTGGTGTAGGGGGTGCCCCGCCTGGCTGCAGTCAGGCACTGGGCTTACAGCACCCTCACCCTGCTCCTGCACTCTATTCCCCAGACCCATCCTGCCTAGCCAATTTGCAGCCTCTTGCTCCCAGCTCCTGAGAAGGCCTGCAGCAAAGTCAAGGGGCTGGTGGCCAATTAGCGAGGGGGTTAATCAGGGATCTGGGGACCCCCGGGGGGTGGGAAGCCAGAAGGCAGGCATTGGGGTTGGCAGGAGCTGCCAGGAGCTGCCGCTGCCTGTCAGGCTGGAGGAGGGGAGAGGCAGGGAGGGGAAGCTGAACCAGCTCAGCTCCATGGTGCTGGAAACCAAGGGCCTGCCTGTGAATTCATGATTGCTGAGCACCGATAGCAGCGGGGAGCCTGTGCAACTGGCTACACTGTGTGCAAAAGGGCAGGTGCTGGCCTTCATTCAACGTGGTCCTGTATGCAAATGTGTGTACATGGCTATGGACATTATCTGCTACAGGTACAGTTCCATGTCTACATATGTGGGTGTGCAGATGGGTCTGGGACTGCACATTCAGACCCATGTGCACACATGTATACAAGGATAAGTCTGTGTCTGTGTGTATACACATGTATGCAAAGGTAAGTGGGTGTTCCTACATGCAACCATGTGCACATGAAGTTGACATGGTCTGTATACATGTGTGCAATGATATATCTGTGTGCAGATGTGTGTACCAGTGTGCAGATAATCTGGTTATACTTGCATGTCTGGGTGAGTATGCATGTGTGTATTCTCTGAACAGCTAGCGGCCTGGACCACCGTGTGGGCCTGTGTGCAAGTGCCTGTGTACACAAAGGTCTCAGCACGTAGGGAGCTGTGCTATGGGGGCTGGAGGGCTCCAGGTTCCAGAGGAGAATCTGACAGACAGACTTGCCGCAGCCCCCAGCCCCGGGAGCCTGTTTTCCTGCCTGCAGAAGCTGTGAGCCCGTGAACTCATCTTATATTAATAGCTGCTGTCTCCTCACTTATTGCAGGGAGAAGCGGTCATGGCCCCAGCAGGGGCTCAGCACTCAGGCTGCCCCCCTCTCCCCCCGGGAGAAAGGGGAGAGATGGGCCCCACCTCCAGCCCAGGGCCCACCCCAGCAGGAAGGCATGGCTCTGGGCCCCAACCCTTGCTTCCCCCAGTCCAGGGGGCCCAGCTCCCTCCCAGACCTCTGTAGCTGGGTGGGGTTGGAAAACTGGCAGAGGCAGACAGGCTGGAAGTCTTGGCTACCCACCCCCAACACACACACACACACACACACACACACACACACACAGGCATGGGGTCTTGAGCAGCCCCAGGCTGTGCACCAGATGAGTCTGAGGCTGAAAGAGACATAGAAGGCTTCAGCTTGAGAGGCAGACATGCCCCTTCTCTCAGGGACCCTCAGCTGGAGGGGGAACGCACAGCCTTGCCTCCAGGAGCCCCCATCCCCACAAGGGGGGCGAGAAGTGCAGCAAGGTGTGTTGTATAAAGCACGTCACAGTTACAGGGCTTAGCCAGGGAGGCTTCCTGGAGGTGGGTGCACGGGGAGATCCGGAGATGCATCTGAAGAATCTGAGGAGAGAGGAGCCATCACATGGGCACACAGGCTTCAGCCTGGAGGCAGGTTCTGACACCCCTCAGGGTGGGCCCAGGACCCAGGGCAGAGACTCCAGATGCCGGCCCCAGAAATACCTCCTATCTACACACCACACCCAGACAGACGGGGGTCCACGGGATGGGGACCCACCACAGGCCTTCCCAGATGGGAGGCTGGCCAGCATTAAGCCCTGCTGGAGCCTGCAGCCAGAAGCTGGGACGGGGAAGCCAAGGACCACGCCCGCCCAGGGTGGGATGGGCACTGGTCGCTCTGCTTCTGGGCCTTGGTAGGGGCTTCTGTGGAGCATGGGGAGTCCGGCCGAGGCCCTTCCCCACACCACTCTCCTGTGTGAGTTTGAGCAAACGGCTGTTCCTCTTCGGGCCTCAGACTCCCCAGCTGTACAATGAAGGGGTGGGCAGGATGCTCTGAGGGCCCCATCTCCAGGCTTTGGCCCAGGGGGCTGGGAGGTGCGCTAGTCAGAGCTTCCTCTTCAGCCACACCTCACACTGGCTTTTGCCCTTTCCTGGTGAACACACTGTTTCTGGTTCCAAACCCCTTAACTCAGGGCCCTGCACACTTAGTCTTCAAATGCACCCAAGGGTACACGCACATGCTTACCATCGCTCACCTTTGCATAAAAAAGAAGCAGTCCCAGCTCCAGAATTTCAAGACCCCACCCAACTACCTCCCAAATGTGGCCACTGGCTCAGAATGAACCCCAACACCAGTCAGGCTCCAGAATGTCCTAGGCCCCGGGCTTGGAAGGAGAGGCGGGGAGAGGCCAGTAGATAAGGCACAAGTCCTAGAAACATGCTCCCGTGGCCCGTTCACCAGTCCCCCTCATCCTCATTTTTCTCATCTGTAAAATGGAGACGACGTTACCTGTGTCCTGGGATGCTTGTTAGGCATACATGGGGTAACGCATGCAGTACACTCAGCAAGTGCCTAGCCCACAGTATACACCCACCATTAGAGTGGGTTGATGCTAAGGAAAGTAACAGCTTTGAGTATATACTTCGTGCTAAAGCCCCAAACAAAAGCTAATGTGGGCAGGGATGGGGGGGGGGGGAGGTATCCTCAACCCAAGAAGCTTCCAGCATCCTGGTTCCTGTCCCCCAGGGAGGTGGGATCCTTGTCTGGTAGTACCTGGGCCTGAGCAGAGGGGCCCATCAGATTAGCATCCTGGGGTGGGAGTGTCACCTGTGTCACCTGCCAGCCACACTCCACCCTGGGTCTCCAGCTTCCTATGTCCCCCAACAGGCACCAGGTGTGGGTTAATCTTCCCTTCCCATGGTTTCTCCCATCAGGCCCCGCTCCATTCCCTACGCACACAGACAGCAATATTTATTACAAAATCAGTTTTTATTGAGGGTCGGGTCAGGGACAGGACTAGGGAATGCCCTGGGGGCCATACCCAGATTGGCAGAGAGGGTCAGGTGTTGGCTCGCATCCTGCCTCCTCTAGGGCACCTCAAAGTGAGGCCTGGCTCCCAGGCCTCGGCTGTGGCGCTGGACACCAGGCTAGAGTGGAGTTGGGGTTGCCACGTTTTATCCTGGCTGCTTGGCCAGGCTGGTTTTCCCCAAACCGCCACCAGAGGGCAGCAGGCCCCCAGCGCAGAGGAATTCTCGGTTGCTCAGGTGATGGCTTCTTAAAAAAATAAAAAACCAGAGGCTGGTGTGTTCCCCTCACAAACCCCAGAGGGGCGGGCCTGGGGAGAAGGTTCTGGTTTATATGATCTCTTCAATAAAAAATAAGCGAAAATAATAACAAAATACATGGTTTCTCTTTCTCCCTTCCCCCCCCCCTCTAGGAACTGAGGTCAGAAATGGGGGTGTGGGGACCGGGAGTACCCTGGTATGGCCTGGATTTCAAGGTGTTGGTCTCTTTTTCCCCCTTATACCCATAAATAAATTCATAAATAAATAAATACTAGATATTCTCTTTGTATGTGCACACACATATATAGAGATAAATCTTTTTCTCTTTCTCCTAGCTAGGCAACTGAGTGGCTAAATCTCTGACTCTAGCTCAGAAACTCAAAAGTAAAGTGACATGATCAAGGTCAAGGGAGGGGGGAGCCCAGGGACCTGAAATGGCACTGTACAGCACCCAGCAGCATTCTGGAACTCCAAGCCAGCTGGGCTGTGGACTTTTCTGAGGGGAACCCTGACCATCTGAACATTCTAGAACCATGGAGCCAGCTGGGCCCTGCAGAGATCTGAACAGAATCCTGTGAAACACCCCGTGTCCTAGAACTCCAGAACTAGCTGGGTCTTGGGGGTGTGAAGCTGGGGGTTGGAACAAAACCCTGGAGGACCTCACATTCCGGAATTCTGTAGTGATCAGGGTGAAGGGTCACCAGTCTGCGACTAGACATCGCTGGGGGAACGGGACCGGAAGGGAATCTTGGAAGAGGAACAGCAGCAGCAGATGGCCCACAGTACCTTCTGCACATCCTGGTTGCGGAAGGCATAGATGATGGGGTTGATCATGGAGTTATAGGTGGCAGGGAGCAGGGTGAGATAGGTGTAGAGAGATGGGGAGTGGGCATCGCCCAGCAGGCAGTAGACGGTGAAGGGCAGCCAGCAGGCGGCAAAGGTGCCAAGCACCACGGCCAGTGTGGCAATGCCCTTGCGGGTGGCCACATAGTGGGAGGCAGGCAGCAGGTGCCGCTGAAGGGCAATCTGCTGGGCATGGCGGCAGACGATGCGGCAGATCTGGGCATAGAGCTGCAGCATGATGCCAAACACCATGAAGAAGGCAACGGCCAGGACCACCAGATGGTTCTTGGAGAGTGGATATACCACGCCGCACATGGTTGGGGTATCCAAGCAGTTCCAAGCCAGCACAGGCAGCAGCCCCATGCCCAGCGCACCCCCCCACACTAGGGCCAGCATCACATAGGTCCGAGTCATCGTTGTCTCTGAGTAGTAGGTGAGGGCATTGTACAGAGAAAGGTAGCGATCTACAGTGATGGCCAGTAGGCTGCCAATGCTGGCGGTAAAGGCCATTGCCAGGACGCCAACCAGCACCAGGCTCATCTCAGCTGAGCCAATGCAGAAGACAGCAGCAAAGTGCAGGACCAGTCCCAGGCCTGCCAGCAGGTCTGCAATGGCGAGGCTGCCCACGAGCAGGAACATGGGGGCACGGAAGGCGGGAGTGCCCACGATGATGGCCACCACCAGCGCGTTCTCGCAGGACACCAGGGTGCCTGAGATGCACAGCACCACATCCCAAGCCCTGGGTGAGGGCAACGGTGCGGCTGGGCCTGTGGGCCCCTCTGCTAATCCCATGCTGCTCACGTTCACGTTGCCTGGGCCAGCGGAGAGCCACGCCAGGGGGCTGCCTGCACCCCACATCTTGGTACCTGTAGGAGAAAGGCCCTGTGAGAAATTGGCAGGGTTAGGTGCTGGGTAGGGGGGTCTACAGGAGCTGAGGTGCCTCTCTGGATACTTGGTGGGCGTCTCTCCACAAGATGCTTAGCTGGTCCCAATGTCTTGTCCCCACACTCATGCCCCAGGATTCCTTCCAGGATACCCTAGTCCCCTCCCATGTTCCCAGGCCAGCACAGGTATCTTTTCCTGGGGATTCCTGTCCGAGTATCTTCATCTCCCTTCCAACTCCCTGGGTCCTGCAGGCCTCTTCCTTCCACGTGTGTGACTAGAGCTCAAGCAGATGAAGGACTGCCACAAGTAGAGGGAGCTTGTAAGATCCCGGAGATGCTGGGGAAGGCAGCACTGGGGGAGGGAGACACATCTCAAGACTGAAGGCAGCTCTGCTCCCCCCCCATCAGGGAGGATGACGCTCAGTTTCTGAGGCTGCCAGACCCCTCAAGATTCTCAGCACAGCCAGCCCCAGGCCCCGCCCCTAGGGAGTGCGGTGACGCTCTCGCCAGCCCCCACCCTGCACTCCTAGGGTGACAACACCTGGGAACTCAGCTCTACCCGCACACATACCCGCCCAGATTTCTGCCCAGGCCGGACCCTTCTTTCTGGGTCTTTGGAACAGACACCCCCTGCTGGAAGCCCGATTCCTGAGGCAGACCCCTCCGGCCCAGACACCTGGACCTGGGGCCTGACTCCGCCTCCTGCCCGGAAGTCTGGATCCCTAAGTCAGACACCTCCTCCTGCCCAGACTCCTAGGTCCTGTCCAGCCGCCTCCTGCCAGCCCAACCTCAGATGACCATCAGTTCCCAGGGCCTCGGGTCCTTGTAGGAGTGCTCACCACCCCCCGCCGGGTCACCATGCTGATGGCGCTCAGCACCCGGTCACTGGGTCCCACCTGCTAGCCCAGAATCTGGGTTCCAGGTCTTGACCTCCGACCCTGGCCCGCTGCTGGGAGCCTGACAGCCGCCCCAGCGCCCCAGCATCCTGCGTGCCCTCCCGGACGCCTGGTGACCGCGGCGGGGACCGATACTCACCTCTCGGGTCCAGGAGCGGCCGGGCCGCGCAGGAAGGTTCCAGTCGGGTCTGGGCAGCGCAGGGTGTGAGCGGACCACGGGACCACAAGCCCCCCGCAGCCGCGGGAGCAGCGGCGTGAGTCACCCCGCCCCGCCCCGCCCCCGGCCACCGGTTTGGTGACGTCAGCGGCTCGGCGAACCAATGGGCGCGTCGCGCTCGGGCGCAGAGCGCGTCGCGAGGCATCTTAATGAGGCCTCGCACGCCCGCTCCCCCATTCATAAAAAGCGCCGTGGCCGCGGCCCCGCCCCCCGGCTTGGCCCGCGCTGCCCTTGACGCGGCGCCCTCTGCGGGCCGGGGGTTTGGGGGCGCAGGTGGGAGAGCCTTGGAAACGTATCAGAGGGGCTGCGGGGGTGGGGGGGCTGCGGAAAGGGGCCCGGAAAGGCCGGGGGGTGATGGGACCCTCAGGTGGCAGAGGAAGTCTGACGAAATCCAGGTGGTGGAGACCGAGTGCTGGGTCCAATGGCCTCCCGGGTGAGGTGACGGAGACAGGAGCGCGAGGGAGCCTCGGGGGGAGGTGGGTGGCAGTGACGGTATGAGCGTGGGGACAGGATCTTGGGGGATGGAGGCTGAGGATGCTGACGTCGAGGGAAGCCTCCAGGGCAACCATACAGTGTGGGGATGACTGTGGCATGAGGGGGTGCAGAGATCCCAGGTGGCAGAGGCAGCGGCCAGGGAGGATGCAGTGTTCAGGGGATGATGGAACTTCGGGTCACCATGACCCGGTCACGGGTGCTGAGTACTGAGGTGACAAAGCTACTTCAGTGAGGAGGGCTGTGGGGTCCTCCGGTGACGAGAGCAGGTGGCTGCGGCGAGGGGCCCGGGGTGATGGACAGGGTAGAGGGTCTGGGCTGACAGTGGTCAGGCAGGAAGTTGCTTCCAGGGCAGGTCTTCATGATGCTGAGGCTGGGATAAGAGGCGGGGCGACCTCACTCGTGTCGGCTCGACAGCACCCTCACAGCACAGGAGGGCTGAGTCTGGCACGATTTCAAAACCTGAATTATTTATTCAAGAATCTGAAAAGCCAGCAGCATAGTGTGTATGTGGGGGAGTAAGGGGGGGGGGCTTCCCCGAAGCAGCTGGAGAGAGGGATCCAGGAAGAACTTGGAAGCAGAAAACCTGGCAGCTCAGTCCCAGCACAGGCCCCTCTCCACCTCCCATCTCGGGCATCCTGGCCGGGGGGCATGGAGAAGGAGCCCCATCCTCCCCAACGCTGTCTGTCCTTAGTCCCAGATTTCTCCAGATGGGACAACTATGGCCAGTCCTGGGGGAGAGCAGTTGTCTCTAGCTTTGGTCGTCATTGGAATCATCCAGGCCCCACTGAATAGGGGAGGAGGGAGGAATCAGGTTAGGGCTTGAGGATACCAGAGAGACCCAGATCCCAGGCCCCACCGGACTCCTCCCGCACCACCGCACCACCGCAGTTCCCACAGTTAGTGTGGGGAAGGAGGGAGGAGGTGGTAGGCCAGTGGCAGGCTACATGGGAAGAGGAGAGGGCTGGCTGGAAAGATAACCACTCCGGTTGGATACTGTGAGTTGAGGGTGCTTAGCAGATGGAGGTGGTCAGGAGGGTAGGCTGGACTCAAGCCCCAAAGCCTCCATTTCCTAGTTGTGTGACTTTGGATGAGCTGCTTAGACTCTTTGTGTCTGTTTTCTCGTCAATAGACAGGGATAAAGTTAGTATCTACCTCGTAGGATTGTTGGGAAGGGCCTGGCACGTTGCCAGCACCGGCTGTGTGGGCTACCAAGGGTATACCTGGCAGGAGGACACCCAGGAGGAATGCAGGTAGTGACCGAGGTCGAGGGGTAGATGACACCACCTAGGGGAGGAAGCAGCGAGTGAGGAGCCGCGGGGAACCTCCCGTTAAGGGCACAGACTGTGGATGAACATATTCCTGTTCCTGGGCCTTTGCACTGGCTGTTCCCTCTGCCTAGAACCCTTCTCTTCATTCAGGTCTCTGCACCCATGTCACTCCTTCCGCAGCAGGCTCCCCGACCTCTGTCCCGGGCCGGCACTCTCCCACAGTGCCTGGCATGTAGTCGATGCCCAACAGACATTTTGTTGACTGGATAATTAAACTAAAAAGCAACATCTAGAAAAAGAGAAGGAAAACAGGGAGTAGTAATACCCACGGTGTCAAGGAAGGTGGGGGTGTCAGAGAGAGAGAACTATAGGCATCAGTACCCCAGGACTCAGGTTTCCACTTCCTCCCCCATCAGAGCTGGGTCCCAACAGCTGTCCAGCTGGTCTCAGAGAAAGGTGAAAGGTGCTGGGAGGCTGGCAAGACAGGTGTGTATTATAGACTCTCTTCTGCTATTCTGAGTGGCAGTGATTGTTGCTGTTTATTCATAGTTTACTCATTAGCTCGTGAAAAATTTGCACAACCACCACAGATTAAGTCATTGAAGAATCTTTACTCCTTCTTTTTGCACCAGTATTGGCCTTTCCTGTAGCCCTGATCTTCTTCATTCTGTTCTTGCATTCCATTCGCTGTTTTCTTGGGGTATTTTTCTTCTGTAGGTCGTGTCTTGCAAGCTTGTGTTTGGGTTCATTTTTCTTTACATTCAAGGAATCACAAATAATGTCAAAGCCAGTTGTTTTACCACCACCAAAGTGGGTTCTGACTCCAAATATAAGATGAAATCTGGCTAGTTGGTCCCAAATTTCTGTCTTAGCTACCACTGCCTTCCCAGAGGGAAGGATATCAATGACGATGTAGTTGATTAGCCAGTACTTCCTGATCCAGGGAGTTACTGTGTCATTCACGGGAGAGGTTGAGCCTCAGGCAGCCAGGGAGGAAAAGAGTGCAGTGATATTTCTAACCTTAGGATCCAAGAGACTCAAGTGAATCCCTTCCATGCTCCAAAACTGCCACCATGCCAACAGGCTAACTGAGGCCATCAGTGCCAACCAGGTCTCTCTTCTCCAAAGATCTGCCGTCTGGATAGAAAGGCAGCCCTTCTCTCGCTCTCCTCCTCAGCTCTGGCTCCTTGCTTCTCCCCACCATCGACGCCTCTCCAATCCTTCCCACCTACCAGGTACCAAACCAGAGCCCAGTGCTTACAACAACCCTGCCTCCCAATTTCATAGGTGACGCCCATAGAAGCAGAAGGTCTTGCTCCAATCACAAGTAAATGACAGAGCTGGGGTCTGAAGCCAGGGCTGTCTGTAACCAAGTCCAGTGTGCCTTCCCATGCTAGCCTGTGCCACCATCTCCCCAGAAGTGACATTTGACCAGGAATGACAACACCTGAAGTTCCCCAGGTGACCACCAGATGGCTGTGAGCACTCAGTTCCAGGTGAGACTTCTTTACTGTGGGTGGAGGCTCTCAAGGGAGGTTTGTTGAGACCCAGATAAGATCCACATAAACTCCTTGGCCAAGCACAGAGAATCTGGGACAGACAAACATGTACACAAAAAATCACACACGACACAGTATGGTTATTTCATAAACACCTACTTAGCCCTATATGTGCTGGGAATTAACTATGGAAGAAGATAGACTTTTTTTTTTAATCCTCACCCAAGAATATTTTTTTCCACTGATTTTTAAGGAGAGAGGGAAAGACAGAAAGAAACACCAATGTGAGAAAAACACATTGACTGGTTGCCTCCTGCACAAGCCCCAACCAAGGCCAGGATGGGGAGGAGCCTGCAACCAAGGTAAGTGCCCTTGATCAGAATCAAACCCGAGACCCTTTGGTCCGCAGGCCAGTGCTCTATCCACTGAGCCAAACCGGCTAGGGCAGAAGACAGACATTTTTCATGCCTTCATGGAACTTACTAGTACAGCCAAGGAAGGAAATGAGTAATTTATGCTCTGAAGGAAAAAGGAGGTGTCATGATGTAGAATAACCAGGAGTCTTAAGTAGGGAGACCACGGAGTGAGTCCTTTGAAGAGAGAATAGAAGAGTTTCAAGGAGCGAGCACAGCAAGTGCAAAGTCTCTGAGGAGGAACCGAGTTGAGAAATGGAGAGGAGGCGAATGAGCTGAGGGGTAGGAACTGAGCTCAGGGAGGGGGTGGGGTAAGGGGCTGCGGGTAGGGAGGGGAAGATCATGTAAATCATGGGGTCATTGGTGGGCTTAAGCAGAGAGGGATATGATTTGACTTTCATGTTCAAAGGATCGCCCTGCCTGCTAGGTGGGAAACAGACTGGAGTGGGGGAGCAGAAGCAGGAGCCCCACTAGGAGGCCTGCAGTCACCCAGCAAGAGATGGGGAGGAGGGGAGTGCTCTGGTGCAGGAAGGCAGATGGATTCAGACCTACCAGCTAGATGAGTGCTGCAACAGCTCAGCCTGGCTCTGAGGCAGTGACACAGGGCTTCCTGCAGGAGGCGGCCCTTTAGTGGTGTCATGAAGGATTAGCTTGCCAGGCAGATGGAGTCAGGAGAGAAGGAGGACTCTCCAGGACAGAACAGCTATAGGATAAAGGCAAGGAGGCATAAGAGGCAAGGAGTGTTGGGGAGGGGCTAGTCTATTTTCTTGGGGGAGAGGACGGTGTTGGGGTAAGCCCAAGACATGCTGGAGAGACTTATAGAGCCAGGAATTAAAGGGTGGTGGAGGCCAAGCCATGATTAACTGGAAGAGACATGGTCACATCCATGGTTTCAATAGAGCCCTGCACGGGCCCGGAGGCTGAGGCAGTGAGGCCAGCAAAGAGAAGATGAGGGAATAGGATCGAGGAGCTATGTAGAGGCAGGGGGTGAGGGTGAGACCGTGGTTTCCACTCGGTGACAGGGGATAAAGGGACCCTCCTCGGTGGGGAAGAGGGACCAGACGGTTTCAGGGGCGTGAGGCCCACTCAGGTGGAGGTGCCCAGGAAACAGATGGACCCAGAGGAGGCATAGCAGGGGGAAAGCAGCCTCTGGCCATTGGGTCCTGGCCTACATCCTGACACCCCCCCCCCCGTAATTGTGTGCCTCTGGGCAGGTGATGCTACTTCTGAAACCTGCAGTTTGGTGATAACAAAACCCATACTAAGAGGGTAGTGGGAATTAGATAGAAGCTGCAAGTAAAAGCTCTTTGTAGAATGTACATTCTGCTGGGAAGGAAGCTGGGGAGGGAGCACGAGGCTGGAGATGGAGTGATACTCGGTGGCTTTCAAATGGGCACTGATGGCAGAGGAAAGACTGCGCTGACCCCAGGAGAGGCAGAATAGGGTTCAGGACGGAGCTGGGCCACTAGTGATGAAGGAGGAAAAGAAGCAGAGGGGGGAAGAAAGGGAGGGGAGAGAAAAGAAGAAGGGGGAGAGGAAGAGGAAGAGGAGGCCCTGGCCAGTGTGGTTCAGTTGGTTGGGCCTCATCCTGTGCACCGAAAAGGTTGTCAGTTAGATTCCTGGTAAGAGCACCTGCCCAGTTTCAGGCGTGGTTGCCAGTTAGGAACATGCAGGAGGCAGCAAATTGATATTTCATTCTGAAAATTCGTATTAATTTTTTTTAAAAGAGGGCGAGGAGGCATTCTCTAAGGAACCTGAGAAGTGGCTGTAGTGGGAGAAGGACCAGAAGAGGTCGGCGCCAGGGCAGGAGTCAAGGCGGAAGGGAAAGTGCGAAGAGGCTCAACTGCCCGTCACAATGCGACCGGTGACTTGGTCAGAGGGCGCGGTGGGCTGGAGGCCGACATGGTGCGCTGAGGGGCAAAGAAAGGAGGGCGCGGAGATTGAAGCCAGGTGGCAGCCAGAGCCGGCGCCTGGCTGGAGGGTGCACTTCACAGGGCCCGCCGGCGCCGCGCCCGGGAGGCAGGACAGTGGCCTTGCTCCAGATACAGATTTTGCCATTAACTCGATAACTAGTCACTCCCCTTTTCTGAGCCCCAGTTTCCGCACGCGTGAAGTAGGGATCACTCGCTAGTCGGCCACCAGTCCTGGACCCGCCCTCTTTTGTCCGAGCCCCGCCCCCGGCCACGGAGCCCCGCCCACTTGACCGCGCCCACCGACCACACCCTATAAGGCCCCTCCCAGGGCCTCAAGCCACGCCCCCTGGCGGCGCCACGGGCCCTGCGCACCTGGCCCCGGCCCCGCCCCCGCCGCCCGGGTCTGGTTCCGCACAGCCCGGCGGAGCCGAGTCCAGAAGGGACGCGCCGCACCAGCTCTCGGCTGACCCCCAGCCCCCGCCCCGCGCCCATGGCCCTGCCGGGACCCCGAGCTTTACGGGCTGCGCTCTGTGGCGGCTGTTGCTGCCTCCTCCTGTGTGCCCAGCTCGCTGTGGCTGGTAACGCGGGCCAGGGTCTGGTTAGGAGCGGGGGCCGGGGAGCGCGCCCTTCATCCCGCCGCCCATCCAGGAGCAGTCCGGGCTGGGAGGGGTGGGGGTGGGGTGGGGTGGGGTGCGGGGGGGGCGAGGGGGCCCGGGCTGGGTAAAGGCGGCTCTAGCTGTGTGTGGAGCCCCGGGTATGTACATAGTAGGGAGCTTCGGGTGTGTCTGAGGGAGGCAACTTCACATGTATCTGGGAACCCCAGGTACCGGTATAAGCAAAGGAAGGGGACTCTGGGTGAATGTCAGGGAGGTTCTAGGTGTGTGTTGTGTGTTTGTGGAAGCTCCGGGTGTGCAGGGGGGTTAGGGATCCAGGTGAGTGTATGTGTGCAGACGGGGAGTGGCACAGTAGTGAGGAAGGGGGGCTGCAGCTCGGATTCGAGGAGTTGCTTCCGTCCCACTCCCAGGTAAAGGAGCTCGAGGCTTTGGGCGGGGAGCCCTGCTCCGAATGAACATCTGGCCAGCTGTCCGCGGGTCCTGCAAACAGCTGAAGCTCTGCGAGCATTGTGTGGAGGAGGACAGAGCGCACAACCTCTCGGGCTGCGTGTGGGAGCAGTGCCAGCCTGAGGAGCCAGGTACGGAGCGTAGCCCTCCCCGCGGTGAGTCCCCCAGTTCTGAACCCCAGGGCCTTGGCCCCTCTCCCCACACCTCTCCCCTGCACTCTCTCTCACCAGGACACTGTGTGGACCAAGCTGAGGTGATCCCGGAAGGTTGCTCTGTCTACAACCACTCCGAGTCGTGTCCAGGTAGGGGGCTCCCACTGGCCTAAGCCAAACTGGGGGGTGGAGGAGGCCGAGGTGTCCCAGCCAGAGCCTGCGCTCCAGGAGAAGTCTGTCTCTCGGGGAGCAGACCGTGCCCAGGAGCACCTGGGTCCAGTTTCCGTTCTGCCTTTAGCTCACAGAGAACTCCTTCCCTCTCTGGCCTGTTTCCTCATCTGTAAACTGGTACGGATGGAGGATACAGGGCAGGTGTGTGGAGCCGGGGTGGGGGGTAGCTCTTCTCATCTAAAGCACAGTGAGGACTTGGGAAGTTCAGAAGTGAACAGGGGAGGGCTTTCTGGAAGGGTAGCATGAGATGACCCTTAAAGGTCGAGATGGAGAGAGGGCACATTGGTGGAAGGAACCGCATGAACTAAGGCTTGGGAGTGTGTTGGGTGGATTTGGACCTGGGACAGAGGACCTGGTGTGAGTCAGAAGCCCAGCTGTTGGCCCAGCCTGGGGTCTTGATGGGAGTCAGGGGATGGGAGAGCTGGGTTTTTATGGATTCCCTGTCTCTTTAGCTGCCCACCACCACCCCACCTCTGAACCGAAGACAATCACAACAGGTAGGTACTACCTAGGGGAGCTGGGCAGGGGCAGGACTAGAGGTGCAGGGAAAGGCAGAGCTGGGCTCAGGCATTGACAGGCTTTGTGACCTCAGACCTGTGACTTCTCCCTCGAGCCTGTTTCCATGTCTGTAAAATTGGTTGGGAACCACCTTACATTGTTGCTGCGAGGATCTTATAAAAGGTGTGTCGCCCCTAGTTCAGTGTCTGATAAGCAATGGTGGTTCCAATCCCTTCCCCCCAGCACCACTTCTGCGAATCAGGGTGACCCCCTCAGGGACCTGCGCTTGGTGCTGAGGGTGTATGGCTCAGTTTGCCAATGAGATGTCCACTGTGACCACCCGCTGGTCCAGAGAGGGTCACAAAGCAGATCCCCAGCAGAACAGAGGCAAGAACCCCACCCCTGGGCCCCCACTGCCCCTCGGAACCTGGAGTTCAGCAGGCTTGGCAGGGCTGGCTGAAGAGGCTCTTGGTTAATTAAAGCCAGAAACGTGATCTCGGGGCTGAATTATTGATGGTCATCTCCCTCCAGCTCGGCCCCAGATCAGTCTTGTGCAGCTCATTTCTTCCCTCTTCTCTCCTCTTCCCCCACAAAGGGCTCCCTGAGCTGCAGCTGGGACCACCTTTGCCCGTCATATTCTCAGACCTCCTAACACAAGCCACCCCCTCTGGGGAGTGGGCCAGCTCACAGCGGGGCCCCTGTCCACTACCCCAGAACAATCTCCCACCACCAGCCCTGTCCTGCCCTGGGCACCGGGCCCAGGGCCTGAAATCAAATCCCTATTGAGAGTGGATGGCGAACGTGGCACAGCTGGGAGCCACCCAGGCTCCGTCTGACAACCATGGTCCCTACGGTGGGGCTGGGGAAGGGCCAGGGGACACTGTGTACGTTTGGATTATGTCCTAACTGTGAGGAGACGCTAGACAGGCCTGGCCCTCAGAACCTGGCTTCTCCCTCTGACACACATCACCGTGTCTCCATGTAGCCCCTCCGTGTGGGAGGCAAGGGTGTGGGCCTCCCCGTCTCCCTCTACTCCCTCCCTTTCTGAGTTAGGGTTCTGACATGGGGTAGTTCCGGGGTCTCAGAAGTCCTGAAAGGGGACCATGTCATCTGTACCTGGACTTTGAACCCCGAGACCCAAGATCAATAGGGACCTGGATGTCTGAGTCCTGGGCCCATCCTCATCCTCTTGGGCCAGTGTGGGAGGGGAGTCTGGAAGGGAGCTCCGCTGCCATCTGGCCCATGTGGTCGGGAGGCTGAGGGTGTGAAGAGCATCCAGGCACAGAGCAATTCAGGAGCAGAGCCAGGGCCGGAGCCAAGGCCCTGTCTCCGCAACTGTCTGCTGCTCCGGCCCCCAGCGTGAGGACTGGGGCCTCCAGGTGGGGGTGCCTGGGGTAGGCCTGGGGTCCTGGTCCTCGGTGGCCCGCTGTGACCTCCGCCCTGCAGGGAGTCCTCCCGCCCCCGAAGCCCACAGCCCTGGCTTTGACGGGGCCAGCTTCATCGGCGGCATGGTGCTGGTGCTGAGCCTGCAGGCCGTGGCCTTCTTTGTCGTGCGCTTCTTCAAGGCCAAGGACAGCACCTACCAGACACTGTGAGTACCCGACCAGCCAGCCAGCGGCGGCCGGCTCACTCCCCCACCCCCTCCTGGCCCTTTAAGTGACAGCGTGCTGTCTTCCCTAAGGGCAATGACTCCCTCCCAGGGCCCCCCATGTGAGTCACACCCCTCGCCTCCCTCCCGTTGTGGGGTTCTCTCTGCCAGGTATTGACTCAGCCTGGGCCTGGTTCTGAGAGCCCAGCTGAGCCCACGTGTCTTGTTCCCTCATGCTGCCAGCAGGGAGGAGAACCAGTAGGTGACAGCCCAGGCGCCACTCGGGCCTGCAGCTCTGCGGCCTTGGCAGGACCTTGGCTGTGTGTGCGGTTTGGTTTTCCTCTGCGCAGGGGAGCTGCTCAGAGGCCCCCGTGTGCCGTGTGTGCTGTGGGGCGGGTCACTGCAGCCTCCATCAAAGTGTTTGCTCTCCCAGCTGCTGCCTGCTCTCGGGGTGGGGTGGGGGGGCCTCAGCCTGGCTGAGGCGGGGCCCCCGCCGAGTGCCCTTTCTCTGTCTGGCCTCTGCAGAATCTAACCCCCTTCAGGCCTGGATTCCACACTGAGGGGAAGGAGGACGAAGAGGCGGCCCTGGGGGGCCCTGGGGGGCACTGGGGATGGGAAGAACTGTGGCCACCAATTTCTGGCCCCGGAAGGCACCGAGCAGTCTCAGAGTCAATACCTGGGCCTGGTACCTGCAGCTGAGAGCATCCGTCAGCCGCCTCCTGCCTCATCTGTCAGCCCTGTGGGCCCCTCCGGTCCCTGCTTGGCACTGGGCCTGTGCCCGCCTCTTCCCACCGACCTGGCCTGGGCACTGCCCCCGAATAAAGGAACTCGTTCCAGCTGTGCTTTGTGTCCGTGTCTTGCCGTGGGTGTGGGTTGGATGGGGGAGTGCCACTATCCCTTCCTTGGTGGGACTTCAGCCTCAGACAGTTGCTGTCACTTTGAAAATATTTCCATCTGTCATACGTGTTATCCCCTCCCCGCCCCTTTACAGATAAGAGTACAGCGACTGAGAGAGGTAAGTGTACCTGCTCCAGGTCACACGTGGGACGGGGTAGGGCTTTTCTAGCTCCCGGTGAGCAGAACTTCAGAACTCCCTGCAGAGGCATCTTCCAGGCTCTCAGCCAAGGTGGAGGCACCCTCTAACTCTCAACAGCCACTTCCTCACTCAGGCCCTGCTGGGAGGCCCCCCCATACCCCCCTCCCCCCACTTCACTCCCCCTTCCCAATCCCTGGGCCCAGAAGTCTTCCCTGACTAGTAGCATCTCCCAGTGGGGGCGCATGCTGGAAGCCAGGCATGTGGCTGAGAGTCTGATCCCTCATCCCAGGACTGTCCTAGGAAGCTGGGAGTTCAGCCTGTGGAACCTGACGGCTCTGTGTGAACGGGAGCAAGTTATTTAATAGCTCTGGGCTCAGTTTCCTCATCTGTCAAGAGGGGTAACAGCAGTAACCATCTCAGTGGGACTGGGGAAGGTTCAGAGCAGGCACACGTCCCCATCTGCTTCATGCCAGCGCACCCACCCACCCTGCCAGCTGCGCAGCCTGCAGCCAAGCCTTCTGTACGTCTTCTCCAGGGTCTCCGCTGCCGCAGGACGTCCACGGGGAGTTCTGGCTGCTCCCTGGCCTCACAGAGGGCCCTCGCGCCTACACACCACGCCATCAACACAAAGCAGTCCACGCACACTTCCCCCCGCGCCCCCACCCTCTCAGACAGCCTCCCCTTGAACCTCCAGCCACTTGGATCTCTACCTCTTGTTACATGGCCTGTCTTCCTGCCTTTGCTCATGCAGTTTCTCCTGCCTGAATCACCCTCCCGGCTTCTCCCTTCTCCAACCAGCACTTAAGAACTGGCAGGGCCCTGACCGGTTTGGCTCAGTGGATAGAGCAGAGGTACTCAAACTTTTTAAACAGGGGCCAGTTCACTGTCCCTCAGACATTCCACACATGCGCACTGCGGGCCCGGGATGGGTGGCTGCTAAGCAGGACAGGCAGCGGCGGCAAAAACACCCGGCGGGCCGGATAAATGTTTTCGGCGGGCCGCAGGTGGCCCGCGGGCCGTAGTTTGAGGACGCCTGGGATAGAGCGTCGGCCTGCGGACTCAAGGGTCCCAGGTTCGGTTCCGGTCAAGGGCATGTACCTTGGTTGCAGGCACATCCCCAGCAGGAGGTGTGTAGGAGGCAGCTGATCAATGTTTCTCTCTTATCGATGTTTCTAACTCTCTATCCCTCTCCCTTCATCTCTGTAAAAAATCAATAAAATATATTTAAAAAAAGAAAAGAGTGAGCCTTAGCTGGTTTGGCCCAGAGGATAGAGTGCTGGCCTAAGGGTCCCAGGTTTGATTCTGGTCAAGAGCACGTACCCTGGTTGCAGGTTCCTCACTCGCCCGGGCCCTGGTCGGGGCTCATGCATGAGGCAACCAATCAATGTGTTTCTCTCAAATCAATGTTTCTCTCTGTCTTTCCCTCTCTCTTCCACTCTCTAAAAATCAATGGAAAAACATCCTTGGGTGAGGATTTAAAAAAAAAAGAATGAGAATCGCTGTCCCACTGGTCTCACTCCCCAGAAGTAACCATGGTTCGCATACGCTTCAGACCTTTTCCTGTGAATTCACAACATTTAGCTTCTTTAAATACACAGTGGGACTGTGCTATCCTAGTACATATTGTTCTGTAACTTTGCCCCATTCATTATCCATCAGATTTGCCTTATGACCTGTCCACATGGTGATAACTTATTGGCCTGCATCCTATCAGTGTCCAGTGGGTCATTTCCACATTGGATATCACTGGCATAAACAGCATCGTGATAAACAGGCTCGTCACAGATCTTGGCACACCAGCGGGAGCGTTCCGGGAGCACAGATTTCCAGAACTGGAACTTAGGGTTCCTCAGAGCATCCATGTCACAGACCCATCCTGCCTGGAAATTCAGCCTCCCCTTTCCTGAAGCCCCATTGTACTTCAGCCCTCCCCACCCCCACAAGCTCTGGGTCTAGCATAGAGGAAGCCCTCAGGGAGGGTTTGATGAATGAATGAATGATGAATGAATGAATGAATGAGATTCCCCTCACATCCCCTACCACTTGTGGTCCCTCTCCAGCTCAGACCTCACTCCTCACATGTGGATCATGGCTGTGGCCTCCTTGCTGCCTGGGCTGCCCATGCAATTGGCCTATATTAGCAGCTGTGTCCTAGGCCCAGCCAGGGGCTCCCCAAGGGACTTGAGGGTGGGCATGACATCACTTTGCTAAGGGTCTGTCTCTCTGGTGGAGGGCATGGGGCTTGGGCAAAATTGCTGGGGCTCTGGGCATATAAGTGCCAGAGAGACCACGAGTCATGTCCTGTCCCTGGGCCTCAGTTTCTCCTTGCTTATTCCTTCACGTAACCAATATTTGTTGAACACCTGCTTTGTACCAGGCCTGAAACCCAGGGCCAACAATAATGACTATGCCTGTGTGAGGATCAAAGGCGACGTACGAACTGTGCCCAGGGGGACACGTGGAGGGCAGCAGCTGCCCATAAGTGGTCGCAGTGGTCACTGGCAGACAGGATCGGGGAGCGATTCCTAGTGAGGGTGCCCTTAGGGCTGGGACTTCACGCACAGGCGGGCCTTCACCGTGCAGGCGAAGAGAAGGGCATTCCGGATGGACGGCTCAGAGCGAGCCGAGGTTCAAAGGCGGAGAGTCCCCTGTGAATGCAAAGGCCTGGAGAGACACCCCGGAGCCCCGGCGGCCAGGATCAGAAGCTGGACTCCACCCCAGGTGAATGGGGCAGGGATAAGGCCCATTCTCTCTGGGGCCCAGGGAGGAAATGCCCCACCTCCTGTCGGTTCCAACCTGGGTGGAGTGTCCGTGGGGAAAGACAATGGACGGAAGTCTTTCTCCGTGTTCTGCCACCAGCCTGGCCCCCTTATAAGCCGGCGTCCTCTCTCGAGGGCACACCAGTGGGAGAGCAAGATGGGCCTCCTGCGGACTCCACTGTCCCTTTTGCTGCTCCTGCTCAGGGAGCCTGCCCGCCTGAGGGCTGAGGACCACCCCCGCTGCCCAGGTAGGGCCCTAGGCTTCACTAGCCTCAAGGAGCAGGTGGCTGTTTGACAACCTGGGCTCTGCAAATAGATGCAAAGAGTGCAGAGCTTGGAACGCTCTTGGAGGCAAGTATCCCCACAGCTAGAATCTGGGAGATGGAAAGGGGACCGCAGAGAGGCCTGGGAGAGAGAGACATGCCCACTCCCCCATGACCACTCTGTGCCCACCCGGCCCCGATCTCCCTGCAGAACCCAGGGAACTGGAAGCCAGCAAAGTTGTCCTCCTGCCCAGCTGTCCTGGAGCCCCAGGGAGTCCTGGGGAGAAAGGAGCTCCAGGCCCTCAAGGTGAGCGATGCCAGAGAGCCGGCGGGGACCGGGGGGAGCTGGGAGGCTGGCGGCAGTGCAGCAATAACTGCTAAGAGGCCACGACGAAAGGGCCAGGAACCTGCTGTATGCCGGGCTCCAGGCAGGGCGCCCAGCGTCCAAGGTCAACTCTATGAGGTGGGTGGAGAGGTCCCCCCATCTTACTGAGGGGAAAGTGAGGCCCCAAGAGCATAAGGCCTTTGTCCACAGTTACCGCCAGTGGAGGGCGCAGCTGGGATTGGACTTCTGGCTGCAAATCCCTGTTGCTCCGGCCCTGGGTGTGGAGTGGGACTTACAGCATCTCTGTCTCTGGATTTCAGGGCAGCCTGGACCACCCGGCAAGATGGGCCCCAAGGGCGAGCCGGGTGAGTGTGTGGGACCGGGGCCTCTTCTTCCTCTGCTCTGTCGCTCAGCTAGAGAGGGAGGGTGCTCTGCAGGGCTGCTGCTCAGCCATCGGCTGTGACTGCCCTCCCGCAGGGGGTGGAAGGCTGAGAGGAGTGGGCAAGGTTAGAAGGGCCTGGGCACCCTCCCCTCTGGTGGCTGGCGGGCATCCCCTCGGGGGTACTCAGACCTTAGAGCCAACACCCGGTCTTTCCGTGGGACAGGAGATCCAGCGAACCTGCTCCGGTGCCAGGAGGGTGAGGCAGCCTTCCAGGAGCCGGGGACTTGGACCAGGCGGTGCTGGGGTGCTGGTGGACCACCAGGCGTGGGCCAGCCCTAGAGCCCCTGTCGGGGGCCTGAAGGAGCAGGGTGGGCCCCTGAGGTCCCACACTGAGCCTCTTCCGTTGCCCATGGGTGGGGGCGGGGCATAACTGGGGGGGTGGGGGGGGCCCCTCAGTCCATCTCCCCTTCCCCAGGTCCCAGGAGGTGCCAGGAGCTGCTGAGCCGAGGTGCCACCTTGAGCGGCTGGTACCACCTGTGCCTCCCTGAAGGCAGAGCCCTTCCTGTTTTTTGTGACATGGACACCCTGGGAGGTGGTTGGCTGGTGAGTGTCAGAGACTCACAGGCCAGGCCCAGTGGGCAATTCTGCCCCTTGTCCCCTAGGGGGAGTCGGAGCCCACTGGAGACAGGGCAATTCATTGACAAAAGTTGACGGTGCTCCCAGGGGATCTGAAGTCAGAGAAGGCTTCACAGACAAGGTGACATTTGACAGGGCCTTGAAAGCTGTATAGAAGTTCTCAAAACAGGTGCAGAAGGGCATCCCAGGTAGAAAGACAGGACAGTGCAGGAGGGTTTGGGGACCAGGTGGGTGAGCTGAGAGCAGGTGTGAGTGGTTGGCGGAGGTCTTCTGGTTTGGGTCAAAGGCCAGTTCGTGGAGGGCCCTGAATGACTGACTAAGGGTTGTGGGGGTAACTGGAGCCACGGGAGACTCTGAAGCAGGGATTTGCCAGGTCAGGTTTATGCTTTAGGAAGATGGCAGCGTGGAAGGTGCATTGTGCAGTGGGGGACAAGAGTGGAGACAGGGCCCTGACCGGTTTGGCTCAGTGGATAGAGCGTTGGCCTGCGGACTGAAGGGTCCCGGGTTCGATTCCGGTCAAGGGCATGTACTTTGGTTGCGGGCACATCCCCAGTAGGGAGTGGGCAGGAGGCAGCTGATCGATGTTTCTCTCTCATCATTGTTTCTAATTCTCTATCCTTCTCCCTTCCTCTCTGTAAAAAATCAATAAAATGTATTTAAAAAAAAAAAAAAAAGAGTGGAGACAGGGACACAGGTTAAGAGGATGTCAGAGGCCCGGGCAGGAGAAGACAGTGGGTGGTGGCAACAACGGAAGTAAGAGGCACTTGGATTGAAAGATATTGAGGAGGGAAACTCTACAGAGCCTGGGGACTGCTTGGCTTGACAGGGACCATCAGGGTAAGGTCAGGAGTCCAGCGTGGGCCTCTGGGGGTGACCTCTCTGGTATAATATCTTGGTTCTTATCATAGTGAATTCAAGCAAGTTATTTTGAATTGGGCTCCCAGCAGGATTGACCATCTCAGGAAACCAGGAATGATGATTCTATCATTTCAGTCTCCCCCAGGGCTTGCAAGGCTCTGGTGTGAAGTTGAGTGTCACTAACTATGTTACTGGCACTAACAGTTAATAAGAGGATGTAGCCCTAACTGGTTTGGCTCAGTGGATAGAGCGTCAGCCTGTGGACTGAAGGGTCCCAGGTTCGATTCCAGTCAAGGGCATGTACCTTGGTTGCGGGCACATCCCCAGTAGGGAGTGTGCAGGAGGCGGCTGATCAATGTTTCTCTTTCATCGATGTTTCTAACTCTCTATCCCTCATCCTTCCTCTCTGTAAAAAATCAATAAAATATGTTTTTTTTAAAAAAAAGAGGATGTAGAGTTCGTCGATATACACACAGGCAAAGCTCACTTGGACTCACACTTTATTAACAAGCCCCAATCCAAAGAGTCCAGAGTGTTTGCCTGCTTCTCCTCAGCCTCCGTCCAGCCTGGAGTAGTGGCTGGTGTGCCAGCCTGCTCTGCCTCCCTAGGTGTTCCAGAGGCGACAGGATGGCTCCGTGGATTTCTTCCGCTCTTGGTCCTCCTACAAAGCAGGTTTTGGGAGTCAGGAGTCCGAATTCTGGCTGGGGAATGAGAATCTGCACCAGCTGACTCTCCAGGGTAAGTTCCCAGCAGGGTCCAGGGAGCCTGAGGGGCATTCCTCTGGCTTCAGGGCCTGAGGATTCCTCCTCCCTGTCCCCACCCTAGGTACCTGGGAGCTGCGAGTGGAGCTGGAGGACTTTGATGGCAACCGCACCTTTGCCCACTACGGGTCCTTCCGCCTCCTTGGAGAGTCGGATCACTACCAGCTGGTGCTGGGCAAGTTCTTAGAGGGCACTGCCGGTGAGCCACCCTCAGGCGGGGCCCTGGGTTAGGGGGAAAGGTGAGGGGGCTGGATACTTGCCCAGCACTGCCTCTGCCTCCATGATGACCCAGGGCAATCCCTTCTCCTCTGTGGGCCTCAGTGCCCTCCCCTGAGAAATGGCAATCAGGAGGCAAGGTGGCACAGGAGGAGAGAATTTGGGCTCTGGAGGCAAACAGACCTGAGTTTGAATCCACCTCTGTCATTTACTAATTGTGTGAGCCTGGGCGAGTCCCTTCCACATCAGAGCCTCGCTAGCTGCGCTGTAAAGTGGACCAGGAGGCAGGAGGGAGGCTGTGGGACTCTAAGGTCTGTTGCGTGTTAGCGATACCTTCTTGGAAGAGGAACCAGGGAAGGCTTTTTTTCAGAGAAGCAGCAACTGTTGAGGAGAGACTTGAAAGAGGGAAGTCTGCCTCAGGGGAGCCCCCTTTCCTGCCAGCCGTCTGAGAAGTCCCTCCCAGCTCTCCCTGACCCAGCTGCTCAGGCTGCTGGTGGGAGCTGGGAAGAGACGAGGAGCTAGCTAGAGGGAGGCTGGGGATTCTGTGAGGGGACAAGGCAGAGCTGGTGGCTTTGGAGCCACAGTCCTGAGTTCAAGTCCAGTGCCCCTGCGACTAGTTGAGCAACCTGGGGCAAACACTGGCTCCTTGGCACTGCTTTCCCTCGGGGCCTGATGACACCCACCTCTCAGTTGCTCTGAGGCTCCTGTGAGGTCATCTCTCCCAGGGCGCCAGGCACGGTGCCGCCTCCAATGTGCCTCCCATTCCCTCTCGGCCAGGGGACTCCCTGAGCTTTCACCATGGGAAGCGCTTTTCCACCTACGACGCTGACCACGACACAACGGAGGGCAACTGCGCCGTGACGGTCCACGGCGCCTGGTGGTACGAAGCCTGCTATCATTCTAATCTCAACGGACCCTACGCGATGTCCCCCACCACCGCCCACAAGTACGGCATTGACTGGGCCTCAGGCCTTGGCGTGGGCCACCCTTACCGCAGGGTTCGACTCATGCTTCGCTAGGGCGCCCTGGCAACCAGCACTCTTATCTCTCCTGGGCAGCTTCCGGATGCTCCGCTACTTCTCCCCCTGGCTAACTGCCTCTGCTCTCCCGTCCACATTTTAAAATAAAATCATTTTAACCCTTTCCTGGCTTCCAGTTACTGGGGAAAACTCAAGAGGGCAGAGTAGGGAGGGACATAGGTTTTAGCTCCATTCAGGGGAGACTCCTTTCAGTCAGGACGATGGGAGGCTCAGCCGCATAAAGCAGGAAGGCTTTCCTCGCTGGAGGTGTGCAAGCCATGGCCCGGGGAACACTAGGGAAGGATTGGGACTCAGCGTTCACTGACAGCGCCCTTGGGCCCTGTGGGTCCTGCGCATGGGTGGCTTTGTGGCAGAAATTGCACAGCTTCCTCACCCTCTCTGTCGCCCGTGCCTGTCCTTTCTAGGTTGTCTGTTTTCCGCCCCAGCCCCGGTTGGAAACGAAGGCCTCATCCTTGGCTTCTTCTCAATGGTTTCCACCAGGGGCTGGTTTACACTCAGGGTCACACCCAGGGCCACAGGGAGTGAAAACGCAGTCACCGAGCTAGCAGTTATCAAGCCGTGGATTTGCCACAGCCACATTCTAGAACAGTGATGGCGAACCTTTTGAGCTCGGCGTGTCAGCATTTTGAAAAACCCTAACTTAACTCTGGTGCCGTGTCACACATAGAAATTTTTTGATATGTGCAACCATAGTAAAACAAAGACTTATGTTTTTGATATTTATTTTATATATTTAAATGCCATTTAACAAAGAAAAATCAACCAAAAAAATGAGTTCGCGTGTCACCTCTGACACGCGTGTCATAGGTTCGCCATCACTGGGCTAGGACGTGGCGGAGCAGTGAGCAGTGAACCGTCTGCTGTCTGCAGTCTGATAGGGAGCCCTGGGAGTGCATCCTGCTGGGTCACGTGACCGAACGAGCTAGGACGCGTTACTCAACCTCTCCAAGTCCCCAGTTCCTGACTGCAGAGTCCATTGAGGTTTAGACCAGGTCGCTGCCGCACCAATTCACACTAAAAGGGTAGGGACTCTTGGGAATTTGGAGATGGGAAGCTGTTGTAGTCCAAGGGCTGGAGTCCTGGGATTCTCCTCCAGGTGGGTAGAGAGATGCTGGTACGAGGCCTCTTCTCAGGTCCCGTGGTCGCAGTAAGTGGAGGTAAAAAAAATCAGCAGATTGGTTTTTGTGGAAAGCAGCCTCCTGGCAAGAGGGGGCTCAGGTGCCGAGTCCCACGCTAGGGCTGATGGCCTCCGGACAGGTGGAGTCCTTACCTGGAGCACAGCCTGCAGGCTCTGGAGATCCATTCATTGCACAGATCCGCGCCGGGCAGGGCCTGCAATTCACACCTCGTCCCTAGCCCTGGCTGCGCACACCGTCCGAGCTCCTGTGGTGAGCAGTCCCCAGTGGTTGGCATAGACAGTGGCACAGGCTGTTCCGGAAGTGGCGGGACTCAGAAGTTCTGGCTGGAGAGGAGGGAGGGGAGAGGCGAGTCCCGGGCTGCTAGGAGCGGAGCTGCCCCAGGCCGAGGGTGGAGCTTTCCTGGTCTCCGGGAAGGGCTGGGCCCGGCCTACCAGTGAGGGCAGGAGAGCGCGGCGGCGGACGCTTCCCAGCGGAGTCCGAGCGGCTGACGGGGTCCGACGGGATCTCCCACGTGACTCGGAGCCGCGGATCGCCGGATGCCCCAGATTCCCCGGACCCAATTCCCGATTTCGGATCCTCAGGACCTTCCAAGCCGTAGCCTGGACTTCGCCCTGGACTCCAGATTCAGAGGGACGGGACCTTCGGCGGGACTTCGGATCTCCAGATCCCGTAGGAGATTCAGGATCTCAGGCTCCCTGGACCCGTCACCCCCGGCTCTGGCCCTGCCCCGGGTGCCCAGGACGCGCCCGCCGCCCGAGCGCCCCCGCATGGCGGGACCGTGCCCGCCGCCCGGGGCCCAGGAGCGCGCGGGCAGCTGCTGGCAGGACCCTCTGGCCGAGGCGCTGAGCCGGGGCCCGCCGATCGCGCCGCCCCCAGGCCGGGGCTGCGCTCGGAGCCGGCCTCTCAGCCTGCTCTACGTGCTGACCCGGGAGCCGCAGGCCGGGCTGGAGCGGGACGGGGCAGCCGAGGCCGAGCCGCTGCCCCTCCGCTGCCTGCGGGAGGCCTGCGCGCAGCTCGCGGGACCGCGGCCCCGGCCGCAGCTGCGCACCCTGCCCTTCGGGACGCTGGCGCTGGGGGACACCGCGGCGCTGGACTCCTTCTACAACGCGGGTGAGCGCGCCGGACGCCCGGGCCGGGGCGGAGCGCGGGGCCGGAGGGGGCGTGGCTGGGCGGCTGCGGGGCGGGGCTGGGCGGCTGCGGTCCGGGGCGGGGGGCGAGATGCGGCGAGGTCGGGGGGGGGGGGGGCTGCACCCGGAGCTACAGCTGAGGGCTCGGGGCGGGGACCCGAGAAAAGTGAGGTTCAGGAGGTGTGCAGCGCGGCCAGGCTCGGGCTAGGACTTAGCGGGTCCAGGCCGACTCCGGGGTTCAGGGTCGGGACCTAAGCAGGAGGAGTCGGCGCGCGCCTGGGGAGCGGGGCTAGCCTTGGGCCGGGGCGGGGAGCCGGCCGTTTAGGAGTTGGGCTGGAGAGCTCCTCCTCGGGAGGACCCCGCGCGGAGTTGTGGGGGCGGATCCTGGGAGGTGGAGCTTGGACTCGCCGAGGGGCTCTGCGAGCGGGGCTGGAGTTCAGGGGTCCTCGCAGACTGCTTCGGAGGAGCGCGCTAAGGAGCAGAAAGGAGAGCGAGGGACCAACCGACTGGATTCTGGGCAAGGAGCTTAGGTTCAGAGGACCCCTTCACCCCGAGACAATGGGCGGGGCTGGAGGCGGGCAGATCGCTCGTGAGTGGGGCCCGAGGAGGCCTGTCCCTTCCACCAACCCTCACGCCCCGCCTCTGGATACTTATTTGTTTATCCAAGAGCCCAGGAGCCCGCGCTTGCCCTATGCTCGTAAAATCGGAGCCTAAAAAATGAAGGCCGACCGCCCTCGAGGACACAAAGACACGCACAGGGTTATAGACAGACTTAGAGTCACATAGATGTCAATACACAGGTCCTCACAGACCCTGTCACACACAAAGATCCAGTCACAGCCCCCCCCCCAACACACACACACACGCACGCATACACATGCACACACACGGGCGTGCACACACGCGCACACATGCACACACGCGCGCACACACACACATACACATACAGCACAGTGTTATCTACACACAATGCTGGTACCTTTCAAGAGACTGGGTGGCGGACCCAGGGAAGTGGACTGAGTGTTAGCTCAACTCTTGCTTCTCAAATGGCCTAGAACAGGCTCTGGGCTGGTGCCCAGCCTCCTCTCCTCTGTGTAAGAACCAAAAGGACCCTAAAAGCAGGAAACGGAAGCCAGGAGCAAAGTTGGATCCTGCTGGAATCACACAGGAAGGCAGGCTGAGCCAGGATCCAGACTCCTTCCCCACCAAGCTGGGTTCAGGGCTCAGGGCCTCCACCTTGTGCTCGCAGACGTGGTGGTGCTGGAGGTGAGCAGCTCCCTGGCACAGCCTTCCCTGTTCTACCACCTTGGGGTACGTGAGAGCTTCAGCATGACCAACAACGTGCTTCTCTGCTCCCAGGAAGACATCCCTGACCTGCAGGCCCTGCGGGTAGGTGCCAGGTGGCTGGTGGGGGCAGGCACAGGGCGGGGGTAGGGCCTACCCAGAACATCAGTGTTTGTCTGTTCCCTGCAGGAGGACATTTTTCAGAAGAACTCAGTGAGCAGAATCCACCCCTCACTCCAATGTGCCCTCTGACTTCCATTATAACCTCTGACCCCTCGCTACCTTTCCTGGCTTCCTCCGTCACCTAATCGCCCTAATACCCCTCTATATCTGTGTGACTGCTCCCGATTGCCTTCCTTCCTGCAGTGTGTCCCTTTCCTGCTATTCCAGTTTCCACTGGTGCTGACCTCTGACCCCCTCACTGCCCCTCCCTAACCTGGTGCTGACCTCTGATCTCTACTGACTCCTGCCTCCCTCCCACCAGGATTGTGTTGGCAGCTACACACTGATCCCCTATGTGGTGACAGCCACTGGTCGAGTGCTGTGTGGTGACGTAGGCCTCCTGAGGGGCCTGGCTGATGGGCTAGTCCAGCCCGGGGTGGGCACTGAGGCCCTGCTCACACCCCTGGTGGGCCGGTTTGCCCGCCTGCTGGAGGCCATGCCCACGGACTCTTGGTAAGGGGGACCCAGAGAAGGTGCACCAGGAAGAGGCTGGAGAGGGTACAGTGACCGGGACAGGCCCCACCATCCCCTCTCCCTCCCTCCCTCTCCTGCTCCGGGCATCAGTGGCTACTTCCGGGAGACCATTCGGCAGGACATCCGGCAGGCCCGGGAGCGGTTCAGCGGGCAGCAGCTGCGGGAGGAGCTGGCTCGCCTGCAGCGGAGACTGGACAGCGTGGAGCTGCTGAGCCCTGACATCATCATGAACCTGCTGCTTTCCTACCGAGACGTGCAGGTGTGCTGGGAGGCAGTCGGGCACAGCAGTCGGTGTCAGACAAACCCGAGCTCAGTGGCCTGAAGTCTCTGAGCCGCAGTTTGTAACGCGGATGATCGCATCACTGTCTCCAGTGGCGGTTGTGAGGTTGGGGCACGCAGTGGGTTCTCCGTGTAAGGGGTGGTGTCTGCACTACCTGCCAGGCCTGAGGGAGAGGATGGTGGGTGGGAAGGTGGGGTGCCAGGGGTGGGAGGGGACCCCCAGCTCAAGGTTTTCCTCAGAGGCCGGTGCCGATGGGACCCACCAGAGGCCATTTAGTCAGCGTGTGCTGTTCCCTCCTGCAGGACTACTCAGCCATCATCGAGCTGGTGGAGACGCTGCAGGCCTTGCCCACCTGTGACGTGGCTGAGCAGCATAACGTCTGCTTCCACTATACATTTGCCCTCAACCGGTGAGTGGCAGAGCGGCGCTTGGTCATAGCCACGTGGGAACATGGGCCCCTGCTCTATGAGGTCACTGCTGTCTGAGATCAGTGCTGTTCAAGGAATTTGCTGACGAGGGTCACGCTGATGTCAGGGGGTCCTGTTGTTGTTCTACTGCTGCTGCCCAGGGTGAGGTGAGGTGGTGCCCTTGGGGAGGGCACAGCTGTCCAAGGTCACCTCTCTTCAGAGTCATTGCAGCTAGAAATCACTTCCATTTGGGGTCACTTCCTCTAGAAAGGTCAGTGCTGACCACCAGTCACTGCCATTCTGTGTTCATTACTGTCAGCTCCCTGGAAGGGTCCCTGCTGTTCAGCATCTGGGGGTCCCCAGACCAAGTGGGACAGGGCCATCTGGCAGGTCCCCAGCCCATCTTCCCCTCCCCTAGGAGGAACAGGCCTGGGGACCGGGAGAAGGCATTAGCTGTGCTGCTGCCACTGGTACAGAGGGAGGGCCCTGTGGCCCCCGACCTGTACTGCATGTGTGGCCGTGTCTACAAGGACATGTTCTTCAGCTCTGGCTTTCAGGATGCTGGGCACCGAGAGCAGGCCTATCACTGGTAAGGGGGCACCAGCAAGTGGACAGGGGGCTGCGGGTGGGGCCGTGGGCATCAGTCCAGCCTTGCATCCCTCTGCCCAACCCCCAGGTATCGGAAGGCTTTTGATGTGGAGCCCAGCCTTCACTCAGGCATCAATGCTGCCGTGCTCCTCATCGCTGCTGGGCAGCGCTTCGAGGACTCCGACGAGCTCCGGCTCATTGGTGAGCCCCAGTTCTGCACCCCTGTCCTCCCAACAGGCGCCCAGGGCAGGGAGAGGGAACACTGGGCGGGAGCTAGGACTGAGGTCATCCCCTTCTGGATCTAGTCTGCCTGAATCTACACCTGGGTCCTCCTACCTGTCCTGGGCCCTTGTGAGCCCTTAAGCCCATGACTCTTTGTTCCTAAGCTCACATCTTCCACGTGCACTTGTTCCCACACCCTCACCTGTGTCTGAGCTCCTCCTCCCACCTGAGATCACGCCACACCTACATTTTCACCCACATCTGTGCTCCTGCCCACACGGAGGTTGTGGCCCACACTTGGGCTCTGCCCACAGCTGCAACCACACTCACTAGCGCCCATGCCCCTCACTCCCAGGTATGAAGCTGGGCTGCCTGCTGGCCCGAAAAGGCTGCGTGGAGAAGATGCAATATTACTGGGATGTGGGCTTCTACTTGGGAGCTCAGATCCTTGCTAATGACCCTATCCAGGTGGCACTGGCTGCAGAGCAGCTATACAAACTCAATGCCCCCATATGGTAAGTGGCCTCCCCTTCCCTCTTGTGCTCTCAGCTCCTGCATCTATGTCCACTGGCCTGAGCCCTGAGCCAAGGACCTGGTCCCTTCCAAACCAGTGCCCATGACACCTATTGCCCCCATTCAGCCCACGCTCCCGGGCAGTGCTCGCTGGTGCCTGGCTGAGTGGAAGACAACGCTGTGCCCGCAGGTACCTGGTGTCCATGATGGAAACCTTCCTGCTGTACCAGCACTTCAGACCCACGCCGGAGCCCCTGGGAGGGCCCCCACGCCGTGCCCACTTCTGGCTCCACTTCTTACTACAGTCCTGCCAGCTGCTCAAAGCAGACAGTCCCCAAGGGGACCAGTGCTTGGTGAGGCCTGTGGGGTCAGGGGACCTGCGGGAGGGGTCGGACCCTTCTGACTTACCCCCCCCCCACACACACACACACCCTTGTCCCCTGCAGGTTCTTGTCCTGGAGATGAACCAAGTGCTGCTGCCTGCGAAGCTGGAGGTTCAGGGCGTGAACCCCGTGAGCGCAGTGACCCTGAGCCTGCTGGAGCCTGAGACCCAGGTGAAGCCACCACTGAGGCCCCCTGCTCACCACGAAGCGAAGCGTAGCTTCTCCTGAGCCTTCCTTCCATGCCCAGGCCCCCCTTACTCCCGGGCGCCCTCCTCTGACTCCCTTTCTTCTCACAGGACCTTCCCTCCAGCTGGACCTTCTCCGTCCCCTCCATCGGCGGTGTCAGGTGAGGGCAAGGCCTGGGGCAGTCGGGTGGGGCGCTGCCAGCTGGCCTGGCGCTCACCTGTGTCCTTCATCCCTTCCCAGCGCCTCCAAGCGGGACGAGCGCTGCTGCTTCCTCTACGCACTTCCCCCGGCTCAGGACGTCCAGCTGTGCTTCCCCAGCGCAGGGCACTGCCAGTGGTGCGCAGCCTCTCGGGTCGGGCCGGGGCGCTCTGAGGGCTGGGATGTCCGGGGGAGTGAGGGAAAGGAAGGGATGTGTCCCCTAGGTGCTCTCGGCGCAGGAGGGGACACTTTGCGCCCAAGGTACCCCTCGGGCCAGCCTGACCTCCCGCCCTCAGGTTCTGCGGCCTGATCCAGTCCTTGGTGACGAATCCGGATCCCAGGGCGCCCGTGGAGGAGGCAGAGGGTGTGTGGGAGGTGCTGGAGGTGAGGAAGGGGGCCTGGGAGCTCGGGGAGGGGAAAGGGCTGAGAGCCCTGCTGAACCCCCATCTCACCCGCCCCGCAGTTCGATTACGAGTACACGGAGACCGGGGAGCGGCTGGTGCTGGGCAAGGGCACGTACGGGGTGGTGTACGCGGGCCGCGACCGGCACACGCGGGTACGCATCGCCATCAAGGAGATCCCAGAGCGGGACAGCAGGTGTGCGCTGGGCTTGCGAGCCAGGCTGGGCCCAGGAACTGGGAGGGTCATGGGGCGGGGCAGTAAGGGGGGCGCTGATGCCCTATTGGTCGGGCCCAAGTGGGCGGGCTCTTGGACGAAAGAGTTCGAGCCCAGTGGGCCTGCAGTCAGAAAGGCAGGGACCAGGAGGGTCGGGATCTGGTCTGGAGGGGCCTGCGGCCTGAGTGATTCCGTGGGAAAGTCGGGGAGGGGATTGTGGGCGGGGCATTTCCTGGGGGCGTGGCCTGGCTGGTGCTGGAGTTGGCTGGGCATCTCTGTCCAAATCTGGCCTGTTCCTCTCTCCCTGCCTGCTCCCAGGTTCTCTCAGCCCCTACATGAAGAGATCGCTCTGCACAAACGCCTGCGCCACAAGAACATCGTGCGCTACCTGGGCTCAGCCAGCCAGGGCGGCTACCTCAAGATCTTCATGGAGGAAGTGCCCGGAGGTACCTGTCCTCCCGCGATGGGAATGGAAGTGGGGGTGTGGGGCGTGGGGATGGAGCCAGACAGGGGTGGAGAGCCCTTAGGGGACGTGAACCAGAGCTTGTGTGTGTGGGTGGTGTAGCCCACAATTAGCTGATGCTGTGCAGTTGGGTGATGGAGTCTGGGCCATGGTATGGGTGTGTCTGGGCAAAGAGCTGTGGGCTGGAGAGAGAGGGTGGCAATGATGACCTTGAACTGCACCTGCCCAGGCAGCCTGTCCTCCTTGCTGCGGTCAGTGTGGGGACCCCTGCAGGACAACGAGAGCACCATCAGTTTCTATACCCGCCAGATCCTGCAGGGACTCAGCTACCTGCATGACAACCGCATTGTGCATCGTGACATCAAGGTAAGCCCTGTAGCTGGCCCACCTTGGCTTTCTGGTGGGCGGGAGGGAGGAGGGGGAGAGATATGGCCCCAGACAGAGGCTGGCAGTTTAGACTTAGCTGGCAGATCCTTTGCAAAGGGTGGGAAATTCATCAAGAAGGTGCCCTAGAGAAGGAGACCAGATCTGAAGCCAAACCAGGTGTCAGCTCCCAGAGGGGCATAGTGGGATGGGAGCGGGAGGAGGCTGATAGAGGCAGGGTCAGATTGTGATTCCCAGGAGATGGGCTCCTGGGGTAGGGTCCACTTCTGGTGTCAGTACCCCAGCTTAATGTCCACTGAGCAAAGTGTCCACTCTCCTCAGGGGGACAATGTGTTGATCAACACTTTCAGTGGGCTTCTCAAGATTTCCGACTTTGGCACCTCCAAGCGGCTGGCGGGCATCACCCCTTGCACTGAGACCTTCACAGGTAACAGGTGTGGGGTGGTGAGTGGGGATGCTGACCTGGGGCAGGACGCTTGGGGCCTTCCTGAGAAGGAGCTTCTCCTGGGCATGGAGTCGAGTTAATGGGAGATAGCACGCAGGACAGGTGATTGAGCCAGGGCTGAGGTGACGGAATCTAGAACTGGAGCTTGGATAGCTGAGGACATTGAGTTTAGTGCCTGAAATGGAACCCAGGAGTGTTGCTGCAGACCAAAGTTGGTGGTAAATTCAGAGTGGCTGATGGAATCCAGGTTATAGGATGGAACCTACTGCAAGTGATGGAATCCATGGATGGGATGGACCCTAAGATGAGTGAGGAAACTCAGGTAGATGTTTGACGACCAGGATAGGTGATGGGAACTGTTTTGGATGACAGAGCTCAGGGTGGGTACAGGCGGCCAAAGGAGGAGCAAGCCCCTGCCACTCCATAGCGATAAAGCCTAGGTGAGCATTATTACCACTGCTCCTGGCCTAGGGACCCTACAGTACATGGCCCCAGAAATCATTGACCAGGGCCCACGCGGGTACGGGAAAGCGGCTGACATCTGGTCGCTGGGCTGCACTGTCATCGAGATGGCCACAGGTCGCCCACCCTTCCACGAGCTCGGGAGCCCACAGGCTGCCATGTTTCAGGTGAGTCCCCTCAGGCCCTGGCTCAGCAGGTGGGGTGGGGACAGACGGTGCCTTGCACGCTTCTAAACTTAATTCTTGTTTTCCCTCCCGGCCCCCTCCCAGGTGGGCATGTACAAGGTACATCCGCCAATGCCCAGTTCTCTGTCAGCGGAGGCCCAAGCCTTCCTCCTGCGAACGTTTGAGCCAGACCCCCGCCTCCGTGCCAGTGCTCAAGCACTGCTGGGGGACCCCTTCCTGCAGCCTGGGAAGAGGAGCCGAAGCCCGGGCTCACCTCAGCATGCTCCCCGGCCCCCAGGTACTGCGTGGGTGGAGAGGGGTGCACACTGGAGTGAGGGCAGAGAGCTGTGGAGCTGAGGGCTGATGTGGGGCCCAGGCTGACAGCCCTGTCCCTCCCTCAGATGCCCCTTCAGCCAGCCCTCTTCCTTCAGCGGACTCCACCACCCAGTCCCAGACATTCCCACGCCCTCAGGCACCCTCTCAACACCCGCCTAGTCCCCCGAAGCGCTGCCTCAGCTACGGGGACACCAGCCAGCTCCGGTGAGAGCCCAGGGTCCTGGGGCGGGTTCACTTTATCTGGCTTTGTCCTTGTACTCCCTCCAGAATAAGCCCTCTCCACGGACCTGGCACCTGGACCACTTGCAAGGATGGCGCTTGGTGCCTACCTCCCAATAGCTCTTACTTGTGTTTCGTTAGGGTGCCTCCTCCGTGCCAGGTCTCTCTTCCATCCCTGTGAGAGAGGCCTGAAAGTCAAAGCCAGGGCCGGGATCCAAACCCTGGGGCGGAGGTAGCTGGTCGGTATTGCCTCCCGCCCTCCATTGGCCGCTCCCCATTGCACCCAGGGTGCCCGAGGAGCCCGGAGCCGAAGATCCCGCGTCCCCGGAGGAGAGTTCGGGGCTGAGCCTGCTGCATCAAGAGAGCAAGCGCCGGGCCATGCTGGCCGAGGTGCTGAAGCAGGAGCTGCCCACGCTGGCGGAGAATCTGTGGCTGGAGCAGGACCAGGTGGGCGGCCCGCCCCCACGCCCCCTGGTGGCAGAGCACCGGCAGGACTCCGGCTAATGGCCTTCCCCAACCCCAGCCCCTTACCAGCATCTCTCTTGGCTCAAATGGAAACACCTTCCTTCTCAGGACCCCCGTCTGGGCAGGGATCTTGTGGAACAGCTACTGCACTGCCTCGGGGCGCACATCCACACGCCCAACCGCCGGCAGCTGGCCCAGGAGCTGCGGGCACTGCAAGGGCAGCTGCGGGCCCAGGGCCTTGAGCCTGCACTTCTGCACAGACCACTCTTTGCCTTCCCGGATGCGGTGAGTGAGTTTTCTCACAGTTAGGGCTGCCCAAGAACAGCTCATGAACTCCCTGTGCAAGGTCTTGATGTTGAAAGATTCCATGTCTTCTCTGTGACGATAGAGCCATCAGGGAAGGGACATCTGCGCAGTCCTAGCTTCCCAGCCCCTCCCTTGACTCCAAGCCGGTCCACCCCACTTGCTTCAGGCAGACTTTCTAGGCCTTTCCACCTCCAGCCCCACCTCTCCGAGGCTTAGCAGTCTCAGCGGCGCCACCCTCCCTCCCAGGTGAAGCAGATTCTCCGCAGGCGCCAGATCCGCCCGCACTGGATGTTTGTGCTGGACTCGCTGCTCAGCCGCGCTGTGCGGGGAGCCCTGGCGGTGCTGAGCCCAGGTAGGCCAGGAGCGGAGGTGGCCTGCCTGTGGGCGAGGGCGTGGCCCTTGGAGGCTTGGGGAACACAAATGGAGCTGGCAGGGGGTGTGATCACCAGGCCTGACCCAGGCCAGGAAGGAGTGGGTGGGGCAGTGACCAGACAGACATCTCCCGGACTGACACCCCCCCAGCCAGTGCACAGAGCTCCCCACGCCCTCTGCCCGTGTCCGAGGGTCCCAAATGCCCGGCCTGAGCTCACCTCACTCTGACCGGCAGGAGTGGAGAAGGATGCAGTCCCACAGAGGTCAGAGGAGTCCAGTAAAGAGGAGCCCCAGCCCAAGCAGCAGGACACCCCAGTCCAGCCAAGCCTGCTCCCAGGGGAACCCGAGCAGAGCCCCCCACCTCTGATGGTGCAGCTGGGCCTCTTGCGAGCAGAGACTGATCGGTAAGCCCCCTGGGACCCATCCCTAGCCTCTGTGTGAGCGTCACCCCCACTCTCCCCTCCCTTCGACTGGCCTTCTGCCATCCAACAGGCTCCGAGATGTCCTGGCTGAGAAGGAGTGGGAGTGCCGGGCTCTGATGCAACAGGCTCTACAGCGGGTGGACGAGGAGGCCCGGACCTGCTCCCTGGCCTCAGAGCCCCCAGGTGAGCGGAGGACACTGATGGTGGTGGGAGGCAGCTTCTGGCAGGAGGCACCCCTGGGTTCACCTGATTTCTCCTTGACAGCTGCTCGCACAGTGGACCAGGGCCTGGTGCAGTGGCTACAGGAACTGGATGTGGATTCAGGCACCATCCAGAGAGTGAGGGAGAGTGCTGGCTACCCATGACCTCTACCAACCCAAACTCCACCTCTGCCCCTCTTTCAGCTCCTCACGCTTCCCCGCTGATACAGAGAATCTCAACATTAGAGGCACAGTTAGGGTTCCCCTCCCATTGTAAAGATGAAAAACAGGCCCAGACGGGGGAGGGGGGGTCTGCCCTAGCATGCTGGTGGTAAAACAGAACTAGGCTCTGATTCTCTGGACACATCTTTCTCTAATTTTAATCTCTCCCTGTTCTGTGTGGGCATCTTTGTCCACAACCAGCTGCTGAACCACAGCTTCACCCTCCATGCCCTACTGACCTGCGCCACTAAAGATGACCTCACCTACACCCGCATCAGGTATGTCCTGTGCCCTCCAGGGTGACCCATGCGTATGGGATCATGCTGGTCAGATCCCGACCCCCAGCTACAGGCTAGCCTGGCTTCCTCCCTGGAAACCACAGGGACACCAGGCTCCCTTGGGGACAGAGGGGGCATTAGGCAGACAGTGGGTACCAGAGAGCCCAGGGTCTTCTGGCTGAGCCACAGTGAATTTGCTATCCCCAGGGGAGGGATGGCATGCCGCATCTGGAGAGCCATCCTAGCACAGCGAGCAGGATCCACGGCTGTTACCCCTGGTCCCCAGGAGGCAGAATGAGGGCACCAGAGGCAAGAGGCCGGACCCAAGGATGGGTGAAAGGAGAAGATGCCAGCAAGTTCTGACACACTCACCCCAGGGCCTGGGGGCAACTGGAAGGGACCAGGTGGCGGTAGGGGCAGTCCAGCCACAGAGATGCCCAAATTCACTGAGTACCACCGGACAAAGACTATTAAACAGAACACTTTTGTACCTTTGGGCTTTGGCAACGTCTGAGGTATGCGGGGGTCTTGGGGCCAGCTCTCTCAGGTCTTTATGTCTGAATCTAAAGGGCCTTCACCTGGCCCCCTGCACGTCCCTCACCCCATCCCCCTAACCCCAAGCAGACAGCAGCCCCTCGTTGCCCTTAGAATAGACTTTATTGACCTCCACTAAGGGCAGGCCCTGAGATGGGGGTCCGGAGAGAGGTTTGCCAAGGCTTGTCAGGCACCTATGTCCTGGGGGCCAGGTTGGTTCGGAGGGGCAGAAGGCCATCCACCCACTCGCATGGCTGCTCCAGGAGTGTCTGCCACAGCTGCTTCTCCTCAGGTGTGGAATCCATCCAGGGCACCTGGAGCCCGTAGCTGCTGCCTGGGCAAGGGTGGAGGTCATGGTCACGTTAGGCACCCAGGTCCCAAGGAACACCTGCCTGGTCCCAGATTACGCACTGACACCAAAGTTCACAAAAGGAAAATGCCCAAGGCCACTCAGGAAGCCCCTGCCTCCCAGCATTGGTTGCCCCCGAGGGTCCTGCCCACTTACCGGTGCCCAGGCTGAGGCGTACGGCCCCCAGCTGGCGGCTGGCCAGGGCCCCATGGTCCCAGAGGGAGAGCTCAGCACAGGCCTGGCGCAGGTCAGCCGGCCGGAAGCCGTCATAAACCATGGTGTGGTTGAACACGGGGCTGAGGCTCCTTCGCACCACCCTTGTCCGCTGGCGGCTGGCCCGGCTGTCATCAGGCAGCACCGAGCTGCGGGGGAGGTGGGCTAGCATCGAGTGGCCACCCCTTTAGGCTCTCCAGCACCAACCTATCCTCCCGCGCAACGTCCACGTCCTCTGGCTCCTGCCTGAGAACTGGCCTCCAGTCCTCGATGCCCTAGGACTTTTGCACCAGCCTCCTCCCAGGTCTCCTGTGAGTAATGGCTCTGAAGTGGCATTTTGCTACTCCCCAACTCAAAGACCTTCATGACTCCCTGTTGCCCCTCAGAGTAATTTCCAAACTTCTTAAAGCCTTGGGGCCCTTGCTGCAAGATAAAACATTGCTCAGAAGTACAAAACCTAAGAGAAAAACAATGCCTGGTTGAGTCAGGGCTGGGATCTCAGAACCTGTTCAGCCTACCTCCATTCACTCTCTGAGGGTGGGCAGAACCTGGGGACACCACCAGAGCTACCCCGGAGCTTACTTTGAAAACCACAGAGCTGCAGGCCCCACAGCCTGGCCCTGCAGGGTCTCCATGGAAGGGCCCCTGTGACCCCCCCAGGTCTCAGCCTCAGCTCTCCAACAAGTCCTATAGGTGCCAGCCACTGAAATGCAGTCCTTAAAGGTGTCCTCAACTCTCTGGCCTCAAGCTGCCCCCTTCACCCTGCTCAGAGGTCAAAGCCCAGACTAGGGGATCAAGGGTGGGCGATCAGAAGGGGGTGGGGAGCTCCACTCCAGGCAAAAGGAAAGGTGGGGAGCTCCCAGGGCCCCTCACCATTGTATGTAAGAATCCAGGGATCCGGAACGAAGAGGTACCAGGTCCTGAGCTCCCTTCACCCAGAAGTGCAGCTCCCCGCTCGGGGGCAGTCCTGCGCCTGCGGAAAGGCCGGCACAGGCTTCGGCCCACGGACAGAGCCCTCCCCCTGTGGACAGGAGTCCCCACCTCCCAGGGCCCGGCCAGCGTGGTCTCTCCTGGGCGCCACTCACCCTCAGAGCCAGCGGGGACGTATTTGAGGGACAGAGAGAGCCTCCCGCGGCTGGGAAGGTCGTCAGGAGAGGGCGAAACCTGCGAGAGGGGCTGGTCAGGGAGCAGGGACAGGACCCAAGGCAAAGAGGCCACAAGGGACAGGGACGGGGTGGAGCCTCCGGACACCGATGGGCTCGGTGAGCAGGGCGGCCGGCAGAGCCTCGGAAAAGCGGCGAAGGTGAGGTCTGCGGGGCTGGGGAAGGCTGGGCGGTGAAAACGAGATCTGTGCCCTGCGTCCCACCGACCAGTGGCCTCACCCGGGGCTGCAGGGGGAGCCAGATGGCCTCGGCGTCCCAGTCCCACGTGTCCAGGGGCACTTCGACTTCGCCCAGAAAGATGTTGCGACCCAGGCTTTCGCGGTGCCACACGGACAGGCTCAGCACGCGGCGGGCGAGCTCGGCCTGCGGGACCGAGTACTGGGGACGGGCGGTGCCTTTAATGCGGGGCTGGTCCTGCGGCGTTCCCCGCAGGATGGAAAACGGGGGACCCCGGAGGGGAGGGCATTCGCGGGGGTCTGAACTGACGCTGCGCCCACCACTCTGGGCTCCCTGCCCTTCCTCCCGCGGAATGCAGGACGGGGAGACAGGCAATGACCCCATGTGGCCGCCCCTGCCCCCTGAGCCCCCGGGCAGGGAGCCTGGTTCCTGAGGGGGGGGGGGCGCCCCGGGCAGGGAGCCTGGTTCCTGAAGGGGGGGGGCGCCCCGGGCAGGGAGCCTGGTTCCTGAAGGGGGGGGCGCCCCGGGCAGGGAGCCTGGTTCCTGAAGTGGGGGGGGGCGCCCCGGGCAGCCTTACCCGCAGCGTCTCGTTGAAGACCGGGTTCAGATTCCGCTTCTTCACGGCCGTCTTGCGCTTGCTCTGCTTGTCCGGGAGGAGGTAGCTTTTGACGTAGCTGCGGGGGGGGGGGGGGGGGGGGGCGGCGGGTGAGGACCAGAGATAAGGGGGAGGGTCCTCCCAGCACCTCCTCCCCCGCCTGGGGGCTTCCCCAGCCACACACTCACACACACACACTCTCTCTCACACACACACACACTCTCTCTCACACACACACACACACACACACACACATTCTCACTCACACACACACACACACACACACACTCTCACACACACTCACACACACTCGCACACATTCTCACACACACGCACACACTCGCGCGCACACACTCGAACACACACTCGCGTGCACACTCACACTCACACACTCACACACTCGCGCGCACACACTCGAACACACACACACTCGCGCGCGCACTCACACTCACACACACGCACGCACACACACGCACACACTCGAACACACACACACTCGCGCGCACACACTCGAACACACACTCGCGCGCACACTCACACTCACACACTCACACACGCGCGCGCACTCGCGCGCACACACTCGAACACACACACACTCGCGCGCACACACTCGAACACACACACACTCGCGCGCGCACTCACACACTCACACACTCTCACACACACACACACACACTCACACTCAGTTTCCGTGCTAGCGCTTTACAGGAGTCATCTCACTCAAACCCGCGCCTCGCAAGAACGTTGTGATCCCCATTTGAAGACCAGGAAGCTGGCCAAGACAGGTGGTGGGACTGGGCGGGGGGTGAGGAGAGGCTCCGGACGCCCCCGCCCGCCCGGGGCACTCACGGGTCGGAGCGGCGGCGCCGCGCGGCGGCCAGGCCCTGGCATTGGATCACCTGCACGTGCAGCTCGGCGGCGTCCGGCTCGTAGCACAGCGCGAAGTGCACGGAGCCGCGCACCTGCACGGCGTCCACCTCCCCGGACAGGCTCAGCAGGCTGCCGCTCAGCTGGGGCGCGGAGGAGGGGGGGTCAGGGCGGGGTGCGAGCTCGGGAGCTCGCGTGGAGGCTGGGGAGCGCGGGGGCGGGGTTCAGATGGGAGGCAGGGGGGCAAAGCAGGTGACGAGGTGCAGGGCCCTGCGAGGTGGCTGGCCCGGGGCTGGAGGGTCAGGGCGGGGGCGAGGGAGGGTCAGGAGGGGCTGAGTGTCAGGCTGCGGGGAGGAGGCCCCTCACCGTGGAGGAGTTGAGGCTGGACACGGAGGAGCTGCTGCTGAGCACGCGGTCGAGCGAGGGGCCGCGCCCGGGGGCCTCCTCCCCGTTCTCCAGGACCTTGGACGCCGCCTGGATCTGGGGAGGGAGAAGCGTCGGGGCGCCGTGTTCCCAGCCCCCGCCCCGACGGCGCTCGGCCCGGACGGCTCGCTCCCCGCTCTCGATCCGCTCCGGGTCTTGCGGCCGCCGGGCCGCTCCGCCTACCTGGGCTGGGCGGGGCTGCGGCCCCTCCTCTTCCCTGGCTGGCGGCTCCGGCTCCGGGCCCGCCTCCTGCTCGCAGACCTGTGTACCCCCAGGGCCGGGGGCTGGGGTGGGGCACAAGCTGCTGAGCCAGCCCCTCTGAGCCCGCCCTGCACACTTTCGGAGAGACTGGTTTGCAGCCCCATGACCTGAGGATGGGGCCCTAGTGCTTCCCTGGGGTTGTCTAGGGAGACCACCTGCCACCCCACCCCCACCCCCACCCCCAAGGCCGGAGGAGGAGGAGGAAGGTCAACAGATGGTTGGAGCCCCTCAGAGTTGCCTCTGATCCCCACGACCTCCCTGTGCTCCCCAGCACACATCCGCCCACTCACCTTCCTGGGCCTGAGGCTCCTCCTCATGATCTGATGCTTTTGGGGGGACATATGGTGAGGGGAAATCACGTCCCTGAAAGAAGCAAGGGGCAGAGGTCACAGCGGGAGCTAGTGATGAAGGGTTAAAGGTTATGATGGGGTCATAGGTCAGGGGCTCCAGCTGGCTGTCCCCCTTTAGATTTAGCTCAGCCACCAGGGCAGGGCTGGCAACCAGCTGCAGGACCCGTTGGACCTGTACTTCACACACACACACACTCACACACACACCCGCACACTTCAGCGCCTGCCCTGCCTGACTCCCAGCTCCCATTAGTGGGGGACAGTAGCGTCTGAGTCCTGGACCTCGACCTGCGCAGTCCCTACTCCACAGTAACGGCCAGATTCCGAGGTTTTCTTAGGGGTCCCCACTCCCATTTGGCAGAACAGGATGGCAGAGACACAGACCTGGTTCTCGGGCTGGGTCTCTTTCCCCGCACCTGCCACCTCTACTCTCCAGTACGTTCCTTTGTCAGTTCACGCAGTCACTCATCACTCACCTCCGCCTCACTGAGCCTCTCCTCAGGGGCCTTGTCTATGAGGGGTCTAGGAGTAGGGAGAAGCAGTTGTCAGGGATGGGACCCCATGACTGGTAGGCCCCCCCGCCCCCCCCCTCCCCCCCCGCCGCTGCTACTCACCTGGGCTCCAACTCCTCTTCAGTCTCTTTCCCGGCAGCCTCCGTTTCCCTATTGCTACCCAGAGCTTGTTCTCCTGCATGCAGGTGAGAAGCTCTGTGAACCCCCCTCCACAGAGGGGTAGTACTGAGGGGTGGTACCCGACCAAAGGCACACAGTACCAGGGGCAGCTGGGATGGGACCCAGGGGCCCTCTACCTGTCCACATACACTGGGTGCCCCGGCCAGCACAAGGCCTGTCCTGCCCTGAGGATCTCTCACCCTTGGAGCTCTTCTTCCTGCGGATAGAGGCTCGGACAAGGTCAGAGCCAAGGTGGGCATGGTGGTGCCGGCGGGCGCGCGCTTCCTGGAACCAGTCCCCCGTCAGGATTTTCAGCTGCCCAGGGTCTGCCAGTGAGGCCCGGAGCTTGCTGGAGGATTGGGAGGGGCGGGGGGCATGGCTGTTACCATTCACCCAGCCAACAACATTCCTGCCACCCACCATGTGCCAGGCCCTGTACCTGGGGCCAGAGACACAATAGCAAATCAGACTTGACCCCTGTTCTGGAGGAGCTCAGGCTGGTGGGGAGACTGAGTCCAGAATAGACAAGTATATTATAGTGAGGTGGATGCCAGGATGGATATAAGAAGTGCCAGTTTTGCCTGTGGTAATTCAGGAGGACTTCCCAGAGGAGGCAGCATTTAAATTGCCTCTAAAAGGACTAATTGCCGGAACTGGTTTGGCTCAGTGGATAGAGCGTCGGCCTGCGGACTGAAAGGTCCCAGGTTCGATTCCGGTCAAGGGCATGTACCTGGGTTGCGAGCACATCCCCAGTGGGAGATGTGCAGGAGGCAGCTGATCGATGTTTCTCTCCCATCGATGTTTCTAACTCTCTATCTCTCTCCCTTCCTCTCTGTAAAAAATCAATAAAATATATTTTAAAAAAAATAAAAGGACTAATTGGATTTCTTCAGGTAGAGAAGAAGAATTTATTCATTAAAGTGACTACTATGCCTAATCCCTCCTAATTTTATAAGGTAGGATTCCTTAGCCCCACTTTACAGATGAGAAGTCAGGTGAATAGCCCAAGGTTACATCGCTAGGAGGTTATCTGTCCCCAAGCAGTACTTGTAAGTCCTGTGCTCCTCTGCCACTGGGCTCTTCCAGGAAGAAGGAAGGAAAGGTGGGTGTGTTCAGGGACAGTGGAGCACCTGAATGGCTCTAGTGGACACTGTGTGTGTCAGGGGTGGTGGTTACTGGTGGAAGATGAGATGGGGGAGGCTAGCAGGGACCCATCAGGAAGGCCTGTGGACCACGCTTAGGAGCTTGCCCCTGACACATGATGCTGAGGAGCCAGGAGAGGGTTCAACAAGGCATATTAAGGACGGATCTGAGGAGCTCCAGACGCAGTATGGAGGGTTGGCCGGAGCGGGCAAGGCTGGAGGCAGGGAGGCTGGGAGAGGTGATAAGCAGAGCTGGCCAGGGGTACAAGGAACCAAACGGCAAAAACAAGAACTACTCAGATATCTGGCAGGCTGCAGGTTGGTGGGGGCAGGGTGGGCCCCCCGGTGCCTGAGGCCCCCGCCTCTCGCCCTGCCTCACCTGACGCGCCCCTCCTCCAGCTGGCGCAGGTGGGCATCTCGCTTCAGGACCTCGGCAATGGCCTCCTGCTCCTCCTCTGTCAGGAAGCTGAGGTCCAACAGCCCATCGGCCTCGGGCTCGGGCTCATGCGCCATGAGGAGGTCAGGTGGGGCCCAGAGCCCCTCTTGAGATGGGTGGCCCCTCTTGAGATGGGTGGCCCCTCTGAGGCATCAGCTGGGGCAGTGCCCCCACTGGGCACACATGGCTCCCTGGGGACAGACTTGGGGTCAGGTCAAGCCCTGCTCAAATATAGGGCACATCCTGGAGTTGACTGCCTCTTTCTGCCCAAATGTATCCTAGGTGGTGGGCAGGATACCACCCAGGAAGGCTGAAGTCAAGGTGGCATGAGATGCACCCTTGGACACATGCGTACACACGGACACATGTAAATACACCAGTCACACAGACACACTGATGCCTGCACAAGGACAGGCACGCATACACCTGTTACTCCATGAAGGGCCCTATGTGGTCATGCCCAAACCAAGAGATGATCTAACACAGCTTTAAGCCTGCACACAGGCCCATGCCCACGAAGGGAGGCAGGACCCACAGGGCAGGTTCACCTGTACAAGAATAAGTCCTGGGACAAAGACTTGTCCCTAGATATCCACAGACCACACAGACTTTTGCACACACAGTGCTCCCCCAACTGGACTGTGAGCTCCTTGAAGGTAGGGACAGGCCTTCACCCCCAAAGCCAGTACTTTGCACACAACAGATGGTTGGTAAATGTTTGATTAATGAAACATTTGCACACACCTGGGGCATGAACACACACAAAACACACACGTATCTGCTCACCCCCTGTCCTGGAACCTCCTAATGTGGGTCCCCTCCCTCCACCCTTCACCTCCACCCTGCCCTGGCCCACTTGGTCTTCCTGTCTGAGGCAACCTCCTCCCCAGTCTACACCCCCAACTTCCTCCCCCGGCACCGAGGCAACGGCCGCACCCACCCCCTCCCACAGACCAGGCATGCCCCAGCTGCCAGCCCTGCCCTCTTCTCCAGACCCCCTGAGCCCCTGGCTCTGGCCACGTGGGTCCCCCACCCTCCCTGACCCAGGACTTGGCTAGGGTCCCGGTGGTAGAGGCCAAGTGCTGGCACAGCAGCTCCAGCTGCTCAGGTAGAATGGTGACTCCGGAAGCAAAACATTTGCTCAGCCCTGAGGGGCGTGTGGACGTGGCAAGGGGTCCATGACTGGGCCACGAGCAGAGCAGAGCAGAGCAGAGCAGAGCCACGGTCTGAGACCACTGGGTGGTCTCTCCCATCCCTCCTGTCCCCTGCCATGCCAGGGCACCAGGCTGGGCTGCATGGGAAGGCAGGTCCTGGCTTGTGCCTGCTGCCCGCGCCCTGTGCCCTCCCGGCTGAGTCAGTGTCCAAGCCCAAGGAGCCCTCTCCCCGACTGCTCCCCCCTCACCTGGGAGCCTGGGGTTCCTGCATGTCTCCATCAGGCATTTGTATGGCCTGTGTGAATGCCTGCATCCTCCAGGTTAACACTAGCTCTTGCACCTCTACTGTGCTCAAGGTACTGGGTGTTGCAAACGCCTGGTTTGGGGCTCTTTGTGGCTGCTGGGTGAGCCCGTGGTGATGTCTCTGTTGAGTTGTGCTGTTTGATAGTCGGTCCAGCAGGCATGTCTGGGTACTGAGGGTCCAGAAGACTGTATATTTTGTGGGTGTGAGTATCATATCACTGCCTGTGTGCCATGTCACGGTGTGATGCTGACTGGTGGCTGTTGTCTGTGTGATGTGCTCAGTGACTCTCTGGGGGATCGTGTTGCATGGTGTGTGCATTGTGTATTTCCTACTGTGCTGTATGTGTAACTGAGCTGTGTGTTGCAGTGTGTACTCTGGTACCCTCAGGACCACCAGGTGTGTGTATGTGTGCGCGTACACACATGTGCGCACGCATGTGTATGGAGGTGAGAGGACATTCTGTAAAACTGACCCTGCTCTTGTCTTGTAGGTCTGCCTGGGGCTGGGCAGTGGGCACCTGAGCTCAGGATCCCCAGCAGCACAGGCCTTCCTGCTGTCCCCTCTCCTTCCAGAGGCAGAATCAACAGGTCCTTCCTGCTCTGTTTCAACACTATGGGACAGATCCATTGGTCAATACAAGGGTTTCTCCATCTGTCTGGCTGTTCCAGTCTCAGACACACTCCTGCACCCCCCACCCCCCAAGGTCCCAGAGGGTGCTCAGGATGCCAGGTGGCAGTGCCTGCCCTTTGGGACACTGGCAGGGGACCCCCGTCCTGAAGCAGGTTACCTGTAGGGATCCAGTATGGAGGGGACACCTTCGTAGGTGGCCCCCGCTCCCCTGGCAGCCGAGTTTCAGGGACCAGGAGAAGAGCAGTGAGGGACTAAGGCTGACTCAACCGGCAGCCCCACTAGGAGGAGGAAACACCTTCTCAGGAGGGCCTGATGCAAAACCGGGCCTGGATTCTGATTCCCCAGGGGTGCGTGCGCCCTAGTCTCTGCTTTCAGAAAACCCAGAGCCGATTTGCTGGGCAGGAGAAGCCTGGGACTTGTCCCCAGCTCCGCTGCCAACCTACTCTGTCACTTCTGTCACCCTTGGGCCTTGGCTGCCCTCTGTAGAATGAGTAGCTGCCCACCCTACCCGCTGAGAAGCTGATGGGAACTTGCTTTGAAAGCCAAGTCAGAAGCCTTTATAAGAACCAGGGTAATGGAAGGATTGCCCACTGCAGTCAGACAGCCCTGAGTAGCTCCTGCTCTGCCACTGTGTGACTTTGAGCAGGTCTCTCCATATGAGCTGCAATTTCCTCCCAGTGCAAACTGGGCAGCGGAGTGCGAAGAGCCTATTATAAGGGAAATGAAAGTGCCTGGCACAAGCTGGCATATAGTGGGTACCAGGTGATCCCTCTCCAACATAGTCCCTTCTCACAACCACTGCCCCCGTGTCCACATATGCCTCCTGGGAAGTGCTGGTCACGGCAGCGAGGCTCCCACACCCTCTGTCCCTGGGGAATCCCTTTGGGCATCCCATTCTGCTCCCAGATGCTGCCCTACCCTGCGAATGGCTTTGGGCCCTAGATTACATTTACTTTAAGACCATGGACCAAGGCCACACAAAAGCTTTGAGACCCCACAAGTCTGCTTCATTCCACTCTGCCTGTCATGCTACTTGGTATGGATTCAAGGACCAGATCCCCAAGAGAGGAGGTGGGGCCGGAGAGGACTAAATGACACCCCACTCCTTTCCTCCCTCATCAGAACTGGCTCCAGTACTGTTATCACCACTCTGAGTACCTGTGCGTCACTCAGCCACCCCAGCCCAAGGTCCATCCTCCCCCACTCTGTTGCAAGTCCGTTTTCTTTTCTGAGCCTCTTTTTACTGATCTGTTAAATGGGGGTAATCCCTTCATTTATGGTTTTCACTGCAATTTAATGAGATCCCTTCATAAATAAACACATGCAGGTACCACTGTCCTCAGAGCTTTACTGCTGACTACTCCCTGTCCCTTCACACCCTGGCCATCCGTGTCCCCTACCCCCACTGCAGGGTGCCTCCCCACCGCGGTCACCTGCTTGTGGGGCATGGGCTGTGCCTGTGCGCTGCGGCCACTGGCTTAGTGCCCCAGTCCTTCGGAGAAACAGCCCCTCCCCACTTCCCTCCTTGTGCCCCAGCGATGCCATCTCACAGGGTGGTCCCGAGGGGGGGCTGCAGAGCCAAGCTGCTGGGTTTGAACATGGTGCTACTTGTCCTACCTCAGTTTACTTCTCTGCTTATTTGTTCATTGGTAAAATGGGGATGGTACACTGACCTCAAAGGCTCCGTGACAAGGCTGTCACCCAGCCAGTCCTCAGTATCTGCTGGGTGATTTTCATGGCCCCCGTTTATGCCCTTTCTCTCAAGGCTAACTGAAAATCCTGCCAGGCAGAAGCAGGCCTTAAAACGTTTCCCTATTTTGCTGTGATTTTTCTCTGTACCGGAACTCCCCTTCCCCCCCTCCCCCCACCAATCAATTCTCAGATGGACCTCACTATGCAAGAAAGATGTTTGAAAATGGAATTTTTCTGAAGTGGGGAGGAACTTCAGGCTTGGAAACCACAGCACTGTGGGTCTGGTGTGAGCTGGGATAGCTGATCCGGGGCTCTGAGGGCCAACAGCTAGAGCCGTCCTCAAAGCCATCCTCAGGATGAACACAAAGGGCTCAAGATCCAGAGACCATTGCCGAAACCGGTTTGGCTCAGTGGATAGAGCGTCAGCCTGCGGACTGAAAGGTCCCAGGTTCGATTCCGGTCAAGGGCATGTACCTGGGTTGCGGGCACATCCCCAGTAGGAGATGTGCAGGAGGCAGCTGATCGATGTTTCTCTCTCATTGATGTTTCTAACTCTCTATCTCTCTCCCTTCCTCTCTGTAAAAAATCAATAAAATATATTAAAAAAAAAAAAAAAAAAAAAAAAAAAAGATCCAGAGACCAAATCCTTCACTGGCTCAACTAGGTGACGCCCGGCACAGGGCAAGGTTAGGAGGCTCCTCCAAGGAAGCGACCTTTAAACTGGGCCTGGGCAGAAAGGCCATGCTTTTAACTCAGGACTGAGGTGGGAGGAAGCTGGAGAGCAGGGCGTGTGGTGGAGAATGCAGGGCCCGGAAGGCCACAGTGGAGGCACATGGAGCAGGACAGCGACCGGGTCACTGGGGGTCAGCACAAGGAACTTGGCCATGTGACTGATGAACACGGCAGGAGCCAGGGGCTGGGGCGCTCTCGGCTCATCCCAAACTGTAGACCCCGGGGCTGTGGTCTGCTCAGCCCCACCCCCAGTCCTATTGCCGAGTTCCTCCCCACAGGGAGTATGGGAAGGATTTCAATGTTCATTTGCCTTGAAGAGAAAGCTTTGGGACAGTGGGTGAGGGACGCCCAGAGCCTGGGCCCAGGGCAGGATACCTGGGGGATGCTCCAACCCTGTAAGCCAGGCACTGGGTGAAGACTTAACCAGACCCCTTGCCAGGGGCAGAGGTACCCAAGGACACCAAGGAGAAACGAGTTGAAGAAGTGAAGGGAGAAAACAAGGACAAGGCACTTTCTGGAGTTAAAATTCTTTATTGTCCTGTCCAGGGAGTGCCTCCTCCCCACCCCCACAGGAATCCGTGGGGAGGGGGGAGGGGCAGCACAGGCCCTTCCCACAGCGAGGAGAGAAGAGGGAACCCTGGTGAGGAGGAAACAGCTCCCCTCAGCTCCGTGATGGCGCTGGCTGCTCTGGCACATCTTGGACCCAAGGGGTGCCATCCCGAGTGAGGCCCACACCTGGGGCTGGGGCCAGGCTTTGCTTCCGCTGCTCTGGTCTGCAGGGTGTCACTCTGGACACATCAGTGTCACTCATCTCTCCAGCCTGACTGGGGGGCCCAGGCCCCAATGAGCTGAGGGATGTGGGCTCAAGTGGGAGCTGGGCCCTGGGAGAGTGGGTAGAAGGGGCTGCACGGTCTGGAGGACCCCAGGAGATGGGGCACAAACTACCCCTAGTGCAGCTTCTGGCCAAAGGGGGCCACCCAGCCCTGCTGGACCATTCCAGAGGCCAGCAGAGGCACAGGTGGCTTAGCTTATGGAGACTTCCTGGTGTTCCCCGCCCACCCCAGGACCGAGCCCTGGCAGGAGAACAGGCTCCAAATCCAGCTCTGACCAGTCTGGTGGCTCCAAATACCCTCTCCTCCCCACCAGGCACTGAGCTGAGGCAGCACAGGAGCAGCTATAGGGAGAAGTTAAAACCTTTCCAACAGATGGGCAGAGAGGGTGCCTCAAGCACAGGGGTCACCAGCCTGGGGAGGAGGGCACAGGGAACTTCTGAGTGACCAGTGAGACACCATACGCAGCTACACCCCCCGCCCCCCCAGCCCTGCTCATCCTCGGCCTATTCCAGCCCACCAAGCCCAGACTCTTGGGTCAAAACCAGCAGCAGGCCCATCCCTGCCTTTTGGGGAGAGGAAAAGAATCTGGAACCAAAAGGAGTGGCAGGTCCAAGACCATGAGGCAGCCATCACCGAAGGTTAAAGACCAGGCTGGCAGTTAAGATGATGCTCAGGAGGAGGACGAAGGGTAGCCAGGTCTTCACGAAGGCCCCGACACTGTGAGGAGAGGGGAGTATTGGTGGGAAGGGCCAGGTGAGTGAGCCACCCCAAGCCCCACCCATCCCAACCCAGGAGGGGCTGCTGTCCCCGAGGAAGCTCCTGGAACCGTGCCCTCACCCCATAATTTGGTCCAAGGGACTGGCTGGGCCTGGCACCCGCTATGGAGGACTGCCACCTACAGTCCTTGGCAGGAGATGCTCCAGGCTCCTGGTGGAGACGTGGCACCGCCCTGGTGGGTGACAGATGTGCCCACCTTCTCTAGAACTTATTGGTTCCACCCACAACCACCCCAGTCTCTGGGGAGAGGTCTCCAGTCAGAGGACCAGGCCCTTGTCTGGGCATGAAAGCCAGGAGCAGCGGCTGCACACAGCTTTTCTAATGGAGCCCCCGAGAGGGGAGGAGTCGGCAGGAGTGAACAGTGTTGTGGCTGGAGTCAGGGCTCTGGGTACAACCCCGGCTCTGCCTCAGTGTGTGCGTGGCCAGTTACAGACTTCTCAGGGGACCTCTGAGAGCCTCTGCACTGTAAAGACTCCCAAGAGTCTCCTTTCAGAAGCTCTCAGTGATGAGCGCAGCCGAGAAAAGCCTGGAGAGGCGGCCTGGCTGCCAGGGGCGGGCCGGCTCCAAGTGGGCAGGTCACTCACCCTCTCTGAGCTGCCTTTATCTGTGAATTGAGACTAACACCTTTGACCTCACACGTCATGAAGCTGTGACCTCCAAGGTCCTCCTGAGCCACCACTGGGGCCCACCTGCTCAGAACCCTGCCTCAGACGCTGGAAGCTGGGAAGGGACCCTGTGGGGCAGTCACCCACTCTCCTGTGCACCCACAGTCTCTCCACGGAGCCAGAATCATTACCCCCAGTTTACCAAGAACAGCTGCAGCTGAGAGCCAACGCAGTCACCCGAGATCTCACAGTGAGCAAGTGACAGAGCTGGGCTTGGGACCCGGTGCAGCTGACCTTTAGCCCAGCCACCTCCTTGTCCAACAGGAACTCAGCTAGTTCTTCTAGAACCTTCAACATCTCCAAGGGGTGGTGGGAGGTGGGTAGCTCACCTGACATACTTCCCATAGAGCAGGCAGAAGAAGCAGACTGTCACCATGTTCCAGGTGGTGCTATTGTTGTAGCGCATCAGGTTCAGGGCCAACGCCACGTGTGAGTGGCAGTTGTCACAGCAGAGATTGTGCTGGATGCAGGAAGGGGGGGTCATGCCGGGCTGTGGGGGAAGCTCCCACCCTGGCTCCCACCCCCAGGAGCGGCTCACCTACCATGCGGTGCTTGTACTCCTCAGAGGCGTCGTGCACAGCTGTGTCCCACGCATTGGGCCCGCTGGCGTATACCCGAGCAGGGTCCAACTTCCAGTACCTGAGGGGAGAGGGGGTTCTGGGCACTGGCTCAGCTCCACCAACGTTCCCTGGTGCCCGCTCTGTGCAGGGCCCTGAGCTGGGTATTGAAACTGCAGGGGAGAGCCAGGTCCAGGGCCGTGTGACAGTGTGATACGCCCAATGCCAGGTGGATCCTGGGGAGGACATGAGCTAACTCAGCTGGGGTGACACCGAGTCCAGCCCGAAGAGGAGTTAGCCAGGCACAGAACAGGGAGTGGGTACCTTAGGCAGAGGGAACAGCCTGAACAGAGGAAGAGGCACAAAACTGCGCAGTATGTAGCCAAGATCAAGGGAGGAACAGGGTGACGGGATGCCGGGAGGTGAGGCTGGAGATACAGGCAGAGCCATGTCGCAGAGGGCTTGACTATCACCCTGAGGAGTATATCCATCAGAAAGCATTCCCTCCCATCTCCCCACAAGGAGATCAGGGTGAGTGGGAGAGCAGCTGGGGAAGCTAAAGCTCATAAACCTCAAGCTGGGTGAGACCCGGAGGGAGTGCTGGGAGGTCAGAGCGCCCTCTGGCTGCTGTGAGTGGAATGGCTTGGTACCGAAGCCTAGAGCCCCGATTTTCAACGGGTGTGCCCCAAGAATTTTTAAAGCATTTCAATACCTGACTATTTAGTCAGGGCACTGATCTCTTTTCCCTTAGACTGTCAAATTAAAAAAATGACAACAGCTAACACAACAACAGCTGTCTGGTGTCAATGAATCACAAGTATACATTTTTTTTTCTTTTTGTCAAATCAGCAAAAAATTTTTTGGGTGTGCCACAGAATTTTAGTAATTAGTTTATGTGTGCCAGGATATGAAAAAGGGTGAAAATTGCTGGCCCAGACACAGGGGACCAGTGAGAAACCATCACGGCCTGGGCGGGGGCTGCTCAGGGGTTCCTGCCCAGAAATGGGTGCCAGGAGCTTCCCACAGCAGCAGGCAGCAGAAAGCCAGCTCAGAGGCCCTGGGCCCACATGTTCACCTGCCTGAGGAAGCCGCGGGCTGCCTCTGCTGGGTGTGACACCCACTACTCCTTGGGCCCGGCCCTCCTGGGTGCAGCCTCTGGCAACAGAGCACCTGATGCTGTTGCGAGCATACAGATGACAGAGGCACTGTCACCAGAACCACATTTGAGGTGGGCCTCCGAGAGAGAAAACTTAAAGCAAGCCAGCAGTAGCTCCCAGAGGACTTGAACTGCTTTTATTCTCTCTGACCAGAACTTTCCAGGGGAGTTCCAAACAATGCCTCCTACACCTTAAATGGTGTGTTCACTCCTTGAGGGACAGGAGAAAGAGTCTAGGTTTTGGAGTGAGACAGACCTGGGTGTGAGTCCCAACTCTGCCACTTCCTGTGTGATCTTGACCAAGTCTCGTCCCTTTCCTCACCCTTCCAATGGAGTTGAAAACACGACTTTGAAGAGCTGAGGCAAGGTCTAGCTGGCCTGTGGATAAAGGACCCAGCCAGGAGGAACCTGGCCCTAGGGCCAGCCACATGGGTGCTCATCACTTACTTGACAGGCTTCCCAAAGGCCATGTTGTCTTCCTGTGAGGGACAAGAGCAGAGGTCAGTGGGGAGCCCACATCCAGCCTGGAAGATAGACCGGGGTTGGCGGTGGAAGTGCAGTGACTTAGGAGGCACGTTGGGTGGGCAGCAGTGGGGCCCGGGCCCTGCTCTGGGGCCGGGTCGGTTTGTGAAGTGCCAGCAGCAGCATGTTGGTGGAAAGAAGGCAGCGTGGCACCGAGCCCTGTACACCGAGACCAAAGACTCGGGGTGCCAGGCACAACTGCCCCTTGGTGTGGCTCCTAGTGAATTCTCTCACACTCTCTGGGCCTCATTTTCTTCAAGTCCTCTGGTCAATTTCTGAACCTTCCTGGTATGAATGAGGACACCCTGACCTCCCGACCCAACAGCAGTGCCCAGAGAGCCCGTCTCTGCATCTGCCAGTCCGATTGCATTCAGAGCAGGACAGGGAAGGGGGGAGGGAGTTTGAGAGGCCTTCCATGAGGGAGGCATTTTAGCCAGGTCCTAAACCTGCCACATAAGATGTGTAGGGACAGATTCTGGGTTCAGAATCTGCTGACAGCTGGTCAAAGATAAATTATCATAAAAGTATATGACAGTGAAAGCAATGGCTATGAAAGGCCTTTCTGTGTAAGATGATCATGACAACTATTAATATAAACAGGCTGATGCCACCACATACCCCCTTTACTTCAGCTTCTGATGAAGCTGCAACCTCGAAATAGCCAGGAACAAGCCCACTACACCCATTTGGGGCACATTCCCCCCAAAAGACCTGAGAACATAGCTGATTCATAGTAGGGAGCCCACCCCCTCTTCTCCATGGCCACACCGAGGGAACCATGTCAGCCTCCCCTGTGTCCCCAGCTTGTGACTCCCACCTTCTGAAGGTCCAGAGATGTGGTTCCTGGATGGTCTGACTCCACTCTTGCCTCTAACCCCTACCCATGTCTCAGTACCCAAGGGGTGGGCAAAGGGCTGGGTCAGTTACTTAAGAATCCTTCTGGCCACACTGCCCTCCTGGCCTGTCCTGGAGGCAAGAGAAGGGGTAAGTAAAGGCGTCAAACACTGGTGAGGATCAGAGGGCCAGGGCCCGGGCTGCGTGCTGGCTGCATTCTCTTGGGTCTCAGGGAGATAGGGAGCTGCCTGCAGGCAAGACAGGCCAACCTTCCACTTAAGCCCTGGAACCCTCCAGAGGGGGGAAGAACGGGGACTCACCGAGACAAAGTAGGGGCCAGCAAAGTCCCGAATGACTCCTGTGGACGTGCAGATGCCCATGTGGCCAATGATGGGGAAAAACCACCTGCAAGAAGAAAGGATGGGGAAGGAGCTGAGCTTCGGGGATCTTGCAGCCGGTTAGACAGACGGCAGGGACCCTCCATCCAGTGTGAGAACATGAGACTGCAGCTGTGTGTGATGGGTGCCAAAGGGTGGCTGGAGGGGCTGGGGAAGCACAGAAGAGGGGCAAGTGCCAGTGAACAGTAAAGGGAGACCACCCCACAGAATGGCTAGAACTAAAAGGATGATAACGTTGAGTGGGTGAGGATGAGGAGCAACCGAACACTCATGCACTGCTGGTGGGAGTATAAACACTTTCGAAAAACTGGCAATATACTCTATGCCTCAACAATCCCACTTCAGAGTATACACCCAACGGAAACAAATGCCCTGAACAAGAAAGTTCATAGCACCTTTATGTAAAATAGCCAGAAACAACATTTTTCAAAACTCATTGAACTTCACACTTAAAATATATGCACTTTATTAGTTATCAGCTATCCTATATAATAAAAGCCTAACATGCAAATTGCCCCCTTGGGAGTTCTACCACTCGCTATAATGTGCGCTGACCACCAGGGGGTGGCGCGGAACGAAGGAAGGCCCCGGCTGGCAGCCAGAAGGCCCCAATTGACCCTGATCTGTAGCCAGGCCTAGGGACCCTACAAGTGCACGAATTTCGTGCACTGGGCCTCTAGTATCTCAATGAGTAAGTAACCTGGGGTACAGCCATTTAATGAAATAGTAGGTAACAATGGAAAACAATAAATTTGTGCTACACACAACAAATTCTCACAGATAAAAGGCAGAGTGAAAAAAGAAACATACATACTATTCTGTTTATATGAAGTGCAAGAAAAGGCAGAAGTAATCTATAGTGCTGGAAGACAAAAGAGGGGTGATCTCTGTGGTAAAACTGACCGGCATAAGGAAGTCCTTTGGGTACTGCAAATGTTCTCTACCTTGACCTGGGTGACATAAGTATATGTATGTAAAAACTCACTGAGTCCCACATATACTTAAGATTTAAACATTTTATGGTATATGTTATAGCTCAATGAAAAGTTATTTTTTTTTAAAGGTGGAGGAGGCATTTAAACCAATCTGTGTGTGTGTGTGTGTGTGGTTCAGGGAAGGCTCCTCTGAGGAAATGATGAAGAAACAGTATGTGCAAGGGGAGAGATTAGATGACAGCATGGTGAATTCCAGGAACTGAAAATTCAAATTCTTAAAAGTCATGGGCATTTAAAAAACCCAAATCGCACATGGACCCCAATATGCAAACCACCTAGGAATCCCAGATTAGTCTGCAGTCTGAAAAGCATGGCTCTACGGGCTGGAGAGACCGATCCATTTTTTAAGGGCTGGCAGAGCTACTGGCCAGGTGCTGGTGTCAAGGCTGCACCCTGCTAGGGAGGTGGGGCAAAGCCTGGGGAGTTGCAGCTCAAGGAAGTGATTATGTGGGGCTGGGGCAGTCAGTAAAGACTTCACAGATGAGGTGACTTTTAACTGTATCTGTGAAAGAACAGGGTGCCAACAGGCAGAAAGCAAAACTCTGAAGCTGCAAAGTGCTGCATGTGTCTGGAGAATGGGAGGGGGACAAGAGTGGAGGGAAGGACAGTGGTGAATTCAGAGGTTATTCTGAAATACTGGCAAAAGATGATGGTGATCCTGACCACAGAACTGGTGGTGGTGGTGAGAAGCCAATGGATTAAAATATCTTTGTTTTTTAATTAATGAATTATTTAAAAAACATCTTGTTATTGATTTTTAGAGAGAAAGGAAGGGAGAGGGAGAGAGAGAAAAACATCGATGAGAAACATCATCAATCGGCCGCTTCCTGCACATCCCCTACTGGGGACTGAGCTCACAACCGGTGCAAGTGCCCTAACTGGGAATTAAGCCAGTGACCTCTTGGTTCCTGGTGACACTCAACCACTGAGCCACACTGGCTGGGCTAAAAGATCTTTAAAAGAAAGACTGGACAGTTTTATCATTTTCCATTGGATACAGGTCTCCCAGGTCTGCAGCCTGAGCACCTGGGAGGATGGGGCCAGAGTGTTTTTTTGAGAACATAATTCAGATTCCATCATTCCTTTGCTTAACACCCATTAATGGCTTCCTATTACACTTTAAACTCCTTTCAATAGTTTCGCCCTACTTACCCCTTGAAGTCACCTCATGCCTCTCTAGCTACACTGCCTGCCTCCAATTCCAGGGCACCAAATCCTCCCACTCCAACGCTTATTTTGCATTAGTCTCTGCCCAGAACACTCTTCCCCCAGAGCTTTAGAGTGCTGGCTGTTTCTTATTGTTTAGGTCTCAGCTTGACTGTAACTTCGGAGGTCGTCCCTGACCATGTCTTCTACAGTAGCCACACACCCCCCCAGGCACCCTAGATCCAATTACTTGGTTTTAATTTTTTTATAGTACCTACTGCTTTCTGAAATGATGGTTGCTTACATGTTTACTGTCTGTCTCCTCCCACGAGTGTGTAAGCTACAAGAGAGCAGGATTTTCTCTTATTTATCAGAGTAGCCCCTAAGGCAGTGGTCGGCAAACTGCGGCTCGCGAGCCACATGCGGCTCCTTGGCCCCTTGAGTGTGGCTCTTCCACAAAATACCACGTGCGGGCGCGCACATACAGTGCGGCTGAAACTTCGTGGCCCATGCGCAGAATTCGCGAGCCGCAGTTTACCGACCACTGCCCTAAGGCAATGACTAGCATTCAGCTGGAGCTAAGCATTCATTGACTAAATTATGAGTGAATGAATGCCCCACATTTCAGAGTAGAGTCAGGCTCTGAAATCAGACCTGGGTTGAGTCCTGACTTTGGTTTTATGCTTTTTTTTATTGATTTTAGAGGAAGGGAGAGGGATAGAAACATCAATGAGAGAGAAACAACAATCGACCAGCTGCCTCCTGCACACCTCCCACCAGGCATCCAGCCTGCAACCCTGACCAGGAATCAAACCTGCGACCTCCTGGTTCCTGGGTCGATGCCCAACCACTGAACAACACCAGCTGGATGGTTTGGGGCGAGTTACTCATTCTCATCTATCAGTGACAGGTGGATAGTAATGATAATTACCTCAATGAGGGGCTACTGCGAGGATTTAATAGGATATACTTTGTAAAGTGCTTAGCACACTTCCTTGCACTTGGTAGTTGCTCAGTGTTGTTACCATGATGTGTTCAATAAATGCTTGCTATCTGATCAGCTGGACTGGCATAGAGTAAGCTGCTGAAGACACACAGTGGCCACAGGATGCATCAGACTCAGAATTATGAGAAAGTAGTTTTGCTGGTTTCTCAGACCCTAGCTTCAGGACCCCTCCTGCCTGCTCCTCCCCCCACCCCAATTCCGTTCATCTAGTTGGGGAGAAGGTCTGGGAGCAGTACTCCACATACCACAGCTGTGCTGACATCTGCTGATGGAAATTAAGAATAAAGGAATAAAGGCTAGAGACAGCATCAGAGCCCTGTGCCCAGGGAAGTCCCCAAACAGAAACTCTCAAAGTATTTGTCAGTCTGGAAGCTTCATGAAGGCAAGCTCCACAGGTGCTTTCTATGCAGATCTGGTATATAATAGGTCCTCAATAACTATTTATTGAATGAATGAATGAGTGAATGCTGGAGCTTCTATCTGGGAAGGTAGAATATCTCAATGAAAAAAGCCCCAGCCAAAACCGGTTTGGCTCAGTGGATAGAGCATCGGCTTGCGGACTGAAGGGTCCCGGGTTCGATTCCGGTCAAGGGCATGTACCTGGGCTGTGGGCACTTCCCCAGTGGGGGATGTGCAGGAGGCATCTGATCGATGTTTCTCTCTCATCGATGTTTCTAACTCTCTATCTCTCTCTCTTCCTCTCTGTAAAAAATCAATAAAATATATATATAAAAAAAAAAAGAAAAAGAAAAAAGCCCCAACAGACCAACCGGCGGGGCTCAGTGGTTGAGCATCAACCTATGAAGCAGGAGATGGCGGTTCGATTCCTAGTCAGGGCACATGCCTGGGTGGCGGGCTCAGTCCCCAGTAGAGGGCGTGAAGGAGGCAGCTAATCAATGACTCTCTCTCACCATTGATGTTTCTCTCTCTCTCTCCCTCTCCCTTCCTCTCTGAAATCAATAAAAATATATTTTTTTAAAAAAGAAAAAAGCCCCATGCTGGCTTCTAAGCCTTTATTTCCTCATCTATGAAATGGGATGACAGTATCTATTTTCATTCGGTTGATGTAAGGACTGAATGAGAAAGTGAATATAAAATGTTTGGCCCAGAACAGAGTAAGTACCCAACCTTAGCTGTTTCTATTAGTAATAGTAACTATTATCTGACTTTTCATAAAGAATTATCAACTTCTCTGAGGGGGGTGGACAGATCTTTGGATTCAGCTGCTTCTCCTCTGATCCCCCATCCAGAGAGAGATGACAGCTCCTTGTGCCACATCTGTTCCTAGTTCTGTGCCCTAGGTCAGCAAACATCAGTGTGCGAAGATGGTGGTTCACCTGTCTCTCTCCCTACTGCTGGAGGGTGAGTCATTTTATGTGCACATGAGCTCTTTGGCTCAGTGGATAGAGCGCTGGCCTGGGGACCAAGGGGTCCTGGGTTCGAGTCCGGTCAAGGGCACAAACCTCGGTTGCAGGCTCCTCCCTGGCCGAGGAAACCAATCGATGTGTTTCTCTCACATCGATATTTCTCTGTCTTTCCCTCTCTCTCCCACTCTCAAAAAATCAACGGAAAAATGCTCTCGGGTGAGGAATTAAAAACAAATAAATAAAAAGGACATTTAATGATACAAGAAGCTCAGCTTCACCACCTGAGAAGGCATTTCCTACCTTAGAACGTGGCTGTGAAATTCAGAGAAAAATATGAGAGAGAGCTTGGGCAACTGTCCAGCACTGCGAGCAGTGGCCATTCTCAGCTGTCAAAGGCTGAATGAAGCAGGAGGGCAAACCAGGTCTCCCCAGCCAGAAGCAAAAAAAAAAAAAAAAGGCGGCAACACTGCCTGCGTTCTCTCCTGATGAAAGCTAATGCCACAGAAAGCACCTTTGTCTGGGAGGCAAGCACCCTGGGACCTAAACACGCTTTGCAGCTGAGATGGTGTGTAATCTCCGGGGTCATCCGCCAGACAAAGCGCTGAATCCCAGATCTCTGGGGCCCTAACAATGCTGACATCCCAGGGCGGGTATGACCCTAACAAACTCCTCCGGACTCGGCGGGACAGCTTGTGCACAGAAAGAAATGAATAAACCGTGAATGTGAAGATGTCTTCTCAGGCCGTGTCAGGGGCCCTCCTGCGTACGAGCTTCCCAGCCACAGAGCCCTTCCCGCTGGTCCACAATCGTCCTTCTCCCTGACTCCGAGGTGCAATGAGGGCGGGGGGCACGACCCACCCTCAGCAGAAACCGGCACCGCTCGGGGCCAGGCCTGTGGACCTGGCCGGAGGGGAGGGTTTGCTGTGCATCGGGCCGGAGGCTGGCCCTGGGCGGCCCGAGCACTCCGCGCGGACCCAGGCTCTCCACGTCCACAGGCGGAGAAAACTCACGTGAGCACCGGGATGGGCGTCCACACCACGCAGTAGGGAAAGCGGCTCCGCTCCACGTCCATGGCGCCGCCGCCAGAGCCGCTGGACTGCTTCTGGTCCGTCTCGGCCGCCGTCGGCGCCTCCACTTCCGCCATCCCGGGCGGGGGTGGCTGCCGCGGCAACAGGAGAGGCGAAATCCCTTCCGCTTCCGCCATGCTGTGCGCCCCCGCTCCGGCCCGCCCCTGCTCGGTCGCTGATTTCCGCGTGGCGTCACTTCCGGGAGGCGGGGTCCTCCCAGCTTGGCCTTCCCGCCGGGAATTGGAGTCGCGTCCCTCAGGGCCTGGGTTGCTTGGCCCCGGGCCCTCGGCGCCCTCCAGCTTTGCGCGTTTGCACCTTCACCGCACGGAGACCGACCCAGAACTCTGTAATTCAGTAAGCTGAGGGCTCGCTCCTAAAAGGGGTGATGCAGTCGCTATTTACTGAGCACGTCTTAGGCGCCAAGCACTTGATATATATATTGTTTTTAATCGCCATGAATTGGTTAAACCTGCGAACTTAGGTATTTCTCCCAGGTTACAAGTGAGCAGTTGAGGCTCAAGCGGTGAGGTAAATGGCCACGACTCAAACCCAAGCCCTCTCCCTTGTCCTTTTCATCCCATCATCTCTTACGAGGCGGTGGTAGCATAATGGACGGGTAGACTGAAATATTGTGTGTCGTGTGTGTCGAAGCAGAGACTTGGCTGAAGATATTTGAGCTGGGTCTTGTTTGCCAGGCGGCACCGGGGTGAGAGGCGGGTGGAGGGAACCGTGCAGCTGTGCCAAGAACGGCCTTGCGGAGCACAACGGCTGGAGTAAATCCTGAGCTTTAGATGCGCTCCGATCCCTTCATTGTACAGATGGGAACACTTAGGGAAGGTATATAATTGTCCGAGATATCACACAGCCATATAAAGAAACCATGCTCAGATCTTGGATTCTTTGAGCTTTTTAAAGGATGCCAAGGTAGACCAAAAAATGCAGGGTGGAAAAGGGAAATAGGGAAACAAGGAAGACAGCACTAAAAACCGGGCCAGAGGGAGATATGGACAAGTCCACCAAGGTAGGTGGGAGTTACGCCTTTTTGGGAAGGTCTTCTCCCCTGGAATCACCCTCCCTCAATGCTGATCTACAGAAAAGCTGCTGTCTTGTTTTTTTTTTAATACCTAGTATTTTTTAAAATATATTTTTATTGATATCAGAGAGTAAGAAAGAGGGAGAGATAGAAACATCAACGATGAGAGTCATTGATCGGCTGCCTCCTGCACGCCCCGCACTGGGGATTGAGCCTATAACCTGGGCATGTGCCCTGACCAGGAATCCTATCATCACCTCCAGGTTCGTAGGTTGATGCTCAACCACTGAGCCACAGCAGCCGAACAACACCTAATATTTTAATGCATTCTGAGGGATATGTCCGTCTTTTATGGAACTCTAAGATCCTTGATTTCAGTAGCTAGCATAGTTCCTTGTGCAGAGCAGATGCCAAATATGTTTATTGAATGATTGGATGTTTTTAAAGACCTCATAGATATCACAGATGAAAATGACTCTAACCCACTCAAAACTCTTTGAGTATATTTGTGCTTCTCCTGTGACTCATGTGTGGTGTGTGATCCTCGAAGGGCATCTAGCACAGGGTTTGGAATAGATCAGGTGTGCAGTATGTATTTGTTGAATGAATTAATCACATTACATCTTAATTCAATCACTATAGCTATCTAATCTTCTAAATCACAGGCTCTGAAGAAGGTCTATGCCTTAGACATTCCTCTGCTGTCATTGTCAGCTCGTAATTCTAGTCCTTTATTGTGTGTATAGATGCGTAAACAATGTAAAAGTCTCTCAGGGCCTGCCACAAACTGGGCAGTAGTAACACAAGTACTAGTCTGACAACCTTGTATCTTCCCATAGCACTCCAGATAAACAAAAATATCTTACCATGGTTTACAAGGCCCTGCATTTGCACATGCCCTTTTCTTGTTTGTTCACTATACTATAGTCGTCTTGGCCTTTTTTCATTCCTCTCATGTGCCATGCTCTTTCATGCCCAGGAACTTGGCACACACTGTTCTCTGAAATCCCCCCTGGCCCCCCACACTTAAACTGGCTAGCTTCCATTCATCTGAGATTAAATGTCACTTTCTCAGAGAGACCTTCCCTGACCACCCAATCTAAATTAGAAAGGCCCTGGCACTCTCCCTTGAGACACCCTATTCTTTTCTTCACAGCACATTGGTAGCTGTGTACTATTGGACTCCCCCACTCAGCTGGAAACTCCTTGAGGGCAGGAACTCCCTGTTCACTTCTGTAAACCCAATGCCTAGTATTGTCTAGCACATAGCATTTGCTTAATAAATACTTGCTAAATTGGATGAATGGCAAATATTTCATTGGTGTCTACAGACAGTCTAAGGAAAGGAACCTAGCTTATCACCCACTACCTCTCGGTGCCCCAAGCTTTTTTAAGGGACCCATGGAGGTTGATTGGTACAGTGCTCTGGAGTAGGTTCTCACCAGAGAGCCCTAGCTCTCTTCCCTATGACCTGCACCATCCTACCTTTGGCCTAGGTAGCTGCATGTCTTAGGCAGGCACATGAGGAGGGCCAGGTACCTGGAGGTCTAGCTCCTCCGACTCCTCTGGGGCACCTACCCCAGGCTTGTTCCCCACCAAAGCCCATTCACAAGGCCCTCTCACACATACACATTACCTTGTTTCTCTCACCCACTGTAAAAACCTTCCTGGCTTGTGCCCTTTCCTCCTCTGTGGCTGCCACCCCTATCACCCACAGACAGATGGGAAATCTCCATCAAAGACTAACACTTCCTTCCAGGCCCAGGATCACAGCGGGGTCCTGGAAGAAGCTCCTCTAACAGAGCTCAGGAAAGGATTGATAGGGCTCATAGCTACCCCTCCCCCAACACATACGACCTAAAATAGGAATGACCATCTGGATCCACTTATAGGGCAGGCTGGGGGAGGGAAGGAGGGCAGAGCTGGAACTGTCAAGCTGGGAAAGCTTGGAGGGTAAGATGTTGCTTGTTTGAAGGGTGAACTCAGGGCACGTTCTCTCTTGGCCCCATGTACAAGTCCCCAGGGCTCACATAATACCTCCCTCAGGCTGTCTCACTCCTCACCCTGACATTCAAGGCCCCCCATGACCCGTCCCCCAACCCCCACCTTCTCTTCCACCCTCATCTCTGTCTCCCTTGGGACTTGCTTGGCATTAATTCACTGGGATGTCTGCCAGTCAGAGGCACTGCATACCTCATGTCTTTGCTCACACTGTTCCTTCAGCAGAATGCCCTTCCTCTATTCTCCTACACCACTTTCAAGGTTTCTAGCAAATGCTTCCTCTTTGCTCCCAGAGCACGGAGGCTGTTTCTACCTATTGAATATTCATGTGTACTTGCATTAGCTGTTTACATGCCTGTCTCCCCCAAGAGACTGCGCACTTCTTGAGAAGGGAACTGACTGGATCTATTGGTTCCTGTATTCAGCACAGCATCCGGCTGATAGGAAGTGCTCAGGGAGTGTCACTGGAGCTATTTGTTGACCATAGGTGGCCCCCTTTAAGGCTCTGGGGAAGAACCTCCTCCATCAATAACCCAGGGAAGCAGGGCTGAACCAGGAGCCATCATGGAGGAGGCTGGAGTTGCTGCTGGGCGTTCTGAAGTGTGTGTGTGGTGTGTGGGAGCGCAGTGTCCTCTCCCCTGCAGCCTTTCTGCTTCTGTTCCATTCATTACCTTCTCTGGTTCCTGGAGACTGGGGTTCTCCCCATGAAACCCTAGACTGTCTCCCAGGATGGCTCCAAACCTTTCCGTGGTGAGGCGGCGATCATTTGAGAACAGACCTGATGCTTTAGATGTCAGAGTTTATGATTTTCTTTTCCATCCCATTTTACAGACGGACAAACATACCCAAGATTATAGAAGGCGCAGCTGGGGTCAGAATCTAAGGCTCCTACTCCCCGGTGGTCAGTAAGGCACTGTGGTTAAACACAGGGGCAGCAAGCCCGGTGTTTGGGCCTCTGTCAGTGGTTGTCATACTTTAGGAAAGTACTGGACCTGTCAGGGCATCAGTTTCCTCATCTCTAAAATGGGAAATGAAAGGAACTCTTACCATTTGCCACAGCATGGATGGAACTGGAGAGCGGATAAATACCACAGGATCTCACTCATTTGTGGAATATAAACATCAGTGTTAGTTATTACAGTAGTTAAGCCTGGCGGATGTGGCTTAGTGGATTGAGCATTGTCCCTTGCACCAAAAGGTCATTGGTTGGATTCCTGGCCAGCGCACATGCCTGGGTTCCAGGCTTGATCCTCGATGGAGGACATGCGGGAGGCAGCCAATCAATGTGATGCTTCTCTCTCATCGATGTTCCTCTCTCTCTTTCCCTTCCTCTCTCTAAAAATCAATAAAAATACTTATATTTTTATAAAGACCACACATTATCATTGTAGGACTCTTAACCACTTAAAAAGCACTTTGATGTGCATAACCTCACTATGAGTTGGCGCTTCCTTGCAATGCAGTGAAGTAACTAGAGCAGTATCATAACACCCACTTTATCGATGAAGAAGATGCACTTGGAGACGTTCAGAAACTTTCCTGAGGTCTAAGTATATATTAGGATTGAGGTTCTGAGTCTCAAACCTGAGCTGTCTCTGCTGGTGACCTCTTTTAGGGCCATTAATGAGTGGATGAGGCTAGCCTGCGATCCTGTAAATTACTATAACAGGTGCAAACTATGCCCTCATTAAGACCAGAACCTATTTTCTTTTTTTAAATATATATATTTTTATTGATTTCAGAGAGGAAGAGAGAAAGATAGAAACAGCAATGGAGAGAATCACTGATCAGCTGCCTCCTGCACACCCCCTGGGGATTGAGCCCTCAACCTGGGCATGTGCCCTGACCAGGAATCAGACCTTGACCACCTGGGTCATATGGGTCGATACTCAACCACTGAGCCACACGGGTCATCCAGAACCTACTTTTGATCCAAACAATAGCGTGCCTCATGCCTTCCCTCCCTGCCAGAGAGCCTGGCACACAGCAGGGCACTTGATGGCAGATGTATGGGAGGATTCACAGTTCCCAGTGTAATGCATGCAGAGATCTTGCACAACCTCCATATTTGCTCTTCCGAATCTTCCAGATACTATGATGGCTCCGGGAGGGCAGGGACTAGTTTGTTGTGTGCATTTTCAGTAAGCCAGTGCCAGGCACATAAGAGGAGTTCAAAAAGTATAACATTAAATAAGAAAGTGACTTCTAAAGAATTGGACCAGGACTCAAGATATTAGGGATCCAGTCCTGGATTTGCTTCTAGCTCACTGGGGTCCTTAGGCAGCCTGGAACCCAGGCATGTGCGCTGGCCAGGAATCCAACCAATGACCTGTTCCCTTTTCCTGCCCCTCTTTGGAATTCATTGTCCCTATTTGTACAATGTGGGGATGGGGCCAGATCAGTGGTTCTTAGCTCTGTTGGTAATTAGAATGAATCTCAGACTTAAAATAATGGGTGGATGCCTGAGACCCACCTCTGACCAATTAAAATAGAATCCCTGGGGTGGGGCATTGGTAGTCTTTACCAATGGTAAAGACTTTATCTTGGGTGACTCTTAACGTATAGCCAGAAATAAGAACCTCTGAGCTAGATGATCTCTTATTGCCTTTTAAGTTCTGCAACCACATTTCAGCATCCTCCTAAGCACAAAGACTGGCAGCCGCCCTCTGGGGCTACACCTGCCCACCACAAACACAGGGGTCCCAATTCTGTCTGTTTTGCTATACACTCACTGTGCAGGCTTATCTTTGCCCCAGGCTCTCTATCAGTATCAGCAGGGTTGGTGAGAGCTTTGAATGTCACACATGCAGAAGCACATAAAAAATGGAACACCATGGTCTTTTTACTGTCTCTAGTTTTGCCTTTTCCAGAATGTCATACAGTTGGAATCATACAGGGTGGCTTTCAGACTGGCCTTTTTCACTGAGTAGCATGCATTTAAAGTTTCTCCATGTCTCTGGCTAGAGCTCATTTCTTGTTGTCACTGAATATTCCATTGTATGGCCGTACCACAGTTTACCCATTTACATTTTGAAGGACTTATTGGTTGCTTCCAGAATTTGGCAATTATGACTAAAGCTGTTATAGATATTCATGTAGGTTTTTGCATGGACCCAAGTTTTCAATTCATTTAGGTACATACTAAGGAGAGCAATTGCTGGGTCCTATGGCAAGGCTACATTCCTTTGTAAGAAACTGCCAAACTACCTTTCAAAGTGGCTGTACCATTTTGCTTTCACACCAGCAATAAGTGAGAGTTCCTGTTGCTCCACATCCTTTGGTCTTGTCAGCTTTTTTATTCTAGCCATCCTAAAGGTGTGTAGTAGTATTTCATTCATTTAATTTGTAATTCCCTAATGACGAGCATCTTTTCATGTTTACTAGTCACCTGTATGTCCTCTTTGTTAAGATTTTTATTCAGATCTTTTGTCCACTTTTTAAATTGGGTTGTTTTCTTTTTTTTTTTTTTTAAATTGGGTTGTTTTCATATTGTTAAGAGTTTTTTGCTATATTATGGATGCCTTTTATCTGATATATTTTGCAAATTATTTTCTCCTAAGTACTTTTTAATTGTAGGGCAGCTGACGAGGACTGAAAAGGTGGAGCACAGTGAATGATTCTGTATGCCAGTGTAATGGTGGATACACAACATCATGCATTTGTCAAAACTGACAGAACTGTACAATACAAAGAGTGAACTCTATTCTAAACTATAGACTTTAGTTAATAATGTATCAATATTGGTTCATTAATTGTAACAAATATACCATACTAAGGCAAGATGTTAACAATAGGGCAAACTTAGCCAGGGAGAAAGGAAGTATCTGGGACTCTGTACTATCTGCTCAATTTTCTGTATGCTTAAAACTGCTCTAAAATAAAGTCTATATACACTGAGTGGCCAGATTATTATGACCACCTGACGTTTGTACGCAAATTAGCTGTACAGTGCATCGTATGGGATATGGAAGCCGAAGGCCTGTTTGAACACCTTTGCTGTCTGCAGTTACCAAGATAAAACGTTTCCAATTTGCACAGGAACACAAGGATTGGACAGTCGAGCATTGGAAAAAAGTCATGTGGTCCAATGAATCACGTTTCCAGTTGCATCATGCAGATGGCAGGGTGAGAATTTGGCGGAAACAGCATGAAAGCATGCACCCCACATGCATGAGTACAACCCTTCAAGCTGGTTGGGGCAGTGTTATGGTTTGGGGCATGTTTTCCTGGCATGATTTGGGCCCTTTAATTCGTGTGGAACAATGTCTGAATAGCACAACATACCTAAGTATTGTTGCTGATCAAGTTCATCCTTTCATGTTGATGGCGTATCCCAATGGAGATGGCTTCTTCCAACAAGACAATGCGCCATGCCACGGTGCTCGTATTGTGCAGGAGCGGTTTCAAGAACATGAGGGAAACTTTACCTTGCTTAGGTGGCCCCACAATCACCAGATCTCAGTCCAATTGAGCATTTGTGAGATGAAGTTAAAGGAGCCATCAGGCAGCTGGTTCCACAACCATCAAATTTCACAGAACTGGACAGTGCTATTCATCAGGCATGGTGTCAGATTCCTCGCATCACCTTTCAACATCTCGTGGAGTCAATGCCAAGAAGAATCGCCGCAGTATTGAAGGCAAAAGGCGGCCCAACGCAGTACTGATGGGGTGGTCATAATAATCTGGCCACTCAGTGTATATATAAAGATTAGTAATCCCAAATGAAAGGGAACCCCTAGTGCAGTGTTCGGCAAACTGCGGCTCGCGAGCCACATGCGGCTCTTTGGCCCCTTGAGTGTGGGTGGCTCTTCCACAAAATACCACGTGCGGGCGCGCACATACAGTGCGATTGAAACTTTGTGGTCCATGCGCAGAAGTCGGTATTTTGTGGAAGAGCCACACTCAAGGGGCCAAAGAGCCGCATGTGGCTCGCGAGCCGCGGTTTGCCGAACACTGCCCTAGTGAAATCTTCCGTTGGCTCCTCCTTGCTTACAGGATTAAGCCTACAGTCTCTCACCAAGCCCAAGGAGCCCTCCACAATTTGACTACCCCTTCATCCATGGCCACCCCTCCCTCTGCAGTGCAGCTGAACGGAATCACTCAGGCTCCGTCAGGAATTTCAGGGCTCTGCACTGCACTCTCTTGGCCTGGAACGTTGTCCTTCCCTTGCCTGGTCAGCAAATGTTTCGAAAAAGCTTCTGCAGACGTCAATTTGGGAACACAGAGGAATGACACCAGCCCACAGCACTTGCTCTGGCAGGACCTTTCCTGTCAGTCTCCTGCACGAAGCTGAGCATACCCCGCTGTCCCCAGCCTGGTTTTCACATATGTAAACAGAAAAAATTAAATGTCAGTAGTGAAACTATTGCTCCTACAGTACCCAAGCACAGTTCCCAAACTGTGCATCAAGGCACCTTAGGGTGCCACATTAAATTCACAGGGGCACATAGAATCTTTAAAATTTGAGATGGTCAGCATCTGTTGGCTACGGAGAGAACTGCTAGTTCAAGGCAGTTCACAGTTTCATCATTAGGCTGTGCTACATTCTTTTGAATGTCCTCTTTGAGAACCTGCGTTTTTAGCGGTCGCTGTGATAAAAAGCAAATAGAAGTCAGTGTGCAACAGGAAATGAGATGGTGGTTTCCAATCTGATTAGAGAGTGTGACATGTTTTTCAGTGCCCAACAAGCAGACGATCCCTCTAGTTATTGTAGTTATTTAAGAAATAAATAAAATATTGTTTCATTTATATACAGTATTTTTTAAATGACAACTGGCTTGGTAAGACAAATTCTTATTGATTCAACTACTTAATAAATCAAACTGTGAGGTATTGCTTTTGGGTTAGGGGCTCTTATGAAAAAAATTACTGAGACACTAATGGTGGGGGTAAGTGTGAGCTGAGAAAGTTTGGGAACCCCTGGTCTAAGAAATCCTCCAATCTAGGACACATAAAAAACCCTGCAGGCTGTGAAATAAAGTTAGTGGGTTATAACCAGCATTTTTTCTCATTAATAAAATAGAATGGTAAATAGAACACATTGCATATAGCAAGAGTATTACTGTATAAAACTTATGGTCACTGTATACATACAAATGAGCATAGGTATCTTAGGTCACAATGTCAAATGTCTATTTCTTGTTTGGGTTCTAATTTAAAAGTTTGGAAAACCACTAAGACCCTAAACTCCTTATTTTACGGGTGAGAAAACAGCCCGGAGAGTGAGAGATGATTATTGCAAATCATAGCCAGCCACTAGTTGAGTGCCGGGCTCTGGACTGAGCCCTGCTAGGCTGGGTGTCCACTCTCACAGGCACCCTCCCAAGGCAGGCCTCATTCTGCCTGCTAGAGGTGTGGTTACTCAGAGTCACAGAGCTACAGCGGTGAGGGATCAGGTACCCTCACTTTGGTCCCAATACCCATTTGCACCACACAAATGCAACCAGCCATACCTAGAACAAAACGGTTTTAATCAATTGCGTCACCCTCACTCTCCTGGGAGCGGAGCAACAAAAAGGCTCGGCTCCTGCCCCCAGAGAACAGTAAGGCTTATGTGTCTCTCCACACTGCAGGGCCAGGGCCGGACAGGCAGGGCACAGTGGGGGAGGGAGGGAGGAAGGGTGGGTGGAAAGCAGGGAGAGAGGAAATGGTGGGCAGCTCGAACACAGGAAAGCAAGGGGGCCCCTGCTGGTCTGTGGGCCCAGGGCCCAGCCCCAATACTCCTGGCTTTTCCCTCCTTGGCTGGAGAAAGGTCATGAAGAAGAGACGGGGGAGCAAGTCCCAGCAGCAGGAGGAGCAGCAGCTGTTTCCTTCGCCAATAAATAGACTTCATTACCAAGGAGAAGAGAGGGGTGGAAAGAGGGAGGGGGTGGGAGGGTGGGAGAGAAGCTGCCACCTGTGTTGCTGGGATTAAAGCAATGACGAGATAGTGCCAGACCCCCCACCACTATCCTCACCCCCCTGTCTTCTTAAAACTGTGAAAAAGCTTTTAACGTGGCCCTCCTGTCTCCAGGGCTGCTCTGAGGCCTGAGAGGAGGCACCTGGCAGAGACAGGGGCGGAGGGAGGGAGAACAAGAAGGGGGGCTGCTTCTCCCCAGAGGCTGCAGCTGGAGGGCTGGAGCCAAGTAAGCACTGAGGGGAGGGAGGAGGGAGGGGGAGGAAGGATGAACCAACTCCTAGGAGCAGCTCCTGAGCTGAGCGCCAAGGAGGCAGAGAGAGGGGGGCTTGGTGAGTGGTGGGGTGACCGCTGCATCCAGTGTAAAGCTTGGGGCTGCTGAGGAGGGAGGGGACTGAGTTAGGACTTTCCCATCTGAGTGGCTCAGGAGACTCCCCCTCCCCCCCTCAGAGCAGAGGGGACGGAGAAAAGCCATCACTTCTTTGGTCTTTGTGGCGGCTCTGCATGTGGGTGAGAGGAAGGGGAGCAAGGGCAAGAAGGGCCCTTAGCAGGGAGCCCGCCTCAGCAAGAGCAGGCCTGGCTGGGAGCTCTGGCAGAAAGGTCACAGTGAGGCCAGGAGCGCCTGAGAGAGGAGAGGAGCCGTAGTGTGGAAGGGCTGGCAGGGGCGGGCAGGGTACAGTGTGGTGCCCCCCTCCCCCGCCAGGGTCCTCCAGGAAAGGCTGAGTACCCAGAGGTGGCCAGTGAGAGCAGGCACAGTGGCCTGGCCTTGCCCGCACCAGGTCCAGGGCTCCCATCCTTCCTTCTGCTTCCACCCTGACACAGTGGCTCTGGAGGGAGGGTGGGACCCTGTCCTTTTTCAGAGCCTTCCCTGAAGACCACGGAGGAGGGAGCTAGCCTTGCCAGTCAGGGAGCAAGAGTGGCAACAGGTCAAGGCTAGCCCTTATGGACTGGGAATTCCAATCCCCTTCCTGCTGCCAACAGAAGGGTAGGGCAGCCCTTGAAGACAGCTTCAGTCTGGCCTCCACACCTGAGGCAGGCCAGAGTCCTCCAGGGAGCTGGGAGGGGAGGTGGGGGCAAAGGGAGGGGCTTCCCCTCCTGTTCTTTTGCTCAGGGCTGGGGTCAGTCAAGGGCAATCTGCCCCAAAGTCTGAAAGCCAGCAAACTGTAGCAATCCCCACCCCCAATGCCAAACTAACAAACAAAACAGGGGAAATGAAAAAATGGGGTGGGGGAAGACAAACCAAAACAGAACCTCCTGCTCTTCTGCCCAGGGCGGAGGGTCCAGCCAGTAGCAGGGGCTGGGGACCAGGGCTAGGAGGGTCTAGCTGGGCCGGCACTGCACCTGGCCCTCGGAGCTGTCCTCATCGTCAGAGGCCCCAGCACCCCCACTGCTCAGGCCTGTGATCCGGTAGCCCATGTTGAGCAGCATCACTTCCAACGGGTCTGCGTTCATGCGCCGCTGGTTGGCCTGGGAAGCGCCCTCCATGTCCTCCACAACTCGGCCTGTGAGGTCTTCACTCTGTGGGAGAGGGACACCAGGATGTATAGGAGAGGCACACATGTGTGTAGGGGGACATACACGCAGGCTGAGCTATACATATGGAGGGGGGTGCACACCAGATGTCTGTGGGTTTATATCAGTTTGTCCATATGTATACACGGATAGAAGGAACATACACACTGGGATATGCATGGGACACCCACCAAGACACATGTGAGGGATACCCACATGGGAAGGGACACAACACCCTGAGATATATGTAAGGGGTGCACATGCTGGGATAGATACTGGGGGGAATACACACATCAGTGTATATATGGGGTGGTCTGCACCAGAAAACAATTGGTACACACCACATCAGGACATGTGCACAGGGGACCATGCATGGGTACATGTGAGGGAGAACACATACCAGCAGATGTTGGGCACACATACTGGATACCTAGGGAGGGAGGTACAGACACAACTCCCCATTCTTTGCTGTTGCCACTCCCAACAGCCCTTCCTTTATCTTTCTTTTCCTTTCTTAAGGGAGGGCCCTGTAGGCTCTCTTTAAAATTCCAAGAAAATTGACTTTGGAATTAGACACCACCTGCCTTCTGTTTTGCCAGCTGGGAAGAGGGAGGAGGTGGGACAGAGGGCCCTGGAAGCCTCAGGCTGGCCCACCTGGCTACCCGCCCTGGGAGTGGAAGGGGCCATACCGTCCTCCTAAGCAACCTTTTGAGGTGGAATGGGTCACTCCCATTCCAGTGTGGAGATAAAAACCTGGGTCAGAGATGGTTAAGTCCCTCAGGCAGTGAGTGAAGGGACCAGGATTCACGGAGGGATAGGCCTCTGCAGAGCTTCTGGGGGACATACCACAGTGTTATATGAGGGGGGTACCTAGGGAGCCTAGGGTCCCCTTTTCATGACTGGTGCTGGAGCTGGTTCCCTCCCTGCCCTGCACTTGGTTACTGTGTCCTGTATGAGAGACACATCTTCACAGCTTGCTCAAAGATATGGCCCTCAAAGCCCTGGGACTGCCCACTGTATTTGCAACTGTCAGAACTCAATGGCTCCCACCTTCATAGCCTTGAGCCCTCGAGGGAGTGCTCACCCACCCTCCGTGTGACCCATTTCCCTTTGCAACCCTCACAGGCTCAGCCGGAGGCCCTGCACAGGGTCCCTCCCTACCCTCCACCCTGCCTGGCTTCGGCCACCTTGTCTACACCCTCACCTCTGGCCGGGGATTCCACAGCCGTACAACAGGGTCGATGCCACTGGTGGCCAGAAAGCAGTAGCTGGGGTGCGGCTGCAGGCAGTTGACAATGGACTCGTCCCCCTGGAGCACGCGGACTAGGTTGGTGGTCTCCTTTTCCCAGATGAAGAAGGAGCCATCGTCAGAGCCACTGACGATGTACTGAGCGTTGCTGGCGGGGGGGTGGCAAAGGGCAGGGAGGTCAGGTGGGGTACTGCCCTACAGCCTCAAGGAGAGGCTGTGTGGCTTAGGGCAAGGGGACTAGGGAATTCTGTATCTGCTCAGCCCCCAAACTCCAAGGTCTTCACTTGACTCAGTACATGGTAGTCCTCCCCATACTGCAGAGCTCCAGTATCTGTGTAAGTGTTCTCTTAACTCAGAGCCAGGGAATGCCTGGGTCCCTCCAAGTTACTACCCCAAACTACACCCTAAGCTCCTTGGGGGCCAGGATCGGGTCGTGTGTCTCGGAACACCCTAAGCCTTCCTTCAGTGGTCCTGCCTTCCTGGATTGAGACTCCACATTCTACACACTGTGGACAGTTAGGGGGATCTTGGTGGAGATTCTCTATCCATGTTCCTGTGTCTTACCTACCAAAGAAAGTGCAACATTTACAAAGGAGGGGTGGAGTGATGGTGTGTGGGCAAGCTGTCCCTCAGTACCTGGGGCACGGCTCTGACCATGATAGGTGTGCCAAGACTACCAGCCTCTGAAGGCCCTTGCCTCAGACCTCCAGCAGAAGGAGGCTCCAAACACCCAGATTAAAGAAACCAAGCTCCGCACATGGAGGCAGAAGGAGGAGGAGGTGGGAGACGGAGGAACAGTGCAGCTACTGCATTGGATGCTCTTATGAATTACCTCATCAGTCCTCCTCACTGTGGCTCCATGAGTGGGGGTTAGGGTTTTATTTTACATATAAAGAAACTGAGGCCCACAGAGGTGAAGCCATTTGCCCCAGGGTACAGAGGCAGAGCTGGGATTTGAGACTTTTCTAGAGGAAGTATACCCTCACGCCCCCCAACCTCCTACTGCCCGATCAGGCTGTGCCCTGCTCCTCTTCAAGGCCTCAGACCTGCCAAAGAAATTGGCCTCCTTGATATCCGTGGTGGTGTTGCAGTGGCCACAATAGCGGAACTGGTAGTCGTAGCTTCGTTCCCGCAGCACCATCTCATCTTCTGAGATGGAGTCCTTGCGGCTGGTGCTGCGGAGGCGGACTGGGCCACCGCCACCACCAGCTCCCTTCTTCTCCTCTGGGGGCAGAGAGCAAGGAAAGGTGAGGGTCCAGTCCCTCTCTCATCTTCCCCCTCCCTTAATCCTGTTTTCAGCCCAAGTACTTGCAATGTAGACTACCGCCCTCTACCCCTACCCTAGAAAACTGGGAACGATCGTGGGAGAGAAGCTTCTTTGGACCCAGTCCTTGATATTAAAAACGAGACCTCTGATGCCCCAAGGATGCACAGGCGCAAGGTGTTTCTGTGGAGGTGAGAGGCAGGGAGGGGTGGGTGAAGCACTACCAAGAAAGCTTGAAGGGATGATTTTTCTAAACAGATCCGTAGTTCTGAAGGCAGTGAGGTCCAAGCCCTTCCTTTCTAGAAGACAAGCTATCATGGATCCCAACTGAGGCTCTGATGGATTAAGGGCCTTGGGTAAAGCCACACCAATGTTCTCAGTGCCTTAAAAGTGCCTTGTCCCTGCCTGCTTCAGGGCCTTTGCATGTGCTGGTCCCTATGCCAGGAACTATTCATCTCCCATAGCTACACTTTGTATCTAGTTAACTCTTCCTTCTCACCCTTGAGATCTCAGCTTAAATGTTTCTCCCTCAAGAACCCCAGACTGCCGCCAAGCCCTCCCTCATACACCTATGCCATATCAGGCCCCATGGCACTCATCCCACTCTTAGTTTCTCCTTCATCCCTTGGTTCCATCCCTGGGCTATAAGCTCCATGGATGCAGAAATCCCATCTGACTTGTTCACAGCTGTATTCCCAGGACATAGCACAGTGCCTGGTACATGGTAAATGCTTGATAACTTCAAACAAATGAATCACTGGCATGACTAATAAATTGCAAAGGAGAGAGGTCGAGTCCATGTCTGCCTCCAGTGAGCTCACCTTTCATGTTTATAGACCACACTACAATCACCCAGCTTGCTCTCCACAGCTAGTGGGGTGAGCTGAGCAGGGCTTCAGTGCTCTCTGTGCACGTAAGGCAGCAGGTTCAGAGGCTGTGCTTTGCCCAAGGTCACATGGTCACCACATGGCAGAGCTGAGATTGGAACCCGAGGCTCCGCACCCTGCAGCCAAGGCATTTCCACTGTCCTCTGCTGCTGTCTCTGTTGCAAGTGTGCCAGTGGGAACAAGCACAACCCTGGCAGCTGCCCCTCACTCAGATGCCCAAAGCCCTGTCTGTGAGGGTGTGAGAGTGTCCTGCAACCCACACGTCCTGACCGGGCTCGGCCTACTCTTATCCCGGGTCCCAGGCACTACCCCAGGTAGGCTATTGCTAATCCTCATAGAACCTGAATGGGAAGTGCTTCCTTCCTCATTTTCAGATCAGGAAATTGAGTCTCAAAGAGACCAAGTGAGTGTCTCAAGGTCACATGGTTTCTGAATCAGCATCTGAACCCAGGCCTCTCTAACCCCAGAACCAGGTTCTCTCCAGAATGTCATGCAGCACCTCAAATAGAAAGAGTGCCGGCCCCTCCTGGGTGCCCACTCACCACCGTCGTTTTTGGAGAAGAGGGCGGCCGTAATGTCACGGCCCAAGGCATCACAAGCGCTGCTGTGGGCCTGCTCCGGGAACTTTCCTTTGAAGTCGTCCAGGCACTCCAGGGCCTCAGCCACATACTTGAGCTCAAAGAGGCAGCGGGCCAGGCGGAAGTGTGCCTTCAGATGGCATGGGTTTAGGGAGATGGCCTTGAGACAGTCTCTCAGAGCATCGTAGTGGTCACCATCCCTGGATAAAAGAGTGTGGCTTGGAGGTGGGGCCACATGGCAAGCAAAGAATCATCCTCACTCAGTCCCCACTTTCTGTGACCACCCCAGCCCATCTCTGACAGATCTCAGAGCAAGGCTACTTGGGCATGAAGAGAGTCTTGGCTCAGCCCAGAAGACCAAGTATGTTAAGGAGGCAGGCAAGCCAGGAACCCTGAGGTCTTGGGGGTGGGGTGGGAGGTGAGTGTATGGCAAAAGCCAGTGTCAGGCTGCCCTCTGCTGGACATAGCATGCACCTGCGTACCCGTTCACCTCAGGCACCCGCAGCTCTGCAGCAGAAGGCCTGGCATCTTGCCCATCTCAGGCTCCCCAAGCCCTCCTTTCCTCTTCCTCCATGCACCTCCTCAAATCTCCCTGACTGGCCTTCAAAGCCATGTCCAAGGCAGGGAGCCCTCAAGGACACTTCTGGGGTCTGGGGAAGCCAGAAGTGCCAGGCGGGAGACTTAGGGTCTGACCAGCAGGCAGTAAGCCCTCCGCCAGACCCCCTCTGTCCTGGCTGACTGATCCACAGCAGCTGTGGCCTCTACCTCCTAGGGCTGGAGGATGGGGCCTGACAGACTGGCAGCGTCAGCTTTCTGGAAGCTAATGGTGGTGGTGGTGGGTGGGGTGGGGAGGGCTGGCGGCATTCACACCAGGAGCTCCAAATCGTCACCACTCACTTCTCCAACCTCTTGAAGCACGGGTGAAGGGAAGTGGAAACGTTTCTTTGTGGAGGAGTGAGAGGGGCGGGGTCAAAGGAGAAGCCCCTCCTCCCACCCTGTGCCAGAATATAAGATACACACTCCCCAACACCCATAGACGGTTCCCACCTCTCATCTGGAGAGCCAGATGGATCACAGGAGCCACTTCTCCTTTGGGAGCTATTTTATTCCCTTCTGGGCTTAAGACTCAGCTATGCCAAGCAGCACTCCCAGAGCTGGTGGCTCCTCCACCGAGGCTCAGCTCACAAGCCTCGTGCACAGGGCCAAAGCAGGCCCGACATGGGAACGTCCTCCTGACCCTTCTCTCCTACAGCACTCAGGGGAGCATCCATCCTTTGCAGGAGCCATGCTCAGACCAAGAACAAGCAGCCCAGCCAGTGTGGGGCAGGAAGGAGACCGAGTGCTTCCATGGCGTGGCCAGTGTCAGAACCAGTGCCTGTGATGAGGGAGCCGGCGCTGCTTAGAAACCAATTACCGCCTGCAAGGTGCCCCTCAGAGCTCCTGGGGAGAGCCAGCCAGAGACCAGCCAGGAGCCAGAGGGCGACAGCTCCCACTGCATCCAGGAGCAGATGGCAGCCCTGGGGAGCCTGCCCTGGACAGAATGTGACATTCTAGGGGTCACTGGCAGGCATGTGAGAGAGAATGAGGAGCGCGCAGCCTGGCCCCAGGGCTCACCCATCCAGACGAACTGCCAGATCAATCTCCCTGAAAGGACAGCCCTCAGCACATCCCTCTTCTGCTCAAATCTCTTCAGTAGCTGCCCATCATCCACTGAATTGAGGCCAAAACACAGCCACTGCCCTGCATTCCAAGTCCTTCCCAGGCCAGCCCCAGGCTACCTCACAGACTCATCTCCTGCCAGTCCCTTCCCGAACCCTCTGCTCCAGCCAAATGGATTTGTTGTTCTGCAAATAAGCTCTTCAGTCAGTCCCCCACCCCCAAGCCTTTGTTCATACCATTTCATCTCCCTGGGAATGTCCTTCCCCCACAGTCCCCTCCTCCTTTTCATCTCCTTGTCTAAGCCTGCCCACCCTTAAAGCCCATTCAGCACCACATCTTCCCGATGCTTTCCTGATTGATGCCGAACTAAAGCGACCCAACTTTTTTTTGAATGGTCAGACCATTCAAAAAGACCTACTGCTTTCTGCCTCTCTGATGACAGACCATGTCCCTGTCTTTGTTCCCTGTCCAGAGGCTGGGCACTCCGGAGCACAAGAACTTAAAGTGGCAACTTTGTGTCCCTAGTACCTAGTGCCTGGTAGGAGCTCAGAGAACATGTTGAGGGCACCCATGGGTTGGGAATTTATCAGCCTCTCTTAGCAAGAATGCAGGAGTGAAACAGCTCTCAGGCTAGAGCCTGGATGAGGACCCACCAAACTGCTGGGACAGTGTGGTGAAACACCTCAGGATGGCTCTCGAACAGTCATCGCCTGGATTTGGCTGCCATCTGAGCCCTGGCAAGCTCCTGATGCCTAAGCTAAGGCCTGTGGGGTAGCACCTTCCCAAACCCCCACCCACCATCCTGCTGACTTGGGTGGGTTTCTTAAGCTTCCCTCTCTGGCCTGCCTAGTTGCAGCCAGACGATGGCACACCAGCTGGCCTGTCTGTCTGGGCAGAGCCGACGGATGCCAGACGGAGCAGAAATGGCTGTGGGCCCAGCTCTATCCATCTCTAGTCCTGGCCCTGGCTGGGGGATGGGGTCTGCCTGTCTGCTTGCCTGCTGGTGCTGCAGGCAGAAAGGGCTGGGGGCCCTGAGGATCCCCAAAGATAAAAGGGTACTTTAAGATAGGGACTTACTCCTTTATCACTGGCCACTACAACCCAACATGACCCACAGCCAGCTTCAGATATCTGGGATCTTGTTTGTGCTTGGTCCAAAGGGTTTAAGAGCCAGGAAAGCATTCCCCAAGGTCAAGGAGTGGCAGAATCATTTTAGACAAATATTAACTGAATTCACCAAACACCTCATTTCCATCTAGCAAGATTCAGCTGCTCCTTCAAAGTCTAACTCCAGGCCCAACTCTCCAACAGCTGGGACTAACCATTCTCTCAGTTCCTACTTCCCTGTGACCACAGCACTTCATAACAAAGCACCACATTGAAGCTACTTGTGTGCATATTCCACTTAACTGTGAGCTTCCCTGGTGCTTGAGACACACTGACTAACGGGTCGGGTGTCTGCCCACCCCCAGCCTAGCCAAGGGGAGGAGAGGCCTGGGCCCAAGAAGCCTTAAGAGGCTGCGGGATGCCACTACCACCACCCAGGGCTCTATCAGGCCCATTGCCTTCGTCCCTTGCCCTGGCCCAGACCCACTCACCACTTGCGCTTCATGTAGGCAGCAGCTCGGTTCCCATAGAGCATGGCATTGTGAGGGGCCCTCTGCACAGCCTTGCTGTAAAGCTGAATGGCCTGGGTCCACTGCTGGCAGGCGAAAGCCTCATTGGCTTGCTGTTTCACACGCTCCAGGTATGGGGGCAGCTCTACCTGGGGACTATGGAGGAGGCAGAGCCAAGTCAGGCCAGTCAAAGAAGATCAGAGCAGACCCTCAGGAAGTCTGTAGCCCTGTCTGAGGGTCACCCAGGCTTTTTTGGCCTTTGGGATGTGCACTATCATCTAGAAGAGGGGACCACTCCTATCCTTGGCCTGAGTTACTGTGACAGGTAATGGGTACAATTCCAGATACTCTGAGCCAGTAAACAAACAACTGAGGCATAAATGAAGCGGTCCGAGACAGGTTTAAGGCAATTTTTAACCGAACTCCTGGGCATGATAGTAGCTGACCCCACCTGTCTCTACACTGAGCTGAACCCTGTGACCACCCAAGTCCCTCCCATGGATCTCTCTAGAAAGAATTCTGTTTCTCTCAAGGGCTAGAGGACTTGAAAACCTCCGTATCCGAAGCCCAGCACAGGACCTGACAGAGAACCAAGGTCAGAAGATGCTATGGGATGGAGAAAAATATAATAGGAGAGGCCCATCTGTGTGGGGCCCTTTAGGAAGGAACTCAGTGAAACGAGGCACTTAGCTTCTGGGTCCCCTGACTACAGCTTCTGGTCCAAGAGACCAGCGTTTCAGTCTGAGCATGACTGGAGTCCTACCAGGTATGAGTGGCACTGGGACCATTAATCACCCTCCAGAAAATTATTTGCCCCAGTCCTCTGACTCTGGAGTATGTGCCTGGGTGGGGGTCAGGAGGAAGGGTTATAAGACATACTCCTCCCTCTAGGCTATAGATGTTATTGGGGCTGGGAGGATTGGACAAGTGAGCTGGCCTCACCTCACATGTCCCCTACTCTCTGGCAGCCGGAAGCCATTGCTGTGAAGGTGCAGGCCATTGGACACGCCGTTGGACACACCATTGGTGGACATCTTGCCATTCTGAACTTCTGGCAGGGGATGGGGAGAAAGGAATAGCAACAACTCAGGAAGAGGTCCTCATATCTCCTTGGCAGCCCTCCAGCTTCCATCACAGGGTCTGTTGGTTTCATTGTGAGGCCATCCTGCCAGGGTAAGATCTATTCCCAGAAAGCAAGTTTTTGCAGAGCGGCAGGCAAGAGCATTAAAAAAACAACAACCATGTGCGCCCTCTGCTGGCTGAAGAGGGACACAGCTTCAACTTGGCATTACCCTTAGCTGGGGTTGGGGATGGAAGCAGGAGTTGGGGGTGCAGACGTGTCTAAATAAACTTTAGGCTCCAGTAAGAAATCAATGAGGAGACTGATCTAGGACAATAAGGGAAGGGAAACTATATCAGGTCCTCAAGAGCCAACCATGGAAAGAACTTGTTTTTTCAGAGGGAAGTGGAAGGGCTGTGGCACAAATCCCTTTTGACAGATTTCTGCGACCGATTGTTATCTTCTTTTTTACTGTACAGGTAGTGTATTTCAGAAAATCTACTCCTTTGCAGGATCGCAGCCACAGCCCAAGGTAAGGGGAAGGTTTCTTAGCAGAGGTGGCACACACTCAAGCTCCCCAGCAGGTACTCTAAAGGACACCCCAAGGGAGAACTTACCCCCTGAGGAGTGGCATTTTCTAGGCAAGAGGAACGTGTATGGCCGCTGCTTGTAAGTCAGGTCAAACAAATAGACCTAGAGGGGAGGGGTCAAGAAGAAATGGAGGCTGTGAGGTAAGCATGTGGCTGAGCCAGGCCCGGGTGCCTCTCAGGAACACAGTGAGTGTTGAGCAGGGAACCACTGAGCCAGGCTGGACGGGGTTTCTATGGAGCAACCCTTAGTCAGGAAAGTCTTCCTAGTTCCTGCTGGAAATATTGTCATTAGTTAGAATCACATGTTTAAGTTGAAAAGGTCCTCAGAGGTCACAAAGTGAAATGTCTCGTTTTACAGATGGGAAAACTGAAGCCTGAAAAGAGAAGCAATTTCCCTAAAATAACACTGCTAGTTACTTCCCTCAGTAAATATTGTCTATTATTACTTAACATTTATTGACTTCCCCTTCTTTGCTCCAGGAACTTTAGTTGTTTTATATGACACCTGATTTTGTCCTAGAAACCCTCCCAGGAAGAGGTACAATTATCATCATCCCCTTTATATATGAAGAAATGTACACTCAGAGTTTACTTTATCCAGGGCCATAAAAGCAGCATGTGACACAGCCAGGACCCAAAACCAAGCTCTTAACCACTCTGCTAGACTGCCTCTCCACTCATCCTTATGTTACCTTTAGGCCAGATGATGGCTCAGCAATCTGAAGCCAGAGTTCTATTCTGAACTCGGGCACTACTTATTCTCCACCCCACTTCTTCTGTACAAAATCATACCTTACCTTGTAATGTCATCAATTGTTTCACTTGCTGTGTCTCCTCTGTTAGCCTGGGATGGATTATATTTGCATTTGTCTCCCTCATATTTATGATAACGCTAGTCCCAGAATGTGTTCAGTATTTGTAAAATAAATGAATTTATGCCAGGCTTAATAAATATCCTGACTGAGAACATGGAAACAAAAGGTTTAGCAACCTGCCATTATCAAAGAACACTTCCCAAAGCTGGCCCTAAACCAGAGCCTGGCTGCATGTGTGAACCCCAAGATCTCCTCCTGGAAAAACAGTAGATGAGGAAACCAAGGCTCAGAAAAAAGAGACTTGTTCCAAGTCACAGTACACAGCTAGTAAACAGAAGGTCAGCATTTCAAGATAGGTCTGTCAGTTCTAAAACTTATGCTCAAATAAAAAAGACCAGGCTAGGGCACCTGTCTGGGAATTCCAATGATACTATGTCATTCCCACACTTCACTATAATGGCATTTACAATAAGGTTTCTTGTCTGCATCACGGACGTGAGGTACACAGCCCTGGCTGCTGGGTATGGGGTGGTGCTGGGGCAGAGCCAACTTGGTCAGTCGTACATACCTGCTCCCCTCCCATGTTGACCAGCAGCTCTGTGCCACTGGGGCTGAAGGTCACATAGGTGGCAACCAGCACTCTCAGACGGTTGTTGTAGTCAGGCAGCTTCACTGGCAGATGACCTGCAGGGAATAGTCCAGTCATTCTAGTGTGAGGCTCCCAGGACCCCAAAAAGGGGTCAGAGAGTTGTGTGAAATCAGCCGTATCAATGATGATAGCAATCATCTTCATCATAAAAACCGCAACAAGTGTTAAGCCCTTACCATATGGGCTGGGCTACTTTATGTGCTTTCTATCATTTGGTCATTACAACCCTATTTTATAGAAAAGAAATTAAGATCCATGAAGGGTCAATAATTTGCCAAAGGTCATATGATGGCTGGTTAATGGCAGTCAGAATTAAAGCCCAAGTATGTTGAACTCTCAAACTTTTGCTCTTGACCACTGTGCCACACCACCTGCCTGCACGCCTCAGAGTGAGCCAGCACCCAGCCAAGAGTTTGGGGCCAGAACTGGGCTGAGACCTACCTGCTACGTAATACTGGGCTGCACCATCCGGAAGGGGCTTCTGCCGGTCACAGAAAGTGTGCACGCCTGCAGAAGGGCTCTGCTTCATGCTCTTTCTGGTGGAAAGGAAAACCACATAGGTTACCATGCCTAGCACTACCCTGGCTAGATTAGACCACATTCCTAGAGGAAAACCCAAGTTTGTATCCCTGAGAGAAACAGAAAGTACCTTTCTCCTGTATGTCCACCAACTAAACGGCTGTGGACACATACATTACAGTGCTTAACAAATAGATCCTGCCAACTGTCTTGGTCCTCATGACCACCCCATTATCCTCATTTTACAGATGAGCTAGAGCTCAAGGCCTAATCCAAGCCATGCAGCATGTGAGGAGCAACAGAAGTCGCCCAAACCCGTGAATCAAAGTAAAGCAGCCACACGTTCCTGCACCTCTCCCAAGAGTCCATAAAACCCAGGCTGGCAAAGCCGCTCAGGTCTGGGACTTCGGTGGAGGTTCTAGTATATCCTACCTTTGTTTTTGAAAAAAACAAAACAAAAAACAAAATGAACTTACATATACATGAAAGCAACGCACATATAAGGTTATAACTCTATACAAACAGTCATAGTAAAAGAACAAGCAGCAAGTATTATACATAGTGATTTCTTTCAGGTGATGGATTATGGGGAATTTTTAAATTATACTTTTCATATTTCCAAAACAAGCATAAATTAAAGTTTAAAAAAAATCACACAAATTAACCTGTATAATTTTGTTAGCCAGTTTCACCCCAATAAATTCAATAAGAAGGGAAGAAAATTTTTTTTAAATCACAAAAATTAAAAAACCCACCTCCAAAAGAAGACGGCATGGCAATGAGGGAAAGAGGCAGCAGGGACTTGCCCACAGGAGGCTGAGCTGTTCATACCTGTGGTTATGGATCATGCGAATATCGTAGAGCCTCACAAAGGGCCCACTGGCCCCGACCGCCAGACAGTTGTTGTCCTGGGGGTTGACAGTGAGGCACTTGGCCTCCACCAGCTGGCCACAGTACTCTGTCAGGTCAATCAGCACTTCCGAGTGTTTGCTGTTCTCCCGAAGGTCATACTGTCTGTGAGAGAGGACAGAGTTAGGGGACTGGGGCCTGGGTCCCTGTGTTAAAGGCAGAGAAGAAGCCAAGGCCTGGTTATGCAAGGTGAGTGGGAGGGGCTCTGGACCAGTTTGTAAGAATGTCAAAAACCACTCTCATTTCTTCAGTGCCCCTTGTGTGCCAGGCCCTGTAGCAGTCTTCTATCAGTGCTTTATTCTAACATAACTCAAGGTAAACACTACTGTACCTTAAAAAACAAAACAAAACCCAAAAACATGTCCGTATTATTGCTAAGTCCTATTACTACTGATTACTAACACTTAGTGAGAAATTGCTTTGTGTCCAGTATTGTCCCTCAGTGTTGCACATGTATTACCTAATTAAAACCTCACACCATCCCTTGGTACCATTAGAACACTGATGTTCAAAGCAGTTAAATAACCTGCCTGGGACAATACTGCTACTAAATGTAGAGCTGGGATAGCTTCCTCAGACTGCTCTGCTCCTTACTTCTAATTCTTATTGTAAATCTAGTAGGAAACAAAAGAAGTATGGAGGTGGCAAAAAAGAGAATGTGGAGATCATCTAAGAGCTACCTAGAAACGCCAAATGCCAACAGAAGCCCAAGAGTCTCATCCAGGTAGGTGGCAAAGGTCATGACAAACATCTACCTGGCAGCAATACACACCCCTCATTGCAACCCGGGGAGCTGTTCTGCTGCCACTACACAGGCACATGCAATGACCTCATCACTGTTTGCCTTACCTTTCTAAGCTAACTCTCCAGCTCAAAACTGCAGTGATTCCTCAATATTTTCAGCATGAATGTACTTTTAGCTTACATTTTCCAAACTTTCAGTCTGCTTTTCAAGATCTGATTTCACATCCCTCTCCAACCTTGTTCTTCAGTTTTCTAAACGGGTCAATTACACTACAGTACTCTCTACCCTGTACAAGCCACGTTTACCCCTGCCTTCACAAACTTTGCTCAAGCTGGGAACCACTCTGCTTTACCTTGCCCATCCAAATCCCTGCTATTCTGGGAGGCCAGTTTATGTTTACCTTCTGCTGGGACACCTTCCCTGACTGTGCCTGTGCCAAAGAGCTGAGGCTCCTACACAAGATCCTTGATGCTCAGCTTCTACCTGTTGTCTGACACAGTCTGGTCAGTCAAGGTCAGCAAGTGCAATGTAGAGCTGTATTCACCACTAAACAAGTGCTTTCTGTCTTAAGTACGGCAGGTCCTCAAATATCGTTTTGTTGCTTTTTGTCCTTCAATGTTGTTTCATTATAATGTTGATAAGATTCGTGGGAACTTAACTCTTGTTTATATCAACGAGGCTATGGTAAAATTGGTTTCCTTATATGTCATTTCACTTAAAGTCACAGAATCTATAAATGACATTAAGTGAGGACTTACCAAACTATGCTAAGGTTTTACTGGCACTATCTCAATTTCAATGCTCAGGCCAACAAGGGAGATACTGTGGTGATTCCCATTTTATAGATGAGGAAACTCAGGTTCAGTGGTGAAGTGACTTGCCCCAGTCAAACACTGAGTGACAGAGGCAGGACTTGACCCTAGGTCTGTGTGACTTCAGTGCCCTGCTTCTAATTGCTGTGTTACAGTTTATATATGACTTAGCTACCTCTTCTTTATAACAGCGGAAAGGGCACACGGTCCTACAGAGTTTTAAGGGAGGCAGTTAAGGCTGGTTGGGGAGATAAGGAAAAAGTTCTAAGGTCATATCTGAAGAGAGGAGTTAAAGAAGGACAATGAGACCATTTTAGGATGAAGGGAAGTAGAGGCAAAGGTGTGACAATACTGGCCACTGGTAAAAGGGACAGTCCACTTTGTCATTTCTGGGTGACTCTCCCCCTTATAGGCATCTGCCCACTGACCAGTTGTTCAAGAGAAATGTATCAAGTGTCTCTATGTGCCAGGCACTGTGCTGGGCTCAACGAACACAACCTAAGATAAGACAGATATGGAGCTGCTCTGAGAGAGTTTACTATTCAGTAAGGGATACAGACAAAAAATAGTAAACCAACAAGTAAATAAAATAATCCAGCAGACTAGAGTTACAGAGGCTACAATAGGGGACTGAGACAAAGAATAACAGGGGAGGGGTTTGCTTTAGGGTGGTCAGAGAAGGTGCTTCTGAGAAGGTGACTCTTTTTTTTTTTTTTTTAAATGTATTTTATTGATTTTTTACAGAGAGGAAGGGAGAGAGATAGAGAGTTAGAAACATCGACGAGAGAGAAACATCGACCAGCCGCCTCCTGCACATCCCCCACTGGGGACATGCCCGCAACCCAGGTACATGCCCCCGACCGGAATCGAACCCGGGACCCCTCAGTCCACAGGCCGACGCTCCATCCACTGAGCCAAACCGGTTTTGGCGAGAAGGTGACTCTTAAGCATATCTCCTTAGGGTAAGAGAGTCATAGAGCTGGGTACAGAGAATACCAGCTAGAGGGAACAGCAGCGTGAAAGCCCAGAGGAGGCAGACATTGCATCTAGGTGGTGGGAGGCCGGCAGGCCTGGATATAGTGCAGGAGAGGGAAGAGAGTGGGAAGGTGAGAGTAGGGGAAGCAAATGTTCCCAGCTGAGTTTGTCCACAAACAGCTCTGGGCAGACTAATGAGGCTGGAACTCTGCTGGAGGGAAGGAGCCAGGCCTGTGGAAGAAAGTGATATGGACAGGTGGGAGGGAGGAGCCAACATGCAGAGAGAGGCACAGGTAAACGCCTCAGGCCCTTACCGGATAAGCCCATCCTCAGCAGCACTCCAGAATGTGTTGGGCCACATGGGAGCCGTGGCGATGCGCTTCACCCGGTTTGTGTGGTCTCCAAACATGTGGATCGTCTCCTTTACTGTCAGGTCATGGACATGCACCTTGGAGTCGGCTGCCCCCGTGATCAAGATGCGGTCCCCAGCGTGAGGCAGGAACTGCTCCGGAGAGATGGAAGAAGAGATTGCAGGTGGTGGAGGTAGGGCTGGCCATAGGAGGAGACTGGCCTGCATGTTAGTGCCCTCTTTCTCCATATCAGGTAAGAAAATGAGCCCATCCGAGACAACCCACCAGGAAAACTGTGGACCTCGAACATCCGTCCTCAAGCCTAAAGGTCAAAATCGGGGCTGCACCTTTACTTTGCCAGAGTCATCCTAGTCCTGACTAGACTACCCAAGGAAACATTTTCCTGATTCTTCCACAGGTAAGCGCTGAGTCCATGATAATCATAGCTGTTACCACCATGTGCTAGACAACAGGGCAGGTACTTTATCTTACTGATAGTTAAAATAAAATAACCCCATTAAAAACTGAGGTTTGGCAAACATTCAGCAGGACTGTCTGACTCCCATATGCCATACAGCCTCATGACCGCTATTGAATAGCCTGCGGGTTAAGTAATAAACTAGTCTTAAAATGAAAAGGACTTCCAGTGTTTTAAGGGAGTGCGTGTTTAAAATTGGTTCTAGTATTTCTGGAGAACAATCTGGCAATAGGTAGGAAAGATAAAAACTATTTCTATCTTTTGTTCCAAAATCCTAGTTTTGAGAAATGATTCCAAAAGGAAAAAGAGACCTATGCAGAAATGCTCAGAATGGAACTCATTATAATGACAAATGCTAGAAACGGCTCAAATGCCAGACCTTGGGAAAGGGCTGAGCACCAGGAGAATACATCTCATTGCAGCAAGAGCCCTGGCCAGCGTGGTTCAGTTGGTTGGAGCATCACCCCTTCCCCCGAAAGGTGGTGGGTTCAATTCCTGGTCCGGGCACATACCCTGGTTGTGGTTTTGATCCCCGATAGGGTGGCAACTGATTGATGCTTCTCTCTCTCCCTTCTGCTCTCTTAAAAAAAAAAAAGAGAACCCCCACCATTCTGATGAGCTTGAAAACAATACTAGACATAATAATAACAAAACAGCCACATAATTTGTATAATAATAATTTCTAAAACAATCTTCACCTGAGGGTATACTTGTTGATTTTGGAGAGAGGCAGAGAGGAAAGTTGAGAGAGAAACATCAACATGAGAGAGAAATATGGGTTGGTTGCCTCCCATGTGTGCCCTGACTAGGGATTAAACCCACAACCTAGATATGTGCCCTGACCTGGAATCGAACCCCGAGACCTTTCAGTGTACGGGACGACACTCCAACCAACTGAGCCATATTGGCCAGGTCTGAATAATAATTTTTAAAAAGTATGCTGTCCTGCCCAACTGGCATGGCTCAGTGGTTGAGCGTCGACCTATGAACCAGGAGGTCATAGTTCAATTCCCAGTCAGGGCATATGCCGGTGTTACGGGCTTGATCCCCAGTTTGGGGTCTTCAGGATGCAGCTAATCAATGACTTTCTCTTATCATTGATGTTTCTATCTCTCTCTCCCTCGACCTTCCTCTCTGAAATCAATAAAAATATTGTTTTAAAAAAAAGTATGCTGTCCTATCACCAGTGTTGAGGAAAAGAAATATTTGGATGTGGTGTTGAGTTCTTCTCTTCTTTCTTGAGTTCAAAAGATTGGATTATCTTTTTTTCTGAATTGAAGTTTCTCAAAACCCACGAGGCTGAATGGTGTTGGGGTGGGGGAGGGGGGGGCAGCACTCTGCATTCAAACAACTAAACCACTTGACCAGTGGTTCTCAACCTTCTGGCCCTTTAAATACAGTTCTTCATGTTGTGACCCAACCATAAAATTATTTTCGTTGCTACTTCATAACTGTAATGTTGCTACTATTATGAATCGTAATGTAAATATCTGATATGCAGGATGGTGTTAGGCGACCCCTGTGAAAGGGTTGTTCAACCGCCAAAGGGGTTGCGACCCACAGGTTGAGAACCGCTGCACTTGACTTAAATGTTCATGCAAAAGCAACAATTCACTCTTCCCACACATACTACTCTAATGGCTCACTAGAATAAGAGCTAGATGAAATAGATGGAATTTAATAATTTTTAGGGACAACTAGTAGTTTTTCAAAAATATATATTTTTATTGATTTCAGAGAGGACAGGAGAGAAAGAAAGAGATAGTAACATCAATAATGAGAGCGAAGCATTGATCAGCTGCCTCTGGCACATCCCCAACTGGGGATCAAGCCTGAAACCTAGGCATGTACCCTTGACTGGAATTGAACCCAGGACCCTTCAGTTCGCAAACCGATGCTCTAGTCTATCCACTTAGCCAAACCAGCTAGGGCACAACTAGTAGTCTTTAATCCTGTCTAGAGGCAGCACATAATCCATGCACAAAAGAAATAACAGGGGAACCCTTGGGAAGAACTTGTGCCCACTGCCACACTTGTCAACACTGCAGCAGCCACCAGGGGGAAGTCGAGGGTTAAATACAGGAGTGGGCAAAAGTAGGTTTACAGGTGTGAGTCTATGAAGTTTATTCTTGTATTATTATTTATTAATTATTGTACTGTTTTCCATACGAACAACTATGCCCACTCCTGTAAGTATATCTACTGTTTTACTAACAGAAGACAGAAGGATCCTTCTCCACACTCTTTTTTTTTAACAGAAGAGGAGGCTGAAGGTCTGTGAATATAACTGCCTTGCTCAAAGTCTTACTATTAGTGAGTATCAAGGCCATTGTCAAATTCTGGTCTCTGAACTTAACATTTTGTGCTCTATGATGCAAAACGTAGGTCCTTTCCTAGACCTGACCCCACAGACTCAGACTGGTCCTAAAACTTTCCAGGGGCAGAAAGCAGTCTCTGTTTGCCATGAGAGAGGTGAATCAGCATTGCTCTATCTCTAAAATAGCAGAAATTCATCTAGGATTGGTCCCTGGGCCAGAGATGAGAATCACAGCTTGGGAAAGAGGCAGGGTTTAGGGAAGTGAGTAGGTTTTGAGCTCTTGAATTTGCCTTCTTCAGGTATGTTGTAATTCTTCTTGATATTAACTGGGAAAGGACAGCCTCACTCTCACATACATCCATGACAGAATTTCAGAGCTGGAAAGGTTCTTAAAGGTCATTTCCTCCAACGTTAAACCTGGCAGATAAAGTTCCCAACAAGCAGAATACCTCAGTGCTAGTACATTTGCTACATTCTCAGAGGGCCCATTCTACCTTTCCCAAATTGCTCTAAGCATTAGACAATTCTTTCCTTCATCAGGTATGCATTTGCTTCTGTGGACTTATAGCTGTTGTCCTAGGTCTGTTATCTGGGATCAAAAGGGACAAGTTTCATGCCACTTCCCATAATAGGTCTCCAGAGGTCTGAGGGCATCTGTAAGGCCCTTTCCCACCTCTCCTCAGCTCAACTCCTCTCCACCACAAAAGCAACAGACCCATTTCCTATGAAAGTTAGAACAGTTAAAACCACCTGTGCCAGGTAACATCAACCCTGTGAACTGCTACTTCCTTTTTAAAATTAAACTATTTATTCACTCATTTATTCATGAATCTGAGGGATTTTCCTTAGCTACAGATGAGCAAACAGGCTCAGAGAGGTCAGGTGATCTGCCTACTTCACATAGCTTCCAAAGGCTGATAAGGGAGTCACACAGTCTTCCTGGTATCTAAATTCATGCTCAGAACCGTATCTCTCACCATCACCACTCACATAAACATAAATTAATTTAGAGCTGGCCTCTTGGCTCTAAGAGAGGAAGCAGGATATGGAAAAGAGATGGGGTTTCAGGAATCACCATCAGATACTCAGATCAAAGGTGTATGTGACCCCAGGGGGGACATGGGAAACACACATGCAAACACAACCATGTGCAGAGCTCAGTCGCCGTGTTCACTGGCTCTGTGGCTTATCCTGCTCACCTTGACAGAGAAGATATTTGCAGTGTGTCCCGTATGCATGGAGAGCAGCTTCTTGTGGTGCAGCGGGTCCCACACAATCGTGTGCTGGTCATCGGAACCAGAGGCCAGCAAGCTGCAAGCAGAGTGAGGGGTTCTGACCTCTCCTCAAGTTCGTGGGCAATTTTCCCCTATCCCACATTCCCAGGTGATAAGGTGTTAGGCCACACAGAACTTAAATCACAGTATATGTCACAGATTTTAAGACTATCTTGTAAACATTGGCTGATTCTCTTCTATTTGTCCTGAGAATTTGCCATTATTCCTTAAACTCTGCATTGACTTATTAAAAAAACAGGGTTTGGATGGCCATCCAACCTTCCATCTATCTGGGCTTCATTGTTTAACTGTGTATTGACAGTGATGGACTAAACTAAACTAGGAAGCAGAGAGCAGCAGTCTTTTCACTTGGGTCCATTTTTTTCCTTAGATTTAGGAAAAGGATCTCCCAGCTGCCTCACTCCCTTTCTTTAGCATCCCCTTCCCCCGTGCTCTAGCTCATACTTACTCTCCTTTCTCGTTCCACTCCAGACAGTTGACACATCCTGAGTGACCCTGGGTAAGCAAATAGAAAGGGATAAGAAGAGAGTCAGTTAGGGGTTCTCCTGGGGAACTCAACACCAAAAAGTAGAACTGAAGAGGTAAACTAATCTTCCCATCATCAATGTTTTCCAGGTGCGTGTGAGTGACCAGGACTGAATTAAATTGCCTGGATCTTACAATATATAAAGTACATTCATTGTCATGATTTTACTTGACATTGAACACCCCTGAGTCATAAAGTTCAGGTTTCATTGGTCCCATTTTGCAGAAAATTAAACTTAAGTTCAGATAACAGTAACAGAAGTGAGATCCAAACAAATTTCTGCTCCTACCACTAGAAGGAACATGTCAACAGTCCCTTCGAGGGATAGCCCCTCAACCACAGACAATTTTCCCAGAGAAGCATCTGACCCAAGGATGATCTTTCATTCTTTTGGCATATATTTAATTTATTGAGCACTCACTGCATACCAGGTACTGTTCAGATGCTGGGGGCAGATCACTGTACAAATCACAGTCCCTGCTCTTCTGCGTTAACTTCTAGTAGAAGGAGCCTGGTATAGTAAGGTACATTGGGCTAGTTTCTTGAGCTTGGAGATTTGAATTAAGAAACACTGAGAGTGAGGCAGTTAACCGATGCTAAGGTTGAAAGCATGCACAGAGAGAAATCATGGCAAAGCTAGAATTACCAGAAAACAGAATCCATGAAAAGCAGAAGGTATGAGGTGGCAGAAACAAGTCTTACATGGGAAAAGGAGAAAACAAATCACTAGGCATTCCTACATACTGTTCTTTCTGTTCCCTCAGCCTCCTTCATTCCTAACAGTACCTAGATTTTCATCTAATCATCTCCCTGTCCAAGTTAGACCATGTGTTTCAGGAAGGGAAAATCCATTGTTCTCTCCAGTGATAGGTTCAGAAACTTATGCCTAAGCCAAATTGGAGGTGGCATTCACTTGGGCATAGGAATTGGCTCAGAAATGACCCTGTGACCCCAATCAGATGCAAGGGGGACAGTTGCTGGGAGCTTCTGGGAAAGGAGTTTTCTCATTCTCAGGAGAGAGTCTATGAAAGAGATGCCTTCTTCCTCTGGATGATGGGAGTACTGATGTGACACCTGGAATTGCCACCACCAGGGAAGCCAGCCAGAGAGTGAAACTGAAGGAGGAAAGCTCAGCCCAGGGAATCATGGAAAAATGGAGCCAGAGTGACCAGCACAACTAACCTAGATGCCTAGTCTACTCCTGGACTTCCACTTAAGTAAGCCAATCAATTCATAACTGTTTAAAGCCATTTGAGTTGGGTTGTTACCTGTGGCCCAAAGCATCCTAACTTAACAAACTCCAACTCATTCTTCAGATTTCACTTTATAGGCACTTCCTTGAAGATGCCTTTCCTGTTGTGTGAATTTGGGAGGGAGGCATACGCTTCCTGTGGGCTCCTACTGTCACACTGTATTATGGCTCTGTGTTGACATGGTGGTTTGCCTCACCAGACTGAGCCCTGAGAAGCAGGCTTTTGTGTATTGTACTCATTGCATCTCCAAGGCCAGTTATAGTCCTTCGCACATGTCTGCTGCATAAACGAACACATGAGTCAGTGGGACTAATGGGAAGAATGAAGAGATATGAACAAATCTAATTCCCCGCCTATCCGTCAAAAAAGGCCTTTCCTTGGCCTTCTCCTTTCCTTTTACCTTTTGCTCTATACAGAGTCTCATCTGGGTTGAACCTCACTTCTTTCCAGGTTCTGCACTTACAAACATTGCAGACACATTTACTCTGCCCACACTTGTCAAGAGCACTTGCTGACCTGAGGCCTCTCACTTTCCTGTGGCACTTGGTTGCAACCCCACCCATAGCTTTGGTCACACTTTCTAGGTCAGAATCATTTCTGTCCTCAGCCCTCGCATTTTTTTCAACTGGCTGTCAATTACTTGGACCTGGGGGCCACATCTTCCCAGCTGACCCTGAACAACTCATTGCGACCATCACCTCAAAGAACTGTTTGGTAGTTTCAGATAAAGTTAAGCTTGTATCTATCTACCCTGTGACCCAGTAATTCCATTTGTAGGCATTTACTTGAGAAAAATGAAAACATTTATCCATACAAAATCTGGTTTAAGAATATCTATACACGATTTATTTTTAAAAGCCCCAAACTGGAAATAGCCCAAATGGTCATCAACTGGAGAATGGATAAACACAATGTAGTACATCCATACAGTGTATCACTACTCATCAATACAAAGAAGCAAACTAGCTATGTGCAACACAGGCGAAACTCACTGAGGATATTTTTCCATTGATTTTAAGAGAGAGTGGAAGGGAGCGGGAGAGACAGAGAAAGAAACATTGATGTGAGAGATACACAGAGATTGGTTGCCTCCCGCACACCAGGGTTGGGATCAAGCCTGCAACTGAGGTACGTGCCCTTGATGAGAATCGAATATGGGACCCTTCAGTCCAAGGGCCTATGCTCTATCCACTGGGCAAAACTGGCTAGGGCCATGCTTTTCCTTCTGATCTTTGTTACCTGCTCCTTCTCAATGTTCAAATTTCATTTCACACATCACTTCATCAGAGTGGCTTTCTCAGACCACTGTATCTAAAGTATATCCCATTACCATGGTTTGATATGACTTGTTTCTAGTGAATTTACATTTGAATTATATTAAAACAAAAGCAATTAAGCCAGATTGTGAAGGTAAGCTATATAATGTTTGCAACTTGTTTAAAGAAAATATTAAGAAAACAAATAAGGCAAGAGAATAAATCCACCAAGCCAAGAACTATTTGTTAAGTCCTTTAAAAGAATAGACACAGAGTCCTTGCACGGCTCCACAGAGTGGACACCCCGGACTCCAAGATGGCATCATTCATGCCATTGAAGGAGAAGAGACTGATGCAAGTCAAAATAGGGGAGCTGCCACGCTGGAGATTGATGCAAGATTTCACCCCTTAAGGTTACCACAGGTATTACAACAAGTACATCAATGTGAAGAAAGGGGGCATTGCTGGCGTTTCTATGGTGCTGGCAGCTTATGTGTTTTTCAACTACTGCTGTTCTTATAAGGAACTAAAACATGAGCAACGACGCAAGTACCACTGAAGAGGGCCCAGTGTGGACTCCACATTCCTGACCATGACCTTTGCCCAGCACCTCTGAATCCTTTCATACTGTAATGTAACACCTAATAAAAGGTGGCTGGGAAAAAAAAAAAAAAAAGAGTAGACACATGATTGGAGTCAAAAGAATATGAACTATGGAGCCAGACAGGCCTGATATAAATATTAATCTTTTGCCATTCATGTGACCTTGGAAATGCTCAGTTTTATTCTCCTCATCTGTAGAGTGAGATTCCCTTCCTCACAGCCGAGTGGAACAAAGCCTAGGACAGAGCCATAAAGAAGACCAACATAAGGGCCCGATGGACAAGGAGTATGCAAAGGGCATCAAGGAAGACACGAGAGGAGTAGGAAGGAACACAGAGGGTGATGCCTCAGAACCCAGATGACAAAGGTTTTGTTGGGAAGTGTCCAGTACTACCAAATACTGTCGGATCAAGCTAGATGAGGACTAAGGAGTGTCCATTGATTTAGGGCAAGAAGGCTCCAGTGGTAACCTTGGCAAGAGCCACTTTTGTGGTGTATGGTTAGATAAATAGAAGTAGGTTGAGGAATTCATTGTGTGCCACATTCGATATTTTCAGTCAATGAGAGCCACATACGTGATATAACATAGAGCCTAGGTGTGTAGTAGGCTCTACCATCTAGGTTTGTGTAAGCACACGCAAGATGTTGCACAATGACAAAATCATCTAACAGTGCATTTCTCAGAATGTATCCCTGTCGTTAAGCAGCACATGACAGTACTGGGAAGTGAGGAAGTAAAAATACCGAGTATAGACTACTCTTTCAGTCTGGCTATGAAGGGGAAGAGAAACAGAAGGCTATAGCTAGATGTGGCTGTGGCATCAAAGAAGGACTTTCTTATATTAGAGAAGCTTGAGCATATTTAATCCCAAGGGGAACCAATAGAGAAAGGGAAAGTTAAAGATATAGGAAAGCTAAAAGATCATCTGTGGTTGGGGTTTTGTCAGATTAATGTTGCAAGAGAATGACTGTAGTAATGAGTCATTGATTCTTAGGAGATAGGGAAGGAAGTAAAGACATGAAGTAGCTTGTAAGGAGAGAATAGAGGGGTTGACTGGGCTTGGAGGACTTGTTGAGGATGCAGAATCGTTGAGGCATGATAGATATATGTATATACTCTTTTTTCACATACTAATATATCCAGGAAATCACTCATATCAATTAATAAAATTATTTTTCATAGCTGCATAGCACTTTATATGTAGATGAGCCAAGATTTATTCAACAAATTTCCCATGTATGGATTCTTAAGAGTTGTTTCTAATAGTTTGCAATTATAGCAATACCATAATGAATAACCTTGTGCACATGTATTTTATTACTGTTGGAGATGTGTACCTTCAGGGTAAAAACCCAGAAGAGGCAGTGTTGGCCAAAGAGTAAATGTATATGTGGTCTTGTTAGATATTGCCAAGTTCCCGTCCATGGGAGTTGCATCATTTAGCCTTTCCAGTAGCAATGCATGAGAGTGCCTGTTTCTCCACAACTTACCAACACACTGTGTGGTTAAGCTTTTGAATATTTCACCATTCTGACAGATGAAAAATGGCATCTCCACGTAGTTTGAAGTTACATTTCTCTTGTGAATGAAATTGAATATCTTTTCCATATGTTTAAAGGCTATTTTAATATAATTTTTGTCAATTTTGGTGTAACAAAATTGAAAATAAGAATTTATGTATGTGGCCCTGACTGGTTTGGTTCAGTGAATAGAGCATCCACCTATGGACTGAAAGGTCCCAGGTTTGATTCTGGTCAAAAGCATGTACCTTGGTTGAGGGCACATCCCCAGTAGGAGGTGTGCAGGAGGCAGCTGATCGATGTTTCTCTCTCATCGATGTTTCTAACTCTCTATCTCTCTCCCTTCTTCTCTGTAAAAAATCAGTAAAATGTACTTTTTTAAAAAGAATTTATATATGTGCATCTGCATATTTATGCAAACACAAACACAAACACAAGCACAGAATGGATAAGTGGAAACTAATGAAGTTGGTTACCACTAGGGGGTGGAAGGTATACGATGAAGGACAGAGAAAGGGTATGAGTAATCCTGCTCTGGACCTTTTTGTAGAGTTTTTACTTTTAGAACAAAGTTGAACCTGGCCAGTATTGCTCAGTGGTTGAGCATCGACCTATGAACCAGGAGGGCACAGCTTGATTCCTGGTTGGGGCACATGCCTGGGTTGCAGGCTCGATCCCCAGTAGGAAGCATGCAGGGGGCAGTCGTTGTTTCTCTTACTCTCTCTCCCTCTCCCTTCTTCTCTGAAATCAATAAAAATATATGGGGGGGGGGAGGCCAAGGCCCCCCTACTTAAATTCTGAATCCCATACCCATCAGCTTTCCCCAAGACTTTGGTCCTTCAGTTATTCTGTCCTTCTCTTATATCAGCAATCCCTTCCTCTCTCATCAACATATAAAAGTGCTCTAGCATTTCTTCCCATTCTTACAAATCCTTTCTTTAGGGGAATCCTATTGACCCCTTCACCTACTGCCCCATTCCTCTGCTTTCTTTTGTAAACAAAGTTGTTCAAAGTTGTCTATATAACTCAATAAAGCTGGGGGGAGGGAGGAGAAACAAAACAAAAACAAAACAAAATGACTTTGAAGGGCGGAAGCAAGGGGAATAAAGAAGATGTCATTCTTCCTCCAATCTCCTGAAATGACTCCCCATTGGTTACAGCAAACCAAAAGACAGGACAAGAGAGAACATTAATATTCCTGTGCAAGTCAGCTGTCCAGGCAGTGAGCTGAAGAAAGGTAAAAAGTAGATGTAGAGGGGCAAGAAAATATAATTTTTAAAGATTATTCTTCTTACTGCTTATATTTTATTATTCCTTTCATCTAGGGAAAAAGTTTGTCCTAAATAAATAAACAAAAACAAATTCCCATTACTCTCTAAAATAAGAAAAAGAAAAAAGATAGTTGTCTACACTTGTTGCTGTTTCTTCACTTCCAATTCACTCCTCAACTCTCCAATCTAGCATCTGTTCCCACCACTCCAATAAAACTGCTCTTGCCTGGCCAGCATGGCTCAGTGGTTGAGCGTTGACCTGTGAACCAGGAGGTCAAGGTCCGATTTCCAGTAAGGCCACATGCCTGGGTTGCGGGCTTGATCTCCAGAAGGGGACATGCAGGAGGCATCCAATCAATGATTCTCTCTTATCACTGATGTCTCTCTCTCTCTCTCTCTCTCTCTCTCTCTCTCTCTCTCTCTCTCTCTTCCTCTCTCTCTCTCTCTCTCTCTCTCCCTTCCTCTCTGAAATCAATAAAAATATTTTAAAAAAACAAAACTGCTCTAGTCAAGACCACAGTCATTGTTTTGTCCCCATCCTACTCAACCTTCAGAAGCACTGAGTACAACTGAACACTCCTTCTTTGTTGAAATACTTTCATTATTTGGCCTTTACACTTTCCTGGTTTTCTTCCCTTTCTATCTCACCGACTACTCTTTCTAGTTACCTTCTCTATCTCCTTAGCTTGTAATTAACTTCTGAAAGCTGGCGTGCCTCAGAGCTCGGCCTTGGACCCTATTCTCTAATGCTCCATGGACAAATGAAGTCTCCAGATTTCTCCCTATAATCCAGAGCTATCTCCCAATAAGTACTGCCTACCTGGTATCTCCACAAAGCTACCCAACTGGCTTCCAAACTTACAACCCCCGATTCTCTCTCTCACTTATTTTTTCTCTCCGTCTTCTTCTTTGAATCTTTTCTCAATTCTCTAGGTCTCATAAGAGGGACAGCTGGGATTTAAACTGGGTCTTTTTAATATCTAAACCTGTGTACATTCCTTCATACTATGTGCTTCTACTACAAGTCCTGGGCAAGGTGGCCTTTAGGCAAGTGCAAATTGAAACAATTCACCTTAACATAATTGTTTTTGAGTTGCAGACCTTGTAAAACAATAGATGGGATCCTGTTTTGTAGTCACAGAAGTTTCCAAGTCTATTCTGGACAAAGTTATCAAACCAGGAAGAGATGGTAAAGATAATATGGGTTGGACAGAGGCACAGCTAAAAGGAGAAGCCAAGCCAGCTAGGGATCACTGTCAATTCAGCATCAACCATAGCAGATTTCTCAACCGCGACATTATTGGCATTTGGGGCTGTATAATTCTTTTTTTTTTTTTTTAATATATTTTTATTTATTTCAGAGAGGAAGGGAGAGGAAGAGAGAGACAGAAACATCAATGATGAGAATTATTGACCAGCTGTCTCCTACATGCCCCCTACTGGGGATCAAGCCTGCAACCTGGGCATGTGCCCTGACCAGGAATCTAAGCGTGAGCTCCTGGTTCATAAGTCGACACTCAACCACTGAGCCACACCAGCTGGGCTGGGTGGGGCTGCATAACTCTTTGTGGCACTTTCCTTGTTGTCCTGTATATTATAGGATGTTTAGCAGCATCCTGAGCCTCTACCTACTGTATGCCAGCAGTTCCCTTCTAGTTTTGATAACCAAAACTGTTTCTGGGAATTGCCAAATGTCCCCTTGAAGGTAAAATCTTCCATGCTCCACCTCCAACTGCACTACCGGGATGTACTCTGAGCTTTGTTCTGAAGGAAACAGAGAGAAACTTAAAAAAAAAAAAGGATAAATAATAAAATATATCAAAAATTATGTCTTCAGATAATTTTTAGAGATATGGGAAAACAATAAAAGTATAAAAGGGTTTATCAAACTGTGTAAATGATACAAGATCCATCTGTAGGAAAAAAATTACATAAAAGCATGGAAAAAAAACAGGAATATTTAAGAATCATAATTATTATTCTATTGAATTAGCTTGCCAAGATCCAGGCACTATGTTAGTGCTTCACACTAACCTTTTAATTTAATCATCACAATAATTCTGTTTTACCAATCAGGAAACTAGGGGTAACTTGAGCAATGCTATATAGCTGTGGAGAAGATAGGTCTTGAAATTAAATGGATGAAGCTCCAATGTCCATCTCTTAACAAGTATTCTGCTTCATAACAAAGATAGTACACCCAACATTGACAAAGTTTATCTCTACACAATAGAATTAAAAGTGATTTTGTTTTCTTCTTTACATTTTTCTGTCTATTCCATATTTTCTACTATGATGTTTATTACCTCTATAATCAGAAAAAATATTAAGTAAAAGTTATGAAAACTACTCGGTAACATGGAGAAAAGAATTACTATATGTTAACTTGAAAAAACTCAATGTAGCCCTAGCCAGTGTGGCTCAGTTGGCTGGGCACTGTCCCATGCACCAAAAGGTTGCTGGTTCGATTCCCAGGCAGGGCACATGCCTGGACCGTGGGCTCCATCCCTGGTAGGGTGAGTGCAGGAGGAAGCTGATTGCATTCTCACATTGATGTTTCTCTTTCTCTCCCCACTCCCTTCCTCTCTCTAAAAATCAATAAAAGTATTTTTTAAAATTCAATGTAAGGTAGGATTACAATTATATAAAACTATACAGGAGATAAAACAGAATATATGAAATACTAATAGTAATTGTATTATGGAGTGAGGACTAAAAAGTAATTTTTACTTATGTTTTCCATATTACTATTAATAGTTATATTTTGTAATGGATAAAAGTTTATAATTAAAAGAAAGCAATCACAATAATCGATAGCAGGAGTGGAAAATCTTTTTTTCTGCCAAGGGCCATCTGGATATTTATAATGTCATTTGAGGGCTGAGGGTCATACAAAATTATCAACTTAAAAATTAGCCTGCTGCCCTAGCTGGTTTGACTCAGTGGATAGAGCATCAGCCTGCAGACTGAAGGGTCCCAGGTTCCATTCCAGTCAAGGGTGCATTCCCGGGTTGTGGGTTCCATCCCCAGTAGGCAGGAGGCAGCCAATCAATAATTCACTCTCATCATTGATGTTTCTATCTCTCTCTCCCTTCCTCTCTGGAATCAATAAAAATATATTTTTAGCCGAAACCGGTTTGGCTCAGTGGATAGAGCGTCGGCCTGCGGACTGAAAGGTCCCAGGTTCGATTCCGGTCAAGGGCATGTACCTGGGTTGCGGGCACATCCCCAGGAGGAGATGTGCAGGAGGCAGCTGATCGATGCTTCTCTCTCATCGATGTTTCTAACTCTCTATCCCTCTCCCTTCCTCTCTGTAAAAAACCAATAAAATATATATAAAATATATATATATATTTTTTTAAAAAATTAGCCTGCTATATTTGGTCAGACATTTAATTAACTCACCCCTAATGCCTTGACCAATGATTTCGTGGGCCTTATAAGGCCTGAGGGCCAGACGTTCCTCACCTGATCTATAATCTCACTACCTTGAGATAACACTGTTAACATTCAATAAATTCTTTCTAGTCTTTTTCTAAGACCAACATGATCACTTACAAACACTAACCCGAAGGAACCAAAGAGAATTCTTACTCAACCTGCAGATAACACTAAGTTGGATAGGACAGTTAAAAATTGGATTCAAAATATGATCTTGAGGAAGAAAAGGAATGCAACTAACATTATGGAGTATCTGTCAGACAATGAAAAAGTGGCACTTCTGGTCTGAAAGCCTGGCTCTCCATGCCTGGACAGGATTACAATAGACAAGGTGCTTGGTCTTTCTAAACCCTTTTTTTTAATACCTATTCCCTAACTACTTTCCCACAGCACTTCTTTGAGAAAGCATGTGTGTGTGCGTGTGTATGAAAACATTTTGTAAACTCTAAATTCCTGTATAAAGGTAAGAATTATTATTGTTCTAAGCCAACAGTAATAACAGTGGCATGTAATTCAAAAATCTTTTCAAGCACAAAGCAAAAAATATGACCCAAAAATAATTTCTGCATGACTATGTAAATAACTACAGTGGGGCCTTGACTTACGAGTGTCCCGACTAATGGGTTCTTTGAGATACCAGCTGTCTCTCAGCCGATTTTTTGCATTTAGTTGATAGAGTAATTTGAGTTAACGAGCTCGGTCTCGGAACGAATTAAACTCGTAAGTCAAGGCCCCACTGTAATCTTGATTCAGATTTACCTACCTAATATACTGCTGATAAGCAAAGGTAAACTTTAGGTTTGACCTGCACAGAAAAACTTCTTTATGACTTGAATAATGCTGAAAGGATTCTCTGCAGGCAAAGGAGAGCCAGCCATCTGCATCTAGGGAAGCAAACTGGATCTCTTACCTGCAGCTCTGCTTCTAGGCCCAGTCGTCTGATAAAGGGATCAGTGACATGGTAGTGCCGCTCAAAGCTCAGGGCACCCCGCTCCTGGGGGACAGAAACAAAACATAGCTTCACTGATTTAATTCAACACGATTTATTATGTGCCTACTATATCCAGCACTTGTGCTGGGAACTACAAGAGTTAAAAAAGATAACAAGAAATCGGCTTGTGGGAGCTTGCACTACACTTGGGCAGGGATTGGAGAACAGAACAGAGTATATAAGTATTAAATTGTGCTTGTTGGATTACAAAAAAAGGGAAATGTTTCCATATTAGGTTGGAGTAGGTGGGCATCAACTTTAGGACACATACTGTGTGAGATGTGTGAAGGAAAAACTTGCATGGTCCCTCCAACTCTATGTTTCCGTGCCTCTAGGAAATGGTCCTTGCCCTTGAGGGCCATCAGTCTAATGAAATCACGAAAGTCAAATGGACAAAGTTCCAAAAAGATTCAGGGATGCAGAGGAAAATACTATATGAAACACAGACTAATGTGCACAAAGTACATGGCTCCCACAGAGGCATACACTCGATCTTTCTGGATGGTGGCCACTTATATTTTAAAGTGGTCACTTATATTTTAAAAGATTTTTAATTAAAAAAATTTTTTTAGCATTTACAACATTTTCAAAGAACATTCTCATGCTCTTTTGGATTTCATTCTCAAGATCAGCCTGCAGGAAGACAGATGTTACTATCATTTAACAACAGAAAGTGAGGCACAGGAGGTAAAATGACTAGTCTTCTAAGGCAGCTAATTAGGGTGGTGGTGAGATTTAGCTCCTGACCCCAGCTTAGGATATATATATATATATATACATATATATACATATATATATATATATATATATATATATATATATATATATACATACACACACACACACACACACACATATATATATACTAGAGGCCCGATGCACGAAATTTGTGCATGGGTAGGGTCCCCAGGCCTGGCCAGTGATCAGGGCCAATTGGGGCCTTTCGGCTGCCGGCCAGGGCCTTTCTTTGTTCTGCACCACCCCCTGGTGGTCAGCACACGTCATAGCGAGCAATCTAACTCCAGGTCCTCCAGTCGAACTCCCAAGGGGACACTTTGCATATTAGCCTTTTATATATAGAGAGATATTTTTATTGATTTCAGAGAGGACGGGAGAAGAAGAAAGAGATAGAAACATCAATGAGAAAGAATCGTTGATCAGCTGCCTTCTGTACTGCCCCCTACTAGGGATTGAGCCCTGCAACCTGGGCATGTGCTCTGACTGGGAATCAAATCATGATTTCCAGGTTCATAGGTTGATACTCAACCACTGAGCTATGCTGGCCAGGCCCAGCTTAGGGTTCTTACTAGAGAAGCACATCATGGTTTGGTGTGCATTAAACCCCTGTGCTCCTTTACTGAGGGTTTCCTTGACAAAGTCTGGGCTACCTCTCTAAATGAACTTGACTCCCTAATCATCCACTCATCTCACAGTACTGGAGTGTCTTCTATGTACATCCTGCAAAGGACAGGTGCAGGCTTTGTTTGGTACAGGAGACCCTCGAAGAGAAGAAAGAGTCTAAGCTGAACTGGGACTAAGACTCTCCCAGGTTCTTATATGTTCAATATAGCAACTGGAGCCCTGGCTGGTTTGGCTCAGTGGATAGAGTGTCAGCCTGCGAACTGAAGGGTCCCATGTTCAATGCTAGTCAAGGGCATGTGCCCAGGCTGTGGGCTCGATCCCCAGTGGGAGGCATGCAGGAGGCAGCCAATCAACGATTCTCCCTCTACCTTCCTCTCTGAAATCAATAAAAATATATTTTAAAAAATTAGCAACTGGAGCAGCACAAAGAAGCTACATTTACTCCTGCTGCAACTCCCACACATACATATGCATGTGCCCAAGCACACACGCGCACGTACACACACACACACACACACACAAATGTGCATACACATGCACACCATACTGATGGTTTCCCTCTCTCACTAATCTGTATTAATCTCAGCGACCCATGTACAAGCACTTGGACAGGGGAGTCTCCATGAATTTTATTAGTTCTAGTCCAGAATCTGTCACTAATTAGCTATGTGACTTTAGGCAAGTCACCAACTCGAACCCTCAGTTTCTTTGGCTAAAAACTGAACCTGTGGGGAAGAAAGGACCTCATGCTCTGGTTTAGAGGTTTGGGTGGCTTACCTTGATCTGCCTATTAATGAGGTCTCTAGTTATGTTGACTTTTGCCATCTTCTCTTAATGGATTCACCAGAAGGAAGCTAGATAAAGATCTTCAGAACCCTTGAGCATTCCAGCAAAGCCCAGGTCCGCAGGACATACATTTAATTACCTGGGGAGGGAAAAAAATCATCAAACCCTGGGGGATGGAATAAGGCAGCTTCAGAGTCCCGATTTCACCGCTAAAACAGCCCCCCAGCCTACCCAGTGAACTGGCTATTGCTTGTGATTTATGACACAGTGCTCAAGATCCTCCGGAGCAGTGGTCGGCAACCTTTCGGTCCTCGGACCACAGGTTGGCAACCGCTGCTCTGGAGGACAAGTGGCATAGGGGAGGGGGAGACAATGACTCACAGCCACAGAAAGTATTGGAACAAACACCGAATAAGTCATGTATACTTCACCAGAAAATGGGTGTTGGATATAAGTATAAAGGAAGATAGAAGCATATCCTGAAAATAAGACCAAGGTACACAGCAAGAAAGATGTCAAGTTTCACTTGCTCAGAATGCATCTGTGGCAACCAGTCTGAGACTTTTTTAAATGTTATCCTTTTCCAGTTTTATTTTATTTTTGTATTTTAGAGAGAGGAAGGGAGAGGAATAGAGAGATAGAAGAAACATCAAAGTGAGAGAAACATTGATCGGCTCCCTCCTGCACTCCCCTTACTGAGGATCTGCCTGCAACCTGAGCATGTGTCACGACCAGGAATCCAATCTTGGTTCATAAGTCGATGCTCAACCACCTAGCCACATTGGCTGGGCTGAAACTTCTAATTAATGCTTCAAATCTCTGACCCTCAGCTTGGTTCTCACCAAAACCAAATCAGTATCACAGACAGATCACGCAGCCCTCTAATAGATTCACAGAATCAAAGAGTGGACAGGAGATGTAATGGGACCATGTCCAATATCCAATCTAATAAAGAAATCCCTCTTCAATATTCTGATAGGTATGCTTTCAATCTTACAAGCTCTTGAAGCAATCTATTCCTGTTTTATAATTTTGATGGCTAGAAAGGCCTAGTAATCTAATTTCTGATAATGTACCATAAGAAAACACAAAATGTAATCTAAAAGTTCCATAACCCTCCCCCAAGAAAGTTCTATACCCAAGCATATTCATCACAAATTTTGTAAAAACAAACAAAAAAATTTGCTTTTACAAGTTTCTAATGATACAAGGGTTAAATAATGTACAGCCATATTATATTATGCAGCATTAGAAATGCTACCTATGAAAGAAAAATGCTTACATCACATCACATGTTTACATAACAACATGATGCTCTTTCAATAAATAATACTATCAGTTATTTTTTTTTCCATTATCATCTCTCTCGTAAACTTTTTCTTATGGAAAATTTCAAGCATAAACAAACTAGAATCTATATATATAAAAGGCTAATATGCTGTGTCTGTCCAGGCAATGACGTCATATAGCAACGCCCCGCTTCCTTTCCCTAGTGACTAGCCTCCTTGGAGTTTCTTCAGTCCAGGAACATGACTTGCTTTATAGCCAGGCAGAAACATTTTACACTGTAACCAAATGTCTGAAGCGTTTTCCCATGCCTCATCTCATTTGGTCCTCACAGAAGTCCTGGAGTAGGTAGATATGAGACTCGGTGGAATCCTATTGTCTTTTCATTAGCTAGAAAATGGAGATTTAGAAAGCTTAGAAACTTGACCTGACTGAAAAGAAGAAATGGTGGACCTTGAAAATGACTTCAGGTTTTCTCACTGTGCTAAATATAGTCAAACACTGCTGCAGTTAAACATTTTACCCTTTGTTCTCCCTGTGTGATCAACAATAATAATCTGCTTCATGTTGATATTTATTGCTGTGTTGCTGATAATTACCTGAAAGAGAAGTTAAGGTGCTTCACTGGGCTGGAAAAAGTTTAGCTAAATCAGAAAGCAGGTCTAATTAAGCAAGTTTATTCTATATCTATAAAAGGCTAAGCTGACTCGCACATGTGTGATACATATAAAGCTCTCACTGGTGCCAATCGCACACGTGTTTCCATCTGTCATTGTTGATCATGAATTTGGTTGACACTTCTATTATCGAGAAAGGGAAAATAGTGATATTAAAATATTTCTTCTAATTAATTTCCTTTCAATGTGCACGAATTCATGCACTGGGGCACTAGTAACAAGTATAATGATTTACCAAATGCCCATCACCAGCTTTGGTAATTATGAATATCTAGCTGATCAGGTTTTACCTATACTCCATCCAAGTCTCCCCTAAAGTAATTCTCAAACATATTATTTCATCCATAGACAGTTCAGGTTTATATCTCTGAGAAACAAGGACAATTTTATAAAAGTAAGCATAATACCATTATCACATCTAAAAAATTAATAATTCCTCAGTAACATTAAATATCCAGTCCATGTTCATATTTCTCCACTTGCTCAAAAATGTCTTTTTACTGTCATTGTGATTGAATTAGGACTCAAATAATGTCCACACATTGAGTGTTGTTGTCCCTTTTAATCTATGACAATTCTTCCTCCTCTTCATTTTTTCTGTCATTTATTTGCTGGAGAAATCATGTCACTTGGTCTAGAGAATTTCCCACATTCTGGATCTACCTGATTGTGCCTTTGTGAAGTCCTTTAACATGTTTCTCTGTCCCCTATATTTCCTGTAAACTAGGATGGTAGAATGCAGGTTCAGTTTTTTTACAAGACTACTCATAGCTAATGTTGTGTACTTCCTATTACATCCCATCAGTAGTCATATACCATCCTTTGCCTCTCTTTTTGTGATGACAGTTATCTTTTTTTAAAATATATTTTTATTGATTTTTTACAGAGAGGGAGAGGGAGAGAGTGTTAGAAATATCAATGAGAGAGAAATATCCATCAGCTGCCTTCTGCACACCCCCCACTGGGGATGTGCCCGCAACCAAGGTACATGCCCTTGACCGGAATCGAACCTGGAACCCTTCAGTCTGCAAGCTGATGCTCTATCCACTGAGCCAAACCAGTTAGGGCTCTTTTTGTGATGACAGTTATCTTTTAAAAAGGAAATACAGGGCATGGCAAATGTAAGTTTACAGTTGTCTGTATGTAAAACAATATAGTAATTAATATTATGCACTTACTATATACCAGAAATTGCGCTAACTGCTTTATATTCATTCATTCAAGAAATGAGCACAGTAAGCGTCTATTATATGCCAGCTACTATTCCAGGCCCAGGGAATACAGCAGTGACGAAAACAGGCAAGTTCCTTACTCTCATGGTACTTGCATTCTAGCAGGAGGGGATATATAAAATAAAAACTAATACAAATAAAATAAGAACATATCCAGTAGTGAAAAGTGCTATGATGGGAAAAACAACAAAAAACCACAAGTTGATATGGGAGATTGATGGGCTACTTTTAGACTTGAAGTCGAAGATGATGAGGTGCACACGTGTGTTTTCTGGTTGCCCAGCATTTGAACCCCTTCCTATATTTTGCTAGTTCCCTATCTAATGAGTCTGATTAGAGGCAGAGCGCCCTCCCACTATGAAGTAAAAATGGTGGAGACTTAAGATTCTCTTTCCGAGGCTCCTTTGAAACTAGAGTGTGTAAACACAACCCTGGTTTTGCCAACGTGGCACATCAGCCCCAGACCTTCATTGGGATCTGGTATCAAAGAGTCAGAGGACACGGAGAGACCATGCTGGCAACAAGGGGCAGCTACAATGGCCATGAAGGTCCAGTCAGCTGGTGATAGTGATATTAGCTATATAAGGGGTGGAAGTGACTTCATGGACTGGTTCTGTGAATAATTTTGGCTGTGGGTCTTGGCTGCTACCCAGTTTCCCTTGTTCTAGCCCAGGGGCGGGCAAACTTTTTGACTCGAGGGCCACAATGGGTTCTTAAACTGGACCAAAGGCATGGATGGAGTGTTTGTGTGAACTAATATAAATTCAAAGTAAACATCATTACATAAAAGGATATGGTCTTTTTTTTAGTTTTATTCATTTCAAACGGGCCGGATCCGGCCCACGGGCCGTAGTTTGCCCACAGCTGTTCTAGCCCATTCTTCAGGCCTGGCTTTGTGGCCTTCCATGATATTTTGTAAGTTTCCCTAATATCCTTTCAATAATCAGCCAGAATTGGTTTCTGTGGCTTACAACTACAAACCCTGCCCAATGCAGAAAGGCTCTCTGAGAAGATGACATTTAACCTGAAACATGAATGACAAGAAGTCACAAAGAACTAACTAGGGGAGGACCCTTCTGAGTAGACAGAACTAGTGCTATGGCCATATAGAAAGACTGGCTCAAAAAAAAAGCTTTCACTGTATGGTAGATGCTATTACTATCATTTTACAGATGATGAAATAAAGTAATAGACATGAAACGATTTTCACAATGTTACACAGCTAATAAACTGGAGCTGGGACTCTAACTCAGAATTGTATGCATACTATTAATTTCCTAGAGCAGTGGTCGGCAAACCGCGGTTCGCGAGCCACATGTGGCTCTTTGGCCCCTTGAGTGTGGCTCTTCCACAAAATACCACGTGTGGGCACACATGTACAGTGTGAAATTGACTTAAAACTGTAAGTTTATTAAGTTAATTTTAGGGAACGTTGTGGAGTGAAAGAAGATGTAGTGTTGAGGATTGAGAAAGGTATGTTGAGATGGTTTGGACATATAGAGAGGATGAACGAAAGGAGATAGATGAAACAAGTATACAAGACGAGTGTGGATGGGAGAGTTGGAAGGGGTCAACCTCAGTGAACGTACCTCAATCAGACTGAGGACGTTTTTAGCAAAGGCCAGCTTAGGAATACCCTAATTAAGTTAATAACAATGAACCTACCTAAATAGTTTAAGTTTAAAAAATTTGGCTCTCAAAAGAAATTTCAGTCGTTGTACTGTTGATATTTGGCTCTGTTGACTAATGAGTTTGCCGACCACTGTCCTAGAGTAATGATCACTATGAGAATCCACCAAAAGAGCCAACTAAATTGTCACTACTCATTCACTAATTTTCTTAAAACATTAACTGAGAATTTACCAAGTATCAAGCACTGTGCTAGACATGGGGCAGTACTGAGATAAAAGACATAGAACCTATACTAACACAGCACAGAGTCAAAGGCAAGGGGCTTTACATAAGATTGGTGTGTGGCTTGGAAATACTAAAAGGAAAAATCAGAGAAACCAGAGAAGCAAAAAATCACTATAACATAGGTAAATAGTAAAATGGAAACTGGAATTTCAAAACACTATCAGACTAGTATGCAGAGGTTTCCAACACCAAACATCAAATTTAATATCTCAGTTGGTATTTCTGTTCCCATCATGAGATGAAATGATAGCATATCGGCAGATAGCTCATTCTGGATCACAGCCCTCCCCTCTCAAGAAAAAAGGAATTCAGTGCCTTTCCAGAAATGCTTATAGGCAGATAGGCACAAGTGGAAATACTTCTAAGCAGGGATTATTTAAAAGATTAATATTAGGAGGAAATACCCTCAAATCTACCAAAAACATAACTAGCGCCAAGGGTATGTACCTGGGTTGCATCCCCGGCCCCAGTTAGGGGAGGCAACCAATTGATGTTTCTCTCTCTCTTCTCCTCCCTGTCCCTCCCTTCCAATTTTTCTAAAACTCAATGGAGCCCGGCTAGCATGGCTCAGTGGTTGAGCATCGACCTATAAACCAGGAGGTCACGGTTCGATTCCCGGTCAGGGCACATGCCTGGGTGGCAGACTCGATCCCCAGCAGGAGGCAGCCAATCAATGAGTCTCTCTCATCATTGATGTTTCTCTCTCTCTCCCCCTCTCCTTTCTTCTCTGAAATCAACAAAAAATATTTTTTTAAAAATCAGTGGAAAAAATATCCTTAGGTGAGGATTAACAACAAAAATAAATAAAATTCAGCCCTAACCGGTTTGGCTCAGTGGATAGAGCATCGGCCTGCAGACTGAAGGATCCCAGGTTCGATTCCAGTCAAGGGCATGTACCTTGGTTGCGAGCACATCCCCAGTAGGAGGTGTGCAGGAGGCAGCTGATCGATGTTTCTCTCTCATCGATGTTTCTAACTCTCTCTCTCCCTTCCTCTCTGTAAAAAAATCAATAAAATATATTTTAAAAATAAATAAATAAATAAAATTCAATTAATTCCATTTGGAGAAATTAATCTACTTCATAACAAAGGGTACCAGTAACATAGCCTGAGGTCAACCAGCCTTAGAAAAAAGTACACCTGGAGAAAGTACTCATCTGGAACCAGGGATTGAATGCTAATATCCCAAACACACATCAGGAACCACCTATTTCACGTGTGCCATGTCCTTGTTCGGGCTCTGGATAATGTGGCAGAAAGAGAAACAGACTTAAAATACTTACTGAATTCCAGCCTTCTCATTGTGTCAATGAGTACATTCCAAAATAAAATACTTAGCCCTCTGAGTTTCAATTTTTTTTTTAAAATCCTCACGTGAGGATATTTTTCCATTGATTTTTAGAGAGAGTGGAAGAGAGAGGGAAAGACAGAGAGAAATACCGATGTGAGAGAAACATATCAATTGGTTGCCTCCTGCATACACCCTGACCAGGATATGCACCAAAATGTTTGCTCTCTGGTAGGACAACCGGTGTTTTTTTCTCTCTGTTCCTCTGTATTTTCCAAGTATTGTAAATACTTGCTGCTTTTATAATAATATAAAAATAGCTGTTAGGAACCAGCTTTGGACTGAAAAAAACTTGAGTTGGAATATGGCTCTACTACACACTAGGGTGTGTGATCTTGGGCAAAACTATTTCGCTTTAAGTTCCTGGGTTGGTTTTTTTCTTGTTTTTGTTTTTTTAACCTGCCATGTAGGTATATGTACTAATATCTATCTCATAGGATTATTGGAAACATTAATGAGAGATACATTGTAAAACAGTACAATATCTGACATGTGGCAAGTGTTCAAGAAACACTTCACCTGTTACAGGGAGATAATAGTACCTATGTTAGTGCTGTTGTGAGAATTACATGACACAACTGGATAATTTACTAAGTGTGAGTGACAGTATTATTTCTGTTAAGAAAAAAATTGTTTAAGAAAGCTTCCTCTAAGACAGTGGTTCTCAACCTTCCTAATGCTGCGACCCTTTAATACAGTTCCTCATGTTGTGGTGACCCCCCAACCATAAAATTATTTTCGTTGCTACTTCATAACTGTAATTTTGCTACTGTTATGAATCGTCATGTAAATATCTGGTATGCAGGATGTCTTTTCATTGTTATAAATTGAACATAATTAAAGCATAGTGATTAATCACAAAAACAATATGTAATTATATATGTGTTTTCCGATGGTCTTAGGCGACCCCTGTGAAAGGGTCGTTCGACCCCCAAAGGGGTCGCGACCCACAGGTTGAGAACCGCTGCTCTAAGAGCAACGTCAATGTGAAAGGGACATATCAATTGGTTATCGCCGCACACGTCCCGACCAGGGCCAGGGATCAAACCTGCAACTGAGCAATCCCTCATACCTGTGGACCCAACACAATGGACTAATGGACTGCAACTAGCCTAATGCTAAACCAGACCCAGCTCCACCATGGAACGGAGACTTTTTCTTTTAAATATATATAAAAGACCCACTTTGGTCGGGCTGGCATGGAGATTTTTGATGCTGGCTTTGCTTCTAGCTCTACTAAATTCCCAGCTGCACATCTTTTTTTTTTTTTTTTTTTTTTTTTCAGGACTGGATTAAGTGAAATGGGACTTTAGCAACACAGAGATGTAATTCCATGCAAATAATAATAATAATAATAATAATAAGGAAGGAAGGAAATCTGTGTCACTCACACAAATTTCACTCCTAAATATATACCCAAAAGAAATGAAAACATGTCCACATGAAGACTTGCGTATGAATGTTCACAGCAGCATTGTTTATAATAGCCCAAAAGTAGAAATAACCCAAGAGTCCATATCCATCAATGGACAAATAAAATGTGGTTGATCTATGTAATGGAATATTATCCAGCCATATAAAGGAATGAAGTTCTGACTCATGTTACAACTTGAAAACATTGTTAAGTGAAAGAAGCCATTCACAAAAAGATACATTTTGTATGAATCCATTTATATTAAATATCAAGAATAGTTTACGTAAAGCTACAGAGACAGAGAGATCAGTGGCTGTCTAGGGTTGAGGGAGAAGATGGGAGTAATCAGGGGCAGGTGATGAAAATGTTCTGGAATTAGATAGTGGTGATGGTTGCACCACTTTGTAAATATATTAAAAACTGCAGAATTGTATACATTAAAAGGCAAGATTTTATGATATGTGAATTATATCTCAATTATAAAGAAGTCCCCAAACCCTTTCTTCTTTTCTCTACTTCAAAATCACAACTTATGAAAAGAAAATTTAGTCTTGACCCTTTCCTTTCTTTGTGTGACTCCTACTTTGAACTGTAGTTATTTATGTGGCTTCTTTCTTAAAACACTAAAAGCATCCTGAGGGCCAGCTGTTCATCTGATTCATCTATTGATCCTTTTAGGTCTCCAAGGAGTGATATGGGCTTAATGGGTGCCAATAAATACTTACTGAATAATAGCACGACTACTTTACATACATGTAGTGTTTTATACCTATCAGGGTACTTTTAGTCATGCTTTTAATTTGAACTCTACAACAATCCTGTAAGGAAGCTATTATCATCCCCATTTAACCAGGGAGAACTGAAGCACAGTGTTACGTGGTGCTGAGGAGAAGTACTGGACTGCATCTACAGTCTGTGCTCCAGGCCAGGCTTTGCCTCTCACTGGCTGTATGACCCGCAGTGAGGCATTTCACTCTGCTAGCCCGTTTTCCCATCTGTAAAATGGGAGGTAGACTAGGAGATGAGCTACAAAACCCCTTTCAATGCCACTCTCCTGATTCTAAGGACACACTGCTCGGTAGTAGTAGGGAGTGGAGCTTGAACTCCCATCTTTCCTCTGGGCATGCTGCCTCCCACAGCAGGGAATTGCCCTAAGCAGGAGTGACAACTGACCCCTTTTCAACATTATGAATTATGCAAAAGATATATGCACGTTTCCTTTCACTATTTGTGGTGGTTTTCCTGTTGGAGCATTCCTATGGTAAAGAAAGATAAATGCACTTCCGATGCCTAAAGCTCATTGAAACTAGCAAAATAAAATGAGTTGGGCAGTGGAGTCTGAGACACCTAAGGTTCCAATTCCAGTTCTGCTACCTACTTTCTATGTGACAGCATTTCTAAACCTGGGTTTCCTAATCTGTAAAACAGAGATAGTAATGCCTACCTTTGCAGAGTGATAAATGGAAGAGCCATACATGTAAAATACCTGCCACTGAGCCTGGTAAATATTTATTGAACAGTCTAAGCATTTTACAAGTGTCATCTGACTACTACTCATAACAATCCTATGAGACAGGTACTATTATTATCCTCATTTTACAGATGAAGGATCTGAGGCATAGAGAAGGTCATTTGCCCAAAGTTAGAGTTATTAAACGAAGAGTCAAACTAGATAGTTTAATTGCAGGACCCATGCTGTTGGCCATTAAAAAAAGTTACTATTACCATCTGTAATCAGGCCATGTCCAAGCAGTCTTGCATAAAAGAAATTTTGCCTCCTACCATTCGTTAGGGTAAGCTAAGGAATCACAATCACCTTGACTCTGCTGGTCTCAAACACAATAAAGAGAGCATTTCAGATAAACACCAATCAGAAAGGTTATATGCACCCCTATGTTCACAGCAGCACAATTTACAGTAGCTAAGATTTGGAAACAGCCTAAGTGCCCATTGGCAGATGAGTGGATTAAAAACCTGTGGTACATCTGCACAATGGAATACTATGCTGCTGTAAAAAAAGGATTTCTTACCATTTGCAACAGCATGGATGGCTCTGGAGAGCATTATGCTAAGTGAAATAAGCCAGTTGGAGAAAGATAAATATCACATGATCTCAATCATTTGTGGAATATAATGAACAATATAAACTGATGAACAAAATAGATCCAGAGACAGAGAAGCATCGAATAAACCATCCAACCTCAGAGGGAAGGCAGGGGAGGGGGGAGTAAGAGATAAACCAAAGGACTTGCATGCATGCATATAAACATAACTAATGGACACCAACAGTAAGCGGGTGAGGGCATGTGTTGGGGGGGTGGGAGCAGCCAGTGAGAGGTCAATGGGGGAAAAGATATATGTAATACTTTAAACGGTAAAGAATTTAAATTAAAAAAAAGAGAGAGTGTATTTCAGGGTCATGGACTAAGTTGGCACAAGGTCAGCATCTATAAAAGGTGTGCTCGGTAGGACAGGCCTATCAGCAAAGCGTGTTTGGAAAAGTTCTCTGACATCTTTGAGGCTTCAGGCTCAAATGAGGTGTCCATATGGGGCTGACAGAAGCTTTTTAGGTGGAAGTCAATCCTAAGAAATCTTTCATTTGTGGGAGACTCTGGATGAAAACTAACCTTGATTCTTCTCTGCCTGAACAGGTTCTGTTTTGCCATGTGAGCTTTGTGAAATTAATTTCCTTGATGTTTTCAGAAGTTTGCTTTTCAGTGATCACAGCTAATTCTCCTGCCTTCTAGGGCCACGATTACCTTCTGATAGTAGAAGAGAACAGAAAGAGAAAAGGGAGCATATTTTGATAATGCTGTCTTCTCTCACTGTTTTTACGAGCATCCACAGTCTTGGATTTTGCCTTCTTAACCCTGCTATGACTCAAAGTATTTCTCATAAGGAAGCCTTTGAAGTTTCACCCTCTAACTTTACTTCTAGCAGAAAGGTCAAGGGACATTAAGCCAATCAATGTGGAAATGCATCCTTCTATTTCAGTTATAGCTGTTACATACAGATGTCTGACTCAAGAGGGAACAGGTAAGTCATCAGCACCCAAACAGGCCTCAACTTATGAAGTTACCTGACCAGAAATGCCTGACTCCCATTCTGAGAAAGGCTCTCTAAAAGATTCTGGGATAGCCCTAGCTGGTGCTGCTCAGTAGACAGAGTGTCAGCCTGTGGACTGCAGGGTCCCAGGTTCGATTCCAGTCAAGGGCACATGCCCAGGTTGCTAGATCCTCAGTAGGGGGCATGCAGGAGGCAGCCTATCAGTGATTCTCTCTCAACATTGATGTTTCTCTCTCTCTCCCTCTCCCTACCTGTCTAAAATCAATAAAATATTTTTCAAAAATAAAATTTCTAGGATAAGCAGTTCTATGCTATCTGAAAATAGAATCTGGATGTTATAAACAAGAACGAAATTCTGCCATGGTCCTGATCCTAACACTGCCTCCAGAGAGCCTCTATATAGGTCTGATCCTGTTCTGTGCCCCCGAACCCCAAAATGGGTTTAATACCTCCCCAGATGGCTACAGGGAGATTAAGGGTTATTATTCTTGGCATCTAGTTCTATCACAGCTCTAACAATTGTGACCTTGCTCATCCTAAAGTAAGACTTTAAATTAAAAATGCAAAAAGTAATCCCTGATTCTGACTCTAGAGTAGGGTGAGAATTTTCTTTCTGCAAGGCCTTTGGCACTAACTCCTATACTCGAACCTGTTGACTGAATCCTCCTCTTTTTTTTTTTTTAAAATATATTTTTATTGATTTCAGAGAGGAAGGGAAAGGGAGAGAGAGATAGAAACATCAATGATGAGAGAGAATCATTGATTGGCTGCCACCTGCAGGTCCCCTACTGGGGACCAAGCCGCAACCCAGGCACGTGCCCTTGACCAGAATCGAACCTGGGGCCCTTCAGTCCGCAGGCCGATGCTCTGTCCACTGAACCAAACCGGCTAGGGCTTGAATCTTCTTATTCAGGCCTCAAGTTTTTAAGGTATTAGTCACTAATGCCACAAAGCCCGTCGAGGAGTCGGCAGCTATTACTAATAACACAAAGAATGAACCCCAGAGTTCTCAGGGTTTCAGTCAGGTCTGAATTCACCCTGAAGAAACCAAAGTATCCCTTTACTCCCAAGACTAGACTCTTGAGGGCAACCAGTGAGGTCTAGTGAAAAGCATATATTACATCATTTAGTCCTCATAAGCCCATTGCAAAGTGGGTGCTGTCACAAGTCTCATTTCACAAAGAAAACTAGCTCAGAGAGGACATAGGATTTACCCTAGGTCACACATCTAAGAAAGTCCAGACATAGGCTCAAATATCAGCCCTGTTTAAAAAAACACACAACAAAACAAAACCAGCCTACTACTACTTGCTATGTAACCTCCAGTATATATTTTTTTAATTTTCTGGAATCTCAGTTTCCTCATTTGTAAAGTGGGGATAACAATACCTGAGGATTAAATGAGATATTATAGGAAAAGTGTCTAGCAAGTGCCTGGCACAAAGTATTGGTTTTTTACAGATCAAAAGAATGGGACTTCGACATAATTTTCACGTAACAGAATTTAGAGTACTAAAAGATCACTTAGTCCAATTACCTACATAAATATGAACTTCTCTACTATATCCGTGATAAGAAGTGGCAAAGCCTCTCCTTGAATACCTCCAGTAGTGGGTAACTCACTCCCTCACAAGGCAGCCCATTTTGCTTTTGGAAAGCCAAATTCTCTCCTATCAAGCTGCCTCCCCTCTTGGAATTTCCATCCTTTGATCCTAGTTCTGCCTTCCAGAATCACACAGAGAAAGTCCAGTTCCCTTTCCACGTGACAGATCTTCAAGTATCTGAAGGCAGGTATCATGTTTCCCAGACTCTAGCTTTGGTCCTTTCAGCTCTTCCTCATGTGTCACAGGCCTAGAAGTGACAGATCTGGGTTTGAATTCTGAGCTTTCCCCTTACTAGCTGTGTGACCTTAAGCAAGTTATTTAAAATCTCTGAAGCTGTATCTTTTTTTGTGTTGTTTTTTGTTGTTAGTACTCACCCGAGGACATTTTTCCATTGATTTTGAGAGACAGTGGAAGAGAGAGGGAAAGACAGAGAAATATCAATGCCTCCTGCAAGAGCCCTGACCAGGCCCTGGGCCGGGGAGGAGCCTGCAACCAAGGTACGTGCCCTTGACTGGAATCAAACCTGGGCCCTTCGGTCCACAAGCCGATGCTCTATCCACTGAGCCAAACTGGCTAGGGCTGAACCTGTATCTTCATATGTCTAATGCAGAAAATGATTTTCACCTCACAGGGCAGTCATGAGGGTTAAATTAGTTAAAGTAAGAACACCACTTAGGACAGAACCAAACAAATAGCAGTCACTTTTTAGGATGTATGTCAACTACTATATCTCTCTCAAAGTAAATCAGAATTAAACATAACACCAAGGGACTGGTTTCTGATGGCAACTGGCAGGGCCTGGGTTTTGAAGAGCTGCCTGAGAAGAAAGCACAGCCTAGGAGCTATGTGGGCCATCTGCAATGGCAGCCCGAAGATGCAGTGGAGAATCTGGAAAGGCGAGGATGAAGAAAGATAAAAACGGGATGTATCATTAAACCAAAGAAAAGGTAATATCACCATTTACATGCTTTCTATTACTTCCTCTCTGAAACCCAGGATGCCACCTGTGAGCCACATTTCCTAATTCAGAAAGGAGAGAAGAAAATAAAAATAATTAAAGTCACAGTTCTGCATCTTTGGCCCCTCCAGATCCACAGATGTTTAGTGGGGACCTTCAGTTATATCCTTTAAGATCCTGAAGTTCAGGTGTGTGAAAATACCCTTCATAGGATGTCCCAGGAGTCAATACTGACTTTCTTCCCACTAGAAAAATTGTCAGCTGTGTGACCACTCAAACTCAAAACTGGCAAATCGGAAATGTTAATACCATCACCATAATCTACACATATTTTCTTTCTGTCAGTAATCCCAAGGGAAGGAGTCCCAGGCAGAAATATGAATTGTTGTTCAATTATTCCGCAGTGTTGACCCAAAGCACTGCTACTACAAATTGAGATGTGACTTGAACGTAAGTGTCCCCAAATAGGTCAAAAGAAGGAAGGATAGCTGGACCCCAGAATTATTAAAGCAGCATGATCACAAACTATGGCAGAAGAGGTAATTCCTGCCTGCCAATGAAACACCATAATCTATAATGAAGAAATCCACTGTTAGTCTCAGACTCAGCCCAAAGGAACCCTAACAGTTACCCTTAGTCTGTCATAGAGGATCTATCAACAGCCAAGATTCAATTAAATCCCTAAAAAATATAGAAATTACAGCCCTGGCTGGTGTGGCTTGGTTGGTTAGAGCCATGGTCGGCAAACTGCAGCTCGCGAGCCACATGCGGCTCTTTGGCCCCTTGAGTGTGGCTCTTCCACAAAATACCACATGCGGGTGCACACGTACAGTGCGATTGAAACTTTGTGGCCCAAGTGCAGAAGTCGGTATTTTGTGGAAGAGTCAGTATTTTGTGGAAGAGCCACACTCAAGGGGCCAAAGAGCTGCATGTGGCTCGCGAGCCGTGGTTTGCCAAGCCGCAGTTTGCCGACCACTGGGTTAGAGTATAGATCTGTGCACTGGCGAATTGCAGGTTTGATTCCCAGGGCACATACCCAGGTTGCAGGTTCCATCCTGGGTCAGGGCGCATACAGGAGGCAATTAATCAATGTTTCTTTCTCACATCCATCTCTCTCTCTCTCTCTCTCTCTCTCTCTCTCTTCCTCCCTCATTCCCTTCATCCCTCCCTCTCTCTCTAGAACAGCCATGGGCAAACTACGGCCCGCGGGCCGGATCCGGCCCGTTTGAAATGAATAAAACTAAAAAAAAAAAAAAAAGACCGTACCCTTTTATGTAATGACATTTACTTTGAATTTATACTAGTTCACACAAACACTCCATCCATGCTTTTGTTCCGGCCCTCCGGTCCAGTTTAAGAACCCATTGTGGCCCTCGAGTCAAAAAGTTTGCCCACCCCTGCTCTAGAATCAAGAAAAAACATATCCTTAGGTGACCAGTAAAATAAACAAGTGCATAAAAATTACAAGGAAGAATAAGGCAGAACGCAAACCAGAAAGAGCCTCAAGTAGTTCCTTGTCCTAGTGAACAGAGACTGACCGCTCAGGACTGTAAGGCACAGAAAGGCTCAGCACAGGCCACTGGGAGTACCTGTGCCCTACGTGGGGATTCATACTGTCTCTAAGTCAAGACATGCCCTCAGAATAGTTTTCTTCTCAAATCTGTTTCAGGCTTTGTTAAAAGTAAACTCTTAACTGTGACTTCACCCTGATCATCTACCCCATCCCTGGGAAGAATGGGGAAGCTACCGCCAACCTGCCAGGCTTCTGCACTCACCGGGAAACTTTCAAGGTGCTCCGCCACTACCTCGGGAAGCTAAAGAACCTCACCGAAGAAAAGGACTTGGGGTGAAATAGTCCAATGAGGCTGCCAGGCATTAACCCTAAGTCCCCACACCTTTCCGTAGAGCCCTGGTACACCCGCAGAGGAGGCGAGGGCACTAAGCCAATGGACCTGGCAGGCAAAGGGGCGTCCACTGCAGATTTCAGGAACAAGAGTCGGACCCTGCAGATTCGCAGCCTCTCTTCTACCCACACTTTCAATTTACGCTTTTAAGTGACTAGTGAATAGCCCGCCCCGTCCCAAGTGAAGGCCCTTTGTACCGGCGAGAGAGTCGCCTGGTGGGAAAGCCTTGGCAGAGTTCAGTTCGGTGCCAGGATGGGTCACTGAAGGCATCGGCTGCCAGAAGCCTGGACCCGAACACACGACGAGAGAGAGAGAGAGAGAGAGAGAGAGAGAGAGAGAGAGAGAGAGAGAGAACACGAACAGAAGGAAAGGAAAGGAAAGGAAAGGAAAGGAAAGGAAAGGAAAGGAAAGGAAAGGAACTAAGAGAATAGATCAGGTAAATGGTGCCCTCTCGGCACTTCCACCTGCCCCGTCCTCCCGGAGAATCCGCGCCAGATCAGTTGTCAAACAAAAACTCCGCAAAAAGTCCCGTGATGGGACGCCTGCCCCCTCTCCCGCGGCAGAGCCTGTCCGGACTCCGAGCCTTCCCCCGACGTCCCGGCCGGCCCTCCGTGCCCACCCCGCCCGGCCCACTCTGCCCTCCGCGCCGGCGAGGCCTGAACCCTTCTCGGGACCCCCGGAGCCCCGCGGCGGGCGAGCTCAGGCCCCCGGGCCGGCAGCGCTGGGGCCGGCCCCGAGCGAGCGGCCCGTGTGCCGGGCTGCGGAGCCAGATCTCGCCTCGGCGCCCGCGGAGGGCAGGGGGCGGCGGCTCCCCGTACCTGTCAGGCCTCTTCCCAGGACCGGCGGCGGCGCAACTTCAGGAGCCCATGTCGGTCGGGGGGCCCGGCCCCTCTCCCGGGAGGGGGGGCGCGGATCCCGGGGAGAGGGCTGGGCGGCCCAGCAGCTCTAGCCCCTTCCCATGCTCTCCGCCCGGCGCCTGGCCGGGGCCGGACAGCGCCTCCGCCCGCCCCTGCGCACCGTCTCACACCCGCGCTCACACACACTCACACTCCCTCGCGCGCTCTCACACGCACTCCGCTCCCTCCGCCTGCTCTGTTTATCTCCTCCAGCTGTCTGGGGACCCGGGAGAAGCCCAGCACCGCGCCTGCGCCGCGCAGTCTCCGCCCCGCCCCGCGCCTCGCAGCCGGCCGCTACGCTACGGAGAGAGCGCCCAGCCGTTCCCGGAATGGCGAGCCGGGCTCCCCCCAAACTCGCGCCCGGTCAACGTCTGCGGCCGGCGGCGCCCACTAACCTGCTAGTGGAGGAGCCCCGCACGGTCGCGACCAATCCACTTTGCCGCTCGCCGGACGGGCAGCCAGTGGGCGGGCGGGAAAGCCGGACTAAGCCCCGGAGCATCCTGGGAGTCGTAGTTTTTCCTCTGTCGTAGAACTGCCGCTGGGTGGGTGGGCCCACCCCACCCAGTTGCCATTAGTTACGCAGACGCACCTCCCACCCTACATCCACGTAAAACGCTCCCTCGCATCGCTTCTGGGAGAAACCTCGCGCTAACCCTTTGCTCCCCAGAGCCCGACACAATCTAAGAGCCTCCTCCTGCCTTCCTTAGAGCCCCCAGAATTGCGGGACCCCCAGGCTAGGGCCTCAGGGTTCCCCAGAGCCAGGCTCGGCATATTCCTTCCAGCTCTGGGAGGTTGACAGTCCTCACTCTGTCTCCAGGGTCTGAAGGAAGAGAATAAAAGGGAATCCGTTCTACACGGAGTGCCTGGAGGGGAGCCAGCCACACACGCCCCGGGAACCCTCAGGCTGATGCGAGAGATGAGATACATTTGAGACAGGTGGGGCACTGCTGTTCCCACCTTTGATGAAGAGATGCGGTAGAGCCTTTTTCTCTCCTTTTCTAAGGAAGTTCCCAAGGTGACGCGGAGGGCATTCTGCTTAACTTCTGAAGGCAGAGACCAGGCCCCACCCATGAGGAGCCGCGAGTGAGAAAAGGCAGTGTCATCTGAGAATGGAAGCTTGTCACTCACTCACCATGGGGTGCCATTTTGTGGGGTAATAACACTTTGCTTTTATTGAGCACTTACTATGTCAGCACTGTATTGAGTACAGTCCCTTAAATAGGTACTAGTACTCTCCATGTTTTGCAGACAATGAAGCTGAGGCATAAAGAGGTTAAAGGCAACTTGCTTAGGGTCACATAGCTGATAAGGAACCAAGCAGAGATTCAAACCCAGATCTGCCTGACTCCAGAGTCCAAGTTCTTGAGCACTACCTGTCCCTCCAGTGAGAACCAAGCAGCACCCACGCTCAGGAAGGACTGAACATACAGTCATTCGACATTGAATGATAGGAATATGTATTGAGAAAGGTGTCGACAACTGATTTTGCCGTTGTTCAAACGTCACAAACCTAGTTGGTACAGCCTGCACACCTGGCTGTGTGGTATAGCCTATTGCTCCCAGGCTACAAGCCTGTGTAGCATGTTACTGTACGAAACAACACAACACAAGATTAAATCGAGCATAAGAGCAAATAATTCAATCAAGAGACATGGTAAGCATGCCCGGCTAGCGTGGCTCAGTGGTTGAGCAGTGACCTATGAACCAGGAGGTCATGGTTCGATTCCAGGTCAGAGCACATGCCCAGGTTTCGGGCTTGATCCCCAGCGTGGGGCATGCAAGAGGCAGCTGATCCATGATTCTCTCTCATCATTGAGGTTTCTCTCTCTCCCTCTCCCTTCCTCTTTGAAATCAATAAAAGAGAGAGAGAGAGAGAGAGAATATGAGCATAACCAATGGATACAGACAGTAGGGGGGGGTGAGGGCATGTGCTGGGGGTGGGAGCAGCCAGGGAGAGGTCAATGGGGGGAAAAGGAGACTTATGTAATATTTTAAACTATAAAGAATTTAAATTTGAAAAAAGAAAAAAAGAGAGAGACATGGTAAACATGAGATGTATGAGGCTGTTACTACCAGAGAAATATGACATACTGTTTTACAGCATACATTTTTTTATAAATAGGAAGAGTACACTCTGAAATAATAATAAAAGGTATAGAAAATACATAAGCCTGTGACAGTTGCTTATTATTATCATTCTCAAGTATTATGTACTATACATACATAACTATACGTGCTATACTTTTATATTACAGGCAGTGCAGTAGGTTTGTTTAGCCAGCATCACCACAGACTCATGAGTAATGCATTGTGCTACAACTTTACTGCCAGCTACAATCTCATTAGGCAATAGGAATTTTTCAGCTCCATTATAATACTATGGGACTGCCGTCATGTATGGGGTCCATTGTTGACCAAAATGTCGGTATGTGGCCCATGACTGTGCATATTTAGTATTAATAGTGTTTGTCCCATGTTTATCATTGCTTGTTGTTGTTGTTTTCCTTCTACTTACATTCAGTATGAATCAGGCTCCGTTCAGCTGAGTGTTCACTTCCAGTGCATTTCAAATGGCGCAGTTGGGAGCCTGGCCTTCGGGACAAGGTGGAGTTCCTGCAAGTCCTGAAGCTCAGGCTGCAGCAGGTCCGAGGGCACAGCAGCCTCCGAGGCTGTCTATGAATTCTCTTTGTGACCGACAACCAATGGGTCCGGCTGCCTGTCACTACTTGAGCCAATTAAGCAGAGTCAGGGTTGAATCATGTATGAGCGTTTATTCCAATACTGTCATACTGCCGGCAATATGGGAGAGCAGCAGGTCATCCACAAAATCTGCTCTGCAGCCCCCCATAAGCCAGCTGCTTATATTGGGTAGGACAAAGGCTGCATGGGGAAGTAGAGATTACAGGCAGAGGCAAGGTGGGCTGGCGGGAGCTGGGGCGGGACTCCATTGTTTGGGCAATGGGGCTGTTAATCTTTTTATGATAATAGGCATAAAAAGATTATGAATAGGGATGGACCGAATTCCAAGGTTGATTCCTAGGGCAAGATTGACTCCCAGGTCCTGGGGGTATACAACTCAGCCAGATTAGAATGTCCTTTCTTTAATCAGAACGAAACAATCATGGTTAACAGAGCATGATTAATATTTCTTTCTTTTAACATTTTCATTTTATTATTTTATTTTATTGATTTTTTACAGAGAGGAAGGGAGAGGGATAGAGAGTTAGAAACATCAGGGAGAGAGAAACATTGATCAGCTGCCTCCTGCACACTCCCTTCTGGGGATGTGCCTGCAACCAAGGTACATGCCCTTGACCGGAATCGAACCTGGGACCCTTCAGTCCACAGGCCGATGCTCTATCCACTGAGCCAAACTGGTTAGGGCTAATATTTCTTATTTTATTACTTATAACTAATAGCTAGCCTCCAATATTCTACTTCTGTCCCTAACACCTTCAGGGCAAATGATGTGAAGATTGGGCCCAGGTTTGGCTCAGTGGTTGAGGTGTCAACCCATGAACCAAGAGGTCTCTGGGTCGATTCCTGGTCAGGGCACATGCCCGGGTTGCAGGCTCAATCCCCAATAGGAGGCGTGCAGGAGGCGACATAGAGCCGGTCAATGTTTCTCATCGATGTTTCTCTTGCTCTATGCTTCTCCCTTACTCTCTCTAAAATCATAAAACCATATTTTTAAAATAAAAAGATGTGAGGGTTGGTACATTAGTAGAGGAAGACAAATACTATGAAGACAACCTAAAGTTTTTTGGCCATCATGGATGTGTTATGTATACTACTGAAATGAATGGCAAAAACATTCTAGGACAGGGGTGGGCAACCTTTTTGTGAGTGCATGCCAAAACCAGCAAAATCTCTGACTCAAAATTCTTCTGCGTGCCAACCCTAATTTTTTGAGAACATGTTACGCCTACTTGATATCTCTTAAGGTGTACGTATGTGAAGAACCTTGAAGAAATAATTCATTTGAGCGACAAAAACACAGTATATGATGATGAAAAATACATTTATTTTTTAATGTATTCATGTACACTGATAGTCCGACAGTGTATGTGGATAAAAACATGGAGAGTAATGCTGTTGTAAAGTTTTTTAAACAGAAAAAATTTTCTGGAATGTCATTCCAAGTCCTCAATAGTTTTATTGAAATTGCTCTTCCCCTCTCTCGCCAATCCATGTCTATGGTCTTTAAGATAACTTGTTATGTAAAATTATTTATTTATCTAAGATGCACCTACACTGAATTTATCTAAAAAATAAAAAAGTCGATATTAAGAAAAAAATTGTAAATGGAATATTATAAGAGAGGGTTTCGCGTGCCAGCAAAAGTTACTGGCGTGCCATGTTTGGCATGCTTGCCAGGGGTTGCCCACCCCTGTTCTAGGATGTGGATGGAAGCATGGTGCCCTCTGAATGGTATTGTTGGCTTCATTGTATGACTGATGCTCTTCTAACAACAAAACCACCTACTACCCGTAAATTCCTTTGGACAAACCATAAATTCAATGTGAGTGGCATTCCAGAACAATATTTACCTTATTCCACCGCTAGAAAGAAGATTCTGCCCAGCCAGCATGGCTCAGTGGTTGAGTGTTGACCTATGAACCAGGGGGTCATGGTTTAATTCCCAATCAGGGCACATGCCCAGGTTGCGGGCTCGATGCCCAGTGATTCTCTCTCATCATTGATGTTTCTATCTCTCTCTCCCCCTCCCTTCCTCTCTGAAACCAATAAAAATAAAAAAATAAAAATAAGATTTAAAAGTGGGTTCCCCTTCAACACCTTACCAGTAAAGATAATAAAAAACAATTTAGACATATAAAACATGGGGCTTTTCATGTAATTGCACTTTTATTGCTTACTGTTAAATTGATTAAAATTAATTGATTAAAAGAAAGATTATGGCTGGCTGGGTAGTTCAGTTAGTTAGAGCGTTGTCCCCAAACGCCCAGGCTTCAGGTTCACGCCCCAGTCAGGGCACATACAAGAATCTACCAATGAATGAATAAATAAGTGGAAAAACAAATATATCTCTCTCATAAATAAAAAAATATTTTATTAATTTTTTAAAAAGATTATGAGCCCAACTGGTGTGGCTCAGCAGTTGAGCATAGACCCAGGAACCAAGAAGTCATAGGTTCAATTCCCAGTCAGGGCACATGGTCAGGTTGCTGGCTTGATCCCCAGTAGGGGGTGTGCAAAAAGCAGCTAATTGATGTTTCTCCCCACCCTCCTCCTCTCGCTCTAAAGTCAATAAAAACATATTTTTTAAAAAGTAAATAACAAAGATTATGTATTAGTCTATACCCCCCAAAGGGTGATTTCTCCCTATTTGGAGCAGTTAGACCTACCCTGTGAAATTAGCTTTGTGAAATGCCTTTCTCCTGAAAATGTTGTAGGTCATTCCTCCTATTCTCTCCCCCACATATGTCCCACTGAATATAACAAATCATAAACTTTAGGATGAGAAGGAAACTTTGAGATCATCTATCCATAGGTCTCCATGTTCAGACTGAAATCCTGGTTATGGTCACAGGGTCAGTTAAACTGAGTACTAGTTAACATTTATTGAATACTAGAGGCCTGGTGCATGGATTCATGCACATTGAAAGGAAATTAATTAGAAGGTGGTCAGCGGGGCAGGACTGGGCGAGATGGGTCGGACACGCCCTGGAGCCAACCTCCCGCGGTCCCTCCCCGGCTGCCCGGGCTCAAAGGGCGTCTGTGGAGTGAGCAGGGTCCCTCTGGCAGGTGGGGTCCCTCCACCTGGCCTGTGGGGATCAGCTGAAACCGGCAGTCCGACATCCCCCGAGTGGTCCCGGAGTACAAGAGGGCACTCTCACTTGGCAGCTCCTGTGTTGAGGGTCTGCCCCCTGGTGGTCATTGCACATCATAGCTACTGGTTGGACAGTTGAGTGGTCGGACAGTCGCTTAGGCTTTTATATATATAGATTAGAGGCCTGTTGCACGAAAAGATTCGTGCAATAGGCCTTCCCTTCCCCTGGCTGCCGGCACTGGTTTTCCTCCGGCACCCGGGACCCAGGCCTTCACTCTGGCCAGAGCCATCTTCAAGCCTTCACTGCTCCGGCCGGAACCACCTTCAGTCTTTGCCGCTTCGTGCCTATGTATGCAAATTAACCGCCATCTTTGTTGGCGGTTAATTCGCATATCTCGCTGATTAGCCAATGGGAGGCATAGCGAAGGTACAGTCAATTACCATGTTTGGCTATTATTAGATAGGACTAGAGGCCCGGCGCATGAAATTCGTGCACGGGTATGGTCCCTAGGCCTGGCCTGTGGTCAGGGCCATCTTCCCCAGCTGCCCAACCGCCCCCCCCCCCCGCCCTCCCACTGCCACCCACCCCTGGTTCCCCGTTTGCCATCAGGTGATCAGTGCCTGATGGTTGGGGGAAGGGACCTAGAGGTTGGCTGTTCCCACCCACTTGCTGGCCCCGCCCCTGACGCAGGTGGCCATCAGGTGATCAGAGCCTGCCAGCCAGGGAAAGAGACCAAGAGGTGATCAGTGCACCTCATAGTGACTGGTCTAGCATTCATTCTGGTCGTTCTGCCATTGGGGTCAATTTACATATTACCCTTTTATTATATAGGATTAGCACTAGAGATAAGTGCTTATCACTGAATTAAGTAATACCCTCACAAATCACATAGGTAGGAAGTGGTATAGTTGGGATAAAAACACCCCCCCCCTAAAAAAAACTCCACAACCCCCATTTTTTCTTTTTTGTTATTCCTCACCCGATTATATTTTTTCCCATTGATTTTTAGAAAGAGTGGAAGAGACACAGAGAGAAACATCAATGTGAGAGAGAGACGTTGATTGGCTGCCTCCTGCACATGCTGGATGGGAATTGAACCTGCAACCCAGGTATGTGCCCCTGACAGGGAATTGAACCCAAGACACTTCAGTCTGATGCTCTAACCACTGAGCAACTGACCAGGGCCACAACCCCCATTTTAAACCCTTGTTCTATGCTTGCGTTGTCACAGAGGTTTATAGAAATACCAACAGAGAAGTGTGGGTGAAATTTTTGTGACTCCCAGCACAGTCTTTGGCATAGAGCAGACACTCAGTAAGTTTTTGTTGTCAGAATGAACTTTAGTTGTAAGGGAGTGGATGACAAGAAGAAGAAGAATATTAATAATAGCTGTAGCTACTCTTTATGAATATTTTCTCTTTAAACATATTTTTTATTGTTGATAGTATTACAGATATCTCTCATTCCCCCCCACTTTTACCTCCCTCCTTCCAGACCCCACCCACCCTATTTATGACTATTTTTCTGCCAGAAACTTACTTATTCTCTCATGAACTCTCTTTCTCTTTTCTACATATATGAATAAATTATGCATATATGACATACAGTATATGTGTATATATATGTACATACATGTATCTCTGCACATATATATGTTCACACACTAATTTGATCCCTCACAACCACCTTATGAGTTAAGTTTTATTCTCACAGAGACTCACAAGAGGGTTACGTTCAGAATCAGACACCCGTCCCAGTCATAGGTATTTTCAGATCAATTTAAGAGAGAACTTTCTAACCAACAGAGCTGGGTTACTTTGGTATGTTGTAAGCTCTCTGTCTTTGGTAATATTCACGTATAGGACATACAGTCATCTGTCCAGGACACTCTAGGAGCAATTATTGTATTTGTAGATATTTAATTAAGTGACCAATTTCAATATTCTCTGATTTGGTTTTTGGAAGCAAAGATTATTCAAATAAGGTATGTGTGTGTGTGGGCGGGGGGGGGGGGGCGGGTGGAGGGCAATGAACACAGCTCCTTTTTTTCTCCTAAGAGCATCAGATGAACCCAACCGATCAGCCCTGCAGGGGTAGTCACTGATGTCACCCTTTTTATCTCCTGATTGGACTGTGGGCAAAAGGGGGCATATTCAACCTAAAATTGAAGGTGCTCATATTTTACAACCCAGAAATTCTACTCCACTGCTAATATCTTAGACGGATTGTTGCACGTGTGCAGAGGGAGCCATGGACGAGGGTACTACTTCCAACCATGTTCAAATAGGAAAATAGGTCAAAACAACCTCACTGTCCCATAGGAAAATGGACGGACGGATTGTGGTTTGTTTGTTCAATGAAATACTACACAACCAATTAAATGATTTACATACTATAAAGATAAAGACAGTTTAAAAATTGATGTCAGAGAGAAAGGGAGAAGGAGAGAGAGATATAAACATCAATGATGAGAGAGAATCATTGATCGGGTGCCTCCTGTATACCGCATACTGGGGATCGAGCCAGAACCGGGCATGTGCCCTGACCAGGAATCAAACTGTGACCTCCCGGTTCATGGGTCGACGCTCAACCACTGAGCCATTCCAGCAGGCAGGATACATTTTAAAGGTATAATAATGAGTGAAAAAAAGGAAGTTGAAAGGTGATACATTTGGCATGATATTTATGTAAAATTAACACAAAAATACCATATATTATCAATACTTACATAGCAAAAATACAAAACCTTAAATAGGAGAAACAGAATTTTTGGGAGAATTGCTGTCTAATTTTGGTTACATCTGACAAAAAGGAAGAAAGAAGAAGTGAGGAATGGAGTTTTAGGCATATTTGTAACACTTTATTTTGTTTAAAAATTTTATTTTATTTTTTAAAATTAAATCTTTATTGATGAAAGTATTCTATATGTCCCCCTTCTTCCCCCATTGACCCCTTCTTGCCCACCCCTGCCCCTCCCCCCCAAGGCCTCTACCACCCTATTGTCTCTACCCATGGGTTATGTATAGTATATGCATACAAGTTCTCTGGTTGATCTCTTCCCAGCCCCCCGCCCCCCCACTTTCCCTCTGAGATTCCAGTCTGTTCTATGCTTCTATGTCTGGATCTATTCTGTTCATCAGTTTATTTTGTTCATTAGATTCCACATATGAGTGAGATCATGTGATACTTGTCTTTCTCTGACTGGCTTATTTTACTTAGCATAATACTCTCCAGGTCCCTCCATGCTGTCTCAAAGGGCAAGATGTGGGGAGCCGCTATAGGGTTAAACCTCGGACTGACCTGTTGGCAACGTCACAAACAAGTCCCAGCTTAGAGGGCACAGTCCTCTTAAGCATAATTAGGCTTGACCTTATGACGCTCCCTAGATCTTACCTGGGAAGCTAATGGGCTGAGGGAAGTGCAACAAGAACAAAAACAAGCGAAACTCACAAGAGCAGCGTAACTGTGGTAACCACTACCTTGTTTACCTCTGACTATAAAATAAAGGCTCAGTTTGCCTCGGGATCTTTTCTCTGTGGCCTCAGCCAGGCACAGTAAGATCCATGGAGACTAAAGAGAGCTAGAGAGCTATGAATGCTGTCTGCTGTCTCCGTGTAAAACATTCTTCGCCAAATCCGTCCACACCTTTGGGAACCCCTGGATGCCCCGGGCTGGACCCCGGCAGCAAGAGACCCTTCTTTTTGACTATTGCATAGTATTCCATTGTGTAAATGTACCATAGCTTTTTTATCCACTCATCTACTGATGGGCTAAAAATTTATTTCAGAGAGAGAGAGAAAGAGAGAGGAAAAAAAAGAAAATCAATCAGTTGCCCAACTGGGAATTGAATCCACACCTAGGCATGTGCCCTGACTGGGAATCTCAAACCCTTGACCTTCTGATTTACCAGATGATGCTCCAACCAACTGAGCCACACCAGCCACGGCTAACATTTCTTAAAAAAAGAGGTTAGATGGGGGGAGGGGTGGCAGGGGAGAGGTTAAGGGGGGGAAAAAAGGAGACTCATGTAATACTTTAAACAATAAAGAATTTTTTAAAAAAAGCGGTTAGAGGTAACTATAGCAAAATATTAAACATCACTATTATTATCTGTACTTTCCTGAGTGTTTGAAATATTTTGCAGTTAAATGGTTTTAAAATTTTTAAGCTTAAATGAAGGGACAAAAGTTGATCTTGACACAGGCCTGTCTGAAAGTTAAAGGCCCAACCTTGGCCGGGTAGCTCAGTTGGTTAGAGCATCATTCTGATATGCCAACATTTTGTGTTCAATCCCAGGGCAAGGCACATACAAGAATCAACCAATGAACCAATGAACCAAATAAGTGGAACAGCAAATTGAAGTTTCTCTCTCTTTCCTTTCCCTTCTGTCTCTAAAATAAATAAATTAAATTTTTTTAATAAAATAAATTGTTAAATAAATAAATAAAGCCCTGGCTGGTGTTTCTCAGTGGTTAGAGTGTGGGCCCGTGCACTGAAGGGTCACAGGTTCAATTCCCAGTCAAGGGCATGTACCTGGGTTGCAGGTTAGATCCTCAGCCCTGGTCAGGGTGCCTGCAGGAGGCAACCAATCAATGTGTCTCTTTCACATCAATGTTTCTCTCCCTCCCTCCCTTCCTTCCACTCTCTATAAAAATCAATGGGGAAAAAAATATCCTCAAGTGAGGATTAACAACAACAACAAAATAATGAATAAATAAAGGTTAATGGTTCATACCTGTACTGTGGTAATTATTATCATACAAGAATCTCATTGTTAAAACAAACAAAACAAAACATAAACAGGTACTACTTCCTTTTACTTCTTTTAGAACCTGTGGTTGCAAAGCCTTTGGGAGAATGGTCCAGGTCACTGTGAGGAAAGGTTGAGACCCACTGAGTTCAATTAGTCCCTTCATTTCACCAAGGAGAAAACTATGGCCTAGAACAGTTTGGTGACTTGTCCAAAGTCACAAATCGCCAGGGGCCCGCACTGTCGAGTTCAACCGGTCCATCGAGAGTATCCAAATCATCTTAAACACACAGCATCTGTGTCCACGCTGTTCCCTCCACTTGGAATCACTCTCTTACTCTCATTTATCTTACTGATCTTTTGTTCCTTCTCTAATCCCTGACTTTGCTAGACTAAGAAAGAATTAGCCAATTTCATTTCCCAAACTTGAGTCTGAAACTTAGAATCAAGTGGGTCCTAATCTATTCCCTGCTCAGGATCCTCAGTTCTCTGCTCAGCCCTTCCCAGGGAAACAAGTTCTCTGTTTCACAGGGCAACACGTTTTCACGTCTGTACTACTCTGATCATTAGCCAGGTCTTAATAATAGAGATCTTACACTTATTTGTCTCAACTCTGTTTTCTGTGGCAAGTTAGATTTGTGTATTAAATGAGGTGATACTTGTGTAAACTGTAAAGGTCTGAGCCAATCTGGTGAGAGGTAATCTATAATAATAATCTATAATAATAAAAGTGTAATATGCTAATTAGACTGGACATTCTTCCAGATGATCTTCCAGACAAAGCCACGGCAGCAGGGGCCAAGGCAGAGGCGGCTGCAGTGGCGGCAGGGTCAGAGGCAGCCGCCACAGCGGTGGGGGTGGAGCCCCTTGCAAGAATTTCGTGCATTGGGCCTCTAGTCCTATATAATAAAACCCTAATATGCAAATCAAATGACCAGTGGAACCACCTGTCGCTGCACACTGACCACCAGGGGGCAGACGCTCAATGCAGGAGCTGCCCTCTGGTGGTCAGTGCACTCCCATAGGGGGAGTGCCGCTCAGCCAGAAGCTGGGCTCATGCTGGTGAACCCAGCGGTGGTGGTGGGAGCCTCTCTCGACTCTGCTGCAGGTGGGCAGTACCCCCCACCCCCACCCTCCGGTCGGGCCTAAGCCGGCAGGTTGACATCCCCTGAGGGGTCCCAGACTGCGAGAGGGCGCAGGCTGGGCTGAGGGACCTCCCCCCCCAAGTGCATTAATTTCGTGCACTGGACCTCTAGTCATAACATAATGATCTCTTTTGCCTTTAAAAAACTTCAGATAATGAATACAGCTCTCATATCCCCACTGTGTCTTCTCTTTCCTAAATGAAAGCTCTCCATCTCCTTGTAATCATGCGAAACTAGGGGGTAAAGATTGCCACTAGTGGGAATATTCAAGAAACTATGTCAAAGAATTCTATGGATTTCTAAAAGAAGCATTCCAAAAATGTCTACAAAATGACGGCCCCACTACAACAGTTAGCAGATCAGTTTTTAGTTGTAATATATAACCTGACCAGTAGTGGCTTTAACACATGAAGTTGAGTTTTTGTTTTGTTTTTCTTTTTAATATGTTTTTATTGATTTCAGAGAGGAATGGAGAGAGCGAGAGGGATAGAAACATCAATGATGAGAATCATTGATCGGCTGCCTCTTGCACACTCCCTACTGGGAATCAAGCCCACAGCCGGGCATGTGCCCTCGACCGGAATCGAGCCTGGGACTCTTTATCCACTAAGCCAAACCAGCTAGGGCAAGGTTGAGTTTTCTCACATAACAAGAAATCCTGAGGTAGATGATTGCTGGAATTAGTTCAGCTATTCAACATAGTTCATTTCATTTTTTCCCTGCTCTAGCATCCTTTAGTTTTTCATGCAGTAACAAAATGGTTGCTACAGCACCAAGTATCATACCTATGTTCAAGGCATGAAGAATAGGGAGGAGGGAGCAGCACTAGCTGCCTTTTATTAAGAAAGTATAAATTGCCCTAGCCAGTTTGGCTTAGTGGATAGAGCATGGGCCTGACTGAAAGGTCCCAGGTTCAATTCCGGCCAAGGGCACATGCCCAGGTTTCGAGCTCGATCCCCAATAGGGGGCATGCAGGAGGCAGCTGATCAATGATTCTCTCTCATCATTGATATTTCTATCTCTCTCTCCCTCTCTCTTCCTCTCTGAAATCAATAAAAATATATTTTTTAAAAAAAGGAAAGAAAAGAAAGTATAAGTTGCCCACCTGGTGTGGCTCAGCGGTTGAGTGTTGACCCATGAACCAGGAGGTCATGGTTCCATTCCCGGTCAGAGTCAGGGCACATTCCTGTGTTTCAGGCTGGATTCCCAGTAGGGGGCATGCAGGAGGCAGCCAATGATTCTCATTTTTATTACTGTTTTTGCTGCAAAAAGCTTTGTTTTCACTTGGCCCAATGCCTGGGAGAGGGATCCAGGGTGGTTAAAGGATGCCTAGTGGTTTCAGGGAGAAGCTCAGGCAAAAGCCAGACACCAGGGGCAGCAGAGGGGTCCCTCAAAGGCCTCTAGACTCCAAAGCTCCTAGTTGTGCTTGAAGGTGAGCCTTTTGCATAGATACTGGCCCAGTCTAGTCTGGGGGCCGGCCAGCCTGCGGAGGTTAGTCAGGTGTCGCCCATCTTTTTGATGAGTTTCACCTCCTCACCCAGGAAGTGGTTCTCCAGGAAGTTGCTGAGATGAGGATCTTCGGGGATAGAACACAGGGCGTGCAGCTCCACAGGGCCTGGTTCAACCCTAGCTGGTTTGGCTATTGCTCTCTTCCTCTCCCTTCCCCTCTGAAATCAATAAAAATCTATTAAAAGCAAAACAAAACAAAAGGGCCTGGTTCCGGTTCCTCTCCAAGGCCAGGGCGGCTTCCACGGCGTCCTGAGTTTTGCCCCGCTCATCTTGGGGAGGCTTCAGCACGTCAGGAAGAGAATGCAGTCGCCAAGAGAACGCAGCCACCGCATTGGTTGTGAATATTTAAGATGCTCAGCGCCCTGGAGCTTCTTCTCCGCCAACTTGCGGAGTAAGTGGGCCACGCCAGCTGGCCAGGTGATTGACAGCAGCCTCCACCTCGGTGGAATAATTCTGACACATCTGGGAGCTCATGGTTGTTCGGCAATAAGAAGTTAAGGTAAAAACAAAACAAAAGTGTTGGCTGGTCTTGGAGGCTGAGCTTGGCTGAGGAGGTTCTGAAGGTGGTGACTGGAAAAGACGTTGGAAGATGATCGGAGGCTCGAAGAGGCCTCCATGGATCTGTTCCGTCCAAACACAGTTAAAGCAAGAGACAGATCCGGGACAGTGGAGGGCACTGTGTCTCTCTCATCATTGATGTTTCTATCTCTCTTTCCTTCTCCCTTCCTCTCTCTGAAAATCAATAAAAGCATTTAAGAAAAAGGAAAGGCAAGGCAATGTAGCATGAATAACCCCAGGTCAGGGGAAGTATGAGGAGTGATAGTGGGCCCACAAGAGCCTTGCTAACCTAGTTTTGAGGATCATGAAGAAAGGGCTACCCAGGGGTGAGATTTTGAACTCAGGCCTCCCAGGAAGACCCACAATATAAGCACATTATTTTAGTTGACTCACACGTACAAATTTTGTCTTTTCTCCCAATCCTTGCTAATTAAATTGTGCTATGGGACCAGCAACATTAATATCAACAAAGAGCTGGTTAGAAATGCAGTTTCAGAGGCTTCACCAGACCTACAGAACCAGCAACCTTTTAAAACTAGATGGGTATATACATTAAATTGTAAGACACAGTGTCCTAAGGTGCCTTGATTGCAGAAGCTGTGGATTTGGGATTTAGTACTTTTGGCCCATTAGAATGTCAACTCTATGAAGGGAGGACTTTCCCCCCATTTTATTTTCGTCTGCTTGTATATGGTAAAAAAAAAAACAAACTCAGGCTGAAACCTTATGCATTTAATCCTACACCCTCTAATGCTCTCACAGAAAATCCATGGAATACTGAAGTTTTCGGAAGGACTGGCCAATACTATTTATTTGAACTACATGAGATAGTGGAAATGTTCTATATCTCTATTGTCCAATATGATAGCACTATTCATAACTATCTGCTGAGCACTTGAAACGTGTCTGGTGTGACTGAGAACTGAATTTTAAATGTTCATTTAAAAAAATATATATATATATTCTTATTGATTTCAGAGAGGAAGGGAGAGGGAAGTAAGATAGAAACATCAATGATGAGAGAGAATCATTGATTGGCTGCCTCCTGCATGCCCTCTACTGGGAACTGAGCCTGTAACCTGGGCATGTGCCCATGACCACCTCGTTCATAGATCGAGGCTTAACCACTGAGCCACATAGCCGGGCTTCATTAGTTTTAATTAAATTTAAATAGCCATATGTGGCTAATGGCTACCATAGTGACATCACAGACCTAGACTAATCCTCTAATCTATAGAGAGAAAAACTTAAGCTCAGGAAAATGTCAGTGACTTGAGTAAGATCACACTAGGAGAAGACGAAATCTAGGTGTGATTTGATGACTATTAAAGATAAAGTGCCCTGAACTTAGAAACAGACCTGGGTCTCTGGTACTGACTCGCCCATGAAACTGGGCAACTTGGATAACGTCTCTGGGCCTCACATCTCTTCTGTAAAAGGAGGCATTTATTATTTGCTTGCTTTAAAATCCCTTCTAATTATTCATGTTGAATGGTTCTCATTGGGTCATTTGTGTGCCTTCCTTGTATAGTGCCACCTAGTGGTAAACCGTGAACCCTACATCTCCTCCTGGATCAAATTCTTGACCAAGGAGAAAGGAAACTTGTGAGTTGACCACTCCCTTACTGTGAGTGATTTGGTCATCAGATCCCACTCCCATGTGCTCTCCTCACATAGATGTGGGCAGCAGCTCAGCGCTGACACTTCGAGACATCCCAGGGCTTTTCCTGATTAGCTCTCACTCTGCATTCATGGGACTGCGCTCTTGGTGGTGCTGTACTTAATTTACATGCCAAACATCTCCCGGCACTGGCTGGTTTGGTTCAGTGGATAGAGCATTGGCTTGTGGACTGAAGGGTCCCAGGTTCAAGTCCAATCAAGGGCACATGCCCGGGTTGTGGGCTCGATCCCCGGTGTGGGGCCTGCAGGAGGCAGCTGATTAGATATTCTCTCTCATCGTTGATGTTTCTATCTATCTCTCCCTCTCCCTTCCTCTCTGAAGTCAATAAAAAATATATATTTTTAAAAGTCTCCTGTACCTGCCTGTGTCTGGTCCATGGCATGGCGGCCACCTCCTCTGCCAAGCATCCCGTTCTATTTTTTTTTCTCTTTGTCATAGCTCTGCTGATGACCCAGAGAAGAGCCAGCAGGTGGAACGCCATTAACATTAATGGGGGACAGTGCTAGATCCTCAAGGCCCCTGTCCCCAAGGTCCTAATAGCTCTGTGACCTTGGACAAGTCATTTATCTTTTCTGAGCCTCAATTTTCATAGTAGAGGTAAAATAATACCTTAGATAGTTCTGATAGTTAGAAATAATGTTAAGTACTTAGTGCAAAGACAAAAAATAATTTAAAAGAAAAAAATAATAAATTACTTAGTGCATAATAGGTGATCAATAAATGGTTGGTTATAATCACAGTAAATATATATATATATATATATATATATATATATATATATATACCTTCTATTTGCTCGGCAGTGACTTCTGAACTCTAGGGGATGCAGAAGAGCTGTAGAAGTCATATGTGCTGGCTTCCTCGCTGGCTGTAAACAGTAGGCTACCACAGAAGCAAGAGCAGATCACTGGAGGCAGGGTATAATTAAATCCAAAATGGTGGGCTGTGGCCTATGAGGGCTGCAGGGGCACCGTGCCAGAAAAGATAATAACCATCCTCATGTCTACATAACACTTCAGTGTTTACACTGTCCTTTAACGTCTATAATTTTACTTATAACAACCCTGAGGTGACTATTAATGTTATCATCTCCATTTTATAGAGGGAACTGAGGCTCACAGAGGCAAAATGACATGCCCAAGGTTGTACTAGGAAGTGGCAAAGGTGGGACTTGAGCTAGAGGCATGCTGACTCAGAGGCAGTCTTTTTTTCACTCCCCCAGAAGGTTTTCTGAATGAGTCTGGACTGGAGATGGATCTTGAAGGGTGAGAGGTATTGGAGAAGTAATGGAAGCTTTTCAAGCAGTGATACCCATCAGGGATGCAATGGAAAAGGATGGGAAATTAGACCAAATGACGCTGGAATCCTTCCACATGGAGAGAATGTCCTGATTCTATACACTAAGGATGCCTAACCCAGCCTGGTGGGGTGGACGTGATTGGAGGGCTTCCTAAAGAAAGTGACATCTAGTCTAAGACCAGAATGATGAGCAAGAGTTAGCCAGAGCTCTCAGGCAAAAGAAACATCATGAGCCCTGACCGGTTTGGCTCAGTGGATAGAGCGTCCGCCTGCGGACTGAGGGGTCCCAGGTTCGATTCCGGTCAACGGCATGTGCCTTGGTTGCGGGCACAGCCCCAGGAGGGGGTGTGCAAGAGGCAGCTGATCGATGTTTCAAACTCTCTATCCCTCTCCCTTCCTCTTTGTAAAAAATCAATAAAATATATATATATATTAAAAAGAAAAAAAGAAAGAAACATCATGAGCACATCTGAAGACATGGGAATGGTTCAGTCAGGCAGGGGCAGGGTGTGGTGAAAAGTGAGACTGTGGCCAGATGGGGAAGGGCCTTGTAAGCCACATTAAGATGTTGGACTTTATTTTTTTTTAATTTTTATTTTTTTGTTAATCCTCACCTGAGGATATTTTTCCATTGATGTTTAGGGAGAGTAGAAGAAAGAGGGAAAGACCAACAGAAACATCGATGTGAGAGAAACACATCAATTGGTTGCCTCCTGCATGAGCCCCGACCAGGGCCCGGGCCAGGGAGGAGCCTGCAACCAAGGTACATGCCCTTGACCGGAATCAAACCTGGGAACCCAAAGGTGAGTCAAACTACTAGGGCCAGTGGTTCTCAACCTTCCTAATGCCGCGACCCTTTAACACAGTTCCTCATGTTGTGGTGACCCCCAACCATAAAATTATTTTCGTTGCTACCTCATAACTGTCATTTTGCTACTGTTATGGATCGTAATGTAAATATCTGATATGCAGGATGTATTTTCATTGTTACAAATTGAACATAATTAAAGCATACTGATTAATCACAAAGACAATATGTAATTATATATGTGTTTTCCAATGGTCTTAGGCGACCCCTGTGAAAGGGTCGTTGACCCCCAAAGGGGGCGTGACCCACAGGTTGAGAACCGCTGGCCTAGGGCTTTTTTTTTTTTTTTTCCCTTAAGATCTTGGACTTTATATCAGGCCACTGAAAACTGAATGGCGTGTTTACCCAGACAATTTGAGCTTTAAACCAATCACTGATTGCAATGTGGAGAGTGAATGGCAGGGGCTAAACTGGAGGCAGAGACTGGTTACAAGGCTAATGCTGCAACCCAGGCAAGAAAGGAGGGCTGCCTGGTGGAGGGAGCACAGCAGGGATCGGGAAACACGGCAGATTTGGGAGACAATTTAAGAGGCAGAAGTGCACTGGAGCTGATTAATTGGAAAGAGGGGGTGGTGGGGCAGGCAGGCAGAAAGAAGAAGTTGAGGATGACTTCTGGTTTCTGGCTGGAGCAGCTGCACGGGTGGCCGTGTCAATCCCGGGGCTAGGGACGATGAGGAACAAAGTCTCTGAAGGGAGAGCAAAGGAGTGAGGCTTCTAAGGGTGAGAGGGATTTAGCAGCTGATGGGGATTAGGAGAGTAAATCTTAGTGGAAGAAAGTAGAATTTCCCCTTTTTATTCATTGAACATGTTAGGGAGCTACTATATGTCAGACACGAGGATTACAGCAGTGAACCAAACAGACCAGGTCCTTGTCCTCCTGGAGTTGAAGGTCTAGTAGGTGGAGACAAACAATAAGCAGAAAAATAAGTACAGTTTAAATCTATGTATCAGTGGACCCACAGGGGTCAAACCCGTGTTGTTCAAGGGTCAACTGTATATGAATATGTCAAGATGTTGTAGGTGCTATGAGGACAAATGAGACATAGTACAGGGATGTGGGTGCTAGAAGCTGCTGTTTGGCTATGGGGCGATCAGGGAAGGCTTCTCTGATTTTTAGGCAGAGACCCAAATGAGGTGAGGAAGTAATATGGGGGGACACCCTTCTGGGTGAAACGAAGGGCAAGGCTCTGAGGTGAGAAGGTCTCTACCAGCTGTGGCCACTCTAACCATGGCAGAGAGTGAGGTCAGAAATGGGAGCTGGGCCCTAACCGGTTTGGCTCAGGGCATAGAGCGCCGGCCTGCGGGCTGAAGGGTCCCAGGTTCGATTCCAGTCAAGGGCATGTACCTGGGTTGCGGGCACATCCCCAGTAGGGGGTTGTGCAGGAGGCAGCTGATCGATGTTTCTCTCTATCCCTCTCCCTTCCTCTCTGTAAAAAATCAATAAAATATATATTAAAAAAAAGAAAAAGAAATGGGAGCTGGACACTCAGTACAAAAATGGAATTTTACCATAAACCATTTCCTCTTCCCCTAAGAGGTGAAATCCCGCAAGATCATTTTTTGAACCCATGCTTCTAAAGATTTGAACTGGCATTGTTCTCTCCCAGCTCTGCCACTTACCAGCTGCGTAACCTCTGTCATGCCATTTACTTTCTCTGAGCCTTGACGTTCTCATCTATACAATGGGTGGATTAATACACAGTTGCTGTTGAAGAAATTGCACAATAGTGTTAGTCTTTTCTTTCTCCCATGGAAGGATAAAAGATACAGGATGGAGAAAAACTGTCTTCATTGAGGTGTGAGAATCTGATACAGTCTAGCATTGAACTCTCATTGCTACACTGCTGGCAAGAAAGTTGTACACCATACATCCTTCACCTCCTTTTTCTCTCCCCTCTTTCCCTTCCCCCAACTTCTGACCTGGACACATTTGTACTTCAAGCAGGCCTGCAGAAGAGAGATTGATAATGGACAAATTTACTGGGTGCATGATACCCTAGGTTCAGTCTTGAAGCCTCATCTTGTTCTGCCTCCAAGCCCTCTTCCCCCACCAATGGGCTGCTTTCATTTCGTTATGGGAGGAAGGAATCAGCAGGGGGGGTGTGGTGGAAGAAATGACTCAACGGAGAGTACGTTGACTTTGGCATGAGCTCCACCCTTTCACTTCCTGCCCTGAGGTCTCTGGGTTGGGTGCGCGGCTCCAGCCCTGACCAGGTGTGGCAGGTTGAGATTCTAAATGCGGAGCCTTTGAAGACCTCTGAAGCAGGGTGGGATGTGGGTGGCAGGGTGGGCAGTGGAGGTGATTGTCTCTGTGCTAGTGACTTAGATTCATGCCAGAGCTTGCCCTGCAGGCAAAGAAGGAAGAGCAGGTGGAAGGCAGCGTCACTGGGGTAGGGAGCCTCTGGCGGCTGAACTGTGTGCCCTTGACTGAATCACTGTGTAATCAGCCACACCCTTGCCCAATAGCCTTCAAAGGCTAGGGCACAGGATAGAGTCCATAGGCCTAACCTGGTCCCAATCTACAATTTCAGTCGGGCCTGCTACTCTACCACACCCCTGGCCCGAGCTTCCTGCAATGCAGCCCCACCAGAGGCCTCTTGGAATAGTAAGACCTTTCTTTTCTTGATGCCTCTCTCCCCTGGGTTTCATATTATGTTGTGGATGGAAAAAGGAATTCTATGGAAAGTAACCTCACAGGGTGAGCCTATATAATAAAAGGCTCATATACAAATCGACTGAACGGTCAAACGACTGGCCACTATGATGTGCACTGACCACCAGGGGGCAGAGGCTCAACGCAGGAGCTGCCCCCTGGTGGTCAGTGCGCTCCCACAGGGGGAACGCAACTCAGCCAGAAGCCCTGAGCTGGGCTCACAGCTGGTGAGCACAGCAGTGGTGGCAGCGCTAAGGATGTCCAACTGACAGCTTAGACCCGCTCTCCATGGGGAGCAGGCCTAAGCCGTCAGTCGTACATCCCCCGAGGGCTCCTGGACTGCGGGAGGGCGCAGGCCAGGCCGAGGGACCACCGGGCCACTAGTCTGATTATAAATTCCTACTTGCGCAGGTCATGGTGGCTAATAACGCCCCAGGCATATAACTTTTTAAAAATATAATACTTATTGATTTCAGAGAGAATGAGAGAGGGAGAGATAGAAACACCAATGATGAGAGAGAATCAATGATACACTGCCTACTGCACGCCCCCTACTGGGGATCGAGCCTGCAACCCCAGAATGTGCCCTGACCAGGAACTAAACCATAACCTCCTGGTTCATAGGTCGATGCTCAACCACTAAGCTACGCCGGTTGGCCTGGAAAGCTATGTTTTTAAATCATGAAATATATCATATATACAGAAGAGTATATCAAACATATAAATATGGCCTAAAGAATAACTATAAACTGAACATAACCAAATCTGTTTTTAGCATTATGTTCATTCCTTTATATCTTCCTCCCGAAGCTTTCCCCTGACCTGCAAGGCCAGCACCGAGTGCCCCTAATCTAGGATCAGGGCACATACTAGGAGCAACCAATGGGTGCATAAATAAGTAGAACAACAAATCAACGTTTCTCTCTCCTCTCTCTCTCAAATCAATCAATCAATCAATCAATCAATATAATTTTTAAAAAAATATATTTTATTGATTTTTTTACAGAGAGGAAGGGAGAGAGATAGTTAGAAACATCGATGAGAGAGACACATCGATCAGCTGCCTCCTGCACATCTCCTACTGGGGATGTGCCCGCAACCCAGGTACATGCCCTTGACCGGAATCGAACCTGGGACCCTTCAGTCCGCAGGCCGACGCTCTATCCACTGAGCCAAACCGGTTTCAGCCAATCAATATAATTTTAAAAAGAGAATGTAAAATTCTCATAACAGTTTTTATATTAATTACATGCCAAAGGGATAATATTTTGAATGTGTTGAATTGAATAAAACATTAATTTCATCTGTTTCTTTTTACTGTTTATTTTTTGTAGTTACCAGAAAATTTTAAAGTATACATTGGACAGAGGTATTCTATAAAGAGTGAACTCCTCACAACCAGATGCATTTAAACACGGAGTGGGTTTTGGTGGAGTGATGATGGTAGCAGTGGAAGTTGGATTAACTGGTCTGTGAGGTAGATTTTAGCTTTGTGAGTTTATGATTCTTCTAAGAGGCCCCATGCCTGCAAAAGTAGGCCTTCCTTTCCCTGGCTGCTGGCCCTGGCTTCCCTCCGGCACCCGGGACCTGGGCGGCTTCCCTCCTCTGGCTGCTGGCAGGCACCTGGGACGCGGGCTTTACTCCAGCCCCGGCTTTGTCCGGAAGGATGTCCGGAATGACTTCCAGAAGGATGTCTGGTCTAATTAGCATATTACCCTTTTATTATTATAGATGTTTCCAGCCTTTTCTCCCTCTCTTTAACTATACCTCCCCTCTGCTTCTGCTAAAGTGTTATTCCTCAAACACACACTTTGGTTTTTTTGTCTCTGACCCTCTGTTTACCCAGTTCATTTATCTGGAATGACCTCTTTACTATCTCTTTTGTCAAAATCCTACAGAACCTGAAAAGCAACTCACATGCCACCTCATCCCTGAAGCCTTTACTGGACCCCATAGGTGGAAAGTAACTCTGAATGCCTCCAGCACTACTCACCAACCAACCCCTCAATAATTCTGTGGTTTGGCAATTTGCTAACTTCTTTCTCAAGCACCTTGAAGTCAGGAGTATTTGGCACAGATACTTCCAAGAACTGACGTCCAGATCTTCAAACTTTACATGTGCTCTTTCCTAAGATCCATCCTCTGGAGAATATATGCTGAAGTCTAGGTCCATCTTCTTTCCCACCTCCCCTGCTCACACTTTACAAAATCTCCAACTCAGTTTTTACCCACAGCATTACCCAGGGGTAAAGACCTCAGGGCACCAATCAAAGATGAAGGACTCTAATGACTGGACAACAAAGCATTTAGCAAACTGGCAGTTGCTAGTTCTTTGCTTTCAATAAAGTTGAAGAAGGTTCTAATTTTGTTGTCATTAAAAATAACTTCTAATAATAGTTCACTAAAAAAAATAATAGTTCACTATGTGAATTTATGGCTTGTCACTCAAAAGGAATTCAAATAACTAACATTATTAAAACAAAACTTCCTCCATTCTCATTTACTGGTTTATGTGAACATGGTTTCTCAGTGACCCTATTTCTAAAAATACAAAATAGATTAAAATTGATGCTGAATCCAGTTGCATTCCAGCAATAAGCAATGTTTATCCATAGATATATAAACTAATTGCAAAATACCTATTTCAGTAAGAGATGCTTTTCCAATTTTATTTTACTCTTTGTGTAATCATTATTTATTAAAAGATATGTTATGTTGCTCTGATCAATTGTGTACTAATATAACAATAATACTGGTTATACTTCAATCCAGAAGAAATTTTAAAGACATAGAGCTTTAAAGTCAATCAAACTTTTAAAGTTTTTAAATTTCAAAAACTTTTACATTAAAAAAATTAAATTTCAATTAGATATATAAATTTCTAAGTATGAATTGGGTAATCAATAACAGACTTTCAAGAGTAAAATAGTCCTGGCCCTGGTAGCTCAGTTGGTTAGAGTGTCGTCTTGACACACCAAGGTTTCGGGTTCGATCCGCATTCAGGGCATATACAAGAATCAACCAATCTATATATATAAAAGCCTAAGTGACCATCGCAACCGAATGGACGACTGAACAGGCTGCATGGGATGACCAGGCCGGCAAGGGGGTTAGTGAGGGGCGACCAAATGACCAAGCAGCAGACTGTGTGGGGCGACCAGGCCGGCAGGGGGGGCAGTTGGGGGCAACCAGGCCAGCCGGGGGAGGGGGCAGTGATGGGCGACCAGGCCGGCAGGGGGGGCAGTAAGGTATGACCAGGTCAGTGTGTGTGGGGGGGGAGTTAGGGGTGATCAGACAGGCAGGCAGGTGAGCAGATAGGAGCCAGTGGTCCCGGATTGTGAGAGGGATGTCCGACTGCCGGTTTAGGCCCGATCCCCAGGATCTGGCCTAAACTGGCAGTTGGACATCCCCCAAGGGGTCCTGGATTGGAGAGGGTGCAGGCCAGGCTGAGGCGACCGCCCCCGTGCACGAATTTCGTGCACCAGGCCTCTAGTCCATGCATAAAAGAGTGGAACTACAAATCTGTGTTCCTCTCTCATGCTCCTCTCTCTCTCCCTTCCTCTTTTTCTCTAAAAACAATAAATACAAAATAAAAAAGAATAAAATATATCATCTTAGGATAACATCCTGTGAGAGGAAGCATTCAAGAAGAAAATAATGTAGCATGTCTGTCAGTTAAAGTGGAGCTTGTCCCAGTATCCTCTTGACATTAAAGAGTATTAAATCACAATACTTACATTCAGTTGATGAGGGAACAGTTTTACTTAAAATATTAATATTTACAATATGCTCGGAAGCGTATCCTTTGTAACGGCATACATTTTAGTTGTTGATTTAAAAATATGCCAGGTATTCTGCACGTGGATCCAGTCTCCACCTTCCTTCATCCTGACTCTCCCCTGGTTGGCTGACTTGAATGTGTCTATTTGCCTTGGTTTGGCTTTGGCTACTAGGGGGTCTTGGCAGGAGCCAGAGGGAGGGAAGAAAGCGATGTCAGGGTCTCTATTCCCCTGGTTCCCAACTCTGAAGGTCTAGTCAGTCTGGCTCTGTCCCTGGACAGGAAGTTAGTCCTCTTCTTAAGGCAGAGAAATTGTATAGTAACAGCCTGGCTGGGGCCCATCCCAGCTTCTTGCATGATCCCTTGTAATTTTCCTATACCTTGACCACACCTTCTAAATTAGCTCTTTGTAAATAAAATCTTGTTGAACTGTCTGGAGTGTGCCATTTGTCTCCTGCTGAAGTCTTCACAAATACAGAGGGGGGTGCAGGTTTTTTTAAAAAAAAATCTTAAAGGGGGCACAAGAGCATAAAGTCTGGAGACTGCTGATGCAGACTGCAGCCTCATTCATTTATCCAATAAACAGTGACAGCATCATGCCCAGTGCTCATTTACAGAGATGAATTGCATGGTGTCCCTCTCCTCCAGCAATTACATCTAGTGGGACAAAGACACAAACAATGAAGCAAAGGGCATCATAATAGCATGTGATATATGCTGTAATAAAGATAGGGTCAAGCCTAGCCGGTGTGGCTCAATGGTTGAGGGTAGACCTATGTATGAATCAGGAGGTCACAGTTCGATTCCTGGTCAGGGCACATGACAGAGTTGTGGGCTCAACCCAGTGTGGGGCGTGCAGAAGGCAGCCAATCAATGGTTCTCTCTCATCATTGATGTTTCTCTCTCTCTCTCCCTCTCCCTTCCTCTCTGAAATCATTACAAAAATATTTTTTAAAAAGATAGGGCTAATATGTGTGGGAGCACTGTGAAGAGAGCAACCACCTAATTCTACCTGGGGAATTAGGGAGGGCTTTGCAAAGGAGTTTCCATTTGGTTTATGGCATTAAAGATAAGTAGGAGTTTGCTTGGAAAGGAAAGGGAGGGAAGGCATTCGGGCAAAAGGGTAATGTGAATAGTCACTAGAACCAATGGTTATTAGGGTATTGCTGAGTCATGTCTGGGTGCTCAAAGGTGGTTCAAAAAGCCCAAAGAATAAAGCAAAAATATGTAAGTATGATTAAATTAAAATAAAAGACTTCTACATGGCAAAAGGCACTATAAACAAAATTAAAGTACTAAATTCCTCCCTGGGAGAAGATAATTGTAATTTATATATAAATAACACCTAGATATCAGTAAGTACTAAAGCAAACAAGTTGAAACATAGGCAAGGATATGAACAGGCAATTCTCGGAAAAGGTACTTTCAACAGCAGGGAAATGCAAATTAAAATGATTGATGCCACTTCCAAAGAATAAAGTAGGGAAAGAGGAAAAATAGCAACTTTACAGTGGAGAAACCTGGAAACACCACATTAACAGGGTGTTCAAGGGTAATAACATCACCAGGAATAAGTCGTGTGGGTAGCCTGTGCCCCCTGAAAGGGTGTGATGAGAAGGGCATTGCACCTGTGTTGTTCTTCCCCTAAACCAGTAACTCCTGTCTAGTCACGAGGAAGACATCAAATAAGTCCAAATCGAGGGGCATTCTGCCGAATACCTGACTAGTGCTCCTCAAGACTATCAAGGTCATAGGAACAAGAAAGACTGAGAAGCTGTCCCAGACCAGAGGTGACTAAGGAGACATGAGGACTAATTGCAACATAGGTGTCCTGGAAAAATGGTTAGCGAAATCTGAATAACGTCTGGAGATTAATTAATAGTAATAAGCCAATATTGGCTTCTTAGTTTTGACAGATCTACCACGGTAATGTAAAATGTTAACAGCGGAAATTGAGTGAGGTGTGGGTATATGGGAACTGTCTTGACTACTACTGTAACTTTTCTATAGATCTAAAGAGATTCCAAAATAAAACGTTTATTTTTAGAAATGATGAGGCACTATTTTCTACCCATCAAGTTAACAAAGAATTAAAAGTCTGACTAAAAGATGAAGAAGGATATATATGATATAATGGCATTGATATAAATTTAAAAAGCACTCAAAAATACTATATATTGTTTATGTATCCACGTATCCTAATTCATTCATCTAACAGATCATGCTTGAATGACTTTTGTGCCAAGTGCTATTCTCAGCTCTGAAGATATAGCAGCTATATATGTTCAGGATACAGAACAATAAAAGCTAACAATTGTATAGGACTTACTATGAGCCAAGAATCCTATAGAATAAAAGCCTAGGTGGCGTCACGCGCAACGTCATCACAAGATGGCTGCCACAAGATGGCCGGCAGGGGAGGGCAGTTGGGGGCAACCAGGCCGGTAGGGGAGTGCAGTTGGGGGCCAGCAGGGGAGGGCAGTTGTGGGCAATCAGGCTGGCAGAGAGAATAAAGCAGAGAGAATAATGGGGAGGGCAGCTGGGGGCGACCAGGCCTGCAGGGGAGGGCAGTTGGGGGCGATTGGGCTGGCAGGCAGAAGCAGTTAGGGGCAATCAGGCAGACAGGCAGGCGAGTGGTTAGGAGCTGGCAGTCCCTGATTGTGAGAGGGATGTCCAACTGCCGGTTTAAGCCTGATCCCTGTAAACGGCAGTCAGACATCCCCCAAGGGTCCCAGATTGGAGAGGGTACAGGCTGGGCTGAGGAACAGCCCTCCCCCACCACCCGTGCATGAATATCGTGCTCTGGGCCTCTAGTCTATAATAATAAAAGCATAATATGCTAATTAGACCGGATGTCCTTCCAGATGACCTTTGGATGAAGCTGGGGCTGTGAGGGAAGCCCGGGTCCTGGGTACCAGAGAGAAGCTGATGCCAGCAGTCGGGGGAAGGAAGGCCTACTCTTGCACGAATTTCCTGCATTGGGCCTCTAGTTCTGTGATAATAACAATAGAAAGCACATGCAGCATTTACTGTACAGCAGGTGTAATTCTAAGCACTTTATATGCCTTAACTTATTTAATCCTCAGAGTAATCTTGTAACATAGGTTCTACTATTGCCTCCATCTTATATATGAAGACACTGAGGTGCAGCCAAGTTAAGTACCTTGCCAAGGGTCACAGGGCCAGGCAGTGGCAGAGACAACATTCAAATCCAGGCAGCCTGGCTCTACGTCTGTCCTCCAACCATTATGCTCTCTGCCTGGAGTCCCTGCTGTTGTGGAGCTTACATTCTAGTGAGGGCAAGACAGGCCATAAAAATACGTAGTATGTCAGGCAGTAAAAGAGCTATAGAGGCCCTGGCTGGTTTGACTCAGTGGATAGAGCATTGGCCTGCGGGACCAAAGGGTCCCAAGTTCGATTCCAGTCAAGGGCACATGCCCGCAGTTGCAGGCTCGATACCCAGTAGGGGGCGGGCAGGAGGCAGCCAATCAATGGTTCTCTCTCATCATTGATGGTTCTCTCTCTTCCTTTTCCTTCCTCTATGAAATCAATACAAATATTTTTAAAAAGAGTTATAGAGAAAAAGAAAGGAGGAAAAGAAAAAGGAAAGGTGGGGTGGGAGGTATTACATTTAAAAGATGGGTTTGGGGGTCAGGGAAGGCCTCACTGAGAGGTAACAGCTGGACAAAAACCCTAAGGAAGTGAAGCAGGGCACCAAGCAGATATCTTAAGGGTAATTGCAACAAGGTCAAAGCTCTGAGGTAGCAGTAAACTCTGAGTGTCTAAAAAATAAATAGCAAGGAAGCCAGGGTGGCTAAAACAGAGAGAATAATGGGAAAAGAGTCAGTGATGAGGGCAGAGCAATGTGGGGGTTAGATTGGGTGGGGCCTTATCTTACCTAATAATAGACAAACATGTACATTAACCATCCCTCCACTATGCTCACCAGCCAATCAGGAGAGTATGCAAATTAACCCAACAAAGATAGTGGTTAATTTGCATACATAGGGCGAAGCGTCCAAGCGAAGACTGAAGGCTCCGGCCGTGGCCAGAGCAAAGGCCTGGGTCACCGGTGCCGGAGGAAAACCGGTGCCGGCAGCCAGGGGAAGGGAAGGCCTATTGCACGAATCTCTTCGTGCAACAGGCCTCTAGTGTCATAATAAGAACCTTGGAGGGGGTTGAGCAGGGGGTGACAGCATTGAATTAGGTTTTAGAGCAGGGGTCCTCAAACTACGTCCCGCGGGCCACATGCAAATACAAATATTGTAATTGTTCCCGTTTTGTTTTTTTTACTTCAAAATAAGATATGTGCAGTGTGCATAGGAATTTGTTCATAGTTTTTTTAAAACTATAGTCCGGCCCTCCAGTGGTCTGAGGGACAGTGAACTGGCCCCCTGTTTAAAAAGTTTAAGGACCACCGAAACCGGTTTGGCTCAGTGGATAGAGCATCGGCCTGAGGACTGAAAGGTCCCAGGTTCGATTCCGGTCAAGGGCATGTACCTGGGTTGCGGGCACATCCCCAGTGGGAGATGTGCAGGAGGCAGCTGATCGATGTTTCTCGCTCATCGATGTTTCTAACTCTCTATCTCTCTCCCTTCCTCTCTGTAAAAAATCAATAAAATATATTTAAAAAAAAAAAGTTTGAGGACCCCTGTTTTAGAGTGATCCCTCTGGCTGCTTTGCTGAGAGGAGCCTGCTAAAGGATATTATAATAATCTGGGCAAGAAATGGTGGTGGCTTGGACCAGAGTGGTAGCATTGGAGGTGGTAAGAAGTGGTTGGATTCTGGATACATTTCAAAGATCGAATTGACATTATTTGCTGAGGACTAACATGAAAAAAAGAAAGAAGTCATCCAAAGTCAAGGGAAACAACAGCAAATTCAAACAAGTGGGACTATATCAAACTAAAAAGCTTCTGCACAACAAAGGAAATTATTATCAAAATGAAAACGTAACCTACCGAATGGGAGAAGATATTTGCTAATCATACATCTGAGAAGGGGTTAATATATAAAATATATAAATAATTCATACAACTCAACAATAAAAAAAAAACAAGCAACCTGATTTTAAAATGGGCAGAGAATTTGAACAAGCATTTTTCCAAAGAAGACATGCAGATGGCCAACAGGCATATGAAAAGATGTTCAACATCACTCATTATTAGGCAAATGCAACAAGTGTTGGAGAGAATGTGGAGAAAAAGGAACCTTTGTCCACTGCTGGTGGGCCTGTAAATTAGTGCCTCCGCTGTGGAGAACAGTATGGAGATTCCTCAACAAATTAAGACTAGCACTGCCATATCATTTCACTCATATGTGGAAACTAAAACAAATAATAAGCAAGCAAACAAAATAAAACAAAAACAAATGCATAGAGAGAACAGACGGGCGTTGCCAGAGGAGAAGGGGGTTAGGGATGGGTGAAATGGGTGAAGGGGGTTATTATATGGTGATAGGTGTGATGGATGGTATTGGGAGTGATCACTTTGTAGTATGTGCAGATGTCAAATTATAATGTTGTGCACCTGAAACATGGAAGGAAGGAAGGAAGGAAGGAAGGGAGGGAGGGAGGGAGGGAGGGAGGGAAGAAGGAAGGAAGGAAGGAAGGAAGGAAGGAAGGAAGGAAGGAAGGAACGAAGGAAGGAAGGAACAAAGGAAGGAAGGGAATCAAAGATGACTCAGACTTTTGACCTGAGTAAATGGAAGGAGTGACTGTTTCCTGGACTCGAAAGACAGTGGGAGAAGCAGGTTTGAGGAAGGTGGCAAGGCCTGGAGTTCCGTTTGGACATGTTGAGTCTAAGATTTCTCTTGGACAACCAGGTGGATGTGTCGAGTAATCAGCTGGATGTGGTAGTCTGAAGTTTAGAACAGAGAAGATAAAAATCTATGCATTGTCTGCATACAGATGTTATTTGAAATCACAAGAAAGGATGAGATCATCAGATAAATTAATATAGATATAGAACGTGAAAAGATGAGAGCTGAACCCGGGGCCCTAACATTTAGAAGGTGTTGCTGCACCCAGTTGGCGTGGCTCAGTGGTTGAGTGTTAATCTATGAACCAGGAGGCCATGGTTCAATTCGTGGTCAGAGCATATGCCCGGGTTGCGGGCTCGATCCCAGTATGGGGCATGCAGGAGGCAGCCAATCAATGATACTGTCTCATCATTGTTGTTTCTATCTCTCTCCCTCTCCCTTCCTCTCTGAAATCAATATATAGATTTACAAAAATTACACACACACACACACACATATATATATATATATATATATATATATATAGAGAGAGAGAGAGAGAGAGAGAGAGAGAGAGAGCTGCTGAGGAGGAGGAAGAGGAGAAGGGGAAGGATTCAGCAACAGGAGGCTGAGCAGGAACAGCCAGTAAAGTGGGGGGGAAACCAAGAGAACAACCAGGAGAGAAAGGGATCTGATCAGCTAATTGAGGAAAGCGTTTCAGGAAGGAGAAAGTGGGTAGTGTGGCCCAGCAGTCTAAGAAAGAGAGAATGACTACATGTGTTGAGGTTGCTGATAGGTAAAGAAAAATAAGGGCTGAGACAGACATCACCATTTGATTGAGCAATATATACACTCAAAATATACCACTTTGGCACACGGATTATTTTGAGCTGAAAGCAGTTGAGAAGAAGCAGATCTGAGAAAAGCTCTCTGCCTCCCTCTATTTGTATAAAAGTAGGACAAAAATTGACGGAAGTGTCTCTCTCTACCAGAAAAAATAAGTTATTCACCAGAGACAACTTTAGACCCTTATCAGCCTGGAGACAGCACCAGAGGAATCTATAGAACAAACTTTACTAATAGCCTTTATCTGCCAATAGTTTCCCATATATTTGCCTTCCCACAATTTGCTAGTCCTAAATGCAGTTCCTTTTCCTTTGTCTTGTCTTCTCTAAAACTGTATTGTTCCTTTTCTAAGATGCTATATAAGCCCAAGTTCTAACTAAACATTTGAGTCACTCATCTCCGGATACACATTGGACATATTCCTGAACTTCTGCTTTTCTCTTGTTGATGTGTACTTGGCCAGTCTCATCCATAGGCCCCAGATGGAGAACCTAAGATGGGTGGAGGAAGAACTTTTCCTCCCCTACAGAGGTCCTTAGTGACACAGACAAGAGCAAAGTAGGTACAGTATTTAGGTGTGAAAATCTAATTGGACCAGATTAAAGAGACTGGGAGGAGAGAAATGATGCAAACATTATAGACAATTCTCTCTCAAGTTTTTGGCAGTAACCGGAAGGGAGTTAGAGGTGAAGATATTGGTGTTAAAAATGTCAAAATAATACATTATATGCATGATAGAGGTTGCCCATCATTGATAGAGGTGACATACATTTCATTCATGATAGCTAATCAGGTAGTTCCTGGGTGCTGTTCTAAGTGCATTGGTTAATATCCTCATAACAGCCCCATGAAATTGTCATGCACCCCAGATTATGGAGGGAGAAACTGGAACAGGGGGTTTGATTGATTTACCGAAGGTCATACAATTAGTGAGTGATGGTGCTGGGATTTGAACTAGGTAATATGGCTATCTACATGAGTCCACGCCTATACTTAACTTTTATACTATACTGTCCGGTCTGGGCTGGATCTTGGCCATGGGCTGCCTAGATAATTTCTCCCAAGTGCTCGTTCCTATTTTCTGTCATGCTGTTACAACCTTCTCCAGGCTATGGAGGATCTCAGGGCTGAATCTCATGGGATCTGCTACCCACCAAGGAGTCACTGAGAATGCAGAGAGGGAGAGACAGAGTAGGGAGGATGGGAGCACAACAGCGAACATCGCCCTCAAGACTGGAAAGGTCAAGACTGGGAAGGATTAGAGGTCTCAGGGCTCTGACCTCATGTCACCTGTGGAGAGTCCCTCTACGAGCCCCACCCTTCCCCTCTCTTTTTTGACCTGTGGTGTTTTGAAGTAGTTCTGGATTCAGACACTAGGAAGCTGACTTGAGTTCAGGATCTGCTACCTAATAGCTGTGTGACCTTGGCCAAATGGCTTCATGTCTGAGTCTGGTGTTTTTAATCTATAAAATGAAGATTAATAATAGCTACTATCTATTGAGCCCTCACTATGTACCAGGACTTGGGTCATTGATAAACCTGGGGCATTTGGTTGTGAACTATAAGGGACTGAACCATTGTGAGGCATTATCGTCATTATTCTGATCCTTGCCCTAAAAGCTATTTCTTTCTTTGGTTATTGCCTGTATAACTGACGTTTTCTTTTCACCTGCTCCCAGGTGACACGAGGTCCTTGGCTTTCTCTGAAGACTCCTCTTGGCTCTTCTATCATCTCTCAAGTGGCTGGACCTGTGCCAGGAGAATGTGAGGTACAGAGAATTAAGTTTAATGTCAACACCTCACTCACTATCACATCACTCTATTATTTTAATATACCTGTTTGTGAAAGGATACCGTATCTTAAGAAAAGCACACAAATCATGAGTGTTCAATGAATTATCACAAAACAACTACATCTGTGTAATTTTTGTTACTACCACCCAGTAAAGAAATAGAACATTATCGGCACCCTAAAAGCCCTCATTGTGCCCACTGTGTGCCCCCTTCCAATCACTTCCACTTCCCTCCTCCCATGTCTTATCTCTGTGTTGCCAGAGCCCAGCACAAAGCCCTGCCAAGAGGCCCAGTAAATATTTGCTAAATTGAACCGAATGCCTTTGGAGCTAGTCACCTTGACTTTCTTGGCCTTGATTTACTTTTCTGAAAAATAGGGCCAGAATTTCAGTAATTTCTTAATTTTTTAAATTGATTTCAGAGAGGAAGGGAGAGAGAGATAGAAACATCAGTGATGAGAGAGAATCATTGATCAGTTGTCTCCTCCATGCCCCCTACTGGGGATCGAGCCCGAAACCAATTCATGTGCCCTGACCAGAAATTGAACCGTGACCTCCTAGTTCATAAGTCGATGCTCAACCACTGAGGCATGCTGGCTGGGCCAGTCAGTGGTTGTTTTTAAAAATTTTACAATGATTCCAGTGTACAATGAATCTTGAATCTTACCAATTCCAACCAACACTGTACATTGAAATATCAATTCCACTACTGCTGTGGGTTGAATTGTATGTTCCCAAAAGATGTTGAAGTTCAAACCACCAGTACCTATGAATGTGGTCTTATTTGGAAACAGTGTTATTGAAGATGATCAAGTCAAGATGAGTTCATTAGGGTGGACCCCTAATCCAGTCTTATTGGTAACCTCATAAAAAGGGGAGATTTGGACTCAGAGATAGTGACACAGGGAGGTTGCCATGTGAAGACAGGAGTTAATGCTGCTACAGTCAAGGAACACCAAAGATTGTCAGCAAAGCACCAGAAGCTGGAAGCATGGAATAGATTTTCCCTCACACCCAACTCTGCCAACACCTTGATTTCAGACCTCTAGCCTCCAGAATATGAGACAATACATTTCTGGGTGTTTTTTAAAGCCACCTAGTTTGTGGAATTTTGTTACAGCAGCGCTAGCAAACGAATACAACTATTTGCATACTAGCTAAGGAACTCTTGTTCACCCATTTTCTCATGTGCAAAACTGAAACCATAATAATAGTTCTACGTGCTGGGCTCTATTCTAAACCCTTTACACAGACGATCGCATTTGGTCGTCTCAGTAAGCCTCTGAGAGGTACTGCTGCCATTACCACTTTACAGAGGAAAAAGCGTGGAACAGGGAGGTTAAGCAACTTGCTCAAGGTCACGTGGTAACTGAATACATAAGATAATAATATATCCCTCACAAGACTCATGGGAAGCCTTATGAGACTGCGGGTGTGGGTGTGAAAGCGCTTTGTAAATAGTAAAGCATTTTACCTCTGTTGGATAGAATCGCTACAGATCCAGGACTTTTGTGTGTGTGCCATCTCTGCCTCTCCTTTCTCTGCCTACGGAACGTAATACTTCCTTCCGCCGGCGGCAAGGGGTCGCTGCGCCGCACGGACGCTGACAGGTCCCTCTAGCCCGCTCACGCTGGGCGCTCGTTGGTGCCTATAAATAGCAGTGACCGGCTCGGCTAGGCTTCAGCCCATCGCCGCCGGGGCTGCACCCGGCGCAGGAACCGGAGCTGGATCTAGACGCCGAGAAGCTGAAGCTGGGCCGGGGCGGAGCGCAGCGCCGCGCCGGGGCCGCAAGGAGGGTCGCGTTGCCGGGGGCCCACCGCGAGCCGCCCCCAGCCCGCGCCGCGCTCTCCCGCCGGGCCGCCTGCCTCCGCCCTCCTCCCCCCTCCATTTCCCTGGAATCTCAGCCCGGCACGCCTGCACCCCGGCGCTTCTCTGGGTGGGGAAGCTCCCGGCCGCTTTCTGGCTTCACTCCTTCCTCGCAGCCTGGGCTCCCAGCCCCCTCGCTTCTTTTCCTGGACTGGGTCCCACCCGCTTCTGTCTCCTTCCTTTAGCTCAGGTTCCCTGCTTCTTCCCGTAGTCCCCGCTCCTCAGTCACTTTCTCAGCCCAGGTCCCAGCCTCCCCTCTTCCTTTTCCTTGCAACCCATCCTCTCCCTTCCTCTGTCCTAGGCGCAGTCCGGTCCCCACCCTCCGTTTCCCTGGCCTGGAGGCCCAGACCTTGCGGTCTCCTGCTGTGGTCCTTCCTGGGTCCCTGTCCCTCTTGCTCAGCTTGGAGTTCTAGATCGAGAACCCAGCCTCCCTCCACCCCCAGAGGACTGCTTCCACACGAAAAGACCTCTCTAGAACATGAACTTTCCCTAGAGACTGCCCCAGTCTCTCTTCCCACCGCCTTGCCACCTATGTCCCAGGTCTTACTCTCACTTTGCTAAGGGTCAAGGCCTACTGGGCTGAGGGAGGGAGGATGCTTCTGTGGTCTGGCGTCTGGGGTCCCTCTCTGCCTCGAGTGTTCTCTTCCTTGCTCGTGGTCGTAGCCTTGGTGGGGCTACTACCTGTCCTCAGGAGCCATGGCCTCCAGCACAGTCCCACCGCCAGCACCATCCGAGGCTCAGAGCCGCCACGAGAACGCTCCATTGGGGATGTCACCACGGCCCCACCGGATTTCACCCCCGAGAGCCACCCTGTCAACCATTCCATCTCTGAACATAGCCCGAAGACTCGGAAGCCCTTTCCAGTCCTGGGCATCGACTACCCCCACGTGCAGAGACCCTTCGAGATCTCTCTCTGGATCCTGCTGGCCTGCCTCATGAAGATAGGTAAGTCTGGTTTGCTCTCATGCGTCTGCTGCCACCAAACTGGTGAGCTTCTGGCCCCATCCGTACCACTCGAGGCAGGAATAAAGGTCTGGGCTCCTGTAAGGTCTGGCCGCCTCCATCCTGCCATCGTGGTCCTTCTCAAGCTTGAGCCCTGTCTGTGGCCTCCGTGGGCTGAGGCCTCCCAAGATTAGAACCAGCATTGTGCATGGGAAAGGACAGGGTCAGAGCATGAGATGCTTCTGATACGAGGAACTTTCAGCAAGACTACCAGGCCTGGCAAGTCTCTGGCTGGACCAGACCCTGAGGGGAGCCAGGCACCCAGCTGTGTGTAAGGCAAAGAGAAGTGTCTTCCCGAAAGGGGCACAGCCTGCTCTGTCAACAGCAGCCAGTGCAATTAAGTGCTACATGGGAGGGTTTTCCAGGGTGGAGTATATTTCTACTTTGCCTAGCTAAGGAGTTTGATTATAGTGGGGGGAGGGGGACGGTCAGTCCGTGTGCTGGAGACCTAGAAGTGTGGTAGAACATGAGGAATCCCAGTATTTTCACCTTCCTTTTTCCCTGGAATATTATCTATCAGCTTTGCTTGCCCTGCCTGCTGAGGAGCCCCTGAATCAGTTTGTGGCCTAGGACTGCTATTCTTTAGTTTATGGGACAGGGGGCCCTGGAATTTCTGTAGTTTGTTTTGGGTGTGGAGGGGAGTGGAGGCGATTGAAGCTTGGTCTGGCCCAGCCGTGGGCAAACTACGGCCCTCGGGCTGGATCCAGCCCGTTTGAAATGAATAAAACAAACAAACAAAAAAGACCGTACCCTTTTATGTAATGATGTTTACTTTGAATTTATATTAGTTCACACAAACACTCCATCCATGCTTTTGTTCCGGCCCTCTGGTCCAGTTTAAGAACCCATTGTGGCCCTCGAATCAAAAAGTTTGCCCACCCCTGTTCTGGCCCCAGCTCACTTCCAGATTGGCACCTGGCTAGGTCTCAGGGCGGTGTCTGAGCTGGCAGTCACATTGGCCTGCTGCTCCACCAAGTGGGAGAGGGACAGGTGGAGGGGTTCAGGATGTTCTGGTCTGAGGAGACTTTGAAATGTTCTTTATGGGAGAAGAGGAAACAGAAAAGTTGTTCCCTCCCAGAGGGTTGGTCTCCCTGCTAGGCCTGAGCACTCCGTTCTGTGGGGTGATGGATGGAGCTCACCAGAGCCTGCATAGCTCAGAAGTCCCTGGAAGGGGGAGGGGGCACTTTGAAAGCTGCCTTTGCTTTTTTAGCCCCAGCTAGCTGTAGAAGGCATGAGGGCCTGGTACTCCAGTGGTTTGGGTTTGGGGAGTTTGTGACTCTTGGCAGGAAGCCTTGCAGCTTTTCCAAGGACAAGCAGGAGCTGAGTGGCAATGCGAGGCTGCTGTGAGGCAGACTCTGGGACATGCTGCAGGAAGGCGCTCTGTTTTGACACATCCCGGATGGAGCTTGCTTCCTGTGACAGTAGCAGGGCCTGGCCTATTCATGGACCTGGGCCATTGGCACCTATACCCTGATGGCAGCCAGTTTCCTGGAAAAAAATCAAGGACTGGGCAAGGGGAGTCATGTGTACTGATTCTGACAACATGACCTTGAACAAGCTGGGTCCTTTTTCTGCAGGTCTCGCCCACCTGCAAAACTGGCAAGAATCTAAATTTGACCATATCAATCCAGTCATGAAACCTATGTTTTAAATTGTTGTAAGAAACTGAAGTGACCATGATGTGTCATTTACTTGTGTGAGACCAGGAAGAGACCTCACAAGCGCTGTCTATAAACTGCCCTCCTCTCTCCAATCGCCTCTCCTTTCAACCACACCTGCCACGGTGTTAGGGCACTGGGGATGGGTACCCACATTGCAGGTCTCAGTGACTTCTGGTGGGATGACAGCATGACCACAGAGATCCTACTGCGGGCAGTCAGGAGTTTGTCTATGTAGGCCTGATAGCTCTGGTTCTAATGGGGCCAGACCTGGCCTGCTTTGTCCCCACCAGAACCTGTGCCAGGGACCCCGGGGAGCAGGAGAACAGAGATGGTGCCATGGCAGGGGCATTAGTCTAGAGGTTAGGAAACTTGGCTTCTCATCCCACCTCTCTGTGTGACCTTGGACCAGTCACCCGTCTCCACTTGTTAATTGACCTACGTGGCCCTCTCTGACCATTTCTGCCATTTCACTGACTTAGGTAACCCTGGCCAGCCACTGAACCTTGGGACCTCAGCTTTCCTATTGTAAAATGAGGAGGTTGGACATGATCTCTGAAGGCCTTCACGGTTCCAAAAGCCTGTGTTTCTGGCTTTGGAGGGCATTTTTCCGTGTCTGAAAATAGAGGCGTCCCAGCATCTGGCCATCCTGGGAAGGAAACAGAGAGAAATGTGACCGAAAGTGAAAGCCCATGTTTTCCCTTTCCCTTTGCAGTGCAGAATTGAGGTTAGATAAGGGCTCCACCACTTTTCCACTTACCTCTCTGTGCCTCAGTTTCCTCTTGTATAAAATGGGGAAGTAACATCTAGCCATAGTGCTACTGATGTGCTGATGACATAAATTAATGCACATAAAGTTGTCTTTGTACCCACAGGAAGCACTCGGTGCGTGGCAACGGCTCCTGTTGGTGTTTTAATCACCTAAGGGCATCCCCACCTCAGCCTCCTACAACATCCTTGGAGGCTGGAGGATTACAGATCTCAACCCTAGGCTGCCACAGGGTGTCAGGGTTTGGGGTGTGTCCTGCTGACTTTGTTTTTCTTTCACTTAAGCTGTCTCCTGGAGCGAGTCCTGGTGGGAGGGGAGATGGCACCCACGGACTTAGGAGATAGGGTTGGGGGCTGAAGCCATGCTCCCTCTACACTACCCAAGAACCTTGGAGTTCATTTTGGGGTCTTGCCTATTCTCTCAGAGCTCCAGTGTGGGTAGCAGCTATGTTGGAGCCCTCATTCTGTCATCGGCTTCCCTTGCAAGGTGCCCCTCCTTTAAGAATAGAAAGTGCTGTATGCAGTTCTCATTCCTACTCTAGTCGTTGAGCAGAGCTTTAGGTAGACAGAGATGGGTGTGGGAGGGGCGGGGTTGGAGCTGAAGTTTTAGAGTAGATGCTCTGGCATCTCTAACTGATTCAGTGGGTGAGTGGGCAAATCACTTCCCTTCTCTGGCCTTTTTCTCTCTGCAATAGTCAGGCATTCTTGTCCTTTCCTTGGTGGGGTGGGCTAGTGGCAGGAGGGTGTTTAAATGACTGCAAGAACTAGGAGAGTGACCCCAAGCCTTGGTTAGGGCCATTCTCCGCGCCCACCACACATGGTGATTTGGACCCTGCATGAATTCTGCTTTGTCCCCAGTTCACCTGGCTCCCAGTCCAGTGCTCATGCCAAGGCAGAGCCTCCCTGTAACCCAGCTCACCACTGGCACCCACTGCATTTGTTTGTCCACGTTCCTGACCCGGAACTCCTGGCAGAGGCCTGGGAGCCCAGAAAGCAGGTATTCATGTTGTCTCCTGACCAGAGGCAGAAAAGCCTTCCTTTGTCCCTTTCCATCTTATAGCTTGTTTTGGTCTTTGCAAGGTGTACCCTGACATTTACTCTTAGAACATGGCTGTGAGTAGAGGAGAATGGGAGTCATTATTGCCCACTTCACATGTGTGGCTATCAGAGCCAGCAACTGGTTTCCTGTAAAAATAAGACTAGCACTCTCCTCTCCCACTTCTCAAAAGAAGAGAGGAACAACTTAAAGGTCACCTTGAAACTGTTACAAGAAGCCCGGATGGGACCTTTCTAAAAAGAAAGGTGACCTTTTGCTCTTCGGGAAAACAGCTGAGTGACTGCAGGACAGTGGCGGTCAACTGAGGACTAGGAGGAAGCCTTGAGTAGGACATGTGTCCCTAGAAGTGCCAGGGTTGGTGTGAGAGGGCCTGAGTTGGTCATTCTGCTTGGAGTCCATTTCGCTGAGCACCCACAAGGCACGCCTTTCCTCTGGGCCCTGCCCCACCCACCCCTCCAGCTCTGGTGGCAAGCAGAGACATGGTCAGCAAGCCTGGGCCAGGCACCTTGTTCCTCGGAACCTGGCTTGCCTCATCAGTGAGGTGGCATGCCATCTCTGCTTTCTAGGACCCATGTAGAGATTGAATGTGGGAATGCCCAGCACAGTGCCCAGCTTGCTGTGGCAGCTCTCAGGGCCTGTTCCGATTCATCCCCTTTGGGCGGTCTTCCCAGCCCACTCCCAGCCCACAGCAGTTGCTTTCACTTCTCCCCCGAACCCATCTCCCTTATCTCCCTTATTGTTTATCCGAAGCTTTGGCATTAGGCCTAGCCTGCCCTGTGACATCTCTTCTAGTGTGTGTGTGTGTGTGTGTGTGTGTGTGTGTGTGTTTAAATAAGAGTAACCATTTATTGAGTATCTACAGAGTGGAGTCGGACACTTTATAAAAGTGATCTCATTTAATTCCTACTAAAATCATATGAGATAAAGGCTCTCTGTTTGGCAGATGAGGAAACAGCTCAAAGAGGTTATCTGCTGTGATGCTGAATTGCTCTTTATTTTCTGTTTGAGTCTTGGCATAGCCTCCTCAAGGGGTACAGTTACATCTGCCCCTCACATTCCCCTTGGCAGATGCACACGGCCCTGCACTGAGTAGGTGCCCAGTTCACGACACCTGCCCTGGGCAGTTGTAGGACTCTCGTTAGGGATCAGGCAGATGTCAATGGTGGGAGCCCTCTCCCTGCCCTGAGAAAACTGTAAGGGTTCTCCGTGCTGGCGTTGGACCCATTCTCCGTCCCTGTGAGTCCAAATGGGTGCAGCTGAGGCTGGGCCTGTCCCTTGTCCTCTGGTAGTGACCTTGCCATCTCTTTGCTGGTGCCCTCTCGGTAGTCTGACTGCTTCTTCCCTGCTTGGGCAGGAGGGGTTTCAGTTAAAGGGTAGTTTTCTTTATCCAGCAGGGGGTGGCTAACCTGCTGTGAACTCCTGCCTGGGCAGAAAGGGTGCTGGGTTGCTTTTGCTCACCCTCAGGGCTCAGCAAGATCCCTGGGAGACAGCTCTGTGTTGGCATCAGGGGGCATGGGTCTCTTTATCCCTAAGAGGCAGGTGGAATTTAGTAGTAATTCTTATGGGTACTGTAATTTGCGTATCCGGTATTTAATTCTGGTCATCTCAATGAAGGCCCTGTGGGTTAGAGTAGCAGGTGATGTTGGTGTACCTGTCCTCTTTCCTGCCGACTGACGTTGGCTCATTGAGAGGATCAAGGGGAACCAGTGATCCAAAAGGGCTCTGAGGAGAGTAAGTGACCAGACACATCCATGTTGGCAACCTGAATGGTTGTCAGGAGGAACACCAGTTCTTCCTGCAGGAGGGAAGGGCTGAAGGAGCGGGGTGACCTAGGGTTCAGGTCAGCATAGGTCTGAGTTCTTTCCACCCCCTTGAACACATCTGTAATTGCTTGGAGGAGGAGCATGAGGGCTGGACTCAGAGCTCTCTGTGAGGAGCAACAAACCTTTGAAATGGAGGGCTTTTCCTTTCCCTTGAAGTGTTGTAGGTCCTCTAAGAGGAGAAAGGAGAGGCAGAGAAGTGAATTATACAGAAAACATGCCCAGCCGGTGTGGCTCAGTGGTTACTCGACCCATGAACCAGAAGATCAGGGTTTGATTTCAAATCAGGGCACATGCCCAGGTTTTGGGCTTGATCCCCAGTAGGGGGCGTGCAGGAGGCAGCCGATCAATGATTCTCATCTTTGATGTTTCTATCCTTCTTTCCCTCTCCCTTCTTCTCTCTGAAATCATTAAAAACAAATAAATAACAACAGCAACAAAATTACACAGAAAACATGCTGGAGGGGAGGGAGGGGGGAGGTGAAGAGATCTGAGATCTGGTCTTAGCTCTTTGCTGCCTAGCTGTGTGACCTTAGGCAAGGCACAACCTCTCTGAGCCCTGTTTTCTAATTTATAATATTTGTGTTAAATATTTGTTCATTATATTAGCCGGCACTTATTAAACTCCTGTTTGAGAGGCTGTGTCGGGTACTTGCACAGCTAGAAAACATTGGGGCGTAAGCCAAGATCCGTCTGACTTGGGAGCCATGTTTTCTTTATCATCCTGCCCTGACTCCCGTGCAGGTCAGTAGTTTTATAAAGGTTGAAAGGTTTTAGTATTTCAAGTCTTGGATGCTCTCTGTGGGTCTTTCTTGGGTTTGGGGGAAAACTGTGACCCTCTTCAAGTCCCACTGTGAAGCAAAGCAAATAGTCCTCAGAGGTGGCTGGCACTGAGAAACACAGGAGGAGCTGGGGATTGGAGCTGAGGGGCCCCAGGCTCCCTTTGGGAATGCCAGCCTATACACAGCTGGCAGGCCTTCCTCCTTCCCTCCCTTTTCCCATCACTCCCCACCCCCCGCCCCTTTCCTTCCGTGCTGGGGAGAAGGCTCACTCAGCAAACCCAGGACCTGGGTTATTCCTGAGTCATCCATCGCCTGTGTGGGCCTCATTTTGCAGCACTCATTCCCCCTGCAAACGTCTGAGTCAGACATGTCTCCCCAAGGTTGTCTGCACACACCGCACTGGGCCAAACCATCTCTTTAGATGCTGATAAACATAAACTGGCACTTTAAGGCAGCCCATGATTATATGTGGGTATTTTTAATCTTATGGGCTAATCTAATTTTAACTGAACTAAGTTTTGGATTGGGCCTGGATCTGGCTGCTCCCTTTCCCTGGGATCATGCTGACTTCATTTTCTTTCCTCTAAAGCTCATCCAACATGATGAGGGGGCCAGTTCTCAGGGTCTACTAGGCCAGACCTGACCCCTGAGTTCTGATACTGACTTGCTGAAAATCTGGAGTTCCCCAAATTACCCCAGCAAGCTTTTCCCTAAAATGATGTTTCCTTAAGCAGCTCTAAGTGGGGCTCAGGATGAGAAGTCCTGTTCCTTCCCAGGCCCCCTTCCTGATCATTTTTGGGGGGGGGGGGCGGCGGCGGGGGGAGACACTTACCCCTCAGGCCGGACTGGCCATTCCACAGTGCTCAGGCTGTTTGAGACCTGGCCACTGAAGGTGGAGAGGTGACATCACAGCTGTGTGTCAGGGCCCACAAACTCACCAAAATAATAGACAGCTAACACTTACATAGCACTTGCCTTGTGCCAGGCAAAGTTAAAGGCTGTGTGTTTGTGCTGGCCGGCCAGGACTGCAAGCAGCTAATTCGTCTGTTTAAGCTGGGGTGGAGGAGACAGGTCAGCTGAAATATCCATCAGGCATTTAACTTGTAGCCCATCGGGGAACCAACAAGAGTGAAAGCCCAGCTCTGCTCATTAAGAGCTCCCGGTCTGCTGGGGAGCAAGTGGTCGATCTGTGTGCAGGGCTGGGCGGATTCCTGGCAGAAGCAACATGCTGAGGAACAATCAGTCCCCGAGGGCAGGGGTGGTTAGGGAAGGCTTCTCAGAGGAGGTGGAACTTGAGCCAGTCTTGAAGGGTAGAGAATTAGATAAGCAGGCGTGACAGAGAGAGCTATTCTTAGTACAGATTCCTACAAGAATGTAAGCCCCTTCAGGACACAGCCTTTCTGTGTCTGGCTCCCAAATATTTGAGGGATGAATGAATGCCTGATTGACTTAGGGTCCACATGAAGCCTTCGACCACACAGAAACCACTTTGACTGCTCAGAGAGGAGGGAGAGCAAAGTCTGGAGAGGCTAGTCACCAGACTGAAGGCCAGGCCAGGGAGCAGAATGCGCTCGCGAGGTGACAGATCATGCTTTCTGTGTGTAGCTGCCTGTCCCCGTCCCTCCCAGCCTCCTGCAGCTGGCTCTCATAATGGAGGGTCTTGCCAAGGCATCCTCTCCGGGCTGGGTGGGGTCCGTCTAGGAAAGTCTGGGTTTGTTTGGTCGGCTCTTGATTTGTGTAAGTAAAAGCAAGATACCAGAGCTTCCTCAGGGGGCTGCCAAGGATCCTAATTGAATTAAGCTTTTCCCGGGAAGATTCCTCAAGCCATCAACCACACTGTGCCTGGGAATTAATGAGACTAGTGGCCATAAACCCACAAGAAAGCAGCCTCATTATAGTTGTACCTGGACAGGTTGACTTATGGCTTCTCTTTGTTTTTATGTGTGTGTTGGGAGTGGACTGGGGCCAGAATCTCCTTTCTGTGGCAGATTTGTTTTTATTTTTATAATAATGAATAAATAAAACATGTTCATGGTAAAAAATAAAAATACAAAAACCCAAACAAACAAAAATAAACCCCAGAAATACAGAAGGGTATTAAGGTATAAAGTAAAAGTTCCCCTTCTCACTTTTCTGACCACCCCCCACTGTCATACTCCCCAGAGGTTGGCAGTGTTAACTTTCTTGTGTATCTTTTCAGAAATTCTCTATGAATATATGAGTGTAGGAATATGAGGGCAGGTTTAATTTTCATAAACCATTTGTAAAGGGACAGAGATCTAGGCTGGGAATTGGGGATCTGGGTCCTAGTCCTAGCTCTGCCTCTTTCTTTTTTAAAAAAATATATTTTATTGATTTTTTTACAGAGAGGAAGGGAGAGGGATAGAGAGATAGAAACACCAATGAGAGAGAAACATTGATCAGCTGCCTCCTGCACACCCCCAACTGGGGATGTGCCCGCAACCAAGGCACATGCCCTTGACCGGAATCGAACCTGGGACCCTTCAGTCCGCAGGCCGACGCTCTATCCACTGAGCCAAACTGGTTAGGGCGCTCTGCCTCTTTCTTACATATTGACCTATGGGAAGTCGTTTTGCCACCCTGGGCCTTAGTTTCCCTATCTGTCAATTTCCACTGTTAAAAGGCTCTCTGCGACTTTCCAACAGGAAAGGCAGTCATCCCAGGGGCCTCTGTTCTGGGGAGGCCTGGGCAGACTTGTGAGGCCCTTGGAGAGGGATCTATACAACCCATTCTTTGGGGGGTGGGTCACTGCTGTCATGATCCCTGGCTTCAGAGCACAGAATCCTCGAATACAAGATGATGGTCATTCCCAACTCCAGCTCTGGGTCATGGGATTAAATAAATGGGTTCTCAGAGGGCCCACTCTCTTGCTGGGGAAGTAAGATAACACACGAGGGAGAAAGCACAGGTGGGAAATGGTGGCGCTCAGGCTGGGATGCTGAGGTTATCAAAGGAAGAGAGATGAGGGAAGGCTTCCTGAAGGAGGTGGTCTTTTTTAAAAATATATATTTTTATTAATTTCAGAGAGAGAAAGGGAGAGGGGGGAAAAGAGATAAAAACATCAGTGATGAGAGAGAATCATTGATTGGCTGCCTCCTGCATGCCCCTTCTGGGGATCAAGCCCCGCAACCCAAGCATGTGTTCTGACCAGGAATTAAACTCTGACCTCCTGGTTCATAGGTCGACGCTCAACCACTGATCCACACTGGCTGGTCGTGAAGGAGGTGATCTTGAGCAGTGGGCCAGGTGGAGAAGAGGAACATCATTCAGGAGGGCTTTTAGAAGGGATTCTGGCTTAGGTGGGAGAATGGACGGGGGATCTGCTATTCTAGGATATAGGTTTCTAAGGTTCTTCCTGAGTGCATGATCGAGTTGAAGGTGCATGGATCCCCTAAAGTAGCCTACAGACATTTATATATGTACTAGTGGCCTAGTGCACGGAATTCTTGTGGGGTGGCGGTGTGTGGGGGGGTGTCCCTCAGCCCAGCCTGCACCCTCTCCATTCTGGGACCCCTCAGGGGATGTCCGACTGCCGGTGTGGGATCGGGCCTAAACCGGCAGTCGATATCCCTCTCATAATTCGGGACTGCTGGCTCCTAACCACTCACCTATCTGCCTGCCTGGTCGCCCCTAACTGCCCTCCCCTGCTGGCCTGGTCACCACTAACCACCTCTGCCTCGGCCCCCGCCACTGTGGCTTTTTCCGGAAGGATGTCCGGAAGATGTCCGGTCTAATTAGCATATTATCCTTTTATTAGTATAGATTATTAGTATAGATGCTTTTACCAGAGGGAGAAGACCCATAGTAGCCACAGATTTTCAGACAGATCTGCGGCTCCCCAAAGGCTAAGAGCTTCAGCCTTATGTGCGGTGGGAATTTGAAGAAGGGTAAAGGACTTTCCTTGGACAAAGTGGTACTAACCCTGGGATGAGTGGAATTTGCCTGGGGAACTGTCGAATTCCTAGACTAGGGGACTGAACCTAGTCAGAATGAGTAAGCTGTGTCCTGGGAGAAGAGAAGGGAAAATGACTCTGTAAAGTAGAGAAACACGTCTGGATTGGGGAGCAAAGCAGCTGCAGCAGGCTCCTCCCCCCCCTGTTCAGGCAGGGAAGATCCTGGGTTCCTTCTGCCCCCTGGGTTTGCTGGGTTTCTATGGTGAGCCCAGCGGTAACTCAGGCCCCTGCCCTTTTTCCTAAAGTGGCTGGGGCCCGAACACACCGCTGAGGTTTTGTTAGGGGAACAGCTACCTTTGAGGCAGCAGAAGCAAGGGATTGCCGCTGCAGGGACAGGCTCTGAGGGTGTCGTGGTAGGCAGCCCCAATTGGCCTCTAACTGTTTTCTGAGAATACCAAGCCCCCATTTGCTGCTCTCACCCTGCTTTTGGAAGTGAAAGTAGAGACTGTTATTCTGCCTCTAGAACATTAGAGGTAGACAGAACCTTATTTTAGCCCGTGGCCCAAGGACACAGAGGGGAAATGGAGATGTTTTGATCCAGTCTGCTCGTTTTCCAGTTGAGGCCCAGAGAGGATGTACCCAGAACCACACATAAGTCAATGGCAGAGGGAGGGCTTTTTCTGTTCTGTTAACTAACCCAGGGGTCTCTGGGCAGTAAGAACGGGACCAGGAGGAAGGACTGTGGTCTTTGGCCTAGATGTTGGTATCTAAGCATTAGTTACTCTGTAGTGAGCCCTTTAAGGCTAAGGAAGGGCAGCTTCCTGCTGGAGTATCTTATCAGAGAACTACTCATGGTAGGGAAACCATTTGGCCTGGCCACAAAGGTCCTTGCAGGCGGACCAAGTGAAAGGCCTGGGACTTCTGAGCCAGCCTGGAGGCTTCCCTCACCCATCAAATTGCTCAGGCCTTTGTATTCCATCACGAAATAATGTTGAGCCTGGGTGCTGTGCTTTTTATAGCATCTTTGCCATCAAACCGGGGAATGAGATCTCCTGGGTCCTGGGCCAGGGCCTACAGGACTCTGGATGCTGTACCAGGTAGGCAGGATGCCCGTGTGAGGTGGAGCAGCTCACCTAGCTGAGCACAGCCCCAGCCTCAAGTTACAGCTTAGTGGAGGGGGGAGCAAGCACCCTCCCCCGACCCTTCCAGGCCTGCCTGGCTGGTGGAGCTAGCAGAGATGCAGAAGAATGGCTCTCTTTTAAGGCGTTCAGGAACTGGTTTGAGGAATGCAGTATAGACACAGAGGCAGTAGAAAGTGGCTGTGATTCGAGGTACAGATGGAATTCTGTGGGGGTTTAGAGGAGGCAGAAAGACCTCACCTGGGAGGGTGGGGAGTGGCTTTGTGAAGGTGATGGGTGAACTCGGATTTAGATGAGAAGCTTGAGTGAAACAGCATCCGGGCACAAACAGAAGGTTCTACTTGGGGACCTTGGGATTGCATAGGAGCGTCCCAGAGTAGTTCCCTTTGGAAACTTGGTGGTTGGGAACACAGGCTTTGCAGCTCAACAGACTTCGCTTCAAATCTCAGCGCTGTCACTTCGTAGCACCATGACTTTGGGCAAGTCACTTCCCCTCTTTGAGTCTCAATTTATTCATCTGGAACATGGGGTAACGCCTGGCAGGGATGTCAGGAGGATTGGGGAGAGTGCCCTTGTAAGATGCGTGGTACAGTGTTTGGCACATTCTGAACGCACAGTGAATGGGGGCCCTTAGGAGCCCCCTTCGGATCCAGGAGGAAGAGACATACTGGCTTGTTTTCTCTGACTGCTGAGCTTCTCAGGATCTGAACAATCACTCAGCAGTGGTGCCTGCTGTGTGCCCAGGGCTGTGCTGAATAATATTCTCCTTTTATTGCATGCCCCCTAAGGCGGCAGAGCGCTTTCCAACATGCATCGGGAAACCTTTTGGGGAGATGCCGCTATTCACTTTATCAATGAAGAAGCCGGCCCACAGAGGCTAGGTGACTTGCCTAGGGTCATAGTGGCCAGTCCCAGGGCTTCCCATTCCAGGTCCCGTACTGTTTCTCCCACTGAACAGGCATGTCACCACCTAACTGGAATAGGAAGACTTGCCACTTGAAACATTTAACGAACAAAGCACGATTTTGTATGACAACCTGACGCGTAACTATAAAAGCTACACTTTTGCAGAACAGATGACGGTTTTTAAAATAGACCCAGCTATGATGTGCCAGTGTTAAGGGCAGAAGATTCTGCCACTTAGTCATTGCATCACTCTGTCTGAACCTCAGTTTCCCCAATCAGTGGGGCAATGTCTTTAAAGCCCAAGCACATCATAAACATTCAGAAATGGGAGGTGCCACCATCCTGGTAGCATCAAAGGAAGAGGAGATGAGAGTAGAATCTAGAAGTGGAGGGTGACTATAGGGCCAGAGGGCATTGATTGGGGTCAGGCTGATGTCACCAGGACTGGGGAGACCATGAACCTGTGAGCTGAGGCATCTGAGTTTGGGCGAGCAGGAGACCCACACTCAGCAAACACTGATTCATGCCTGATACATGCTGTGCTAAAGGTGGAAAGATGAATAAATATAACCTCAGCCTCACAGTGCAGGGCGGGCGGGAAGCTGGGGGGAGGGGGAGGCCAGCATGCGAACAGGCACTTGTGATGTGCTGTGATGGGTGGGGGGCGAATCAGAGAAGGCTTCCCAGAGCTTTAAGCTGAGGCTTGAAGGTTAAGCAGAAGTTTGCTCCACTCACACGGAGGGAGGAGCTGGAGAAAGGCAGGGAGAGGTCTGAATAATGCAGAGCCACTGCCTTTTGCTTCTAAAACCCCCTTCACCTCATCCCCAATGCATTGTTCACCCACTTGCTTGGCTGGGAGGAGAAGCTGAGCCTCTCTCTCTGTGGGGCTGTGAGTAGGAGGATTTGGTGTTGCCATAGGTCAGTGGTCAGTTACCGCTACCGTTGACTGAGACCTAGTTGATTAAGACCTACTGAGTGCCTGGCTTTGTGCTGAAGGCTCCACATAGCACATCACCGTCCGGGCGTCATGTCAACCCTGAGGGGTGTGAGTTGTGATATCTGTCTTTATCCAGCTTGCAGCTACCTCCGGGAGGTAAAACAGGGGATAATTAAGTGCATGATGATTACGGTGTCTTTGCCTCAAAGCCCAGAAGGACTTCAGGGAGGGGAGAAAGGTGGCCGGAATGAGCAGGGAGCAGAGGCCTTTGTGCAGGTGTGATCACAAGACTCTCATAAGAGGGGAGGTGGTGGATCAGGCGAGGGTCACAATACCAGCTGAGGCTCTGAGCGGTGGGTGGGAGTGGCACCTGAGAGGAGGCCCAGCCAGCTGAGGCTTGGGTCTGGGCCGGGGGTCCGTGAGAAATAAGATTGGGTGGGTGGGAGCATCTGGAACTCCAGCCAGATGGGGGTAGACTTGGCAAGGCTTCTCAGGCTGGTGGAAAGCGTGGCTCTGTGGGTTGAATGCTTGCCCCTTTGTTTCATTTCCTCTTCTGCTCTCCCTGTCTGTCATGAGCATCTGACCTGGTGATTCCAGGTGTCTATTGAATGGTCCTTCTGGCTCCACCCCCCTCTGCTTGTTATCAGCTCTCTGCAGAGCAGCCAGAGGGATCATTTAGAAATGTAAACTAGAATGTGGTGCTCCCCTGCTAGAAACCTTCCCATTGCTTCTTGGTGAACTTGCGGTAAACTCCAGGGGAGGTGTGGCCTGTACCTCTCTCAACTTCACTTCCTGCTGCTCTTTCCCCTGCTCCCCTCACACCAGCCTTCTTGGGTTCCTCAAACACGCCGAGCCTTGCCAGGCCTGTTCCTCCAGGCGGCCACCACACTTGCTTTCCCCAGCCTAGAATACTGCCCGTACACCACCAGCTCTCTCATTCTGGCCCTGGATCAAATACCATCTCCACAGAGAGGCCTGGCCACCCTGTCTGATGTGTAGCATGCCCCCCCCCCCCCGCCCCCACCCTCCCTCCATGTCAGACACTGTTCTCCGTGCTAAGGACACAGGCAGGAGCAAGACAGGGAGACTCCTGATGTCAAGGGCTCACTTGCCAGAGTGGACACAGCAATGTTGGGCAGCAATAGATGTCCTGAAGGAACTAAACATGAGAGAGATGCGCTACTCTGGATGGTCAACGAAGGCCTCTCTAGGAAGACGGCTTTTGAGCTGAGCAGTGACAAGAAGGAGCTGCCTTTCAAAGACCAGGGGACTTAAGGAGCCCCTGGGAGGCAGCCAATCGATGGGCGAGTGGGTTCAAGGAACCTGGAGTAGAGTAGAGAGGGAGGTGTGTGAGAATGGAGAGGACGGCAAGGGCCAGGGTGCATGGGGCCTGTGTGTGGGTCTGGGTTAGACATTGGATTGGATTCTAGGTGCTATGTGGTGCCATCGGAGGCTTTGAGCAGGATGACGTGGTCTGACCTGGGGAGGGAAGTGCAGAGCAGCCTGGGAGCCAGAGATGGAGAGTTGGCCCTGGCTTTGTGCTGGCCACAGTGAGCCATGCAAAGCAGGTCGCTGGCCCACAGCTACTCGCCGGGGTCTGTGAAAGCATCAAAAGCGAAGCTTCCAACAGGCACCCCTGGCCAGGCCAGGGTGGGACAGAAGCTCCGGCCTGAGAGAGCTATTCCCAGGGAGGGGTGAACAGGGAGCAGGAGCAGAGCAGGAAGGGATGAAGGCACGTGAGGAAAGGAACGGTTGAGTGGATGCCAGGCTCTGCTGGACTCCTGCCCCCTCCTTTGCCCAGCCCCAGCATCTGCAGGCAGGCGGTCACCAGACCTGTCATGTGGGAGGTGTGGTACCGCCCAGCCCAGCACCAGGACCCTGATGTGCATGTTCCGGCTGAATTCTGTGGCCGCATGTGGCCTGGGGAGTTTTCATTCCGGGAAAGGGCTGGCCTAGAATCAGAATCGGATTTTATTGTTGGGAGGAATCCTAGAAACAGAGTGAGGAGTCCAGGAGGTGTAGTGGACAAGATAAGGGGGTGGAGTCAAAAGGCCTGGACTTGAATCCTGGCTCTGGCTCCTGCAGCTACTAGTCTGTGGTGCCTGATATGCAGGAGGGGGAGGTTCAATGACTGCTGTGGTATCATAAGGGCTTGGACATGTTTGGTGAGCAATGACCCATGACGGAGCCTGGCCCAACCGCCTCATTTCACAGAGGAGGAAGCGGAAGCCCCAAGGGGAAATGTGTCCACAGGCCACAGGGGGCGGTGGCAGAGCTGGGTTAGTTCAGGTCTCCCAGCTCATAGTCTGTGAGTGTGTAAATGTGATTCTTTCCTGCCCATTTCCCTCTTGAGCAGTCCCCCGTTCCTTCTGCAGGGGTCAGGTGGCTGTCCCTGGGTGTCCCACCTTCTCTTCAGCTGGCCTCTAAGCACCTTCTATGTGTTAGCACTGCTGTGTGGGAGGAGCTTCCCACCCTTGTGGTGCTGCCAGTTTTGCGTGGGAGATAAGATATGTAAACAGAATACAAAGCAGCTGACGTGACAAGGAGGTGGCACAATGCAGAGTGGGCCCTGGTGGCAGACGGTGCTGGCTCTGCCATTTAGATGTAGCCACAAGGTCCAAACCTACTTTGGGACAGATCAGGAAAGCCTCTGATACAATGCATTCGAGCGTGAACTGCAGAAATTTTGGGGACGTAACCATGATTGGCCTGTGTTTAGGACAAGGCTGTCCTGGCAGGTGGAGAATGGACCAGATGAAGTTTTTCCTGGTGTTTCTGGCTCCGGGAATTTTCTACCTCCTCTATCTGTGGATAATTATCCTTCCTAAGAAACTGATCAGACGGGAAACTGCAGGAAGTGGTTTAGGACAAGGATTGTGTAGGAGTTGGGGGGAGGAGGGAGAGGATATAGCAGGAGAGGGGGACACATGCCAAGCGGCAGGAGTGACTCCCTTGGCAGGGGGAGGAAGAGAGCCAGCACAGGCTGGGGATTTGAAGCAGAGAGTGGGTGGTTCTGGGGAAGCCAAGTTCCTCAAAGCTCCTCTACTCCTGGTTCCTGCTGGGTAAGAGGGTAAGGTTGACTGGCAGGGTCTGGCTTTTCTGAATCAACAGGGGCTGGGATCCTAATGGGAAAAGTGTGAGGCAGTGTGGCCCAGCGGCCGGAGCACTGTCCAGGTCTGCTGCTCTGCTATCCTTCAGCTGAAATTCCATCACTGTGGGCCAGAGCCTACTATGGCACGTGGATGTGCACCGGGCACCCTTTCCTGGCACAGAGCACTCCTTCCCACCTAGTTCCCTGCGGGCCCAAAGCTTTAGTTGTGGGCCTGACCTCTGCTCTTGTTTGGCCTTAACAGTTGACCAGCAGCTGTCAATGTGCTAAGGCTCTCGGGGAGCCAGGCTCCAGTTAGCGTGAGCGGGTGACTGAACCACAGTAACCACTGATTAGCAGGGAGGAGCAAGTGGGTCTTACATTTGAACCCAGGGGCAAGGCTGCCTGTGCAGTGCCGGATGGTGGGCGTCAAGGACCTGGTGGCTTAAGGTCATCAGACATGTCTTTGGATCCCAGCTTCACTCTCAGGCTGGGTACCTGACTTGTGAGCATCATTTTTCCTGGAGATAAATCTCCCCTGCATGTTTTTTTATTTATTTATTTTTTAACTTTTCTCCCTCTATTTGTTAAATTGAGAAGTAACATACCCAATTAAAGTGATGATCTTAAAGTGTGTACCTCAGTGATTATTTACAAATGTTTACATCCCTGTTAACAACCACCCAGATCCAGATAAAGGACATTTGTGCACCCCCCTAATGTCCCCTCCTGCCCTTCCTCGTCTGTGCCCCCACACACCCCTAAGGTGACCCATATTCTGATTTCTGTCACCAGTTGGTTGCACCTGTTCTTGAACTTCACAAAGCTGGAATCAGACAACAGGTGCTCTGTCCTGTCTGGCTTTTGATCAGCGTCTCCACGAGGTTCCTCTTTGTTGCCGCATGTACCAGAGGTGTGTTCTTTCTGTTGCTGTGCGGCGTTGCCTGGTGTGAATGTGCCACAGTTGGGCCATTCTTGTGTTGCCAGGCATTTGGGTTGGTTCCCTTTTTTGACAATTACAAACAAAGCTGCTCTGAACATTCTTAGACTTCATGGGGTTTTTGTGAAAATTAAATTATAGTAAAGTGTTTAATGCTGAGTTTTGACTTAGAGTAGGTGCTCAAAAAATTTCCCCCAGATTTTTTGTTTGTTTGTTTGTTTGTAAAAGGAAGAAAAGTCAAACACTACATAAGTATATATAAAAAAAACACAGGTCATATCCCTTTCATGCCCCTGCTCCTCAGGCTAATCACTCTTCACAGTTCATCGTGTCTGCCTGCACTTTTCCCTGTAGTTGTATGAAAATTTTTTTCATAAACCTTTATTTTAATAATAATGCTGTTTATGCTCTTGCAGCTTTTTTCATTAAATCAGTTTTTTTATTTTTATTTTTTATTTTTGTTAATCCTCACCTGAAGATATTTTTCCATTGATTTTTTTATTTTATTTTATTAGAGAGAGAGTGGAAGGAAGGGAGGGAGTGGGGGGGAGAGAGAGAGAGCAACATCACTGTGAAAGAAGCCCAGACCAGGCCCCGACCCTGTGGTCCACTGGCCGGCACTCTAACCACTGAGCTACACTGCCTAGGGCTAAATCTAAGCGTTCCCTTATCTGCACCAAAGGAGCAGCTTCGAGAGGGACAGGCTGGAATGAGCTCCTGAGCCTGTCCCTCGGGGCCTTTCACGCTGGCCTGGCAGGGCCAATCTTGGGCTTTCCTTTCTGTGGAATCCAGAGCCCTGGGTGGAAGTCCTGGCTCTGTTACGCCCTGTCTGGGTGTGTTCTTGGGCTTAAATGCCCTGAGCTTTGGTTTTCTCATCTTTAACAAAAGAGAACCCATACCCACCTCAGAGGGATACCCATGAGGTTTCAATGAGTATCTCAAAGCAGAATGCAAAGTGATGCATGTATGCTGGTTATTATGTAAAATCATGGGCTGCCAGAGCTAGAGGAAGCCTCTAACCCAGCTCATTGTCTTACACACCAGGAAACCATGAGCCAGGGAAGGCCACAGAGCCAGCAAGTGTTGGAGCCAGAACCAAACCGAAGGGGGCATCAGTATTGCAGCTTCCCAGGCTCCCTTATCTCCACTGGTTCCCAGTCTCCCTGGGCCAGAGCTTGGCTCTCACTGCAGGGACTCCCCACTGCAGCCCTCAGAAAATTTCCCAGCCCTGTCTCTTCCTGCCCTCCCACCCCCCCCCTTCCCTGGCAGAGGCCACAGAGATAACTAGAACGTCCAGGCAGTGCCCACCATCCTCTGGTCCAAGAGGATGAAGAAGCAGAAAGATGGGCAGAGGATTGGGGGCTTGGATGGGGCGGGAAATGCTTCCGGCCTAGGCCATAGCACCTTCCCTGTCCTAACTGTACTCCTAAACCTGGGCCTCTGTCCATCTCCCAGCCTACAGAGCCCATTCCCTCTCCCTGAGAAGCCAGACCAGCACTCCTGCTCCCTGCCCTCGTGGGCAGACGATGGCGTGGATCTGAGTATACTCTTAGACTTCTTTTAGCTCAAGGTTCAGATCTCCTTAGCCTTTGCCCTCACAGCTTCTGTAAGAGGATAGAGAGGCGTTCCTCAGCCTGGTGAGATTATGGCCTAGGCTGAGGTCAAGAATCCGGAAACCAAACCCTGATCGCCATGGGCTGAGGCCTGTGTCTCACTCGGGAAGAATTTGGCATGATAAGGTTTGCACTGTACCAGCCCAGGTGGGCTCCATTCTCCCCTGTGTTTAGCCACCGCACACACACACAGTGCCAGGTACACGGTGGTGGAAATGGCTCCCCTGTTCTGGCTCCCACCTCTCTTGGAGCCAAAGCTCAGTTACGATAATGCCCGTGGCAGTGATATCAGGGGGCCGGGCAGGGCCAGCCTGGGAGTGCCCTGTTGGTCCAGGCTAGGGTTTGGGGAATGGCTCTGAGCCCAGGTATCCGATTTCAGGGCGAGGTTGTGGAGTGACACGTGTTCCAGTGGCTGTGAATGGTGATGCCACAGAAGTTATCGCACAAGAAAGTGGTGGGATTGAAAGACCTCGAATCATGAAGCCAGAGTGAAAGAGCCATTTGAGCTTCCCTGGCCCTCTTTCCTCATGTGGGTGCGCAAACCCAAGGCCCAGGGTGAGGGCAGTGTGGCGAGGCAGTCAGGAACATGTTCCTTCCACTCTGCGGACAGCAGCCTGCTCCTTTGAACATTCGGGGACCATTCTAGTCAGGTCCATCCTTTGGAGAACTGAGAAAATAGTTATCCAGAGCACTTGGGATCTTGCTCCCTGGCATATGTCACCAGTTTGGCTCATATAAACTCTTATAAAAATAAAAAATAAAAAGATAGAGAAAACAGCTATCTAGCTCCTTTGCTCTGTGGCTCCGATGGTTGAGAAATGCCCTGGAGGATGAACACCTCTCAGCTGCAAGTCAGCTTCCGGGGCTTGAGTCCTGCGTGGCCTTGCCACTACCTGCCAGGTGGCATTGGGCAAGTGCCCGGGTCTCTCTGAGCCTCAGGTTCCTCATCTGTGATGTGGGTATGATAGTGCCTTTCACTGGGTAGTTGTGAGGCCTAAGGAGCCCTCAACGAGTGCTCCCATCATCAACATCCTTGTCTCCCGAGGAGGCTGAGCGACTGAGCTGGTTAGAACCAGGGCTCCAGCCTGAGGCCCAGGCCCTTCTGTGTCCTGCCGTGCATGGCTGCCTCCCCAGTACCTCCTCCTGCTTCACGCTTCCCTGCCTCTGTGCCATGTGCAAGGCCCTGCCCAGGTGGAAGCAGGTACTGATGGAGGCTTTCTTTACTCCTTCCTGGTTGTGGGGCAGGGACTATTATGGGGTGGGCGGCAGGCAAGCCATACTCGGTCACATACTCGGCCAGGTTCTCACAGAGCACATCTGAGCCAGACGCTGGGATCTGTGCCCTGAGGATGAGAGCAGCAGCAGGAGGCAGTTACGGCCGTTCCCATCGAGCAGCCTGGTGTGAGGGCAGAGCTTGGCCTCCAGGGTCAGGCATTCCTGGGACCAAGGACCAGTTTTGTGGCTTACTGGTTGTGTGGCATTTGGGCAAGTTCTTTAAGCTCCGAGCCTCAATTTCTCCTCTGGAAAATGGAAATAGTGCCAGTCTCATGGCATTGCTGAGCTAGTGAGAAAGCACAGGGCTTGGTGATAATCCTCCCTCCCCATGCTGGTGTGTGTGTGGCTGGAGGGCTGTACTGTGTCCCCCAAGGCAGTGACACAGGTGATAAGCAGGGGCCTTGCAGGTGTTCTCGAAAGAGTTCCGTTCCTTCTCACCAGGGTGCCAGATAGCTCCTGGTCCTCCTGCTGCAGCACACACAGTACCAGGGCGGATGGGTCTGCCAGGAGTCAGGAAACCAGAGGTTTAGGGTGAGTGGGTGGCTCACCCTGAGGCCACATAGCAAGCGAGTGACAGTCTTAAGTGAACCGGGTTCCTGTTCCCAGCATAGCAGACAGGGCTCAAAGCTGGAGGAAGCACGGTGGGACTGTGGCTCTGGAGTCAGAAGGACCAACTGTAGGGCCTTGGTTAAGCCCCTTCACCTCTCTCTGCCTCAGTTTCCTCAGCTGCACCATGAGGATGGTGATACCTACATCAGAGAACTTCTAGAGAATCATGTAGTTACGGTCTGTGACGCATCACCATGAAGTACTCAATAAAAGGCAGTTTACACAAAGGTGGGAGTAGATGTCGGTGGCTGTGTTCCAGGCGAGGACCAGCTTTGGAATGAGTCCTGGCGGTGAATCCCAGCTGTGTGACCTTGACCAAGTTCCTGCCCTCTCTGGGCTTCATTCTTTGCATATGTGAAATGGAAAGATGGGATTGGAATGGTCTTTTTTAAAAATTTTTATAAGAGTTTATTTGAGCCAAACTGATGGCATCTGCTGGGGAGCAAGATCTCAAATGTCCCCCAGCGTGGTCTTGGAAGGCCCTGCCTCCTTTCACTTCCAGTGGCTTCTTGGCACTCCTCTGCCCAGGCGAGGCCTGACTGCCCACACCGGGACCAAGGCCTGCAGCCGACCGTGTCCTCACCTTTTCTCTGCAGTGTCCTCAAAAGGGCAGCGTTCTCTGAGCATGCTCAGCTCTCCCATCTACTCAGTGCACCTTCTGGCTCCTAGAGGCCTGAGGCGACAAATTGTCCCCAGTGGGCAGGGAGAGGAGGCCGGGAGAAGCTGTTCCCCTCCTTCATGACGCTCAGCCAGCTAGGCTGTTTTTAGGTGACGTGTGGGGGAGACTTTCAGGGCACCCCCTGGACATGGATGCCTCGGACACTTGCCTAGGGGGAACCTCTGGCCTCCCCACCCTGCCAGTGAGCCTCAGGCACCTGCTGCCCAGGCCTCGGGGAACCCGCGTTTGCCTGGCCCAGCTACTTCTACAGCTCTTGTGACTGGTACGCAGGTCCTCTGGAAGGAAGTTTTACAGCTTTTACAGGGACAAGAAGGCAATTCAGTGGGGCTTCAGAGGGCTTCTGCCTCCTCTCAGCCTCCCCATAGCCTCCCTCAGCACCTCTGGACACTCCTGTCAGCAAGGCTGAGTCTAGAACCAATGATGACAGGACAGAGCACCAAGCTCTGCTTCAGGGGGGCCGCCTAAGAGTGGGGCCTCAGTCTCCTGCCTCTGGCCGCTTCCCTGGCAACTTTACGGGCTCTGTCTGGGCCTGGGGGTCGGGGTGCAGGGATGGAACTGTGCCCTTTGCCGTGCACTTTCTTTGGCAGCCCTTTGCTCCAAACATGTAATCTCATCAAATCTTCAGGTGAGAGTTCTTTAAGATAGAAATGATTATGAACTCACTTTTCAGGTAAAGAAAGGAGACTCAGGGCGCGTACCTGCCAACGAGACATGGCTAGCAGATGGCAGAGCCAGGCTCTCCTAACCACAGGGCTCCCTGCCTCCCCTGCCGAGTCGCTGAGTTTGAGTTGAAACTTTGGACAGATCCCTTAGCCAACACTCCTGCTTGTTTTTCCACATTTTCCACTCCCAGCCGTCTCACTCAGGATCTCCCAGCCTGCATGTGGGACCACCTCCCCTGGACCAGCCCTCACGGTAGCCCAGGCCCAGTCCCTCTGCCTCAGCCCCCAGGGTGCTGGCTGCCCAGCCTCCAAGAGAAGGTGCCTTTGGTACAAGCTGCCACCTGACTGGTGGGCCCTCTTCTCACTGGGGCCTGGCTGTGGGGCTGGGCTGAGGCTCCAGAGTGAGCCAGGCAGTGAGGGAAACTGGCTCCAGCAGAGGGCCCAGCCTCTATAGTCATGATTTTCCTGCTGTGCTCTTGTGGAACCCAACTTAGGTGTCCTTGGTCCCCATTGTGTCTTTCAACGCAGAGCTGTCACATTGATCACTGCAGCTCTCTTGGTGTTTTGTTTTGTTTTTTTGGAGTGGTGTGTGTGCGCGCACGCGTGTGTGTGTGTGTGTGTGTGTGTGTGTGTGTTTGCCTCCGTTTCTTTTTTTTTTTTTTAATCTTTATTGTTCAGATTATTACAGTTCCTCTTTTTCCCCCCCATAGCTCCCCTCCACCCGGTTCCCACCCCACCCTCCGCCCTCACCCCCCCCCCCACTGTCCTCATCCATAGGTGCACGATTTTTGTCCAGTCTCTTCCCCCCCAAGAATAGTCAGTCCACTCCCTTTCTATGCCCCTGATTCTATTATAATCACCAGTTTATTCTGTTCATCAGATTATTTATTCACTTGATTTTTAGATTCACTTGTTGATAGATGTGTATTTGTTGTTCATAATTTGTATCTTTACCTTCTTCTTCTTCTTCCTCTTCTTAAAGGATACCTTTCAGCATTTCATATAACACTGGTTTGGTGGTGATGAACTCCTTTAGCTTTTCCTTTTCTGTGAAGCTCTTTATCTGACCTTCAGTTCTGAATGATAGCTTTGCTGGATAAAGTAATCTTGGTTGTAGGTTCTTGGCATTCATCACTTTGAATATTTCTTGCCACTCCCTTCTGGCCTACAAAGTTTCTGTTGAGAAATCAGCTGACAGTCGTATGGGTATTCCCTTGTAGGTAACTGAGTTTCTTTCTCTTGCTGCTTTTAAGCGTCTCTCTTTGTCTTTTGCTCTTGGCATTTTAATTATGATGTGTCTTGGTGTGGTCCTCTTTGGATTCCTTTTGTTTGGGGTTCTCTGTGCTTCCTGGACTTGTAAGTCTATTTCTTTCACCAAGTAGGGGAATTTTTCTGTCATTATTTCTTCAAATAGGTTTTCAATATCTTGCTCTTTCTCTTCTTCTGGCACCCCTTAATTCGGATGTTGGTACACTTGAAGCTGTCCCAGAGGCTCCTTACACTATCTTTGTATTTTTGGATTCTTTTTTCATTTTGCTTTTCCAGTTGGGTGTTTTTTGCTTCTTCGTATTTCAAATCTTTGACTTGATTCTTGCGATCCTCTAGTCTGCTGTTGGAACTCTTCATAATATCCTTTATTTCAGACAGTGTATGCTTAATTTCTAGTTGGTCCTTTTTCATAACCTCAAGGGTCTCACTAGATTTCTTGAGCGTCTCACTACATTTATCGGCGGTCTCACCAGACTTTTTGAGGGTCTTACTAAATTTATTGGTGGTTTCTAGAAAGTTCTTGAAAAATCTTAAAAGCGTGGTTTTGAACTCTATATCCAGTCATTTGCTTTCCTCCATTTCTGTCATTTGTGACCTATTTCTTTGTCTCTGCATTTTTTATGCTTCCCTGTGTTGGTAGAGTGGCTTTTTGTGCTAGGTGTTCTATAGGGCCCAGTGGCTCAGCCTCCCCAGTTAGCTGAGGTGGACACTCTTGGTGCACCCCTTTGTGGGCTTTGTGCACAGTCTTGTTGTAGTTAAGCCTTGATTGTTGTAGGTAACACTGGGAGGGATTGACCTCCAGGCCACTTGGCTGTGAGAGTCAGCTGTGTCTACGGTGGAGAACTTCTGTGCTGAAGATACCCTTATGAGGCAAGACTTGCTTCAGTGGGGCTTTGGTGCTCACTGAGTCTGCCCCCTGAGTGTGTCCCTTATGGATCTGAGGAGTTGTAATTGGATGGTCCCACTCTGACCACTGGGTACACTGGCTTTTGGATCTAAGGGGGTGCTAATTTAGCCTCCAACAGGAGCTACGAGGATATCTGCAGATTCCCCTTCTTGTTTGGGGCTTGGAGATGCCCAAATGAGGCCCAACTGTGAAGCAATGCAAGCTGCTGTGGGGCCTTGGGCCTTCTCTTGGAAGTTCTGGGTCTGTCTGGCCCAGCTGCAGTTTGTTAGGTAATTTTCAGATTGCAAAGGGCCAGGGCATTCATATGCAAAAGCCTCTGCCACAGCTTGGGCGGGGCAGGGTCTCAGGGAATCAACAGGGCAGAGCAAACAGCTATGTCTGATCCTCAGTCCTGCCCTAAGGGGCCCCACGTCTTAGTGTCCCAGTAATCACTGCAAGCACCTCTGAGAGAAAGCGGCCCTCGAGTTCCGAGTTCTGCCTGCTGTCAGACAGTCCAGTTTCTCCCTGTATGAGTCTGGGTCCCCAGAGACTCACCCAGAACTGGAGTTCAGAGCAGTCGGGGGCTTGTGACTCCCTCCAGATTCAAAAAGACAGCCGCGTCCTCAGTTGCCAGCCCTTGCCGCATGCGCCTCCATACCTCTGCACTTTACTTCTGCACCGCACCTCCTCTGAGTCTCAGTGTGCTTTTCTCTTTCCTTCTAGTTGTAGAACTTCCACACAGCCAGCCTTCCTGTGGTTCTGGATGATGTCCGTTTTGTCTTTTAGTTGTATTTTTGAATTTGTTGTGGGAGGCAGCAATTTCCGGTGTTTACCTATGCCGCTATCTTGGTTTCTTCTGCCTCCATTTCTTTATCTTTCTCACAGCTACCCTGGACCATGAGCATTGCTTATCCTCATGCTAGAGAAGAAGGAAGTGAGGCTCAGGGCAGTATCATGATTTGCCAGAGATCACAGAGAAGTTCAGGTTAAGAACTGGGATAGAAGCCAGCTCCCATGGCAGCAGACCAGGCCTCTCTACACTGCCCTTTCTGCCTTGTGGGAACTTGCTGTGCAGGAAGACTATTCTGGGCCCAGACGCTGTGCTTGTTGGCCTAGATGGAGATGGTGGATGTTACAGAGCCCAGCTTTATCCAATAGCAGAGGTCAGATTTCAGAGCTGGAGAGGCTCTCCACACACTTCAAGGATGGGGAAACTGAGGCCAGAGAAAGGCAAGGACTTGTTCAAAGCACCTAGTGAGTTAGTGGCAGGGTCTAGGCTGGAACTCAAGTCTCCTGATCCCCAGCCTGGGCTAGGCTCAGGCCCTTCCCCTCTCCGAAAGTAGCTTTCTGGTCTCTTGAGGCATATTTGGAGGTGGGGTGGGGGAGGGCTCACCCATCGTGCTGGAATATTCAAGAGGCAGCTGCCCCTGGAGCCTAGACATAATAGCACGCCGTGGACAGCTCTGCCCCACCCCAGGGTGCTCAGCGTGGGAGTGGGGCCTGTATCTTCTCCTTTGACTTCCTCCCTGAGGTGCTTGCAGGCAGGACTTTCACGTGATCCCAGGTCAGAGCCCTTTGGTGGCTCTGCCTGGCTCACCAGGTTGCCTCAGACATCCCTCTTAAGGATACGTAAGGCCTTTTATAATCTGGCCTAGGTGAGCACTGGGCTGGGAGTCAGTGGTCACAGATTTGAGCCCTGGTTCTGGGCTACCCTGTGACCTTGGGTGAATGTTTGGACCTCTCCTTTTCCTCATCTGTTACTTGCCGTTCAGCATTTTAGTGAGAACCAGAGGAATGGCTGCTTTATGACCACCTAAGTAGTTATTTCCTTTCCAGCCTTCATTGCCATTTGCTCCCAATAGAAATCCTCCATTACCCTGCCCTGGCCAAGTGGCTCAGTTGGTTAGAGAATCGTCCCGATATGCCAAGGTTGTGGGTTCAATCCCAGTCAGGGTACATATAAGAAACAATCAGTGAATGCATAAGTAAGTGGAGCAACAAATCAGTGTTTCTTTCTCTCTCTCTCTCTCTCTCTCTCTCTCTCTCTCTCTCTCTCTCTCCCCCCCCCCCACCTCTTTCCTTCTCACCCTTCCTCTCTCTCAAATCAATAAATAAAGAGTTCATGAGAAGAAATGATGAATTCATTAGAAAGAAAGAAAGAAAGAAAGAAAGAAAGAAAGAAAGAAAGAAAGAAATCCTCACCTCCTTCCCGCTGCCCTTCCTTTCCACATACTGCTGCTTTCCCCGAAGACATCCCCAGTGCCTCCAGTCCCTCCCTAACTCCAGCCCTTCCTTTGGGTTCAGGCTAGTTCAGCTAGCATTTAGTGCCAAACACTGGAGATGAGGAGATCAGACAGGAATTCTGCCCTTGAGTCAAGCAGGCTCAGAGAACAAGTCTTGATCCTCGCCATGTGCCATGCTCTGTGCTAAGTACTGGAGAGTTGAGAAGATGGATAAAACTGGGCCCCTGCCCTTAAGGAGTGGTGTGGCAGGGAAGGCAACCAACCAAGCACATGGTGTGAGCAGACTCAGTGGAGGGCCATGTGCCCTAGGCTCTGCCGGGCTGAATGTGACCAGTTCCTGCCCTGGGGGTGGGGGTAATTGGGGAAAGCTGCCGGAGGAGCTGGCATGGCTCTCCCTTAGCCCACCCTGACAAGGTCAGGGTCTGCTCCATGCTCTCATCTCACGTGATCCTCACAACAACCTTGTGAGGTCCTTGAGGATGATCATCCATTGAGCAGAGATACTGGTTGTGAGCCTCCTGTGTGCCAGGCACAGTTCTAGGTGCTGGGGTTCACAGTGGTTGTGATGGTCTGCCCTCTCGGAGCTTGTGTTCTGAGGAAGGGGAACCATCAGTGAGCACATGCTGCCTGTCAGGAAGTGGTAAGTGCTCTAAGAGGATACCGCAGGGGAAGCCAGTAGAGAGGCTTGGAGAAGACTTCCCTGAGGAGGTGGCGTTTGAGCAAGAACCTGAAAGGAATGAGGAGAATCTGCCGTCCACCCTTGTAGTGCAGAGTTTCAGGCAGAGGGAACAGAAACTGCAAAGGTCGTAGGTTAGGATTGTATTTGTGCTCCAGGAAAGGCAGGGCGGCCAGTAGAGGTAGAGGGAGGGAGTGGAGCCAGCAGGTTTGCCACTGGATTGGACGTGGGGAATGAGAGAAAGAAGTCAGAATGATTCCAGGGTTTGGGGCCTGAGCAGCTGAGCGATGCTGGGGAGATAGAGACCATTGTAGGATGCACAGGTTTGGAGGTGGGGAAATGCGAGTTCTGCTCCTGTGACCTTGCCACTCTGCAGGTCCACCCCATGCCACACCCAGACACACCTCTCCAGGAAGCTCTCTGCTTTCTTGGGCCTACTCCAAGTTCTGTTGTCTGAGAGTCATTTTCTCTTATCGATGAGAGGTGCGGGACACCCCTTCTTCATCACCACCCAGACACTGAAGCACCTAATAGACTCCATAGCAGTACAGGGTCCCCATACCTCCCTGGGCAGCTGTTCTCTCTTCCCGCCCAGCAGCCCTGCCTGAGGTTGGCTCTCCCTTTGCAGCTCCCTTCCTCCTCTGTAGCAGCTGAAAATGGGACACCTGACTCGCTTTCTGCAGAGCTGTTGTCCTGGAAATGGTAGAATTTCTCTTTGTGTTGCTTTCCTATTGCAACCTCTCTATATAATGGATTTAATTCACTGTTAGGCTGCTAAGCTAAGTGACTTTCACCTGGAAGGGACACTAAAAACAACAGGTACTTGATATACTCAATTTTACAGAATTTGCATTTTGCAAATTCTACCCTACCCCCACCAAAAGGAGAGAAAAGTTAAATCCAGCTTTCCCATGGCTCTAAAATTTCTGAAATGGAACCTTTCTTATCAAGCCTCTTATTTGTTCCCCTACCCCAGGCGTGTGGCAGACTGGTGCTTAGAGCTCCTGCTACTGTCTGCAAGGAGTCACGGACAGGGCCAGGGAGGGGCTGGGCAGGGGTAGGGAGAGCCTGAGCTGGGGAGCCCCACACCTGGGCCCCAGGAAAGGAAGGCTATGGAGGCTTGAAACCAGACTAATCCCAGGTTCTTCTCCAGCTCAGGCATTCTGTGCATCCACCCTCTCCACTTTGCATGGTCAAGTTTGTGGAGCCAAGAAGGGCCTTCTTTAAAGGGATGTGATTTAGGTTTTTCTGCTGCCAGGGGTACCACAGGGTCAGGTGAAAGTGCAAGCTGAGGCCCTCTGGTTTCATTGCCAGCCACAGAGGCAAGGCCTGCCTGGGCTCTTTTTTTTTTTTTTTTTTCCCCCAATATATTTTTATTGATTTCAGAGAGGAAGGGAGAGGGAGAGAGAGCTAGAAACATCAATGATGAGAGGAATCACTGACTGGCTCCCTCCTGCACACCCCCTACTGGGGATCGAGCCTGCAACCCGGGTATGCGCCTCTGACTGGGATCGAACCTGGGACCCTTCAATCCACAGGTCGACTTTTTATCCACTGAGACAAATCAGCTAGGGCCTGGCTGGAAGATCTCAGTGTAAGAAACCTGCCTTCACCGGAATGCCATGTGGAGGGACTGACTGTTCAATACATTATGGCAGTGAGGTCGCTCCACGGGGGCTGGGGGAATGCAGGGTGGGTCATCCTGGGTCTGAAATACTGCTCTGTAGCCCCGGCTCCTTGGAGCAATAAGTGGGCATCCCTCTGACGTTCTCTTTACTTACCTTAAGTTGGGGATATAGGATTGTTGAGAAAATAAAATGAGATGCTGCAGTAAAGTGCTCTGCCTTATAGAAGTTATAGCACAGTAGGTAGAATGTACCATTTATACAAACTTTTAAAGCTATAGAGTAGAACATTTTGGAATTTTGTATCCCACTCTATTAACACTGTAGATTTGGGGGTTGAGAAGAGCTTGTTCAGTAGGTGCAGGGAAGGGAGAATCACTGGGAGGTTTTCTCCTTCTACTTCATACTGTTGGAAAAGAGTTGTCAGTGAACATTGGTTCCATTTAAAATCATCAAAGCATCCCTGGTTGGGTAGCTCAGTCGGTTAGAGTGTCGTTCCAATACACCAAAGTTGCAGGTTTGATCCCTGATCAGGGCACATATGAGACTCAAATAATCCTATCTAATAAGGAGGGAATATGCTAATTGACCCTCACGCCATTGCTAAAGATGGCGGTGCCCACAGCCAATAAGGAGGGAATATGCTAATTGACCCTCACACCATTGCTAAAGATGGCAGTGCCCACAGCCAATAAGGAGGGAATATGCTAATTGACTGGCATGCCCTCAAAGATGGCGGCGCCCAGTCCCCTCAGCCCTGCTGGGGTGGCAGGCGTGCGGCAGGACCAGGCCTGCCCCCAGGCGGGCCCAGCCGCTCCGCGCACCTGCCTCCAGAGTCCCTCAGCCCCCCAGCCCCTTAGGGCTGGCCCAAGGTGCAGGCAAGCCTCGGATGGCAGCTGCCCAGCCACCCAGGGCCACCCAAGGCTCAGGTAACCAGGCCGGCCGAGGCTTGCGTTGCCGGCAGTGGCAGCAGCGGAGGTTTGATGGGGCATCGCCTTCCCCTGATCGCCGGGTCACCTCTCGCCCCTGAGGTTTCCCAGACTGTGAGAGGGGCCAGGCTGGGCTGATGGATCCCCCCTCCAGTGCATGAATTTTCATGCACCGGGCCTCTAGTAAATGCATAAATAAGTGGAAAATGTTTCTTCTCTCCTTTCTAATAAAAAAAATTTTTTAATCAATAAATAAAAAAGTAAAATAACCACCAAAGCAGCATATTACCATTTTGAAAAAATCAAAATCAACCAGTGTGGATCCCTTCAGCAACTGCCAGGGACCCAAAACAAGACAGGAGAAGAGTCATTGGAGCCTGAGGTCTTGCCCCACCCCTCTTAGCTGCAACTCCTGCTGGCTGCCTGGATACCTCTCCCTCTGCGGACCTGTTGTTGCCTGCTGGGCTCTGTATCTTGTCAACACATAGGGACTGTTTACGGATAGTCTGAGTCCCTGGCCCTGGCTTCCTCTCCTGTGTGAGTCATTCTCCACCTCCCTGCACGGGGACTCTCAATCCAGTTGCCTTTCCTGTGGGGGTGGGGAGAATCCGCTGGAGTGAAATTCATTCCACAGATGTTTATGGAGAGCTTAGGTGATTGGGGAGGAGGGCTGAGGACAGGGTGGATGCCAAGAGGTGCTGCTCAGGTGGGGTGAGGTGGGGTGAGGAGAAATAGTGTCACTTGCCCACGGTCACCCAGCTAGTCAGGCTGCACCCTGCGTGGGACCCAGGGCAGGACGACTGCCGCGTGTCTTCGTCTCTGTTGATCTGGTGTGAACCTGCTGAAGCAGCAGCTGAGCCTGGCTTCTCTTTCTCTGTGGTCCTCATGGCTGATGTTGATGGTGGGAGGAATCAACATTGAGAAGAATCAGAGCCCCTGTACCCCAAAGAACACTGCAGCCCCAGAGGAGACCGGAGCTGAGTGCAGATCAGGCAGGCAGGGGCTGAGCAGTCCGATCATTCCCATCCCCTGCCTTAGAAGTTTAGTAGAGAAGACGGATCCCTTCTGGCTTGGTTAACTTGGGGGCTTCCTGGAGGAGGAAGGCTTAAAAGATAGGATTTCCTGGGGAGTTTTGCTAGGCCACCAGAGTAGAAGGGAAGAGTAGTGAGACTTCCCTGGAGAAGAGCTCATGGAAATAAATACCACATCTGGCCCTCTGGGAACCATTTTGGGCCTCTGTAGTCTTGGGCGTCCATGTTCCTCTTAGAAACTAAATTAGAATAAAACCAGGGAAAATGTGGTGGGTGGCTAAGAACACAGACTCTTCCTGGGTTTGAATCAGTTACCAGCTACATGATTTTAAGCAAGTTGTTTAACCTTTCTGTGCCTTAGTCTCTTCATCTAGAAAATGTAGGGGCAGCTCTGGCCGGTGTGGCTCCGTTGGTCTGGAGTCATCCCGTGCACAGAAAGGTTGGCAGTTCGGTTCCTGGTCTGAGCGCATGCCCACGTGTGGGCTCGATCTCTGGTAGGGGCCGAGCAGGAGGCAGCCCATCAATGTTTTGCTTTCACATTGATGTTTTCTTCTCTCGCTTGCTCTCTCTAAAAATCAATTTTAAAAATATTTTTTTAAAAAGTAAGGTATGGCAATTGTGACTTCCCAGAGCGGTGGTGAGGTGCAGATGAGTTAAAGAATGTCAGAGCTCACTGCTGCGAACTGTAGAGTTCCAGGCTTTCTCTGGGAGGTATTACCTTCCATTACTGTAGTTGAGACTGGTTGCTGGGGCAGTTGAAGAGGGAGTTAAAGAAATGGAATTGTTGTGCAACTAGAAATCCTTTGGGACCTGGCCGAGTTGCAGCCCCAGAGTCGTCAGGCTGGAAACTAGGGCGGCAGAACCCCTTGTGTGCCCCTCAGTCCCTGGTGATCCAGCACTGGTGGGCCAAGGAGGCCCCTCTTCCCAGCACTCCGCGCTGACTGCCCAGGCCTGGGGAGAGATACAGAAAGGGGGATCAGGAGTGTCCGGTCACCCTGGCAGCCAGGGGTGACACGGAGCTGCCTCGCCTGCCTGTTTCTGCAACAGCCTCAGCAGAGGGGGACAGTCTGGGGAGAAATAAACAAAACGTTCTCATGGTGAAGAGCAGAGAAGCTACGGAGGGAGGTTTGGTCAAGTGTCTGTTCAGTGTGTGTGTGTCTGTGCGCGCGCGCGCGCGCGCGTGTGTGTGTGCGTGTGTGTAAGAGAGTGAGTGTGGGTGAGTGTGTGAGAGGTTGTGAGACTGTGTAATAGAGGGAGAGTATGTGTATAAGAGAGAGCAAGAGTGGGGGTGAGTGCATGTGCATGTAAGAGTGTGTCAGAGTGAGAGTGTGGGTGTGTGAAAAAGACATGGTGAGACTGTGTGAGAGCATGTGTGTAGTTGAGAGAGAGAGCTATGGGTGAATGTGTGTAAGAAAGAGCAAGAGTGTGTGTGAGTGTGTGTTCCCTCAGTGTCCCCAGTTGCCCTATGCCACCTGTACTGGACAGAATAAGAACCCCCCCCCCCCAAAAAAAAAGAACGAAAAGAAACATCTCTTCCCTCACCCAGTCTCTCCACCTGAAAGGAGCCCAGTGCCGAACTGTGTCAGCAGGTTTGCCTGTGGCTCGGAAAGGCTGAATTCTACGCTCGGGTCCTTGCTCTGGCAGCACCGGGCACCCTCTGCAGAAAAGCCGAGTGGTGTGAGATCACTGGACTTGGAGCTCCATGGGCTCTCATGGTGCAATCGTTCACATGACCATTAACACCTTTTCGAGTCTCGGTTTCCCTACCCACGTAATAGAGGATCTGTATGTTTCCCACAGTCTGTTCCAGCTCTCACAGCTCAGATTTGATTCTAACTGACACTGCCCTGCCCCTGATTCCATGCTGGTGACATCACAACAGCCACAAGTGTGTGCTATCTCACCTGGTGCCAGCAAGTTTCCTGCACTCTGAGGAGACACTTCAGGCCTGCAGGATAGGGACCACTGGTGGAGTCAGGGCCTGGAGAGAGGACCAGCCAAACCTGAGCTTGGTACCTAATGACAGAATCCACCGCCTTGCCCCTGGGAAATTTTAATGCTTTCCCGTGGGCAAGGAGCCATGCATGGATCCCAGACCTTTCTCCTCAGCCTGGGTTTGGCCCTCCCCTTCCCTTGCCTGTCAGGTCCCAGACTTCCTCCTGAGGGGCAGGGCCTCCTAAGGGGCAGGGCCAACACAGGAAGCCCTGGGGGAGCACCTGGCTCCAGCCCCAGGAACTCTGGGAGCTGCCTTACTTGGAAGGAGGTGCACTGTGTCTGAGTCAGGAGGCCCGAGCCCTAGTCCCGGGTGGCCCGGTCATGTCCTGCCTCCTGAGCTCCAGGTTTTCTCTCCTAGGAATGCCACTGTCTCTTCACCTGTCAGGGAGACCTGGTGGTGCAAAGGTCCCGAGGTTGAGGAAAGCATGGTGATCCCCACGAGCTCCTCACAAAGGTTCTGACCCTGCACCACCTGGGTGTCCCGATAGGGTGCACAACTCCGGCCTCGCTCAGAGAGCGCACACGCACTTGAGTAAAGGATCAATGAGCTCTCTCTGCTACAAGTTTGAGATGCTTGAAGCTAGAGTAGAACTCTTCCCTTAGACTCCGGGGAAGCCGCCGACTCTTGCTGAGCCCCAGCTTTCTCTTCTGCAAAATGGGGACAATGCCTATCCCACAGGGCTGCTGTGAACATGAAAGCCATGCTATGTGCCAGGCTCCCAGCACAGAACCTGGCTGTGGTGCACCTTTAGGAGTAAGGAACATTCGTCATGTTACTGCTCTTGGCTTGTTTCACCTGCCCCCTGCCCCTCCCCAGGGGCTGTGGCCCCTCTCTGGGTCTCCAGTGCACTGTCTGGCACTTCTTAGAGCCAGGAAAGTTTTGTGGGCCTTTTAAAGATCTGACCTGCTAGGTAGAAGTGGAAGCTATCAGCCACCTACCCCGTGCTGTCTCTTTAAAGTCTGCCTTCTCCTAAGGCAGCCAGCCATTGGTGCTTACTTCTAGGGCAGGTGGGGGTGGGTGCTGACAAGGTCTGCTGGCTACAGCTAGAGCTGGACTCCTGGCTCCTGCCTGCAGGAGGAGCTCAGCTCCCCTAAGCCTCCCTGCCATCCCATCTTCTCTGGGAGTGTGGTGCCATTGTCCTGTTTCCACCACTTTTGCATGAGTTGTCTGGCCTTGCTGGGTGCCAGGGAGAGAGGAAGCTGAGTGACAACTGTGGATTGAAGATGATGAGAGACATCAGAGAAGGATGGACGGGAGTGGTCAGGGAATGCTTCCTGGAGGAGGCAGGCAGAAGCTTATAGTGTCAGCCGCACATTGTGGGGGTAGAGGTACAGAAACTGTTCTGAAGAGACAAGCTGGAATCTGCAGGAAAAAGAGGACATGGCTTATTTGAGGGAATTACAAAGAATTTGGCGAGGCTGAACCGTAGTAATTTACAGTAGGGAGCATGGGACATGAGGAAGGCCAAACGATGGAGGCAGTGCTGAGTGTCTGGACTTTAACTTGTATAGCAAGAGACTTAGAATCAATAAGGCCTCACCCTCCCAGTACCGACCAGCTGAACACTGAGTGTTTACTGGTGGACACCGCAAAGACTGGAGGACTTTTTAGCAAAAGAGGTGACTTTTCCTCAGGTCTGTTTTGAAGTCAGGACACGATGGCTTTGGGGTCCTCTCCTGGCCTAGAATGGAGATGTGTTCTTTTCCCCCCAACATGTTTTGAATGTTTCCTGGGTGCTTCGCGCTGTGACAGGTTCTGGGCCTAGAGAGTATTTGGAGTGTGAGTCTTGACCTGTAGCTATTCTGACACTTCCCAGATCAGTACCTGAGAGTAGGAGGGGCTTTGGACATGGGAGGGATGTTTCTCCTCCTTCCCACGGACCACAGCGGTAATGAGACAGAGACCTGGCCAGGCAGGCTATTGGGAATCACATGAGTAATGGTCCAGCCTTGTGCAATTTTTTTTTTAAACATTTTTCTTTTGTTTTTTGTAAGGCAAGATTTTTTTTTTCTTAATATATTTTATGATAGTTAGAAACATTGATGATAGAGAAACGTCAGTCAGCTGCCTCCTGCACACCCCCTACTGGGGATGTGCCTGCAACCAAGGTACATGCCCTTGACTGGAATCGAACCTGGGACCCTTGAGCCCACAGGCCGACACTCTATCCACTGAGCCAAACTGGTTAGGGCTCTTATGTGCATTTTCAAGTCAGTAGATACTTGTTGAGCGTCTACTGTGTCCCCAGCCCTGGGAATCTATACTAATAAAAGGGTAATATGCTAATTAGAACGGACATCTTCCGGACATCCTTCCAGACGTCCTTCTGGACAAAGCCACAGTGGCTGCCCCAGACTCAGGCAGGCCGCAGATGGCGGTTGCCACTGAGAAGGCCTGAGGCTCAGGCAACGAGGGCCGGGCTGAAGCTCAGGCAGCTGTGGCGGCCTGCAGCGGCAGCAGCAGAGGCGTGATGGGGGCATCGCTTTCCCCTAATTGGCTGGTTGCCTCCTGCAGAGGGAGGCCAGACTGTGGCTTAGGCTCCTCCCCACAGGAGCGGGCCTAAGCCATCAGTAGGACATCCCCTGAAGGCTCCCAGACTGTGAGAGGGGGCAGGCCGGGCTGAGAGACCCCCCACACACAGTGCACGAATTTTCATGCACCAGGCCTCTAGTATAAGTATAAATAGATATGGAATCTGCCTGCTCAGAGCTTACAGGGAGGAAAGCAAGACTTTTTACCTTGAGCAAAGTGCCAAACCATCTTAACCAAGCTGACGCTGGGGTTATGGTACCCAACATGCAGCTAGATGCCCAGGCCTTCTTTCACCTCCCCACCCCAAAACAAACCAAAAACCCAGAGGAAACTTGGGGCCAAACCTGGCATTGAGAGAAGCTGTCTCAGAAGGGGCCATTTGCTACCTCCCAGCTCTGGGTTTAGAGCCCCGGGTGGACCACTGCAGAGTGGCCTGCTGCTGCTGGCTGACCAGGACCTGGCTGGGGGAGATCGTTCGTGTGTCTCAGGCTGAGGGGCATGTTCAGGCCTTGATAGGGAGAGAAAATTGGACAGGTTGACTTACAGAACTGCAGAGTTTAATGGGAGCTGGGGAGTCTGTCCCTGGAGTTTGTCCTGACTCTGCTACTCATTTGCTGTTGTGACCTTGGGCAAGCCCTTTCCCCTTTTTGAGCCTCAGTGTCCCCTCTTTAAAGTAGGTGGGGTTGGACTCGGAACAGGGCGGCAAGTAGGCTTTTGTCTCACATGCAAAACGGATGGGTTGCTGTTGGCTTCTTAAGCAGCTATCTGGGCTCGGCAGGAAAGCATGCACGTCTGGGATTGGAGGTCGCTGCATGCATTCTGCAGGGCACGATCCTCACGCTCCATCCTGCGCCGATGCGCTTTGATTCTTCTGTGCTTCCCTCTCTCTCCTGTGTCACTTCTCCACCAACCCGTGGTCTGCCTTCAGCTTAAAGCCTTCATGATGGGGACTCACTGTCTTCCCTCAGACAGAATTGTCAGATTGTTATGCCTGGTCTTGAGCCTGCCTCCCTGAACTTGTGCCCGGATGATGGATGGCTTGGGTTCAGGCCTAGGTAATGCCTTTGTACTTGAGCCTCAGTGATGGATATATAATTTCTGCCTTCTGGAGGCATACAGAGCCACGGCTTTCTGCTATTTTATGACAGTGACAGAGATAGCATCTGTATATCCTTTGAAAAAAGCACTTTAAAAACATTGTCACTTAGCTTATACAGCAACCCTGTGAACCCTGTGTTATTATCACCTCCATTTTACAGCGAGGAAGTTGAGATTAGAGAGTTAACAGAACGGCCCCTGAGATCAGGCCTGTACCCCTCTGGCCAGCTTCCTTCCTCCTCCCCAGCCTGTCCCCAACCTTCTGTTCCGGCTCCCCACAAGCCACAGCCTCCCGTTCTCTCGCCCTCCTCAGGTTTCCATGTGATTCCCACAATCTCGAACATCGTCCCGGAGAGCTGCCTACTGATCGTGGTGGGGCTGCTGGTAGGGGGCCTGATCAAGGGTGTGGGTGAGACACCCCCCATCCTACAGTCGAACATCTTCTTCCTCTTCCTGCTGCCACCCATCATCCTGGACGCAGGCTACTTCCTGCCGCTGCGGCAGTTCACAGAGAACCTGGGCACCATCCTGATCTTCGCCGTGGTGGGCACGCTGTGGAACGCCTTCTTCCTGGGCGGCCTCATGTACGCCGTGTGCCTGGTGGGTGGCGAGCAGATCAACAACATCGGCCTCCTGGAGAACCTGCTCTTTGGCAGCATCATCTCGGCCGTGGACCCCGTGGCCGTGCTGGCTGTCTTTGAGGAAATTCACATCAACGAGCTGCTACATATCCTCGTCTTTGGGGAGTCCCTGCTCAATGACGCCGTCACTGTGGTGAGGGGTTGGGGAGCACACCCATGTCCACACAGGGCACAGACCCCAATCCAAGTCCAGAGTGACCCACATCCACCTGCTAAGAATCGTAATAAAACAGCAAATGTCCATTCCTGCTCGCTGCGGGCCAGGCATCACGCTGAGCATGAGACATGGGTGATTTCACTTAACCCTCATGGCACCCTTAGGAGGTGCTTAATAGTCTCACTTTACAGAGGAGGACTCAGGCCCAGGGAAGTTCAGTAACTTGCTACCATGTGAGAGAACCAAGGTTAGAAGCCAAGTCCGTCTGACTCCAGGGCCTGAGCTCTTGGCCTTACCAGGTCGTATGCGCCAGCCCTGACTTGGATTGTGATATGATCTTGATTAAATTGCTTATCCTCTTCCTACCTCAGTTTAACCTTTATGGACCAGTCTGGGAGGGGTGTTTTGGCTTTCGTGTTGATAATTATGCCTTAAGTTAAGAGTTTCATATGTGCAGAGTTCTAGGGCAGCTGTTGTGGAAAGGGACCTTGCTCCCAGAACCCCCAAAAGTGATTAAGTAAAATGGGTTGGCCACTTGCTCACTGTGTGACGTTAAGCAAGTGACTGTACCTCTCTGGGCATCACCTGGACATCTGCAGTGTGGCAGAGGAGTTAGTGCTTCCCTCCCAGTGTCTAGTGAGAACGGACAGCCCCGACGCAGGGTCTGCACACAGCAGCTCTGTATGCTTGCACGTACCTTCCTCCCAGCCAGTTTCCTCAGGAAACAGATACGTGTATGTGCAACTCACATCGTGTTGTGAAAACATCCCCCCTGCCAGATGGACCCCTCAGTAGCTGCGCACACAGGAAAACACAAGGGCACGTGTGCACCCCTGCATGCTTGCACATGCACCCCCTCTCCTCCACCTCCAGCCCCTCAGGAAGCTGCACCTCAAAGAAGAGGCAGACAGTGGTGGTCGGCTGCTGACAGCCTTGGCTTCCTCTCCTTCCCCCGCCCCCTCCTCGGCTCCCCATGAGGCTGGCAGAGCAGCAGCCTGGCGTGAGCAGGCAGGCCGTGGTCCTGGCCTCTTTTAGCAAGCCCTCTCGCCCGGAGTCACCACATGAGCCTGTTTCTCCATCTGCAACAGGGGTTGCAGGGTTCTTACAGGAGTCCCACTCACGAATGTCTGAAACCACTGGGTGCCAAACATGAAGTCCTCCCATTGGGTCTGGGTGTTGGGTTGGCACTACCAGGGAGCAAGTGGGGCGTGGTTGTGTCAGGTAGACACCTCAGTCTGGCCACCTCGGGCCCATGCCACGCCTCACCACAGCAGTGGCAGTGGTGATAGTAACCGCTGGTGTTCATTGAGCACTTCTGTCTGAATATGCATTGCCTCATCCAATCTGCACAGAAACATGAGGTGGGCGCTGTTGTTATGCCCATTAAAAAATATTTTTTTAAAATTTTTTTTTTCAGAGAGGGAGCGAGAGATAGCAATATCAACGATGAGAGAGAATCATTGATCGGCTGCTTCATGCATGCCCCACACTAGGGATCAAGCCCGCAACCTGGGCAGGTGCCCAGACTGGGAATCGAACCTTCACCTCCTAGTTCATAGGTCAGTGCTCAGCCACTGAGCCACGCCGGCTGGGCTCTGCCCATTTTTTTACTGAGGAAACTTAGACACTGAGAGGTTACCTAACTCATCCAAGGTCACGTTCTCTGATAAGGGATGTGGCCGAGGTTCAAATCTACAGTCTGAGTCCAGAGCCTAGGCGCTTACCACTATGCTCCACCGCCTCCCTAGTCCCAGTGGCAGTGATGCCAGGCCGGAAAGGAGGACCTTGTCCTCTCCGCCCACCCCATTGGCCCCGGCAGTATACCCTGAGGACCATGAAGAGCTCCGGGCTGGGAGGGAGGTTAGGTAGCCCGGGGCTGAGAACGTACCTGCCGTCTGCTGCTGACCTGCCCAGACTCCCGGCTTGGGCCCTTTCTGGAGCTCTGGGTGTGACGTGAGTGCCTCAATTCCCAGACAGTAAACCTGAAGGCTGCCTCTGAGCTGCTCGGTCTCAGAGCAAGTCCCCACCCCCTCCCTGCCTCCAGGTGCTGCCCAGGTACTAGGAGCTTTGGAGGGTCTCCTCTCGGGGATCCTTGCAGCCCCCTTGTCTGAAAACTTCCTAGCTGGTCTCCTAGCACCTGTCTAGGAACAGGTCAGAGAGCCAGCACCTGAGAGGGGGCAGAACCTCAAAGCTGAACCTGCTAGGGAACTAGTTCTGGGCCCGGTTCTGCTGCCCCCGGGCTCGGGCCGCTCTGAGCCCCCGTTAGCGAGGGGGCAGGCACCCGTGGCCCGCTTGCCTCGTAGGGCTGTTGTGCGCCAAGCAGGGTGACCACCGTCAAAGGGCTCCCCAGTGCCTGAAGTGCCACTTGGACATCTGACCGAAGTCTTACAGCGACTGTTTATTTCCCAGTCCAGGAGGTGGGGCTGCCTTAGAGAACCTCTCATTCACAGCATCTGAACGTGGCTGTTCATCACAACCACCTGCGGAGCTTGTTGAGTAGAGATTTCTGTCCGCCCCCCACCCCTCACCCCACCCCCGGCAGAGAGTCCCCGGCCAGGGTACGGCCTGGCCATATGTATGTTCAGAAAGTGTCAGAGATTAAGAAATCCTGTTGTAGTTCATTGTCTGAACCCTCCCTGCTTTATGCTGAAGGAGGGTCCTGATCTGCCCAAATCACACAGTGAGAGGCCCACAGAGCAGTGCCAGGCGCAGCTAACACTGTCACTGGTGCGGATCTGGGCATTCTGCCTTTATTAACTAGTTTAGCCCTCACAGCAGCCCTGTGAGGTTGGTCCTATTACCCCACTTTGTGGAGAGGAAAACGAGCACAGGGAGACTGAACAGTCTGCCTCGTGACTCCTCTAGGGAGCAGCAGAGCCCGAGCCCAGCCCAGAGGTGGGCTTCAGGGCCCCCCTCATAACCACCTGGGCACTGCAGGGCCCAAGCAAGGTCCTCTGAGCACCTGTTGGCACGAGGGTTTCTCTGTTACCATGTGGCCTCTTCTTGTGGCCATGGTCATGGAGGGGATGGGGTCACACTGGTCCGACCCCAGGGAGCCTTGGGGCAGGACCCCGCCCTCCTGCCGACCAGCCTCTTACCTTCTGCAGGTCCTGTATCACCTCTTTGAGGAGTTTGCCAACTATGACCGCGTGGGCATCGTGGACATCGTCCTCGGCTTCCTGAGCTTCTTCGTGGTGTCCCTGGGCGGGGTCTTTGTGGGCGTGGTCTACGGGGTCATCGCGGCCTTCACCTCCCGATTCACTGCCCACATTCGTGTCATCGAGCCGCTCTTCGTCTTCCTCTACAGCTACATGGCCTACCTGTCAGCTGAGATCTTCCACCTGTCGGGCATCATGGCGTGAGTCTGGGCGTGGCACGGGGAGGCCCCCCACTTGGATTCCCTGGGCCCGTAGGGTCACAGGGGAGCTCCCCAGGGCTCAGCCTCCAACTCCAGGGAGGAGATGGAGCGCCAGGCTCCAGGCCCTGGAACCACCCCTGGAAGCACTGACTTTAAAGTTCTGGGAAGTCCAGCCTTGCTGCTTTTTTCCCTTATTTGTCTCAAAGGAAGCCCTTGGTTGTAGCCGTTCCCCTCAGCAGCCCCAGCCAGGAGGCTCAAGGCTGCAATTGAAGGGAGGAGTCCTGGAGGTCCTGAGGCCTCAGCTGGGTCTTGAAGTCAGACAGGGAGATGCAGAGGTGTTCCCAGGAGGGGAGGACTTTGGAAGTGCAGAGGTGGAGCTGGACTGCGGGATTCGGGGTGAGAGGGAGAAAGCTGGGCCCGTGGGCCCAGGTGTGGGAGTAAACCCCAACCACGGACAGGTGTCAGCGATGCCTGTTAGGCAGGCAGAGAGGCACCGTGGCATCGGGACAAGGCACAGGCTTTGGAGCTGGTCAGACCTTAGTTTGTGTCCTAGCTCTGTCCCTCACCCGCCGTGTGACAGTGGGCAGGCGACTTAGTTTCCCTCATCTTATAAAGTACAAGAATATGCGGGGCTACAAGGATTGAGAGCAGGCGTGGAAAGCCCATAAGAGGAGCTCAGTCAACAGACCGCTGTCAGCCTCCGGCAGCGGAGGGCCTCTGGGAGGGTGCAGCTCGGCTCCGAGCCCTGAACCCTGCTTTTCCCCACCCCCAGACTCATTGCCTCGGGAGTGGTGATGCGCCCCTACGTGGAGGCCAACATCTCCCACAAGTCCCACACAACCATCAAGTATTTTCTGAAGATGTGGAGCAGTGTCAGTGAGACCCTCATCTTCATCTTCCTCGGCGTCTCCACCGTGGCCGGCTCCCACCACTGGAACTGGACCTTTGTCATCAGCACCCTGCTCTTCTGCCTCATCGCCCGAGTGCTGGGTGAGGTCCCCGGGCCGGAGCCAGGGGAGGTGTGTGTGTGTGTGTGTGCACGTGTGCGGGCGTGTGTGTTAGTGTGTGTATGTGTGTGTGTGTGTATGTGTGTTAGTGTGTGTGAGTGCGTGCATGTGTTGTGTGTGTGCATGTGTGTATGTGTTTTAGTGCATGCATGTGTGTTAGTGTGTGCGTGTGTATGTGCGCGCGTTTGTGCATGTGTATGTGTGTTTGTGCGTGTGTGTGCATGTGTATGTGTGTTAGTGCGCGTGTGTTTGTGCGTGTGTGTGTGCGCACGTGTGTATGTGTGTTAGTGTGTGCATGTGTGTGTGCGTGTGTAGGGGCCAGGGTTGGTGCTTGGCTGTTCCCAGCACAGCCGGACAGCAGGGCTTCCCCAGTCCTCCTCTCCGCAGGGCTGAGGCTGTGCCCGGCCCTCGGGGAACAAGTCTGATCTCTGGGGAGACGGTCAGGGTGTGTCGGAGTGGAGGGGCCCCAGGGACCCCGCGGTTCTGGGCCCCTTGGATCTGAGGAAGGAACTGAGGCGCACACCGCCGGGTCCGCGAGTGTCCCCGTGCCGTCCAGGGCGCCGGTGACTTCAGCTCCTGCAAAGCTGCGCTGCCACTGGGGCTGCACACGGGCCAGGCCTCGGCCCTCGGGCGCTCACACTTTCCAGACGCACCTCCCTCGGCACCTGCTGCTTCCTCGCCCTGCACCTCGCTGACTCCGCTCCGCGGTTAGGCCCGTGGTCCTGAGCCTGACGGGCGTCAGGGTTCCCTGGTGCACTGTTTAAAACCCCTAGTCTGCTGCTTCGTCCTCCACAGATTCTGAGGGTTGAGGTTGGACCCAGACTCTGCATTGTGTAATTTTTTTATTATGGAAAATCTCAAACCAGAGAAAAGTAGACCCCGTATACCCATCATATTTATTTAATAGGTTTCACCCTGTTTCATCTCTTTCCCATCCTCCTCCCAACCTTTGGCCACTGGAGGCCTCTGATGTCTCTACAATACATCCAGGTTGGGGGGCCCTTTAAGAATCCACCCAGCTCTTGGATTGAAGGAGTCAGAGCACCCTGGTCCGAGGGGCCCAGGAAATGAGTGAACTGGGTGGGGCTTACCAGTGGAGGCTTCCTGCAGACAGGAAGCCAGGAGGGGCTGGAGACAGCTGACCCCTCTTCTTCCTCCCCCGGCAGGTGTGCTGGGCCTGACCTGGTTCATCAACAAGTTCCGCATCGTGAAGCTGACGCCCAAGGACCAGTTCATCATCGCCTACGGCGGCCTGCGAGGGGCCATCGCCTTCTCCCTGGGCTACCTGCTGGACAAGAAGCACTTCCCCATGTGCGACCTGTTCCTCACTGCCATCATCACCGTCATCTTCTTCACCGTGTTTGTGCAGGTGCTGGACAGGGTGGAGCAGCCCTGCCCAGGGACCCGACTCTGCCAGTGGAAAGAGGAAGCATGTGACCCAAGAGGGGGCCACGGGTTCTAGTCCCAGCTCCACCAATAACTTGCTTCACAACCTTGGGCAAGCCACTCCTCCTTTCTGGGCTTCAGTTTCCTCAGTTGTTAAGGGGAAATTGTGATGCGTCATTGTGAAGTGACCAATCGGAGTATAAAGGAGTGAGCATGATGCCTAACTTAGGAACCCAGTGGGAGAGAAGTAGGTACAGTTATCAGGCCCACGATGCTCATTATAGGGCTTTAGGGAAGTGACTTAATATCTTAGGGTCTCAGTTTCTGCATCTGTAAGATGGGAACACAGGGAATTGGAAAGGTTGCTGAGCCGGGCAGCAGGAGGTCTGGAGTCAGCCCAAGCTCTGCTGCTGTCTGCGTGACCCTGGGAAAGACCCTCCTCCCATTTCTGGCTCTCAGTTCCCCATCGTTGAAGTGAGGGGATTGGACTAGATCAGGGGTCCTCAAACTTTTTAAACAGGGGGCCAGTTCAGTGTCCCTCAGACCTTTGGAGGGCCGGACTATAGTTTAAAAAAAAACTATGAACAAATTCCTGTGCACACTGCACATATCTTATTTTGAAGTGAAAAAACAGAACGGGAACAAAGACAATATTTGTATTTGCATGTGGCCCGCGGGCCGTAGTTTGAGGACCCCTGGCCTAGATGATCCTGAAGAATCCTTCCCGCTCGCGGGCAGTGGTTTCTGTCATTTGAATGACCCGGGCTTAGCTGAGAGCCCTCCCCGGCCCTGCTTCTAGTCCCCACGCAAGCCCCGCCTGGGATGGTGTGAGTCCGCCTTACCTGCCCTGTGACCGTGGGCAAGTGAGAAAATACTGCCTGTGCCTCCGAGACCCTGCCATCCCCTCCGTCTTCCTGGGACGCGAATCCTGGCAAGCATCGTTGCCTGCCCAGGAGGAGGAAATGTAGAGGAAGCCTGGGGGTGGCACTTACTTCCTGATTTAAGAGGAGACGGGGCTGCCTCTTTTGTCCCCTTGCCCTGCTTACACCTCAAAACTATTTTGTCACCTTGCCTTTGCAGTTGTATATGCTAATGGCTTATCAAGTCCATTTTCAATGAAGGCAGCATTGAGGTGGTTTGAATCCAGCTCTTCTACTTCTGTGAGACCTTAGAAAGTTACTTAACCCCCGAACTCCAGTTTCCTCATCTGTGAAACGGGGAGAGCGAAAGAACCTCCCCCTTACGGGTGCTGTAGGCGTTAAGGAGCTAATCCTAGTAAAACAACCGGCTCTGGCACAGGCAGTGCGCAGTCCACTTAGCTGCTGCTGCCGCCACTGCTTGGTGCCCCTCGGCCACAGTCCTGCCAGGGAGGCCGAGCCCAGGTGGTCCTCCCCATTAGCCTTCTTGGGGTTGTAGAACACGCCTGTGGTGGAGCCCACCCTTCACCCCAGGCCCTCGACCCCTGGCCTGGGCTAGATGACCAGTGTGAGCCATGTGGCTGGGTGGGCTCTCAGACCTCTGACTGTCTTCAGGAAGAGGCGGCCTTGGGGACCTGCCTTTATAGAAATGATCACATGGAGGTTGAGATCTTGGGGGCCTTGGAGCAGAGGGCATGCCGGCCTCAGGGGACCCCGGGGAGATGGGAGGCTGCATGGAGGCCTGACACCCACCTGCCCCCTAGGGTATGACCATTCGGCCCCTGGTAGACCTTTTGGCTGTGAAGAAAAAGCAAGAAACGAAGCGCTCCATCAACGAGGAGATCCACACGCAGGTACTGGAAGCCGGGCCCTCGGTTGCAGGAGAAAGTTTGGGGAGTAGCTAGTCCTTGAGTCCATGCCTTGGCCCTTATCCCAGGACCAGGTGGTCCTTGAGCCTCTTGAGGTCACAGGTCAAAGGGAGGTGTAGTATGAGCAGCTGGGAGCCTGAGGAGGGAGCCTCAGGCCCAGGTGGGTTCAGAGAAGGGAGTTCAGCCATGCCTCAGCGGCAGAGGGTTTGAGGTGCCACTGGGGTTCAGGATGAGTGCGGTATGGGCACCACCTGCTGGCTGCTTCTGGAACTACAGGGCTAACCTGAGCAGAGAAGCACTGGTTTTGAAGGTGGGGGGCCTCCTCAGAAGTCTTGGCAGGGAAGGAGCCCAGTAGTGAGGCTTGACCTGCCCTGGGCCCGTTTCAGTTCCTGGACCACCTTCTGACAGGCATCGAGGACATCTGTGGCCACTACGGCCACCACCACTGGAAGGACAAGTAGGTGGCAGGCCTGGTGGGTATGTGGGTGGGGAGGGGCAGGTAAGGGTCTCCCAGGGCCTGGGTGTCGCCCCACCCCGAGGAGCTGGCTCCATCCACCTTTTCCCTTCTCCCCCCAGGCTCAACCGGTTTAACAAGAAGTATGTGAAGAAGTGCCTGATAGCCGGCGAGCGCTCCAAGGAGCCCCAGCTCATCGCTTTCTACCACAAGATGGAGATGAAGCAGGCTATTGAGCTGGTGGAAAGTGGTGGCATAGGCAAGATCCCCTCTGCTGTCTCCACCGTCTCCATGCAGTGAGTGCTAGTGGCCAACCTGGCAGGTTCTGCACCCGCACTAACCCCCTCAACACCAACCTGGAGCAGGCCACGCTGGGGCTGGGGGCGGTGAGCAGGGCCCCTCTGTCACCCTGCCTGGGCTGGTGAGGGCTGCAGGGTCACACTGCGGACCTGGGGCTCTGCCCACCCACCCAGGCCTTCCCCTGAGTGGCTTTCTTCTGGCCCAGCCCGGAAGGCTCCAGGGTCACAGGCATTTTCTTGGGGACCTAACCTGTGTCGTGTTGTCCCAGGAACATCCACCCCAAGAACCTGCCTGCTGAGCGCATCCTGCCAGCACTCTCCAAGGACAAGGAGGAGGAGATTCGAAAAATCCTGAGGAACAACTTGCAGAAGACCAGGCAGCGGGTGAGGGGCTGCTCCCGCCCACCCCCCTTCAGGACAGGAGCCCCTCTGCCCCCCGGCGGCCCCAGCCCTGCCCCACACCTGTCCGGGGCCTGCCCTGCCTGACAGCTGTTCCTTCCGCAGCTGCGGTCTTACAACAGACACACGCTGGTGGCAGACCCCTACGAGGAGGCCTGGAACCAGATGCTTTTCCGGAGACAGAAGGCCCGGCAACTGGAACAGAGGGTGCGTCCAGGACTGGAGTGGCTCCTTCCTTTCTCTGGGCCCTTCCTCTTCCTGCATCCTCGTCACTAAGCCCTTTTGCAGATAGAACACTCTGATCTGGGGGTGTTGTTTCTTTGCCTTCTCCACCTGTTGCGAAAGCTGAACGCTGAGCCCAGGGCAGGTTCCAGAAAGCCTTCCTCCCCGCTAGGGGCAGTGAAGAGTCCAGGCCCCTCATCACATCCTCCGGCATCTGTGCTTTGACTCCTCTTTTCCTCGTGAGAAAACAGGCCCAGGGAAAAGACAGGTGCCCAAAATCACAAAGCAAGGCACACCTCATTCATTCATTCATTCATTCATTCATTTAGGAAACATTTGTTGAGCGGCCTTTAAGTGCTAAGCCTCTGTGAATCCGAGTGTGAGTCAGCCCAGTCCCTCCCTTACGAAACTTCTCATCAGAGGCCCATGTAGGACAGGAAGTGAAGGGGCCTTGAGGGAGGGCGTGGAGTAAGCTTAGGAATCAGAGCCACGATGGGGGGAGTGTGGGCAAAGGAAGGTCCAGGCAGAAGGGAGAACATGTGCATAAGTTCCCAATCACAGAATGTGGCCCATTCTATAAACAGAGGGTTCAGCCCTCGCTGGTTTGGCTCAGTGGATAGAGTGTTGGCCCGTGGACTGAAGGGTCCCAGGTTCGATTCCAGTCAGGGGCACATGCCTAGGTTTCGGGCTCGATCCCTAGTAGGAGGTATGCAGGAGGTAGCCAATCAGTGGTTCTCTCTCTTCTTTGATGTTTCTAGCTCTCCCCTTCCTTCCTCTCTGAAATCAATAAAAATGTAAAAAAAATTTTAAAAATAATATTTTAAAAAGGAAACAGAGGGTTCAGCTTTCAAGGAAGATTGTTAATGGAGTACGGTTTGGGCTTTATTCTACAAGCATGGAGAGCCATGAAGGGTTCTGTGTAAGGGAGTGGCATGGGGAGGGGTGGAGGCAACCCAGATTAGGGTGGTGGCAGGGGGAGATGGAAAGGAATGGGTAGATTCAAGAGACATTTATTTTTTAATATGTTTTTATTGACTTTTAGAGAGAGAGGAAGGGAGAGGGGAAGAGGGCCAGAAACATCAATGAGAGAGAAACATCGATCGGCTGCCTCCTGCATGCCCCCTACTGGGGATCGAGTTGCAGCCTGGGCATGTGCCCTGATGGGGAATCAAACCAGGGATCTCTTGGTTCATAGGTCAAGGTTCAACCACTGAGCAACACCAGCGGGGGTCCAGGGGCATTTAGGAGGGGGAACTTGGTCATCAGTTTGAGGTGGGCTAAAGGAAGAGGAAGAGGATCAGGGGTCACGTCTACCTTCTGATTGGGGTAGGTGGGAGTGGTGGCTGTGACAGCCAAGAAAGGAACAAGGTTATGAGGGGAGGTAAGAAACTGAGTTCATTCCAACATGTGGCATTGCGATCCACAATGCGGTCCATCCAGGACCCGGGTGTCCACTCCTGAGTTGACTTTATGGATCTGTACCTCGAGGGTAGGTGTGGCTGGAGCTAGACCGGGACAGTGGCACCATGGGAAAGGCAGGGCAGCGCAGGAGGTTCAGGGCCACCCAGGAGATTGCATAGCTTGAGGGGGAGCCTGGGCCAAGCCCTCAGGAACCCCTGAAGTGCCAGCATGGCACAGCCTAATGAGGAATTGCCAGGGGGGAGCGGGTCCCCAAGCACACCTGTGGCCAGCCGCCTCCAGGGCCGTTAGAGGGGTTGCCTGAGCTCACACCTGTCTGCTCTTTCTGTCAGATCAACAACTACCTGACAGTGCCGGCCCACAAACTGGACTCGCCCACCATGTCTCGGGCCCGCATCGGCTCAGGTAAGGCAGGGCCCAGGGTGCCTGGCGAGGGGCCTGGCGGCTGGGTACTCAGGGCCTCCCAGAGCCAGCAGGGAGGACAGGCTTCTCCTTCACTGACCTCCTCCCAAGTCTTGAGCTCCTCCTACATCCAGTGGAGGTGGGGGATGGCCCTCCCTCCTCCTCCCCCAGGGACAGAGGTGCTCCACGTGGGCTGACGGTGAGGTCTGTGCGGGGAGCTGGGTGCCTGGCAGGAGGGCAGCACCACTGGGACCTCCACCAGGTGGAGGAAGCGAGGGCGAACCTTCTCTTAGGCCTGGGTCCCCGGGGTGTCAGTGACTCGGGAAGGAGCCCTAATTCTTGGTCTGACGGGGAACATGCATGGGAGCCCCGGGTGTGAGGAGAGGAACACAGCCCTGCCTTTGAGGTCCCAGACAGGATGATAGACTATCTGATGAGGGTTCATAAAGGCCCACGAGGAGTAATCCCGAGACACCAGGATTGCTGCCCTCGCAGGGGCTCTGTGGGAGCGGCTGGCACGGGAGAGGTTGGGCGCATGCTGGGCAGGGCTCAGGGGCAGAAGCCAACTGTGCCTTGTTCTTGGTCCCCAGACCCGCTGGCCTATGAGCCGAAGGCTGACTTGCCAGTCATCACCATCGACCCCGCCTCCCCGCAGTCACCCGAGTCTGTGGACCTGGTGAATGAGGAGCTGAAGGGCAAGGTCCTCGGGCTGAACCGAGACCCCAGGGTGGCTGATGAGGAGGATGATGACGGGGGCATCATGATACGGACCAAGGAGCCCCCTTCCCCTGGCACTGACGACGTCTTCACCTCTGGGCCCAATGACAGCCCCAGCTCCCAGAGGATACAGCGCTGCCTCAGCGACCCAGGCCCCCACCCTGAGCCTGGGGAGGGAGAGCCTTTCATCCCCAAAGGGCAGTAGCGCTGGGGCCAGTGGGCCATGCCTGTCCCACCAAAGACTCTCCCACCAGAGCAGGGGCTGCTGGGAGCTGGGGGGCCTCCCCTCCTCCTTCCTGACCTGCATGGCAGCTGGGCCCAGCACGGCTTCCCCCTGCCTCCTGGGAAGCACCCCCCGCCACCACCACCAGAACTGCCTTCCCCATCCATTCGGCAGAACTGCTGGGCTGTGAGCAGACCTGCCCCTTCCTGTCCGGCTCTCTCCCATCCCCAGAGGAGGGCCTCGAGTTTCCCGGACCTCGGTGCCCCCTCCTCCGTCACCTCCTCATGCAAACAGTCTTAGTTTCTAACCAAAGAGCCTCTGGCTCAGCCTGGGTCCCGCCTGGGAAGGGAAGGAGCCCAGGCCGCTCTTGGCCTAGGCCAGGCCCTTCATTAACGGAGGAAAGATGAGGGGGAGCAGATATCCGATCCACCCCCCTGCCAGCTTTGTCATCCTGGCCAGCGACCCTGACACGCCCCTTCTCAGAGCTGCACCCCTGAGCTTCTCTGTGCGGAGCTGGGGTGCCTTGGACCGTGAGTAACAGCTTTCCAGATTGCTCCACGGGGACCCGTGAGCGCTCGGTGGCTGGTGTCAGGAGAGAGGCCATCAGGGGCTCCAGACAGTGCTGCCTTTTTACCTGTTTTGTTTGTCCCACTTCCATGTATGATCTGTTTGCACAGAGGCCATTCCTGTTTGTAAAACATTTTCAAAGCCCCTGGCCATGCCTGTCCCACCACAGACTCTCCCACCAGAGCAGGGGCTGCTGGGAGCTGGGGGGCCTCCCCTGACCTGCATGGCCCTCTTCCAGAGAATCCCCCTCATTTGGGCCTGTCTGCCCAGCACTCTCCAAGTCGGTCCTCTGCCTCCTGGACCCGTAACTGTGGCCCCAAGACCCTGATTTCAGAAGTGAACCCCCATATCCAGTCATGGTCCTCTCCCACTCACAGATGCTGGGCCGTCTGGTCCTTTGCTCTTGGGCCTGCCCCTCAGTCCTGCTGGCCTGTTCTTTCTCTCACCCCTCCCATCGGCCCCAGGAACCTCTCCCTCTTAGGTTCCCCGCACCCAGCTGGGGCTGGTGGGGGGCAGAGTCCTAGGCTCCCAGGGGCCTTTGCCCACAGGCACACACTCCCATCCCCACTGCTACCATGGCCAGGCCCAGGGGGAGTGGTGTCTGTCCTCCCCGGGTCCCTCCCCCAGGGTCGTGCAATAGTCAGAGTCCCTCTTCCCAGTGGACTGGGCAGCGGGTGCTCATCTGTCCCCTCTCCATGCAAGTGCTGTTTTGGGCAGGAGTCACCATGTAAGGGTGACGTGACAGCCATGTTCAAAGCCACCACAGCTGCTGCTGCTCTGCCGCCTGTACAGAAGAAACCAAAATTTTTTCATATTCTAATAAATCCATATGAGTTTTTAATAGAGTTGAGGGCTGTTTCCTGGGAACAGGGGCTTTGGGGCGGAGGGTGGCCTGGGGACCTGAAAGGCTAAGCTCAGTGGTTGGCACAGAGAAACACTCAGTCCCCGTCAGCTGCTGCTGTGGTTGTGACTGCGGGCCAGGCTTCAGGGACACAGCCGAGAGCAGAGCAGAGCGCTCCCGGCCCCCAGCCTCGGGGAGAGCAGATTCATCAAACATTCATATAAACCAGGGAAACCCAATGTGTTTGTGAATGAAAGGCGGGGGTGGTGAGGAGGACTCTCCCAAGTGATATCCTAAGAACGAGCTGAGGTTAACAGGTGAAGGCTGTTTTAGAGTGTTGCCCAGTGTTCTGACTGGGAGCTGCACAGCCAGCACCCTAGGATCTAACAAGAAGACCAGTGTGGCTGCGTCACGGTGTTGGAACCTGGGCTGCCCAGGAAGCGTCCCCTTTGCCCAGCCTGGGGCCTCTGTACAGAGCTGATCTGACCCATGAAATCGGAAGTATTCAGTGCCAAGGACTGTAGGGGGAACATGCCATTTCTCTATCAGTTGGTGCCCCACCAAGAAACGGATGGTATGTTCAAAGGATACTGAAGAGCCTTCAACTCAGGGATCTTTTACAGGGGTGTGGGCAGGGGCAGGGGACCCACCAGGGGGGGACCCAGGGAGCTCACACTACGGGAAGCCATTACCACCGCTATACCTGAAGGGTGAAGGAGAGAGCTGTGACCGTGGGAGGGGGCTGCCCTGCTGGAGCCTCAGCCCTGGGGAGCAGAATGGAGCCCCTGCCAGGCATGGGCCCACTGGACAAGTATTCTGCCTTGGATCCTGCTGGGGCCTCTCCTTGGCCAGACCCAGCTGGAAGCCAGAATGAAAGGCCTCTGAGTGGTTTCACTGAATTCAATCCACACGGGTCAGCCTTCCAGTAAGTGGAGCAAGGGGAGAATGGGCTTAGAGGGGAGCAGGGTATCCGAGCAGAGCAATTTCTTGTGTCCCCCACCATCCACTCTGTCCTTTAGATGCAAAGCTCATGTCCCGATGGCTACAGAATTTCAATTTGGGGTGATGAAAAAGTTTCGGAAATCGATTATGGTGATGCTTGCACAACTTTGTGAAAGTACTAAATGCCACTGATTGTTCACTTTAAAATGGTTCTCTTTATGTTATACTAGAGGCCTAGTGCACGAGATTCATGCACAGTGCGGGGGTGGAGGGGTGGGGCGGTCCCTCAGCCTGGCCTGTGCCCTCTCGCAGTCTGGGAGCCCTCGGGGGGTGTCCAACTGATGGCTTAGGCCCGCTCCCCATGGGCCTAAGCCGTCAGTTGGACATCCTTAGTGCTGCCGCCACTGCCACTGTGCTTGGCAGCTGTGAGCCGTGAGCCCAGCTTCTGGCTCAATGGTGCTCCCCCTGTGGGAGCGCACTGACCACCAGGGAGCAGCTCCTGTGTTGAGCATCTGCCCCCTGGTGGTCGGTGAGGGTCATAGCAACTGGTCGTTCTGCTGTTTGGTCAATTTGCATATTACCCTTTTATTATATAGGATGAGTTTCACCTCAGTTTTTTTAAATGGAAGGGAAAGAAAGTTTATTTCCAACAGGACCTGTTGTCACATTGACCATATCCTTATCCTTCAGTCATTCTCACCTTGAGCCAAATTTAAAACTTTAAGTCATCACTAAGGCTCCTTCAATAAGACAGGAGGAGGAAATAACAAAAACCTGCTATAGCGCCCCTGCTGTATCTGGTCACAGGTCTAAGTGAGCAATTATGCATCGTCCTTCCACCCTCTCCATGTTCCTCTTACCAGTGACCAGCACTTATTAGGTTCATTACCTGGGGGGGTGTCCTAAACCTTTATTCCTAGGCAATTCGGGCTCTTATTGATCTAAGGTTTGTCTGGTTGTGAAGCTTCCTGATAACTGTCATAATTGTACTGGGAGATCTGAGAGGCACCCAGTAAATCCTGGATGCAGACATAGCCTTCCTGCCCACCTCCCATTTTTCCTTCTGGTCATCCAGATTACCCAGCCCTTCTGGTACAGTTGATACCCCTCTCTGCCTTTTGATTCAGTAACATACAAAGCTCAAAATGACCAGTGGGCCCCTGACCAGCGTTTTTCAGTGGTTAGAGTGTCAGCACCAAAGAGTCACAGGTTCGATTCTCAAAGGCACATACTTGGATTGTGGGTTCGATCCCCAACCCTGGTCAGGGTGTGTGTAGGAGGCAACCAATTGATGTGTCTCTCATATCAATGTTTCTCTCTCTCCCCCACCTCCCTCCTTCCCTTCCACTCTCTCAAAAAATCAATGGAAAAAATATCCTTTTGTGAGGATTAACAACAATAACAACAAAAGACCAGTGGGAAGACCTTCCAGTTTAAGAAACCATATCTGTGTTCCCTGGGGAAGTAAGCATTCCTCCTTTGGGCACCAAGGACTCCAAATCCACTGAACACAAAGTTGAGGGGATGGAAAACAAAAATTTCTCCGGTAGGTTACTTGGAAAAATAGTGGGAAGAGCCACCCCCATCTCTACCCCGTGGTCCCTGGGCCTCTGGGTTCTGGATGTGAGAGAGGTGGAGCCATATATTGGCCATTGGTTTAAAGCAGGGGTGGGGAACGCCCGGCCCATGAAATCATTCGGTCTGGCCCTACCAGGGCATTAAGGGTGAGTTAATTAAATGTTTGACCAACTATAGTGGCTAATTTTTAAGTTGATCATTTTGTATGGCCCTCGAATGATGTTATAAATATCCACATGGCCCTTGGCAGAAGAAAGGTTCCCCACCCCAGATTTAAAGCATGTACTGCATCCTGGCCGTCAATAACCTAGCCTTGCAGGTGGTGTCTCTCGGCTGGTACTGACTATCCAGTCAACAGCTCTGAGTGACAGGCCACATTGTAAGTCCAGTGTGTTCCAGGGGGGAGGCCATATGCCCTTCACCCTATCATGAAGATAGGCATGTGCGGGTAGCATCGTGATGAATCAGGTATTCTGGAAAGTCCAGAAGTGATGGTGCAGAAGCATTGCAGGCAGGAAGTCCATATCTGGAATACATATTTATTACCATGAGGTAACAAAAACTATTCCTTTTATGAAACAAGAGGGCAATGAGGTCAGCCTGCCAATAGGTAGCTAGCAGGTCACTCTAGAGCAGTGGCTCTCAAATTTTTGGCCCCACGAGTCGTTTATACTCTTAAAAATTACAAAGGGTTTCCTATGTGGGTTATATGTATTTTACTGGATTAGAGTTTAAAGCTTTAACTTGACTTGGGGTGGTGAACACAATGCAATATACAGATGATGTATTATAGAATTGTACACCTGAAACCTATATAATTTATTAACCAGTGTTGCTCCAATAAATTCAATTTTAAAAAAGAAATTAAAGCTTTAAAATATTAATTTATTTAAAACTAATAAACCCATTTCAGATTAATATAAATATAACCTTTTAAATGAAAAACAACTTCAAAACAAAAATTGTGAGAAGTGGCATTATGTGACATTTTTACAAATCTCTCTAGAATCTGGCTTAATAGAAGACAGATAGATTCTCAAATCTGCTTTGGCATTCAGTCTGTTGTACACATCTCGCATAGCCTCTGGAAAATTCCACTGTCCCCTTGAAAGAATGACAGTGAAAATGACAAAGAATGTCTTGGTGTAAGGATGAAAGTAGATTTGGCCTCACAAAACCCATGAAAGAATCTTGGGGACCCCCAAGGGTTCGTGGTCCCCACTTTGAGAACCATTGTCCCAGGGAGTGGTACCATATTGGAAACAGCTTGGTCTTTGCTGCCAGCAGCTTGAGCACTCAGCAGTTCCAGTTGCCAAGTCAGATTTGGTAAGGGAAATGTGTTGAGCCCTTGTATATCAGTTTTCTATGGCTACTGTAATAAATCACCACAAACATAGTGGCTTAAACCAACACAGATCTATCTTACAGTTCTGGACATCAGAAGCCTGAAATGCATCTCACAGGGCTAAAATGAAGGTGTTGGCCAGGCTGTGTTCCTCTCTGGAGTCTCTAGAGGAGAATCTGTTTTCTTTGCCTTTTCCAGATTCTAGAGCAGGGGTGGGCAAACTTTTTGACTCGAGGGCCACAATGGGTTCTTAAACTGGACCGGAGGGCCGGAACAAAAGCATGGATGAAGTGTTTGTGTGAACTAATATAAATTCAAAGTAAACATCATTACATAAAAGGGTACGGTCTTTTTTTTTTAGTTTTATTCATTTCAAACGGGCTGGATCCGGCCCGCGGACCGTAGTTTGCCCACAGCTGTTCTAGGGGCTGCCTGTATCCCTTGGCTTTTGCCCTCCTTCCATCTTCAAAACCAGTCATGGCCAGTCAAGTCTTTCTCACATCACATACACCACTCTGACACTGGCTCGGCCTCTGACTTCCACATTTAAAGACCCTTGTGATTATATCAGGCCCACCCAGATAATTTAAGGTCAGCTGATTAGAACCTTAATTCTATCTGCTACCTTAATTCACCCTGTGCCAAAGATTACAACATGGACGTCTTTAGGGGGTCAGTATTCTGCCTACCTCACTATAAATAGCCCCTATCCCTGTCAGCATGGTTGCTCTGTAGGGGGGGCCTATTGAGCAAGAACCAGGGTACCTGGTGAAAGAAGTTGATGTCTACATTTGTCCACCTGATTATTGAGAGTCTCCTTCAAAATGACCCCTCAGGGCATTTGTGTGGGTTAAAAAGAGTTTTACCACGTGTGCCCCTTCCCAGCAGTCCATCCATATCTTTCCCTTAGACCTCCTCCTCATCAATCTTGGTATTTCATTTTTAAACATGTTTTTATTGATTTTGAGAGAGAGAGGAAGGGAGAGGAAGAGAGAGAAGCATCAACATCAGTTGGCTGCCTCCTGCACACTCCCTGCTGGGGATCAAGCCAGAAACCCAGGCATGTGCCCTGACTGGGAATCTAGGGAATCTAACGGGGAATCTCCTGGTGCAGAGGTTGACACTCAACCATGAGCCACATTGGCTGGGCAATCTTGGTGTTTTCAAGTCTCTGACCAGCCAGCCAACTTGCCAGCCACTGCTCATGAATCAAAGTAGATCTGTAACTTAGGTCATCTTTTCTTTCATGCAAAATGGACAATTGATATAACTAGAAGAGGCTACCTCTTCATCGCTGTCTTTTAGAGACGCCCTGACTGTGGCTTTAATGCAGTAATTGTCCATATGTGGCAGGTGCTAACATACAGACTCGCATAGAAATCATGTCTGTCCTTTTTCCTCCATATGAACTGGTCATAGCAACTTCCCCAAAGGTGGGTTAAGGGAGAAGCAGTGAAGCCATAAGTGTAGGTACAGTAAGGATTTGGTCCACCCGCTCATGCACTCTCCTTCTACCTTCTGGACTTGCTCAGACCTGATCTCATATGCACTCTTTAAGAACAGAATGCTACCAAAAATAAAAATAAAAAGAACAGAATGCTACCGTGCATGTCCAATTGCATGTTTGATGGACCAGATAATATCCAGTTCTTGCTATGGGTCACTTGTTGTCCCACAGTGAGGTATTCAGTCTCTAGGTGTCTAGTTGTGAGCCAGGAACTGTTTTAAAGTGCAGACTGATTACTGGCAGAGAGGGCATGAATTAATGCCAGACCCCAAGGGTCTGTAACTCTGCTGCGACACGCCTATGGAACTTGTCCATACAGCATCTTTTTCTGCCATACTCATTTGCAAATCATAAAGCTCATGTGACAGGGCAGCTTGCTCTGCAGTCTGGACCTGCTGCAGTCTTATGTTGCTGCAGGCCTCACTCAAAACTTGCAGTCCTATGGGTTTCCCAGTAAATGGGCAGAACAACACTGACAAATCCTATATAATAAAGCCTAATATGCTAAGTGCCTGGTCATCCAGTCAGCCATTCAACCAGTCAAAGCATAATATGCTAATGATATGCTAAGGCCGCTCAACTGCTCGCTATGACGTGCACTGACTACCAGGGGGCAGATGCTCCGACTGGTAGGTTAGCTTGCTGCTGGGGTCCGGCTGATAGGGACTGAGCAAGACAGGCTGGACACACCCTGGAACCCTCCCGATGTCCCTCCCCACCAGGGGGCAGATGCAGTGAGCAGGCGGGTGGTAAGGAGCGAGGGGTCCTGGACTGCAAGAAGGTGCAGACCAGGCTGAGGGACCCCCCACCCCCAGTGCACGAATTTCGTGCACCGGTCCTCTAGTATGTTATATGTTGCCTCAAAAATCCAGAGTCCCATCCAACATTCTGCTTCTTTCTTTCTAGTGGGCCATAAAGTTTCAACAATTGCCTTTCACTTTAGAGGAGATATTCCAACATGCCCCAGATCACTGAATATTCCAAAAAGTTTATTGACATGACATGCCTCTCCATTTTTGTGAGATTTATTACCCTTCCCTTGACATACATATGTTCTACTAAGAATCTAAAGTGTTTGCAATGTCCTGCTCAGTGGGCCCAGTTATCATAAGTCATCAATATAATGGACTAGCATAATGTTTTGAACTATAGCAAGGTGACCTATGTCCCTTCGGACTGTAATATGACAGAAATCGGGAGACAAAGCCCTGAGGTCGAAGAATGAAGATGTACTGCCGTCCCAGACACACAAAGGCAAACTATTTCTGATGATCTTTACTTAGCGGAATGGAAAAGAACGCACTTGGGATCAAGATGTACATCAGGCCCAAAGTTGCGTTGACGTGTTCCAGTAAAAATGTCATGTCTAGAACCACAGCTGCAATTGACATGCCACCTATCTTCACAGTAATCTATGGCCATTCTCCAAGGCCCACCTGGTTTTTACACCAGCCAAGTAGGTGAGTTAAACTGAGTCTTGATAGGAATGACTGCATGATCTTTGATGGTGGCACTAATTTCTGAAATTTCTTTAGGGATGTGGAATTGCCTTTGGTTTGCTAGTTTGATGGTGGTGAGATTGTAGTTCAGGGACTTCCATTCGGCCCTGCCACCCCTAAAGCTCTCATTCCATGAGTTAGGAAATCAGCAGGGAGATTCTGCCAGTTAATTTACAGACACAGGGTGGGTCTGTGGTCCCACTGGATCCACATGGGCTTAGAACAGATTGAAAGCCTTGAACTTGGGACTCAATGCAAGGACAGAACTTCAGAAAGCCTCTAGGGAAGTCCTGAAGGGATCTTTGCTCTCTAGTAGCTACAGGGCACACATATGGCAAAGGACCAAGCCTGGGCCCTGACTGTCAGGATCCCTGGGTTGCAGAGCCAATGAGATGAGCAGTCCCACCATTTGGAAGGGCACTGGTCAAGAGGGAATGGGACCCCAGACATGGGGTGGGGTCGTTTGGGTAGAATTTTGAAACCCTAACACCCCCTGAGTGTTTAACTCCAAAAATAATCAGGAAAGTGCCGAAACTATACTGAAATACCACTATACACACACCAGGTGGGTCAAATTCAGAAGTCTTGCAGACCAGTAGAACAGGGTGTGAAACAATGGGAACTCTCATTTCTGCTGGTGATTAGCCCAACTACTTTGGGGGCAAGTTGGGCATTTTCCAGTAAAGTGGTATAAATACTTATACCCTGTGCTCCAACAATGCCACGCTGGAAAAATGCCCCAAAAAGAGCATGCACTGTGCACCGGGACACATGTACAGAAGTGTTCAAAGGAGGCCTGGGTCTGACCAGGTGTGGCTCAGTGGTTGAACATTGACCTATGAACCAGGAGGTCGCGGTTCGATTCCTGGCCAGGGCACATGCCCACTTGCAGTGGGTGTGCAGGAGGCAGCCAATCAATGATTCTCTCTCATCATTGATGTTTCTATCTCTCTCTCTCCTCTCTTCCTCTCTGAAATCAATAAAAATATATATTAAAAAAAAAAAAGAAGGCCTGGCTGGGGGGCTTGGTTGGAGCATTGTCCTGTACACCAAAAGGTTGCGGTTCCATTCCCAGTCAGGGCACATTCTTAGGTTGCAGGTTTGGCCCTGGTCAGGGTTCATGCAGGAGGCAACTGATCGATGTCTCTCTCTTACATCAGTGTTTCTCTCTCTCTCTCTCTCTCTCTCTCTCTCTCTCTCTCTCTCTCTCTCTTACATCAGTGTTTCTCTCTCTTTCTCTCTCTAATAAAAACATTTTTAAAAAGTGTTTAGAGGAGAATTATTTATGTAGCTCAAACTGGAAACAATCAAAATGCCTATCAACAGTAAAGTAGATAAATAAATGTTGTTATATCATACCATGGAATATTAAACAGCAATGAAAATGAACAAATGACATGGATTAATGTTATAAATCCAGTGCTGAGCAAAAGAAGCAAAACATAAAAGGTACATAGGGAATCATACCAGTTATATAAAATTCAAAACCAGAAAACTCTAAACTGTCTTGTATAAGGATGGATAAACTATAAAGAACTGTAAAACTGTAACACACGGCAGAGATTTCCATAAATACAAGAATGATTACCCTTAAGAGGAAAGGAGGGGGTGTGATTGAGAAGGGGCACACGGGATTCCTGTGGCATTGGCAATAGTCTATTTCTTGATTTGGGCAGTGATTACACAGATGTTTGTTTTACAATTATATATTATACTGCGCATTTGTATTTAATGCAACTTTCTGTGTGTGAGTTATATTTTACAATCAAATCTTTAAACAGAAACAAGATATCATGAACAATTGTATGCTGATATACTTGAAAATGTAGGCAAGATGGGTAAACTTCTAGAAAACTATTACTTTCCAAAACTGAAGCAAATAAAAAAAAATGAGATATCTGAATAGTTCTATAACTAGTAATCTATTGCTATGTAACAGATTACCACAAATTTAGCAATTTAGAAAAGCACATTTATTACCTCCTGATTTCTGTGAGTTAAAAGTCTGGGTGCATCTTAACTGGGTGCTCTGATTCAAGACCTCCCACAAGGCTGCAATTGTTGGCCAGGGCTAGGATTGCATCTGAAGGCTGAGTTAGGGAAAGATCTACATCCAAGTTCACATAGCTGTTGGCAGAATCCAGTTCCTCAAGGGTTGTTGGACTGTGGGCCTCCGTTCCTAGCTGGCTGGTGGCCTATGGTTACTATCTGTTTCTTGCCACATGGATCTCTTTAACACAGCCACTTGCTTCATCAAAGGGTGCAAGCCAGGAAGGCCAGAGGGAGAGCCTGTTGCAAGACAGAAGTTACAGTCTTCTGTAACCTACTCATGGAAGTGACATTCTGTCATCTTTGCCATGTTACATTGGTTAGAATCTTTTCCCAAAGTGGCTGAGCCACTTTTTCCTTCCATCAACACTATATGGACTTCCCAGGTACTCCATGTCTTCATCAACTCTTGGGGTTGGTGGTCTTTTCATCTTTTCATTCTGAGGAGTTGTTCAGCAGCATCTCATTGTGGCTTCAATTTACATTTTCTTAATGACTAAAATGTTGAATGTCTTGTCTCACACGTATTGGCTATGTGCATATCTTTCTTTGCAAAGTATCCGTTCAACTCTTTTGTCCATTTAAAAATTGTTTTTCTATTATTGAATTTTATAAGCACTTTATGTTTTCTGGAAGCAAGCCACTTACCAAGATGTGTGCTTTGTGAATATTTTCTTCCACACTATGGCTTGTCTATTCATTTTCTTTTTTAAAAATATTTTTTATTGATTTCAGAGAGGAAGAGAGAGGGAGAGAGAGATAGAAACATCAATGATGAGAGAGAAATACTAGTATTGATCGGCTGCCTCCTGCACACCTCCCCACTGGGGTTTGAGCCTGCAACCCGGACATGTACCCTGAGGGGAATCAAACCGTGATCTCGTGGTTCATAGGTCTACACTCAACCACTGAGCCACACTGGCTGGGCAATTCTATTTATTTTCTTAATGATGACTTTTGATGAGCATTTTTAAACTATGATGAAGTCCAATCAATTGTTTTTAATTGTTATTGCTTCCTTAGTCCAGTCCAAGAAATCTTTGCCTACCTCCAGATTGCAAAGCTTTTCTCCTATGTTTTATTCTAGAAGCTTTATGGCTTTAATTGTACATTTAATTTCAACAACTCCTAGGAGTTAGATGCTTTTTCCCCTTTTAAAGGGGAGGAAACTGGGGCCACAGAAAGGCTAAGTAACTTGCACGTGGCGCACACGCGCACGCGCACAAACACACACACACACACACACACACACACACACACACTCACACACACATCCTTAGTAAGTAGTTGTACTGGGACTGGAATCCAGGTCAGATGCCAGACCCGAACTCTGATACACCACTATGGACCGCTTTCAAAAAGTGTGGGGAAAGGCGGAAATCAGACCAAACTATTCTCTAGGGCCAGTGCCTCTGTCCTTTCCTACAGGAAGAGACAGCTGGGCACAGGGAGCTGGAGAAGGAGGGAAGAGAGGCTGGAAGAACTCAGGGTCATGGATTACTCTAGGACTGTCTGGACTGGTCTGACCAGGCTTCCTCTGACTGTCCCGGTTTAGCCCCACTACCCTCCACAAGGCCCAAGGGGCTTTGGATCCTGTTGATCGTCTGTGGACAATATTTCTCTCTGGCACTACTTATTCTTTGTTCCTTATGCTTACAGCATCACATCTGGAGGATTCATTCATGACTCAAACCTTTATTCTTGAAGAATCACAACCCTTGGGTGTATTTCCACCCATGTAGGGGTGAAAATCCTCCATTTACTTTTACTACTGGACCCAGAGGAACAAGGAGACACATCACAGGTGATCCCACCCAACCTGGGCTCTCTCCAGATTTCTCCCCAACTCTACTTTATAGCATCCTCCACTTCTTTGTCATAGTCAAGGTCAGCACCCCAGCCAATACCATAATCCACCTGATTACTTGATTTCTCAGTGGCCAGTGACAGTCTCAGCTCCTATTCAGATAAGTCATTTTTGCGTCTCTCGAGGGACCCAGTTCCCCACTGGGTGGTAAGGATGTACAATTTCAATCTCTGCCCCAACCCCCCACCACCACTCGCTCTCAGGCTCACATATTTGACCCCAGGAGAACTAGCACCATATGTTGGTACTGGTTCAGCGTGCTCCACAATCTGCAGACCAGCAGGTCCCACAAGGTGGTACCTCTCAGCTCACATAGTAACCGAGCCTGCAGGAGGGTGTTCCGCCATGCGTTAAGGCCACCTAGTCCTGGGTAATGGGTACAAGGAAAGACCAGGGAACCCCATGGACACTGGCCTATTAGCATACATCTTTGGTCTTCATAGGAACATGAGCTTCTTGGTGTTAGACAATGCCTAACAGTGGCATCAGTAGGTTTATGAGTGGAGGTGCAGAGGGAGGCAGCGGGAGGATGAGAAAGCAAATCCAACTCTACAATAGGATCCATTGTAGGTGGACAAATGGCTGCCCCTCCATGGAGGGAGTTTGTGTAATCAGACTGTGAAGTCAGAAAAAAAATTATAATATATATATAATTATATATTCTTCCCCTGGGTTCCTGGCACAGAGCCCCTAAACCCTTTTTTCAAAAGTGATAGGAGCATCTTTTGTTCTATTAAGATGACTTTGGGTGGGCTATTGGATGGCTCCTGGATGGGGGCTGGTCACAAAAAAAAAAAAAGCCATGATCAGAAGCTTAAAATGTTCAGCACCACCCATCATGCTTCAGAGAGGGGAGAAGGGCTAAACATGGGGTTAGTAATGGATCATGACTACATGAAATCCCTATAGTATGGAATTCTATACTATAAAATCCATAAAATCCCTATAGTATGGGATTCGGAGAGCTTCCAGGTGAGTGAGCACATCCACATACCAGGAGGGTGATGTACCCCAACTCCATGGGACAGAAGCTCCTGCACTTGGGAACCTCCCAGACCTCACCCTATGTACTTCTTCATCCGGTGTTCATCTGTGTCCTTTACCGTAGCCTTTTATAAACTGGTAAATACAAGTAAGTGTCTTCCCGAGTTCTGTGAGCCTCTCTAGCACACTAATCAAATCCAAGAGGAGGAGGTCATGGGAACCTCTGATTTGTACCCAAGTCAGACAGACATTGTGGGTAACCTGGGGACCTACTACTTGTGATTGGTCTCTGAAGTGGGGGGGCTGTCTCCTGGGACCGAGCCCTTAACCTGTGGGATCTGACACTATCTCCAGGTACTTGGGTCAGAACTGAATTAAATTTCAGGACACCCAGCTGCTGTCCTGGAGAATTGCTTTGTATGGGGGAAAAACTCCCACATATTTCAGTGTGAAGTGTTCTGTGACTAGGAAAGGAGACACAGGAGAGAAACACACAGGCAAAGGACACGTAGTAAGGAAGAACTGGGTTTTCCCCGACACGGAAGGAAGAACTGTGGGTTTTTCCAAAACATGAGCTATCGCCTGATGCCTGACAGAGCCTCAAAGACACCGTTTTGGCCACTCAGAGGTGACGGTGGCCAGGCTGGCTGAGGTGGGGCATATTCATGCTGAGAGGCCAGGCAGAGGCTCCGCCTGCCTCCCTGGCCACTTTGTTCCTGGGCCCCTTGATTCTGTTCTTGAGCATCTGTGGCTTGTGGGAGACTCTCAGAACCCAGGACATCACCATGCAACAATTTGTCCTCCTCTTGGGAAGCAGATGGAATTAATAAGCTGTGACTATCAAGCAAGTTCTACCAGAAGATAAATTATACATACTGCAACAAGGGGAAGGAGAACATGTGAGGTTTGCAAAATTCTTAGAGGAATTTGTCCTTGTCCTAAAAAAAAAAAAAAAAATGCTGGCTTGCTGTTTAACGTTTCTATTAGAAAGTTGAAGCTCTTTGTACCTCCAATAAGACAGGAAAGTCATGCTGGTATGTCACCTCTGTAGCTGCCTCAAACTAGTAAGAGTCACAACCAAGTTATGTCCGATTCTGTTCCCAGGAAATAATAGCCGAACGTGGCTTAGTATTATCTTAGATCATGATAATGGGGCAGGGAAAAGCCTGGGTCTCTTGTCCTCAAATCGAAGACTCGTTGCAATTAGAAGCATCAAAGTTTAGGCTCAGCTGAGGCTGAGATAGCTTCTTGAGTTTTGTCCAGGTCCTGAAACCAGAGAGGGGAAGAAAGTAGTGGTGCCCACAGGTGTCCCCTGACTGTTAACATTGCTCTCTGATGGCCAGACACTTGGCACAAGCACTCTCTCACAATCTGGGCCCGTTCTGAGAGTCTAACCACATAGCACCTCCTTGTCACCACCTCCAGTCTCCCTCCTTCCATGGCCCTCCTGCTCGCATGGCAAGGCCACCAGCCACTGCCCAGAGCTGACCTCAGGCTGCTTCTCCTTCTGTGCAAAATGGAACGGGTTCTCGTCACTGCCGCTGCCGGAAACGGGCAGCAGCGTCACAGCAATCGATCTCTGGCTGGGGCTGGCTGCTTGCAGAACCATCTGCTAACAGGCTGTGGAGAGAGCTCAGAATTGTCTGAGAAATGACCTCCGAGGCTCATCCTGGGTTACCTGGCAACTAGCAAGCCAACCAATGGCTCCCTGTCCCTAAGGAGGGGCTGTGCCTGAACTCAACCTCCCACGGGATGAGGTTGAAGTGGGGCACAGGGCCAGGGCCTCCAGGCCAGCACTTTCCCAAACAGCTGACACTTCAGTTGAGACTGCTTACCATTCATCCCCCACATTCCATTGCCCCCAAGGTCATTCTCACACTCACCAATGTCAAGGGCAAACATGGCAGGGAGACCAGGGTGCTGCCTCCAGCCTCAGCCAGAGGCCCGGTGCGGCTGAGTGTCCCCGAGCTCTTTGCATAGCACAGACTAGAGTCTCCAATCCTTGGGCAACTGGTCCTAGGGACCTGCCCCTGAGGAGCAGGTGGAGGGAGGGGCAGCTTGAGAGGGACTCCGGGGAATGAGCTGCGTGCTCAGCAGCCTCCTGGGCTTCAGGACATGCCTGGACCCAGTCCCTCTCCCACGTGTGCCTGCTCCCCTCAACGATAGATGCTGCTGGGCAGACCTGCCTTTGTGGCAAGGTCAGACAGCACTCAGCTCTCATCACATGGTCCCTAGGTGCCTCGTGTCAGGCTTGCCGTCTCCCCGGGGCCCAGCAGCTTATGAAAGCAATGAGCTGTTTCTCAAAAGAACAGTGGCTTGCAGAATGAGACACAGCTTTGCTCTAAAATCCTGGCTCCTGAGCGGAGCTTTGCCTCCTGGGGCTTGTCCCAGGCTCCATAAGGGCATCTCAATATGCCACAGACACTCGGGGCCTCGAACAATTCCAGCTTTGGAGCAACTGCCATGTGCGAGGGCAGGCAGCTGGTCCTCACACCATCCAGGACCCAGGTGACAGGGCTGCCTCCTGGGAGAGGGCTGCACAGCGCCTGCCTCAGGAAGGGATACAGATTAGCTGGGGTCCTGGGCCTGGACCTCTGCCCACAAGCCTTCCCCAGCCCCAGAGTCCCCTACTGGGACCCTGAGCTCTACCTGCCTTTAGTTCCACCCAACGGATCAGAATGGACCCCTGATCTTCTTACCACTTATTAGAGGAAGTAGAATAGCACACCGTGTTTTCACTTGAGTGTACATCAGAACCTCTGTGTGGGCAGCTTGCTTAAACTAGAGCTGCTCAGGCCCCAGCGCTGGAGAGCCTAAAGCAGCAGAGCTGAGGTGGGACTCAGATACACAGTCTATCCACGCTCCCCACCCTATGATTCTCACCCGGGGAGCCTGCCAGCTACGCTGGTGGAACGCCTCAGGGCCAGGCAAGCCTGGGTCCAAATCCAAGTTCTGTTCCCGTGTTAGTTGGCACCATTTCAGCTATGAGTGATGGATATCCAAAAGATCAGGGGTCTCAACAGGATAGATTATGTCTCTCATGCGAATGTCTAGGAACGCAGTCCCGGCTGGTATGGTGGCACCACAGTCCTTAAGGACATAGACATCTTCTATCCTGTTAACAAATCCTCCACATTCAGCTTTGGCTTCTTGGTCCAAAATGGCTGCTCCGGGTCCAGCCATCATGCTGGTGTTTCCTGGAGCAGGAATGAGGGAAGGGAGGAGCACGAGTCCTCCATTTAAGGGTAATTCGTCCAAGTTGCACTCACCACTTCCACTTACATCCCAATGGCCAGGACTTGGTTATATGGCTAGATATTCTGCAAGGAAGGAGGGAACATGTAGATTTTTATTTGTTTATAAATGACTAGTAGCCCTGCACACAAATCCGTGCACCAGTAGCTTGCTGCCGCCCTCCTGTAGCTCTCCACCTGCTGCCCCCCCGCCCCCCGTTCCTGTAGCTCCCCCTGCTCCCCTCCCTCCCCCCATAGCTTGCTGCCCTGCCCCCTCCCATAGCTCTCGGCCACCCGCTTGTAGCTCGCTGCCCCACCCTCCTGCTGATCCAGTTGTGACGTGGTCAGTTGTTACACTTCAGGTGTAACAATCATTTGCATATCACATCTTTATTATATAGGATGATTTAGTCACAGAAAGAGTGTCCAAAGTAGCTGAGACAGGCAGACAGGGTGACGAAAGTGAAAGATCAAATCAGCTAACATCACTTGTGTACGTACTGCTGCCAGTCACCGTTCTAAGCACTTTATACATAACCATGAATTTCATTCTTCTAACAATCCTGGGAAATGGTCCTGTCGTTCCTTGTGTGCCTTGATGGGGTCACACATCTACCCCGAAAACACACAGACTGCAAGATTAGCCTTGCCTCTTACTCCCTAACCAACTCTCAGCAAGCTCTTTGCTGACAAAAGAGAGGAGGAAAACCATACTTAGTTCAGACCAGACACAATTTACACCCCCAAGACCTGGATACAATGCCCCCCAAAACCTTGACAGAGCCTCTGCCAGCCTGAAGGAAGGGTAGAAACCAGGTGTCAGCAGGGGTGTCCCATGAGACCAACGGAAGTTTTGCTCAAACCCCATCTTGTGCCTCTGGACACGCTAGGGATTTCAGGCTTGGGCTTCTTGCTTCTGCTGAATTCTGTCTGTGGTGTTTGGAGCCTGGAGGTGTAATTGCTGGGCTCTGGCACCCTGGGGGCAGGGTCTGCTGTTGGCACAATGCTGGGCACAAACTGGATGTTCCATAAATGTTTATCAATAATAACTAGAAACCTGATGCATGAATTCATGCATGAGTGGGGTCCCTTGGGGTGGCCTATGGGGATTGGGCCCCAGCTTGCGCCCCCAGGCTTGCAGCCCCGCAGCCCTGGCTGGCACCCTGCTGTGGCCTGGCATCGCCCCTTCACCTGCCTGCGGGGCAATCGATAGGGGCCAGGCTCCCTACCCCCTCTCCCCCCGCAACCCCTCCCCTCCCTCGACGTGCACATGCTTTGGCCTAGCACCCCCAGCTCACCTGCTCCACCATCCTGCCGGGGTCCCACTCTCGTCAGGGCCCATCAGGGCCAGCAGCACTTCCACTGCTGCCCGCTGCCAGCGCCATGTCGCCAACACCCACCCTGTTCCATTCCACCCCCTGGTGGTCAGCTGACATCATAGCAAGTGGTAGAACTGGTTGAACTCCCAGTCGAACAATTTGCATATTAGGCTTTTATTATATAGGACTAGGGGCCCGGTGCACTAAATTCGTGCACTGGGGGGGGGAGTGTTTCTCAGCCCAGCCTGCCCCCTCTCACATACTGGGAGCCCTCAGGCATTGACCCCCATCACCCTCCGATCGCCTGATCGGCCCCTTGCCCAGGCCTGACGCCTCCGCCAGAGGTGTCAGGCTTGGACAGGGGACCCCCATCTCCCCCCAATCACTAGCTCTGGCCCCCGCCCAGGCCTGAGGCCTCTGGCCCAGGAATCATGCCTGGGCAGGGGACTCCCATCTCCCTCTGATCGCTTGCTCCACCCCCCGCCCAAGCCTGATGCCTCTGACCCAGGCTTCAGGCCTGGGCAAGGGGACCATCATATCCTCCCAATCCCCGGCTCCGCCCCCCACCCAGGCCTGATGCCTCGGCCAGAGGAGTTGACCCTCATCACCCTCCGATCACCAATCACCGGATCGGCCCCTTGACCAGGCCTGAGGCCTCCGGCAGAGGTGTCAGGCCTGGGCAGGGGACCCCCAGCTCCCCGCGGTTGCAGGCTCTGCCCCTGCCCAGGCCTAACGCCTCTGGCCTAGGCGTCCGGCCCAGGCAGCGGGGACCTGCAGTGGCAGCGGGGGGCGCCGCGATTGTGGGCTTCGCTTTGGGCCCAGGCAAGGGACCCCTAGCTCCTGGGACTGCCAGCTTTGACCGTGCCCAGCTCCCATCGCTGGCTCCACCCCTACTTCCTGCTATCACTGGCCAGGGCGGCAAAGGCGCCTGATTCTCTGATCATGGCTGGGGGGCAGGGCAAAGGCGGCCCCAGGGCCGCCTTTGCCCTGCCCCCCAGCTCTTAGCTCCCCCCTGGGTTTCCGATCACTGTCAGTGGCAGGGGGCTTCTTCCTGCTTTCCCTTTCACCTCCCTGCATTGTGCCTACATATGCAAATTAGCCGCCATCTTGTTGGCAGTTAACTGCCAATCTTAGTTGGCAGTTAACTGCCAATCTTAGTTGGCAGTTAATTTGCATATAGCCCTGATTAGCCAATGAAAAAGGTATCGCCGTACGCCAATTACCATTTTTCTCTTTTATTAGTGTAGATGGTAATAATCATTCTTTAATCCTCACTGGATGATATGTTTTTATTGATTGTAAAGAGAGAAGGAGGGAGAGAGAGAAATATCAATGAGAAAGAGAAAGATCAGCTGCCTTCAGTACCTGCCTTGACCAGGGATCAAACCCACAACCTTTTGGTGTACGGGACGATGCTACAACGGAGTCACCCGGCCCCAGGACATAACCATTTCTTAATAAGTGCTTACCATGTGCCAGGCACTGTGCTCAGAGCCATTTGACACAAACAACTGCCAAGATCTTCATTTTACCAAAGAAGAAAGTGAGACTCACAAAAGCAAGGCACTTTCAAGGTCTCACACCTGCTACGTGGCAGAGCTGGGATTTGAAGCCAATGCCCAGATGTCTACAGCCCTCAAATAGCCACCTTTTCCACCCACACAGAGCCTGGGCCGAGGCTGGTGGTGCTGTGGGCCGACACCCACAGGAAGAATGAGCTTTGCCTGGGCTCCCAAGGACTCAAACAACTGCTGGACACTCCTGTTCTGTCTGCTGTATTTCCTCCCCCAGGCCCCTCACGCCCGCTGCGTGAGCCTGCACAGCACAGAATGGAGGCCATTTTCGCTGCGGAGGCAGCGAGGGAACACGGGCCTCTCATCCACAGGGGACGTGGAAACAATTTCCAGAAACGCAGAACAGCGTACAGTTGAGAGCCTGGACTCGAGCCTGGCACTCCTCAGCTTCCTGACCCTGACCAAGCCAGTGAGGATTCAGTACGTTAGTACACATCACGTAAAGCATGGAGAAAGGGGCTGGCGTGCTGTCAACAGTTTCGAAGCGTCAGCCACCATTAGGACTATTTCAGCTAAAGCAGCAGAGGCCAACCACCCCACAGGGTGCTGAGGACTCTTCTTTGCACATAATAAAATTCGTCTTTAATGAACAACTGTCAGAAAATGTAAAAATTCAGGTTAAAAAATCACCAACAATCCCACTCTTCAAAGATTATCCTTCTCTAAAAAAAAATATGTTTTTATTGATTTCAGAGAGGAAGGGAGAGGGAGAGAGAGATAGAAACATCAATGATGAGAAAGAATCATTAATCGGCTGCCTCCTGCACACCCCACACTGGGGATCGAGCCCACAACCTGGGCATGTGCCCTGACCAGGAATCAATCCATGACCTCCTGGTTCATAGGTCAACCACTGAGCCACACCGGCTGGGCCATCTTTCTATTCTTCAATTTAACTAATATCATAGTTATTTGGTGCTTTTTTTCTCTGTCCCCTACTTCCAGAGGGTGACTGGGATTAGTGGTTCTCCTGCCCTGTCAGCACCTGAGTCACCCTGGTCCCAAACAGTCACCCAAGCCTCTGGGTTTGCTCACGGTGGTGACGTCTCAGAGACAAGCGAAAGAGGCTGAAGAACAGGCTGTGCAAGTGTGTCTGGCTTGTCCCCAACCACCCAGAGAATTTTATAAGCAAAGCATTTTAGTGAATTTTATAAGGTGAATCAGAGCCCTAGCTGGTTTAGCTCAGTGGATAAAGCGTCGCCCTGTGGACTGAAGGGTCCCGGGTTCGATTCTGGTCAAGGGCACACGCTGTATTGTGCTCAGTCCCGGGTAAGGGGTGTACAGGAGGCAGCCAATCAATAATTCTCTCTCATCATTGATGTTTCTATCTCCCTCCCCCTTCCGCTCTGAAATAAACAAACAAATAAATAAACGGTGAATCAGAGCTGCTACCTCCTGGTTAGATCCTTTCAACAGCTTCCCATTGCCCTAAGAAAAATGCCAAGATCCCCACCGTGACCTTGAAGCCATGCACGATGGCCTATGTCTGAATCCTGGCTTCCATATATTAGTTGTGTGACTTTGGACAATTCATTTAGACTTTTCTGTGCCTCACTTTTCCCGTATAAAATGAGAACAACAGGGCCTACCTCATAGAGCTGTTATGAGGGCAAATATGCTAAGTGAGCAGAACAGCACCTGGCATATGGCAAGCCCTTGAGAAGTGTCAGCAGCGATTACTACCATTATTTTGTCCCATTATTCCCTTTGCCCTCTCCCCTGGGATGCACACCCCGCAGCCTGACTGAGCCCCCACCTACAACCCCTCAGCTTCGTGACCTCTGACGGCATCCAAAGGCAAAACAGCAGGGCAAGGCTTCTCCTTGTTTTATCGGGGGGAGGGAGGGTCTTTCCAAAAGCCCCTACTGCCTCCTTCACCGGAACAGGATCCCACACCTGCCCCTAAATGAATAGCGAGCAGAGAGGGAATAAATGGAACAGCCTAGTTACACAACACCTGAACAAATCAGCCTCCTGCTAGCTCTGAGCAGCACTTCTCAGACTCCAGGTGTTTGCCAAGGGTCACCTGGGGAGCTTCTTAAAACACAGATATCAGGGCCCCGCCCTGCAAGCTTGATGAGGTAGGTCCGTGGTGGGGCCAAGAAACTGCATTCTTGCCCTAGCAGCTGGTTTGGCTCAGTGGATAGAGCGTCAGCCTGGGGACTGAAGGGTCCCAGGTTTGATTCCGGTCAAGGGCACATGCCCAGGTTTCAGGCTCGATCCCCAGTGGGGGATGTGCAGGAGGCAGCCAATCAATGATTCTCTCTCATCGTTGATGTTTCTATTTCTCTCTCCCTCTCCCTTCCTCTCTGAAATCAATAAAAATATATATTAAAAAAAAGAAAAAAAGAAATTGCTTTCTTGCCTGGCCAGTGTTGTGCACTGCTTGAGGGTCGCCCTGTGCACCGAAAGGTTGCAGGTTGGATTCCAGGTCAGGCCTTGATCCCTAGTAGGGGGCATGTAGGAAGCAGCCAATCGATGCTTCCCTCTCACATTGCAGCTTCTTTCACTTTCTTTCTCCCTCTACTTTCCACTCTCTAAAATAAATAAATAAATAAATAAAAATAAATTTTTAAAATCCTAAAGAAAATAAAAAATAAATTGCATTCTCACAAGTTTCCAGATGCTGCCCATGCGGGTGGCTAGGGACCACAGTTTGAGAATCCTGGCAGGCAAGAGGGATAAATGCCCCCAAACCGTAACCCAGTCCCCGACTGCCATCTCCACCCCTGAAATGGGGTGTGTGAGACAGTGGCTATATGAAGGCCTCCTAGAGATTTCTGCCAGTTTTCAGGGCTTATGTTCTTATGGCCACCGTTCTGCTTCTGCTGATTTCTTGCAGCTGTTGCCTTTCTTTCTGACCTGGAATTGAACCAAATGAGTGACGAGGGAGGGAGAGCATTTTCCCTGCTCCCAGAGCAACCGTGGGGACGGGCTGTTGTGTGAGCAGCACACAATGGAAAGTAGCACAAGAGACATTCCTGTTCTCGGCCCTGAGGCCGCCCTGACGCAGGGTTCTCACGTTCTCACAGCCCTTTGCTCCACACAGCGCCCAGCCGGCTGCCGCCTTCCGCCTTCCCTCCTCCTACACACCCCTCCTTCCCAGGCTCCTAAAAGGCATCTGGGAGGGTTTTGAGCGTCTGAGGCTGCGAACCGGTTGGCCAGGAGGGGTGACCCCTGAAGGCGTCCAGAGGCACCAGTTTGGAAAACAGGCGTTTATAAAACTCCAGGAAGACAGTATCTTTTAATGCATCTCCTCAGATTCTGGAAAAGTGACCATGCCCTTCACTGTGAACTGAGGGTGCCTCGCAGTCCAGGCACCGGGAGGGAGGCCCTCTTGGAAGTCAGCTTATTCTGAAGCCTCAATTTCCAATGCACCTGGCGAGTCCAGAGGGAGGCGTTGGTGTTTATAACCCGATTCCCTCTCAGGAGAGCAGACCCTGCATTGTTAAGCGAAAGACTTACGTCCTGAGGCCCTTTTGTTCTGAGGCCCTTGCTGGGTTTGGCCCTGCAGAGGCAGCCTGGTAGCAGTTTCGGGGGAGAGGCTGGGAAGGGCCAAACTGCTCAAACTGTTGGTGTCAGGAGGGAGCACAGGAAGCCCATGGGTGTGAGGAAGGAGGGAAGGTGGAGTAGAGCCCGCGGAGGGGAGCAGGCAGTCCTGTGTGGGCGGCAGGGAGAGGGAGGAGGGGGGGGGAGGGGGGAGGGGGCGGGCGGTGAAGGACGGATGAGGGCCACCTGGTGGCCACACCCCAGGGATGCCCCAGTGCCACTCTCAGTTGTGTGCTGAGCAGCGTTGTCACTTTCAGACTCACACGTCTCCAGTGAAATTCTGCTCAGAGAGCAGCCTGTTAGTCACGGTTTCTTGGGAGAAGAAATGCAGCCTACGTTTGAGTCAATTCCAAGGTAAAACTAAAGGGAACAGCTGCTAGAATTCAGCAGAAGCAGGAAACCAGAGCCACACGATTGTAAGCCTGAGAAATAGCAGGAGTCTGGTGGAGGGTGAGAGGGGGAGGTCTGAGCCACCCTTATTTCAATCCCTATGAGCTGGGAACCCCCAACTAGGCCTGGTTCCCCCATCGCCTTCAGGACAGATGGTTTGCTCCCGGCTTCCTAGGCTAAAAGAAGTCTGTTTTGTTCAGATGAGAGGGTGGAGGTAGGGGGGCATTATGATGGGTCACAGATAATTATATGTGTTTCCACTCCCCTCCACTGTGACTGGGTTAGGGTAGGCAGACCTTGTTCTGGCCAATGAGGCGGAGTGGGCAATCTCCTGGGGGCTGTTGGGAAGGTCTTCCCTCTCTAATAAATGGAGACAGGGAGACCTTCTCAGCTTTCCTTCCTGCGGTAGATCAGCTGAGCAGGCGGCCACAGCCATGAAGGTAGAGCTGTGTGGTTCAGTGGGTACAAGTTCCATCCCGGACACGGGAGGCGTTATGCCAGGACCCACGGGAGTCGGTATTCCTTCCCAAGAGGAATCCTGGACAGATAAACTGGGCTGTCCTCTACAGAAGCAAGCACCACAAGGTACAGTCGGAAGAAATTCAAAAGAAAAGAACCCGCTGTGCAGTCAGATTCCAGAGGGCCATCACTGGTGCACATCTTGCTGATATAATGGCCAAGAGGAACCAGAAACCTGAAGTTAGGAAAGCTCAGCGTGAACAAGCTATCAAGGCTGCTCAGGAAGTTAAAAAGGCTAAGCAGGCATCTCAAAAGACAGCAATGGCTGCTCCTAAGGCTCCCACAAAGGCAGCACCTAAGCAAAAGTTTGTGAAGACTTCTGCTCCCCATGTTGATGGAAAACACGAAGTTGGCAGATGAGATTTTAAAATAAAGACCAAACTATAACTAAAACATATAAATAAATAAATAAATAAATAAATAAATAAATAAATAAATAGGAAGAGCGGGGAGGGGAGGGTTCAGAATCAGGGTTAAAAGTGTGAACCTGCCTCTGATTAGCTGTGTGATCTTGAGCAAGTTACTTGATCTTTCTGCCTTATGTTCCTCATCTGCAAAATTAAAATAATAATGGTTCCTTCTTCATAGGGTTGTTGTGAAGATCAAATGAGTGAATTCACCTAAAATGTTTAGACCAGCGGTTCTCAACCTGTGGGTCGCGACCCCTTTGGGGGTCGAACGACCCTTTCACAAGGGTCACCTAAGACCATCAGAAAACACATATATAATTACATATTGTTTTTGTGATTAATCACTAGGCTTTAATTATGTTCAATTTGTAACAATGAAAATACATCCTGCATATCAGATATTTACATTATGATTCATAACAGTAGCAAAATTACAGTTATGAAGTAGCAACAAAAATAATTTTATGGTTGGGGGTCAACACAACATGAGGAACTGTATTAAAGGGTCGCGGCCTTAGGAAGGTTGAGAACCACTGGTTTAGACAGTTCTGGCACCTGGTGAGCACCGATACATGATAGCTGTTGTTATTTTTATCTGTGGATTATGATGCTTGGAGCCACTGTAGCCATCTTCTAGCCGTGAAGAAGGGACCCTCAACACAGAAGATGGGAAGGCAGAAAGAAGAAAGGAGTATTGATTCAAAAATGTCCACCTCAAGACCTCCTAAGTTCATAATAATCTCCTTTTGGCAAAGATCAAGTGTGAAGACAGTAAAACTTCCAACTCTTAGACAACTTGTAGTTGAGTATTGTTATTTGCAGCCCAAAGCATCCTAACCAATTGGTACATTAGTCTATGGAACACTCATATTTATTGATGAGAGTACTTACAAAGGAGGCAGACTGTGGCATGGATTGCTGATTATTCTCAAATATTTAGTTTCTCCTTAAATTAAAAAAAAAAACTGCAATATTTTAGCTGGCACATGCTGCCTAGCTAGAAACTATATCTCCTTTCCAAGTAGGTGAAGCCATATGGCCAAGTTCAAGCCAAGGGAATGGAAACAGAAGTGATGTGTGCTACATTCAGGATTGGCCCTTAAAAGGAATGGACATGCCCTCCCTTCACTCTTCTCTCTTCTAACTGGTGGGAAGATAGCAAGAGCTGGAGCAGTCACCTTGAATCCAAAGCCATTTGGAGGGTGGGCAGAGTTGTCCCACCAGCCCTGAACCACCTACTTCTGACCTCTTAATTCAAGAAAAAGAAACAATCTTCTTTAAATCACTGTGTTTGGGGTTGCTCCCCTACTGTAGATCTTTATGAGGCTACAGAGTACCAGGTGGAATTAGTGGCACAGAAATACTGTTCTGTGGTTAGTATTATGACCCTATGTATCAGTTGACTATTGCTGCATAACAAAACACCCAAAATTTAGGACTTAAAACAATGATTTATTATTTCTTATAATTCTGTGGGTTGGTTGCATTCTTATGCTGATATTTCCAGGGCTTGTTTGTGCAGCTGCATTCAGTTAGAGCAGTGGTCGGCAAACTGTGGTTCGCGAGCCACATGTGGCTCTTTGGCCCCTTGAGTGTGGCTCTTCCACAAAATACCACATGTGCGGGCGCGCACGTACAGTGTGATTGAAACTTTGTGGCCCATGCGCAGAAGTTGGCATTTTGTGGAAGAGCCACACTCATGGGGCCAAAGAGCCGCATGTGGCTTGAGAGCCGCAGTTTGCCGACTACCGAGTTAGAGGAATAGCTGAGGGCTGGGTTCAGCTGGGACAGTGAGGATGGCTAGGCCTCCCTCTCCATGAAGTCCTTCATCTTCTAGGAAGATCGTCCAAGCTAGGTTTCCTCACATGGTGGTTCCATGAGAGTTCCAAGAGGAAGTCTCAAAGCACAGCACTCATCACAGCTCTGTTTGTGTCATGGTTGCCGATACTCCACTGGCCAAAGCATGTCACATGATCAAGCCAAGAGTCAACATGATGGGTGTAGATACCAGGAGACTTGACTCACTGAGTCATTTGGGTAACAATCAACCTCACCCTCTCATGCCCCATGAATTTTGGAAGCTCATTAAGGATAATTAGACATCCTCGTGCAATGCTCATTAGGCCCATCTGCACAGGGACTAATAACACCCTAGGAGTAGGGATAATCGAAATTCTTTCCTTTATTTGGTTATTTATCACCTAACTTCAAGGAAGTATTTCAGATTACTTATGTAAATATAAAAGGTTTTTAAATGGTAAAATTAAATTTAAAGGAGTATTAGAGAGAATCAGAACAGAAGGAACATGAAAGTGGAGGGGAGGGAAATGGACTCGGCTGAGGGTCAGAACACAAGGTGCGTGTCCCACGGGGCAGTACTCCTGCTAGGAGAGGGGCATGAGAATCTCCAGAAAGGGCTGGGACAGATCAAATAAATTGTCAGGAGATAGTGGAGGGGATGGGGGTGAAGAATTGGCCTTCCAGAGAGTTCTACCATCTTGTGGGGCTCATGCCAGCTGGGATGAGGCTACATCTGAAGGCCTCTAAGGTGGTGCCTCTCACCCTTTGCTGTGTGTTAGGATCACCTGTGGAGTGGGTTTAAATACAGAGTCCCAGCCCCAATCCCTATAACCTGGATTTCTAACCAGCTTCCCAGACGATTCTGAAGTAGGTAGCCTTTGAACCACATTTTGAAGTGACTTTGAAGCCCATAAGCTGGTGTAAGACTCCAGGCAGATATTCAATGGGGAAGAATAAGCAAGAGGAAAGCTTCTTGAATAAGTGAGGAGCTTCTCAAAGTCCCAGGGAGATTCTAGAATGAAGGGGATGCAATGTGACCTTGGAGCTCCCTAATATTTCAGTTACTTTACTGCTGCATAGAACCATCCTCTTCCCTGAATGGCTATCTCTTAATGAGTCTCTCAGCCCTCGGCAATATTATTGGCTCTAGGGGACCTGCCCCCCTTCCCCACTTGTTGCTGATTGGACCCAGGGTGGGCACCTGACTCCAGTTGGACCAATCAGATTCTCTCTGCCAGGAAATTGGAGCAGAGGCAGAGGGCTTTAGTATTAAGTCCACTGATGGCTGTGCTCCATAGTGATAGGCCACAAACCCGCTGTTAATGCTCTACAGCGTTGCCTGGTCCCTGCCCTTCCTGGATCCTGGCTCTTCAGCTTCCCTCCATCCTGTGACAAACTCTGGCAATCTTCCAATATATTCTACTTTTGGCTGAATCAGCTTCAGTGCCTGGCTTCCAAAAGCACCTTAACTGCTACAGGCTGGCAGAGTGAGATGGGGTCAGAGTTAGTGGGTTTGAGGTTGTCTCTATGATCCCAGACTGGATTGTCCCTAAGAAATGGGCGCATCTAGTCAGTTTCCTGAGGAAATCATGAGATGCCAAAGGCTGTGAGACAGGGAAACCTCAGGGTATGAGTTTCATATTTCTGAAGATTTCCCTGAAGGCTGGTGTGGTAGCCAGCCTCCACTGTCCCCAGAAACCCCCACCTCCTATTGGTCAGGTCCTTATATAGGCCCCTCCCACGTTAAATAGGGCTGACCTGGGTGACCAACAGTATACGACAGGAGAGATGGTATGTGATTTTCAAGACTATATCCAGCCTCACTCTCCTGGATGGAGAAGCCAGCCGCCATGTTGTGAGGATACACACGCAGCCCTCTGGAGAGGCCCACGACGCGAGGAATTAAAGCTTCCTGCCAGCCATCTCTCTGTGAGTGACATGTCGACCACACTTCATGAGAAACCCTGAGTCAGAACCACCAGCTGAGCTGCTCCTGGATTCTGAGCCACAGAAGCTGTGTGAGAGAATACATGTTTATTGTGGCTAAGTTTGGGGGTAGTCAGTGGCCTAGCGATAGGTAACTCACACAACTGAGGATGAGGATGTGCTGGACTTGGAATATCTGCAGGAAGAAATCACAAAATGAATGACAGGATAAGACGGTGTGGCTCAGACTCGCCTCAAGGAACCTCAGGCACCAAAGACAGCCCTGCAGACACCCCCACCTTCTCCTATATAGGAGATAAGGGGAGGGGGGCTCCTCTGGCTGTTGAGGGCAGGGTTCCCAAATCCTTGGAAAGAGCTGCTAACTTCCATGTCCTTTTAGGGTATGTCCGGCTTCATGGTCCTGAGAGCCAAAATAAAGTCACAACTCCCCTGATATTCAAAATACCAGGATTTCTGAGCGCCCAGAACAGTGATCGTCAAAGATCCACCTTCTTCTTTTCCTGAGGTAGGTCCAAGCATCCCAGAGTGCCTATCCATCCAAAGGAAGCCATCATGGTTAGTTTTTCTAGTAAAGGAAGAAACCAGAAAATCTGGTCTAGACCACAGAGGGGACCCAGTCTCAGCTGCACAGCCTTCCCCAAATCAGAAGCTTCAGCAGTTTCTCAGAGCACCTCTGAGGGCGGGAAATATTGCCTTCACAAGACACCCAGGGACCCGTCCTAAAGGAGTGGCTCAGGGGTGTCCCAATTTCTTAGAACAAGAAGTCCAGGCCTTCGGTACAAGCCGTCCTGCAATGCTGAGTCAGTCTGCATGCTTCCCGGGAAAGGAAGGGAGACTCCCGGTGTGCTCATAGCGTGGGGACTTCTCCTGGCCTGTCTGGGCTTGCCATGTCCCTCAGGGAAAGGCAGGCCTCTGAGGGCTCCTGATGCTTCTCTTTTCTGCCTTCTACTTTTCCACATGCTTCTCACTCTACCCTCTCTACTTCATCCCCACCACATCTCACTGCCTGCAGGCCCAAGGTGCTCAGAGACCTTTACCCCCAGGGTCCACCTCCTAAATAGCCCCACTCCTTTCTCTCAAAGGTTCCTCTTTGGGGAAATTTCTGATGGGCTTGGCAACAGCATTGTGGTGACCTCTGCGCTCCTGATGTTATAGTCATGGTGTGGGGGCAGGGACCCTCACCCAAGCTCACTCCCCACCTCCCATGATGGGAGGAAGATTTTCTCCCACAATCCTGGGCTCAGCATGCAGAGAAGTGCCAAGAAGCCAGGGTAGGACCCTCCTGGGGACCTCTGCCCAGTCCCTAGTGGGATAAATGCACCCCTGGGTGGCCCCACACTACAGCCCCCACCATCACTCTTGTGTCCCAGCACAGACCTTACCATCACAACAGCTTTCAGGACCCTGCCTGCCACTCCCTATCCCTGGGCCAGCTGTCCCCATCCCAGAGCAGGGGTCTCAGCTGAATAGGGAAGTGAGGTCACTCCAGAGAACCTTGACTACTGAGTTGGGGTGAGACTGAGCTTGTAGTTATTCCCACTACATTCTGGAGAACTTTTAGACCTGGGAAGAGCTGGGGAGGTGCTTTTTCTGCTGCAGGCCTCTGTGAGCGTGAGCTGATAGGAAGGCCAGAGAAAGGACGAGGTCTGGGTGGTACCAGCCATGCTCTGTCCTCAGCATTGTCAGGGTGCAGCAAAGAAGGATGGAGGCACGGCCTTCCCGCACACTCAGCCAAGATAGCCCCAGAAGAGGAGGAGTCTGCTTTCCCACCTGGAAAATAGGAATAATGAAATTATAGCCCGACCCGGCATGGCTCAGTGTAGACCTATGAACCAGGAGGTCATGGTTCAATTCCCACTCAGTGCACATGCCCAGGTTGTGGGCTCCATCCCCAGTGGGGGGCAGGGCATGCAGGAGGCAGCCAATTGATGATTCTAGCTCATCGTTGATGTTTCTATCTCTCTCTCCCTCTTCCTTCCTCTCTGAAATCAATAAAAATAAAATTTTAAAAATAAGGAGATTATAGGAGTAATGCCTTTATTCAACCTCTGATGAGGTGAATTTTCCAGTGACACACTGGTAGGCAGAGCAGGGGTGGAGCGCGACCCTGAGATTTCAGAATTTAGGCTGAGTCCTGGCAGCAAAGCCAGGCCAACAAAGACAAGGACTGATGTTTTGACACTCACAAATCTGTCTGGAGGCTCTCAGGAATATGATTGATGGGACTGAATCGGTGAATGAATTCATGACTCCAGGTGAAACCATTCGGGGAAACGGCACTGTGAAATTGTGAAACCAGCCCTAACCGGTTTGGCTCAGTGGGTAGAGCATCAGCCTGCGGACTGAAAGGTCCCAGGTTCGATTCCGGTCAAGGGCATGTACCTCGATGTGTCTCTCTCATCGATGTTTCTAACTCTCTACCCTTCTCTCTTCCTCTCTGTAAAAAAAAAAAAAAATCAATGAAATATATTTTTTTAAAAAAAGAAATTGTGAAATCATAAAACCTAACTCCTAGAGGCTGGCAATGGTCGAAAATTGGGAGCTACCCCTCAGCTCCCAGCCCCTGATGAGGTTTGCCTCAGCGCCACCTGCTGGCGGGCACTGACTGGCCAGCTCCTACTAGAGCCGGGAGCCTGTCACAAGGATGCGGGAGGAGTCTCTCTCCGGGAACAGCATTCACCTGATTTATTCCAGAGGGTCAGTCCAGAAAACAGAGCAAAGCCTTGGAAAAGGAAAAAGAGATTCCTGCTTTTCCCTTCAGAGGAGGGCCTTCCCCGCTAGGCGTCCGCTGATGATGATTTGATTCTTTAAAGGTGCGTAAGACTGATTACCTTTGACTGACTTTATCATGCCATAGGAATAGAGGTAGCTTGTTCAAAACAGATTACAATGCAAGTGGTTACTGTTCACAGCCGTGCAAAGGAATTTTGTCCAGATGCTGTTTTCAGCATCTTGCTGGCTGAATGAGCTCAAGAAAATCTTTGACATGTGTTTACTTTTTATTTGTATGAGGGCCAAGATTTTACCTTCCTTAAAAATATTTTTTTATTGATTTTTACAGAGAGAAAGGGAGACGGATAGAAAGTTAGAAACATCGATGAGAGAGAAACGTCGGTCAGGATCAGCTGCCTCCTGTACGCCCCCTACTGGGGATCGAGCCCGCAACCAAGGTACGTGCCCTTGACCAGAATCAAACCTGGGACCCTTCAGTCCCCAGGCCGCTGCTCTATCCACTGAGCCAAACCGGTTAGGGCCCAGGAGTTTTCCTTTTTAAAAATTATACTTGAGCAGGTTCTTGGTTCCCAAGAAATGTACGAAGTCACACCTCCCTTCCCTTCCTGCCCCCCACCTGGCAGGTAGCACCAGCAAAAGCATTCTCTGGGTCCCCACTGTGCCCAGCACAGATTTCAAGGACAAGCTGCCCTGCCAGCCTCTTCCTCCAGGCTGCCAGCTCCCGGGGCAGGGCCAGCTCTGCTTCTCTCTGGATCTGCAGAGCTCGGCTGAATGAATTTGTGAAGATCATTCATTTGAACCACACCTCACTGCTGGTGAAAGGTCGGAACAGGAAGCCGGGCGGACCTACATGGGATCTAACACTCCTGGGCCTCAGTTTCCACATCTGTCAAATGAGGATAATATTTCGTATGTGCTGAACAGACAGATGGGAAGGAAGTCTTAAGTAACTGCTGCATGTCTTCCATTTCCCTCTTTTAGTTTCTAGTCCTACCCACCCCCCCCCCATTCCCACCACCACCACCTCCAGGATGCTACATACAGGAACAGGGTCATTTCCTCTGGCTCTGCACCCTGCCAGGCCCACAGGAAGTGTTGGTTCATTCTCCCTGCCTGGCTCATGAATGAGAAGGGAAAGAGGAGGTGGCTGAGGGGCCCCTCATCAAGTGGAAAAGAAGCAGGAACTTGCCGTAACCGGTTTGGCTCAGTGGATAGAGCGTCGGTCTGCAGACTGGAGGGTCCCAGGTTCGATTCCGGTCAAGGGCATGTACCTAGGTTGCAGGCACATTCCCAGAAGGGGGTGTGCAGGAGGCAGCTGATTGATGTTTCTCTCTCATTGATGTTTCTAACTCTCTATCCCTCTCCCTTCCTCTCTGTAAAATATCAATAAAATATATTTAAAAAAAAAAAAAAAAGCAGGACTTACTTAGCAGGAGCCTTGACACAGATGCTGGGGGAGTTGAAGGGAAAGGCGGTTGTGCCTGGAAACAAACAGGGAAACTCCAAGAGAAAACCAAAGGGAGAGAGAGGCTGGATTTCAAGGAGCCTCAAGTCCCCACCCCAACCCCAACTCATCCCAAGCCACAGGAGTCCATCTGCTTCTCTGGCCCCCAAACAGTTTCATCAGCTAAGAATTGCTGACTCCCTGATAACTGGGATTCAGGCGTCACCTTGTGGCCATTGCTGAAACTGCCCACCCAGGCTGAGCAGAGCCCCTATGTTCAAGGTTCAGAGGGAGCCAAGCCAACACTTTTCCAACATTCCTGGTCTTCGGCCTCTTCATCCTCATCTCTCCCTTCCCATTTATTGAGCACTGACTGTATTCCAGGCTCAGTGCTCAGCCCTTTTTAGGACGTTAGCATGTCTAATTCTTGGAACAGCCTTGAAAGGTAGGTACCACTTAATACCATTTTACAGATGAGGAAACGGAGGCACGGAGAGGTGAAGGAGTTTTCCGAAGGCCACACAGCTAGGAAGTTGACCAGAAGGGCTTCTCGCTGAACAGGAGAGGGACAGTGAGGCAGTTGGCCCTGCTCTGAATATCAGCTGGCCTTGGGACCTTTCAGCTCTATTCCAGTATGTTTGGGGGGCCAGACCCTCTATGGGGCACTGGTAGCTCCTGTAATCCTCTGTCTTGATCCCATTAATCCCTTCCACGGCGCCAATCACCGTTTGTCTGGCCTGACTTACTTGTCAGGTCCCAGTCTCCCACTCAGACTGTGGGCTTCCTGAGAGCAGGGGCTTGGCTGTCTTCTTCACTGTGTGTCTCCAGAGCTCTAACTTGATCTCAGAACACAGAATAGGTCCCAATAAACATTCATGAGTGAAGTAATAAATCAATGAATAATACAAGGTTTTAAACACAAATTAGTCCCTGCCCTGAAGGCGCTGACAGCCTCGGAAGGCAGATTGATAGAAGGCAAAAGTGGTTCCTGTCCCCCCACCCTGCCACCCTCATCTCCTCTCGGTGCTTTGCCAGAGGGAACTACAGGAGCTTTGGGAGCCCAAAGGGCCTCATGGCAGGCTTCCTGGGGAGGGATGAGGCAGCGGAGCTGAGAACTATGAAGGAAGGTAGGGGAAAGACACTCCAGGTAGAGGCCACATGAGCAAGTGCCTGGAAAGGAGGGCCTGCCTGGTGTGCACACGGATTCTAAGCCCCAATGAGGAACGTAAAGGGAGTAGGGGAGGTTTGCAGGGAAGCCATCAGGTGAGCCATTGGAAACAATCCCTCCCTCGCCTATGCCTCAGATTCCTCACCCACAGAACGGGAATAAGAATGACGAGACAGGGCCTGGCACACAGTAACTTTGAGGTCTCCCCACCACTAGATGAACTTCAGGAGGATGACCACCAGCGGCCAGTATCAGGGCCCCAGAATCCAAGCGGAAAATGGTCTGAGACCCAGTGCTGGGGGGACCACGGCATCCAGCAGGCTTAAGTCAGCACCTCTGAGATGGCAGCATCAGGGGACTCCTTGGGGTCCAAGCATCCGACCCCCATGAGATGAAGGAGCTTCATCCTACAATGCATGGAGCCAGGTCAAAGAACTGGATGGGCCTCACACGGAGGGTACAGGATGGAGGCTTCGACACCAGTCATTCATCCTTTCCTCCAACAAATGTTTATTAAGCAGCTCCTATGTTTCGGCTGTTAGACGCCCTGGGGATGCCGCAGATAAACCAATACAGTGTGTGAGTTTGTGTGTGTGCATGTGTGTGGTGTATGAGATACTGGAAAGTCCTAGGGCTAATAAATTAAAGATAGACAGGGAAATAGGGACGGTGGGAATGGTTTGCAATTTTAAATAGGATGGTGCAAGGAGACCAGAGATGTGGTAGGAGTAAGCCAGGAGGATATCTGAGGGAGGAGTGTCCAGGCAAAGGGGAAGGCACGTGCAAATGCCCTGGGGCATGATTGTGCCTGCTGTGGTTCAAGGAGCAGTGAAGAAGCTTGGGGGGTGGGGGCTGGAGGAGGGAGCCAGATGGTGCGGGGTCTTACAGGCCACTGGGATGCCCAAATGAGGACACACGCGTAGTGACAAAGGTGCGCGATGGAGACAAGCACAGAGCCGCTCATTAGACAACTTGAAACTGTGTCTCATTACCCAGCCACACCTCCCACAGTGCAGCATGAATTAATATTTTCTATAAATCCTGTAATTATCTTGTGAATAGCGCAATTATATTGCATTGTGTTTGTGTGTATTAAAAGCATTCGTTTGTTAAGTGTAAACACTTAAAATATAACATGTATTATGCAACACTTTTTACTTTTTTTTATTTGATAAACTGGAAGCCTTAACATGGGAAGCAGAGGAAACTTTTCTTGACCTCCAAGAGTTTCCTGGAGACGGGTCTACATTCACACTCACCCACACCCTCACATACACACACTCACACTCACTCCGCCTCAGGTGGCCTTGGGTAGATCCCTGCAGTGTCTTCCACTACCTCTGCCTCACCTGACCCAGCCCTTGACCATGTACAGAGAGCATCTTCATGGACCTTTGATACAAAATGGACAGAGATTAGTGTGTCCATTTTACAGATGGATATGCTGAGGCTCTGAGAGGACCCTGCTGAAAGTGGCTGAGGATGGAGCAGGGAGTCTGAAGAAGGCAAGATGAATATGGGGGAAGATTTAAAAGTTTAAAGGTGAGGAGAAGAGCAGGAGAGTGTCCTTGCTAACCATCTGAAGGATCATGACCTCAGAGAAATCTGGGTTTGAGTCCCAGCCCCACCATTTATTAACTACTAGAGGCCTGATGCACAAAATTCGTGCAAAGGGCTTACCCCCCCCCTCCCCCCCCCCGCCCTCCCCACCGCGGCTTCGCCCAGAAGGTCATCTGGTCTGATTGCATATTGCTCTTTTATTATTATAGATGGGTAAATTCCTTGAACTCCCTGAACCTCAATTTGCAAATCTCTACAATGGTAATAATGCCGGTACCTCGTGATTTTGTTGTGCAGGTTAAAATGAGGCAGTATGGGTGAAACAGCTGCTGTTATTCTTGTTATTTTCAATCTTACCAAGCCCTGGGGTTAGGGGTGGGGTGGGACAGAGTGGGGAGGAGGCTGTTCAGATTACACCCCACCCAGCCACAGTCATGCGCTGGCGGACTCCAGTTATTGTACACTTGTCACAGTTCAGCATTTCCATCACCCTTGTTTATACTTTACAGAGCACTGTCATTTATTCATTGGACATTTCCTGAGTGCCTCCTGGACAAACCAGCACAGTGTCGGGCCCTGGGTATCTCCTGACACTGTCCCTGCACCCAGAGAGCAGACATCAAGTAGTTAACCATACAAGGAAACACAGAGTTAGGAACTGGGTTAAGGGCTGGGAGAGAAAAACGTAGAGGGGCCAGGAGAGAGCATCACAAGAGGCCCCAATTCAACCTCAACAAACCTGCACAGCAGCACCAAGGATAACTCTCACCCCCAATGCCTGGGACGGAGACCTTGGACCTCAGGGCAGGGCAGGCACTGGCCCCAGGGCACCGATGAGGTAGGGTGAAGGTCCCAGGAAGTCAGCATCCAGCTGACTCCTTCCCCACGACGCTGGCCCAGGGGAAGGAGAGCTCTGCCAAAGGAATCCCCCTGGAGTGAGGCCTGCTGAGCTGCCAGGAAAGGGAAAGGGACCTTCATGGAGTCCTAGTCCCTTCACATCTGCTTTGCATCACCTGAGGGGCGAGGGGCGAGGGGCTGGCTCAGGCCCCTAGGTTCTGAAGGGCACCAACGGGGGCACGGGGGCCCCGGGTTACGCACAGCTATGTCAAGCTTGCACTCTGGCGGGGAGGGTTGCTCCCCAGGGGAGGATGTGCCAGGCTGGCTTGGCCAGGTGTCCACCTTGCAGGCAGAGCAGGCCAGAGGCTACGCTGACTCTGAGTTGAGTTTATTGAGCTGCTATTTGGTAATGACCAACCCGTGGGCTCCGTTTTGCGACTTGCAAAGCCCTTGCAAAGCCCCTATCTCTTCTGATCCTCACCAAAAGCCTGGCAGGAAAGAAAAGGCACTTGGCATGGAGCTGGAAGACCAGGGGCCAAGTTCTATCAAGTGCCACATGTCTTTCATTCAGTCACTCAACAAGCATTCACAAAGCAGCTACCGTGTGCAGGGCACTCTGCTAAGTGCAGTGAGCAAAAACAGACCAACCACCCTAGCCGGTTTGGCTCAGTGGATAGAGCACTGGCCCTCAGATGAAAGCATTCAGGGTTCGATTCTGGTCAAGGGCACCATTCCCCGCCCTGGTCAGGGCGCGTGCAGGAAGCAACCAATCAATGTGAGACACATCAATGTTTCTCTCTGTCTCTCCTCCTCCCTTCCACTCTCGCTAAAATTAAATGGACCAGGGAGAGGTCAATGGGGGGAAAAGGAGACATATGTAATACTTTAAACAATAAAGAATTTAAATTTAAACAATATAAATAAATGGGAAAATATCCTCAGGTGAGGATTAACAACAAAAAGTTTAAAAAAAAAAACACAGACTTGCCGAAACCGGTTTGACTCAGTGGATAGAGCGTCGGCCTGTGGACTGAAAGGTCCCAGGTTCGATTCCGGTCAAGGTCATGTACGTGGGTTGCGGGCATATCCCCAGTAGGAGATGTGCAGGAGGCAGCTGATCGATGTTTCTCTCTCATCGATGTTTCTAACTCTCTATCTCTCTCCCTTCCTCTCTGTAAAAGAATCAATAAAATATATTTTAAAAAAAAAGATTCCCAGGTGATTCTAATGTGCAGCGAAGGTTGAGAACCACTGCTGTATAAGATAGTTCTTATAATTTCCATTTTACAGATGAAGAAACCGAGACCCAGGTGAAGCCACTTGTCTGAGCTGACATAAGCTGACTAGCAGCCCTCTGTACTGTACTACACTACAGTGGGGCCTTGACTTACGAGTTTAATTCGTTCTGTGACGGAGCTTGTAACTCAAATTACTTGTATGTCAAATCAATTTTCACCTTTACAATGAATTGAATGCTGGACTGATGTTGTGGCGTTCACTGTGACGTTCGCTGCGCCAACGAGCGGCGGGGTATCTGAAGCTGGCTTGTAACCCGAATTTTAGCTCGCAACTCAAAGCAAAAAATCGGCTGAGAGACGGCTCGTATCTTGAAAAACTCATTAGTCAGGACACTCGTAAGTCAAGGCCCCACTGTTTGTTGCTTTTCTCCACCACAAAAGCAGGGGGATGGATGAGGCCTGTCTTGGACCTTCTCACTCACACTCACAGCTGAAGACCCCTCCCATATATGAACCATCCCGGGCTTGCAAAAGCCTGGGAAGATTTCCTAGTTGTGCAGTGTAACTAATAGCTCAGAGCTACAACCATCTCATTAAGCAATTAGCTCTGGGAGAGCCAAGGCGAGGAAGTGACTTCATTGGTCACTTGACACCACCCTGCTGCTGGGGCTGGAGGTAATGGGGATAATCACGGCAGTGATGGTAATGACATTGATGGTGACGTTGTCGAGTGATGGAAAGATGACAGCTCTGTCAGATCTTGATGTCGGTGGAGGAGGCGACGGGACCGGTAATTGACTTGGTGGTGGTTAAGGTGATGGCTAATGCTGGTGGCAGATCCTAGCATTGATGGAGAGGTGACAGCGGCAGTGATGACCCTGTGGCCGGGCTCTCGGCCTCCATTCCACCCTCCTAGATGGGAAGGTTGGAAAGCCAACAAATACAGTTCCCTCCATCGCAGCGTTTGCACGTGGAACAGGCCAATTAGATTCACGCAGGCAAGACTGGGAGCTAAAGTGAGACTCCGTCGTTTCTGTGCTTCATTTATAAAATAGGGACACGATAGGACAGTACCTGCCACATAATAAGCACTACGTAAGTGTTGGTTGTTGTTGCTATTGTTGTTTTTTAAATTTATTTCATCTTTTTCCTGCCCCCTTTTGGCTGTTTCTGCCCGCTAGCAAGGCTGCAAGAACAGGAGGTGTTTGTGCAGCAGCTCTCTGGTGTCAGGTGTCCGGCATTCTCTCCAGCTTCCGGATGGCCCAGAGGCCGTGGCAGTGGTGAAAGCACTGCTTAAATGCAGCTCCCTGACCCCTGGATTGAAGCTTCTTGAATTCACAGCCCAGCTCCAGAAATAGTGGCTCTCTTGGTGGGTCAGTTGTGTAGAGTTCTAGGAGTCATTCCTGGAGGCGTGGTCACTGAGCCTCTCCAACAATTGTCCGATATTGAATACCTTCCTGCTAAAAAGACCAAGGGAGGTTTCTGTTTCCTGCCCTAATCCCTGACAAATACAGTTTGAGAGCCTAATGGTTAAAGCCAGGGGGTCCTCAAATTTTTTAAACAGGGGGCCAGTTCACTGTCCCTCAGACCACTGGAGGGCCGGACTATAGTTTTAAAAAAAAAACTATGAACAAATTCCTATGCACACTGCACATATCTTATTTTGAAGTAAAAAAACAAAACGGGAACAAATACAATATTTGTATTTGCATGTGGCCCGCGGGCCGTAGTTTGAGGACCCCTGGTTAAAGCTGTCAGTGCTTGAGGTTACAACTATGGTGACATGGAAGATGATGGTGAGGATTATGGTGTCTGGTGAGGATTATGGGGCTAGTTTGATGGATGTTGGATCTTGGGACTGATGGAAATGGTGATAATGACAATGTCTGGTGGTAGAGGCAGGCGGTAACAAAAGTCTTGAGTGCAGCAATAGAATCTGACTGTAGCTGACTGATGAAGAGAAAAAAGATATTGGGGAGCTCTGAGGATGGTCACAAAGCCCAGAGATCCTGGCTCACACAAAGGGCAGGAGCAAAGAAAGTGACAGCAATGGACAGACCAAACCCCACTGCATGACACCTAGACACGACAGTCACCATCAGACACCACATTTATCGCTGCTACCAAAGGCCACGTTTCTGAGCAAATTCTAAACCCTCCTGCCTTTGCATCACTCACTCAAGATTCAAAGGCCTGGGCTGAACATCCACTTAGCAGAGCCCAGGTTGGGTGCCCTGTCCTATCTGCGAGAGTGTGGGAGGAGGGGTCTGTGGTCCCTCCCAGCTTCAGTAGTAGGCAGTGGGGCTGTGATGTCCAAAGGTTCACACAGTGGGGGCTTCTCCCTAAAAAGAAAGGGGATTTGACTGCAGGGCAGCCAGAAGCCAACCAAAACCCACGCAGTAAGGATGCCTGGTGGTGATGGTGGAATAAAGCTGAAAGAAAAGCTGCCTTCTTTATTAAAACCAAACCAAGGTTGGGGGCAGCCAGACCTTTCAGCCCTGGCAAGACCCAAAGTCCACTGTGATCACCCAGGGACTTCTGCTGTCCCCACCACAAGTGCCCCTGTGGGCACTGGTCCATCTTTCACACTCTAGTCAAGAGCAGAGGGGACACTGCCCCTTCCCTTTATAACCCAGTGTAGAGCAGGAACCTGACATTCAACCAAGATGCTATCAGTGGCCCAGGGAGACCAAAGGGGAAAGAGGCACCGACATCTCTTCACTTATTCCATGTCCGCTTATTTAGCACCAACCTGGTACCCATTAGAGCAGAGAATGAGGGCCCTACCCCATGGAGCTTACAATCTAGAGGGGAAGACACTCTAACCAGTAACAAACAAGCAGACAAGGTAAGTGTGGGGCTGGAAGCACAAGGAGGATGCGATGGCGAGGGACTGGGGGAGCCCCTTAAGAGTGGATTCAGGGAAGCACTCTTCACGTTAAAGCTGGGAGGATGAGCAGCCAGACGAGTTCTAGGCAAGCTGGGCTCCACGTCCCTGCGGCAAGAACAAGCTTGTGGCCAAGAAAAGTGGCAGTGTTGCTGGAGCATGAGGGCCAGGGGTGGGGGGAGGAGATGAGGTTAAAGTCAACTGGATAAAGAAGTGGCATTTTAGCCCTAGCCTGTTTGGCTCAGTGGATAGAGCCTCGGCCTGCAAACTGAAGGGTCCCGGGTCCAACTCCAGTCAAGGCGCATGCATGCCCGAGTTGTGGGTTCAATCCCCCATAGGGGGCGTGCAGGAGGCAGCCGATCAATGATTCTCAGCATTGATGTTTCTATCTCTCTCTCCCTCTCCCTTCCTTTCTGAAATAAATAAATATATATTAAAAATATTTTTTAAAGTGGCATTTTATTATCAGTAAGGGCTGTCCTTTGATAAGAGGGGGAACTCATCCTCAGGAATGAATCAGGAAGTAGAAGATGGGCACAGTGCGGGCAGATGTACAGATTCAGTGGTGGTAAGGTGAGGGCTCCCCCCACACTGGGTTCCTGTGTCCTCACCAAGTCATCACTGCAAGGGGGAGGGGGAAAGTGGCAGGACATGTGTCCTTTAGGCCACATTGGGTTTCCGCTGTCCTGGATAGAGCTATGATAGAGCCCTGAGGAGCCCAGCCCTAATCGGCCCTCATTCTCCTGGGTACCTCCTGGCAGTTTCCCTAGGGCCGTGGTCGGCAAACTCATTAGTCAACAGAGCCAAATATCAACAGTACAACGATTGAAATTTCTTTTGAGAGCCCAATTTTTTAAACTTAAACTATAGAGGTAGGTACATTGTTATTAACTTAATTAGGGTATTCCTTAGGCTTAGGAAGAGCCACACTCAAGGGGCCAAAGAGCCGCATGTGGCTCGCGAGCCGCAGTTTGCCGACCACGGCCCTAGGGACACAGTGGCACTTCCTTGACTGACACTTCCCTGGTCACTGAGCAGAGGCCAGTGGTAGCAACTGAAGCGTCAGTCTTCACAATCACAGTCACAAAGTCAACTACAGCCACATCACAATCACCCTCACCTCACACCAACAGACACAAGGACAGGATAGGAAAGCCTCAAGGGCACCCTGACCATGAGAGTTGGCAGGGCCCCAGTCCCTTCCTGGGCCTGTGGAAGGCAATGGGACTGCCCTGGGTCAGAGCCAGAGCTCGAGCCCACCAGCTTGAAAGAGCCGATTCTGTGAATCTCTTCAGAATGTAGGTGGGCAACTTGAAACCAGCCACAGTGGAGGGCTTTGGGCTATTTTTCGCAGCATATTTTTCCCAGCATGTTCATCAGCAAATCGCTGGACAGAGCCCTGGGGACTCTGAGACCTTGATCCCCACCACTTGCCTCTGTAAACTCCAGAGCCTGGAGCAGAGCCAATGGAAGGAGCCAGTCAACGTGTGCATAGTTCTAGAACAGTGATGGCGAACCTATGACAGGCGTGTCAGAGGTGACACGCAAACTCATTTCTTTGGTTGATTTTTCTTTGTTAAATGGCATTTAAATATATAAAATAAATATCAAAAATATAAATCTTTGTTTTACTGTGGTTGCAAATATCAAAAAATTTCTATATGTGACACGGCACCAGAGTTAAGTTAGGGTTTTTCAAAATGCTGACACGCCGAGCTCAGAAGGTTCGCCATCACTGTTCTGGAGGGCAGGTCCTCGGGTGGGGGCCTGCAGGGGAGGTCGGAGGTCACATCCCCAAAGACACACCTGATGGTGGACCAGGAGCTCTGGGCATCAGCTCAGGAGCATCGCCTTCACCAGAGACTCTGCAGTCATCCAGGAGCCTTAGGCCTGTGGCTCTCTGCCCAGCAGCCTGACTCACCTTCCTGAAGTTGGAATCATGAGGTGGGTCTGTCCTGGGAGGGACCAAAGGCTGCTTCTCCCTGTTCCTGATCCCAGGATGAGCCCTGACCTTGGTCATAGACTGGTCTGAGCCTGGTGACAAAGATCTCCACCCAAGCCCAGCGAGAGCCCCACCCAGCTTCTGGGTTGGACACTGATTGGGCCACAGAAAAAACTCTCACCTCCATCTGTGCCTGACACAGGCCCTGGCTCAACCCTGGAATCATGACAAGCCTAATCCTTGAGCCCAAAGGGGAGCCGGCCAGGAGCCGGCTTGGCTCAGCACCGTTGTTCGCCTCTGCAGTTGGGGCTTGAGCTCCTGCCTGGAGAGCAAACCACGAAAACAAAACCAAATAAAGCCCATCATCATCTCCTCCATGCTTTAGTAGCGGCACATCCCGTCTTAGGAAATGACGCCTAGAAGCAAAGACTCTGTTCTAAGGCCCTAAACCCTGCCTGCCCCTGCTGGGCTTCCTGTTTGATTTGGAGGATTCTTGCCTTAAACCCCCCTCCCCACTATCTCCAAGTAGCCTCCAGGTCCCCAGGAAGAGAGGGAGCTGTGAAAGCCCAGGAACTTAATCTGAGAGCGCATGGGAGGCGAAGGCTAGGACCTTATCTGGCTTATGGGCTGAGGCAAGACCCTTCTTCTCACTGGGCCTCAGTTTCCCCATTTATAAAGTCTTGTGCCAGTTTATGATGGGATACAGTCTGAGAAATAGGTTGTTAGGCAATTGCGCTGTGCGAACATCACAGGGTGCATTTACACAAACCTAGATGCTATAGATATGGTCTAGCTGCCTCTAGCCTCTTGCTCTGTAGGGAAGGAAAAATAATTTTCCCTCTATGCTTCTGGGTTCTTGGCTGAGATATCCTCTAATGAGAGACAGATTGACAAGAGAAAAACAAACGAAAGTTTAATAATATGTATACCTCCTGTATATATGGGCGGGATCCAGGAAAATTCTGTAACTGGCCCAAATGGCTGAAGCCACCACCTTAAATATTATTTCCAGCTGAAGAGAAAAGGTGTTGAGGATGGAGACAGCTCTGGGCGGCTACCAGGAAAAGCACAGTAAGGTTATTATGCAGATTTCCGTCTTGGCCTTCTAAATTGATATGAGTTACTAGAGGAAAGGTCACCCCAACGCCCACTTCCAGGTACAGCAAGGGAGACACAAATGGATATTTTCCTTACGAAAGTCAATACCTTACGAAGGGTGTAACCTCTACTTGGCTTTCAGAGCTTCTCCCTGTCTGTTCTCCTTAAACTCAAGCAGCCTAAAGTAACCCTATGCCAAAGAGACATATTTGAGGATGACAAATTCTGCTTCCCTGCAGCTCTCAGGCTACAAACCTGTATAGCACGTTACTGTACTGAAGACTGTAGGCAATTATAACACAATGGTAAGTAAGTGTGTAATGCGTTGCTCTGCAAAGTCAGCATGCTACAAGGCTAAGACGTCACTATGCAATATGAACTTTTCAGCTCCAGTATAATCTTATGGGACCACCATCGTATATGTATGTGGTCCATAGGTGACCCAACCTCATCATTTGGTGCACGACTATATAGTGAGAGACAGCCTTCCAGCTCTAACATCCAAAGTTAAGGACTGTGATGGCCTCTCTGCCTCAAGGTTGGAAAAAGCCTCACCGCTATCAAGGGATCCGGGCTTTAGAGCTGGACCGGCCTTGGGAATCCTCAGATCCCACCCCTTTATGTTAGCCCAGACAAGAGAAGGATTTGCCCCAGGAAGCTAGAAGTGAGTTCCCTCCTACCCACCTCCTTTGACAGAAAACTGCTTAAAGAGAAAAGGTGTCTGTTTGCCTATCTGCTGGCGGCTACCTAGACTGAGTGTCATCTGGGCTCCCCACCGCAGGGGCCCAGCCCAGACTGCGGGAAAACAGAAGGGACCACTGGGAGAAAAGGGATGGGAGGGTGGGTGGAGCACTGGGATTTACTGACCAAGCAGTAGTAGGGAGGAGGGTGGGGCTGGCGTGAGGGGGAGCAGGTCACAGAAGCCCCACCCACTCGGACGTCAATTCAATTCCCGGCCTCCCTCCCTCCCCCGAGGCTCATTCCCCAGGGCGGGCTCCTCCCTGGGAACTGCTGTTTCGGCAGCAGGCGCCCAGCCAGGAATGAGGCTGGGTTGCAGGGCAGGCAGTTTCCTGGGCAGCCACTGGGGAAGCCCCAGACAGGGCTGCCCCTTGCTTGGTCCTGGGGAAGCGGGTGGCTGTGGGCGGTGCCCCTCCGTGGGCTCAGGGAACCAGACGCCTACTTCTGCAGCCTTTGGAGCGGCAGCGGAACAACACCTGGGAGCTGGTTAGAGACGCAGACTCAGGTGCTTCCCTGACCTGCTGATTCATAATCTGTATTTTAACAAGCTCCCCAGGTGACTCCTATGCACATTCCAATTGAGAAGCCCTAGTCTACAAGAGGTTGGTCGGCCTATGTATGCACTTACAGGTTTAAAAATCCTATGTAATAAAAGGGTAATATGCAAATTGACTGAATGGCAGAACACCAGTTGCTATGACGCTCACTGACCACCATGGGGCAGACGCTCAATGCAGGAGCACTCCCACAGGGGGAGCACCGCTCAGCCACAGGCCCAGCTGATGGCAAGCAGGGCAGAAGTGGTGGGAGCCTCTCCTGCCTCAGCACTAAGGATGTCTGTGGCTTAGGCAAGCTCCTTGCAGGGAACAGGCCTAAGCTGTCAGTCGGACATCCCCTGAAGGCTCCCGTACTCACCCTCCACTTCCCCACCCCCACCCCCCAGTTCACAAATGTTGTGCACCAGGCCTCTAGTAAATAAGTAAAAGGCATTACAAAACTTCCAATTATAAAATAAATAAGTCCTGGAGATGTAATGTACAGCATGGTGACTATAGTTAACATTACTGTATTGCATATTTGAAAGTTGCTAAGAAAACAGATCTTAAAAGTTCTCTATCACAAGAAAAATTGTAACTATATGGTGAGAGATAACTAGACGTATTTTGGTGATCATTTCACAATATATACAAATATGGAATCATTGTACACCTGAAACACATTATATGTCAATTATATCTCAATGAAAAAATAAGCCATAAAAAGACAGATTATCTTTTTCTTCTTTACATTTCAGTTATAGCATTATCTTCATTTCCCCTCCAAAAAATATTAGGAGTGTATAATTAGTATCTATTATCTGTGAATTGCATTTCATTACAAGGAAGAAGATATTGCAAGATACTTGTTAAAAAGAGAGGTGGGGTCTGCTGGGACTGGGAATCACTGATGAGCAGGCACTCCTGTTTTTATTGGCATCAGCCTTGAGGGGATAAAATAGGAGCGAGCAGCCCTTGAGCCTGAGAAGCTTCTACTCTAGCAGAGGAGATGAGACAAAGACATATATCACCCCTTCCTAAGCCTCAGTTTCCTCACCCATGAAATGGGCTTAATCATCAGTCATCTCCACCTGCCTCCCCACAGGGTTGCACAGGCTCAGAGGAGCTGGGGGACAGGGAGGGGCCCTGTGAACTGCCTGGAACCTGAGTGAGGTGAAACCCAGGAGTGCCCTGCTCACAGCTCTACCCTCTGCTGTCCCTCTCTGTCCTTCAGAGTTTGCCCTGAGCCCTCTGATTCTCTCTCAGAGCTTCATTCTCTATGATCTCCTTCTCTCTACACCAGTGGTTCTCAACCTTCTGGCCCTTTAAATACAGTTCCTCATGTTGTGACCCAACCATAAAATTATTTTCATTGCTACTTCATAACTGTCATGTTGCTGCTGTTATGAATCGTCATGTAAATATCTGATAAGCAGGATGGTCTTATGCGACCCCTGTGAAAGGGTCGTTCAACCGCCAAAAGGGTCGCGACCCACAGGTTGAGAACCGCTGCTCTACACCCTTCCTGTGCTGAAAAAAGAAAAGAAAAAAAAGAAAGAAAAAACACCACTTGTCTGAATCTTGCTCCAAATTAGCCAATTAGCCCTGTTTCTGTGAGGGCAAGCATGATTGAGTGCTGACTACATGTTGGCATCGACTTTTAAGCCGCCCTGAGTGTAGGTGATAATGACCCAATGAACAGATCAAGAAAAAATGAAATACTAATACATGCTACAACATAGATGAACCTTGAAAACATTATGCTGAGTAAAAAAGACAAACTGCAAAGACCACATATTATATGATTCCATGTATATGAAATGTTCAGAATAGGCCAATCTACATAGAGACAGAAAATACTTTAGTGGTTGCCTAGGACTGTGAGCTGAGGGGGTTGGGAAAAAATGGGGGAGTGACTGCTAAAGGGGACACGGTTTCCATAGGGGGTGATAAAAATGTTCTACAATCAATTATGGCATTGGTTGAATAACTCCGTGAGTATACAAATCAATATTGACTTGTACACTTTATACGGGTAAAGTGAGAGACCGCTCCTGTGTCAAAAGTTTAGTGCCTGGCCCTAGCTGGTTTGGTTCAGTGGTTAGAGCATCGGCCTGCGGACTGAAGGATCCTGGGTTCACTTCGGGTCAAGGGCACATGCCGGGGTTGCGGGCTTGATCCTCAGTAGGGAGCATGCAGGAGGCAGCTGATCAATGATTCTCTCCCATCACTGATGTTTCTATCCCCTCTCCCTTCCTCTCTGAAATCAATAAAAAAATATTTTTTAAAAAAGTTTAGTGCCTAGTGTGATTCCAAGCTCTTGTTTGGCAACCCAAAGCTGAGGAGGAGGCAATGTAGGGACCAAGACTCTCCCCAGAACTCCTTTTCCCTTCCAACTACCTTAAATCATAGAAGGTGTGAATGGAAGAGACTGACTCCTATTTCATTCCCATTTTACAAAATAGGAAACAGGTCCAGAGAGGGAAGTGTCTTACTCACGTCACAAAGACTCAATGATCATAGAAACGAAGTTCCCTTTTAAAATCAATCAAAGAATGAATATGTGAAATTTGTACAGGGGAGAAAGACTCATATATAACATTGGAAAGCCAGCTGGACTTTTCAGTGTATGTAACCCAGCCATTCATTAGGACAATTAAATTTTGTTTTTGGTGAAAAAGAAAAACTCTATTGAGTATACCCCTTCTCTCTCTCTCTCCCACCCCTTCTCTGTCATCTTCTCTCTCCTCTTCCTACAACCTCAAGTCACCCCACTCCCATCACAATGATGTTTATGTCCTGTGATTGGGCAAACATTGGACCAATTACCTTTGGGAATGGAGGTGTCTACAGTATGGCGATTGACAGTACATGAATTTGTTCATTGCTCTTCCTAGTGCCGATAGAAGGAAAGAGGAAAAGAAATCTGTGCCTTTCCTTAGAGAACTTGATTCAAATGTGTGGGGTGGTCACAGCACCAGGCCACTCTCACAAGCCCTGCCTTTATGTAGTTCCAGCCCCATCCAGTCTTCCTGGGGAAAATCCCTTCTGCTTTCTGGACCCCAATTTTCCCATTTATAAAGTGCAAAGAGGGTGAACATAATGACTGTCAAAAGACCTCCCATCTTGAGCTTTCAAGGTTCTAGAAATGTGTGGCTTAGCACCTTCTCTGCTGCCCTGACTGTCTAGGAACAAGCAGGGGGGAGATAGGGCAGAAGTCAGTCCAGCAGAAGCAATGGGAATGTCACCTCATTAAGGAGGCCTTCCATGATTACACCATCTAATGATGTAATCGGTCTCCCCAGTTATCTTTCTCACTCACTATCTCTCTCTTTTTTCACATACATACATGGTTGCTCCCTTTTCATTACCCTATTTTATTTTCTTCTTAGCACTATCTGAAATGTCTTGTATTTTTTCTTTTTTCTCTTTTCGTCTTATATATTTTCACGGGTCATATTGAAATAATCTTTGGCCAACTATTTATAAATCAAAACTTCAAAAATAGTTACTGACCACCTTCTCTGGGGCAGATGAGGAACTGACTGAGGGGGGTTAGTGACTTGCTTAAGGAAGCACAGGACCTGAGAAGGCTGAGAACAGGCTGGCAGGAGAGATTTCTGCCAGCCACCAAGAAGCCGCTGCAGAAGGGCCTGAGACGCTGGGTCAGGAAAACCAACCTCCCAGTTCCAGCTTCCTTCCATCCTCCATAAAGGCCCTGGGTTTGTGCAAGTGTAGTGGAATGCGCACGCGCCCACAGATTCTCCGTCCCAGAGCCAGCACAAAGGCCCGACTTGTTCGGTGCTGTGTGACCTTGGGGAGTCAGGCAGGTACCTCCCTTCTCCAAGCAGTGTTTCCCCTTCTCTGAACTTGGACTTTAAGGCTGGCCAGGCTGTAACGCACTCTCTTGACTGACAAGGGACAATCGAGAGAGTGCGTTAAAAATCCCTACCTCGGTGTATTCTGAGTTTGTTACCTTTCTCCAACGGTGGAAGATTGCGGGAAAGCGCTGTGTCGAGTTGGACAAATAGCGCGATCTCTCTGGGCTTCTGAAAATAGTGGATGACTAGGACCAGGCCAGGTGATGTCTAAATTCCTTCCGGCGCCAAAAACAAACAGGAACACCTGGAACATTAGTGGTCGGGCTCCGCTACGAACCACCGCGAACTCCCTCCCGTCCGCCCCTAGAGAGCGCAATCCCTTTAAGTCCAGGGTCAGGGCCGGCTCCGCTGGGGCCAATCACCGTGAACAGAAGTTCTTGAAGGACCAAAGCAGGGAATTCAGCCGAGAAGGAGGGCAGGGCGGAGGAGTGCCTTCCAGCCAATCAGAATCTCCATGGCTCTTCTGACCAATGGTAGGGCTGTCGAGAGATGCTCCCGCTGTGTGACAGCTACCTGGACCAATGGGCATGTCGCCCGCGGCCTATAAAAGTCAACTGGGCCCGAAGTAGCGAGCTTTAGGGTCGGTAGGTCGCCGCTGTCACAGGTGTGCCCTGGGGTTGCCTCGCCGTCGCTGCCGTGCGGTCCCTGCAGCCGCGCCTCCCGCCTGGGACCCGGCTCATCCGCTCTCCTCGCCCTCCTCCCCTTAACCATCCCGGGTTTCTGCCGTCGGGGTCCCGGGCCGGGCTAATGATGCCGGAGAACGGAGTGGAGCGCTCGGACCGGGCGGCTGCGCTGGTAGGGACGGCTGCAGCCTCGGCGGTGGCCACGGCCGCCCAGGCAAGCGGCGGCCCCGACCCGGGAGCCGCATCGGCCTCCCTCGGACCGCACCTGAGTGGGCTAGGCTGGCCGCAGGTGAAGCGGCTGGACGCGCTCCTGAGCGAGCCAATCCCCATTCACGGGCGCGGCAACTTTCCAACGCTGAGCGTGCAGCCCCGGCAGATCGTGCAGGTGAGAGGGCGCTGGGGGGGCTGGGAGGGGGCGGGGGGGGGGCCTGGGGTCTCTATCCTGAGGTCCTCGCGCTGGAATGACCCGGAGTCTGTTCGATTCGCTCGACAGCTAGGGGAAATGAGGTTCAGAGAGGGACAGGGGCTGTAACAAAATCGCACAGCATTGATAGTAGACCATACTCCCTTTCCCCTGCACCTCATAGTCCCTCCCCACTTGGCTTTCCCTTCCCCCGCCCCTGGGGAGTCCGGATGCCTCCCGGACTGTTCACCCAGGCCCTGGCTTGGAGAGGAGAACAGGATGAGGAGAGACACAGCAGTTGGGGAAGAACAGTCCTGCCTCCAAGGACAAAAGATGCCAGGCAGCCCTGGGTGGGTAGGTATACATTCTTGCATCCAAAAATGGTTCTTTTCATCCCCAAATCCTCATTCCTGGGCCTCATTCTCATTCCTTCCCTCTCTCAAAGTTCTGCGGGGGCAGACTCTGTCCTGTGCTCCCACAGCCCTTTGCTACCACAAGAGCCCTCTAGCTATTATGTGGACAAGGAGTCCCTCTCAGCTGGGTTGTGGTAGGAGGGGTTAGCTAAGCACCAGGCCAGACCTGATGCCTGCATGCTGGGAGGCAACCTCAGGTGTCCAGTTTAGGTGTTTCTTCCCCTTCCCAAGACTGGAAATGAGTGTCAGCCCAAATCCCAAGCCCCATTTCTGTACTGGCGAGCAGAAGAGAATTCTGGCAACCCCTCCCCTCTTCCTCAGACTCCTCTTCCCTTCACCTGACCTTCAGCAACCCTAAATTTGCTCTTTCATCTGTTTAGACCAGGCACTGTCATGCTCTGAAATACCAGAATATGGTCACTGTTGTACCCATTTTATAGCTGGGGAAGCTGAGGCCCCACAGATGAGTGCCTAAGACGACCTAAATAAGTGAATATCAAACCCAGAGAATGTTGGGTCTCCCCAAGAGCCACAGCTGCAGGTACAAGGTGTTTTCACTCTTTCCCCAGTTCCCAAGACTCAACGTCTAGGTCTGTGGAATAAGCAGAAACCAGAAAATCATCCACAATTCCCGCACATGCCCACCAGAGATGGGCTTTCTGGGGCAGTAGCTGACAAGCGAGGGGAACCTTAGCTGCCACAGAAGGGCAGGGGTGCTCGCTGGGGGATTAACCTTGCCCTCCCTTCTGAGGAATGGGAAAGGGTGGGAGCAGATTCTCCAGGGCTGACTCATGTGCAGCCCATGGCGCCTCACAGAGGCATGCCTCCGCTGCCCGCTGTCATGGGGTAATTAGGAAACCAGTTGAGGCTTTTCTCCCCGGGACGGTCAGGTCAACCTTGGGGCCCCAACTTCTGAACCTCCAGGACTGTTGCTTCAGGAATGGGGAAGGAAGTGAGGAGCCCAGTGGGACAGCTTCCCTCTGCAAGGACAAGAGGTGCCCTGGGTGGGAAGTACCAATATGATCCAAACTGCCTTTACGGGTGCCAGCTCGGTGCCAGGCCCTCTTTGGAACCCTAGGGGGAGCATAGATATGACTGGGACCTAGCCTTCCTGCTTTCCAGGTCCTCCCAGCTAAGTGGGGGAGCTGGCGTTACAATGTGATAATAGTATAATGTCCTCCTAGACAAGGGCCAGGGATGGCACAGAGCAGGGAGCTGCCTGCTGTGGCGGGGAGGGCAGCAGAGGCTTCAGAGCTGGACTGGAAGGTCGAACATCTGGCTTTAGGACCTGTACTGTTGTCTCTTTCCTCTGCTGGGCCCATTGTTCCTATCTGTTCAATGGGGATGGATTGGGCTGCTCTCCAACACCCTTTCTGGTTCTAGAATCCAAAGGGACCAGGTGCCTTCACCGGGCCTGTACAATTGCCTCCACAGTAAAGAAAGTCCATCTTCCGCCAGGAATCTGTAGCTGGCAGCTTCACAAGCGGTTGGGAAGTGTGTGGTGGGGCGCTGGGTGTGTGTGGTGGGGGCGCTGGGTGTGCGTGGTGGGGGCTCTGGGTGTGCGTGGTGGGGGCGCTGGGTGTGCGTGGTGGGGGCGCTGGGTGTGCGTGGTGGGGGCTCTGGGTGTGCGTGGTGGGGGCGCTGGGTGTGCGTGGTGGGGGCTCTGGGTGTGCGTGGTGGGGGCGCTGGGTGTGCGTGGTGGGAGCTCTGGGTGTGCGTGGTGGGGGCGCTGGGTGTGCGTGGTGGGAGCTCTGGGTGTGCGTGGTGGGGGCGCTGGGTGTGCGTGGTGGGGGCTCTGGGTGTGCGTGGTGGGGGCGCTGGGTGTGCGTGGTGGGGGCGCTGGGTGTGCGTGGTGGGGGCTCTGGGTGTGCGTGGTGGGGGCGCTGGGTGTGCGTGGTGGGGGCTCTGGGTGTGCGTGGTGGGGGCTCTGGGTGTGCGTGGTGGGGGCGCTGGGTGTGCGTGGTGGGGGCGCTGGGTGTGCGTGGTGGGGGCTCTGGGTGTGCGTGGTGGGGGCTCTGGGTGTGCGTGGTGGGGGCGCTGGGTGTGCGTGGTGGGGGCGCTGGGTGTGCGTGGTGGGGGCTCTGGGTGTGCGTGGTGGGGGCGCTGGGTGTGCGTGGTGGGGGCGCTGGGTGTGCGTGGTGGGGGCTCTGGGTGTGCGTGGTGGGGGCGCTGGGTGTGTGTGGTGGGGGCGCTGGGTGTGTGTGGTGGGGGCGCTGGGTGTGTGTGGTGGGGGCGCTGGGTGTTTGTGGTGGGGGCTCTGGGTGTGTGTGGTGGGGGCGCTGGGTGTGTGTGGTGGGGGCGCTGGGTGTGTGTGGTGGGGGCGCTGGGTGTGTGTGTGTGGTGGGGGCGCTGGGTGGGTATGTGTGGTGTGGGCACTGGGTGTGTGTGGTGGGAGCTCTGGGTGTGTGTGGTGGGAGCTCTGGGTGGGCGCTGGGTGTGTGTGGTGGGGGCGCTGGGTGTGCGTGGTGTGGGCGCTAGGTGTGTGTGTGTGGTGGGGGCGCTGGGTGGGTGTGTGTGGTGGGGGCGCTGGGTGTGTGTGTGTGGTGGGGGCGCTGGGTGTGTGTGTGTGGTGGGGGCGCTGGGTGTGTGTGTGTGGTGGGGGCACTGGGTGTGTGTGGTGGGGGCGCTGGGTGGGTGTGTGTGGTGGGGGCACTGGGTGGGTGTGTGTGGTGGGGGCGCTGGGTGGGTGTGTGTGGTGGGGGCGCTGGGTGGGTGTGTGTGGTGGGGGCACTGGGTGGGTGTGTGTGGTGGGGGCGCTGGGTGGGTGTGTGTGGTGGGGGCGCTGGGTGTGTGTGTGTGGTGGGGGCACTGGGTGTGTGTGGTGGGGGCGCTGGGTGGGTGTGTGTGGTGGGGGCGCTGGTTATTGACTTTGGGCTTCTTACCAGTGCTGGGTTTCCCCACAGTTCTAGAATTAGAATCTTTCTCCCTATACCCCGTCCCCCCGCCCCCCTCCTCCCTGCAAGGTTTCGCCTACAGCAGCAATCTGAGCAGCAAGAAATGCAGTTCTGGCTTGTACCTGGGCTAGAGGGCCCACTCTTTTGTAAGAGGTCCCTGCCCTCTGGGAAGCCTGGTGCTAATTAAGTTCAGCCATTTATTGCCTGTGTGACCTTGGATAAGTCCTTTGTCAAGGTCACACTCTTATCTCTCCAGCTGCGGCCCTAGGACTTGCATTAGGTGGCTCTGAATTTTTATAAGCCTGCTATCTGGCAGCACCTACGGTCTCCCTGCAGGTCTCAGCAGTGGCCTGGGAGCAGAGTGGTTCTGGGGAAGGCCTTGGCACAGGAGAAAGGAGGGTGTAGCCACTGCCCCCTTGTCTGATTCAGGAGGCTCCAAGCTGCCCTGCAGTCCTTGGGTGTGGCAGTATCTGGGGACTATCTGCCAAACTGGCTGTAGTCACACCTGGGAAAGAGACAACAGCCTCTGGCTGGCTGACACAGCCATCCCCACGGCCTGACGCAGGAGATTTAACAAGGGTACTGCTACCTACTCACCAGGCCAGATGCCATGCCCTGGGGTGGGCATCGCCTGGGAGCAGGAGCTGGCACTGAGTAAGGCTTAGTCAGCTCTAATGGGACATGGGAGGGGGCTGGTCTGCTCTGCAGGCCTGACCAGGGTCCTTGGGACAAAGTCTTTGGCCATTTCTCTCCTGGACCTACATGGATACAGCTCAGGGTGTGGGTTAGAAGTCCCACGGGCTGGACTGCAGCCTCCCCTGCCTGTCTGTCCAAGGCATTCCCCAACCCTAACCTCCTGCTCGTAACTACTCTGACTCTGGGCTTCAGTGACTGGAAGCTTTGGCCTTGCTTTGAAATTTTGAGAGGGAGGGAGGATTAGAACCCTAGTTTCCTCTGAACCATGGAAAATGGTAATGCGGTAGAAAGAGGTTATGCTTTGGAGTCAGTCATACCTGGATTTGAAGATTTATACATTAGGATATAAATTCGCATAATTCTCACAATAACTCCGTGAGGTAGGTACAAATATCCCCACGTTACAGATGGGCAAATGGAAACACAGAGGGGCCAAGTAACTTGCCCAAGGTCACCCAGCTGGTGAATGCAGAGCTGGGAATTAAACTCAGAGACTTATCTTGGGCAGGTGACTTCACTGCTGTGAGCCTCAGTATCCCAATTTATAACTTAGCGATCGTAAAGACCTCTCTTATAGATCCTGGTAAGGTCTAGTGCCTGGCATCTAATACTCCTCTTTCCCTCCCCCAGCGTCCCCCTCACCCCCTCGCAAGTTTTTGATGGCCAGTTGCTCACTCCCCATAGCCATGAAAATACCTGCCCATGGTCAAGGTCCTCCTCCCGGAAGCCTTCCTGGAGGGAGCCGCCCGCCTCAGATTGCTCCACTGCATCTTGCCTCCTCAGCACTTAGATGCATTCTTTACAGTAATTCCTCCTGAGGCTCGGAGGGCAGCCCCTCCAGCAGGCGGCAGGCGCTGACTTGGCAACAAGGGTTGCAGAATCACTCAGGGTAGGAATGCTGCCTGATCACTTTCAGGACAGTGTGTGAAGCACTCTGGGTCTCTGAGTGTCCAGCCCAGCTCCCCTCTTCTCCCCACCTGGTCCTAGGCCTGGGAAGACGCCTCTGGCTAGAGGAGCAGGTTTAAGATGACTTGTAGGTTTGCCTGTCATGTCCCTGTGTCAGCAGATGGGATCTGCTACATCTCTTCCCACTTGGTGGGGAGGCTTTCTAAGAGTGGAAAGGTTCTGGGTTTTAACTGCCAGGCCTGCCATTTCTGAATGGCTTCCCCTAGATATTTCACCACTGTAAGCCTCAGTTTCCCCATCTGTAAAATGAGTATAATATTTGCCTCACCGGGATCTTGTAAAGATGAATTAAGATGTGGATCTCAGAGTCAAAAGAGCGTGCATGGATTTGAGAATCCAACTGACGTGGGTTCTCGTCTCACCCTGGCCACTCTCTGAGCTTGGATGTGTGTGTTAACCTCTCTGTGCCTCAGGTCCCCCATCTGTAAATTGGAATAATAATACTCAAACATAGGATTATTGGGAGGAATAATGTAGTAATGGATGTGAACTAACAATTATGTTCCAAACACATTTGAGCAATTAGCATTATGCCTGACACAAAACCAAGTGTTTTACTTACAGTTTTAGAAAAGTAGGATAGCATAGTGGTTAAGACATGGACTCTGAGTTTAATTCCCAGCTCTGCATTCACCAGCTGGGTGACCTTGGGCAAGTTACTTGGCCCCTCTGAGTTTCCATTTCCCCACCTGTAACGTGGGGATATTTGTACCTAACAGAGTTATTGTGAGAATTATGTGAATTTATATCCTAATGTATAAAGAGCTTAGATCAGTACCTGGCTTTTAGTAAATTCTATGCTTGCATTTGCTATCATTGCTGTCCTTTCTGAGGCTTTCCTCCAACTCCAAATAGGCCATTCTCTAACTTAGAGAGGTTTGGCTTAGAGAGTTAAACGTCTTTCCAAAGGCACGACAGCTGACAAGTGGTCAACAGTGGTTGATATTATTATCACTATTACCTGGAAGCCCATAGCAGACCTGGGAACGGGGGACAAGCTCCTAACACCTCTCCTTCCTGCCGTCCCCTCCACAGGTCGTCCGCAGCAGCCTAGAAGAACAGGGACTGCGTGTGCATGGTGTGCGGCTACACGGCTCAGCTGCCAGCCACGTGCTGCACCCCGAGAATGGCTTGGGCTATAAGGACCTAGACTTAGTGTTCCGCGTGGACCTGCGCAGCGAGGCATCCTTCCAGCTGACCAAGGAGGTGGTGCTGGCCTGCCTGCTGGACTTCCTGCCGGCTGGCGTGAGCCGGGCCAAGATCACGCCACTGACACTCAAGGAGGCCTACGTGCAGAAGCTGGTGAAAGTGTGCACAGACACGGACCGCTGGAGCCTTATCTCGCTGTCCAACAAGAGCGGCAAGAACATGGAGCTCAAATTTGTGGACTCAGTCAGGCGCCAGTTCGAGTTCAGCGTCGACTCCTTCCAGATCATGCTGGACTCCCTGCTGCTCTTCGGCCAGTGCTCATCCACGCCCATGTCTGAGGCCTTCCATCCAACGGTGACGGGCGAGAGCCTGTACGGGGACTTCAGCGAGGCCCTGGAGCACCTGCGGCACAGAGTCATCGCCACACGCAACCCTGAAGAGATCCGCGGTGGCGGCCTCCTCAAGTACTGCCACCTCCTGGTGCGTGGCTTCCGGCCACAGCCCAGCACCGACGTGCGCGCCCTGCAGCGTTACATGTGCTCCCGGTTCTTCATTGACTTCCCGGACCTGGTGGAGCAGCAGCGCACCCTGGAGCGCTACCTGGAGGCCCACTTCAGCGGGGCCGACTCAGCCCGCCGCTACGCCTGCCTGGTGACGCTGCATCAGGTGGTCAACGAGAGCACTGTGTGCCTCATGAGCCACGAGCGTCGCCAGACACTGGACCTCATCGCCACCATGGCACTCCAGGCTCTGGCTGAGCAGGGCCCAGCTGCTGCCGCTGCCCTGGCCTGGCGCCCTCCAGGCCCTGATGGGGCTGTGCCTGCCACTTTCAATTACTATGTGACCCCTGTGCAGCCTCTGCTGGCCTGGACCCACTCCTGCTATCCCACCTGGCTGCCTTGTAACTGACTGAGACCCTGGTCAGGAGAGACTGGGTCTCCCCAGGTGGAGTGGGGCCTCAAGGCCCGTGTGGAGGGCATGACCAGAGACAGGCAGGCTGTGCCAGGTGGCCCAGCACTGCTACAGGGTTGGGCCTTCCACTAACAGATCAGACTCCTTGAGTGAGGCCCCTGTGGGCTTACGGCCAAGCTGGGGTTCTTTGCTTATTGCGGCACACTTTTAGACTAACATGATTGTGGGGTGCAGGAGCTGTTTGTCTTGGGGGTTAATTGCCTTTAGGAGACAAAGCATGTTTGGGGTGTTAGTCTCCATGTCCATCATCGTGGGTTGATTTCTACGGCCTAAGAAGGGTCTTTTTGGCTAGGACCAGCCTATAGTGAGCCCAGCAGCCCCAAGGGTCCGTATCCCACACAATGGCTAAAATATGGTGCATTATGGGAACTAGTCACTTTGGGTCAGGTTGGCCACTCACAGGCCTAGTAGTCCAACCTGGCTACTCACTGGGAGGGAAAGGGAGGCATGAGACGGATACCTGGAGAGGGATGTGTTTGGCCCAGTCCCCTAACACTCCTAACTTGAACAGTCAAGGTATGTGGTGGACAGGACCAAGTGGCCTGGGGTAGGACACAGCCCAAGACCCTCCCAGGGTGTTGCTCCCTTCCCCCATGTCACGAGGAGCCCTCCTGCCTGGGAGCTTGTTCTTAGGAGGGTACAGGGCCCAAATTGGCCACAGTCAAGTGTTCCCACCCCACTGGTCTGGTTACAGGGTCCTCAATTGGTGGAGGAGAACCATGCCCCACCTCTGCACTCTTAACACCTGCCAATAAAAATTGTCTACACTGAGCCTAGCACCATGCTTTCTCCTGGGAGAAGGACCTTCCATGGCTGTGGGGCTGTGACTGCCTTCCCGAGCCTGAGTCTGGCTTATATGGTGGGAGGGGACTTTGTGGGGTGAGGTCTGAGTCCTGGGCTGTGGCTGAGGGAACGCCCCTTCTTCCATCAACACCAGCCCCAGCTTGACAACTGTGCTAGGACCTCATGTCTACATGTATGACTTGCACCTGCACATTGCCTCAGCAAGTCTCCTGGTCAAGAGTAATTATTTCAGTGTTTCCCACCTAGAATCCAAATGATCCTGGACCTGGTCTCACACTGTGGTGCTCAGGGCTGCTTGATACCATTTCTGCCCACTCCACCCCATCCCTTCCCAGGAAGCAAGTGGAAAACAAGTTGGGTGAATCCAGACTAGAGACGATCTCTACTAGTGGCAGTTAAGGCTGGGGGACTCCTAGGGTCCCCCAGAGCTTGAGCCCAGGTTTGGCCACCCTATCTGGGAGAGGTTCCCTCAGTCCTCCGGTTCTGTCACCCCCCAAGTTGCAAAGGACACATCCAACTTGTTCTAAGCAGGTTTGTCATCTCCTTTCCATCACCAGGGGCCACACCAGCCTGTCTGGGAGTGAATGTCAAGCTCTCCGGGGAGCTCTTCCCTCAGGGCATCAGCCAGTCATGGTCCTGGACGCTTCCCACTGTTTACCCAGCCCCTTTGATCCACATTCATCCTCATTAGTGGTCTCTGAAGTGGTGGCTTTGATGGTTTCAGCCAGAGTGAAAAAAAAAAAACACCCAAGGCCACAGAGGAGGCCCCAGGTCATCTGGGTAAGTCCAGCCACCTCACCTGCTCAATGGGTCCCTGCTGGGCTCAAAATGGCTAGAAGGGTGAGTGGAAAGGCTTCCTTTGCTGGGTGATTAAAATAGCTCCCGTCTCCACTCTGCCCATACCCACCTAACTACGGTCCCGGGAGGGACAGAGTTTGTCCCAGCTCCTGATTTGGGCACATAGGGGATGCTCACAGTATAAGCACAGAGGCTTAGCTTGTTAGGGCAGGGAGCAGGCTTCACCTGGATACGTTGTTTCAGAAGGCGAGAAGCCAGGAACCAATGGTACTTAAGTGCATATACCGGCAGTCAGCCCCCGGTGAGCCAGCTACGCGTTCTAGTGACTGGGAATATGTCAGCAAACCCAAGACTAAGATCCCTGCCCTCTTGAAGATTACAGATCACAAACTAAATTTATATAGTCTTAGAAGGTCAGTGATGCTCAAAAATATACACACCAGGGTAAGGGAGTGGAATAGCTGGATTTTGCGAATTTTAAAAGAAGTCAGGGTGGGCCTCATCGAAAGTGTGACATTTGATTGCACAGATTTAAAGGTAGTGGAAAGCAAGCCATGCAGATCGGGGGAAGAGTGTTCAGGTAGAGGGAGCTTGTCTGATAATGTGCACATGTTCCCAGGAGGCATGTGTGGGAAGGGTGCATGCGCCCAAGGGTGTCTAACTGGCCTTGTGCACGTGCTCACTAGTGTCCATGTGTAACCTGCATGGGGTGAGAAGCAGGAGGGAGACAGGAGTTCCCGGTAACAGCTACTGTTTCTAGAGTGCTTTACTCCAGGCCAAAACTATGCTAGGTCTCCCCGATCAGTACCCCTCATTTCATCTTCACAATGCCACAAGAGCAAGGATTATCTCCATGTCACGGACCGGGAAACTAATACCAGAAAGATCAGAGACGTTAGTCTGACTCCAAAGCCTTTGCTGTTAACCCCTGCACCATCCTGCCCCTACGCTCTGATGTCCCATGGAAGAGCATGACAGTATGTCTTCTATACATATATGTGACAGGGCATGTTGGCAAGTGACAGAGTTTATATTTCTGTGACATTGTATAACTATGCAGAGTGTATCAATGTGACAAGACAGACATTTTCTTGATGTACATGTGACAACAGCCATGACTTGTGGTGACTATGTCTGAGGCCTGTGGTGCTAACAGGCATGCCTGTGAGTATGTTTAAGAGTGGGACAGTGGGTGGGAGAAAAACACGGGCTCAGTGGCTGGCCTTGTTCTCTTGTGGACAATTCCTGCAGCCATGTGAGATGCCAGGACAGGCAGTTATCAAGAACTGGAAATCCCAGAGCCAGACAGGGGAAGGGTGAGGAAGGAAAGCCCCATCCCCCACAGCGCTCTCCAAGTAACAACCCACCCACCCCTTTTGACCACAGCAGGTGGGGGGACTCCAGAGGGGCAAAGAAGCCCTGCTGTAAACATTAGGGAACCGGAGATATGCCCCCAAGCAGCTACAAAGTGTTGGCCCCTCCAGTCTCACTCCCCACCCTTCTCCCTGCTCTTTGCCATGAGGAGGATGACCTCTGGGAACTGTGCATCAGTGACTCCCTGTTCCCTACCTTCCTGTTGGGTTTGGCCAATGAGAGGCCCCAGCAGGAAATTGGAGAAGAATGGGGTATTTATTCCCCTGTTCCCTCCCTACCAAGTTGTCTTACTCATCTATCTCAGTCACAGGCCACTGCTCCTGTCAGGGACTCTCCACACAGCTGTCCTCTCATCCCTTTGCCCTCTCCTTCCCTCCCCCATCTTAGAGCCAGGAGTTGTAAAGGCTTCCAACTTTTGCTATCCCCTGAGAGGGGCACCATTCCTCGTTAATTTCTTAAGCCCACATCTTTGGAAAGAGTCCCTTTTCAACCTCTGCCCAGTTTGAGTGCGCCTGTCTCCTGCTGGGACCCTGACTGACAAACAGGTGCATACCGTTGCCAGCATGGTCGTATGCTGCCAGGTTATCACAAACATGCACAACCTCCCTCCCAGTCACACATCTCACATGTGCATTCCCAACCCCTAGCTTCCTCATCACAGCCTTCATCAGGGGAGACTTCCTGAAGAGAGTCAGCTTTGAGCCAGGTCAAGGAAGAAATCAGTCTGCAAATCAGTCAACAGTCCCAAGACTGTCAAATGAAACTAAACAGAAACTGCTCGAGGAATTGCCAACTTAAAGAGTGGTGACAGACACATAAAGGAAAACTGGCAAGGACACTTGCAAAGTAAACTCAAAACCACATGCAGTTGTCTCACATCATTGAAATTTATTCTTCCTGAATGTATGAATCAGGGGACTGACTCAATATATATTCATTTCGCAGAATTCTCTAAGTTCTGGGTTGTGGGTGAGTAAATGTGACCCTCTTCCATCTATTACCAGGACATTTGAATAAGTGTGGTTCCTTTTCTCCTTTAAAACTTTGCTTAGAACTATGTAGCCACTACCTCTTTCTCAGAAAGAGGTGTGTTCCCTCAGGAGCCAGAGCTGATCATGTTTCCGAGGGGCCACAGGCATGTTCCCACAGGGACAGGGCAAGAACAGTGAATGAGGACGACAGGGATTTCTCAAACTGGTTTCCCTCAAACAGGTCTCCAAGCTGTTAGACTGAGAAGCAAGGGCAGCTACCAAGCCGTGTTGTGACTTGTTTAAGAGTGATGACTCTATTTTTTAAAGAAATCCTTTTCACTTTCACATTGGAAAGGTTTGCTTACACTCTTAAATAATCTGATTGCATCTCAGGGACTTCCAATTGTACAACATAAGCCAAAGTCAAATGTGGCATACATAAAGAAATTCACATACAGGAACGTCCCCAGAATCCCGCCCCCGTCTGCAGAACCAAGTGCCCTTGCGAAGTACGGAGGCTCCGCCTTGTGAAGGGTCCAGTGAAGAAGTCTTCCTGGAGGAGGTGCTCAGGGAAGGAACAGCATCCCAGGAGTTCAGATCCATAGAGTTGCTGGGAGAAGCTGGAGAGAACAATTTCAAGATTTTCAATGACCTCTTCCCCACAGCCACCCAGCCCCACCCAAAACCTTCATCTACCTCCTTAAGAGGGGCCATTATGGAGAGAAAGTGCTGGGGTAATATTATGGAACTGGGCTCCATTGACTCCTGTCCTGGAAGGAGTGGGGGCTCCTTGGGTAAGCAGAGGTTCCCTTGAGCCTTTGTCCTTGGCTGGGATCCCCACTGGTCTGAGCAGCTAGAATGGAATGTTCCTGGGATGAAAAGCCTGCCCCTTCCTCCATCTCTCCCCTTATGGAGTTCCCCAGGGCCCATGGTGGAGAGACGGGGGAGGTTCCAGGGATTCCTCATATGGTGATGCTCTGGAGAAGCAAAGGCCCACACTGCTGGGGGCTATGTCCTGGCAGCTTCTCCTAAGCTGGGCAGATCTGCTCCATTACATGTGTACAGATCTCCACTATGTGCTAGGCACTTAGTGTGGCCACTCATTTCATACTCAGAAGCTATCTCCTCCCTAGCTGCCCAACACACACACACACACACACACACACAAACTGGTTCAGGGAGAAGGTAAATTATTTACACACACACACACACACACACACACACACAAACTGGTTCAGGGAGAAGGTAAATTATTTGCCTAAGGTCTCCCAGAGGAGAAGTTCCAGGCCAGGACAGAATCCCAGGTCTGTCTTGTTCCAAGCCTGGGGTACTTTCTGCCCCACTATGGAGCCTGTCATCCTCCTCCTCTGCCATCCCAGGATTTTTGCTCTCCTTGGCACCAAACATCCTAGCCCAGGTGTGGAAGGAAGAAGCCGTCCAAGGCAAGCACAGGCCCTCAGCATAGTTGGGCTGCCTTTGCCTGAAGCCAGGTGTGCTGACTCAGCCTAGCTCACCCCTATCCCTTTCCCCAGAACCCAGACAACCAGGCTGGGGAGCCAGCCTCTGGGGGTGTGCCCAGACCTTGGGGAGGGGCACTTTCTGCTACCCCTCCAGCATCTTATTACATCTCTCCCAGAACCAGGGATCACTGGACCCAGTCATAAAGGTGAGAGCCCAGAATTCGCCCACACTCATCTGATAAATGAAGTCACATAGCCCGATGTTTAAGGGATCTCCCGCATACAGGTTCTATGACCTTGCACAAGTCACCTGTGGAAATGGGAATAACCCCTACGTTGCAGAATAGCTAGGAGGATTGAAATAGATAGTGGGTGTAAAGTGCTTAGCACAGTGCCGCATAGAGGAGGCGGTTAATGTATTATTCCAGAACCAAGGATTCCTTCTCCCATAACTCCTGGCTATGGTGCAGCTGGTCAGGACTAATGGGGGAAGAAATAGGCTAGGGGCCTCCCAGCTTTCCCAAACACCCCCTCCCCTGCTGGCTCTAAAGACCTCTCCAGCCCTGAGAGGCCCCCAGTTTTCTCCAGAGCTGCTGTCAGGGAGGAGCCTCCTGAAGACGCCCATTTGCAGGCTTGGGGCACCTGAGCCAAGAACTGTGGCATAGCCTCATCTTTAGGAAGCCACCTTGGTCCCCAGGTGGCAGTGGGAGAGGGTGTTCATCAATGTTTGTTGAGTTTTCAGTGTAACGAATCTGTGAGAAGCAAAGTGACTCCTGGTGATCACCAACAGGGGCAGCCTCTTTCCTGGAAAGTCTTTCCTGATGGGACTGGCCCAACCAGAAGGCTTCCTTTGAGCCTCTTCTCTAAGTGACCTCCCCTAACCCCTCTTCTGCCAATCAGGAGGCTGGTTGGGGGCGGGGACACTGGGAGTCTAGCTGCACCAGGCTACACCCAGGTACCCAGGGAAGCAGCCCCACACTGCCCTCTGGTGGCGCCACCCAGAGATGCCTTCACTTGGCTAGGGCCAGCCAAGAGAGGGAAGGGGCTTACCCAGGGGAGGGACAGGTTCCAGACTAGAACTCTGAACTGGTTCCCCAGCCCCAGGCATTAACCTGAAGAAAGGCTCCTCCTCCCTCATTTCCCTTTGTTGAGATCGCAGATTCACTGGTAGCCATAATGTCCTCAATGCACAGGTCCAGTCCCCAGGGCTGGAGGCCATCAAGAAAGTGTTCAGGAAGTCATGGGGGCGGGGGGGGGGAGGGGGGGGACAGGGAAGGGGGTCAATTTCTTGATCAGAGGCTATACTTATTTATGAAGGCCTAAAAACAGTCCTCTAAACACCACAAATTGCTCAGCCCCCAGAGGGTCCCCTGAGATGGTGACTGTCAGGGAAGGCTGCCAGAGGAGGACTGGGAGACAGAATCTTCAAAGCAGACACCCTCTGATTAAGTGCTGCTTCTTGAGCCCCTGGACTGAGTAGATGTCAATGTTTGTTGATTGAGAAGAAAATGGGGCTTCCTAGAGGAGGCCCTGGGCTGAGGGGGTAGTGGGCAGAGCACTAAACCAAGAGCTGGGGTTCAAGCCACTGAGCGCCACGTGACATGGCCAAGGTCCTTGGTGGGAAGCAGTGGGACATCTGGAAGTAGAGGGAGGAGGCAGAGCTGCCTGTGACTCCAGGACCATCTCCATTTCCTACCATCTCTAATTCCCTCCCCCCACCTCCACCTCCAAATCAGGACAAAGCTGATTACTAATAAATCCCAGAGAAAGGCAAAATTGTGGTGGCACAGAGCACGATACACCATTAGCTAAAAGCTTCTCTGGACCAAGTGCTCTTCTGTGCAACCCAGAAAACAAACAGTCTGGCTACACCCCAGTGCTGTGGCCATAGCTCTTCACTGTGTCACTCCTGCAAAGTCACTGTCCTTTCTTCACCTCCAGACCCCAAAGACCAGAGTAGCTTCAGAAGGTTCTCCTCTCTGGGGAGGCCAGAGGATGTCAGGACCACCTACTGCTCTCCTGGTCCCTAGGCTCTCCTCAGTCTCTGAGATCTCCTCCTGGACTTTCCTTCCCCAGCTAAAAATGGGTTCAGGAAGGCCTGGCTGTTAGCTAAGAAACCAACCCAAAAGTTTGGTACCTGGGGAAAGAAAAGGCTGGTGGGGGATGGAGGGTCAGGTGAGAGCCCCTGGGACTCTGCCTTTCAGAGCAATACACCTGACCCTCAGGACTCGAGGATTAAACCAGATTCCCTCGACTCGGACATTCTCATTCTACCCCCACCTCCCCATTCCCAAGTCCTGACATGAGGAGGGGCAGCTATATCCAGAGAGAGACTGAGGAAACCAGCCCAAAGAGGGGGCAGAGTTGTTCCAGGTCACACGGCGGACAAGCTGGACATCAGTTCTCTCTAGCCCCTGCCCCTACGCAGGGAGAGACACGAAGAGAAAGCCTGGGATCTAGTTCTGTCCCTTTGCTGGCATGTGACCTTGCCACTCTGCAAAATGAGGACTTTAAAATAGCTCCTGACTCCACCAGCGAAAGCCCTGCCTGTTTCTAGGTGTGATTTAAGAGAATAAACCATTCTTCTATGACTTATGGGGGAGAAGTCAGACCTCTGCCCTGTGTTAACCTCACTACAGCCCTTCCTGGAGGTGAAGGCTGCAGTCAACTCAGCTGGTGAGCAGCAAAGCAGCAGTGAGGCCATGCACAGCTGAGTGGGGGCCGGGGAAGGGGAGCCTGAAGGGCATGTGGACAGGAAGAGAAGCAGAGCTCATTTCAGGTCTGGCCCTTTAAGGACCCCCTTTCTAGACGCCAATGACATACCTGCACCCTTGGGCCTGTTAAAAGATGTTACCTGACTCCATCCCTGGCAGAGCCATTTTAGAGCCAAGTTGGGGGGAGGGGTCCCTCAGAGAACAAGTGAGGCTTTAGGCAGTTTCCAAACACTGGTTATCTAAGGCTGTACTCTGGGCTGAGCTGCATGCGGGCAGGAGAAAAAACCCTCTCCTCGAAGAGGAAGGGCTGCCGCACTGTGGGACGAAACCCCTCCATCTGTCTGGGAGTCCACCTCACCAATGGAAAACGGGGGCCTAGGAGAGAACTCAGTACCAGCCCCCACCCCATCTTGGGACTTCATTATTCTGTCCGCCCAAAGGTAGGGCGCTAGGAGGTGTCAGAAAACAGCAGCCTCAAGGGCAAGACTCTCCTTACAGCCCCAAGGGACTCGGCAAAGTCCCTGCCGGTGCAGGGGAGGAGGAGGGAGTGCCGCGTCAGCGCAGCGGGCTCCAACTGGTAAAACTTTGCTGGCAAACCTTCCTGGGGTCTGAGCACCCCCCATCTGTCCATCTCTATAATAGGGACTTGGTGCTACCGCCTCGCTTCCCAGGTCGGGAGAGGCGGCAACAGAAAGTGGACAACTTTATTAGGGACCCAGCGGGCTCCAGGAGCCCCCAGGAAGGGAGAGCAGGTCCCCCGCACCACCCTCCGCCGCCCCCTGGAAGCACCAGCCGCTAAGACCGCACCTCAGCCTCCTTTACTGGTCCCCCGGCCGCCCGACCGTCTCTTCCTGTGACCGACCAGTCCATCCATCCGCGTCAGTGACGCGGCCCGCAGTCCTCCATCCGCGCCTCGGCAGCGGCCTGTCGGGTGGCCAGGGGTCGCGGCGCTGAGGTCAGCGCTGGGGCGAGGCGGGGCCGCGGGGCGGGCTTCGGCGGAAGGGCGAGTCCGGCTCCGGGCCGCGGCCCCGCCGCAGGCGTCCGGCGCCCCAGGGCACGCAGCTGCCCAGACCCAGCGCCGAGGCGAGCAGCGCGGGCGGGCGGCCGCGGCGGCCCCGGCGCGGGCCCTTCTTGAGACGCGACCCGTGCGCCGCCAGGTAGAGCTCGGACTGCGCCACGCCACCGCCCAGGCGGCTCAGGCTTTCGGCCCGGTGCGCCAGGCGCAGCTCTGCCGCCAGGAAGACGCGGTGCAGCTGAAGCACGCGGCTCTCCAGCTCCGACACCAGGCGCCGGCGGCCCTCCACCTCCAGCAGTCGCCGCCGCGCTTCGGCCAGCTCCAGGGCGCGCCCCCCGGACCCCGCCGCACCCGGGCCGCCGCCCGCGCCCCCTGCCGGCCCGGTGGCCCCCGCAACCCCGTCAGCGCCCTGACGCCAGCGCTGCACCTCCTGCCCCTCGGCCAAGCCCTCCGACGCCGGGGTCCCTTCTGGCAGCGACGAGGCCTGAGTCGGTGCCGGGGTCAAGGTCGGAGTTGGGGGCGGGGGCTGAGGGGATGCCAGGGGCTCCCGGGGCGGGGGCGGCGGCGGCGACCCCGGTTCCGCTGCCCCTTCCTGGGCCCCCGGGCCGCAGGCGCTAATGCGGCAGCCCGGCATCCCCCGCCCCCCGGCGGTCTGCAGCAGTCGGTCCTCGGGTTAGGCCGTCCGCCCCTGCGAGGGGGAGGATGGATGTCAAGAACGCGCGCGATGTGGCCGCAGCCCCCGCGTCCGCTCCTCGCCAGCCGCCAGTGCCTCTTATAGAATTCGGGCGGAGCGATAGCCAGCGCAGCCAATCAAGGGCTGGCATGCTCTGGCCCCGCCTCTGCCTCGCCCGTTCACGACATTGCCCACACCCTTCAGGTCGTTCTCCGTCCCTCTCGGCTCTGCTAGGGCATCCGGTCTCCATCCAGCCCTCCAGTCTTCTCTGTTTTGGCCCCGAGTCATAAGCTCTGGTAGCTGGTGCTTAGGAATCATGGACTCCAGTCTCCGCCTGGGGGAGGGTTTTGCCTATGTGACAGTGAGAGCCTGGACTAGAACTCAGGAGGCTTAACTCTGCACAGTGCTCCTTCCCGTACCGCACCCCGTGGTCCAATCGGTTCTGCCTGGTCTTCTGCGCCACAAGGCCCACCAGGACCCCCTCCTCCGATCTCCCTGGGGCAGTGGAGAGGTTAACACAGAGGGGGGACTGGAGTCCTGGTAGGGATCGGAGTGGGTTTGTTCCCCACCAGGCAGGCCCTTTGCGCCTGCAAAACAAACTACAGCGCTGCCGCTGTGTCCCTCTCGGCTTTGGCAAACCTTGATGGACCCCCCAGAGGAGCCCCCGACCCCACAGTGTGCAAAAGTCTTCCCATGCTCCTGCTCCTGTTTGCTCCTCTCAGGAGATGTCTCACGCCTTTACACAGAGGGGAAACAGACCCGGAAAGTACAGTGGTGCCTTCCCCAAGGTCACATTGCAGGTCGGTCGCTGAATCTGGACCATTGGATGGGAGCAGCTCAGCCATGTACGCCCTCTGGGGGCTCAGATACCTGGGTTTCCTCCTGCCACTGGGGAGGAACACTGTCATCCTGCCCATTTCCCCCACAACAGAAATGACCCTGGCATACCCTCTCTAAACACTGGCCCAGACGCCAGGGCCCTGCCTCCGTTTCCATCCCTTTAAAGGGATGGGAAGTCCCTGTAATGGGTGGGGCGGAGGCTGGAGGGCTAGAAACTAGTTCAGAGGGATTGGGAACTGCAGCTAACCCTGGGCTCAGGGGGACCTGCCAAAAGTGTGGCCAGTGTGATTATTGCCCAGGCTGAAGAGGAGGCAGATGGGGGAGCTGCACGGGCTGGATGTGGAAGAGAACAGGGAGCCGCCCCCTCCATGCTTCCAGGTGCCTTAGATTGAGTGATTAGGACGGTGGGCGAGACAGCTGGGCTCCTGAGAGGCAGCTCAGAAGGGGCTCAGAGAGAAGAGAGAGATCCATGAGGGGCCCAGGCTCTGTGAAGGAAGGAAGACTTAGGAGGAGGGAGGGAGGAGGTGTTCAGTGTTTAGGAGTGGTGGAGACTCACTGGAGGACAAGTAGAGGGGATCAGTGAGGGCAAGAAGAGGGGTTCAATGACTGACGGCCCAGGGAAGGGGGAGGAGTTTAGTGGGTGCATTGGTTCTAGAGGGTCGCAGAGGGAGAAGGAGAAGGGAAGTTCAGTGAAGGAGACAGGGCCTCTGGGACTCACAGGGGTTCAGTGGGGATAATGGAGGCTCAGGAGTTACCAGGTTGCCCCCAGTAAGACGGAATGACCTGCTTAATGGTGTCATCCCTTTGAATGAGCTCCTTTGTGTCATCAAACTTTGTGTCTTTCTCTGTGCAGCACACACACATCATCATCATCATCATCACTCTGGGGAGATTGACAGGTGTTTTGTCTGAAGCAGGCAGATCACTGCTCCCAACTTCTGAGGGATGAATAAGGGGAACAAGACCAGGAATTACCCCCATCACCAGCCAGATCCAGAGAACCAACCAGTTAAAATCCCACACAGGGCCCATCTGGGTGACCTTGGGAAAGTCCTTTCTCCAAGTAGGAAGAAATACTCAACCTATTTTTATTTAGTGGATGAATGTTCTCTATCTCCCCACATCATACATAAGAAAGGAGCATAGGCCCAGACTGGTTTGGCTCAGTGGATAGAGCGTTGGCCTGCAGACTGAAGGGTCCCAGGTTCGATTCCGGTCAACGGCATGTACCTTGGTTGTGGGCACATCCCCAGTAGGGAATGTGCAGGAAGCAGCTGAATCGATGTTTCTTTCTCATCGATGTTTCTAACTATCTCTCTCCTTCTCCCTTCCTCTCTGTAAAAAAAAAAAAATCAATAAAATATATTTTTTAAAAAAAGAAGAAAGAAAGAAAGAAAGAAAGAAAGAAAGAAAGAAGAAAGAAAGAAAGAAAAAGAAAGGAAGAAAGAAAAAGAAAGAAAGAAAGAAAGAAAGAAAGAAAGAAAGAAAGAAAGAAAGAAAAAGAAAGAAGCATAGCCTGGCTGGCATGGCTCAGTGGTTGAGTGTTGACCTATGAATCAGGAGGTCACAGTTTGATTCCGGTCAGGGCACATGGCCAGGTTGTGGGTTCGATCCCCAGTGTGCGCCTTCAGGAGGCAGCTGATCAATAATTCTCTCTCATCATTGATGTTTCTGTATCTCTCTCCCTCTCTGAAATCAATATAAATATTTTTTTTTAAAAAAAGAAAGCAAGAAAGGAGCATGAGCAACCTTTTCTTTCTGATGAGAAACCAAAGCCCCGTGAAGTAGAGACTTGTTCAGGATCACACAGCAGATAAGTGGTCAAGCAAGAATTCAAACACAGATCTGACCCAACCCGAAGTAATAGCTCATCTCCATGCTATTCTCTGATATGTCCTCTCTTCCTATCCTCTATGGCATTTCCCACAAGTTATAGATATATATGTACTTGTTTATTATTTACTTACTTAATAGTCTCTCACCCTAGACTGGTTTTGCTTATCATTAGACTCTGCTGAAGTTAAGTAGGATGTTTGGCCCGAGAAAGCATCCAATAAACATTTGTTTGAATTGAAAAATAATACAAGGGTAGCTAAAGCTTGTTAAGAATAGAAATGTCCCCTTCGTCATGCATTCATTTATTCATTCATTCTTTGACACATTTGATCATTACCTCCTCTGTTTGGCTGGCTGCTGGAGTTTACAGCAATGATCAGATGGGGCCCTGCCCTTAGGGAGCAAACAGGCTAAGAGGCATACAGACATGTGATGGCAGTTCAGCGAGGTATCTACTGGGCTGGGGAAATGCAGAGGCTCTGGGAACATTAAGTCCAGTTGGATGAGGAGGGAATCAGGGAGAGTTCTCTGCAGATGATATGTAAACCGAGACCTGAAGGATGAATCAAAGCCAGTGATGCAAAGATGGTTGGGGGGTGGGGAGAAGGAGACAGATTCATGATGAGAATACTGCTTGCTCAGGAAAAGAAATGAGAGCTTTGGCATTTGCCTGCTTTGTTCCTGGCTTCCTCAAGCCCTGGGCTCTGCACGCTCAGAGTGGACACGGGCCACAGCCAACCCCCTCTCAGTGCACAGCCAGCCTGGCAAACACAACACTGGGAATTAGGAAGTACATTTTTAGACTGTACTAATCATTGCTTTATTCTGATCTTTTTAAAATGTTTTCATTGCTTTTAGAGAGAGGGAAAGGGAAATGGAGAGAGAGAAAAACATCAATGTGAGAGAGTAACATCGATTGGCTGCCTCCTGTATATCCCCCATTGGGGATCAAGCCCAACATCCAGGCATGTGCCCTGACTGAGAATCCAACCAGTGACCCTTTGGTACATGGGATGATGCTCAACCAACTGAGCCAGACTGGTCAGGGCTGTTGTTGTTTTTATCTTTATAAGTTACACAGTCCTCTTGTAGAAAAGATGGGAAATAGAGAAAATATTAAAAACTTAAAAATAGAGAAGAAAGGAATCTAGAATTAGAGAGACTTAAGTTTGAACTGCAGTTCAGTCCTAGCTGTGCAATCCTGAGAAAGACATGTTTTCTCTGTGATCTTCAGGATCTGAGAAATGGAACTGCTAACACCTACGGCCTAAACAAAAGCATTGATAGATGCAGGGATTTGTCCAAAGTATCAGAAGCTGGACATATCTGTCCTTGGTCTGAGCAAGAGACCGTAAAAAAGAAGGGGCAGCTGTTGTAAATGTTTCCCTCCACGTCCTGCGTGGTTCAGGGTTCAGGATCTGGAAGAGGAGCCGCACACAAATGAAAGAGAAGAGACAAGAGATAATTTGGAAATATTGGGGGGCCAGGCGGGTAAGTCCAACTCAAGAGGAAGGACTTCCACTGGTGCTCAGGCCTCACCAAGCTTTTATTGACCTGGGATACACCCATAGCATAGCCCTTAGGTAGGCAATTTCCAGTAACAGGCAGACTATCTTATCAATAAGGATTTACGTGACTGTCTGGTGGGGAAGTTGCTTCAGCTACCATTGTCTGGATTAACAGTAGGTGCAGGGCTCTGACCTTTGCTAGGGCTTCAAGGGTCACCAGCCTGATGCAGTTCCTTGTCCACACCTCTCTGCTAGTGAAGACAATAGGCGGTTTCCCACAGGCAGCCCTAACCGGTTTGGCTCAGTGGATAGAGCATCAGCCTGCGGACCAAAGGGTCCCCGGTTCCATTCCAGTCAAGGGCATGTACCTTGGTTGCAGGCTCCTCTCTGGCCCAGACCCTGTCAGGGCTCCTGCAGGAGGCAACCAATCGATGTGTTTCTCTCACATCTAAGTTTCTCTCTGTCTCTCCCTCTTTCTTCCATTCTTTCTAAAAATCAATGGAAAAATATCCTCGGGTGAGGATATTAACAAAAACAAACAAATCAATAAAGACAATTAAGTGTTTAAAGAGAGAGAGAGAGAAGCTGAGAAGGACTTGAATCCAGAATCCTGTCCATTATATCCACACCTCTCCCAGGGCAACAGCCAGCAGAGACAGAGCTTTATGGTGGGAGAGTGTGGCTGTGGCCCAAATCAGGATCCCCTCCATCAGCTGAGAGTGGGGTGGGGCAGAAGGTCAAGGCCTAAGAAGTCTACTATCCCAGCCTAGAAGATTCAAGCCCTGTGCTAAGAGATCCAACCTCTCTCTTTCATTCTCTTCCCTGCAACCTGGCCTGGCACCCTCTAGGATGTGATATCAGTTTAATAATTTAGCAGATGCAGATAAAGATAGCAACTCTGAAAATAAACCAGCTGGGCTCAGCCTCCATCTCCTCTTTCCCCAGCAGACTTCCTGCCCTCCCCACAAGGTTTCTGGTTGCCCCCATACCTGTCAGTGCCCCTGCCCACTAATGGGCACCTGATTTGACACCTCCTCCTTTGCCTTCTCCTAGCCCTTCCCCTTCTCCACCCTCCTCCTCACCTCTCCTTTCTCTCAATTCTCATATTAAAAGCTTTTATTTTAATTAGAGCTTAAAAGAATCTTGTGCTGGAAGTCAGAAGCTTCGATTTAATTCATTATGAGCAAGTATGTCCCTTCTCTCAAGTCTCTGTTCCCACATTTCTAAAATGAGGCCTCTGAATTCCTACGTGTAGCAGGAACAAAATGTCTGGGCAGTGGCAATTACCTGGACAGGGGACTAGATGTCGTTCCCATGAAGACACAGCTGCAACATCAGTGCCATCTCAGCCAGCAACACTACAATCCATCTGCTGCTCCATCCAGAGAGCTCACAGGTTCTCTTTGTTTTTAACTTCTCTTGTGATGGAAATTTTGCCCTGGTTATTATTCCAAAAATAAAAGGCTGTACGTGACTTGTGTTCACAATGGATGTAGCAGGTTTCACGTGTTTTTGGTGCTTCATCATGTTTCTGACAACATGAGGGAAATTTTATTTCTTCTCTAAAGTGGCCAAGTGTTGAACAGTAAGCGGAACAAGGTAAGTAGGACTCCACCATCTTTAGATTGTGAGCTCTAAAAGGGATGAGATCACTTCTGTTTTCATGAATTCATTCAACAAGATAATTAGCACTTACTCTGAAACAGCCAATACGGAAGGTGCTAGGGGCACAGAAAACAAAGGAAGCATAGACCCGCCCTAGAAAATTAGGCTCAGTGGATAGAGTGTTGGCCTGCGGACTGAAGGATCCCGGGTTCAATTCCAGTCAAGGGCACATGCCCAGGGTTTGGGCTTGATCCCCAGTAGGGGGCATGTAGGAGGCAGCAGATCAGTGGTTTTCTCTTATCATTGATGTTTCTATCTCTCTCTCCCTCTCCCTTCCTCTCTGAAATCAATAAAAATATATTTTAAAAAAGCAGAGTCCCTGTTCCCTCAAAGCTTACATTTCAAAAATCAAAATAATTAAATGTACATGGGTGGAACTGGAGAGCATGATGCTAAGTGAAATAAGCCAGTCAATGAAGGAAAAATACCACATGATCTCACTCATTCATGGATAATAGAGACCATTATAAACTTTTGAACAATAATAGATACAGAGGCTGAGCTGCCTCAAACAGATTGTCAAACTGCAGCGGGAAGGCCGGGGAGGGTTGGGGGGCAGAAGGTAGGGGGGTAAGAGATCAACTAAAGGACTTGTATGCATGCATATAAGCATAACCAGTGGACATAAGACATTGGGGGATAGGGGAGGCTAGGGGACTGTCTAGGGCGGGGGGATAAAATGGACACATATGTAATACCCTTTGTAATACTTTAAGTAATAAATAAAAATAAAAAAATAAAAATAAAAAATAAAAAAAATAAAAAAAAATAATTAAATCCCAAGGCATGTGCCATGAAGGAATAATAAAATGCCTGCTAATATTTACTGAGTGCTTACTCTAGGCCAGGTTCTGATCCTATAAGGTGCTATTATTAACATACTTCACTTTATATATTAGGAAACTGAAGGACAGAGTGATCAGGTAAATGTGGCCAAGGTCACATGGTCAAGGAGTGGCCAAGCCCCGTAGGATTCAACAGGCAGGCAGTCTGCTTCCAGAGCCTGTTTTCAACCACATAGCCATAGGGCTTCCTTAGAAATTATGAACAAGGAATACACTGGTGACACAATGGAAAGTGGAGTTACATGGTGATATTAAGCTGAGACATGAAAGATGAGTAGGAGATAGTTATGTGGAATTGGGGAAACAGCTTTCCCAGCAGGAAAAAAAAAAAAAAATAGTATGTGCAAAGGTCCTGAGACCAAGGGATTGGCGTGTTCAGTGTCTGGTAAGCTAACAGGAAAATGGCAAGAGCTGAGGTTAGAGGAGCAGGCTAGGCCAGGGTGAAGGTTTTGGATTTTACTATAAGAGCAGGGGAAGCCTTTGAAAGGTTGAAGTGGGGTTCAACATGACCTGATTTTTAAAAAGATTGTGCTGTTGAAAAACACACACACAACACTGTGCTGTTTGCTGTGTTGATAATGAACTTAAAGGGAATAATGGAGACCAGTTAGGAGATTACTGCAGTAATCCAGCAGACATAGGCCAGTGCCAGGCCAGGAGTAATTTATTCTTCTGCTGATTCTTAGAGGCAGTGGTCTTGCCTCAGAGAGTCCTACCCCGAATGGCTGGGGAAGCTGGGATGGGGCAGGAAGAAGAGATCAAAATAAAATAGCTATCTATTTAGTACTTACCATGAGCTGCGCCTGCTGTAATCACCTCATGAAACTATTACTACATTCACTTTATAGACCAGGTACAGAGAAGTTCTGTAACTTGGCCAAAGTCACCCAGCTAATAAGTGGCAAATTTGGGGCACATATTTAGGCTTTCTGACTACAGAGTTCACACTCGGAACCACTGTACATCCTACTTCACATTAAGGGGTAGGATGAGAAACGCTGAGGTTCAGAGAGGTTAAGCTCACACTGCCGCTCAACAGGGAGGGGTGTACCTAGGACTTCAACGCTGATCCTGTGACTCTGAAGTTCTGGCATTTATGCTGTTGGGTGCTGCCCCCTAGTGTCCCCTATAGGAGAAGGGCACCAAAGGTAGGCAGCAGATAAGTGGAATCAAACTGGAACCAAAGCTGTAGGTCTTATAGACCTAAGTGTCACTCTAAATGTCTCCATATATACAATCATGATATTTCTTGGCTATCTTAAAAATCCTGCAATTCATCGGGTCTAACACCAACTTTGTACTTTTTCACCTCAAATTTGCCCTCCTCAGTCATTTCTTCTTTATTATTATTATTATTATTATTATTACTAGAGGCCCGGTGCACGAAATTCATGCACTGGGGGGTAGGGGGTCCCTCAGCCCAGCCTGCCCCCTCTCACAGTCCAGGAGCCCTCAGTGGGTGTCCTACTGATGGCTTAGGCCCGCTCCTGTGGGGAGCAGGCCTAAGCCACAGTCTGGCAGCAGAGGCTCAGAGCAGGCGCCCCGTGTGTGTGTGTGTGTGTGTGTGTGTGTGTGTGTGTGTGTCCGCCCACTGGGGGCCTGCCCCCAGCCACACAGCGAAGGCTTGGAGCAGGTGCCCCTCTGTGTTGATCTCTCAGGCTCCTGGCCACGCCTGCATGTTGTTCTCTCCCTTGAGCAGCGGTCAGGGCGGGCTGAAAGCTTGGCTTCCTCCATCGCTGTGGACAACCCAAGCCTCCAGTTCCGTGGCCAAGCCATCTTTGTTGGGTTAATGTGCATACTCACCCTGATTGGCTGGTAGGTGTAGCAGAGTTACACCAATTTGCATGTTTCTCTTTTATTAGTGTAGGGTTTTTTTTAGATTTTCTTTGGGCTTATGAAATAGCTCTTTTTTTAAAAAATATATTTTATTGATTTTTTACAGAGAGGAAGGGAGAGAGATAGAGAGTCAGAAACATCGATAAGAGAGAAACATCAATCAGCCGCCTCCTGCACATCTCCTACTGGGGATGTGCCTGCAACCCAGGTACATGCCCTTGACCGGAATCAAACCTGGGACCCTTCAGTCTGCAGGCCGACGCTCTATCCACGAAGCCAAACCGGTTTCGGCTCTTTTTTTTTTTTTTTTTTTTTTTTAATGATTTCAGAGAGGAAGAGAGAGGGAGAGAGAGATAGAAACATCGATGATGAGAGAGAATCACTGATAGGCTGCCTCCTGCATGCCCCCTACTGAGGATCTAGCAACCTGGGCATGTGCCCTTGACTGCAATTGAATCTGGGACCCTTCAGTCTGTAGGCTGATGCTCTATCCACTGAGCCAAACTGGCTAGGGCTGTATCTTTTTTAAAAAAATACTTTTATTGATTTCAGAAAGGAAGGGAGAAGGAGAGAGAGAGAAAGATCAATGATAAGAGAGAATCTTCAATCGGCTGCCTCCTGCACTCCCCACACTAGGGATCGAGCCTACAACCCTAGCATATGCCTTGACAGGGAATTGAACCGTGACTCTGATTCATAGGTTGACACTCAACCACTGAGCCATGCCAGCCAGGCCTCCTCAGTCATTTCTGTTCATCCAGTAGCCAAGCCAGAATCCTAGCCATCCTTGACACCTCCATCTCCCCACCATCGTCTGTCACCAGCTCAGGAGTCTGCACGGTAGCCAAGGAAGACCAGAAAAGTAAACAGTGAACACAGCAGAGTAACAGTGGTAGAAGCAGAGGATCAAGACAATGTCCCCCAATCATGGCACGAGGCAACACTGAGCTTGGGTGGCTGCAGTTATAAAGGCAGGTCTTTCTGCTTAGAAAGAAGCCCAAATGCAGCTTGATGGCTGGGAGGAGGACACTGTGCCAGGAGCCAGAAGGGCTGGGTTCCCACCCGCTCCACTACTCAGCCATAGTAGGGCCTCCGGACCTTGATGAGCCTGTTTTCACATCTGTAAAATGAGTATGACAACGCCAATCTAGGGTTATTGAAAAGACCAAATTAAAAAGAGTCTGCTTTGCTCTGGCCCTGTGGCTCAGTTGATTGGAGTGTCATCCTATACATCAAAAGGTTGTGGCTTAGATTCCCAGTCATGGCACATACTTAGGTTGTAGGTTCGACCCCTGGTCGGGGCGCATACAGAAGGCAAGGAAGGCAGCTGATTGATGTTTCTCTCTGACATCAATACTTCTTTGTCTCTCTTTCTCTTTCTCTCTCCCACCCACCACCTCCCTCTTTTCCATTCTCTCTTAAAAATCAATGGAAAAAATTTCCTCCATTGAGGATTAACAAAACAAAACAACAACAAAAAAATGAAGTCCTTGAATCTACCATCCAACCCAAGAACCAGAACATCACTAAAAATTAAATCTGCTAATGGGCTCTTTGCCATCTCTGACCCCTCCCCCACCTGACCCCAGGTAATCACTACTCTTAATTTTGTATTCCTCATTGTCTTGCTTTTTTTTAAAAAAAAGTATTTTTTAATTGATTTCAGAGAGAAGGGGAGGAGAGAGAGATAGAAATATCAATCATGAGAGTGAATCATTGATGGGCTGCCTCCTGCAGACCCCATACTGGGGATCAAGGCTGCAACCCGGGCATGTGCCCTGACTGGGTATTGAACCTGGGACCTCCTGGTTCATAGGTTGATGCTCAACCACTGAGCTACGCCAGCAAGGCTCATTCTCTGGCTTAAAAAAAAAATGTTTTTATTGATTTCTAAATTTTTATTCTGTTCTTTTTTGTTTTCTTTTTTTTTTAATTGAGTTTTTATACAGAGCAGAAAGGAGGGAAGCAGGGAGGGAGATGGAAAGGGAGGGAGGGGGAAAGAGAGAGAGAGAGAAACATCGATGTGAGAGAAACATCAATTAGCTGCCTCCCATACACAGCCTGACCAGGGATCAAACCCAAAACCTGGGCATGCGCTCTGACCAGGAATCAAACTGGCAACCTTTCGGTGCATGAGACAACATTCAATCAACTGAGCCACACTGGTGGCCAGGCCTCTCTTGTTTTTCTTTAATAGTTTTTTTCATATATAAGTTATGCTTACCCTTATGAATTTGTCTTTTTTTTTTTTTAGGTCAAAACATATCAAAAACAGTGATTTCATATGATTCAACCCAAAATTATATCTAAACATAATAGTTTAGTTGTATTTGAACTTTATAAAAAGAATACCATTCTGTATGCACTCTTTTGGGACGTGCATTTTTTTCACTCAATATTGTATCACCATGATCCAGCCATATTGCTTTTTCATCATTTTTAGATCTTTTTTAAAAATATATTTTTTACCCCCTGGCAATGGGCAAGGAGACACCTGATTGATGGTATTGCTTTTTTTTTTTTTTTAAATATATTTTATTGATTTTTTACAGAGAGGAAGGGAGAGAGATAGAGAGTTAGAAACATCGATGAGAGAGAAACATCGATCAGCTGCCTCCTGCACATCTCCCACTGGGGATGTGCCCGCAACCCAGGTACATGCCCTTGACCGGAATCGAACCTGGGACCTTTCAGTCCGCAGGCCGACGCTCTATCCACTGAGCCAAACCGGTTTTGGCGATGGTATTGCTCTTATATCAGTCAGGGGCAAAGCAGATGTACAGTCCTTAGTTCATCCTAGCTTGATGCCTGTGTCGGTGGCCAGAGATGTTTCATGCCTGAGGCACATAAAATGATAATTGCTAGGTCTTGGAGGGGAAAAGATCAGAAACACTGGTCTCATAAGTAAATTATTAATATTAACAAGCTTAGGAGGGGTGTAGTTTTAAAGTTTTTGGAGCTGTGATTGCTCTAGTAACTTCTAGATTAACAGTAAGCAGGTAGTTCTAGCACAACTCCATTAAGAGTGAACATGCCACCTAACAGTTCTAGTGACATAGATATATATTATTCTGCACATAAAACTGGGTGCTATGAGAATAAGTGGGTCACTATTTGCTTCCAGAAAATTGGGTGAGGATCTAGTATGGTAATATTGGAATTACTTCAGAGGGCAGTTACTGTGAATCATGTATTCTCAGGAGCCAGAATGTTCAAATCCTGAGTCTCTGCCATTTAACTGTCAGTGTGATCTTAGATGCATTTAACCTGCCTGTTTCTCACCTGAAAAGTAAGTTTTAATAATAGTGCATATAAGTTGGAAAAAAATAAAACATGAGAAGCACTTAAAATGGAGCCTGGCACAGTTTAGCTAATAATATATGAGCATCTGTCTTTTTCTGGGTTCAGAAAAAAAAAGTATATATATATATTTTTATTTTTTATTGATTTCCGAGAGGGAGAGATAGAAACATCAATGAGAGAATCATTGATTGGCTGTCTCCTGCACGTCCCCCATTGGGGGTCAAGCCTGCAACCCAGGAATGTGCCCTGACCAGGAATCAACCCTGATCTCCTGGCTCATAGGTCCACACTCAACCACCGAGCCGGGCTGGGCTGGGCTGGGCTGGGCTGAGCTTGTATGGCCCGGCAGGCAGTGCTGGGACTCAGAGATGCTAGGACCGCCTCCCACAGCAGAGAAGAATGGGCCCCAGCGTCTGTCCACTCTGCCCCTAGGCCTCACTTACCGGACTAGGCGGAGCACAGCTCTCAGAGTCCGCAGGCTCAGCGCCCAAGCCCGGCCTCGGTGCCAGCCTGGTGCCCGGGGCGGGGCCTTGGCCCAGGTGAGCAGCGGCGGCGGCGCTTCGCGGAGGCAGGAAGTGTGTCCCCAGCGGCGGCCCGTGCAGCGCTCCCGCGAGACGCTTACCTGCACCCCAGGTGAGCGGCGGGTGGGGGGGTGGAAGGGGGCGGGGGAAGGGGCCGAGCCGGAGGCGCTCACCTGGCGGGACAGGTAAGCCCCGCGCGGGCCCGAGGGGGCGCGAACCGGGGAGGCACCAGTGTGTAGGGACCTCGGAGGCTGCGCGCGGGCCGGGGAGGGTCCCGGGCCGGGTTCTCGGGGACCACCCTCCCACTTCCGGGGTGCGCGGGCCGGGCCGGGGAGCGGCCTGAGCAGAACCCTGGGCCCGGACGGCTGAGTGGGGCCCGGGGGCGTACTCGCCCTTAGGGCTGCGCTGGCTTGGGGCCGGGGCGTGCACACCCTGAGGAAGTGTCAGGGCGGAGGGAGGCTGGGTCCGCCGGGCGGAGGCCTCTGCAGCTGGCGGGGGTGGTGCTCACCCCCAGGGCACTGCTGATGTAGGGGCTGCGATAGTTCGAGGGGCAGCGTCGGGGTCTGGTTCTCCCTCGGCCGGGACCAGGTGCTCGCGGATGCGGGCGTCGCCGGCTGAGCCTTTGGAGCGGGAGACCCAAGGTGCAGGGACGCCGGGCGCGAGAACCGACGCTGTTTCCTGAGTAGGATTGGGTGTCCCTCCCGGCCTGGTGTGCAAGACCTGGCTGCGCACGCCTGTCCTGGGACCTTGGGAGGAGGGAGTCGGTAGGGAGGCAGGCCCGGAGTGTGTATGTTCCCAGGACTGAGGAGGTGGGGAAGCGCATCAATAAGAAGTGTGGGGAGGGTGGGTCTGGGAGCCTCTGACCCTGAGGAAATCTCTGCAGTGCCCCGGGGCTCCCAGGGACCCAGGTGCCAAAGCCCCTGCATGCAGAATCTCATTTAAACCTCACCTGGTGCTTGAAGATATTCATCTTGCCCGTTAAAGATGAGGAAACTGCTGGCCAGTTGGTTAGAGTGTCCTCCGGATATGCCAAGGTTGCTGGGTTCGATCCCCGGTCATGGCACACACAAGCAACCAATGAATGCATAAGTAAGTGCAACAAGATCGATGTTTCTCAAATCGATTTTCCTCTCTCTACCTCTTCCTCTCTCTAAAATCAAGCAATAGCCCTGGCCGGTTTTGCTCAGTGGATAGAGCGTCGGCCTGTGGACTGAAGGGTCGCGGGTTTGATTCCAGTCAAGGGCATGTAACTTGGTTGCGGGCACATCCCTGGTAGGGGGTGTGCAGGAGGCAGCTGATCGATGTTTCTAACTCTCTATCCTTCTCCATCTCCCTTCCTCTCTGTAAAATATCAATAAAATACATTTTAAAAAATAAAAGCCATCAATCAATAATAATAAAAAGATGAGGAAACAGCCTAGATCTTGTGCTGGACTTCTACAGAAGCAGGGGCTCTCTCCTCACAAAATCAAATGACAAGTGTTCCTAGGATTTGGAGGCGGGGGCAGCAGCATTGAGGGGAAAATAGAGCCTAGATGAAATGGGCTGAACTTGACTTCAGAAGGGTTCGGGGCAGCGGGAGGGGGGGGCGGGAACACTAGTCATTGTCTTTACCTCAGATTTTGCTCCCCTTCCCTCCATCCCACTCCCATTCGAGATGTGTGGCACAGAGCAAAGCACAGGGGCTCTGGAGTCTGGCGGACCACAGTACAAATCCAGCTCTATCTTTTTCCAGCTAGGTATCTCTGGACAAGTCACCTCAGCTCTCTGGGCTTCAGACTCCTCATCTGTAAAGTGGAAATACAATATTTACAGGGCAATTGTGAATGTTAAATTAGGCTCATTTGTGATGTAATCCTCTTGGGTTGAAGCCTGTTTCTCGCCCATTCCCTGCTGTTTCCCAGCATTTACCACAGCACTGGGCCCATAGTAAGTGCTCAGTAAAAATTTGTTGGATGAATTTAATGATTAGTGGCAAATCCTAAAGCCTCGGAGGTGGAAGAGATAGTGATCCAGACTGTCATCAGTCACCTCTTGTTCTTATAAACCCCAGGTACCCCAGCGTTCAATGTGGTTGAAACAGTGTTTGTACATTCACCCTCTCCTCATCCAAGGTCTGAGCCTGAAAGAGTCAGGCTCCCTCTGTGGACCCTCCTCAGGCACAGGCTTGTCTAATGGGGCTGGCAGCTGGACACTTGACTGCCCCCTTTCTCCCAAGTAATAGATGTGATGCAGTGGTGGATAAGAGTATGGACCAGGCAGGTTGGGTACAAATGGCTTTGGACAACTTATTTAGCCTCTCTGCCTCAGTATAGTAATAACAACAACAATAATAAATCTACAAGTAGGGTTGTGATAATTAGTTTAATATATTTAAACACTTAGACCAGTGGTTCTCAACCTTCCTAATGCCGCGACCCTTTAATACAGTTCCTCATGTTGTGGTGACCCCCAACCATAAAATTATTTTCGTTGCTACTTCATAACTGTAATTTTGCTACTATAATGAATCGTAACGTAAATATCTGATATGCAGAATGTATTTTCATTGTTAAAATTGAACTAATTAAAGTACAGTGATTAATCACAAAAACAATATGTAATTATATATGTTTTCCAATGGCCTTAGGCAACCCCCAAAGGGGTTGCGACCCACCGGTTGAGAACCACTGACTTAGGACAATGTAAGCCATCAATAATTAAATCACTAGAATGCAAACTCCTGAGGTAGGAAATTTTGTCTGTTTTATCAGTGTCCACAGAATTTAGAACAGTGTCTGACACAGTAGGACCTCAGTTAATATTTGTTAATTGAGTGAATGAATGAATCCACCCCCACCCCCACATTGTTCAAGCCAAGGCAAAGGTTTTAACCATTTGCCTTGCCTCTCTGGGCTGTGAGGGACTATTACAATTTCAGTTTGTACATTTTGGAGAGGGGATTTCACACACACACCCATCCAGACACTGCCACCTCCATTCTGATCAATCTAGAGCCCAAGTCCTTTTGATTTCCACCCAGTGGTCCTTGTTCTACCCTGAGGTCACACAAAATGCACTTACTGTGCCCAAACCTGTTTCAGACACGGAGGCAGAAAGGCATTAGACACGGTCCCTGTCCCTCAGGTTCTTATAGGCCAGCCGTGGGCAAATTACGGCCCGCGGGCCAGATCCAGCCTGAAAAAAGACCGTACCCTTTTATGTAATGATGTTTACTTTGAATTTATATTAGTTCACACAAACACTCCATCCATGCTTTTGTTCCGGCCCTCCGGTCCAGTTTAAGAACCCATTGTGGCCCTCGAGTCAAAAAGTTTGCCCACCCCTGTTATAGGCTTATCTTCAAACAATGGGTTCAAGGCCAACTCAGCTGACAGCCCAGCAGAAGGCTGTGGGGAGAGAGACGTGGGGTTCTGGAGAGTTCTTGGAGTGCTGAGTAGGGACAGCAGAGTAGGTTGAAGAGTTGTAGGAACAGTTAAGGAGCTCCTGGATCCTCCCCGTTCACTATGGCTAACAACCCCTCCCTCCTTTTCTTTCTCTGTTTTTAGGGGAAACCTTTTGAGATGTTCCAGACATCATGCTCCTTTATCCCTAAATGCTTCAGTATATCTTTCCTAAGAATAAGAACATTATCTTATGTAACTATAGATTCAGGAAATCTATTTAACACTGACATATCTTTTAACATTGACACAATACTATTAAATAATATACAGCCAACTTTTAAATTTCACCAGTTATTCACATTATCCAATTTCCAATTTTTCCTCTTGATCCAGGTTCCAATCCAGGATCACACATTGTGCTTAATTGTCATGTCCTTCAACTTGGGCTTGTCTGATGTTTCCTCATGATTATTTTTGGCAGGAATACTTCATAACTGATTCTGTATCCTTAGTGTGTAGTATCAAGAAGCACATGTCAGTACATCCCATTATTGATGATATTAACTTTGATCATTTGATTAAAGTGATATTTGCCAAGTTTCTCCAGATTTGTGGGTTTTTAAGTTCTCACTAGCTGCAGTAAGTAGAAAGGAATGGAGGTGGCCAGAATGGGGGGGGGGGGGGTCTTGAAAGTATCTGGGTGAGAGAGCACAGTAGTTTTGTTTAGGGAGATGGTATTGATTTGCCCAAAGCACATTGTTTTATTAGAGCCAGAACTAGGACTAGAACACAGGTATCCAGATACCTAGTTCTTCTCCCACATCACCAGTTATAGAATCCCTAGTGCCATTAAATCAGGGTTAAAAAGATAAGGGACCAATATTTTAGAAAATCCAGGCTAAGGGAAATTACTGTCCTGCAAACCCCTACATGTGATCAAGGACTCTCCCAAATATATCAGTATATAATGTTTCCCTGAATCCCTCCAGCAGAGTTATTTACTCCCATAATGCCTCATCTAAACTACATACTCCCCCCCCCCCAAAAAAAAATAAAAAACAACAACAACCACACAATAATAAACTACATGTTACAAAACCATGTGTAAATTACAAGAACAGGGTCTAAAGTTCATTCATCTTTGGTTCTACAGTTCCTAAAAGGGCCAGGCTCAGTATTTATGAAATGAGTGAATCAGCTCTGAGCTTGTCATAGCAACCAAGTCATAAAGGGAAAGATGTATTTTGTGGCTCGGCTTCCTTGTCTAATCAAAGGAAGCAAAACTGCTTGGTGTTAGATGTTTCTAGAAGAGCAAATCTGAGCCAGACTAAAGTATTGATGGGGTACTTGTTATATTCCCACCTCTGATTTGAAGGAAGAGAGTAAGATTGAGAAGATGGTAATGATCAGGTTCTGTAGCAAGTCACACGGAGAGGCATTTGTTGAGCAGCCTCAGAGGCTGTGCTGGGTGGGCTTACCAACAGTGGGAATAAACTGAGGAGGCCATTCCCCAGACAACAAGATCTCAGGAAATTATTCTTTTTATCTGGTAAAATATCCATAACATAAAATTTACCATTTTTTTTTTTTAGTGTGTGTGTTTTGTTTGTTTCTTTTTGTTATGTTTTCCTTTTTTTTTCTGCATTTTAACATTTTAAAAAATCTTTATTATATACTAGAGCAGTGAATGGCGAACCTATGTCACACGCGTCAGAGGTGACATGCAAACTCATTTTTTTGGTTGATTTTTCTTTGTTAAATGGCATTTAAATGTATAAAATAAATATCAAAAATATGTCTTTGTTTTACTATGGTTGCAAAGATCAAAAAATTTCTATGTGACACAGCACCAGAGTTAAGTTAGGGTTTTTCAAAATGCTGACATGCTGAGCTCAAAAGGTTCGCCATCACTGTACTAGAGGCCTGGTGCACAAAATTCATGCACTGGGGTGGAGGGGGGGAGCGTCCCCTCAGCCCGGCCTGCACTCTCTCCTAGTCCAGGAGCCCTTGGGGGATGTCCGGGACCCCTCGCTTGGAGGTGGGAGAGGCTCCGCCACCACCACTGCGCTCGCCAGCTGTGAGCCCAGCTTCTGGCTGAGCAGCACTCTCTTTGTGGGAGTGCACTCACCACCAGGGGGCAACTCCTGCATTGAGCATCTGCCCCCTGGTGGTCAGTGCACATCAACCTGTTGTTTTGGTCATTCTGCCATAACGGCCGCTTAGGCTTTTATTATATAGATTCCTGTGGCATTAAACAGTCATAATGTTGTGTAACCATCACCACCATCCATCTCCAGAACTTTTTCATCTTCCCAAACTGAAACTCTACTCATTAAACACTAACTCCCCATTTCCCATGCCCCCAGTCCCTGGCAGCCACCATTCTCCTTTCTGTCTCTATGTTACTATTTTAGATATTTCATATTTGTTCTGTTATGTCAGGTTTATTTCACTTAGCACAATGTCTCGAGGTTCATTTGTATTGTAGGATGTATCAAAATTTCATTCCTTTTCAGAGCTGAACAATATTTCATTGTGGGTGTACATCACGTTTTATTTTATTCATTCGTCCATCAAGGGACCTTTGGGTTGTTTCAAACTTTTGCTTATTGTGAACAATGCTGCTGTGAACATTTGTGTATACATATATGTTTAAGTCCCTGTTTTCAGTCCTTTTGTATATACCCAGAAGTGGAATTGCTGATCATATCATAATTCTGTTTACTTTTTTTAGGGACCACCAGACTTTTCCACAGCAGCTGCGTCATTCTGCATTCCCACCAGCAATGCACAATATTTGTTAACTGAGTGAATGAATGAATCTAATTTCTCTACATTCTCTCCAATGCTTGTTACTTTCTGTTTTATTGTTTGTGTGTGTGTGTGTGTGTGTGTTTTTCCCCCCAGTTGTAGTCATTCTAATGGATTTGAAGTCCCAGGAGATTTGGACATGTAGGTTAGACCAGAGAGAGAACTTGCTCCTTGGGGAGGAAGGGAACACTAGAGGGTCTGTAGGCACACTTGGGTCTGTCCACATCACAGGCCTCTCAGAAACCAGAAATCTAAAGCTCCTCACATCAGCGCAGGAGCTTGCCCCTCATCTCTGATCCTGACTCCTTCCTGGTCTCTCCCCACAGGTGTCTGGCTACAGCAAACCATGTAATGAGCCATGCCCCGCCCTGGACACCCCCGCCCATCATCTGGGCCCCCACGCTTGGGACCCTGGGAGCGGCCAACAGAGCTATGTTTGGAGACCTATGATGAGCCATCTCAGCCCCCACCAAGCCGCCGCACTAGGAGGCCAGACCCCAAGGATCCTGGCCACCATGGGCCCGAGAGCCTTACCTTCATCTCCGGCTCTGCTGAGCCTGCTGCTGAGCCCCCAGCATGCTGCCTGCTTTGGCGACCTTGGGTGTGGGACTGGTGCCTGGCTGCCTTCTGCTTCCGCCGCTGCCGGGATTGCCTCCAGCGCTGTGGAGCCTGTGTACGGGGCTGCAGCCCTTGTTTGTCCACCGGGAACTCCCCTGATGGGGCTGCCGAAGCCAACTGGGCCAAGGAGCACAATGGAGTGCCGCCCAGTCCCGACCGTGCACCCCCCAGCCGGCGGGATGGCCAGCGGCTCAAGTCAACCATGGGTAGCAGCTTCAGCTACCCTGATGTCAAGCTCAAAGGCATCCCTGTATACCCCTATCGCAGTAACACTGCCCCGGCCCCTGACGCGGACTCCTGCTGCAAGGAGCCACTGACCGAACCCCCACCCATGCGGCACAGCCTGCCGAGCACCTTTGCCAGCAGCCCCCGGGGCTCTGAGGAGTACTACTCTTTCCATGAGTCGGACCTGGACCTACCTGAGATAGGCAGTGGCTCCCTGTCGAGCCGAGAGATCGATGTGCTTATCTTCAAGAAGCTGACAGAGTTGTTCAGTGTACACCAGATCGACGAGCTGGCCAAGTGCACGTCAGACACTGTGTTCCTGGAGAAGACCAGTAAGATCTCAGACCTTATCAACAGCATCACCCAGGATTACCACCTGGATGAGCAGGATGCTGAGGGTCGCCTGGTACGCGGCATCATTCGCATCAGTACCCGAAAGAGCCGTACCCGCCCGCAGACCACAGAGGGGCGCTCAACCCGGGCTGCTGCCCCTGCTGCCATGGCCCCTGACAGTGGCCATGAGACCATGGTGGGCTCTGGGCTCAGCCAGGATGGTATGTGGGGCCCCCTAGGGCTGAAGGGCAGAATGGAGGAGGTTCTGGCCAAGGGAGGGCAACACTGGGGTCTTTGGCCACTATGGGTCCACCCCTCAACCAATCCCTGCTCTTCCTCCTCCTCTTCCTCCTTTTTCTCAACTCGTCTGCATCCCCTAACAGGCTCCTTCTATCCCTTGCTACCAACTGTCAGAGTAGCTTCCAGGTCTTGCAGGGTTAACAAGACTCAGGAACCCTTATGAATTTGGACTCTGACCTGTCCAGGCCTAACCAATACACCCACCACTGTGCGTACCCATGAGCACATGCACAAACACACATTTTCTGTCTTTGTTTTAAACAGTTTCTCTAGTCTGGCTAGAGTAGCTCAGTGGTTGAGCATCAACTTATGAACCAAGACATGGTTCGATTCTCGGTCAAGGCACAGGCCCAGGTTGTGGGCTAGATCCCCATTGTGGGGCGTGCAGGAGGCAGCTGATCAATGATTCTCTCTCATCATTGCTGTTTCTATCTCTCCCTTTCCTTTCCTCTTTGAAATCAATTTTTAAAAATTACACACACACACACACACACACACACACACACGGGGTGAATTGGCCCCATTGTGCTGGGGGCAAAAGTGGGAACTGAAGTTGAAAACTTGTGATAATGACCACTGCCCCCCTCATGTTCCCTTTCTAGAACTCACTGTGCAGATCTCCCAGGAGACGACTGCAGATGCCATCGCCAGGAAGCTGAGGCCTTTTGGAGCCCCAGGTTTGGTCCTGACCTGATGAGGAGTGTGTTGAGGAGAGGGGAGTGCCCTAGGAGCCCCCACATGCCCCTCTCCCAGCTTCCTCCTGGGGTGGGTGAGGATGGGATCAGAAAGGGACGAGAAGCCTGAGAAGCCACAGATGCCATCCCAGTCCTACAAGCTAGCTTAAAGGGTTCACTTGGGAGAGATTCAGGGGCCTGCCCCTGAAGCAGCAGGAGGATGGTTCCCAGAACAGGCAAGCCGGAAGTGATGGGACCCCAGCCTCTAAGCTCCAGGCACTGGGGAAGAAAGTGGAGAGCAGGAGGCCATCCAGCCTGGTGCTGAGGGCACTCTGTGATTTCTGCTGCTGTCTTCTAGGCCTTCACAAGCTCTTGGGAGCGGGGTGGTTACCCTTTTGCAGAGGAAGGTTGGGGCTCAAAGTTGAAGGAGCTGAGTGGGTTGCCCAGCCAGGATCAGACTAACCCAGGCTTAAGTCCCATTCTGCTGCTTCTCAGGGCGTTTCTCCCTGCCCCTGGGACCTGGATGATCTTCCTCCCCTCAGTCTGTTTCCTCCTCTCATCCCCAGGATACCCAGCCAGCCACGACTCATCCTTCCAGGGCACCGACACAGACTCCTCAGGGGCACCCCTGCTCCAGGTGTACTGCTAACCCCCGCTGGGCCCAGTGGCCGCAACCTCTTCTGAGAGAAGCACAGCCTGCAGAATGAAGAGGGGGCCCAGGACCCCCTTTGGGAGAGGCAGAGTCCACTCTGGCTCCTCCAACCTTGGCTGACTGGTTCCTGGACCACGTGCATTTCACTGGGCCATGGTGCCCACACTGCCCTGGACCCCTAGCTGGCCTGACCTGTCCCTTTCTTCAGGGGGTCCAGGGGCCATGGAAAGCAGACTTAGGAATTACCTTCTGGGATTGAATCTCTGCTCTACCCCTATAACCTGCCATCCTAACCAATCATGCAGACTTCCCCCTCCCTGTGAGGGGGGAGAGGATGACAGCTAAAAGCAGTTTATCTTAAATGGATTGTGTTAGGGGGCAAGAGGGCCTCTGTTGAATTCTGTGGGCAGTGCCTACTCCATGTTTCATTCTGTTGAGCAGTTTGTTTCTTCATTGATGTTCTACATACTAACATGACCAATAGTTACAAGGACCTAGAAAATAAAGCTGTCTACCTTACCTTGGCTGTGATATTGCCCTTTCTGTGGTTCAGTTACCTTCTTGACATTCCCAACAATACTGGAGTGGGATCCTTTCACAGAGAGGTCAAGAAATTTAATGGGTCACAGAGCTAGTAACTGGACCTGGACCTGGATTTCTGCCCTCAAGTTGGCAAACTGACCTGCTTGGGGCAGAAGCAGGGTCCTGGAGACCAGCTGGGTACAGAAGGATCCTACTTACCTACTCATACAGAATCTTTCAGCAGTGAGGCCAGAGCAGATCCACCAGGCCAGTTGACTGATGAACAAACTAGGTGTCTGTCCAGGACCTCTGCCCCCACCTCACCTACAGTCCACACAGCCCTTTTTATTGTCCTCATGGGCATCCACTGGAAAGTGACAACTAGACAAACTGTACTTATCTATCCAATTTCCTGTTGGACACACAGGATGGTCCCTTGGGGTTGTCATCACTGGGCCCAGTATGTGATAAAACTGGCCCCTTAAGTTGTCTCATCCAGATCAAGGCCTCTCCAAGACTGAAAATGCCCACAGTACACTGGAGCCCAGGGATATCACAGAACATAGGACTCCACAGTCCTTCTACCCTACCCTTCATTCTAGAGCACAGTTTTCCAAACACAGCCTTGGGAACCACTACTGGCTTTCTCAAGAAAAAGAAGGGGGTGGGGAGGGGCTAGCTGGTTTGGCTCAGTGGATAGAGCATCAGCCTACAGACTGAAGGGTTCCAGGTTCAATTCCAGTCAAGGGCACATGCCCAGCTAGGCTGTGAGCTCGATCTCCAGTAGGGGGCGTGCAGGAGGCAGCTGATCAATGATTCTCTCTCATCATTGATGTTTCTCTCCCCCTTACTCTCTGAAATCAATTTCTAAAAAGGAGGGGATTGTCATGTTTGAGAAACAGACAAAGCTACGTACTGCACAGCCTCTTGAAGTCTTCAACAAGCTATGCTGAAATGTCGAAAGGATATACTTTGTTCCAGAAATTCAGGGGTCCCCTTCACCCACAAAGCAAAATACTCTGGGCGAGTCAACCTAGACATTCCTGCTGGAACCATAACCTCTGTGGCTACTATACTCAGTGACCTCCATTCTCTGGCCAAAGTCGGGTAGGGTGAAATCCAGGGACTGGATTTGGGCAGAGGCGAGCACCACTCCAGCCCTGGCAGGTGACTGCGAAGTCCTGAAATCTGTAGAGGTCTGGGTCAGAGGCACAAATAGGGCCCCACTGGACTCTGCTCTGCCCTCCAGGTCAGGTGTCTGTACCACACTTAGAGCAGACTTGAGCCTGGCCGTCCCCCCAGCCTTTTGTGGCTCTCGGCCCCTGGGAAACAACAGTGTGTAGTTTCAGAAACACTTGATCCAGGCTGGAGGACCCACTGCAATTGGAAGTTTTCTTAAAAATGAAAATGGAATCAAGTCCCTGGTCTTAAACTCTGCTGAATCATGGGCACCTATGAGAATCAGACATATGTTCTGGTCCTGTAGCCAGGAAAACTCACCTTTGCTCGTAATTATACACAAACTAAGTCTTGTTTTATTCCTCCCTTTAAGCAATGAGAAACAGCCCCAGAGAGGGGCAAGGACTTGCCCTAGGTCAGTGGTCGGCAAACTGTGGCTTGCGAGCCACATGCGGCTCTTTGGCCCCTTGAGTGTGGCTCTTCCACAAAATACCACATGCAGGCGTGCACATACAGTGCGACTGAAACTTCGTGGCCCATGCGCAGAATTCGGTATTTTGTGGAAGAGCCACACTCAAGAGGCCAAAGCCGCATGTGGCTCGCGAGCCGCAGTTTGCCGACCACTGCCCTAGGTCCCATGGCAGAATCACCTAGAAGACAAGCCCCCAGCTCCCTGCAGCAGCCATAGGAGGCCTGACCCCCCTGTAAAGACTACAGCAAGCATGTCAAACTCAAAGGCTAACACAGGCCAAATAAATGAGGCATGTGGTCCCCGGGCCGTGAGTTTGACATGCTTGGACTAGAGGGAAGAGAGAACACAGGTGAAATTGGGTAAACAGTTTTAATGTGTAACAGTGTGTCAATTAGTGAAGACAAGACCCCCAAAAGCCCCAGCCCTTCTCCCATGGTGCCTTGGAACATCTGTGCTTGGACCAGTCCCATGCCTGTCCCAGCTCTGAGGCCCTTAACTCCCAGGGAAGGGTGGAAAAGGAAGGTGGATGGCTGAAGGCTCAGCTCCAAGAGTTCAGGGAGACAAACAGGCTAGTTGAATTTGGCCTTAGAAAAATCCATCTCTGGATGCTGATCCATGAACCTGGGAAGGGAAATAGGAAGATAGTGAAACAGACTGTCCCTCTCCCCTAAAGTTAGTCCCTTACCCCTAGCCTCCCATGTGAGGTCTAATCTCTTTAGAAACCTGAGCAACCTGGAGCCAGGCCAGGCAGGGTCTCTGAGGCTGGAAGCTGAGGTGCCAATATTGGTACTTTTTACCTGTAGATGGCAATGACCACCTATTACCTTCCTTCTTTCCTATCTTCAGGTGGCCTTGGCCTCAAAATTACCTCAGCAAATAATTAGGGTTGGCAAGCTAAGGCTATAAAGCCATAAACTTGGCAGCTCATTCTGGAAGGGGCAGGGCAGCTCCTGTGTCCTACTCAGTGACCCACTTGCAGGTGTCACCCAGATCCAAGCCCCCCAAACCCCCATCTTTAAAGTGCTCACTTTTTCAGAATTTCCTGTTTCTTCTGCTCATCTGAGGTGGGCAGCCCCATGGACTTCTGTCTCTGGTCATACATCATCTTTTCCACCATGCTGCGCGTCTCACTGTCCAGGTCTGACAGCTGGGGGCAGGCAGCAGCAGGGACAGGTGAAGCTCTTGGGCCACCTGGGCCTCTCATCTCCCAGTTGAAGCTCCCCCAACCAACCAGGGCTTACCTTGGAGTTCTCGGGGTTGATCTTCTTGGTATTGATCTCAGGATCACTGGACACCAATCGGCTCCACCACTCCATCTTGTTGATCTGTGAGGAGATCCACCGGTTGCTCATTCTATAGCCTAGGAACCCCCCACCAACCCTCTCCCATCCACATCCTACACTTAGGCCCAAAGAAGGGCTATGCTGGGACCTGAGGTATAGAGGAGCAAGACCTCTCTCCTCCACAGCGGCTGGCATGGCTGAGAAGACTGACCCGAATACAGTCACAAATCAGAAGCAAAATAAAGCACAGAGGAGGATACCATCCAGGGTGAAGGGAGAGAAGTTACAGAGTGACGCCTAGCTGGGACAGGCAGTTTACCAGACTAAAACTTCAGGGAAGGACATTCCAGTTGAAAGGAAGAGCAAGGGTGACTGAGAGGCAGCCATGGTCCGTCAGGTAGGCTGGGACAGGCCTCATGTGCCATGGGGAGCTCTCCTCGGATGTTCGGCACTTTACAGAGACCATCTTCATTTACTGGTGTTTGTGTCGCATATCGCTTTTTGAGGGAAGGGGAGAACATAGGTGGTCCTGAGGGTTGTTTTCTACGTTTTGTTCATTGTTCTCTCTCCAGTATATAGAAGTGCCTGGCACATAGTAGGTGTTCAAGTGTTTGTTAAACTGAGTGTCGACCTATGAACCAGGAGGTCGTGGTTCGATTCCCAGTTAGAGCACATGGCCAGGTTGTGGGCTCATTCCCCAGTATGGAGCATGCAGGAGGCAGCCAAACAATGATTCTCTCTCATCATTCATGTTTCTCTCTCTCCCTCTCCCTTCCTCTCTGAAATCAACAAAAAAATATTATTTTTTAAAATGGGACAGCCCTAGCCAATTTGGCTCAGTGGATAGAGCATCGGTCTGCGGACCAAAGGGTCCCAGGTTCAGTTCGGGTCAAGGACAAGTACCTTGGTTGCAGGCTCCTCCCCGGCCCAGGATGGTGCAAGAGGCAACCAATCGATGTTTCTCTCACATCGATGTTTCTCTCTGTCTTTCCCTCTCTCTTCTACTCTCCCTAAAAAAAATCAATGGAAAAATATTCTCAAGTGAGGATTAACAAAATAAATCAATTTTTAAAAGGGGGGGGGGGGGGAGCCAGACATACTTCAAGTATTATGGGATTAAATAAGAAATGTCCACCAGGTCTTCAGCATGGTCCCCGACTGAATGAGCAGGAACCCTTCCCTCTTTCTTCATTAAGACGCAGGCCAGGCCAGGAGCCTGGGTCTCTTCGCACCTTCTCTAGATGCACCGTCACCACCTTGCCGTCCTCAATGAGCCAGGAACTCTCCTCCACCTTCACCTCGTTGTAGAGCTCCCCATCAATGATCGCAGGCTGCCCCTTGAGCCCCACCCGGAGGTGCTTCCGCTGGATGTCCACCACTACATCCTTCCCCTTCAGCCGGAAGTTCACACGGAAGGGCACTGCCAGCTGCATGGGACAGAGACAGTCAGGAGGGGCCCCCGGCTGGCTCCCTCACCTCTGCCCTGGCCCTGTCACTCACATCCAGCTCCGACAGGGTCTGGGTCCAGCGATAATTGGACAGGTCTGCCCCATTGCCGAGGTTGGGCTTCAGTTTCCCTTTGTCCTTCTCGTCCTCCTCCTCATCGTCTTCAGTCTCCTGCTCACAGTCGAAGTGCTCAGCTACTTACTTGACAGACACAGACTGAAACCCTCTGGGCCAGGCCCAGGACTGGCACTGGACATACAACCACAAAATGAAACAGACCTGTCCCTGCCTACTCCATGGCCCACTGGGAGCCATAGGTGAAACGTGCTTCTGATCTCTGAGAGGAGCTCAGGCCGTTATAAGCATGTGATGAAGGACACAGCTGGGGTGCCATGACAGTCAGAGATAAACCCATAGGAGCCAGCTGGGGGTGTCAAGCCAAAGGACTTGGAAAGAAAGCCAAGCACAGGAAAACAAAAGGCCCCAAAATGACCATGAGCAGGATTGTCCTAAAGTAAAACCAGGCACGCCCAGCTGGTGTGGCTCTGTGGTCGAGCATCGACCTATGAACCAGGAGGTCACAGTTCCATGCCTGGTGAGGGCACATGCCCGGGTTGCAGGCTCCATCCCCAGTGGGGGCATGGCGTGCAGGAGGCAGCCATTGATGTTTCATCATTGATGTTTCTCTCTCTCTCCCTTCCTCTCTGAAATCAATAAAAACATTTAAAACAAATTTAAAAAATAAAATAAAACCAGGATGCCTAATGATCAACATCTTTTTTCACCTCAGAACCTCTGAAAAGCCAAATGAATGCCCTAAAAATCGTTTGCGAATCTGGATCTGAGTAAGTGGGAGAAGCTCTGAGGGGCTTGTTGCGCAGATGTGTCAGAGTGACCCACCACAAAGGCCCAGGCTGGACCCCCATACCCCAGGCCACCCGAATGGCACCTGCACAGGCACTGACTGCCCTCTCTTGCTTTGGGGCTTTCTTACAAAGGCTTAAAGCCAATGTGTTTTGGGTGTTTTAAACACAAACCCTTTGGTCCAATATCTCTGAGTGAGACTTGAAGTATGGGGAGGATCACAAAGCTGAGGGAAGGAGGGGAGGGGAGGGCATCCTGGAGACAAGGTAAGGCTATAGCGTCCCTGGAAGTTCCCAACCCCTGGCTAGTCCCAAGCATCCCCAGTCCATCTCACCTGCTTCTCTGGTGAGCCAAGGCTGCCATTCTTGAGCTGGGCCTCATGATTCTCTGCATCCTTTTTCTATGGCAAAGGGCAAAGCAGTTGGCAAGAGGGTCCCCTCTTCTAGTGCCAATGGCTGAGGGCAGGGGAGGGAAGCCCACTCTTACCTGGTCAATCTCCAGCTGCAGCCTCTCTGCTTCCTCATCAGTCAGCTCCTTGATCTGAGGCCCAGAGCTCTCTGACTTGGCCTCCTTGGCCAGCCTAGCTGCCCGCTCCGCCTTCTCCCGCCGCTCAGTCTCCTGCCGACTTCTCTTTTCCCGCCGGGCCTTCTGTGCCAGCTGGTTGTGGTGGTTGAAGGTCTGTGTGATGAGCTAGGGATAGAAGTGAAAGCAATGAGCTATCAAGATAGGGACAGTATCCCAAAAGCACAGTCCCATCTCTATCTGCTGGGTGCCTAAGCACGGCACTGCACTTAGAACCCCAGTTTCCTCATCTAGAAAATGGTAAAATACATATCTGATTGAGTTATAACAACAATATCTGCAAATACCTGGCTCAATAGACAGTGGCTACTTTAAGACAACAAAACAGACTTGGCCTGGCTGGTGTGGCTCAATTGGCTAAGCACTGTCCTGTGCACCAAAAGATCGCAGGTTCGATTCCTGATCAGGGCACATACCCAGGTTGTGGGTTCAATCACCAGTAGGGGTGCATATGGAAGGCAACCGATTGATGTTTCTCTCTCCCTCTCTCTCTCTCTCTCTCTCTCTCTCTCATCAATAAAAATGTATTTTTTTAAAAAAACATTCTAACAATTAAGAGTATGAACACTAAAGTTGGACAACCTGGGTTCTAATCCTGGCTTTGACACACACTAGCTATTGAATTTTTAGCAAATATTTAACCTCTAAGAGCTTCAAAACCTTCATCAGTGAGGATGACTCCCACTCACAGGGTTGTTGTGCAGACGAAATGATCAGTGCTCTGGAAGTCCTTCACTAGACAGCGAAGCTATTAGAACTCCAGACTCAACCCCTCTAAGAAGCTTTTCCTGAGCTCAGGCCCACTGACCCACTTGCTCTGACTGATCTCTCTTCCTCCTGCGTACTGTCTCCAGGACTGCAGCCCCAGCTGTGCAGCACTCAGCACGATGCCCAAGACTGCCACATTAGCAGAAGTCAGAGAGAGCTTTCTTTCTTTCTATATTTTTATTGACTTCAGAGAGAAAGGGAGAGGGAAACACCAATGATGAGAATCATTAATTGGCTGCCTCTTGCATGCCCCCTACTGGGGATGGAGCCAGCAACCTGGCATGTGCCCTTGTCTGGAATTGAACCTGGGACCCTTTAGTCCGAAGGCCAGTGCTCTAGCCACTCAGCCAAACGAGCTAGGGCGAGAGAGCTTTCTTGAAGGAAGAGGAGCCTCTTCCTCTCCTCAGCCTGCAAGCTATCCATTTCAAATCCCTCCTCCCACTATTCCTTCCTAGGATGTTTCCAACCCATAACCTGCTAGCTGGCCTCCCCGCTGCCCAACAGCTACCCCAATACTACTGCCACCTGTCACTGCCTGTCAGTGTGGCGTTGGACAAGTGAACAACTTTGACATTTTCTAAGCCTGTTTCCTCACCTGTCATGAGGATCAAATATGACCGACATTTTCTAGAGCCTGGCACAGACCTTGCCTGGATGAGGCTAACCCAATGGCAGCTTTGAGGGCCTGGGAGAACTACTTTCTCTGCAATAAAAACACAATGGGAGCGATGGCTCCACCTCACTGTTATACTAGTAGCCCTCAAAGTATGGTTTCCTCAACCTGCAGCATCAGTGTCACTCAGAATTTGTTAGAAAAGCTAAATCTTAGCCCCACCCCCCCAAAAAAAATAATTTAAAAATAAATAAATCTTAGGCCCCACTCCAGACTTAATGAATCAGAAATTTTGGAGGTTGGCCCAGCAGCCTATATTTTTAACCAGCCTTCCTGGCTAATTCTCATATACACTGAAGAGTCACATCTGGATTTGAGTTCCTGGTCTACTTCTTTTACCTGTGTGACCGTGGGGAGCATCTTTCTCTGTGCTTCTATTTTTGTCTAAAACTGGTTTTTAGGCTCTGGCCAGGTAGCTCAGCTTCGTCCTGATATGCCAAGATTGTGGGTTTAATCTCTGGTCAACACACATATAAGTCAGCCAACAAATACATAAGTAAGCGAGAGAGAAAAAATTCTCTCTCTCCCCCTTCCTCCCTCTCTAAAAATCAATCAATAAAAATTTAAAATAAATAAAATAAAAGTAGTCTTGCACAGCTGTTCTTTGCCTAGAATGTCCTTGTTCCTACTCCCAGGTCACCTGGCAAACTCCTACTCATCCTCCAGGACCAGTTCAAATGTTTCCTGAGTTTCACCTCTTCATCTTCGGCAGGCCCAGAAACATACTCAACTCTATGTTGACCCACACACCTGGAGGCCTCACAGACCACCCACCACGTGATCAGTGGTCAATAAACCATCTTTCAAGAATTTCTGGGCCCGAGATAGAAGGATGAAGGGGTCTGCAAAAGCTGAAAGGACCTTGAAGTACTCCAGGTCACCAAAGTCACCCATGAGCTCCTGACCGAAGGCTCTGCCAAATGCTCTGTGACGCCTCATTCATTTGATGCCAATTCCTCTGGCCACCCCCAAATTCCCAGACCCATGCCATACTATAGTAGCTCTGTACTCTACAAAGTTAAAAGGGCACTAGACCCCCCCAAACCAACTGGGTTAATAAAATGGGGTGTTTGAGAGAGAAAAATGAGCCACCTGAAGGCCATTTAATATAATTAGTCATGAGACAATTACACCAGCAGAGGCTGTTCCACCACAGGGCCTTGATCCCAAGTCCCTAATCGGGGAGACCTTGAACTCAAGCCATTTGCTAACCAGTAGCCAAGGGTAGGCGGGAACAGGGTCCTGCCCTCTCCCAGCCCCAGTGAATCATGTTACATCCCATCCGTCCTCTTCATTCCTAGCTGTGAGGTTAGGTGAGGGCAGAGCTTAACCACAGGGCAGAGTCAAGACCAATCACAGCAGCCTCTGAAGCTGCCTCCCGGTCTCCTCCCACCATCTTTACCAGTCCCAGCCCCAAGCAGAGACCCTAGGGGTGTGTAGCCTACAGAGGTGCCAACTGCCAGACTGTCACAGTGTTTGTGTGTGTGTGTGGGGGGGGGGGGTGGAGGTCAGGGAGGGGGGTCAACACATCTGAAGATAACACACTCCTATTCTAGAACTTCATATAAATGGAATCTTACAATGTGTTTCTTTTGTATGCTCATCTTCCTTTAAAAGGCTAATAATATTCCATTATATGTATATATGATGTTTTGTTTATCCATTCATCATCAATGGATGGTTGGGTTGCTTCCACCTGGTGGCTATTATGAACAGTTCTGCTATAAACAAAACTTTCTCCAAAGCCTTGCTTTCAATTCTTCTGGATATATCCCCAGAAGTGAGACTGCTGGATCATATATATAGTTCTAGTCTAATTTTTTGAGGAACTGACACAGTTTTCCACAGCCACACCATTTTACACTCGCACCTATAGTGCACAGGCCTCCATCTCTCCACATCCTCACAAACACTTGTTAGTATGTGGGTTTTTTTGACGTAAGACATCCAAATAGGTATGAGGTGGTGTCTTTTGGTTTTGATTTGCATTTCTCTGATAATTAGGAAAGTTGAGCATCTTTTATAAAAGTTTTTAAAGAGCTACAACAATTCACTTTTACCAGCAATGTCCAAAGAGCAGCCTTTTCCCACATCCTTACAAGCAATTTTTTAGGAAATTTTTGATAGGAAGAAAAGAGCATCTGTTTCTTTAATTTACATTTCCTTGACTACTGTGAATTTGAACATCTGTTCAAATGCTCTTTAGATTTGCTCTTTTTTTTTAAATATATTTTATTGATTTTTCACAGAGAGGAAGGGAGAGGGATAGAGAGTTAGAAACATCGATGAGAGAGAAACATTGATCAGCTGCCTCCCGCACACCTCCCACTGGGGATGTGCCCGCAACCAAGGTACATGCCCCTGGCCGGAATTGAACCCAGGACCCTTCAGTCCGCAGGTCGACGCTCTATCCACTGAGCCAAACCGGTTAGGGCTAGATTTGCTCTTCTTGTAATTGCCCATTTTTTGTTTATCCTTTTCTTGGCAATTTATAAGAGTTCCTGCATACTAAATCAGCTATTAAATTTTACCTGTCCTCTGCATTGCATTTTCCCAAATCTATTGTCTTTCAGTTGACTTTATGTCAGCATCTCTTTTGCCATACAAGTTTTCAATCTTTGAAGAGACAGATACCTTTTCTTTCCTAGCTTCTAGGTTTCTACTTGCAAGCCTTCCCCACACAAGATTATACAGTTTCCCAGATTTCCTTACAAGACTCTGCTTGATCTGCACTTTATTACAGTTAAACAGATGGAAAATTTTGTTTTTTTACAAATAGCCACTTGTAGCAGTATGACTCATTAAATCATCCTTTGCCTACAGAAATGAATTGCCCTATTAGACACATATTAAGCCCTCATATATGCTAGACTTTTCTAGGTTCTCTTTTCTGCTTCACTGGTATAGTTCTCTTTCTGTGCCCATACCATATTGATTTGATCATTATGGCTTTACTCAAATCTACAATCTCTTCTCCATAATTCCTAGCCCCCAAAAGCTACAAAAACTAAAAGTGTTTCTGTACTTTTTGTAAATTTGTGGCATGAAGGTATTTATAGTCTCTTATCTCCCATTTGGAATAAATATTGATAGACATTTCTCTGCAGAAATGTAAATGTGCCCTGGCTGGTTGTGGCTCAGTTGGTTGAGTGTCATCCCATGCACCAAGAGGTCACAGGTTCAATTCCTGGTCAGGGCACAGGCCCTGGTTTCAGGCTCAATTCCCAGAAGGGGGTATGCAGGAGGCAGCTAATTAATGTTACTCTCTCCCTCTCTCTCTAAAATCAATAAAAACTTAAAAAAAAAAAGAGAAATTTTAATGTGCTTGATACTGCTCCTGACCTCTGGATTGTATGAAATGTAGAGTATATACTGTATTGCCTCCTAAAGTCTAAAGAATTCTAGCCGAAACCGGTTTGGCTCAGTGGATAGAGCGTCAGCCTGCGGACTGAGAGGTCCCAGGTTCGATTCCGGTCAAGGGCATGTACCTGGGTTGCGGGCACATCCCCAGTGGGGGATGTGCAAGAGGCAGCTGATCGATGTTTCTCTCTCATCGATGTTTCTAACTCTATCTCTCTCCCTTCCTCTCTGTAAAAAATCAATAAAATATATTAAAAAAAAAAAAAAGAATTCTAAATCCCCAAAGCATCTGGCCCCATACTTATTGAACAAATGAACGACTGCTGGTATTATAAAGTAGTTTGGCCTGCAGAAAAAATGGGAGGTCCTAGTGCTAATACAAAAGAATTTTTGAGATAGAACAGGTCCTATAGATCAGAGTCCACCTTTTCCTATTTTACAGATATGAAAATTTGACAAGACAAGAAAACTGGTGGGAAGTCAACCAAACAACACAAGTAGGCCAAGAACCTGGGACTCCTAGCCCCATGTCTGCAAGATACATCACAGTGCATTCTAGCTCCTGAGAGCCCTGAAGCTACAGAAAGGGTTTGCAAAATGTCTTCTTCTTGTTACTATGTCTCTTAAGTTTAAGTGAAAACAAGTATGGTTATAAAAATCATAGTTCATTGAAGGTGACACCATGATTTACCAATCTTCAAAAATGTACTTACAGTGTGGACTCTCTCTGGAGCATGCCCGCCTTTCCCCCCCTCCGCCCCCCCAGGCATGTTCCTCTTACCTTTCTTTTTAAAAAATCCAACTGGGGGGAAAAAGAAAATATCCTCACCTGAGAATATGTTTCTATTGGCTTTCTAGAGAGGAAGGGAAAGTAGAGAGAAACATCAATTGGCTGCCTCCTGCACATGCCCCGACTGGGGTTCAAACCTGCAACTAGGTATGTGCCCTGATCAAGAGTCGAAACTGCGCCCTAGCCGGTCTAGCTCAGTAGATAGAGCGTCGACCTACGAACTGAAAGGTCCCAGGTTCTATTCCGGTCAAGTGCACATGCCCCGGTTGTGGGCTCGATCCCCAGTGGGGGACTTGCAGGAGGCAGCCGATCCATGATTCTCTCTCATCATTGTTGTTTCTATCTCTCCCTCCCTCCCTCTTCCTTCCTTTCTGAAATCAGTAAAAATATATTTTTTAAAAAAAAAGAAAAAGAGCCAAAACTGGTTTGGCTCAGTGGATAGAGCGTCGGCCTGCAGACTGAAAGGTCCCAGGTTCGATTCTGGTCAGGGGCATGTACCTGGGTTGCGGGCACATCTCCCAGTGGGAGATGTGCAGGAGGCAGCTGATCGATGTTTCTCGCTCATCGATGTTTCTAACTCTCTATCTCTCTCCCTTCCTCTCTGTAAAAAATCAATAAAATATATTTAAAAAAAAAAAAAGAAAAATAAAAAGGAAGAAACTGCGACGTTCCAGTGCATGGGACGATGTTCCAATCTACTGAGCCACACCAGCCAGAGCTGTCTTTTCCCTAAACTATAAGGGTCCTTCTTTTGCCTCTGTAACTATTTCCTGAGCCCACATAGCCTGGTTGGCTCACATCTTCCACAGCTCACTTCCTTTACCTTTGTGACTTTATAAACAAACTTTTGCTTGTAAAAAATAAATATAATTATAACCTAAGGAATCAGAAGGAAGTTCAAGGTCTTCGAACTTCTTACCACAAAATACAATTACCAAATCCTTGAACTTTGGGTCACAATCACTAGGAAGACTGGGATTGGTTGGCTTTGAGTTTTCCTATATTTCTGTCTTCTAAGCTTAGTTTCTAACATTTGCCCACTCTCATCTCCCACCAAGGTAATTAGATAAAACCTACACAGTGGAAAAGGAATCAGGAGGCATGGTGTCAGGGGCAGAAGGCAGTTTTACAACTGCTTTGGCTCTCCCGCAACTCCGCTCAAGACTTTGGCTACCAAAGTGCCAAACACCCCAGAGCCAATTTCCTCATTTGTCAAGTGAGGATAGTAACATCTACCCCTTTGGAACTGCTAAAGGATCATGAGAAATAGGGGAGATTAAGCATCTGGCAGGAAGGGCTTCAATAAATGAAGCTTGCTTCCCTTCCCTGACTCTTTGCTCTTGGCATTTTACTTCTGCTCGAGTTGTTATTATGCTGAAGGAAGGCCAGGTGAGCTTTTCTTCTGAATAAACAGAACTACCAAGGGAACAGCAGCGCCCAATACTCACCTTCTCAGCCATCCCCTCTTCTCCTCCAACGAAAAAGTCTGTTTTGCGTCGTAGGAAGCTGAAGAAAGTGTTCACAAGCTGAAAGACAGAAGAAGACTGGAGCTATGGAGATGTCCAACTGGGAGCACGGCAACTGCACAGAAATCAACTTCCTTAGTCTACCAGGGAACTTAGAGCTTGACTATTTCATCCCTGAGCCTCTCAACGGAGAAATCCTCCCAAACAGGCCTAACCTTAGTCACTTCTGCCAGAAAGCCCAACTTAACCTTACCTATATCAGAAAGGCAGATTCTCACTTCTCGTGTGTATGCGTGCGCCTGTTTCACATTCCTATGGCCCTAGAGGCAGCCTAAGGATAGGGAGGACTCCTCCTGCATACAGGGCTTAAGAAGCCTGGAGACTTGACTTTGGGTGGTGAACACACACTACAATATACAGATGTTGTATAATAGAACTGTACACTTGAAACCTATATAATTTTATTAACCAATGTCACCCCAATAATTTCAATAAGATGTAAAAAAAAATACAACTTAAAAAAATATATCAAGAAGACAGACAATAAACAGGACTCAGACAAGGAAGCAATGTAATTTCAGATGGGTATAAGTTTTAAACAAGAAATAAAGTGGTCTTGCCCTAGCCAGTTTGGCTCAGTGGGTAGAGCGTTGACCTGTGGACTGAAGGATCTTGGGTTTGATTCCGGTCAAGGGCACATGTCCGGGTTGCAGGCTTGATCCCCAGTGTGGGGCGTGCAGAAGGCAGCCAATCAATGATTCTCTCTCATCATTGATGTTTCTCTCTCTCCCTCTCTCTTCCTGATATCAATAATTTTTTTTAAAGAAAGGAATTGGTCTTGTTATAGAGCAGTAATCCTCAAGATGTGGTCCAGAGATCTCAGGACCCAGAGAGACATTAATTTGTCTTTTTCATCTCATTTCCTCACAAGTGTATATACTGTGGAGTTTTCCAGAGGCTACATGACATGTGATATTGCAAGACTGAATGAAGAAGCAGATATGAGAATCCAGGAAAATCTGTTTTCGATTAAACCAAACATTAGAGATTTAGCCCTCAAAAAGTAAAATAATGCTTCTCACTAAATCTGTTTTAGAAACAGTAGTTTTTCATAAAGAATATGTTAACATTAGCATGCAATGAGTTTATTAGTATTGGTGTTATTTTTTTCCAATGAATTAATAAACAAGTTAAAAAAAAAAAGCCTGGGGCTAGCTTTCCTCTCCCAAGAGTAAAAAGCCCAAGTACAGTGGCAACCGCTGAGTTATTAGGGCAGAGCCAGAAGGAGGGGAGCAAATGAAGTCACTTCAAATAAGGTTAAGACCAACAAACTCTGGCTGGGGCACCAGTGTAGCAAGTGAATAAGAGCATGGGTTTGAGTAGCAGATTGGCATATATGAGGTCTGTGACCTTGGGGAAGTTTCTTAAGTCTGAAACAGAAATAGCAGCAGGACCTATTTCTAGGTACCTTGTAAGGATCAAATGAGATGTTGGAGGTGAGGGCCTTCACAGTGCCTGGCGGGGAGCAAGAGCCCTGCTGCTACAGTAACTCACAAACAGGCATCACAAACCAGGGCTTATTCTGTCTACATCCCCAATGCCTGGCACCAAATCTGGCCGAGTACATGCTTAGTAAAACTTCTGCTGAGTGAAAAATCGAGTGGTCACCTAGGGTAAGCACATGTAAGCCCTTTTATTTGCCCAAATGAATGATTCCAAATCTGATGCTACAACTTATTTTAATGGTTTCAACTCCTGCTTCCAGACACTTTAAATTCATTCAAAAATGAGTTCAGACCCAAATTCAGTTTTGTGTCAACAACTTAGGGAGGAGGGAGAGAACCTTTTCATACTTGCAAATTGGTAACTCTCTTCCCACCTCAGAGGGCTTAGGAGTCTTTGGTCACCATAGGCACCTGGGTGAAAGACGGGAATGGAAGCTCAGTGAAAACCTGTCCCAGTGAGACAGAGAACCAGCAGCGAACTGTAGAAAGCACACAGGCCTAAGGAGTGTGGTCCCTTTAGGTCAGGAATCTGTTGGATAATCTTGAGCAAGTTCTCTTGGTCTCTCTCTCTTTTTTTTTTTTTTTTAACATATTTTATTGATTTTTTACAGAGAGGAAGGGAGAGGGATAGAGAGTTAGAAACATTGATGAGAGAGAAACATCGATCAGCTGCCTCCTGCACACTTCCTACTGGGGATGTGCCTGCAACCAAGGTACATGCCCTTGACCGGAATCGAACCTGGGACCCTTGAATCCACAGGTCAATGCTCTATCCACTGAGCCATACCGGTTAGGGCTCTTGGTCTCTTCACAGAACGAGAGTTCTGGACTGATCTTAATGGGCTTTCTACCGCTAACTTTCCATGTTTCTGGTCCAAAATATCCAACTCCAGAAGCAATACTAGTTGGTCCATATTGTTCATACACTAAACAAAATAACTGTGTGCTATTTTGTGTGGTCAGTAGGTATGAATTATGCTTTTGAAAAGCTCTAGTAAGCTCCATCAGGCCAAGGAGAGGTTTTTGCTCGGGTCTGAATCCCCAGGTCCCAATCCAATGAGTGTCTGACACACATCAATCATTCAACAAATTTCACTTCAAGACACCACTCTCCTACAAAGATCCAGAAAACAGGGATTCACAACTCTTTTTACAAACACAAAGGAACTGAGGCTTGGAGACATGTTAAGGGTCCCAAGTAGGAGTGGTGGAAATCAATTGTGAATCCAGGCCTTTAATTCCCCATTCAAGGCCTAAAAAAAACACACACGTGTTAACATCATCCCGCCCCCCTACCCCTACCCCCCACACACACTCCTCGGCTGGCTCCAAGTCGGTAGCTGCAAATCTCAATGTCTGGAATGGTTCTTGGGGTGTTCTTTGCAGGCAGCCCTCAGAGAGGAAACGTGGCCCTAAGAATGTGTGAGACTTGGCGGAGGGGAATCGCCCGGCTCTGGGGGTTTTCCAGGGCCGCCGGAGTTGCTAAGACAGGAACTACTGAGCAGGGCCCGGGACTGATGCGAAGGGGACTACACATTAGGCGGGGAGGCCAGACCGGAAGCTGGGGCGCGGGGAGAATGTGGGGAGGGGGGAGCCCTGAAGCTCGGAAGGCCCCAGCGTGAATCTCGGCCCCTGAAGACGGAGAAAGGCTGAGGGAGCCAGGCTAGGGCCGCCGGGGTGGGCGGGCGCCGATAAAGCAGGCCCGGCCGATGCCGCGCGGGCCGTTACCTCCTGCACGCCGCCCTCGTGCTGCTGCGCCATGGCCAGCAACATGCCGTCGAACCGCTCTTCCTCCTGCTCTCCGCCCATCGTGCCGGCCGCTAGCCACGCTCCGAGATACGAGCTCCGCACTGGCGTCTAGCGTCCTCCCAGCTCCTACGTTTCGCGTCCGACCCAACGACTCCAGTCCTCCGCCTTCCGCAGCGGAGCCGGAAACACGCACGCGTCCCGCCGCTCCGGCCCGCCGGCTCGCCCTCTCTTCCCGCCTTCCTCTCGGCTAGCGACCATTGAGCGCGCGGCCAAAAGCCCGCTTCGCCGACCATTGGCCAACTTGCTGAGCCAATCAACGAGAGCGTCCAGGAAGCGGAGGGCGGGACCGAGGGCCCGGGAGTTTGGAGTGAGTTGCTATGGTCACCAGACGCTTTGGAGCCTTCGAGAAATCCATGAGCTAAAAGGGGGTGAGGGGAGTGTTCGAAGTTAAAAAGGGACTAACTTTACTCGCCCGCCTTGAGAGTGACCTCCCAGTTTGTAGAATGGTTGAGCTGAAAGTGTCAGTCACCTCTTCCAGTCCTCCCAGAAAGGAGAAGGGACCTGCCCGAAGAACCTACCTACCTCCGTCATTACAAACTCCACCATAGGCATACACAAGGTTCAGAAGCACTGGCCCCGGGCTTAAAAGGGCTCTGTGCTTAGTTTAATGCTCTTCTGTTGCAGTCCTGAAATTCTTAATACTTTTTAAACAAGAAACCTCACATTTTCATTTTGCACTCGGCCCTGCAAATTGAGTGTTGTATTCCACCTTCACGCCTGTCTTTCAGGGCTCTACCCTGGTTATTATCCTTTCTTTAACTCCGGTCTCACAAATCTGTTTCCTCTGCATCATTCCCTTCAACTTATTAATATGCTTTAATGTCACTTAACTTTTTACTATTATGTGACCCACTTTCTCTTTCTACCACCACAATTCACAGAAAAACTTGAAAAGATTGCTATATTTGTTTCTCTACTTCCTTACTTTCCATCTCACCTTAGTTTAATCAGTCTTTTCTTAAAAGCCACTGAACAATGTTATAATGATTTCCATCCATGACAAGTCAATGGACCACTATAATTTTTCTCAGCTGCATTTGACACAGTTGACCCCTTCCTTCTTCCTTAAGAAAACCCTTTTTTTGCCGAAACCGGTTTGGCTCAGTGGATAGAGCGTCAGCCTGCGGACTGAAAGGTCTCAGGTTCGATTCCGGTCAAGGGCGTGTACCTGGGTTGCGGGCACATCCCCAGTAGGAGATGTGCAGGAGGCAGCTGATCGATGTTTCTCTCTCATCGATGTTTCTATCTCTCTCCCTTCCTCTCTGTAAAAAATCAATAAAATATATATATATATATAAAAATAAACTGTTAAAAAAGAAAAAGAAAACACTTTTTTAATTTTTTAAAATGTATTTTTATTTATTTCAGAGAGGAAGGGAGAGGGAAAGAGAGATAGAAACATCAATGATGAGAATCACCTATTGACTGCCTCCTGCACACCCCCTACTGGGGATTAAGCCCGAAACCCTGGCATGTGCTCTGACCCGGAATGTGACCTCCGGTTCATAGGCTGATGCTCAACCACTGAGCCACACCAGCTGGGCAACACTTTTTTCCTTAGGCTTCTGTTATGGACAGAATTATGTTGCCCCCAATTCATACGAAGCCCCAATGTGACTGTTTTTGGAGATAGGGCCCTTGAAAGAGGTAATTAAAGTTAAATGAGTTAATAAGGGTGGGGCCCTCATTCGATAAAACTAGCATCTTTACAAAAGAGAAAGCGATCACAGAGGAAAGATCACATGAGGCAGGCAGAAGAGAGTGGACTCAGGAGAAAGCAAACACCTTGATCTTGGACTTCTAGCCTGTAGAACTGTGAGAAAATAAATTTCTGTTGTTTAAGTCACTCAGTCTGTGGTATTTTGTTATGGCAGCCCTAGCAAACTAATAGAGTCTGTGTCACCACACTTACCTGGTTTCCTTCCAGCTCACTAACACTCTTTCTCAGTGCCCTGTTTTAACCAGACTTGTAAATGTTGGAGGCTCTGTCCTTTGCTGTCTCCTCTTTTTCTCTCCATACTTTCTCCATTGGTGATCTCACGATATCTCTGGCCTAGACCTCTCCTGAGCTCCAGATTCATCTGACTACCTCCTGGACAACTCTATTTGAATAATTAACAGATATCACAAAACTCACATGGCTCTAGCTGGCGTGGCACAGTTGGTTGGAGTGTCATTCCATGCATTGAAAGGTTGCCAATTCGATTCTCGGTCAGGGCACATACCCAGATTTCGGGTTCAACCCCTGGTGGGGGTGCACAAGGGAGGCAACCTATATATGATGTTTCTCTCATATTTCCATGTTTCCCTCCCTCCCTACCTCTCTCTTTAAAATCAGTAAAACATATCCTCGGGTGAGGATAAAAAAATATCACATGGCTTTGAGAAGATGAAAAAGTTCCAGTGATCGATGGTGGTGATGGTTGAACAATGTGAATGTTCTTAATGCCAATGAACTGTACACTCAAAAAATGGTTAAAATAGTAATTTAATGGTATGTATGTTTTGCTGCAATAAAAATATAACTTTATGAAACAATTTGTAATTTTAACTCTGACTAGATATTTGATTTTATTCAAGAATTTTTTAAAAATTAACATGGCCAACATCTTTACACCCATACACAAAAATTAATTCCTCCCAAAGTCTTTCCTAATGCCCTCTTCAAGCACACATTGGCCAAAGCCCAAACGTCCACTCATCCACTTATTTGCACAAGCCAAAAATCTAGTCTCATGTAATCCATTAGTAAGTCCTGTCAGCTCTTCTTCTAAAATATCATCTGATTCCACCCACTCTCACCTGGCTGCCTAAATCATCATCATCTCTTGCTTAAATAATACTCCTACAGCTTCCTAACTGGTCTTACCTCCTTTCTTATCCCTTTATAGTCCATCCATTCCTACTCCATCCCACCCCACGCCCCCAGCAGTCAGAGCAATCTTTTTAAAGGATAAGCCAGATCTGTCGCTTCCTTGCTTAAAATTAGCCCTTCATGGATTGCCATTGCATTCAAGATAAATTCCAAAGTACTGACCATGGCTTCCAAGAAGTAACATCATTAGGGCCTTGTCCCCCTCTCGATTCCCCGTCAAGGCACATGCCCGGGTTGCAAGCTCGATCCCCAGTCGGGGGTGTGCAGGAGGCAGTTGATCAATGATTCTGTCTCATCATTGATGTTTCTATCTCTCTTTCCCTCTCCCTTCCTCTCTGAAATCAAGAAAAATATATTTTTATAAAAGAAAGGCACTATTAGAGGCAGACTTTCTGTAAAGCTAGTGAAACTCGAACTTTAGGGCCTTGTACTTGCCTGGGCCCATTCAAGACACTAAGAGAGGCCCCAGCACTGTCTTCTTAAGAGTCATGTGTATATTTTTCATTTTTCTTTTTAAATATATTTTTACTGATTTCAGAGAGGAAGGGAGAGAAAGATAGAAATATCAATGACAAGAGAGAATCATCGATCAGCTGCGTCCTGCATGCCACACACTAGGAATCAAACCATGACCTCCTGGTTCATAGGTCGACGTTCAAACACTGAACCACACCAGCCAGGCTATGTTTTTCTTTTTAATTTGAAAAAATAAAATTATAAAACTACAATTAGCTCAGACCACTGTGTCTTCCCACTCTAATCCTGCTTCCCAATATAAATGATTCTCAAGACACCTGGAAGTATGTGGGTAGTAGAGGAGCAACAAGGATATGTGTGGAACAAAAGCAAAGCTGTGAAAAATCCTATCAATTATCACATTTCATATTGAGATCAACTAAAAAAATCTCTCTTATAAGGAATATGCAGCATATACAATTATAAATACAGCATGCTCTGTTTTGCTTTTGCTTTTTCTTTTTTGTAGGAAGTACACAAAGTAGAATTTATCAAAATTCCTGCTACAAACCTATAAGCAGTATTACAAGTGGCATATTCATCTATGTGTGAAATGGCATGTTTATGTATCCTGACTATTAAGAATGAAATATTTTTATCAAGCACACAAGCGAAAAGAGAGATTCATCTATTCTCACTGGAGAAATTTATTTTTAAAAATCATTGACAGTTTGCCCTAATCGGTTTGGCTCAGTGGATGGAGCGTCGGCCTTCGGACTCAAGGGTCCCAGGTTTGATTCCGGTCAAGGGCATGTACCTTGGTTGTGGGCACATACCCAGTGGGGAGTGTGCAGGAGGCAACTGATCGATGTTTCTGACTCTCTCTATCCCTCTCCCTTCCTCTCTGTAAAAAATCAATAAAATATATTTAAAAAATTAAGATAAAATTGACATAAAGCTAATCATTAAAAAAAAAATCATTGACAGTTTTACCTCCTCCTCTTCCTTTCTCGTCCTGAAGATTTTCTAAAAATACATTTTATTGATTTTTTACAGAGAGGAACAGAGAGGGATAGAGAGTTAGAAACATCGATGAAAGAGAAACATTGATCAGCTGCCTCCTGCACACCCCCCACTGGGGATGTGCCCGCAACCAAGGTACATGCTCCTGACCGGAATCGAACCTGGGACCCTTGAGTCCGCAGGCCGAAGCTCTATCCACTGAGCCAAACTGGTCAGGGCTCATCCTGAAAATTTTAGTCCTAAAACTATTAGGTAGGGCAGAATAGGGTAGAGGTATGTGCCAGAGGGGGAAGGAGCCACAGTGGCCCAAGTGGAAGTCAGAGCCCCAGCAGGGTGAGGAGGGCGTCCACGAGGAGTGGTGACCTGGCATGGGGTGACAGAGACTCAGCAGGGTGAAGAAGGGGACCCTGAGTGGGAGGGGGCAGCCTGACCCAAGATATCAGAGCCCAAGTGGGGTGAGGTAGGTAATTCTCATGGGATGGGGTGGGCCAGAGATGAGAGATTGGTTACAAAGAGAGGCTTGATCCAACAAGTTAACAAATTAAAAATAATGGAGGCCGGATTTCTCAGTGTCAGAGAAGGGAGGTGTAAATACAGAAAGGTGAAAATTGGAATAAATCCTATTATGGTGATTTAGCATTGCAGATAATAGTCTGACCTCATGTATTTTATTTTATTTTATTTTATTTTATTTTATTTTATTTTATTTTATTTTATTTTTCTGGTTAATCCTCACCCAAGGATATTTTTCCATTGATTTCTAGGAAGAGTGGAAGAGAAAGGGAAAGACGGAGAGAAACATCAATGTGAGAGAGAAACACATCAATTGGTTGTCTCTTGCATATGAGGAGCCTGCAACCAAAGTACGTGCCCTTGATCAAAATCGAACCCGGGACCCTTTGGGTTCGATTTTGTAGGAATTACACAAAGTAGAATTTATCAAAATTCCTGCTACAAACCTATAAGCAGTATTATAAGTGGTCTGCAGCCGACCTCCATCCACTGAACCAACCTGACTAGGGCTCATGTTTTTTATTACATATATGTATAGGTATAGAACTAAATAGAAATGTGTGTGTGTGTGTGTGTGTGTGTGTGTGTGTGTGTGCAAGCACATGCACCTACATTCCTTAGCTCTGGGAGGGTCTGGGAGCAGATACACCATAAAAGCAATGAGCAGATCTTGGTTTTTAAATACTATTCTCCACTAAAAGATTAAATTAGAGCTTCTTGGAATAGTGGTTGACTTCAGGGGCTGGAAAAACGACATCTTGTTATACCAGAAAATAAAGGGTGTTCAGAGAATGATGGGGAATGTCAAAAGGATATAGACTCCAACTTGAATGGGACTCCCATTGGCCAAATCTGTGACAACCTGGCATCAAAATAAATAAGGATAATAACAGATTACATACCACTGAATAAAATAGGAGACCATGAGTTCATACCTAAATACATGCACGCATATGTCCATCTAGCTGGGCCAGGGTCTGCACAGGAGCATTGGGTCACCCCTGGGGACAACATGGCTAAATCATTGCAGCCAGCTTCTGCCCAGGCTACAGCTGACCTCTGCTTGGCCTGGAGCAGGTCGGCTCAGCAAAAGCATGTCTTCGAGGAGTCCAGCGATGTCAACATCTCCAATGATAGGGCGAAAGAAGAGGTCCCCAAGCAAGCTGGGTGGAACGGACTTGAGGGTGGAGGCCATGAGGAGGACACGGGCCAAACGGCCTTGGCCTGCTAGGCACCAGGGCTCCAGGACCTCACATAGTGCTCGATGAGCTTCCTGCTGCAGATGCCAGATGTGGGAGGAGGCATAGAGGCCTGGCATGTCTGTAGGCAGAGGGTAAAGAGGGGTGATGATCTCCCCACTCCCTGACACCACAGGGTGAGACTGGCCCCAGACCTGAGGCCACAGCTCAGCCTTTGAGGCCCATTACTACCTCCTCTATTTACTTATCATTTTGTTCATCCATCCATTTATGGAGAGGCAGTATAGAGTAATGGTGAAGAGCCAGGCTGCCTGTGGCTAGTGGCAGAACAACATTTCTGCCTAGATCATAGGTGGGCAACATCTTCAGACAAGGCAGTATCAGGTAGCCACCAGCTCTGAGGAACTCAGGCCACACAGCTCTGCCTGCACAACTGGGCCAATGGGTCCAGAAGATCAAGCAAGGACTTTGAAATCAGACAGATCTGGGCTCTCACTCTTCTTAGTGGCATGACTTTGGGCAATTCACTTCACCTCTTTGAGTCTCAAAAAGTAAAAATCTTACTTGTGGGGAAGCCCTGAATATTCGAGTAGAAAGTTCCTGGCACATAGTAGGTATTCAATAAACAGCAGCCACATTTTATTATCATTCTGCAAGGGCTTCTCAGCAAATACAGCCTCTCAGGAGTTCTAGGAATCCAGACTGGGGAAAGAGAGTTCTTAAGGATCTCATTTCTGCAGGGCCCCCAGAACTGGAGTTAGAGGAAGGGGCCTCCTAAACTGCACAGCGGGCAAAGTCCTTCCAGCCCCCCAGGATCCTGGCTCCCTTCCCTGTAGCCTGTTCCTTACCAAAAAACAGGAGCTGAGCCCCAAGGTTAGGCAAACAAGCTAGTGATAAGGCACTTCCAGGTTGGGCCTTGTATTCAAGGCTTGTCTAGCTCTGGAGCTAACATCACAGCTTAGCAAGGGTCCTGCAGGCACCAGCAGGGACACCTGCCATGGCCACCTGCTGAATGTGCACCTGAGGCCTTGGTGCCCTGGTACAGCTTGGGTTAATGACCCTGTTTATCCACTTGAGTCATCCGATAAGGGACAGCCGGGACAGCGAACGGGCGGCCCCGTGCCCTGCACCATCCACTTCATTGACTAAAGTGATATCAGGGCCACGTGGAGCTTCCAAGTCCCCTCCCCCAGCACTTCCCCACCAGTCCTGCCAGGGTCAGTGTGTGGTGGTTGTTTTTTTTTTTTTTTCAATGAACATGACTTTCTAGAGTCAAGGTTGTTGAACCATTCCCCCCTCCTACCAGTAGGGATATAAATAGCACCCACAGCACAGATCAGAGGGCGGGAGAGCTGGGAGGAAGGAGGAACAGATTCTCAACCATGAACTCCAGCCAGCCGGGGACCTGTCCATGCCAGCATGCTGCAGGGCGCCCAGCCATTCTGTATGCACTTTTGAGCCCCAGCCTCAGGGCCAGGCCTGCTGTGCCCCCAGCCCGTGGGCATTGCCTCTGCAAGCAGCACCGGCCTGTCCAGCTGTGTGCTCCTCATCGCACCTGCCGGGAGGCCTTGGACGTTCTGGCCAAGACGGTGGTCTTCCTCAGGAACCTGCCATCCTTCTGCGAGCTGCCCTTCCAGGATCAGCAGCAGCTGTTGCGGGACTCCTGGAGCTCCCTCTTCCTGATTGGGTTGGCCCAAGACACTGTGACCTTCGAGGTGGTAGAGGCCCCGGTTCCCAGCATACTCAAGAAGATCTTGCTGGAGGAGCCCAGCAGCAGTGCAGGCAGTGGCCAGCAGCCGGATCTGCCTCGGCCCTCCCTGGCTGCGGTGCAGTGGCTTCAGTGCTGCCTGGAGTCCTTCTGGAGCCTGGAGCTGAGCCCTAAGGAGTATGCCTACCTGAAAGGGACCATCCTCTTCAACCCTGGTGAGCTCCTGGACACTCCAGGATGAGGGCCAAGGCTGGAGGGGGGCAGGGCCCAGCCAGGGAAGGCACCTTCTAAGGGTTTGGCATTTGTTATCTCTTTGTGTCCTTATTACAGCAGTCATCTCATGAAAGAGGCTCAGAGAGGCTAAGTGACTTGCTGAAGGTCACAGCCAGGTAGGGGCAGAAATCAGGTCTGTTCACACCAGAGACTGGCCCTTGCCATTCTGCCCCCCCAAATTTTCCCTGACCCACAAGGAGGGTAGGAGTAGGAGAGGGGCAGGGGGCAGATTCAGCTGTGCTTCAATCACAGGTAATCTGTGGGTCAGAAAGATCGTATAGAGGAATGAAAGTGAGTGGATGTGGGGGAGGAGAGGTAGGAGCCTTTATAAAATGTGGCGAGGAGAGCAATGGATAGAGGTAGTGTTCTTTGTAATCTGGAGAGCATCTAGATGATAAGTCCTCACCACGCACCACGAGGCCCTTAAGAAATGTGTAAATTATAGTAATTAATTATAATAATAGTAGGGAAATACTCCTACTACACTTACCATATGTTAGACCCAATTCTATGGTTTTACATATACAGCTCATAACAAGCCTAAGAGACAGGTATTTATATCCATTTCATTTTATTTTTTAAATATATTTTTATTGATTTCAGAGAAGAAGGGAGAAGGAGAGAGAGATAGAAACATCAATGATGAGAATCATTGATCGGCTGCCTCCTGCACGCCCCCTTACAGGGGATCGAGCCGCAACCCCGGCATGTGCCCTTGACTGAAATCAAACCCGGGAGCCTTCAGTCTGCAGGCTGATGCTCTATACACTGAGCCAAAACGACTAGGCTGTACCCATTTTACAGATGAGGAAACCAAGGCACAGAGATGACATAATTTGCCCGAGGTCACACAGCTAATAAATGATAGCCTGGGATTCAAACTCAGGCAGCCTGGCTCTTCACCATTACTCTATACTGCCTCTCCATAAATGGATGGATGAATAACATGATAAATAAGTAAATAGAGGAGGTAGTAATGGGCCTCAAAGGCTGAGCTGTGGCCTCAGGTCTGGGGCCAGCCTCATTGTGGTGGCAGGGAGTAGGGAGCTCATCACCCCTCTTTACCCTCTGCCTACAGACATGCCAGGCCTCCATGCCTCCTCCCACATCTGGCATCTGCAGCAGGAGGCTCATCGAGCACTATGTGAGGTCCTGGAGCCCTGGTGCCCAGCAGGCCAAGGCCGGTTGGCCCGTGTCCTCCTCATGGCCTCCACCCTCAAGTCCATTCCACCCAGCTTGCTTGGGGACCTCTTCTTTCGCCCTATCATTGGAGATGTTGACATCGCTGGACTCCTCGAAGACATGCTTTTGCTGAGCCGACCTGCTCCAGGCCAAGCAGAGGTCAGCTGTAGCCTGGGCAGAAGCTGGCTGCAATGATTTGGCCATGTTGTCCCCAGGGGTGACCCAATGCTCCCAGAGGAGGCAAGCCTGTACCGACCCTGGCCCAGCTAGATGGACTGCATGAATCCTCACTCAGCCACACCCCATTGGTTTGGACATAGTGCTCCAGCTGTCTGGCTGGCCCTTGGTAGTCCCCAGATGCTCTGGACCAAGACTCCTATCCTCTCCTGGAATGGCAATGGAAGCTTAGACTGCCCATTGGGCAGACATCCTACTGACTTTGTACAAAACTGACTTAAGTTATTGGTTTTTGTAATAAAAGGTTTTACATCCATGGAGCTGACACTGTGGAAGGGACCTTTGTGCATATGGAAGGGACCTTCTCATCTCAGCCCCCAGCTCCCAGCCCCTATCAGAGGGAGCCCAAGAGGAAGGAACCATGAGGGATGCAGGAGCCAGGCCTCAGAGAACTGGGATATTAATTTCAGAGTAGATGATTTCATTTCTGGGGATATTTATTTTGCATGGGTCTGAATCCAGAGGATAGGATCAGTTCAGGACCCCATCACCTTCTTGTCTTTATCTTTGGGGGGAAGGGGTTTCTCTTTGTCCACAAACCCCTCACTGATCCCTCCCCTCCCTCAGCTCCTGCCCCCTACAGGCTCCCTCTCACCTCAGCAAGTGTCAGATCATAGCCAATAAAGAAAACTGAAACAGACAAGGTCACTGGAATTTCTGTAGTTTGGCATCATTCCTTCGCCCATGCCTGCAGACAACAGAAGAGGATGGTCCTTTGTTCTCCCCATGGGAGGGGTCAAGGACACCCAGGGCTGGCCTGGCAGCTGGTCAAAGGTCAAGGCAAGCAGAGATTTAGCTGCACATTAGCTGTTAAAGTCTGAAACACTTCCATGACAGCTGGTTCACAGACACTGCCCAAGCTCCCCCAGCTCCCTTGCACTGCCCCTGTATCCCTCCCAGTCCTTCTCCTGGAATCCGTTCCCATTGTCCAGCAACCAGAAAGACAATGGTTGGCATGGCATGGCCTCCAGGACTGCTCCATTCAGGGCACGACTTGTATCTGGACTGGTCAATCTCTATTCCTCACTGGTTGCTAAATATTTTGAATAGCATCCAGGACAGGGTGACTGACCTGCAGGGTGGACAGGAGGGAATGATAACAACACACATGCTTATAGGACCCCCTTTCAGACCTCCTCCTTTCTCTGGCAATAAGGCCTGTCTCAAACAGATCCCACCCCCTTCACCAACACAGTTTGAATTCTTCTCACGGGGACAAGTTAATTATTGCCCAGTGAGAGGTCATTCACTCAGAGACAACAGTCTAGGAGCCGAGCAGCTGAATTGGCCCTGTATGCATTATGGACAGCCAGTGGCAACGGCAAGGCCCCCCTATCCCTTACCCTATCACCCACTCACCACTCAGAAACCCAGAATGAGACAGAAACACACAGTTCAGATCCCACACACAACTCAGACACACACGAAGACACATACAACTCAGATATATAGCTCTCTCTCACACACACACACATACACTAAGACGTACAACTCAGACACACCTACACAGGTCCATAAAATAGACCCTCCATCTACCCACACACAGCATGGAAATACAGACAACCTTACTCAATGACATACAACAGACCCAACCAAACACGTTCACACCACAGAGAAATGCACCCAGGCCAGATGATCACACATACACCCCTGTACCCAAGGGTGGGACACACAACATAGAGACACCCTCACATCAGGACGTGTTCTCCATCTTTTTTGTGTCACAGTAAAAGGAAAAGTGACCCCAAAATAGGCAGACCTGCACCTGCACATCTACCAGGTCTGCTCAGAGGCTGCAAATCCAGGCCAAACTGCTCTGCCTGGCATTTGGGGCCTCCACTAACCAATCACCCCCTTTCCCTATGGTGACCCCAATATCCACTCTCCTCTCAACCAGATCATGCCCTGTTCAACAGCTCCTCCTAGCCAGGACCTAATCAAAACCCCAAATGGAAGCATCCTTTAGAGGCCAGAACGAGTCCTCCATCTCCCCAACCCCTTATCCCCCTCCAGGCACCCCAGACCCAGACCTCAGGCCCTTCAAGCACTCCTCCCTGCCCTGCCCTTACCAACATTTTGGCACACACCACCCCCTCTCACCTTGCAGATGCAGGAGGCCATTCTTTCCAGAGCAGACTTCTTGTCTCCCCATAGGAGGTTTAGGGATTTGGGGCCATTTTATTATGTCCCTTCACTAACTGATCCCATGAATTTACTGTTGCACCTCTTTGAACCCTTAGGCTGAGTCTTCGGCCGCTTCCTCTCCTCCAACCTTGAACAGCCATTAATTAGAAGGCACTCCTCTCCACTTCCCACCCCAGCCTTTCCCCCTCAACTTATGTTTCCATCATCCAAATAACTTCCCTTATTAACCCTACCTTGCCCCTTTTCAAATTTCTTCCCTACCCCTCCCTGTGATTTGGGAGCTACACTTAAGTAGCTGTATCTACTGTAGCTAGCTGTATCTTCTTGTCTGTATCTCCAGTCACTTCTGACACCCTTCCCAAGCTACCTGGGAGAAACACAAAGACAAATATAGCAAAACTAAAGAGAGAATTGTAGGACAAGGCAGCACGGAAAATAATGCTTCCTCTGCGAAACTGAAGGCTTTCCAAAGGTGGGGGACTGTCTCTCCACTATCAGCATCTTAGGAGTGGGACTTGTGTCTCATCAACCAGGGAGAGTAAGAAGGAAGCAGGCTCAGACAGGGTTGAAAACTTATTCAAGCCCGGCTGATATGTCTCTGTGGTTGAGCATTGACCCATGAACTAGGGCTGTGATGGCGAACCTTTTGAGCTCGGCGTGTCAAAAATTTGAAAAACCCTAACTTAACTCTGGTGCCGTGTCACATAGAAATATTCATAATTTTTTTTTTATATTTGCAACCATAGTAAAAAAAAGATTTATATTTTTGATATTTATTTTATATATTTAAATGCCATTTAACAAAGAAAAGTCAACCAAAAAATACGTATAAAATGAACAAAAACAGAAAAACAACGTACATTTAGGAAAAAAAAATTATAATAAAAACAATGATAATCAAATGGTACGAAAACTAGAAATTAGTGAATTTTTTGGTGCTGAAGTTTGTCTCATTCTTCGATTGCAGGTTCGTACTTGGTGCACTTCAAGGCCAAGCAAGCGCCACTAACTTCATCTGTTAGCCGGTTTCTTTTGTTCGTTTTAATATTATTTAATGCTGAGAACAAAGTCTCACAAAAATATGTTGATGACAAATTGTTAGCAAAGCCATCGCTAGATTTTTTATGTCGCTAAAAGTGTCAGGTACTCTGTTCCAAGCACTCAAAATTTCTTGTTCGTAGTTGCACTCTTCTTCATTATTCAAACGATTTCGTTCCAGATTTTCAAGTTTCAACCTTAAGTCGACACACACGTGTCCAAATGCTACCTTGAAAATCTTCAAGTAGCATCTCTAAATCGTCAATTTGCATCCATTGGAAATCCTTTAATTCCAAAGTACTGTAAACAACTACATCCGGATACTTAATTATTTTAATGGTCTGTTCTAGGCTTCTAAATTGGTCGAATCTTTCGCTGAACTGTTCAAATTAACGAGTTTACTATATTCTGGTACATAAGTATGGACTCCATTACACCTGTCGTAGTGGCCTTCTTGAAATACTTTTTTATACGAAGAAAATACTTATAAGTTTTAGTTTCAATATCTCGCTTCAAAATTTTAAGTTTACTTTCAAAAGATTTGATGTATCCAAACATAACGTCAATACTTTTGCCAAAACCTTATAATTTTAAGTTAAGTTCATTCATATGAACAGAGAGATCTGTAAAAAACATCAAATTGCTGACCCACTTATGATCACTGATCTGAGGAAAGTTTGCCAAATCCTTATTCCCAATAAATACCGTAATTTCTTCAAAGCACTCCACAAATCGCTCAAGTACTTTACCTCGACTCAGCCATCTCACATTATTGAACATCAGTAGTCCACCGTAGGTTGAATCAACTTCCTGTAAAAGTGCAGAAAATTCTCGCTTGTGAAGGGGTCGAGAAGCTATGAAATTTACAATTTTTGTTACAACTGACATTAAATCATTCAATTCTGAGAATCCCGATTTGGCACACAACACCTCCTGATGGACAATGCAATGAAAAGGTACAACTCTAAGCGATTTGGCTCAGTGGATAGAGCGTAGGCCTGCGGACTGAAGGGTCCCAGGTTCGATTCCGGTCAAAGGCATATACCTTGGTTGTGGGCACATCCCCAGTAGGGAGTGTGCAGGAGACAGCTAAATTGATGTTTCTCTCTCATCAATGTTTCTAACTCTCTATCCCTCTCCCTTCCTCTCTGTAAAAAAATCAATAAAATGTATTTTTTTTTAAAAAAAAAAAGGTACAAGTGGATGTCTAATAGCTTCCATAAACAATTTCAGGAATCCCACATTTTTTTCCCACCATATTTGGTGCCCCATATGTTGTGACTGACACAATTTTAGAGATATCAATGTTTAGGTCACTGAATGTTTTTATAACAACCTTACATATTTCGTTTCCTGATGTACTTATTGGCACTGATTCTAACTTTATCAACTCTTCTCTTATTGTGAGACCATCAGAATATCTAGCACTAATGGCCAACCAAGCATTTGATGTGACATCAGTTGTTTCATCAAGAGAAATCGAAAAATATATACAACTATTTGTCTTTTTTTAATTGATGTACGTTTTCGTTAAGATCTATTATTCTGTCTTTGATAGTATTTCTACTGAGTGGTAACTCAGAAATTCTTTTAATAATATCATCTTTATTTTTCATATCGTGAAATAGAGCTGGTGCACATCTTAGAAATGTTTCCTTAGCCAAAACCGGTTTGGCTCAGTGGATAGAGCAGGGGTGGGCAAACTTTTTGACTCGAGGGCCACAATGGGTTCTTAAACTGGACCGGAGAGCCAGAACAAAAGCATGGATGGAGTGTTTGTGTGAACTAATATAAATTCAAAGTAAACATCATTACATAAAAGGGTACGGTCTTTTTTTTTTAGTTTTATTCATTTAAATCGGGCCGGATCCGGCCCGCGGGCCGTAGTTTGCCCACGGCTGGGATAGAGCGTCGGCCTGCGGACTGAAAGGTCCCAGGTTCGATTCCGGTCAAGGGCATGTACCTGGGTTGCGGGCACATCCCCGGTGGGGGATGTGCAGGAGGCGGCTGATCGATATTTCTCTCTCATCGATGTTTCTGACTCTCTATCTCTCTCCCTTCCTCTCTGTAAAAAAATCAATAAAATATATTAAAAAAAAAAAAAAAGAAATGTTTCCTTAATAAATTCTCCATCACTGAGGGCTTTTCCATGCTGAGCTATGAAGTGAGCAATATAGTAACTTGCTGATGTTAAATTTGTAGAGCATCTTACAAATTTAATGATGGAATTTGATTGACTTTTATAGAGGTGTAGCTGCCTAGAAATGTATTCCTTCCTTTCATCGATACTTTTTTTCAAGAGCTGACAATGATTAGTTTCAAAATGTCTCTTTACATTCCACGTTCTGCTTACTACTATTTTATTACACAGTATGCACAATGATCTGTTGTTTCTGTCGACAATCCCGTACATCTCGGTCCGTATGTCTCAAAAGGGTCGGCTATTGCTACTTCCACTTCCTTTATCACTCAATCTTGCTTTTTTTATTTTTTTGATTCTCCATCACAAGGCTGCAAAAATAAATAAATATAAATCATGCGTTTGTTATAAAAGGTTGATAGGTTTCTTACCTATTAACTTTTTGCAGTGTTGTTGCACTGACTCCTGGTGCAAAACAATTCAAGATAGTATGTATAACCAACAAATATATGATGCTGTAATCAATTATCCGACACGCAGAATGTCTCGTCGAGCACTGTTGCACTGTATATCTTTTTCTTCTAACCCTCCCACTCCTGTCTCCTAACGAACATGGCAATCAAGTGCGTCTGTTTGCCGAATGCACCCGAACGCACGGGCAGCTTACCCAAGGCACATGTTGACAATAACGAGGCCGTTTCCAGAACCGGGCGTTTTGTCACTCGAGTAAAAATAAAATGTCATGAGTAAAGATTAATCTCTTTATAGTGCAATTCTTAACCTTTTTATATTAACGTCAATATTGGAACAATGTATCTTGGATGTTTTCACTTACATGTTTACATCCGGTTTTAGAATTGCATTATTGATCATGAGTAACGTGAATAATAATATTACTCGAGTGATGCCCAACTCTGGCCGTTGCGAGAGACAAATATTTGAATTATGCAGTTTTTTGTCTCTGTCGATGCATGTCACCCAAAATGAGTTCGCGTGTCCTCTGACACGCATGTCATAGGTTCACCATCACTGTACTAGGAGGTCATGGTTCAATTTCCAGTTAGAGCACTCGCCTGGGTTGCAGACTTGATCCCCAGTAGGGGGGATACAGGAGGCAGCCGATCAATGATTCTCTCTCATCGTTGATGTTTCTATCTCTCTCCCCGTCTCCCTTCTTCTCTCTGAAATCAATAAAAACATATTTTAAAAATTAAATTTAAAAAATGTTCTCAAGGTCTGGGTAGATCACTGTGCTGGGATTTGAACACAGGCTTGTGGGACCCTGGAGATCATGCTCTTGGAGTGAGTCATGGCCAGGGTCAGGCTGTCTGGAGCCAGCTCAGCCACTGTTCACTGACCATCTACCTTTCAGCCTTGATCTTTGTCCTCAGGTCCAGACAGAGATGACTCACTAGGAAGCAGGGTCAGCCTCAGGTACTATTTTATTATTATTATCACTACCTTCATTAGCCAAATCATTGACTGCTTATTAAGCAGTTAGCCAGTGACGTGAGCTGTGCCCTGCACTGACACACCCTGGCCTTGGAACAGTCACATATCCTAGAATTGACAATGCCACAAAAAGCCAACACGCACACACCATCCATCCATCATTCCATCATTCCACATTTCTCTTGACATCCACTTGTGCCAGACCCTGTGCTAGATGCCAAGTGACACAGAATAAATAAGATACAGTCCCTAATTTCATTGAACATGCTATCTATGGCAAAGAGACACACATAAGTAGTAATTGTAACACAGAATGATCTGAAGTGTAATAGAAGGAATACAACAGGCAGCAGGAGATAAGAAGAGGAAGTGATTAAATCTGTCTGGGGCGGGGGTGAGGGGTGGGGGTGGGGGTGGGGGAATCTGCCTGGAGATGGGGAAAATGCTTCAGTCCAGTGGTGACTGCTCTGACCTAAAGAGAATGAATAGAAGTTTGCCAGGCAAATCAAGGGAAGAACATTTCAGACAGAGGGGATGGTAGGTGCAAGGACATAGACCTATCAGAGAGCAAAGGTGCTTAGCTAACTACAAGTGGGCTGGGGCCGCTGGGGCCCAGGGCAGCAAGAGATGGTAGACAGAGACCATGTCACAGAACAAGGGAGCAGAGAAAGGCAACCCCAGTGAAACTGGTTGAGGTGACAAGGATAAGCTCTGAGAGAAATCAAGATTAACAAAGGGGATCACCCATTCCTTTGCTGGTCATTCTGGGTATCTACGAAGCATTTATTGAAAGCTGTGCTTAAACACATTACATGGATTATGTTATTTAATTCTCATAACAACTCTGTGCTGGAATTACTATCATTATCTCATTTTATGGATGAAGAAACCAGGGCACAGAGATGTTAAGTAACTTGCTCAGGTTGCAGTTAATAAGTAATAGAATCAGGATATGAACTCAGGTGGTCTGGATTTACAGTCTATGCCCTTAAACCAGTGGTTCTCAACCTGTGGGTCGCGACCCCTTTGGCTGTCAAACGACCCTTTCACAGGGGTCGCCTAAGACCATCCTGCATATCAGATATTTACATTATGATTCATAACAGTAACAACATTACAGTTATGAAGTAGCAACGAAAATAATTTTATGGTTGGGTCACAACATGAGGAACTGTATTTCAAGGGCCAGAAGGTTGAGAACCACTGCCTTAAACACTATGCTATTATGTGTCATTTATTTTATTTTATTATTATTTTTTCGGTTAATCCTCACCTGAGGATATTTTCCCATTGATTTTTAGAGAGAGTGGAAGAGAGGAGGAGAGACACACAGAGAAAAACATCAATGTGAGAGAGACACATCAATTGCTTGCCTCCAGCATGTGCCCCGACCAGGGCCAGGGATTGAGCCTGCAACCGAGGTAGGTGCCCTTGATCGGAATCGAACCCAGGACCCTCAGTCCACAGCTGAATGCTCTATCCACTGAGACAAACCGGCTAGGCATGTTATTTTGTGTCTTTAAAGGTCAGGGATGGCTCTTCCTGTCTCTCGTCATGGGGCAGGATCAAGGGGAAAAGGAGAACCCCATGCGGGAGCTGCGCATCCGCAAGCTCTGCCTCAACATCTGCGTCGGGGAGAGCGGGGACCGACTGACGCGAGCAGCCACGGTCCTGGAGCAGCTCACGGGCCAGGCCCTGGTCTTCCTCAAAGCCAGATACCCCGTCAGGTCCTTTGGCATCAGGAGAAATGAAAAGATTGCTGTCCACTGCACAGTCCGTGGGGCCAAGGCAGAAGAAATCTTGGAGAAAGGTCTAAAGGTGCTGGGTAGGCCAGGTTTCAGCATCGCAGACAAGAAGCGCAGGACAGGCTGCATTGGGGCCAGACACAGAATCAGCAAAGAGGCGGCCATGCGCTGGTTCCAGCAGAAGTATGATGGCATCATCCTTCCTGGCAAATAAATTCCCGTTTCTATCCAAAAGGCCAATAAAATGTTTTCAGTGAAAAAAAAAAATGAAGGTCAGGGATGATGAATTAGAAAATAAATACCAGCACCTAAACTCCTTCCCCTCCCCAGGGCAGAATGAGAGTAAAAATATAGTCTTGGTTACCTTTGGTTTTGCATTTGTTGTTTTTGTTTTAAATATATTTTCATTGATTTCAGAGAGGGAGAGGGAGAGAGAAATAGAAACATCAACGATGAGAGAGAATCATTGATTGGCTGCCTCCTGCAGGACCCCTTGGGCATGTACCCTCGGCCGGAATCGAACCTGGGACCCTTCAGTCCGCAGGCTGACGCTCTATCCACTGAGCCAAGCCGGCTAGGGCAGTTTGTATTTTTGAATCTTTATATAAATAGAATCTTTATCTTTATATAAATAGAATAACTGTTTTCTGACTTGCTTATTTCCACTCAACATTATATCCCTGAGATTATTAGTACTAAATGCCAATATTTTTTTCTTATAAACAATGAAGCTATGAATATGCATGTACGCTGTCAAATAAAAACAAATCTGGACTTAGTAGGAGAGACTTTACTTGAAATGATTATTGAAAGGGATTATTGCAATAGAAAAAGGGAAGCTTTTGCAATGGGAGAACACTCTGATCATAAGATCTACACGTGTTTCAAGGGTTAGGCAAAAAAGTTATTCTTTCATAGGGAGGAGTAAACAAGGCTAGAAAGAACTGGGTGTGAGGATGTGGTATGACCTTAAGTGGCATGATGGGTCAGTAGATCAGAGAATGTTTACCCTGAAGCCAGACTATTCTCTGGAGGGGCTGGTTAAGGAGGGGTTGTTTGCTGGCTCAAGCTGAGGAGGGTCTGGGGGGTCACAAAGTTCAGGGACCTGGGGGAAGGAGCAAAGCTTAACCATAGCTCAGTTAACAAGCCTTTTTAAAAATTATTTATTTATATTTTTCCACTGATCTTTTAGAGAGAGTGGAAGAGAGAAAGAAAGACAGAAATATCAATGTGAGAGAAATGCATCCTGCACCAGCCCCCATCAGGGCCAAGGGCCGGTTGGAGCCTGCAATCAAGGTAAGTGCCGTTGACCAGAATGGAACCGGGGACCCTTTGGTCTGTAGACCCACACTCTATCCACTGAGCCAAACTGGCTAGGGCCTTAACAAGCCTTTTGTTGTGATTGATCAGTGAGGTCAAACAGTCCATCTAAGTGTTTATGAGGTGAGAATTGGAATTTGGACTCTCTATTGCAGCGGTTCTCAACCTGTGAGTCGCGACCCTTTGGGGTCGAACGACCCTTTCACAGGGGTCGCCTAAATACATCCTGCATATCAGATATTTACATTACGATTCATAACAGTAGCAAAATTACAGTTATGAAGTAGCAACGAAAATAATTTTATGGTTGGGGGTCACCACAACATGAGGAACTGTATTAAAGGGTCGCGGCATTAGGAAGGTTGAGAACCACTGCTCTATTGTCATAGGTAAACAAGGGGGCGCCCATAAGTTTTATCTGTCATAGAAGGGTGTTTCTTTGCAGTAACCTATGTTTCAGAACACAGAAGGGTGGGAGGGGTTTCATAACCCTCCCTATTTTCCAGGATCACAGGGTTGGTAAAGTGAAACAACATCAGGATATCTCCTGATAAACATAAGCAAGAATTTCTTTAAAGTATATACTTATAAGTGGAATTGCTGGATCAAAAGATATGTGTAACTTCACTTTTACAGGGCAATGCCAAATTGTTTTCAAAGTGGTTGTACCAGTTCATACTTCCACCAACAGTGTATGGTATCTCCACGTGCTCCACATTATCACCAACACGTAAGGATTAAAATATTTTTTGCCAGCCTGGTGGATATGACGTGGGTCTTATTGCCTTTCCTTGATTAATGAGATTGAACACTTCGGACCACTTTTCAACTGGATTATCTTTTCTTACTGATTTGTGTAGGTCCATTAATATGTCTTGGAAGATAAATGGATGAACGACCTTAAAGTCTCTGAAATAAATGAGATTGAGTTTGGAAGATTCCCCAACAACTAAAAATCCTGAAAACTACGCCTCCCACAGGCTTCTAATTTGATTCTCAAGAGTTTATGAAAATCACCTCACTTCTCAGGTGATTTCCCCCATCATCGTCGGCTTCTCTCTGCAGAAAAAGGACCCGAACAACTTATCCGGCGCCTCTCCAGTTCCAGGTTCCACCTCCACAGCCTCGGCAGCCTGATCAGGATCACACACTTGTGACATGGACCCCTGCGTCACTCGTGGCGTTCTCGCGAGACTTGGTTCCGTGGCTCACGTGACAGTCCAAGATGGCGGTGCCCGGCGAGGCGGAAGAAGATGCAGCCGTTTACTTAATAGTGAGTGGCATCCCCTCGGAGTTGCGCTCGGCCCAGCTGCGGAGCTACTTCAGCCAGTTCCGGGAGCAGAGCGACTGCGGCTTCCTTTGCTTCCATTACCGGCACCGTCCTGAGCGGGCCCCTCCGCAGGCTACTCCCGCATCTGCCCTAACTCCTGCCGGACAGAGTGTTGCGCAGGCTTCAGTCACCGACGGCCGCACGCGGGACTCTGTCCCCGTCCAGACCCGCACCTGCTGCTGTGTCGTCTCCGTTCGAGGGTCCGCTCAAGCCCAGAAGTTTCTTCGCATGTATTCCGGCCGCCAGTGGCTAGATTCTCAGGGGACTTGGTTGCCCAGTCGTTGTTTCATCCGCAAACTTCGGCTACCTACTGAGGCAGCAGGTACGGCTGGGAAAGATAAATAGACAGGACCTGGAACCAGGCACGTTTCTCTCTCTTTAAATATATTTTTATTGATTTCAGAGAGGAAGGAAGAGGGAGAGAGAGATAGAAACATCAATGATGAGAGAGAATCATTGATCGGCTGCCTCCTGCAAGCCCCCCTTTCTCTATGCAGCGGTTCTCAACCTGTGGGTCGCCACCCCTTTGGCGGTTGAACGACCCTTTCACAGGGGTCGCCTAAGACCATCCTGCATATCAGATATTTACATTATGATTCATAACAGTAGCAACATTACAGTTATGAAGTAGCAACGAAAATAATTTTATGATTGGGTCACAACATGAGGAACTGTATTTAAAGGGCCAGAAGGTTGAGAAACACTGGGGGGTTGCTTTTCAACTGACACAGAAGGATAAAAAGAAAGTCAGGTTTCTAATCCTCTTATTATCTTTATCTCGCTCTCCTCCTGCTCCCCACCCGTCCTCTATTAGCAAGACACAAATGAAGAGACAGTTTCTTTTCTCAGGACAGCTCCTATTTTCATTGGAAATCACTTTAATGGGGAACAGGAAACAGTGCGGAACCTTTTAATTCATTCAACAAACCTAGCTTATATTGTTAGGCCTCGTGTTCCTCTAGCTCAGTGGTTCTCAACCTTGGCTGCACATTAGAATCACCTGGGAATCAAAGAAACAGAATTTCTGGAGGATGAGGCCCAGAAATCAGGATTTTAAAAAGATTCCCAGGTGATTCTAATGTGCAGCCAAGGTTGAGAGCCACTGCTCTAGCTGGTAGGCAGAGAATTGGACACATTCTTGTGCACACAGTCCAGAGAGTTGTAAAAAGCTAATTGTCAGAGATGCCATTCTCATTGTTAATATTTACTGAGCATTTCCTGTGTACTTCCTATGCACTATTCTAAGCCTTTCATTTTTTTTTTTTATTCCTCACAACAATACTATAAGGTAGGATCTATTGTTACTCGTGTTTTATAGGTGAGGAAACTGAGGGGTGCAGAAGTTATGTTGCTTGCCTAAGGTTACAGAGCTAGTAAGTGGCAGAATCACAATACAAACCCAAGCGTTGTACTTCAGAGCCTATGCTGTTTGTCACCAAGTGCTATGAGAAGATAGAGGAGGGAGAAACCGATTTCTGATAGGGATCAGGCTTTTCCTCTGGATCTTGGAAAGATAACAAGTTTGTGGGGAAGAATGGTGTTCAAAGTAAATGGTATTTGAAAAGACACAGACAGAGGGGTGAAAGCTCATGAGACTTTCAGGGCATGTTAAATTGTTTCATGTGCTGGAGCACATGATATGAAGGTGTGCAGGGGCTGACGGTTGGTGGTAGTTGAGGATCAAAAGATCAACAGGAACCAGGTCTGGAAGAAATGTGTGCTCAGCTGAAGTGATGAGAAATGGCATGAAATTACTAGTTGGTTCTGGTCAGGGAATGGAGGAAGGGATTCTGGAATTGTGAAAGGGAGGAACAACATTGGACTAAAGGATTTAAACCTTTGACCGACTTCTGGCTCAAGTGTTGCTGGAGGCTTCTAGGTTTCAAGAGCCATTCTTCTCTCTGCTTCCCAAGGTTTGGGCTCCTTTCCCTTCAAGACCCGGAAGGAACTGCAGAGTCGGAAGGCTAAGAGTGAAGCCTTCACTCTCGCTGACCTGAGGCAACTGCCAGAGCTGAACCCACCAGTGCTCATGCCCAATGGGAATGTGGGGACACCCCTGCAGGTCTTTTTGGAGTTGATCCGGGCCTGCCGCCTGCCCCCTCGCATCATCACCCAGCTGCAGCTCCAGTTCCCCAAGACAGGCTCCTCCCGACGCTACGGCAATGTACCATTCAGGTATGAGGATTCAGAGACTGTGGAGCAGGAAGAGCTTGTGTACACGGCTGAGGGTGAGGAAATACCCCAGGGAACCTGCCTGACAGACGTACCAGCCAGCCTCTGTGGAGGCCCCGAGGAAGAAGGGGAAAAGGAGGAGGAAGAAGAATCACACTCAGATGATGTGAGTACAATGAGCCACCCTTCCTTGCTGGCAGCTTAGAGAGGCCAAGGCATTAAGAATACCACTCTCGCCCTGACTGGTTTGGCTCAGTGGCTAGAGCGTCGGCCTGTAGACTGAAGAGTCCCAGGTTCGATTCCGGTCAGGGGCATGTGCCTTGGTTGCAGGCACGTCCCCTGGGGGGGTTGTGCCAGAGGCAGCTGATGGATGTTTCTCTCTCATGGATGTTTTTGACTCTCTATCCTTCTCCCTTCCTCTCTGTGGAAAATCAATAAAATATATATTTAAAAAAAAAAAAAGAATACCACTCTCACCCAGTGGGTGTAGCTAAGTGGTTGAACATCAACCTATGAACCGGGAGGTCAAGGTTCGATTTCCGATCAGGGTATATGCCTGGGTTGCAGGCTCCATCCCCACCCAGTAGGGGTTGTACAATAGGCAGTCGATTGATGATTCTCTCTCATCATTAATGTTTCTACCCCTCTCTCCTTTCCTCTCTGAAATCAGTTTAAAAAATAATAACTCACCCATGTCCCTAAAGCTCCAAGCAGAGTTGCTAACACATCTGGACCACATCCTTGTGTGGTACTGTCTTGACTTTTCTCCAGCACCTGTTCTGCAGCAGTGATTCCTGAGGTCTCTTGAAATTTAACCCAGACAGGGGCTCCCAAGATTTCAAACCATGAGTTATCATTCCAGAAGTCCAGTCAAGCAATTGTAAACATATTAGCCACACACACTGGCCCACAGCAGTCTCACTGGTCTCTGAACTCAGTTTTAATTGGTACCCCCTGTTGAGGTCTTTATACATGATTAGAGGCTCAGTGCACAACATTCGTGCCCTGGGGAGCGGGTCTCTCAGCCCAGCCTGTGCCCTCTCGCAGTCCGGGACCCCTCAGGGGATGTCCACAGACCTAAGCTGGTAGTCAGACATCCCCCAAGGGGTCCTTAGCACTGCTGGGGAGGTGGGAGAGGCTCCTGCCACCGCTGCTGCTGCTGCTGCTGCGCTCACCTGCCATGAGCCCAGCTTCTGGCTGCACGGCGCTCCCCCTGTGGGAGAGCACACTGACCACCAGGGGGCAGCTCCTGGGTTGAGCATCTGCCCTCTGGTGGTTAGTGCGCATCATAGCGTCCACTGTTCCATCAATTTGCATGTTAGCCTTTTATTATATAGGATATCACAAAGAAAGAAGGGACAAGAAGTAATACCTACTGTCTACTGTGTGTCAGGCCCTTCACATAACTTAGCTCCTTTAATCACCCCAACAACCCTGTGAGGTAAGTACCACTATCCCCAATCTACAGATGAGAAAACTTGGGTTCATGGGAGTAAAGTGATTTGCCCAAAATACACCAAGAGAGTGGCAGAGCCAGCATTCAAACCCAGCTCACCACACCATACAGCCTTTTCAGATGCTGTCTCTCTCTTTTCAGGGAGGTTTAAGGCTTTTTGAAGGCAGGAAATGGTCTTAGACTATCTTTGGAACCCTATGATAGTCACTATGTTTACAATTGCTTGACTGGACTTCTGGAATGATAAGATAACTCATGGTTTGAAATCTTGGGAGCCCCTGTCTGAGTTAAATTTCAAGAGACCTCAGGAATCACTGCTGCAGAACAGGTGCTGGAGAAAAGTCAAGGCAGTACCACACAAGGATGTGGTCCAGATGTGTTAGCAACTCTGCTTGGAGCTTTAGGGACATGGGTGAGTTATTATTTTTTAAACTGATTTCAGAGAGGAAAGGAGAGAGGGGTAGAAACATTAATGATGAGAGAGAATCATCAATTGGCTGCCTATTGTACAACCCCTACTGGGTGGGGATGGAGCCTGCAACCCAGGCATATACCCTGATCGGAAATCGAACCTTGACCTCCCGGTTCATAGGTTGATGCTCAACCACTTAGCTACACCCACTGGGTGAGAGTGGTGTTCTTTTTTTTTTTTTAAATATATACTCAGGCCAGCTCCATGTAGGCTGTAGAACTTGAGGGATGAGGAGGATTTTACCAAGTAAAGAGAACGTGGTGAGAGAGAAGAGCAGATATTTCAGGCAGGGGGAACAGTATGACCAAAAACACAGAAATAAGAGTGAATCAGGTTTGTCAGAGGAAAGAGCCATGTTGAGAAACGGATGGAGAGATGTGTTGGTCAAGACCTCAAGGGCCTAATATGTGTTGCATCTTGGAAAGATTTGGAGGAATGATGCTGAGGGCCCATCTCATGGGCCTCCTGTACCTTGAGCTGCCCTCCTTGTGGGCATAAGGTCAGGAAGCTAAACAGGCATGTCACCTCTCCCCTTTTTCCAGGACGATGACCGTTGTGAGGAGTGGGAACGGCATGAAGCGCTGCATGAGGATGTGACTAGGCAGGAGCGTACCACTGAGCGGCTCTTTGAGGAGGAGATTGAGCTCAAGTGGGAGAAGGGCGGCTCTGGCCTGGTGTTCTACACAGATGCTCAGTTCTGGCAGGAGGAAGAAGGAGGTAATGCTGGCACCAGACAAGGGCGGGAGTGTTCCCTGTTGCATTTGCTCTGGGCTTTATGTTCCTCAGGGCATAAAGAGTGACAGTGGGCCCAATAAAAGGCTAGGAAAGTAGCTAACCTTGACTGTATATAAGACCAGTCATCCTTTTTAGGGGTGGGGGGATCAGTGGAGTGGAAAGTGCCCTCCCACAATTCTGAATGCCCCTCCCAGACGAGAGATTTAAAACTACTATCAAAAGCCCCAAGTTCTAGAACATATGTCTAAGTCTAGATTTAACTCTCAACAGAACTGAGAGTCCTTAAGCTCACTCTGTTTGATGCTCTTATACCTGCAGACTTTGATGAACAGACAGCCGATGACTGGGATGTGGACATGAGCGTGTACTACGACAGAGGTACTGGGCCAGGGGTTTTGTTACTGGGACGTGAAACTGGTGGTCTTGCAGTGACACTTTATCAGACCTGCTTAGCAAAGGCTAAGACAAAACATCAGTTCCTTGGGGTAGCTCACTGAGATGGTTCCTCTCAAGATATCTCTAGTTGAGTGCCTTAAGTGCTGGTTGTAGGCAGAGCCTTTTTCTTTCTTTGTGAAGCAAGGACAAGTAGGGATAGCCCTTAGGGAACTCTGCTTCTGGTGGGCAGACCCTGGAATTGTGGGCATTGGTAGCTCATGCTCTGGTGAAGAATTTAGATTCTGGAGTCAAAAATGACCTGGGTAGGGAGAGGAGGGGAAGACCTGGGCTCTATCTGTCTCTGTTGGCTCTATGACTTTTCTGCACCATAATTTTCTCATTTGTAAGACTGGAGAACCATGGTTCCTATTCTTGGTAAGCTCCCAGTCTAATGAGAAAGAATTATAAGGTAATAAAATCATCATAAAGATGAATATGTAAATCTTGTGAGGTCTTAGACACCTGGTTTCCCTCCTGCAAACTGGGCTCTGCTTCCTCAGATGGTGGAGACAAGGATGCCCGAGACTCTGTCCAAATGCGCCTGGAACGGAGACGCCGTGATGGCCAGGAGGACGGCTCCGTGACTGAATGCCAGGTGGGCACCTTTGAGCGCCACACCAAGGTGAGGATTATGCCCAATCCATTGACCTCTCTTTTCCTTCTCTACCCCACCCTTTCTCTTCCGCCCTGCCTCTGCCCTCCATAAGAGCTCTGTCTCTTGAGTCTTTTCCCTTCCCTCCGCAGGGCATTGGGCGGAAGGTGATGGAGCGACAGGGCTGGGCTGAAGGCCAGGGCCTGGGCAGCCAGTGCTCAGGGGTGCCTGAGGCCCTGGATAATGATGGCCAGCACCCCAGATGTAAGCGTGGACTGGGGTGAGTATGACAGGGATTTCCCTGGGGGTCCAAGCTAACCTTTCAGCTGTACCCTGGTTCCCCCTTTCCTCTGGCTTTGGGGTGGCTTTGAGATTCCTAGAGAGTAAACTTTAAAGTAGAGTTAGAAGGAAAAAATAGGTCTGGATCTCCTGGTGGGGTCATTATTCCCAATCTGACGAGTTTGGACTTGATGATTGCCTTTGGGGAGTGACTGTAAGTTACGGAGTGGTGACAGTTGTTCTAAACTTTGTGCACTATTTAAAATGAAAGCATTGAGGCCCCTGGTTACTGGAACTGTCAATGAACGAATAAAGCAAAAGTCCAGATTTAAAGGCTCTGTCTTGGGGACAAACCAGATATGCAGTAGGTATTTCCCTGTCCTTTCCCAACCCCCTTAACTGGGGTTTGAGAGCAGCCCTCTCACCGAGAGCCCTTTTTAATCCAGGTACCACGGAGAGAAGCTACAGCCATTTGGGCAACTGAAGAGGCCCCGAAGAACTGGTTTGGGACTCATCTCCACCATCTATGATGAACCCCTGCCCCAGGACCAAGGGGAGTTGCTGCTCCGACGCCAGCCACCCACCAGCATGAAGTTTCGGACAGATATGACCTTTGTGAGGGGTTCCAGCTCTGCCTTTGACAGCTTCTCAGAGCCTGAGTGACGAGTTCAGGGACTTCCTTCGTCAGGATCTCTCGTTACTGCCCTGGCCTTTTCTCCCACCGAAGCAGGAAGAAGTCTGGGAGCAGCAACTTGCCGCGCTCCTTCACGGTGCTTTGTTCTGAACTTGCCTTCTGGCTCTCTACCTCAGGGGCATTTTTTCAAAAAAGCCCCCTATCCTCCCTTTTGATATTAGGACTTAATGACCGCTCTTCGTTGATCTCCTAATCCTGGTCCGTTTGGGCTTGCCCCTGTCACCTCCCCCAGTACCTTGAAAAGCTGGATTGACTGAGGTTATCAACACAGCCTGCTTTGGGTGGTGTCACCTTCAAGGTCAGAAAGAATGAGAAAGGGACCTGGAAGAGAAGAGGATTTGTGGTGCTCGGAAGAGCCGGTCTTGGGGCGGGCCTTCCACTGCCTCTCCCCCTGACCAGCTGGGACTAGACGGCAGAGAATCCGCGGGAGGTGGTCCGGACCTGCGATCGAATGGTAGAATAAAGAAGTTTATGACCGGATTTCTTTCTCTTCTAATTTGGGCCTAGAGGAAGGTTGGGTAAATCCCGAAAAAGTTTCCTTGCCCCATACCCCAACCCATCTCCTCGCTGCTGGTGAAATGCTGCGCGCCGCCACGACCTTTGGCGCTAAGCTGTGTCGTCACCGTGAGGGCGGGACTTCCTCTCCGGGACCCTGTCATTTCCGACGTCTTCCGGAAGTTGCTGGTGCGCTCAGTACCGGGCTGTTCACTCCGCGTTGCCCGGCTTCCTGCTGGTCCACCGTAGGCAACTCCGGGGCACCGGCACCGCGCCACCCCCCGAAGAGCACGTTGGGGATCCCGACGCCCTCTTGTCTCTGGCGCGTCGCCCGCCTTGTTTCCCCGCCGAGCTTTCCTGCTGCGCACGGGGCCGAGTGCCACCCATGGCGGGGGCCGCTCGGACGCCGGCCTTTGGACAGGCTGTGATCGGCCCGCCGGGCTCGGGAAAGACCACATACTGCCTGGGCATGAGCGAGTTCCTGCGCGCGATGGGCCGGCGCGTGGCGGTAGTGAACTTGGACCCGGCCAACGAGGGGCTGCCGTACGAGTGCGCCGTGGACGTGAGCGAGCTGGTGGGTTTGAGCGACGTGATGGACTCCCTGCGGCTGGGGCCCAACGGCGGCCTGCTGTACTGCATGGAGTACCTGGAGGCCAATCTGGACTGGCTGCGCGCCAAGCTTGACCCCCTCCGCGGCCATTACTTCCTCTTCGACTGCCCAGGCCAAGTGGAGCTCTGCACCCACCATGGCTCCTTGCGCAGCATCTTCTCCCAGATGGCCCAGTGGGACCTCAGGGTGCGTCTTGGGTCGGGCCGGCCCATTTTGCAGATAAGGAACTAAGACAGGGAGGGCATGCCACACACAGCGAGGCAAGGGCAGAGTTGCTTTGGACTATAACTGGTATAATTTCGAATTCTGGCTCTGCCACTGACTCACTGTGTGATCCTGGGCAAGTCAGTTTATCTTTCTGAATCTCAGTTTTCTCATCTGTAAATGGATGTGTTAGCACCCAATTTGGGGTTATTAGAAATATGGAAGGAGTTACGTGGAAAACAGCATGGCAATTGTTGTTGTGAGTTGGGGGCAAAAGTAAGTGAAAGATTGGAGTCAGATGTAGTGGGAATTGAACCAGTTGCCCACTGGGAGGCTCAGCCCAAGGCATCTTCTAAGAAAAATGCCCATGTCTCCTGGGAGAAGGGAATGAGTGCGGCATTAGAATGAAACAGAAGGAAAAGACTAATGGGGAGACTGGCACTCTGTCCTCAGGCACCCCTAATCTGATGGCAGAGAGATATAGGCCCTGATGTTCCCTGCTTCCTCAGGCCAGTCTCATCCTGTCTCTCCCTCCCCTCCCAGCTGACTGCTGTCCACCTGGTAGATTCTCACTACTGCACAGACCCCGCCAAGTTCATTTCAGTACTGTGTACCTCCCTGGCCACCATGCTGCACGTCGAGCTGCCCCATGTCAACCTCCTCTCCAAGATGGACCTCATTGAGCACTATGGGAAGCTAGGTAAGTGATCCTGTCTGGGCCAGGCAAGGTGTAGGCCAGTGGCTGGGCTGGAGTGAAGCAGAGATCTCAGGTGAAGGAAGTTTCCTCCAGGGACCATGCGTGGCCTGGTGATCATAGCCACAGTCAGGTGCTGACCCCTACCCATTTATTTTGTTCCATTTACTGTTCTGAGTTTTGGGGGACAAGAAAACTATAGATGGTAATGTGTATTATGAAGGAATTAAAACAAAATGATGGGACAGTGAGTGGTGGGGAGTGAGCAGTGCCATCTGAGCTGAGAACTGAATGGTGAGGAGCCAGCTAAGGGCGAACTGTTCCAAGCAGAGGGACTAGTAGTGAGTAAAGGCCCTCAGGTAGCAAAGAGTTTTTTGTTTCCAAGGAAGGTGGGGGCAGGGTAGCTGAGACAGTGTTTAGGGGAAGGGTGGTAGGAAATGAGGACAGAGAGGTTGGCAGGGACCAAAACTTGTACTATTTAAACACAGAGGCAAGTCATTGATGAATATTAAGCAAGGGAATAACACGAACTGAAAAGGTCGTCCTGGCTGCTTTGTGAATGAATTGAAAGGGGCAAGAATGAAAACAGCTCCTTTTGTATTTTGTAGCAGCCCAAGCAGTGTGCCGGAAGCCGGTCCACCCTTGCTGCTTGACACAGTCGCTGCAGGGAAGAAACATCTGCATAGCTTATGTTTCAAGGGACCTGGCGTATATGGCATATGTTTGCTCCCCCTCTTAACGCTATGTGTTTTAAATAGGACCACCTCCCCGAGAAAGGTTGTTTCCCAGGTGAGGATTTTTCCCTGGAGTTAGGGAGGGAATAAAACCCCTTAACTAAGTGCCAGGTGGGTAATTAATCACTTTAACTACAAACAATCATGCTTAAGCTACATAATCTTTACTTAGGATAATCTCCTTCAGTTACTCCCTTGTAGCTTAATAGAACAATAGAGTAACCTTGGAGTGGAGATAAGAAACGCCCTAACCTTTGGAATAGAATTGGTAGGATTAAAATCAACTGGTATACATACAGATGTAACAAGACAATAAAGACAGAACTTGGATCGATCAACGAGGTGGCGTCAGCTGGTTCGAGGCGATTCGAGTATGATAGTGGTGGTTTGCAACGACAGTCTGGGGAAGAAGGCGAGTGAAGTGCAACACCGATGACACCATCGGGGACCTGAAGAAGCTGATCCCCGTCCAGACGGGGACCCGTTGGAATAAGATTGTGCTGAAGAAGTGGTACACGATCTTTAAGGACCACGTTTCTCTGAGCGACTATGAAATCCATGATGGGATGAACCTGGAGCTTTATTACCAATAAAGCAGAACTCTTTCCTCATGCCCAGTTCCCCCGCCCCTCTCCTCCCGCTCTCAGCCCCAGCACTGGTATGGATGCTTGTTTTTAAAAAGTCATGTTAATAAAAACGTAGAACAGGAAAAAAAAAAAAAAAGACAGAACTTGGCTGGAGATCCTGGAGAGAGAACCTCGCTTTGATGATCAACTGAACGCTGCCTCCGTGTCCTTCCTTCTTCGCTGACTCTGTCCACACCTATGGGAACCCCTGGACCTGCTGGGGATGGACCCCAACAGCAGTGGTGGTGGGAATGGAGAAAATGAGATTCAAAACTTGCTCAAGAAATAGGATTTGGCCCTAACCGGTTTGGCTCAATGAACAGAGCATCGGCCTGCGGACTGAAGGGTCCCAGGTTCGATTCCGGTCAAGGGCATGTACCTTGGTTGCGGGCGCATACCCAGTGGGGAGTGTGCAGGAGGCAGCTGATCGAGGTTTCTAGCTCTCTATTCCTCTCCCTTCCTCTCTGTAAGAAATCAATAAAACATATTAAAAAAAAAAAAAAGAAATAGGATTTGTTTGTGCATTGGACCTGGAGACAGAGAAATTAAGAATGACACTCAGGTTTCTGACTGAGCCAGTGTACAAATGAGGGTGCCATTTGTCAAGGTGGAGAAGATTGAGGGAAAAGCAGGCTGCTGAGGCAGGGGAGTTGAATAAGGACCCTATGGCCAGCATTTCTTTCCTGCAATATTAGTGCTCTGCTGAGCTGGGGCATCAGTTCCCTAAATAGCATCTCTAGCCACAAAGAAGAACAGCTGAAGTGAGCAGTAAGGGAAGTCATTGGGAGAGTGATTGTAAGGGCCTTGTCCAGCGAAGGCAGGACATGGAGGGATGTCAGCACTTCCTGGTCAGAGTCCTGGTCCATCTCTTGGCAAGCCCAGAAGCCCCATTTTACCGATGTGCAAATTTGTAGTCATCCAAAGCTTCTCACCCCCTTCACAGCCCCCACCAGGTGGAGGAAACAGCTACATGGTGGTCTTTAACCTTCCTAGCGCTGACTCTTGATAGGCATCCTCACAAAAGGCTGGTTAGCAGATCAGATGAGGCCATTGAGGCCTTACATCAGGGGTCCTCAAACTACGGCCCGAGGGCCACATGCAAATACAAATATTGTATTTGTTCCCGTTTTGTTTTTTTACTTCAAAATAAGATATGTGCAGTGTGCATAGGAATTTGTTCATAGTTTTTTTTAACTATAGTCTGGCCCTCCAACGGTCTGAGGGACAGTGAACTGGCCCCCTGTTTAAAAAGTTTGAGGACCCCTGCCTTACATGAATCACACAGCTAGTATGTTAGCTGAGGTGAAATCTAAACCCAAGTGTACCTGGCTCCAGTTTATTAATTCTCATTGAGAAACCTACCTGTCAAGCAACCCAAGAAGTTTGTTGGAATGCTCAGGACGTTCTTCCTTGTAGTGGTGTCAGTTTCTGATTAGAGCTGATTAGAGCATGGAAGTCAGAGCACACAAGTGAGTGGATCAATCTCTGACAGCCTGTTTCCTTGGCTCACCTGCCGAGTAGCCCAACCACTTGAGTTTTCCAGGCTGAAATGGGCAGTGCAAGCCCATTTTACTTCTCTTAATGGGAAGTTTGTAGACATAGAACTGAGTCAGAAACCCCAGAGTCATCTAGTTTGGTTTGCTCATTTTACATTAAGAAGGAACTGGCCCAGAAAGGGAAAGAGATTTACCCAAACGCCACCCTGCTAAAGTCCTTACAGTGTGTGCTGGGTCCTGGGGGTACTACCTGACTCTGAGCTTCATGAAGGCGGCACCAAGCACTGTACCTGGTACATGTTCGGTATCATTATTTGCTACCACTGATCAAGCACTTCTTTGTACCAGGCACAAGGTTCATAGCATTTAATTCTCATAGCAGCCCCATGAGGTGGGTATCTGTCCATAGAGCTAGTAAATGACGGAACCAGCCAGTGAGAGAATGAAGGCAGAGGAAGGAAGAAAAAATAATGGTTTCTGTCCTTGGGGCTTTAGCCTGATGCCACCTGTTCCTGACTGGTTTCTCTCCTTAGCCTTCAACCTGGACTACTACACAGAGGTCCTGGACCTCTCCTACTTGCTTGACCACCTGGCTTCTGACCCTTTCTTCCGCCACTATCGTCAGCTCAATGAGAAATTGGTGCAGCTCATTGAAGACTACAGCCTGGTCTCCTTCATTCCTCTCAACATCCAGGTACCGTGGACTAAGAGGCCTATTCCCTTGACTATAGGCTCTGACAGTGCCTTGGACCTCTCCACGCCAAGAGTACAGGAGGCTTTGAGGGCTCAAACAGTGGTCTTTGTCCTAGGTCATGCTATCTTTCGGTCCCCTTGGTTTTGGTACCAGGGGCTCTGATGGGCAGGATTCCAGTAAAGAGGTTTAGCCTTATCTATTCTGTGTTGCTGGGTCCTCTCCACATGTTCCCTGAAGGTCACCAGCAAGGAACTTGATCACGGTCAGGGGTAAGTCTCTCAGGCTCCTTCAAGATGAGCAACTGCTTATTGGCTTTGCAAAGTAGTACCCAGTCCCTGTGCCTCTCACCTTCACCCTGCAGAGATAACCTGGGAGACTCCCGTGCCTGTTTGAGTCCTTTCTGCAGTACGTGGACTTGAGCGAACTTGTCTCTTCCCTTTTTAATGCCACACTCTTCTCTAAAAATGAGGTTAAACCTATGATATTAATCCTACCACTTACTGCAGGTTTTCTTTTTTTTAAAATATATTTTTATTGATTTCAGAGAGGAAAGGAGAGAAACATCAATGATGAGAGAGAATCATTGATTGGCTGTCTTGTGCACACTCCACACTGGGATCGAGCCCGAAACCCAGGCCTATGCCCTTGACCAGAATCGAACCCGGGACCCTACAGTCCACAGGCCAATGATATATCCACTGAGCCAAACCGGCTAGGGTAGTTTTGTTTTTTTAAATAATTTTCTTTTTTTCTTTTCTTTTTATTGATTTCAGAGAGAAAGGGAGAGGGAGAGAGAGATAGAAACATCAATGATGAGAGAGAATAATTGATCAGCTGCCTCCTGCATGCCCCCCACTGGGGATCAAGTGGCAACCTGGGCATGTGCCCTTGACCGGAATCGAACCTGGGACCCTTCAGTCTGCAGGCCGACGCTCTATCCACTGAGCCAAACCGGCGAGGGCCAGGTTTTCTAAACTAGGCATTGTGGTAAGAACTGTAATACCTTGTTGTTATTAATCCTCACCCAAGGATATTTTTTCCATTGATTTTTAGAGAGAGTGTATGGGAGGGAGGGGGAGACAGAGAGAAACATCAGTATAAGAGAGACATATCAATTATTTGTCTCCCGCACACCCTCTAACCGGGGTCAGGGATCAAACATGCAACACAGGTATGTGCTCTTGACCCAAAATCGAACCTGTGACCCTTCAGTGCGAGGGCTGACTCTCTAACGAGAAACACCGGCCAGGGCTTTAATGCATTATTTTGATCTTTCCTCCCTATCATGTGATGTATGAATGGTTCTTATTACTTTTCTGTGGATGAATAAATAGGTTACATGCATTTTTATTTGGTGCCTACTGCTAGCTAAGTACTGTGCCAGGCACTGGGAATACCTCAACGTTGCAGATCAGTCGAGTAGGGGAGGCAGATGAGTTAATAACTTGTAGTAGTTAGACGGTAGGATCAGAGCTACAATAGGAATAAATCCAGGGGACTATTGTTGTGCATAGAAGAGCTTACCTATTCTAAATTAGGCGGGGCGATGGTCAGAAAAATGGGATGTAGCCAGGCCTCTGGGAACAGGTAGAACTACTTCAGGCCAATGAAGCTGCATATACAGAGACTTCATGAGGCAAGATTGAGGTGGGGGTTGGGGGCTGCAAGCAGTTTGGTACGACTTCAATTCCACACCCCTGTTTCAGTCTCAGAGCTGTTTCTCTCTTCCCTGCCCAGGACAAGGAGAGTGTCCAGCGAGTCCTGCAGGCTGTGGATAAAGCCAATGGCTACTGCTTCGGGGTCCAAGAGCAGCGAAGCCTGGAGGCCATGATGTCTGCTGCAATGGGAGCTGACTTCCATTTCTCCTCGTATCCTTGCTCGATAGCCTCTTAGCCACAGCCAATGGGGATGGAGGGTGGGGTAGTGTGTGGGACTCAGGAATAGCTACTTATACCTTTGTAGATGTCTGATTCATTTTGACCAATTGGGTTCCCTGGTGACTGTCTTTCATGTTCAAAGGCTGGCCCCTTAGACAGCTTCAGGGTTGGTTGTACCTTAGGACAAGGGAAGATACTAATCAGAAGGAACAAAAATACAGAGACCCAGGAATGAAAGGGCATTGGTTTTGAGAGAGTTAAAGGGTTCAGTTTGCCCGGTGTCTTGAGTGTGAAGGGGAAAGGAGGGGGTGCAGGCTGGCAATGGGGGTGCTTCAGTGCCCTGCTAAGGAATGTGGGCAAGCAGCAGGACCAGCATAGTGGTGTTGCTCATGGGCTCATGGGCAAGCAGCAGGACCAGCATAGTGGTGTTGCTCAGAGTGTGGCATGAACAAATGTACATTCTTGAAAAGCCCCTCCAAGTGTGGGAAATGCATTTAAGGGATGTGATGGGGGGCAAGAGAGTGTTTACAGTTTCTAGAAGAGAAGAGATGAAACAGTAGTGAGAATAGAAGTGTGTGAATTGGAAAAATATTAAGGTGATAGATGGTTATAAGGTAGAGGTAGAGCAGAATTCAGACTGCCGGTTTCTGGCTTAGATAGTGGTATGGGTGGTTGTGCTAGTTACTGAGGTAAGAAAAGAAAGAGGAAGGTTTGTCAGTTTGTCATGGAGATGGAAGGGATGGGAGCTAGCAGATGTGCCATGCTTGAGGGGGATCTGGGACAGTCAGCTGTCTGGGAGGCAGCTAGACCTTCAAAACTGGACCAGTGGGGGTAGAGCTGAGGTCATGTGTAGGTGTCTCTCATGTCACAGAGGCTGCATGTGAGGTAGGACAGGCTTTCTAGGCTGGTTTTAGAGATTGGGCATTTACACTGCTGGAGACAAGGCAGGGGTGGGGGGGGGCGGTGCACTCCAGAGTCCTTGTGTAGGGAGGAAAATAGTTCCATCCAACACTTACTGATCTGTGTCAGGCCCTTTCACACATGGGAAACAAAGTTCACAGGGAAGTAGACTAGTTACAGATGATGGCACTAGAGTGTGCAATAAGTACCTGAAGAAAGTATAAGGACCTGCCTTACACAACTGGCTGCTTATGGCAAATTCAACGGCATGTACTCAGCAAAAAAGGGGAGGGGTACTTTCAATAGAGCTGTGATATTTTGCACAATGTACATGACTTTATGCAGTCACATTCTACTCATAAAACCATGTACACCAAGCATGTCAAACTCAAAAGGCTAATACGGGCCAAATAAACAAGGTTTAAGTTTATGTGGCCACAAGAAAAGCAGCTTTAATCTTCATAGAAACATAGGTTTATTTCAGTAGAAACATGCTGAATACAAAGGGCTGAAATAAATGAGTAATTATTAACATAAAATAATAGAACATTTTAATAAAAATTAATATTTTTTTCTTTTTTTTCTTTTTTTAAATTAAATCTTTATTGTTCAAATTATTACATTTTTTCCTCTTTTTCCCCCCCATAACTCCCCTCCTCCCAGTTCCCGCCCCACCCTCCGCCCTCACTCCCCACCCACTGTCCTCATCCATAGGTGCACGATTTTTGTCCAGTCTCTTCCCGCATCTCCCACACCCCTTTCCCCCACAAGAATAGTCAGTCCATTACCTTTCTATGTCCCTGATTCTATTATGATCACCAGATTATTTATTCACTTGATTCTTAGATTCACTTGTTGATAGATGCATGTTTGTTGTTCATGATTTGTATCTTTACCTTTTTCTTCTTCTTCCTCTTCTTAAAGGATACCTTTCAGCATTTCATATAATACTGGTTTGGTGGTGATGAACTCCTTTAGCTTTTCCTTATCTGTGAAGCTCTTTATCTGACCTTCAGTTCTGAATGATAGCTTTGCTGGATAAAGTAATCTTGGTTGTAGGTTCTTGGTATTCATCACTTTGAATATTTCTTGCCATTCCCTTCTGGCCTGCAAAGTTTCTGTTGAGAAATCAGCTGACAGTCGTATGGGTATTCCCTTGTAGGTAACTGAGTTTCTTTCTCTTGCCGCTCTTAAGATTCTCTCTTTGTCTTTTGCTCTTGGCATTTTAATTATGATGTGTCTTGGTGTGGTCCTCTTTGGGTTCCTTTTGTTTGGGGTTCTCTGCGCTTCCTGGACCTGTAAGTCTATTTCTTTCACCAGGTGGGGGAAGTTTTCTGTCATTATTTCTTCAAATAGGTTTTCAATATCTTGCTCTCTCTCATCTTCTGGCACCCCTATAATTCTGATGTTGGTACGCTTGAAGCTGTCCCAGAGGCTCCTTACACTATCTTCGTATTTTCGAATTCTTTTTTTATTTTGCTTTTCCAGTTGGGTGTTTTTTGCTTCTTCGCATTTCGAATCTTTGCCTTGATTCTTGCGCTCCTCTGGTCTGCTGTTGGGTGTCTGTATAATATTCTTTATTTCAGTCCGTGTATGCTTAATTTCTAGTTGGTTCTTTATCACAACATCGAGGGTCTCCTTAGATTTCTTGTAGATCTCATTAAGTTTATCGGCAGTTTCTGAGTATTTCACTTCAGCACTGCGCCTCCTCTGAGTCTGGGTATGATATTCTCTTTCCTCCTAGTTGTAGAATTTCCACTCAGCCAGCCTTCCTGTGTTTCTGGATGATGTCCGTTCCGTCTTTAGATGTATTTTTGAATTGGTTGTTCGAGGCAGCAATCTCCGGCGTTAACCTATGCCGCCATCTTGGTTTCTCCCAATATTTTTTTCTTGATCATTAACTTACCAGACACTGAATAACTGCACAAATTAATAAGTATAATGCAAATAAACCTATTTTCCTTGCTCTCCTAAAGCGAAATATTTCCTGTTGCGCACACCAAACAAGTCAGTACAGGACTAATGACGTGGCAATCGGCTGCTAAAATATTCGCTGCTGGTATTAGTGGAGAGAAATGGTGCACCTGCACTTAAGGCACATAAGGGAAGTGAATGCAACACAATTATAGTAATCAGTCATTAGCAAACGTTGTAGTTTGTTATTAATAATTATGTATAACAGGATATTGTAAAAATTAAGTTACGAAGTTTTTATTAAAATGTTTCTTACATACCGTTATGTTGGCTGGGCTGCAAAAATACTCGTGAGCCTCATGCAGCCAATGGGCTGCAAGTTTGATATGCTTGATGTATACTGTATTTAATAAGTGATTTAAGGAATTTTAAGGTTTTTTTTGTTATTGTTCTGATTCCCTGAATTGTTTTCGTGTTTAATTTTTCAGTTACAGTTTACTTTCAATATTATTTTGTATTGGTTTCAGGTGTACAGCCTAGTGATTAGATAATTATATACTTTACAAAGGAATTTTAAAGGCATTTCTCACCAGATACATTTATGCTGCTTTTAGATTCTACCCCCCTCTACCATCCCAATTTTCTTAAGGTTCAACTTTATTCTTTGTATTAGGCAATTCAGGATTAGTATAAAGATGGGAAAGTCAGCTCTACTGAAGAGTGAGTTGGTAAAGAAAGCTTCAAAGTGGTAGTGACATTTGATTTGCATCATCTCAAAGTGAGGGTTAGCCAAGTTGATTAAGAGGAAAAGGGAATTCAAGGCAAAGAGAACAGTGTACACAAAGGCATAGGAGTTTAAGATTGAGACATGTCTTGTGGGGTTTGCAAGTAGAATGGTGACTTGTGGGCAGGACAGGACTTCTGGCTGTGGAGCAGTGATAGTGCTAGGAGGTAGGCAGGAGAACTCCGGGTTCATGTGCCCTGCTCAGGAATGTATGCTTCAGGCCAGAGATAAGGCAGGTTTGATATTCCAAGTCAAGCAGATGATCCTCAGGACTGACTTGCACAGGAACAAGGCATTACCTCCTGAGGAAAAGTGAAGGGAAGTGTGCACAGGTTCAGAGTCAGTTTGTGTCGGCTTGAGATGGATTTGATGGATGGATCCATGAGATGGTAAAGAAGGTCTAACCTGAACATCATTTGGTGGGCTACATACTCCATTTGCAGGATGTTATTTAATTTTTATTCAATCCCCTTTTATAGATGAAGCAGTTGGAGCTCTGAGAATGATGACCCCAATGTCCCTCACTCAGCTTGTGTTAGAAGAACCGTTCAAATCTCGGTGTCCCTGGTTGTAGAATCTCAGTTGCTGACACTGGAGTCATTTAGTAGAGCAGCCATGGTGGCCAACATGGTCAACCCCTATCTCCCACTCAGACCCCAGACCCCAACCTCAGGCCAGCCAGTCTCACAGGGTTGCATCAGCAGTGTCATGGTCTTTGTCTTCGTGAATCTGATTTGTGTCCTTACTGTTGTCCCAGAGAGGTAGAAGGCACCCTATGGCCCAAGCAGAAATTTTTTTGTTTTCTTTGTGCTCACTTGCGTTCTCTCCTTTGGCAGGAGAGAAGTCACAAACATTTCTTAAGCACCTACTGTCTGCCAGGTGCCATGCTAAGCACTCTATTCATTGTCTCATTTGATCCTCATAACAACTCTTGGTTTACAGATGAGAAAAAGGACACAGCAAAATCAGGATTTAAATCCCCATGGCCTGGCGCTGAGTGTGTGTCATAACAACAGAGTTGAAGGGTTAGCATTCTGGTCTTTTGATCCTTAGCAATGCGGGGAAGAGGAGCATTTGAGTCTTGTTGCTTTGATAGGCTTCTCAGACCCAATTGGTCCCTGTTGCCTGAAGCTATAATTATGAGGAAGGGAGAAGGATGGAAGTACTCTGCCAGACATGGTTGGAAGGCGGGCATCAGTAGAGGTCAGATCCTGCCCAGACCAGTTTCCCACCCTTGCCCATGCTATGATCCTTGACATATCTCTCAGCACCCTGGGAATCCAGGAGAAGTACCTGGCACCCTCAGACCAGTCAGTGGAACAAGAAGCCATGGATCTGTAACAACAGGCTGGGCTCTGGAGAACAAGACATAACCCAGCACTGGAGAAAGCTGTAGCCCCAGCTCAGCAGGCTGTAGACCCAAGAACAGTCCTCCCAGCCAGAGCTGGAAGGCTGATGAAGAGGCACCCAGCCCTGCAAAGGACTTCTGGCCAAAAGTCAGACGTGCTGCAAGCAGAGCACCCACCACACCCTTGGTGCTCATGAGCTCTGGGCACTGCCACCAGGAATTCAGCACTGGCCCCTCTCAAACTATTGTGGAATGTGAATACAAGAGTTTATTTTCTCCAACATGTTGTGACTTTCAAACTTACTTCAACCTTCCAGGGAGCTGGGGTAGAATGAGTGAATGTCACCTTCCCTCAGAAGAGTTCTATTTCTTCATCTGAGGCAATATTTCCCCAAAGAACAGGATAATACCGGAGGTTTAACACTTATTCTCCAATGATGCACTTAGGTTAATCTCCAGTTCTAACTGATTCTGATGCTTGAGGTTTACAGGGGATACTTCTTAGCTAGATCTCAATGTTTCTTTTTCATTATTCATTTTGCATTTTTATTCTATTTTTGGCAAGTGCTAGCTAGTTTCCATTTATAGTAGTGATTAAAAGTTTACTTTAAAATGAAATTATTTATACAAAATGCATTGTTTAAAGAAAAATATTAAGTATATAATATGGCATGAGGGGCATGGCAAAAATTAAGGTGGTTTAAAGTTGGAAATACTGGTGATTGCTTTCTTTGCTCTTCTTGTAACTGGTTGGGTGCAATTTATATTGGAAACCAATAGGTGGCACCCCAGGTCTAGTTTTGCAGTTGTAGCTTGCAGCACAAGAGGGACAGATGGCTGTTGTACCGGAAATCTTATTTGCAGATACTTGGTCCTGTTAACACACCATGAAGGGCTTGACATTTTACAAAGTGCCTTCATACACATGGTCCTCATGTGGTTCACACAGCAACTTCTAGAGATACAAACAAGATTGGGACTATTACTAAGCCCCACTTTACATAAAGGAAACAGATGAGTTTGAACTTCAGTCAGCCTAGCTCTCTCATAGTTCACTTTGCTGACTTCTTAATTGCGGACACTAATGGTGAAACATTATGGCCTGTATCCCACAGGATTTGAGGCCAGTTGGAAGAAAGAATTTAGACACCTGTAGAGTATTACTGAGTCACAAATCAAGGGGAAGATAGGTCACTGGTGGTTTGGGTGGTTGAGGAAGATCTATTCAGAAGTAGCCTTGAGATGGCAATGACAGCTCTACTTTCCAGCTTTGACGGCCAGAGCAGAGTGAAGGGCTCTGAGGAGGCTCCTGTGGCTGGAACAATATGAAAGGAGCCAACCTCCGCTCCCACGCCTAGCCTTATAGGGGATAATGATTGGGTGCTGCTTCCCCAGACTCTTTCATCTGCAGAGTTCAAAGCACCTCATTCCTATTAATACCCTGCACAGTAGGTAGAGAGTATCAACAAAGCAAGCCAGGGAAACTGAGGCCAGGAGTCACAGCCTGCGGCTGGCTGTGAGTCACCTATGGGGCCTGGAGCCCAGGAATCCCGATGCCCTGGCCACTGGACAAATCCCTCATCAGAGAGTGAGGATGGATGCTGTGTTTTTTAAAATAGTACCAATAGCTGTGGTCTTGGGTTGTTTTTCTTTCTTTTTTCTAAAATATATTTTATTGATTTTTTACAGAGAGGAAGGGAGAGGGATAGAGAGTTAGAAACATTGATGAGAGAGAACCCTCGATCAGCTGCCTCCTGCACACCCCCCACTGGGGATGTGCTCGCAACCAAGGTACATGCCCTTGACCGGAATCGAACCTGGGACCCTTGAGTCTGCAGGCTGATGCTCTATCCACTGAGCCAAACCGGTTAGGGCTGTTTTTCTTTTTTAATACATTTTTATTGATTTCAGAAAGGAAGGAAGAGAGAGAAACATCAATGAGAGAATCATTGATCGGCTGCCTCCCACACACCCCAACTGGGGATCGAGTGTGCAACCTGGGCATGTGCCCCTGACCAGAATCGAACCCAGGACCTTTCAGTCCACAGGTCAACACTCTATCCATTGTGCCAAACCAGCCAGGGCTGGTCATGGGTTTTGATGCTTACTCCATCATGGAGGCCACAGCTATCACCAAAACAAACTAGTTGGAGAGAGGTGTCATTAGAACTTTATGGGCTCGTATCCAAGCACCCTGAGCATTTATTCTCTGCAGTCATGGAGTAGACGTGGGTGGAATAATCGAAAACTTTATTTTCAGGCATTGGTATGACAGCAAGGGTGTTTTCTCTGATGTTGCTCTCTCCAGCTCCCACTGATAGCAGAATGATTTTCATGTTGGGGAGGGATAGCACAGTGCCAAAAGGACTGTGGGCTCCAGGTGAGGTCTGTTCATCATGAAATGTATAGGGTAAGAGAAAAACTGTCCTCCAGTATGGGATAGGGCAACTGTCCTTAAGATTTCTTTTTTTAAAATTTAATTTCCTGATAAAAATAGCAAAGTGAAAAACTTGGAAAATAAAATTAGGCTCATAATCCCATAACAGACATAAAAATATAATCTATAATAAATTTTATATTGAAATGTATATTTTATTTTATTTTTCTATACATACAGAGGGATAGTTACAGCATTTATGTAAGATATATTATTGCTTTGTAACCTGCCTTTTTTAGTTGATACTATTTAATATAATTAAAAATATGAAGACCTTTTAATGTTTACATGATAATATTCTGTGGTATGGCTACAATATTGTTTACTTACTCAAATTCCCATGGTTAGCCTATAAGTCGTCACCAATTTTTGCTATTGTAAATAGTGCTGTCTGAATCTTTAACTTTTTTTTTTAATTGATCTTAAAGTGGGAAAGAGAAACATAGATGTGAAAGAAATGCATGGATTGGTGGCTTCCCGCATACGCCTGGACCAGGGATCAAACTTGCAATCTAGGTATATGCCCTGACCAGCAATCGAGCCCACTGGACCTTCTGGTACACTGGACGACACTCCAACCAACTGAGCCACACTGTCTAGGGCTGAGTCTTTGACTTTTAACTTATGATAAAATCCTAGAAATGAAAAAGCTGATGTTTTCCAGGTTCTGGATTCATTTTGCCTTCCAGAAAAGTGCCACTTTACATCTCACAGACACTTCCTCAAAATGCCTCTCTCTCCTTCTAAGGTACCTTAGAAGGGATCTTCTTGATCATCTCTGCTTATCACCGACATTAGGATAAATGCATTTCCTGGCTCTGAATTAGAGCTCCAACAATTGGGAGATAGCATTTGGAACTTATCAGAGACCACAGTTAATTGCAAAGGCTTCTAGACCAAAGAGGCTTAGGAGTGAGGGTGACGCCCTTGAGTCCCACAGAGCTAAAGCACAGCCAGTCTGCTCTCCACTGTTTCTGAATCAGGAAAAAGCTCCCCTCCAGTCGGCTGAGTTAGGAAGCCTGATCCCAGTAGGGGGTGGGGGAAGGTTGATCTTGGAGAGTCTCTGTCCTTTCTCAAGGCTCCTGAGAAGGGAAGGGGAGTGACTTCAGACCCATCCCAGCATTACCAAGGCCCACCCGGTTTTTGAAAGTAGTGGGGAGGCCCAACTGCCCCAGACGTCTGGAAGGAAACTCTCCAGCAAGCTGAGTACCCCCTTCCTGCCCCTCCCCTTTTCTTGCCCCTGTGCATTGAGCCTTTCCCAGCCTGATCTGGGCTGCCCACTCCGACTTCCTATCCCCTGAAGAAGGCAGAGTCCCAAATTAGCACATATCTCAATGGCATTGGGCCTACCGAGACCAGGGGAAGTCAAGTCTCATTTACAACGGACTGTCCTTCATTTCCTGCCAGGAAGCCCCAGAAGTGCAGGTGTCCAGGGAGCTTAAGACTGAGGAGCTGTGAAGGGATGGGCTGGGGACTTGGAGCCCAACTAAGATGAAAAAGAAAGATGAATATTGATAAAAATGTGCTGAACTAAAATACAGAGCAAAGCTGGAAATTTCTTTCCTCATCCAAAACCCTGAAGCAATGGTGGAGGAGGGAGATGAAAGGCCCCTTCAATCTATCCCAAATGAACGCAAAATCTCAAGAAGTGTGCTTTCTGTGCAAATACAGCTTTCTTCACAGATAGGAGCCCTCTTCCTGTATATTCATCCTGGAACCTGCACATTGCTCTGTGGAATCAAATAAACTGCACAGAAGGGATATTGGGACATGAGTAAGATTTCTCCCAACTCAAAGCATACCCGTGTTTGCACAATCTATTCTGACTTAAACATCTGTCCCCTGTACATTCAGAAAAGGAAATTTCAGGATGACTTTATTCTGGAGAAAGAAAGGGGGGGGGGGATGTGTCTTTCTCCTTCCCTCCATTCTTCCCTCCCACCTTCTCTTTCAACATATATTTCTTAAATGCCGTAATCTGATGTATGAAGTACTGTATGTAGCCACAGATTGAAGACTCCATGAGTTCAGAGTCTGGAATCTCCCTCTTATCTCCAGACAAATAAAGAGTTAAATTTCCCAGAGAACAGTAAGGAGAAAATTGGGTGGAGATGAGAGATGAATCAGCCTTTGACATACCTGTCTACTGCCCCCACAGACATTCCTGGCCCCTGACTCACTGTGTAGGTGGGGCTGGGGGGTTCTGAGAGGAGGGGGACCTATTCCACAGAAACCTCCCTTCCCCCCTACCCCCCCCCCCCCCAGCAAGGATTGGGGGATAAGTAGACCCTGTGAACAGGTGAAGAATTGAAAAGGAACAAAGAATATAACCACATTAAGGAAACCTTAGCTTGGTAAAGATCAGGAAATTGGTCCACTACAGTTTTTTTCTCAAGACAATTCCTTTCTGCTGGGCCCTGGGGTGGCATTAGATTGAGAGTAGAGTAAGTCTTTCTAGATTCTTAGAAGCAGGGCAGCATAGCATAATGTGGTTCTTTTCAAGCTTATTTTTAACTCACAATACAGACATGTGTGTGGCTATTGTAGCCATATGTGGAAACGGGAAACCCTGACCACTGGGCTCCTGCCCTGTGGTAGTTTCTGGGGAACCCTCTGAACACAATTTGAAAACAGCTGTTGTAGTTTAAAAATCATGGACTTTGGAGTCAGATCCATTCCATTCCCCAGGTACATTATTAGGTTATTTAGCTGCACTGAGCCCCGTTCTCTTCACCTGCAAAACAAAGATGATAATAGCAGTCATGTCTGTTGCTATCTTTAAAAAAATTATTTTGAGAGAGAGAGAGAGACATTGATTTGTTGTTGCACTTATTCATGCATTCATTGGTTGACTCTTTAAATGCCTGACCTTGGAGTCTAGCCTTGGCGTGTAGGAACAATGCTCTAACCAACCAAGCTGCTCGGCCAGAGCCCACTGCTATTATTACAGTACTCTGTTCTCTAGGAAGAAGCAGGAGTGGGGCACTGTTGGTCAGAACAATCTTGGTGAAAGCATCTGAAATCAGGTTTTCCCCAAAAGGCACTGGACATTTGGACCTTGGACGTGTGTGTATAGGAGTATCTTGCCTTTCTAGAAGGAGCCACAGTGGCCTCCCTAGGGTGCCTGGTTGGTTCTAGGAAGGCACTTTGAACCCAATGCTTTGCCCTCCATCACCTGTGGATCTACAGAGCCAATTAAGAGTGGGTATCTCCCCTAGAAAACCTTAAGTTGCCAATTTTCCCCATATCAATCAAATTCTTGAGAGCGAAAGATCTTTGCAAGCCCTGGGCCTCCATTTCCTGGAGGATAGATACTCTGGCAGTGCAGAAAGGATAGGACTAGGATTATTTGAATCTCTGTGAGCCGGTCTCTGTCTAGAAGATAGCCCTGCCTCCTCTCAGAACCAGCTATATTTCTATTTCCACAACTGAGGACCTGGCACTAAACCGGATTTCCAGGTATTTGGGAGGATGGTTTTACAACTAAGTTCTGAGCACCTTCCTGTACACAAAACCTTGAGACACAAGTTTTTGAGACAGCTTGAGTGTACACAGTCTTGAGACACTGGGGGAAGAAAGGGACAAAGTTACTTTTGAATAATGGGACAAAGTTATTTTTTTAGAGAGCTTTCTGAGGAGACAATAAATAAACCGAGGACATACTTACAAACCCAGAGGTAGAATCAAGTCAATATGAAATCATAACTGAATAAATGCACTTAATGAATGTACCTATATAAATTAAAGGCATTGATAAGAGAGCCCAGATCCAAAGCTCTGTATATGTTAAAGGGAGAGGGAAGCTGGTTAGTCACGTTTTGACCTGAGCTGGGCTTTGAAATTTAGAGGTTATAACAGGTGCTCAAGTGGAAAGGATAGTGTGAAGGGGAGAATGGCCACCATGAAATTTCCAGGGGAACCTGCTTTGCCTTTTGGGACTGCTATTTTTTTAGAGAGAGAGAGAAGGAGAAGAAGGGAGAGGGAGAGAGAGAGAAACATCATTGTGAGAGAGAAACATTGATCAGTTGCCTCCCATATGCACCCTGACTGAGGATTGAACCCACAATCTGGGTATGTGCCCTGGTGGAGAATCGAAACGGCGACCTTTCAGTGCATGGGATGACATTCAGCCAACTGAGCCACACTGACCAGGGCTTCTGGGACTGATTTTTAAAACAGATATAATTCACACACTCTAAAATTTATCCTTCTAAAGTGTACAGTTCAGTGTCTTTTATATATTCATAAAATTGTACAAATATTACCCCAGTGTAAATCCAGAACATTTTGTCCTGGCTGGGTAGCTCAGTTGGTTAGAGTGTCATCCTGATACGTCAAGGTTGTGGGTTTGATCCCCAGCCAGGGCACATACAAGAATCAAGCAATGAATAAAAAAATAAGTGGAACTACAAATTGATGTTTCTCTCTCTAAAATCAACTTTAAAGCAAAATAAACAAACCTGGAACATTTCATCACTCCAAAAGAAACTCTGTACCCATTAGCAGTAGAACTAAAATTTCTAAAACAGCAATCTAGGCCAGGGAAAGATGGTAAGAAATACTCACGGAAACCCCACTCTGGGTAATAGTAAGAACATTTTACAGACCCCTGGCTCAGTTGGTTGGAACATTGTCCCATGCAATGTTTCTCTCCTTCCCTTCCTCCCTCTCTGAAATTAAAAAATTAAGTTTTACAGAGATTAAAACATAAAAATAAAAAGGTCTGGGACCCTCATGGTCTGGTGCCAAAGCCAGCTCACATTTAGCCATCTGATTTGATGATGTTCCAATCCACATCATAAACTTTTTTTTTATATATATATTTTATTGATTTTTTACAGAGAGGAAGAGAGAGAGATAGAGTTAGAAACATCGATGAGAGAGAAACATCGATCAGCTGCCTCCTGCACATCCCCCACTGGGGAAGTGCCCACAACCCAGGTACATGCCCTTGACCGGAATCGAACCCAGGACCTTTCAGTCCGCAGGCCGACGCTCTATCCACTGAGCCAAACCGGTTTCGGCAACACATCATAAACTTTTAAAAAAAAATCTTTACTGTTGAAAGTATTACATATGTCCCCTCCCCCCCATCGTCCCCCTCCAGTCCATCCCATCCCACCCCCACCCCAGGCCCCCACCTCCCCATTGTCTGCATCCATGGGTTATGCATATATGCATAAAGGTCTTTGGTTGATTACCACCCCCCCACCTTCCCCCGCCTTCCCTCCAAGATTCCACACTCTGTTCCATGCTTCCATGTCTAGATCCACTCTATTCATCAGTTTATTTTGTTAATTAGATTCCACATCTGAGCAATCTACACCATATACTTTTAAAAATATGTATTTTAATTTTATTGATTTCAGAGAGGAAGGGAGAGGGAAAGAGAAACATCAATAATGAGAGAGAATCATTGACCAGCTGCCTCCTGCACGCCCCCTACTGGGGATCCAGCCCGCAACCTGGGCATGTGCCTTGATGGGGATCGAACTTGAGACCCTTCCCAGGCCGAGGCTCTATCCACTGAGCCAAACCAGCCAGGGCCACACCATGTACTTTTGAAATCCTTCAACACCAACATGCTCATTTCTTTCCCCATACAGGGCAACCATGAGTGTAGGGAGGCTGAGAGAAAGCAAAGACGTTCCTTTCCCAGGACCTACCCCTTTAAGAGAAAGTCACCAGACCTGTCTGGTGAGAGAAACCGGGTCACTTTCAGAGCTGAGGGGGAGTCACTTGCCCCGGCCCAGAGTCTCTGCCAGGGCTGGAAACCCAAAACACTTCCAGGAGAGGAGGGGAGGACACAGGGCGCAGGAGGCCTCGCGGTGGTCCTGCCACTTCCCCTGTAGAACTGCCGCTCTGATAAGAGCCCTTCGGTTGTGAGTCTCATGGGTGTGGCCATACTTGGGCTCTGGGAACCCGATGGGGCTGGACTGAGTTGCCCCAGTCATGCCAGGTGAAGGGTGACCCCTTGAAGCCAGGCCAGGTGGCCCAATGAGCATGCAGATCAGCTGCTCCTCAGAACTGGGCCTGACGACTCTGCTTTTTTTAAAAAATATATGTTTTTATTGAGTTCAGAGACGCAGGGAGAGAGACATCAATGATGAGTGAGAATCATTGGTCGGCTGCCTCCTGCACGCCCCCTACTGGGGATCAAGCCTGCAACCTGGGCATGTGCCCTTGACCGGAATCGAACCCGGGACCCTTCAGTCCGCAGGCCGACGCTCTGTCCACTGAGCTAAGCCGGCCAGGGCGGTGATTCTGCTTTTGGCACAGAAATGCTGGGTAAATCCTAGACTTCTGATGCTAGAAGGATTGATAATAGCTAACATGCACTATGAACTACTTTAAGCGCATTTATTTTCGCAAACTTCACAGCAATTCTTAAGAGGAAGGCAGCTTGACTCCAGAACTCAGATTCGTCAGTGTTCGTTACAGAGCCTTTAGTTCAAGCCCGTTTGATCCCTGAGGGGAAACTGAGGCGCAGGGAGGTGGACAAAGACTTTCCCAAGGTCGCACCGCCAAGTCTGGGGACACAAACCAAGTCTCCCGGCCACCCGTTCAGGCTGCCTGGACTCTGGTGTGTGGTGAGACGCCTCGGTGGCCTTTCCCCAGGCGTCCTGCCCACCGGGAGCCGTCGGAGAAGCAGATGACTCAAAGGGAGGGACTGCCTTCTCCACGCCGCCCCGTCCCGCCGCTCTGCGCTCGGCGGATGCCTAGCTCGCCGGCCCGGCGGGTAGCAACTTGTCTGAGTGAAACCCGAACGCGCCGCCCCTGGCGTTCGGGCGGGTGGGGGCGCCTCAGCCCAGCCGGGGCGTCTCCGAACCCTCCAGGCCCGGCGGGCGTCGGGAAGACGCGCAGCAGCGCGCGGCCGCCGCTCACGCTCTCATTGGCCGGTATCCGAGCATCTCCCGCCCGTGATTGGACGCTATCGGCTTCGGCCCGCCTCCAGCCCGGCTTTTAGGGCGGGGCCGAGAGAGGCGCCCGCAGAGTCGGAGTGTTGCTTCTGGGACTTGAGGCGGCGGGTGGGCTGCCGGGGACCGGCCTCCGCTCCCTCCCGCCCCCGGCCTCCGCTCCCCCGCTCGCGCCTCCTCTCCGCCAGCCCGTTTCATTGGGTCCCGTCCGCGCACGCTGGGGGGCGTTCCCCTCTCTTCAGAGCTGGGCTTTTCCTGGCGGCGTCACGCCCCTGCCTCCGATCGTAATTCCCGCCTCAGAGCTGCGCCTCTGAGGGGACTCCCCCCGCTTTCAGACCCGGTGCTCAGTGCCGCTCACTGCAGCGTATCCCGGCGGCGCTGTCCTCGGACCTCAGACCTGAAACTTCCGTTTCCTGTCCCCTCAGAGCTGAGGAGCGGAGGAGCCGCCTTTGCGCCACCCGACCCTCCCGAGGCCGGGCCGGCTTGCTTGGGGCGCGACGGGCAGAGCCTGTCCCCTGGCCGCTCTCCGGGAGTCACCGGCCCCAAAGTCTGGCCGGCGGGTCGCTGAGCCAGCCCCATGGGAGGTTCGGGCCTCAGTCAGAGGTGCCAAGTCAGGCTTTCTGTAAATCATACCCCAGGCCCAGCCCCAGCCCGCCGCCAATAACTGGAAAAGACAAGCGGGATTTGTCACAGGGGAACTTTATTGAGAGGAAACATGGTCACACCCAGCAGACATGCTTTCCTTCTCATTCTGGTCTCTCTCTCCCACACACACACTCACACTCTCTCTCTCTCACACACACACACACACCCACACACCTCACTCTCATCTCCAGCCTCTGCCATACGGTCCAGTTCTCAGCCACTGGGTGGGACACTCCTCAGTTCCTAAGATCCAGAGGCAGCAGGGGCAGGAGGGAGTAAGAGGGGGGAAGAGGCAGAAGCGGCCGGTTCCCGGGTAGGGTTGGAGGGGGCGCAGAGAGCAGGCTGGGTGGAGTGACCAGTGAGTGGTTGGGAGAACCCGACAGCTGCAGGAAGAGTGGGATCCAGTGGCTCCGGGGGCCTCCGCTCTGCTGGTCCCTCTCCATGGCGCCGCTGAGCTGGGGCAGAGCATTCGGGGAGGGGTCGGGCCTCCCACCCCAGTCGAGTCCTCTCCGCAGGGCGTGGGTGGGGCTGGAGCGGGCGGGGCGGGGCGGGGCGGGCAGCAGCGCGGCTCAGCTCTGGGGCTCCTCAGGTGCCTCGCCCCCTTCTTCCCCCGCGTTGTCGGCCGTCCACAGAGTCAGGTTGTCTCGCAGCAGCTGCATGATGAGGGTGCTGTCTTTGTAGGAGTCCTCACTGAGCGTGTGCAGGTCGGCCATGGCCTCGTCGAAGGTGGTCTTGGCCAGTGAGATGGCCTCCTCGGGGCTGTTTGCGATCTCATAGTGGAAAACGGAAAAGTTCAGGGCCAGGCCCAGGCGGATGGGGTTGGTGGGCGGCATCTCCTTCTTGCTGATGTCCATGGCCTCCTGGTAGGCTGACCGGGCAGAGTCGATGATGCGCTTCTTGTCGTCGCCGGCGGCCACCTCGGCCAGATAGCGGTAGTAGTCGCCCTTCATTTTCAGGTAGAAGACCCGGCTTTCGGCGTCGCCGGCCTCCTTGATGAGGTGCGAGTCCAGCAGGCCCAGCACGGTGTCGCACACGCCCCGGAGCTCGGTCTCCACCTTCTGCCGGTACTCTCCCACCTCTGGGCCCTTCTCCTCCGAGCCCTCCTCCTGGCCTTTCTGTTCGATACTGGACAGGACCCTCCAGGCAGCCCTCTGGCCACCCACCACGTTCTTGTAGGCCACGGACAGCAGGTTTCGCTCTTCGCAGGACAGCTCATCGCCCTTCTCCACGGCGCTCTTCATGAAGGCTGCCATGTCCTCATAGCGTTCGGCCTGCTCTGCCAGCTTGGCCTTCTGGATCAGACTTGCTCTCTCCATCGCTCAGCTCTGGGGACAGACAGGCAGGCAGGCAGGCAGGCGGCAGGCTAAACGGCTGCCTCGGGACCCAGCAGGATTCTGTGCCTTCCCAGATCCCTACCTGCCTTTTGGCTGGGTGGCCGGGCCCAGAGCGGGGTGGGGTGGGGAGGGGCAGAGGGCGGGACCGAGGCTCCGGACCTACCGCCTCTCCTCTTCTCCCCACACCCTTTCCGGCTCTTCCTTAAAGGTAAAAGGGCTGGGGTGTGGGGTGAGTCATCCGGGCAGTCAGCAGGAGAAATCTGGGTGTTGGCTGCACCTGCCAGGCTCCAAGCTGCCCCCTCTTGTTCAGGGCTCCCATTACATGGGTGCCCACAGGAGGTAGCTCCCCCGTTTCTCAAATCGGATTCTCCTTCACGGTGTCCTTCCAGGGGCAAAGGATGGCTCAGCCACCTGGCTGCATCAGCCTAGGCAGACCCCACAGAGCCAAGTGCAAGAGGATGGGGTTCTTATTCCTGCCAGAGAGGTTCCCCCCTTGGTTCAGGTGAGAGCACTCCTGTGTAGCTAGGGCTCTACAGTTACCCAACCTTGGCTTCCAGTATCCAATCTAATCCCCATGATGTGTCTGTGAGGTGGGCAGGACTATGACTACGACCCCATTTTAGAGACAAAAATACTAAGGCTCAGAGAGGGATGAGATTTGCTCAAGGTCACACAGCCACTAAGTCCCCTGCATCCTACTTCCTTGACTTCTCTCCCATCAAGCCCTCTGGCTTGTGAGCTCCAGGATGTATTTAGGAGTGGGATCCAAGCTTCTTGAAATGGTTCCATCCCCCACCCTCACTCTCCCTGAGTATCCTGTCCCCTCTGAACTCCCAGAATGCACAGGTGGCAGCTTTCAGGGTGCCACTTAATGAGGTGTTTAATGAGCAGCCTCTGACGCTCCAGCCCAGCCGTCGTAATTAGTCACTCAGTAGGTTTGTTGGACACCTTTCCCATCACAGCACAATTTTCCCTTTCAAGTTGGTGGCCTGTTGCCACTTGTTTGAGGACTTACCCTCTGGCTCTCCATGCCAGGTCACCTGCCCCCTCCAAGTCACCAGCCATCCTGTATGAGTGGGGCTCACGGAGGGTGGGGGCCCAGATCCCAGATGCTGGCTGGCCCACTTTTCTGCCTGACTCAGCTCACCCTCTGTCAGAGGCTGGGAAGCAGGCCACCTGGGTGCTCTGCCCAGTTTGGTTCCCCAGGGGGGACGCTAGCAACTGGGGAGAGAGACAAGGCTAAGAAAAAGGAGGTGACACATGCCATTTTGTTTTATGGGGCAGTAGTCCCAGCTGAGGACTGCCTCCCAAAGCCCGACTCTCAAGAGTTTTCCTGCCCCTTCCCTTTGACCAAGGCCCCACCTCTGACCTCTGGCATGGATGGAGAGGTCTCTGTTGTCAACCTTCTGTCCCTGTTAGCTGGGTGGAAACTATTATTGTTAGCTGTCCTTGTGTCAGCGAAGGGTTCCTTTCATCTAAAGGTGTTGGCACTGTGCCCATGAAGGTGGGTTCCTGCTTATCTGCCCCACCCCTAGCTATAGCTCAGATGGGGCTCAGGGGTGGGGCTCCCCTCACTGGGATCTAGCCAGCTTAACCCTGGAGCCAGGACCATGTCACAGGCCTGTCCTTCCCTGGGTTGTTCTTGGTGTCTGAACACCCCTCCTCCCCTTCTGGAGGCAGGGAGGCCTAGGCCAGAACTCTGAGGCTCCAAGATGAGATCTGCCTCTTAGAAGGAAAAATAGGGACCTATCTGGGCTAATGCTATAGGTTTTCCAAAGAAGCAGAAGGGATTTTAGGCTTAATATCCTGAAGGCTTTGCTCAATCCAGACAGAAAATGATGGAAAGGAAAATACTATTTTAGTACACTAAAATACAACTTACTGAGGGTATCTTTAGGGAGTGAAACTGACTTTTTTTCCTTTTCCTATTCTACTCAAATCATCTATCGTAAATGTGTATTATTTTTCTGAGAGATAGAACAGCCAGAATATTTGGAATCAGACCAGCCAGGTTCCGTTCTCACCAGCTGCTGTGGCCTTTGCCAAGTGACTTAACCTCTGTGAGCCTCAATGTTCCTAAGTATAAAATGGGTTTGTGAGGATTAAATGAGTTGATGGGAAGCACTTGCTTGAGTGGATGATAACTATTATTATCACGTAGAAAAAAATCCAACCCATGGCTGACACAAGGACAGCTAACAATTTTTATATTTATTATAAAAATATACACTCACAGCATGAACATGGACCTGGGGCCTATGAAATGAGGAAGGGCCCCTCACAAGGCCTCAACCAAAGACCAGAGCCTGCTCAGCTGGGTGTCCACATGGGAAGGAAGATGGATGAATAGTCAAGATATGCTCACTCAACACTGCCTCCTCCTTCTCCATCTTGGACATTCCTCTGGCCTATGCAAACCCTGGGCCCTCAAGGACCTTCTTTTGACTCAGTCCAGGCTTTCCAAGTCGTGAGGGAAAGCTGGAGGTCCCAGAACAGCATAAACTTGGGACCTGGCAATTTTGGAGCTATTTCTGTCTCTAGAGAGGGAACATTCTCTTTTCCATCACTCAAACCTGGAGACCTGGTGGCGATTCACACCCTAAAGCTCCATGCCCTCAGCACAGACCCTGTCAAGAGAAAGGAAAGCCCCCTTTCCCTGCTGAATCGGAGCCAGGCTGCCTGACATCTCCTGCTGGCTCTGGCCTGTCTATCCTGACTCAGTTCCTGTCTGATGCACCTCCCTTTGCCTCCAGGCTTCCATTTCCCAAGTCCAGAAGCCCAGGCAGGCAGGAGGCAGCAGGCAGGAGGCAGCAGGCCCCGGCAGGGCACTGAGTTCCACAGTCAGCCACCTGAGTCAGCAGGACAGGAGCTGGGGCTGCAGCCCAAAGGGGCTTTCCTCATCCTGCCTACCTCCCACCCTTCTATATAACATCCATCCTACCAGCATGCTTAAGGCCTCTGGTCCCAGAGACAACCAGCCCTTCTTAGCTGGTAAACAGGCTTTGAGGGTTGTAGCACAGAGAGGAAGGCAGCAGCTAGTTGTCTATCTCTACTGAGAAGAGAGAACAGGGCTCTGGTTGCAGCAGGAAGGACTCTGTTAAGATTCCAGGAAGAACTTCCTAGGACATTTTTCCAGTTTTAGAATGATCAAACTAAACAGGCGATCATCATCTCCCCCTAATTATAAACTAGAGTTCAGTTAGCCAGCCAAGAGCTCACTCTACTAGTTGCCTTTGGCGGGGGGATTAGATTACTTTTAAGTGAGTCAGCTATCCTGAGACTTTTCCTCCTCAAGACACTGCTATTTAGAGTATCCCACATTTCCTAGACCAGTCCAGTCTAGAAGACGGTGTGGAATTTTTGGAAAGAACATGGAATGAGTCCAGGGTGTGGGACTGCATTCCAGCTCAGTTATCAAGCCTTGGGCAGGTTCCTTCCTCGGGGCCTGTTTTCCCATAGGTACAGGGAGGCCTCACAGATCTCCTCTAAGCCCCCTGCTGGCTATGAATGACATTCTCTGATTTTAGGGTTTCTCCTCTTGAGATTCCCTTCTCCTGAAGCGCAGTGTTCATTCTTTGGGCGGTGCAGAAGGGTTAGAGGTCAGGCCAGAGATCAGGTTCAAATACTGAATTTGCTGCTTTATCAGCTGGGAGACCCTGAGCAACTCCTATGCCTTCCTTGAGCCTCAGTTCCCTCATCTGTATAACGGCTGACAGCACTTTCCTCATAGGCTTAGGTGAGAAGACAGACTTGGCAAGCCCTTGCTGAATGGCCACTGTAGTTATTTTTATTACTATTATTTAGCTCCTAGCATACTGTATATCTTGATGTAGGGAGGCATCTGGGAGAGGGAAGGCTCCATAAGAGTGTTACCCTGGGCTAAGCTCAGTTCAGGGGTGTGACAGTCCCAGACTGGAGTCAACCCCTCTGTCCCAGCCAAGGCTGGGACCTCTCAGAGTTCAGAGGTCGGCTAAGACTTAAAGGTCTCTGGAGCTGAGACCAGGAGTTCTGGAGGGGCACAGTGAAGAGGATGCTGGTCATTCTTCCTGTGTCACTTCTTGCTTTGTTATGCCTTTTTTAAAAAAATTATTTTTAGAGAGAGGGGGAGAGCAAGAAACATTAATTTGTGCTCCACCCATTCATACATTCATTGGTTGACTCTTGTATGTGCCCCAACTGGGGATGGAACCTGCAACTTTGGCCTTATTCGGGACAGCACTCCCACCAACTGAGCCACCCAGCCAGGGATGCCGTGCCTTTGAAAAATCTCCAAACAGCACTGACCAGCTGGAACAAAGCTGGCAGCTGTAAGCAGTGGTTCTCCTGCACACTCAGCACAGGCCCCACCCCCAGACCCCAAGAAAGAGTGGCACCAGACAGCCAAAGATATGGCAAGAAGAGGGAAATCTTTATTTTGGTTTAAAAAAGGTACAGGATAGCAGACAAGCAGACCCCAGCCATGGGCTTAGCAGATTCCGGAGGCCCAGCCAGTTTCCTTTAATTCCTCTGAAGAACAAGGGGCTGCCAGAACTAGCTCAGTCCCTTGGTGCCTGGAGCAAAGGGTACAAGCATCTTCCTTGCAACCTTTCTACTCAAGTGCTGGGGGTGGAGGGGGCCGTGGGAACAGTGTCAAACCAGTTGTGCTTAAAACTGTTACCAAACTTGTTCAGCAGCGTCATCAACCATAACACCCCAGACAGCCAGCTCCTGAAGAAACCTGCTCAGCTCGACTACGGCTATGCCTGATTCTGGGGGGCAGGCGGTAAGGCAAGATTCCTAAAGAGTCTTGACACCTTACCAATCTGGGGAAGGGGAAGTAAGGTGGAAGAGGGGAGGGTGAGTTTCAGCATAGTATTACATCGTTGTGCTGACAGCTGCGTTATGGCTTTTCTACACTCTGGCCAGCATGGAGTGGGGATGGGGGCAAAGAGGTCAGCCCCCTGGCCCCTATGGAGGGACCCTAGAGAGCACACATGTGGGGCAGGCTTGGGGGTAGACCCTGTAGGCACAGATGGTGGCAGATGGGCCACAGGTTAGGCAGGTGGAGGTGCCAGGTGCTTGGCTCCCCCCAGGCCACTCCTGGAGAGGAAGAGAGCAGCGGTCCTCAGGAGGTCCTTAAGCCCCCGCACACACTGGAGATCCCGGCAAGACAGCAAAGAAGGAGAAGAGAGAGTGTTAGTGGGATGGGGAGGAAAGAGGAGGCTAGAGGGGCTCCACAGCGCCTGCCTCTTCCCCACAGAGGGCCTCTTCCCCACAGAGGGCCAAGGCTTGGGCAGCAGGCAACGAAGCAGGAGAGAAGACGGGCAGGTGAGAGAAAGCTCAGCAGGGACAGAAAGCCAGGACACGGTGTTAGTGATCAAAGGCCCCTGCACACCAGGGCACCACCAGAATAGACCCAGGCATCTGAGAGCAGGTACCCCATCCTTTCCCCACCCTCACCCTTCACCTCCTGCGTCAGTCGGAGAGCTGCTGTGTGGGAAACTACTTCCTCATCCGGAGGGGGGCTGGGCTCTTCGCCCTGACCCCATCCTTCTGCTCTGGGGGGAGCCCTGGGGACCCTACCACCACCAGCATACACACCACACCACACACCAGACAGATGAATGAGCTCCATGGGGTTGCGAGGCATGCGATGAGGATGAGATGGTGTGTGAGGGGAGCGGGCAGTGCTGGCTGACAGGGGAGAGATGGTCTTACCAGCTAACCCTCTGCAAAGAGGACTGTTAGCTCCCCTCAGGCTGTGCAGGAGATGGCAAAATCCTGACAGGTGTCCTCCTGGAGGAGATACCGGAGAGGTGGGCCAGTGTTATGAGGTGTCTGGCTGGGCTCTGCTGCCCAGACGGAGGTGAGGGCCAGGAAGGCTCCGGCTCTCAAACTGGAATCTACTGTCTCATAAACATTTTCTTAGCTGAGCAGTCACTGGGGTCAGAGTAGAAAGAGAGCAAGGAACTTGGGGGCCTCCAAGCCCCTGTGGCAGGAGAAGGTGGAGGGGGCTGTGGCCTCTTCTTACATGCCTATGCCTAGTCGCAGTCCTCTCTGTTCTGCCTCCAGCAGACAGACTCCAGCCGGGAGAGGAGAACTTTAGCCAGGTCGGTGGGCTGCCTGCCTTCTCTCTGTATCCCCAGGAAAGACCAAGTTTGACTGAAAGAATAGATGGCTGCCATTTGGGGCCTCAGCAAAGAAGAGCAAACAAAAACCAAACCAAAGCAAATCAACTCTTAAAAACAAAAGTTTTATTACAAGCAAGAACAAAGAACACTAGCTTAAATAAAAGTCAGATGGGAGTCAACCTCCTCTACCCAGCGTCCTGCCCCCCTCCCAGTGCCACTGCAGCCTGGCGCGGGGCACTAAGGCTGGGTGAAGGGAAGCTGTTTTCCCAGAGGAGACCTTCTGGGGCTGCCACTTCTCAACTGCCTGTGACCTACTGGCCTCTGGAGCAAGGAAGGGCAAGATAAGGGGACTTCCTATGTCATTTTCCAAGGACTTCGGCCCATTTGGAGGGCCAAGGAGGGGGAGAGAGGAACAATTTCCTATCTATTTTGACAAGAAACTATAGTTCCCAGCAGAGGAGGGACATTCTCTGAGTTTCTGGCCTAGATTTAGGCCAATCTTCATTCGCCTTGGCCCACCTTGCTCCTTCCTTCCTTCCTTCCTTTTTCTCTGGACAGAGGCCTCCAGTTGGCAGAGATTCCCTGTTCTCTAGCCCTTGGCACTGGGTCCCATACTCGGGGCTTGGAGGAGGGGGTGTGGCTTCTAGGGTGGCAGCCGCTCCTCACAGCCATTACCCCATGCACCACACCCAGCCTCAGCCTGTCTAGGCAGATCCCAGCTGGAAGCCTGACCTGGGGGCTGGGTGGCAGGGGTGGGGTTGGGGGTGGCTGAGTCCCCAGCCACTGGCTGTCGGAAGTCCCTGGAGGAGGGAAAGGCAGGAGGATGTGGGCTGAGCCACAGAAGGAGCCCAGGGGTCTCTTGTAACCACTGCGCACATTCCTTGTCCCCATGGCTCAGGCCGGTACTGCTGTTGCTGGCTGACACTGGAGGGGGATGGTGAGGAGGAGGGCAGCCCAGGGGATGTGGGGAAGTGGGAGCCAGCCACATTTGTACAAGGGCAAGCACACACACACGCGCGCGCACACACACACACACACACTCACAGTCAAAAGGTCTCTTGTAATAAACTTATTAAAATCCATTTGCCTTCTGATAACCTGGCACTACACAGACAGCAAAATGGCTGACTTTTTAAGAATTCTTCTTCCATTTAAAAAATGTAGAAAAGAGGTCTATAAAATTGTGCAAAATACCCAGCATTAATAAACCCGTTTCAAGTATTGCCAGCATGAGTATTACCTACCCATCCCAGACCTGACTTGGGAAGGAGATGGGGGGGCCAGGCTGGGATCCCATAGAGAACCCTCTATGGGCAGAGAAATGGCAAGGCCCCACTTCCTAGTGTGCTTCCCAGGAATCATGCTGGAGCTGAGGTCTTGGGTGCCTGGCCGGCTGGTTTGGCTTCCTCTGACACAGGCTACCCCACCCCTCCGCCCCCATCCACCTCCAACTCTGCCTTCTCTACCTAGAACCCAGCTCTACTCTATTGGCCAACTCCATATAAAAAAATAAAAAACCAAAGAAAAACAATGATCATCACAAAAAGAATGAAGGAGCTCGCAAACCAAAGTAGCCCATGGAAACATCCTGTCCCATAGCCCGCTGTCCAAGCCACTGCTCCTGGGTCTTGTTTCACCCCAGAAGCCCAGCTCAGCAGGGCTCAGCAGCTTCCCCAACTGGGAGGCATTACACTCAGTCCGCACCCTCACTCACACAGGGCTCGCCCTGGCACAGAGTCTTGGCGTGGTCCCCTGGGAACCTGGCCCTGGCCTCTCTATCCTGTCACTCCTGCGACTGATCAGCTGGGGGGAATCTCACTCCTAAGGCCGTGGGAACCTGGGTTTGGGGAGCAGAGGGTACAGCCATGGAACGGTGTGGGGACAGCACGCAGGGTGGGAAATAAATACGAAAAGCCTTGAGTCTTTGGTGGCTCTGCTTCCCTTGGGTGGAATGGGGAGGGTCTCGGCAGGTGTGGAGTGCGGCAGGTGAGTGCGGAAGGGCAAACAGGCCAGCAGGTGGCAAGTACTGAGCCAGGTTCAGGGGTGGCCTCCTACCATGTTGGCATCGGCCTTGGCTCCACAGGCTGGCTCGTCGCTTCTGATGGGTGAGGGCAACAGGGTGTCAGGCTGCACAAATCCCCTCCGGTCAATCAGGCTTCAAAAACACAAGGTGGACATGTGAGGGCTCTGTCTGACACCAGGACTCCAGGCTGGGGCTGGATGGCAGAGACTTGGTGTGGTCCTCTGGGCACCCGGCCCTGGCCTCTCTATCCTGTCACTCCTGCCACTGATCAGCTGGGGGGATCTCATGCGTAAGGCCGTGGGAACCTCGGTTTGGGGAGCAGAGGGTACAGCCATGGAACACTGTGGGGACAGCACGCAGGGTAGGAAATAAATGGCCCCGCCAAGGGAAGTCCTAGAAAATCTGAGGAAAAGGGAGCTGTCTTCCCGCTGGGAGCTCAAGACTCCTCCCTTGCAGAAGGGCCCTCTCTCCACACTCTGGGCACCTGGCTTTTGGCCACAGAATTTATTTACTGTTAATTCAAACTAGCTCACCTTTCTGTGTGGCTGCCAAGAAGCCAGGCTGCAGGCGAGGGGAACAGTAAGGATGAAAGGGCATTTGGAGATAGTGCGACTCCTACTGTCCCTTTTCTGGCAGAATTGGTGGGAGGAGAAGGGGACAGTGTGGGAAGTTTTATTCCCAGTGTCCACTGCCATTTAGCTCCCATCTGGCGCCCTCTGCTGTCAGGATGGATGGGGTGCTTCCTAGCAGGGCTGAACCACCAGGGCTCTCTCCTTCTAGGAGGGAGAATGGAGGTCGTCCCCCCAGTTTGGCCAGCAGCACCAGCAGCACCAGAAGGGCAGCGTTGCTCAAGTGTGGCCAAAACATTAATTGTGGTTATCCCTGGGGAGTAAGATTACACGTGAGACCTAACACTCTTCTTTTTTCATATTTTGTACTTATTTTTTATCTACAATGAGCACATGACTTAAAATTACAACTCTCCATAGAACTCCTTTATGTGACAAATGCCCTGAGAGCATTCAGCAGGGGATGGGGACAGAGGAGGGTAATGTGGGGAGAGGTCTGCTGATTCCAGAACCTCTTTGAGAGATGTGGACTCACAAGGTCACCCCGTCTCACCTGGGAGGTAGGGGGCCGCAGAGCACAGCACAGCAGTTGGTGATAACACTTTTATGGCTGTAGGGGTTGACAGAGGCCTCGCCACCTCTCTTGCTGGACCACGAGCCTTTGATCTGCAAGTAGAAGGAGGTCTGGGTCAGATACCTAACTCCCTTTGCTTCACTTTTCTAAGGTGGGGGGGGGAGGGTGGGGGGAGTCTAGAGGCATGGGAAAACTGGCAAATTCTGAAACCAGTTCCAACTAGACTTCTGGAGAGGACATGTCTTTAACAGGGGCCATTCAGAGAGAATGTGGGGGACTGCTGGATGGTGGGGGGCACCTAGCAGAGAGGAGGAGGCCCCAAACAGGACAGAAGACAAAGGAGAGCCACAGAGAAGCCTCCAAAGAAACTTTTTGGGTGCATCCTCCCTTCTCTGGCCAGCCTCCTAAGGTGGAGGGACAAGGGCACAGGGGTCGGGCTGCCTTCCCTGCCACTGACTCGCTGCGTAACCCCGGACAGATCACTACTCCTCTGAATCTTCATCTGAAAAATAGGGAACTCTCTGATACCAACTTTCTGACAGCACTGTTGGAGCATCAGACGAAATCTTGTCCAGCTCTAGCTCTGTGAAGCCTGCTATCAAAGGCACTGAGGAGTTTCGCAGTGAAGGACACCTGCTTAACTTTAACCCAGAGATTTCCAAATTTATTTGGCTATATCAGTCCTCTTTACTTAACCCCTAGTAATATCCTACAGAACCAGCACCCAGGAAACCCCCTTAGGAGAGTCTGCTCTGTACCAATCGCCCAGCACATGATACCCTATCATGCGTGTTAAGTTTTGTTTCACTAAATAAGAAGCTGAGGTCACAGAAGGTATTTTCTGTTAGTCGACGGGCCCCTTAGTATCAGATAGTGACCCTGGAATGGACGCTCTTGTTTGCTTTTTTATTGTTTGGGAGAACGGGAAGGGGAGGTAAGGTCCCTGGCCCAGGGCTAGGCACACCGTGAGTGCTCAAACAATGCTTGTTGGTGAGGGTCTGTAAGGAAGCAGGTAGGGAGGATTAATGGAACCTCAGGGTCCTGTCCTGGCTGTTCCCGTAAATAAGGAAGCCACCTCAGAAGTCACATCTCTGCTGCCTACAACTGCAGCGGGGGGACAGTGGGCATGGCCGTGGCGCCTGGGTGAAATCCTGACTCTATCCCTTCCCAGCTGCGTAATCTTGGGGCAAGTCACTCCGCCATCAGATGGAGAAGAGGCATCCCTCAGAGTTGGCGAAAGGACCGGAAGAGATGATGGGAACGGAAAGAACTCTGGAGACAACAATGTGCTGCCATTGGGCGACTGTTACAGTGCGAGTGCTGCTTTTCTGGGGTGAGGGAGAAAGCATCTTGGGGGCCCTGGGAGCCTGCACCAAGCGCCAACACATGTGGGGGCCTCAGAAGCTGTGCTGGGTCTCAGGGCCAAGCCATGAGCACTGAAGGAGCTGGCTGCCTATCATCTCCACCCTCGTTTCCCCAGCGGCTGAGAGTCAGGGAGGCACTGCTGCCACTCCAGCTCCTTCAGCCCCGCCTCTTGCCAAGGTCCAGCCTTACTCACATCTTCGTTCGTTGTCAGGTTGGAGGCGACGAGGTAAGTGTGAAACCCTGAGAGGCCCAGGATGGACCAGATGGAGAAGAAGCAGATCACCAACTCCAGCACAGTGAACAGGCAGTCAAGGACCCACAACCAGGATCGGGGCTGGGAGCCTCCCCTGCGCCTGGGATCTTGCCACGCCCAGCCTTTCTCCCCTCTCCTTCCCCAGAAAGGAAATAAGTGTGTAACCTTCCTATGGCCCAGTCACCACCTCTTAGCAGGATTACCTCCTGGGCCTCAAGAAGGGTTGAAGAGCTCCCCTCAAGAGCAAGATGAACCCAGGGTGATGGGCAGTAGTGGGAACTGAGGGTTCCAAGCGCCAAGAGCTGTGGATGTGGTCCAGGGAGCTTGGTGCCTTAGGGGAAGACAGGGACTGTGGCTCCTGAGAGTTCTCGGCCACCCCGTCCCACAAGAGCCCATTTAAGATCAGCTCAAGCCTGGGTGCATATTGGATTCTAGAGGACAAACACCTGCTCTACATCATTGCCCTCTGTTTATAGGATGAGGTGTGGGAACCCATCCCAGTGACGGGGCCTCAGTTCCCACCAGGCTGCCCACTAGCAGACAAAGGCAAAGGATATCTTGCTGGTGTCTCCTTCAGAGTGGAGAGGAAGTTGCTTCCCTGAGAACCTGGAAGAAACAGGAGAGAACACGGCTCAGAGGGACGGTGACCACAGCTCCTCAGCCTGGCTGAGCTGGCTGGCCCGCCCTCTGCTGTCCCCGCTCCTATTGCCACCGCCAACTCACGGAGCGTCAGGTGGGTGACCACGCAGGCGAAGATGAAGGCCGTCAGGAATGAGAGGGAGAGAATAAACGCATAGAAGAAGCGGTAGTTCCGTCTCCCCACACAGTTGCCCACCCAGGGGCAGTGATGGTCAAACCGTTCTGGAAAAGGGCCGGGGGAGAGGGGTTAGTGCAGGCCTGGCTGGCAACCAACCAGCACAGGTGTTCAGAGGCCTCACACCTTAGCTGGCTTTCCCACCCCCTCACTCTCCGCACCAGCAGCTCTCAGACACTCCCTGCTTCTGGTCCTGTGGGAACTGGTTGCTACGGCTCACACATTCTTCCCCATCTTTCCTGGTGAAGGGAAATTCCTCTTTCATGTCTTGGCTGCAAAGCCACTTCCTTAAGAAAGTGTCCTCTGACCCCAGGCAAGGTAAAGGTCCCTGTTACCTGCTCTGTTGCTCTGGCACTTATCTTTTGCAGCACTTTGTCCATGGTGTTCACATATTTATTTACAATTAGTGGACTGGCCAGTGTCCCCTGCTCAATTAGAAGCTCCATAAGGGGGGCCTGTGTTGGCCTCATAATGAGCTGCATCCCAGGGCCCAGCTGTGTCTGGTACAAGGAAGATCCACAAAAAGTACTTGTTGCCCAGCCTACGACCCCTGCCACACACCAAAAATAATGACCCTTGTCCCTCAAGCTAGAGCTAGAGGCCCAGGGAGGGGCTAGACCGCTAGGTAACAAGTGGAGAGCTGGCACCAGAGGCCTGGTCAGAGGGCTGATCTCACACCAGCACCACGTCCCCGGGGGTAGGGGAAAGTCCCCTGTGGGAATATGGGTCACCAGCCCATTGCAGGCCTCACACCAAGGCCAGCACCCTTTGCAGGGGGTGGGTGGGGCTGATTCTCTTGGATGAATGACGCCCACTGAGTCACCCACTTCACTGCCTGCCGTCATGGGGTGTTCCCCACTATTCTCTTGCTCAGGGAATGCTGAGCCAGCTTGATGAGCTCACTGCCCCGGGGGCTGTGCACAGTCACAGTGGCACAGCTCACCGGGCCCTCTTGCATAGCATTTACCTTACGATACCTCCCAGGGGCACACCCTTGGTCCCCATCAGAGCTGCCCAGCCTCTGGAAAGCAGGGAGAAGGGACAACACAGTCTCTGGTTCCCCAGCAACCACTGCAGTTGTGAGTCAGCAGCTCAGCTTCCAATCCTGGCTACCTCCTCTCCACCTCACCAGCTTAAACCCCTCTGTTCCCAGACTCTTGTCCCTCCAAAACCCTGAGAGTCAGATCAAAGTATTTCAGTATAGCTGGTCCCGGGCACTGGGTGGTAAATCATTTCCTTTCTGGCCCAAATGCATCTAGAATGTTATTGGTCCAAGTCTCTGGTTCTGGGACCTTGAACCTCTGAGGACCAGGCTGAGGCCTAAAAGAAGAGTTCAGGGCCTCTCTGTGTCTGCCCCACTTCCGAGCTGTGGGGAAGGAATCCACTGATCCTGGGCTGAGGCCAAGACACCAGTGGTCACACTGAGAGCCCACTGGTCATTCTCGGGTTCCTTCTTAGTCAGAGCAAATCTGAATGACCCAGACTTCCTGCCCAGCCCTGGATCTTTCCAACACGCCACCCCCCTTCAGTCCCACACGAATGACTCCCTTTCCTCCAGTCTTCAATTCTCTCAGGGTTCCCCACATCCCTCCCTGTGGTCCCTCACTTACCCACACAGTTGTCGCAGACACTGCAGTGTGAGGTCCGGGGTGGTCGAAACATCTTGCAGGTGAAACAATACTTCAACTTCACCATCTGCCCATTGATCATCACCTCCTGGGTCCGAGGGGGTGGCCGGTAGGTGGAACTGCCTGTGTTGTCTGAGGGTGGGAGAGAAAGATGGGGGATGTCCAAGCCTGGATCCAGGAGCCCCCACCGGGGAGAAGCCACTGCTTCCTGGCTGGGACGAGAGAAGCCTTGGGGAAACTTTCCAGGGAAAAACGTTAAAGTGCCAGCCTAAGGTGGGGACAAATACTAAGAACTGCTACCACTTACTAGGACTGGGAAATGTTAAAACTTTACAACCTGCTCACACATGGAGGCCCTTACACAACTCTGAGAAAGGCTATCAGAGAAGGCCCTGGAAAGGCGTGGTGAGGTTTATCTGCATCTATTCAAGCCTAGATCCAGTTTCCAAATTCAGGAGGTTCAGGACGTGGAGGGGAAAAGTAAACAATGCTACGAGAAACAGATCCAGAAATGTGGGGCACCTACAAGACCACTGGCCTGATCGCCAACAAAAGTCAGTCACTTACAAAAAGAGAGGGGGGATGGCTCTAAGTTAAAGAAGATTTAGGAGCCCTAACCGGTTTGGCTCAGTGGATAGAGCGTCGCCTGCAGACTGAAGGGTCCCAGGTTCGATTCCGGTCAAGGGCATGTACCTTGGTTGGAGGCACAACCCGAAAAGGGGGTGTGCAGAAGGCAGCTGATCGATGTTTCTCTCTATTCCTCTCTGTAAAAAAATCAATAAAATATAAAAAAAAAAAAATTTAGGAGACTTAAGCAATGCATGATCCTAACTTGGATCCTGTTTTGAAAAACAAAATAAAACACAGCAACAAAAGACAGTTGGCAGAAAATGACTATAGATTAGAAATTTGGGAACTATTAATTTTCCTAGATGTGGTCATGGAATCACGTTTATGTTGGAGGCTGCCCTTAAATTTTGAAGATACAGCCTGTGTAGCTCAGTGGTTGAGTGCCGACCTATGAACCAGGAAATCATGGTTTGATTCCCAGTCAGGGCACATGCCCAGGTTGCGGGCTTGATTCCTAGTGGGGGGCGTGCAGGAGGCAGCTGATGAATGATTCTCTCTCATCATTATGTTTCTATCTCTCTCCCTCTCCCTTCTTCTCTAAAATCAATAAAAATATATTTTTTAAAAAATGGGAGAACGACTTCATGGACTTCATGACTGTGAAGTAGATAAATATTTTTTAAACAAGACACAAAGGGGCTTGCCTGGCTGGGTAATTCAGTTGGTTAGAGTGTCATCCCAATATGCTAAGGTTGCAAGGTCAATCCCCAGTCAGGGCACATACAAGAATCAACCAATGAATGCATAAGTAAGTGAAACAACAAATCGATGTTTCTCTCTCCCTCTCTAAAAATCAATAAAAAAATTTTAAAAGATACAAAAGGGCTAATCATAAAAGAGCAAGTTGCTAAACTGCATATATCACAAGAAGTTCTGTTCGTCTAAAGATATCATTTAAATAATGAAGAGGTGACCTTCAGAGTAGAAGATGATATTTACAATATCTGACAAAAGACAAAGGATTTATATGCAGAATATATAAAGAAGTCTTATAAAATCAGTAAGAAAAAGTCAGACAACTGAATTCAAAGTGGACAAAAGATTCAAACAGGCATTTAATAAAAGAAGCTGTCCAAATGACTAATAAGCACATGAAAGGGTCCTCATACTCCTTAGTCATCAGGGAAATGCAAATTAAAACCACAATATGCTACCACTACACATGCACCAGATTGGCTAAAAAAAAAACAACTTAAATCCAGTGTTGGCAAAAATGTAAAGCAACTAGAAATCTCGTCTGAGCACTTTGGAAAACTGGTACTAACTATGAAAGTTCAACATAGGCACCCCAGCAATCCCACTCCTAGGTGTCTTCCCAACAGAAATGTGCATGATGTGATGTGAGCCAAAAGACATACACAGAATGTTCACGACAATTCTCCTAATAGTCAAAAGCTGGACCTACCCAAATGTCCATCAATAGAACAGATTAAAAAATATAGTATAGCCACACAATGGAGTTCTAATACAGCAATGAGAATGACTGATCCACAACTACACACAGCAATACAAACGAATCTCATCAACATTGTGTAAAATGAAGAAATCACACATGTAAGAACACAAAATGTTCAAAAACAGGTAAAAGTAATCTATGGTGCTAGAAGTCAGATCGTGGTTACCCTTGGAGGGGTGACAGTGATCAGAAGGGGGGAAAGGGGACTCCCGAGACACTGCTCATACACTGTTTCTTTATATGCTGACAACATTCTATATTAGCATATAGCCACTTACGATTTGTACACTTTTGCTAGGCCTGTTACACTTTAGTAAAAAGCTAAGAAAAAGAAAAGACCAAGGTCTCGTCTGAGGTCATGAAGCTGGAATGCTGGCAAAACAGGAATCCGAAACCAGGTCTGCCAATGCAAAGCCCACAGCTCTACCCACTGAGCCTCTTGGTACCCAGGCCACAGAGGACCAAGTCCCCAGAGCAGTGGCTCCTTCCTGGACAGATTTCCTAGCCACATGGGGCTGCCTGCGATCCCCAGCACTCAGCCACCACTTCCACTGGATCGACTCCCCAGATATCTCCCATTTGATGACTCGCCTCCAGTGATTCTTCACTGAGTATGGACCATGTGCAGGCACTATTCTAAGCACACGGCAGGCATCAGTGAAGCAAACAGACATCTCTCACTTCCAGTTACCAGAAGGCTGTTTCACCATCACCTCAGTGTGCTTGACATGGAACTAAGTATCTGAGCATCCATTTCTTTCTTAAAACCCAGCAGCGTGGTAAAGGGCAGGGGGATTGAGGCCAATGGATACACTCTGAAACCTGGTTTTGCCACTGACTGGTTGTGTGTGAGGTTGAAGTCAAACTTCTCTGAGACTCAGTTTTCTCATTTGTAAAATGGGAATAATAGGTAGACTGAAGCATGAATCCTGGCTCCCCCTCTTACTAGCAGGGTTTCTCCTGATGATACCATTGGCTACCTGTGTGGCAGAGCAAATCATTTTACCTCTCTGTGCTTCTGTTTCCTCAATCACTGAAATGGGGATAATGGTACCCTCCTCATCAGGTTATTGTGAGGATTAAATGAGTTAAATATGTGAAGTAGCACAAAGTAAATGCTTAAGAAGTGTGCCTGTTATTACTGGCTCATAGAATAACTGAGAGAAAGAAGGGAAAAGACACCCTAGCTAGTTTGGCTCAGTGGATAGAACCTTTGCCTGCGGACTGAAGGGTCCCGGGTTCGATTCCAGTCAAGGGCACATGCCCAGGTTGCGGGCTCGATTCCCCAGTAGGGGATGTGCAGGAGGCAGCCGATCAATGATTCTCTCTCATCATTGATGTTTCTATCTCTTTCGCCCTTCCTCTCTGAAATCAATAAAAATATATTTCAAAAAAAAATAAAGGGAAAAGGCAAGGGAAAGAGAACACTTCACTGAGGGTCTACTGTATGCTGAGCATTCTGCATACAGTTATCTTCTTTAACCCTGATAACATCCCAAGAAGTTAGGTTATCATTATCATCAGGTTTCGGAGACTTTAAAGTGAGCTTAAGTTACTTGTCCAATGTCACACAGCTAGTAAGTGGCAGAACCAGGATGTGAAACAGTTTCCAAAGCTTGGGGTTGAGGTTTTTTTGTGTGTAAAATTTAAAGTGTCATAATGAGTGTTATTTATCTCTGCCTGGTTCCTTATTTCTGCCGGTGGCACAATCTAAGAGCTGGCAGGAACCTCAAAGAACAGAATACACAGCCCCAGCACATAGCAGATAATGGATAAATGTCCCTTTGCTCACTGCCTCTGTTCTAACCCATTAAGTTTACAAATAAGAAAGAGGCCCAGAGAGGTTAGGGGATTTGCTCAAGGTCACACAGGCAGGGACAGGGGAACCCAGTCTGGAGTCTCTTTTTAAAAAAATAATTTTTATTGATTTCAGAGAGGAAGGGAGAGGGAGAGAGAGCTAAAACATCAATGATGAGAGAGAATCATTGATTGGCTGCCTCCTGCACGTCCCACACTGGGGATCGAGCCTGCAACTCGGGCATGTACCCTGACCGAATTGAACTGTGACCTCCTGGTTGTATATAACTGGCACATTCCTCTAAATAGCCCCTTTGAGTCACCTCTCAGCTCAAAACCCTTCATTCGCCTCCCCTAAAAAACAAGACAGAAGAACTTCTTGTCATGATATAAGGGTCCTTCACAATCGGGCCCAACCTCTGTTCCCGGCTTCTCTCCCACATCTTTTCCCACACGAGTCACTGGGCTTAGGTCTTCCTGCCCTTATTCCTACCAAGTCCCAGCCCCAGGTCCTCCCTCCTCGCTGCTCACCAGGATTTGCTGGAGGCCTGTCTAATCTCTAACAGCTTCTTAGACCACTTCGGCCTCAGGGCTCTCATGCCCTGCCCACAGCACCTAATCCTGCTCTCCACTGTGTTGAGGTGTGGCAGGACTGTTGTGTGTGCACACTGTCTTTCCAAATAGACTGCACACCCCTCGAGAGCTGGGAGAGTGGAATAAACAGGCAGGCCCAGGCCTAGGAGCTGTGAGACAGCAGGCAAAGAGGAAAGAAAATATGCTTTGAACTCAGGCCTGAAGTTCAAATTTTGACCCTTCCATTTATGAGCTGGTGTCTTTAGGGAAGTTACTCAACCTTTGTGAGCCTATTGGGCATCTGTAAAAGCAGACAAATAAGAACAACTACCTTGAAGCGTTGTAAGGACCAGACTAGTACACATAAAGGAACTGGCACCTGTGGTACCTATTAGAAGCTGTTTGCAAAAGGGGCAGCAAGGGGCAGGCTCTGGAGTCTGAAACCCTGAGTTCAAACCCTGGTTTTGCTAACCACTTGCTACGTAAGGAATTCCCTTCACCTCTCTGAGACTCAACCACTTACTAGCTGTGTGATGTGGGTCAAGTTGCTTAACTTTTCTGTGCCTGCATATGAAAATGGGACATAATGAACTCCACCTGTTCTTTAGTGTTGTTAGGAGTATTAGGTGAGAATTCATTAAGTGGGTTTAGTCAAGTGTCTAGCACCTGGCAAGAGCTTAAGAAATATTAGCAACCCTGGTCAGAGGGTCATCCTGATACGCCAAGATTGTGAGTTCGATCCTTGATTAGGGCACATACAAGAATCAAACAGTGAATGAATAAATAAGTAGAACAACAAATCAATGTTTCTCTTCTCTCTTTCTTCCTCTCTCTCTCTAATATCAATTTTTAAAAAAAGAGCCGTGGCAGATGTGGCTCAGTTGGGCAATGTCCCATGCACTAAAAGGTTGCTGGTTTGATTCCCAGTCAGGGCACACGCCCAGGTTGCAGTACAGGGCATGTAGGAGGCAGCTGACAGATGTATCGCTCTCACATCAATGTTTCTCTCTCTCTCTCTCTCCCTTCCTCTCTAAAAAAATAAAAAATAGCCCTGCTGGCATGGCTCACTGGTTGAGTGTGGGCCTATGAACTAGGACAGTGATGGCGAACCTTTTGAGCTCGGTGTGTTAGCATTTTGAAAAACCCTAACTTAACTCTGGTGCCGTGTCACATATAGAACTTTTTTGATATTTGCAACCATAGTAAAACAAAGATTTATATTTTTGATATTTATTTTATATATTTAAATGCCATTTAACAAAGAAAAATCAACCAAAAAAATGAGTTCGTGTGTCACCTCTGACACGTGTGTCATAGGTTCGCCATCACTGAACTAGGAGGTCACTGTTCAATTCCCAGTAGAGCATATGCTGGGGTAGCAGGCTTGATCCCCAGTAGGGGGCGTGCAGGAGGCAGCTGATCAGTGATTCTCATCATTGATGTTTCTATCTCTCTCCTTCTCCCTTCCTTTCTGAAATCAATAAAAATATATTTTAAAAAATATATAAATCTTTTAAAAAATAAATATTATATAAAAAGCACAAAAAGAAAACCAAACAAAAATACAAAAGAGAATTTAAAAAAGAAATATGAGCATTATTGCTTTTTCTATGTAACACTATATTCCAAACAACTGATTTACAAAAAAACTTCAGAACACAGCCCATCATGAGTGAAGGACGGCCACAGACCCTCTTCAGGACTAAAAGTACGGGTGTCCTTGCAGGGTTCCCACAGCCCTCCCCAGAGCAGGGAAGAGCCCAAGCCTCTCCTCCAAGGCAGGGAGGGAACTCCTAACAGTATATTCTGGCCTCAGGGCCAGGATTCCTCCTCTCTAGAACTCAGAGAAAGTAAAGCTCTGCACACCCAACTTCCTTAGGCTGCCAAGAGCCAGAGGCAAAGGAGAGACATGTCACGCTGGAGCAAGGAGGCCACCCAGATGCTGAATGAAAGTCACCAACTGCAGGACCCTAAATAAGTTGGATCAAAGGGGGCTCTGTGGGGATGCTCCTACAGAGGCTGAACCCCATGTGGGGGTGACGGGGTGGGGAGGAGGCAAGCAGTGGTTCCACTACTTTTTCTCAAGCCAAACAGTCCTGGCCAGTCACCACCCTGGATTTGGCCTCAGAATTCTCCTCAACCCACTCCTCCCAGCAGCCACTACCAATGGTAGCTTGTTAGTGCTCAGAGAACGTCCATTTGCCATTCTTACTACAAGGCTCAAGTTTCAATAGAGGAAAACAATTTTCAAAGTGTACTGACATTCCCTGTCTTACCTGATGCACAAAAAATGCTCTGGGCTGGGTAAGGAGATATGTGCCCACATTTTATAGATGGGAAAACTGACTTCACTCCAACAGTATAAGATGGGGCTGAAATAAGAATCTGTCTTCCGAGGCATTCATTTGTTCATTCTTACAAACATTAATATCTACTATGCCAAGCTACTGTACAAGGCCTGAGGTGACAGGTGAGGGGAGAAGGAGTAAGTACATAGAGATGAGCCAAATATGTTTTCTTTGGCCACCAATTCAGAAAATATTTATTGAAGAAATGAAGACAGCCTGGCCGGTGCGGCTCAGTAGTTGAGCATCGACCTATGAACCAGGAGGTCACGGTTCGATTCCTAGTCAGGGCACATGCCCGGATTGCGGACTTGATCCTCTATGTGGGCAAGCGGGAGGCAGCCGATCAATGATTCTCTCTCATCATTGATGTTTCTATCTCTCTCTCCCTTCCTCTCTGAAATATATATATATATATATATATATATATTTTTTTTTAAATATATTTCTTTATTGATTTCAGAGAGAAAGGGAGGAGAGAGAGATAGAAACATCAATGATGAGAGAACCATTGATCGGCTGCCTCCTGCACACCTCCCCACCAGGGATCGAGCCCACAACCCAGGTTTGTGCCCTTGGCTGGAATCGAACCTGAGACCCTTGAGTCCGCAGGCCGACTCTTTATCCACTGAGCCAAGCCGGCGAGGGCAAAAATATATTTTTTTAAAAAAGCAAGGAAGGGACTGCTAAAAGAGATGCTATCCCTACCTAAAGGGAATCTAAGATCCACTCCAGGGCTCTTTCTACTTTAGGTTCTTCTCCAAGAAGTCAAAAGGCACCCTCCTGAAGTGAGGCCTTCCTGCTGCCTTCCTAGTGGGACACCAAGCCCCTGGGGAAGTGGCAATGGGGGGGGAAGACTTCTTCCCATTGAATGGCCATGAGAAACAAGTGGGTCTCCAGACATCTTTCTCCTGACCAAGGGAAAGGGCCTGATACACCCCAACCACAACCCACAGAGAAGAGCAGGCAGGTGTCCTGCAGTTAGAACCTAAATGGTTGGGCCTGTGAATGAAGCCCAGTGGCTGGCCTGGAAGCCCCCAGGGGCTGGTCATGACCTTCTCAGAGGCTTTAGTGAGGGAAAGCGGGGATTTCTACCCGCTCTGCAGGGCCCTGTTGCCCCTGTTGTTCCCACCTATGGAGGAAACAGCTGTAAGGTTGCGGTCTCCCCAACTTCTGGTTCAGCTCAAGGTCAGTCACAGTGCGCAGGCTGTGAGTGCTGGGTCACACCTGACCCACCTGACCATTTCTGTTCATTCCAGAGGTTTATGGAGCCCCTACCACATACAGGCTTAGTGGTAACCTGGGAATGCAGGAAGAGCTCAACCTGAGGGCAGCATAAGCCAAAGTGGATAATTACAGAGTCAGTGTAAGAGGCTCTGTGAGTCAAGCGTGGTGACTCTGGGCCCAGCCTGATCTCATTTGGAAACCTACCCTGGCCACTTGTTAGCTTGTGACTTTGAGGAAGTTGCTCAACCTCTTTGAGCCTCAGTCTCCTCACTGGGTAACAGTATTAACCTTGTAAGATGATGATGCAAATTAGAGATGACATATGGAAAAGTCTAACCCATAGCTAATCAATTCATGGTATTACTGATGTCTAGATTCAATACTGTGAGAATACAACGGGGAATGTGTGGTGGGGGGCAGGAAGCAGCATTCAAGAAAGCAACAAAAGACGAAGCATGAAGCGGCAATTAAGTTGGATTCCTCGGGCTTGCCAGAGAAGGAGGGCATGGCAGTGAACAAAGGCTCGAGGCATTAACTGCACCTCGTGGCTGGGGGCACAGGAGAGCGGCAGGAGATGGGAGGAAGAGGGGGCTGGCGCTTGCCTTGATCCTGCAGGCAAGTGCACCTCTGCGGACAGGCGAGTTTTCAGGAAAGTGGAAGATTGTTTACTGGCCATGACACTAAGCAACCTTGAATCATGTGATGAGAAAGTTAATTCCCCTTTTATTTATTTATTTTAATTTTTTAGACCTGGGCATGTGCCCTGACCGAGAATTGAACCGTGACCTCCTGGTTTGTAAGTTGATGTTCAACCACTGAGCCACCTTGGCCGGGCTACTCCCTTTTCTTTCTTTTCTTTTTTTTTAAAAAAAAAACACAAATCAATTTTTTTTCTTTACTTTTCAATAAGTTTAAATTCTTGAGGGGTAGAGTATTACATGGATTCTGTGTCCAATGGCCTTAGTGGGAAGGTTGCTTTGGAATTTAGCACGAACCATGCCACTGTTTCCGTGAGCACAAGTTTCCTTTCCCCAGATTACTCTGGTTTTGCTCCTTTTGCCACCAGGAGTCACTGTTTTGTTCTTTGCTTTGTGCACATAAGCACATCTCTTGCCTAGATAGACTTCAGTTTCATGTTGAGCATAAGCACCTTTAAATTTTTTAAAATATATTTTTATTGATTTCAGAGAGGAAGGGAGAGGGAGAGATAGAAACATCAATGATAACAGAGAATCATTGTTTGGCTGCCTCCTGCACGTCCCCTACTAGGAACCGAGCCCACACCTGGCATGTGCCCTTGACTGGGATGGGACCTGGGACCCTTCAGTCTGCAGGCCAATGCTCTATCTGCTGAACCAAACCGGCTAGGGCAGCACCTTTAATTTTAAGAAGAGCTGTGTGCTCCCTCTGATTCTGGAGACCCTGCTTAGAGCCAATAAAAGTGGCCTTGGACCACAGCCTTCCAGACATATGTGTTGTTACAGAAGCCCTGCTCCCATCAGGCCTCCACAGGCTCCGAGATGTCACAAAGAAGAAGGCAACATTATTCCCTTTTCAGTTCTCCTTCAAGCCTTTCATCCCATCAAGGCAAAGTCTCCACTTTTTTTAAAAATATATTTTATTGATTTTTTACAGAGAGGAAGGGAGAGAGATAGAGAGAGTTAGAAACATCGATGAGAGAGAAACATCGATCAGCTGCCTCCTGCACATCTCCCACTGGGGATGTTCCCACAACCCAGGTACATGCCCTTGACCGGAATCGAACCTGGGACCTTTCAGTCCGCAGGCCGAGGCTCTATCCACTGAGCCAAACCGGTTTCGGCAAAGTCTCCACTTTTAATACCTAACACCTGTGATCCTCATAGGCCTCAAAGCGACTGCTCTCAGCAGGCACTACAACCACCAAAAATTCCGTTACATTATGTTTTGGTTTTATGATTATCTTCTATGCAGAACAACTGGCTTTCTGCTTACAGAGGTGATATAAAGTTTCCTTGTAAACTACATTTAAAAGCAAGCCATTTGAAGGAAAACACTAAGAAATGAAGGTACAAGGAACGATGCAGAAAAGGCAAAAGTCACAAAGGTTGTACTCCAGAGACTGAACTTCAGGAAATGCTGCTGAGGGCGCTAGGAAGTCACCCAAATTCTGAGCCTGGGAGGGCCAGGGCCAAATGTGAGTCTTGGAGAGACAACCATGACCAAAGGGAGAGGCCAGGTGTCCAGGCCTGGTCAGCAGAGCCAATCAGGATGGAGTCGGTCCTGGGACTGTGGAAGGACCTGAGAGGAGACATCCTGGGGACAGCATGGGGTTTGTGACCTGCTATGTGCTGGCAGAGGAAGAGGCCTTCATGTCTGTCCTGTGAGTTGTGATTCTAGATGAGTGTCTGTCCATGGAATTTAGATGTTTCTATCGTCTCCCATCATAGCAGGAGGTTATGGGCCAATGTTGCAACCTCCTACTCTTTGCCCAACTGCCCAATCACCTGAGCTCTGTGTGGCCCTGCAGGGTGATCCCACTGCATGGCCTGCCAGCTGACAAGTCAGAATCTCAGACCAGGGTGACCAAGGTCCCGGTGTGCCTGCAGCTGAGGGGTTTCCCAAGACAGGAGACTTTCAGTGCTAAACGAGGGACAGGGACAGTCCTGGGAAAACTGGGAGGCCCTGGTCATCCAACCTCAGACAGTGATGGCGAAGGTTGGGAGCCCTGGGCCAGATTCTGTTGGGCTGGGGCTGCTGGTCTAAGGGCCAAAGTAAGACACCCACAGCCTGCATGGACCCAGGCCTAGTAATCAGGTCACGTTTATATGAACAGCACCACCACCCAGAACCAGCCCCCAACCTTTTCAAAAACGCTCAGTGAGCCCTCGCTGGTTTGGCTCAGTGGATAGAGTGTCGGCCGCCTGACTGAAGGGTCCCAGGTTCCATTCTGGTCAAGGGCACATGCTCGGGTTGTGGGCTCGTCCCCAGTAAGGGGCATGCAGGCGGAGCCAATCAATGATTTTCTCTCATCATTGATATTTCTCTCTCTCTCTCCCTTCCTCTCTGAAATAGAAAAACAAACAAACAAAAAAACACACAAAATGCTCAGTGACCTTAGTCCTTTTCAAGAAAATGTTTCAACCTGATTGGAAGCCTCCTGTTCAAGTTTGAGAATTCAGAGCCCTCAAAGATGCCACTTTCTAGGCTTGGCAACTGTTCTCAAAGGAAAGTCTCAAACCCTGACATGTGGGCCCCACTAGACTTGCCGCCACCCCATCCTCCAATGAGAATTTCCCAAATTTTCTGAAGTACCCCCTGTGTTCCAGACAACATGTCCTGATCAGAGTCCTTCCTTCTGTCCTCTCCTCCTTCTGTTCCAGCCTGGAGGGCTCCCCTCACACATCTTCCTGTGCTTGAACTCCACCCAAACTTTACAGTTTGGCTCAATGCACCCCTCTATGAGGCCTCCCCATATCCTCTGGACAGAAGGTACTCCTGGTTTCCTTGATGCTCTTCCAAAGCCTGGTCTCACCAGTGGCAGGCAGGCAGGCCTACCTTTGCCCGCCGCCCCCCACCCCTGCCCCAAAACACACACAGTTAGTAGTCAGCATATAGAACAGTGATGGCGAACCTATGACACGCGTGTCAGAGGTGACACACGAATTCATTTTTTTGGTTGATTTTTCTTTGTTAAATGGCATTTAAATATATAAAATAAATATCAAAAATATAAATCTTTGTTTTACTATGGTTGCAAATATAAAAAAAAAATTCTCTATGTGACACGGCACCAGAGTTAAGTTAGGGTTTTCAAAATGCTGACACGCCGAGCTCAAAAGGTTCACCATCACTGATAGAGAATCAACACATAAATGGTCAAACCCGTAACGCCTAATTGGGAGAAGTTCCACTGTCTCTCCACCGTCACGTGGGGACAGCAAGGAGGCTCATACATTGAGCCCAAGTCACTCAGCTGTCCAGGTGGCTGACAGGTGAAGAAGAGAGTCGCTGGGAAAGGCTATTGGGCCTGCCTGACAATTCCATAGTGATCATCAAGCAGCACAGGGCCAAGACGGCAGGGAAAGGTGTTTTGGGAATGTGTCATGGGAGGTGTGGCCCAACTGGGGTCACAAAGGCTTCCCAGAGTACAGGACACTTGAGCTGAGACGTTAGGATAAGGGGTTTGGGAGTCAAGGCACACACTCAATCTCTGCATGGGCACGGCCGGCTGCTGTGAGGATTTGTGGGGATAATGGACAGGAAGCCCTCAGCACACAGTCAAGCTCTCCCCAAACATGGGGGATTACTGTCGTCAGCATTACCCTGACAGCTCACAGGAAGCAGAGGACTCCAGGCAGCCAGGCCTCTGAGCTCAGGTTGCGTTGGATAATAATCCTGCCTCCTGATTAGCCCGACCAGGAGGGAGGAGAAATGGGGCTGCAGCTGAGCCCCCCCACTGCCGGGTGGACTGGCTCAGGTCAGACCGTGGGGTTCTGACAGAGCAGAAACCAGGCCGAGTGGCTCAGACATGTAAGAGGGAAGGAAGCTGATGCAGGCAGAGGAAGACAGCAACCAAGGGCGTGACTGAGGACGGGCCTGGGCGGAGGAAGACACAAGGAGCAGACAGAGAGCGAGAGAACATCCTCTCCCCTCCTACCACCCTCCCGAGCTGCTGCAGAAAATTAGTGGAATGACTTCCTGTGATGGGTGCAGCAGCCTCTGCATTTATAGGCCACAAGGTCTTTTCAGGGCCAACTGGGTGATTAAAAGCTTGTCTGAAAGCCACCCTGTTAGGGGAAGGAGCCAACCAGGAACCGGAAACCTGTGAGGTGTACAAGTACTGACATCACTTCTCAGCAGAAAGGAGCTGGGGTGGAGCAAGCTGAGATTAAGGCCCTGCCCCCCTCCCTGCACCCCCTGCTGCCCAGCCACCAGGGGGACCCACACTGGGAGGAGTCAAGGGCCATGTGAGGTGCCTGGGAGCACAGGTCCTTCTGCCATACTGGCCTTCCTGCCGTTCCTCAAACACACCAATTTATCTGCAACTCCAGGGTTTTGTTTTTATTGTTTCCAAACCACATATTACTGGCTCCATTGCACCATTCAGGGCTCATCTCAAGTGCCACCTCCTCCTAGAGGCCTCCCCTGACCATCTAATCTATATTAGCCCACTCCCCAACCTACTGTGCTCTCCCCTCAGATCCTCACAACTCAAACCCTCATCTCTGCAGGTTTTTGTTTCTTTTTGTGAGTCAGATGTCATCTCATTCACAAAGCCTTCCCCGACCACCCTGTTTAAAATCACACACTCTCCCCCAACTCTCATCCCGCCTCCCTGGTTTCCTCTTGTCTGTCTCACATCCTAGATCTTTCTTTCATTGCTGTTTAATTCTTTCCGCTGGAATGTCAGCTCCAAGAGGCAGAGATTATTGTCAGATTTGTTTACTGCTGTATTACCAGCATCTAGAAGAGTAGCTGGCACATAGTAGGGACTCAATAAGTGTTTGATGAGTAAATGGATAAGTGTATTTAAATGTTGAAGAGCAGGGGCGCTGGCCAGACTGCCTGGGGTCTCATCGCAGCTCTCCCACTTACTGTGTGATCTTGGACCATTTACTTAACCTCTTTGAGACTCCATTTAATTAGTAAAAGGAGAGTAACAACAGTACTTACCTCAGAGGATTATTGGGTGATTAAATAAGATCACGCATATGAAGAGGTGGAAACAGTGCCTGGTACCCAGGAAGCTCTCGGTACTATGCTGGCTGCCATGACAGCTTTCACTTGCTAGCACTTCTTGTTTATTGCTCCCTTATTTATCATCTGTCTCCTCCATTCTCTCCCACTTGCCTTCCTCACTATTGACCCCCAGCTCCCAGCATAGTGTGGGGAGAGAAAACCAAGCCTCCTATCAAATCGGGGAATGTGGACCTGGGGGACACAGCTTCAGCTGAAGTAGGAGCCTCACCGATCTGTTTCTCCAGGGCAGCTGCTTCACAGACGGTGGCCCGGGGCAGGATCCCAGGGTCCGTGAAACTCGTCTGTAGCAGGCAGCTCATGACGAAGAAGAAGAGGATAGCAGCGATGATGGGGATGGCAAGGGTCAGTTGGCGGGCCAAGAAGGGACAGCTAGAAAAAAGAGAGGGAGAAAAAGATGAGTAGTTACCCCACAGACCCCCTGGGGCACAGGGCTACAATGCTAGGCAGGTACTGCCATCCCAGCAAACACCCCCGCATTCTCGAATAGAGCCTCTCCCAGAGGCAGCAGCCACTTCCCCATGAATGCCTGGCATCACTAATTAATCCCACACTTTCGCCCTGAGCCATGGCAGATGTGATCAGTAGATCCCAGCACTGTACACTTAGCTGCAGCATCAGAATCCTTCTAAACCCAGAGCTTCAGGCAGCTACTCCCAATTAACTGGAATGTCACTTGAGATGAACCATCCATGACAATGTTCACTCATTCATTCAGTCAGTCAGTCACTCACTCCACAAATATTTACAGAGGCCTTCTACGTGCCAGACAACACCTTCAATAAGAAGCAGGAGTACTTGGCAGTGAATAAGGCAAGAGTCCCCTGTTCCCTCAATGAGGCTTATGGTCTAGTGAGGAGAACAGACATGTAAACAGAGAATTGCCACATGGCCCTGCATACTATAATGGGGAAGGGAAAGGCAGTAGAACAGTCAGGAAAACAGACTGGCTGACGGAGACGCCTAAGCTAAAACCTGAAGAATGAGTAGGATTAGCCCTGGTGGTGTGGCTCAAAACCGAGCATCGTCCTATGCACTGCGAGGTCACTGGCTTGGTTATGGGTCAGGGCATGTGCCCAGGTTTGCGGGCTCGACCCCCAGTAGGGGGCGTGCACTGCTGGGGGCAGCCAGTCGATGTTTCTCTCTCTCCCTCTCCCTTCTCTCTCTCTTAAACCAATAAAAAGCATATTAAAAAGGAAAAACAGCCTGGCTGGTGTAGCTCAGTGGTTGACCATAGGCCTATGAATGAGGAGGTCACGGTCTGATTCCCAGTCAGGGCACATGCACGGGTTGCGGCTCGATCCCCAATAGGGGGTATACAGGAGGCAGCCGATTAATGACTTTCTCATCAATGATGTTTCTCTCTTTCTTCTTTCTTCTCTGAAATGAATAAAAATATATTTAAAAAATAAAAACAAAGAATCAGTAGGATTAGCCAAGTGAAGGGGGTCGGGAGAACAGCATGGTCCAGCTACTAATACTGTTACCTAAAGACTGGTGTCCCAAGTTCGTTCTGTCAGGCCCCTGACCCCAGCTGGCTTGGAGGACACCCTGTGCACAGGTCTGATTTTACCACTGTCCTCTGCTGCCTTCCCTCCCTGAGCCAGTGAGTGAGGAGCTGCTATTTGGGAGATGACTGGCCACTGGGAGGCCCAAATCAGCCAAGATTCCAGGAGCTGGCATAACCGCAGTAAGCAAACCTGTGGGCACCTACATGCTATTTCTGGAGCCTCCATCATGTGAGGTTCTGGCCTCCAGAGAGGCCCAGCCCTTGAGGAGCAGAGACTGCCAAGGCCAAGGACTCTAGTGGGACACATTCTGCTCCAAACATCTCAGTGCTCCCCAGGTCCGAACCTCAGAGCTGAGCCCTCCATGCCACCCACATGACAACTCCACCAGTTCGTGTCCAACCAGACTTCTTGGAGGACAGAGAAGACTTGAGGTCTGAGAGTTATAGAGCCCTCAAAAACAGCAAGTCCCAGCCCCCAGATTTTATAAAAGGGGACTCCGAAACCCACAGCCATATCCAAGGTCACCCAGTCAGTAACAGGACTGAGTCTCTAGGGGCTCCCAGCAAATGCTCTGTCCATTCATACTCAACAAATATTTGTTGTATTGAGTGGCCACTACACACCAGGCCCTGTTCTAGGCACTAAGAGTACAATAGTGAGGAGAATACAAAATGCACAGACCTGGGGCAGGAGTGTGCAAGGAGGCCGATGTGCCTGGAGGGAAATACACAGGGGTTGCGGGAGGAGATGGGTACAGGGAGAAAGTCCTTTCTCAGGGCTCTGGCCCTAATCTAGACAGCCAGGGAGGACTGACAATTAAAGATACAGCATCTGGGGTGGGAAGCAGGGCAGAAGCTGGGAGCCCTGCTTGGAGGCCTGTGCAATAATCCACCAAACCAAACAACAAAGCAAAACCATTCTCAGCAGGAAGGCCCTAGAGAGCCACCTCTGCCTTTCCCCAGAGCAATAGGCGAGCATGAGCACCTCTCACCCTCCACACCCTCACCAACAGCATTCCCGTCATGCCAGCTCCCTACTGAGTTTCCACCCCAGTCCAGACTGAGGTGAGCTCTTGGCCCAAACCCCAGCCCCCTGCCGACTCCACTACCCCGTGGGGAGGAGCAGAAATAGACGCCATGTTTCACAAGCTCCTCGCTTCCTCCCACTCTGGGGACAACTCTGTCACCAGTGAAGACACCCATTCAAATGCCCAGAGAAAGTCCTGCTTCTGAACTGACCAAATCCCACACTGCAGGTCACGGGGCCAACCACGGCAAGCACCGCTTCCTCCTGCCCTCGCTGCAGCCCTGGTGGGAAGACCCCGGCAGGACACTGGAAAAGGAACTTTCGGAACATCCCCGTGGGCAGGCCCGACGACATGGATCTGAAACTCAGCCAGGGGCCATGCAGGGGGCCATGGGGGCTCCCCAGAGCTTCTGCTTGCTAAACTGTCCCAGAACTTTGTATCCACCCTGACTCAGAAGGGAAGGGTGAAAGGGAGAAGCTAAGCTCAGCGGCAGGAAGTCCTCACCTTGTTTCAAGGGGAAAGCCAAGATTGCAGATACATGATCTGGCAGCCCGAAAGGTGACCTGGGGCTAGTGTCTCTGTGGCAGCCTCAGTCCTCATGGCCCCAGGCCCCAGGGAAGAGTTTTTGACCAAGACAACAGTAAGAGCAGCAGCAAGCACTAAGTTCTTGTTATAGGCTAAAAGCTACATGAGTGACTTCATGCCACCCTCATATCACCCTCATGACAGCCTGAGGGAGTGGGTACTGTTATAAACCCCATTTTATAGATGAGGAAACTGAGGCTCTGAGAGGTGAAGTGACTGCCCCGAAGTCCCACAGTTAGTGTGTGGTGGATCCGGAATTTGAACCAGGTCTGTTGGCTCCAGAGGTGGCATTCTTAACTACACTGTAAAATGAAGTAAGACCACAAACGATGGGGAGAGCCAGGAGGGGAAGCAGAGCTCATACAGCTTGAAGTGGGTGTGTACATGTGTGCGTGCAAGGAACCATGCAGCAGGTAGCTGAAGCTAGAGACCAAGGGCAAGGTGGAAAACTTCTGATACAAATATGTGACCCTAGTAAAATGACAGGCGTCCCCTCCTCATCCATAAACTGGAGTTACCACGTGGGCCAAACCTGGGGACATGAAGACGTTAAAGCTCACAGGAGCAAACATGACCTGTCACACAAAAGTACTCTGGGTTCTCCTGAAAAATACAGGCACGGCAGCTGTTCCTGCCATGGAACAGGCCAGAGGGATGCTCCAAATGTTGACAGGGAGAGAAGGCCAGGAGGTTAGGAGGGCGAGGGGCTTGGGAGATTCTGGGGGAAACAGGAGGAGGCTCAGGAAGGAAAAGCAGCTCTGAAGAAGCTAAGGAAAGTGCTGGGGAGGGAAAGGGAGGTCTGAGAGGCCCAAACATGTTTGAGGGAGGATTGCCCGAGGACCCAGGCAACGGGGAGAAGCAAGGAGAGAGGGTCTGAGGGTAGAGAGATGACCAAGGGGGCCTAGAAGGACCCTGAAGGTAATGGGAAGACCTAGGAAACCTGTGGTGGGGAGCATATAGCAACGGCCATGGAAAAACTCAGACGTTATCTGGAAGGGATATGAGAAAGGATGCCTCAAGGGGTCAGAGAGAACCTGGGGGGCTGGGGGGGGGCGGGCGGGGGGGGGGCAAGGCCAATCCTGAGGATAGGTGAGGAGAGAGGAGATCTGTCCAAGGGGGGGGGGGGGCGGGTGGAGGCAGAGGCAGGGAGGTCTGGGGCCAAGGGACATGGGAGGGCGGTTCCTGGCAGAGGCTGGCAAAGGCAGGGTGCCAGGGAAGGATGGGGGTGCTAGGAAGGGACCACAGAGAATGGGGTGGCTAGGAGGGCGGATGGGGACCAGGGAGGAAGGATAAGAGGCAAGGAGGAGGGGCCTGAAGGCAGACTCTAAGGCACAGGGAGGATGCAGGCCCAGAGGCAGGGATCCGAAGGTGCCTGCAGGTGCTGCGAAGGGTGGAGTGAGAGAGGACGGGTGCCCAGCGGGGACCGGAGGGGTGGAATGCCCATCAAAGGCTGGCGAAGGGGGGTGGGGGGGAGGGTGTGCAGGGGTCGGAGGAGACCGGAGGGGACGGGGATGGGGGCGCCGCCGAACTCACTCGAAGACGAAGAAGAGGACGGTGGTGGTGAGGATGAGCAGCAGCGTGAGCGCGAAGACCCCGCCGTGGCCGGCCAGCATGAGGCGGCCCCCGCAGTAGAAGCGGTTGCGGCCCGGGAACACCTCCCACTTGCGCCGCGGGCGGTGGCCGATGCTGCCGCTGCCGCTGCTGCCCCAGCGCGGTGCAGCGGCGGGCGGTGGGGGCCCGGGGCCCGGACCCGGGGGCGCGGCGGGGCCGGGGCGGCGCGCCCCTGGGGAGGCAGGCGGCGGGGCGGCCCCGGGGCTGATCTGCTGGTACTCACAGTCCTTCATGCGGCCGCCGCGGGCCTCGCCTCCGCGCCCCGCGGGCCGGCCGCGCCGCACCGGGACCCGGGCGAGCAGCGGAGCTGGCGGCGGCGCGCGGCGCTCGCTCACTCGCCGGGGGCGGCCCCACCCCTCCCGCCCCCGCCGGCGCGGCCTCCCGCCGCAGCGCCCCCTCCGCCTGGGCCGGGGATGACGCTTGGGCCCGCACCCGGTCCTGCCCCGCTGCCGGCGCCCGCCAGCCTCTCCGCCCCGAGCCGGCCGGCCCCTTCTGCACAATGACTGGGCAGCAGATGCGCACTCGAGGGCTTTCCGTTCCTTTTCGAGCAAACCATTTGTTGGGCGGCCCCTGGGTGCCGCGCGCCGTGCCGAGCGCCGAGGTTCGGTGGTGGACTTCTCAGCTGTAATCCCAGGGCCAGGCTTGAGGACTGACTGCAAAGGCATTTTGCGGGGCAAGCGGGGGTGGGAGTGGGGAACAATCTTATTTGAAAGCCCGGGGCCTGCTAACCACTGTCTTGCAGTTCAAAGTGCCCACGAGTTGTGTGTGGCACATGCTCTGGCCTTCCTTACCCAGCTCTGTGATCTGGCCCCAGACCCAGGGTTTCCAAGTGTCACCTCATGTCACAGATCCCACTTTAACACAAGAGGAAGATTCATGCTTCAGGGCCCGGTGTCTTTCAGGAATTCTGGGTATATTCATTTTCGATTGGTGTGTAACAAATGACCACAAATTTAGCAGCTTACAACAACACATCTCACAGGTTCTAGGTCAGGAGCTTCCGCACAGCTTAGCTGAGTCCTTAGAGTCCCAGAAGGTTACAATCGAGGTACGGTGTCAGCCAGGCTGCATTCTCCCCTGGAGACTCAACTGGGGAAGAATCCACTCGCAAGCCCATTCAGGTTGTTGGCAAAACTGATTTCCTTGCAAATGTATGACTGAGGGCCTGTGATTTTTGCTGGCTGTCAATTGGAGGCGCCCCTCAGCCGTCTGCAGTTGCTGGAGGTTACACAGTTCCTTGCATGTGGGCCTCTCCAGCATGGCGCTTGCTTACTTCATCAAGCCCACAAGGAAAGTCTTAGCTCTAGGTGCCAAGACAGAGTTTTATTTTATTTTATTTTTTTTAATATATTTTATTGATTTTTTACAGAGAGGAAGGGAGAGAGATAGAGAGTTAGAAACATCGATGAGAGAGAAACATCGATCAGCTGCCTCCTGCACATCTCCCACTGGGGATATGCCTGCAACCCAGGTACATGCCCTTGACCGGAATCGAACCTGGGACCTTTAAGTCCGCAGGCCGATGCTCTATCCACTGAGCCAAACCGGTTTCAGCAACAGAGTTTTATATAATGCAACGTATTCTATTATACAGTTTATTATACAGTTGATCCTTGAACACCATGGGTTTGAACTACCTTGGTCTGTTTATACACAGTTTTTTTTTTCAATAAGTACCTGTATTTTTTTTCTTCTACAATTGGGAGTCTATGATGGGAGGACTGACTATATGCATTGATGATTGATGTGCACCGTTTCGTTTTTCTTTTTCTTTTTTAAACATATTTTATTGATTTTTTACAGAGAGGAAGGGAGAGGGATAGAGAGTTAGAAACATTGATGAGAGAGAAACATTGATCAGCTGCCTCCTGCGCGGCTCCTACTGGGGATGTGCCTGCAACCAAGGTACATGCCCTTGACCGGAATTGAACCTGGGACCTTTCCCAGGTTCAATTTGGCTCTATCCAGTGAGCCAAACCGGATAGGGCTGTGAACCATTTCTATAGGGGACTTGAGCATCTTCGGATTTTGGTATCTGCCTGGGTCCTGGAACCACTTCCCCATGGAACCGAGAGAGTTAAAAGTTAAACATGGATTTTTGGCTGCACGGGGGTCGGTACCCTCAACCCCTGCATTGTTCAAGATTCAACTATATATGTAACGGGGGCAACATCCCATCACTTTTGCTATATTCTTTCGGTTAGAAGAAAGTCACAGGTCTCACTTTAACACACGAGGAGAGGATTACACAGAGGTGTGACTATGAGGAGGCAGGGATCACTGGGGGTCATCTTAGGGTCTGTCCACCAGACTGGGGTTATTGGAAAACCTAAGGAAAAGTATAGGATGAGGGCTGGAACTAGGGTAGGAAAGAGTAAGAAAGGAAGTCAAATTACACGATGGGAAGGGGTAGAAAGGCAACAACAATAACCTCAAGGAACACTAATTGGTACACATGCCCAAGGCCACCCAGGGATGCCCTTGGTTCCAAAGATTCTCAGTTTGATGAACCCTACCTTGGAGTGAACCAAATAGTGGGCTTCCTCCCCTCTCACTTGTTGGCTACGGAACAAAGTTACAAAACTGGACATACTGGTTCCAGTATACATTCTTGCTGTCCCACCTCAAGTGGGTTCTCTTTAAACTCTACATCTTTTCTTGTTCCTTGTCACTTTGTACAAACCAACTTGATTTTCAGCTTCCCTCCTCTCTACCTCATCATTTCTATTTGAATCTATCCTTTCCTCTTACCTTAAATATGTGGACCTCCCTCTGCCTGTGGCCAACCCTCCACTCATGTCTTATCTCTTCCTGTTCATTGAGACTGCAAACACATACTCAGTTCTCTTCTATCAATTAAAAAGCAAAACTAAAAAACCAACAACAGCCTGGCTGGTGTGTCTCAGTGGTTGAGCGTTAACCCATGCACCAAGAGGTCACCAGTTTGATTTCTGGTCAGGGCACATGCTCCGGGGCTGGATTCCCAGCAGAAGACATGCAGGAGACAGCCAATCGATGTTAATGCATAGATGTTTCTATCTCTCTCTCCCTCTCCCTTCCTCTTTCAATAAAATCAATAAAAACATATTTTAAAAAACAATGACAGAAACAGCTTCCCATGTTTGGCTACCTCCTTACTCTAGCTTCAGGTTTATCTTTTTCTCTCTCATTAGAGTCACATTAAAGAGCAACTACCACTTCCTGGTCACCTATTCATTCCTTAACCTCTTATAATTTGGCCTGTCTACATCACTCTCCTAAAACTTCCACCTTTACCCTAACCGGTTTGGCTCAGTGGATAGAGCATCGGCCTGCGGACTCAAGGGTCCCAGGTTCGATTCCCGTCAAGGGCATGTACCTTGGTTGCGGGCACATCTCCAGTGGGGAGTGTGCAGGAGACAGCTGATCGATGTTTCTCTCTCATCGATGTTTCTAACTCTCTATCCCTCTCTCTTCCTCTCTGTAAAAACTCAATAAAATATATTAAAACGTCTACCTTAAATGTCCCTAGTGATGCATTTATTATTTTTTTACATTTGTATTGATTTCAGAGAGGAAGGGAGAGGGATAGAGGGATAGAAACATTAATGATGAGAGAGGATCACTGATCGGCTGCCTCCTGCAACCCAGGCATGTGCCCTTGGCCAGAATCAAACCTGGGACCCTTCTGTCCGCAGGCTGATGCTCTATCCACTGAGCCAAATCCGCCAGGGCAAGAGCCCAATTTTTATAGCAGTCAGGGTCCAGCCAATGAGACAGTAATCACACCATTCACTGGACAGAGAAAATTTACTATTAAAGAGTGATTAGAATGGTTAACTAAATAGAGTTGTTAACTAGATAACTGAAAGGGTAAAAAGAAAACTCTAGAAGCATCTATGATTTCTAGAACTAGGAGAGCAAAGGAAAGAGTTTGGAATTACTAAAACTTAGACACTTAGAAAAGGGGCTCTACAGAGCTGAAAGTCAGACTTCCAAGTCTGACGCTGGTGTCTCTGAACTTGGAAGAGGGACCGACACCTCTGAGGAAAGGGGTGCTACCCGGTTGATGCTGGTGTCTCTGAGTGCGACACTATGAAGCTTGTTCTGCAATTGTTGGGAGGAAATCTGCAAAGTGGAATCAGCGCCCGCTACAGGAAGGAACTGCCACGGCCAGGGTGAAGGAGCATTGCTAGGGTTACTTCACAGGACAGGAAGCAAACAGGAGTCCTTTCTTCCGCCTCCCGCCTCACTATCTCCCTCTCGTGGCCATCATTGGCAGAGCCAGCTGACAAAGCAGAAATGTGATTTGCAGAATCCCAGCTCCAGTAACTCATAGCAGAAAGTAGGACGGTGGGTTTGGAGCTGAAAGACAATAGCTGAATAACTAGCACAGGTTCCTTTATGAAGTATATGAAAGAAGAGGTGGACTTAGGTGATAATTAGCTGGAATTCAAGCAAACATGGAAGGGGAATACAGTGTGGGGCAAAAGTAGGTTTACAGTTGTAAGTACATGGATCCACAGTTTATCCTTGTATTATTATTGTTTATTAATTATTGTATTATTTTCCATATGAATAACTGTAAACCTACTTTTGCTCCACCCTGTAGAGAAAGTCTAGAGGTGATGGGCCTTTCAGGATGGGAAAAGCTAACTGATTCTGGATAACCAATAATATAAGATTGAAAAAAGGTCTTAGCCCTGGCTGATGTGGCTCAGTTGGTTGGGTGTCGTCCCATGCACCAAAAGGTTACCTGTTCGGTTCCCAATCAGGGCACATACCCGGGTTTCAGGCTCAATTCCTGGAAGGGGGCATGCAGACAATCAGTTTCCCTCTCACATTGATGTTTCTCTCTCTCTCCCCATCCCTTCTTCTCTCTCTAAAAAATCAATAAAAAATCCTTTTTAAAAAAATAGAAAATGTCTTGAACTACAGAAATTGAAAGATGTGATCACCTCTAAAGCAATTACCTGGTGAAGAGCATGGCCTTCCCGCTTATTTCACACAGCTTTAATGTAGCCATCATTACATTGAGAGTCAGGCAAGGGGGTGAAGAAGCAAATAAATATATTAGGTTGAATTATATCTAGGAAAGAACTTGAGTGTGGTTAGTCTCACATGAATATGACTACAAGCAAATAGAGCAGAAACCTGTTGTGTTAATTGTGTATGTCAACTTGGCTAGCTGCCGTATGCAGATATTTGGTCAAATATTATTCTAGACTAGAGGACTGGTGCATGAAATTTGTGCACTCGGGGGGGGGGTCCCCTCAACCTGGCCTGCGCCCTTTCACAGTCCAGGAGCCCTTGGGGGATGTCTGATTGACATCCTTAGTGCTGCCATGGAGGCGGAAGAAGCTCCTGCCACCGCGGCTGCACTCACCAGCTGTGAGCCCAGCTTCTGGCTGAGCGGTGCTCCCCTTGTGGGAGCACACTGACCACCAGGGGGCAGCTCCTGCATTGAGCTTCTTCCCCCTGGTGGTCAGTGCACATCATAGCAACTGGTCATTCTGCTATTCGGTCGATTTCCATATTAGCCTTTTATTATATAGGATGTTTTTGTGAAGGGATTTTTTTTTTTAGATGAGATTGACATTTACAACAGTAGACTTTGAGTAAAGCAGATCGTCTTCCATAAAGTGGGTGGACCTCAATCAATCAGTTGAAAGCTTTAATAGAAAAAAGACAGACTTCCCCTGAGAGAGAGGGAATTCTACCGGCGGATTGCTTTTGGACTCAAATTGCAACATCAACTCTTTTTTTCTTTTCTTTTTCCTAACATCAACTCTTTCATGGGTCTCTAGTTGCTGGCCTACCTTGCAGATTTTAGACTTGTCAGGCTCCACAATCATGAACCAAGTCTTTAAAATCTCTTTCTCTCTCAGAGGGCAGAGTCACAAAATGGAAGAAGCCTGGGTCCCAAGTTACTGAGTAGAACAAGCCTCCCTCCCCAAACCTGCATTATACTATAGTGCAGAGGATGGCAAACCGCGGCTCACAAGCCACATGCGGCTATTTGGCCCCTTGGGTGTGGCTCTTCCTAAGCCTTAGGAGCACCCTAATTAAGTTAATAACAATGAACCTACCTATATAGTTTAAGTTTTAAAAATTTGGCTCTCAAAAGAAATTTCAATCGTTGTACTGTTGATATTTGGCTCTGTTGACTAATGAGTTTGCCAACCACTGCTATAGTGTAAACAAGAAAGAAACTTTTAAATTAAACACACACACACAAAGAAAGAAACTTTTGCTCTGGCTGATGGCTCTGTTGGAGCGTCATCCCACACACCAAAAGATTACAGATTTAATTCCCAATCAGGACACATCCCTAGGTTATGGGTTGGATCCCTAGTTGGGGCCAGTGAAGGAAGCAACTGGTTGATGTTTCACTCTCCCTCTCTCCCTCTCTCTTAAAAATCACTAAAAGCATATCCTCCAGTGAGGATAAAATAAGAAAGAAACTTTTATATTTAAGACAGCATCCTAGCTGGTTTGGTTCAGTGGATAGAGCGTCGGCCTGCGGACTGAAGGGTCCCAAGTTTGATTCTGGTCAAGGGCACATGCCTGGATTTCAGGCTTGATTCCCAGTAGGGGGCATACAGGAGGCAGCTGATCGATGATTCTCTCTCATCATTGATGCTTCTATCTCTCCCTCTCTGAAATCAATAAAAATACATTTTAAAAAAACACTAAGTTTTGGGAGTTGTTAGTTACAGCAGTTAGTCTACTTTTCTCATCCTTTCCTTAATCTTAACAGTACAGGAACCTGGTAATCATTTCTTTCTTCTTGAAACTCTCTCTTCCTCTGAAACCATTTGTTTCTAGTCCTTTATGATGATAATGATAGTAATGTCAGCTACCATTCATGAAGTTTTTTATTTTCATGAAGTTCTATGTGTCAGGCACCATGCTAATGCTTTATCTAGTGTCTCATTTAATCCTCATAACTACTGTGTGTGATAGATGCTATCACCCCTATTTTAGAAATGAGAAAATAGGGTTAGAGAAGTTGAATCATTTGTCCAAGGTCTTATAGAGGGAGAGGGAGAGAGATAGAAACATCATTGATAGAATCATTGATTGGCTGCCTCCTGCGCGCACCACCACCGGGGATCAAGCCCACAACCTGGGCATGTGCCCTGACCGGGAATCGAACTGCAACCTCCTGATTCATAGTTCGATGCTCAACCACTGAGCCACACTGGCTGGGCATCTACATTTTTCCTTTGACAATCAAATCCAATCTCAGGGCTGCTGTAATGATCATGTCTGGTTGGATGGCTCCCTGTCCCCTCTCCTTGTCTCCAGTTCCACATTTCCTGGCATACTAGTATGAATGTGCTGATGACATTGTAAACTTAACACATCCAAATGCAGCTATTCCCTTGTCATTACTGTTCTGAACACTTTTTACTTAATTCCCACAACAAGCCTATGAGACAGATGTCATTCACATCTATGAGCTAGTGTTACCCACATTTTACAGATGAACAAACTGAGTGTTAGAGACTCAGTATTTGGCTCTGTTTACACTACTCGTACATAGTAAAGCTGGGCTTGGGCCTGATTTAAAGGCCTAGATCTCAAAAATGACAAGACCTCAGTTCCACTCAAACTGGTAAGCTCTTCCTGTATTATTCCATTTCCTGCTTCCTATACTCACTCTCTGCTCTCCCTTTTTTTTCTATTCATCAATTTATTTTGTTGATTAGATTCCACATATGCTTACTCTCTGCCCTTAACTTTCAAAGTCCAGCTCGAAGGCCATTTCTCTAGGAAGCCTTCTCAGGTATTCCCAGCTGGAAGGGATCTCCTCCTTATGTGAATTTACAAAGTACTTACTCTGTACCTCGCTTACCTCTTCCTAAGCATGGGAGCAAAGCTTTAATTCATCCTCATCATAAAAAGTTCAAGTACAGAGATACAGAGTGAGACGTGTAAGTATCCCTTCATTCCCCAGAATTGATCAGTTTCTTTAAAAAAAAAACACACATATTTTTATTGACTTCGGAGAGGAAGGGCGAGGAAGAGAGAGATAGAAACATCAATGATGAGAGAATCACTGATTGGCTGCCTCCTGCACGCCCCCCACTGGGGATGGAGCCCACAACCCAGGCAAGTGCCCTTGGCTGAAACGAACCCGGGATCTTTCAGTCCGCAGGCCCATGCTCTATCCACTGAGCCAAACCAGCTAGGGCAACCAGTTTCTATCTTTTTTTTTTTTTTTTTTTTAAATATATTTTATTGATTTTTTACAGAGAGGAAGGGAGAGAGATAGAGAGCCAGAAACATCGATGAGAGAGAAACATCGATCAGCTGCCTCCTGCACATCCCCTACTGGGGATGTGCCCGCAACCCAGGTACATGCCCCTGACCGGAATCGAACCCGGGACCCTTCAGTCCGCAGGCCGACGCTCTATCCGCTGAGCCAAACCGGTTTCGGCCAGTTTCTATCTTGATTAATGTTTCTATGTATCTGCTAGCAACTCTATGAGGCAGTAATATGAGAATGGGAGGTATAGCAAGTCATCTTTATTCCCCTAAAATTGGAATAAACAATTGCTGAAAGAATTGATCAACTTCCAATCCCTTGAGCCTGCACACATTACATTTTTAGATGAAGATGAGAGAATCTGTTCAAGAAAAGTAGTCTCTTCCCCCCGCCCCACCCGCCTTAGGGGACTGGTGAAGACATGTCAAACATTCCCTCTCCTCCCACCTTCATTAAAGAACAAAAAAGCACCGATTTCTAGGTACAAGAAGCTCTGGCTTCTGTTTTAGCAAGGTCTCAGGAGGAAATTACTTTTCTCTGAAATCGTAGACGCCCAACCCAGCTGCAGCATTGTTAGACCTCAGGGTAAACAGGAAGCTTCCTGCCCTGGGCCCTTCATGTCCCTCTCCCAGACTATTAAAAGACTGTTATTAGGATGGTAAAAGGACAGCTGCTGGCCATAAAATCAGCCCATTCCTTAGATCCTTAGAGAAGAGCAACTCCATCCCTCCAAGGTCAAAGAGAACACTGCTGTCTCCAGGTCACACAGGTTTGTCCACCTGGCTGGGGTCCTCGATGATCAACTGTAACCATGTTGGTCTTTGCTGAATACCAGAGTGGTTTAATTGAGAAGATGGGATTCCCATTTATAAGGTCTCTGATCCTTGGAATCACTTGGTTCTGGGGGTGATGAGATCTAGTGTAAAGGTTAAGCTGAGACTGCCAGAGCAGTGAAATCACTCCCCACCCTGTGGAGCCTGAGTCACCTCTCCCAGTAGGGGACCAATCAGTCCTGATTATCCCCCAAGAAGAGGCAAAGAGGAGAATGCATGAGAGCAGAGTGCTCCTGCCTCTGCAGTGAACTGAAACAGGACCTCAGATCTTCCTGCATGGAGTGGAAGTCCCTGGATTTGCAGCTGTTGATGGAGGAAACAATTTCTGCCAACTGGAAGGACACGCGGGCAGGGATGATCTTTTGCCAAGAAGGGCACTCGGGTGTCTTGGCAGAAGGCAGAGGGCTGCCCCAATCTGTGTGTACATTTTCAGAAGCATTTGACTCTGGACCAAGTTCTCTCAGCTGTGCTGAAGCTGGGGTAATGGATGGGAAATGCTTATTGGCCAGGCTGACTAGAAGCTCCAACAGAGGGTGCTGGGGCTCAGCCAGGAGCTTCCCTTCAGCTGGCAAGTTTAGCTTTCTGTCATGGTCAAAGGGAGCGTGTCAAAATTCCAATTCTCAGGGCTCTCCAGAGCTGCTTATGATTAAGCATTTATTTTGAAGTTTCTGCTTGTTGGAATTTTTCACTCAAATGGGGAACGGTGATGATGCAGAGCCTCTTCTTTAGCTCAGAGAACGGGCAAAAATTGCTCCACAGGGGTCAATGGTCTTACTTCCATTAAAGTGACGGGCTCATAACCAAACGGGACCAGTCAGATGCCATTTCATTCAACCCTGGACTTACCTACAAATTATCAGTTCAGGCTGCCTTGCTGGCTCCTCTGACCCATGTCTACCAATCAAGCAAGCACAGGCACTTGGGCACGGCAGGCAAACCAGTCACCACTTTGACCACTTATTGCCTGGCACTGGTTTACGTATGCAGGACAAGGCGCCTATCTGCCAGGTACCACTGCTTTCCCTCATTCCAAGAAAAGGTCACTGAAGTTACTCCTTAGAGTTGTTCCCAAGGAGAGGGAGTTTCTTCTAAGTGCTGAAAGCAGAGCTATTTTCTCTTAAAATCATTTTTGAGCCTCTATATAAGTGTTTAGACTGGGATGATTCCATTGTTTAAGGCAGCTCTTAAGATCTTACAGAAAGGGACGTACAAGAGATTATATTGCCGAAACCGGTCTGGCTCAGTGGATAGAGCGTCGGCCTGCGGACTGAAAGGTCCCAGGTTCGATTCCGGTCAAGGGCATGTACCTGGGTTGCGGGCACATCCCCAGTAGGAAATGTGCAGGAGGCAGCTGATTGATGTTTCTCTCTCATCGATGTTTCTAACTCTCTATCTCTCTCCCTTCCTCTCTGTAAAAAAATCAATAAAATATATTTAAAAAAAAAAAAAAGAGATTATATACCACCCTCCCACCCCCAACTTCCCCTATGGGATAATATCATTTCCTCTAGTTTTAAGAGATGCTAAGGCTCTGAAAACTCTCCCAAGGTCACATAGCTGATAAGTGGGTTTTATTGAGAGGTCTGCTGCTTCCTTGTGCAATGCTCTTCTTACTATGACTTTTCCCCAAAAAAATTTGTATTTTTTTTAAAAAGGTAACTGATTGCTCCTTTAACCAAAAGTTGTTTAATTTGCATTATCTTTGTAAGACTTTTCATATAAATAAATGAAAAAAAATCATGAGAAACAATGCCCCAATTAGAAAAGAAGGTTCTACTTTACTTACTATTGCCATGACACTGTTCAGGCCTCTGCCATCATGTGTGGACTATTAACAGCCTATCAGCTAGAGCCTTTGATGAAATTTACATTTATTTTGAGAAAGAGAAACACCGATTTGTTATTCCACCTATCTATGCACTCGTTGATTTTTTAAAAAATTTTTTATTGATTTTTACAGAGGAAGAGATAGAAACATGGATGAGAGAAACATCAAGCAGCTGCCTCCTGCTGCACACCCCCTACTGGGGATTGAGTCTGCAACCAAGGTACATGCCCTTGACCAGAATTGAACCTGGGACCCTTCAGTGCACGGGCCAACGCTCTATCCACGGAGCCAAACCAGTTAGGGCTCATTGATTCTTGCATGTGCTCTGACTGGGGATTGAACCTGTAACCTTGGTGCATTGGGGTGATGTTCCTAACTGAGCTACCCAGCCAGGGCTGATGAAATTTACATTTAAATTTACATGTGGGTTCTGGCCAGTTTGCTAAATGGTTATAGCATTGCCCTCCCCTCCCCTGCCCCCCGCCCCTCGACACCAAAGGGTAGCAGGTTCGAACACCTGGGTTGCAGGTTTGATCCCTGGCCCCAGTTGGGGCATATGCAGGAAACTGATCAATGTGTTTCTCTCACATGGATCCTTCTCTCTCTCTTCCCCTGCCTTCCACTCTATAAAAATCAATGGAACCCTAGCCATTTTGGTTCAGTGGACAGAACATCAGCCTGGAGACTGAAGGGTCCTGGGCTCGATCCCCAGTACAGGGTGTGCAGGAGGCAGCCAATCAATGGTTCTCTCTCATCATTGATGTTTCTATCTCTTTCTCCCTCTCCCTTCCTCTCTGAAATCAATAATATATATATATGGAAAATATCCTCGGGTGAGGATTAACAACAACAAAATTACATGTGGGTCAGTGGTAAGTTTAAAACGATCTCTGCTGTGCTTGGTTGAAGAGACAGATCCAGGTATACTTCAGAACTGGAATATGATTTTTTCACTTTCTGTAAAAATAGTTACTATTATAAAATTTTCCATAGCCAGGACCATAGGGGATCTCCAGTGGCTCATACCGTTCCCACTCCTAACCAACCTTCAAATAGAGAGAGAGGTTCTAATGGACAGAGCAAGGATCCCAAGGCAGTGCAGGCAGTGTTTTTATATATTTGTACTTTCAGATTCCTGGTTAAGTTGGCTTCAAGTCTGTCCCCTGAGACTCCAGGTCATGTCCAAGGCAGGAAGTTGCAATGCAGGAGTAGTCCCAGGAGCCAGTAAGTCAGGAAGTAGCCTAGAATGCATCGTGTGACTCGAGAACAGGTTTTCCAGTTGTACAAAAGTCCCATGATAGAGTTTCTGGGGACCTTTTGTCCTGGTGGGGAGTCTTCTGCAAGAGGCTTCCAAGGCACAGTCTCTAGAGATCTCAGCAGTGGCTCTTGATGCTGAAGCAAGTAAGCTGGAAACCAGTACACAATAGGAGTGGAGGAACCCAAAAACCTGGTGAGAACCTGGAAATCATAATAGGGGGAAACCCACACATTTATTGGAATGTCACTGCCTCAAATTGGACCAGCCTGGGGCTTGCCTGCTGCTGGGTGAACTATAATCCCATGACTGGAAATGTATTACGCTGGACATAAAATTTAGTATAGCTTAGGATATGCCTTATAAAGCTGTGCATGATATCAGCCAGTGACCTCAATGTTACAAATAAAAATAGCTAGACTAATTACCACAATAATGAGTTAATCAATAAAAAAAACCCTTTGCGGGGTCCAATTATACCCTAGGGCTTGGACTCTAAACTCTAGGTTGTGATGTGGGGCTTTGGGAATGTAAGGTGGTTCCCTCATCCCAGGGGGATACAAAACAGAGGGAAAGGGAGCAGACGATACTATGGTTTAACATTCTCCCTTCTAGGGGAGTTCAGAGCCAAATGGCCTCCCTCACCTACCTGGAAATGCTAACCTTTGCTGGCATTCCCTCTACTAGCGAATCCAGCTACAAACACAGAATGCTATTTTCTGTTTCCCCTATGCCTCTTATTCACACAGCTCAGAGAACTTTACAAACAGCCCATGTGTGCCTGAAACTGCTAAGGAGAGACAGTATGGAGACAAAAAGACCTCCTCAGAGTTAAGATGAAACTGGAGCCACAGCCAGAAACAAAAAAGATGAAATTGCCTTAGCCATTTTGGCTCAGTAGATGGAGTGTCAGCCCACAGACTGAAGCGTCCTGGGTTCGATTCCAGTCAAGGGCACGTACCTTGGTTGCAGGTTCCCCGGCCCTGGTGGGGGTCCATGCTCGAGGCAACCAAGCAATGTGTCTCTCTCACATCGATGTTTCTCTGTCTCTCCCTCTCCCTTCCACTCTCTCTAAAGATCAATGGAAAAATATCCTTGAGTGAGGATTAACAACAACAACAAAAGATGGAATTAATGATCAAACCTTTCCATCCCTTTATATTACACCACCACCCCAAACATTGCACAAGATGTCTCCTCTGAAAACTGAACACCCGCTGAGTACCTCAGAGAGCCAACTATCAAGTTGACATTCTGGGTATCACTGTGTATTAGGGGAAGGTCCCAGAGGTATTCTCTGTGTCCATTCCTCTATCTCAGTCAAATCAGGTCCTCTTACAATTTTCATATATTTGCACACACCCTTCCTTTGCTTCTTAAATGGAATTTCTTCGTATTCTTTATGACTGGCCTAAATATGACACCCTCCTTCAGTCAGCTATTTTGTTCCTCTGTGCTTCCAACAATACTTTATCTCAAAACAGCAAATTCTCTCCCATCCCACTGTCCTATAATTTTACCTGTTCAATGTCTGTCTCTCATTTCTACCATGAGACGCATTAGGGCAGCAATCTTATCTTACTCATGTTCCATCTTCTGCGGTCTGACCCAGGGTCTAGCACAAATAAAGCCCTCACATAGTTGTTGAATAAACAAACTGGGCACAGTTCACTCAAATGGGAGGAGTTAGTCGTCTTCCCCATTCCTGGCCCAGAGATTCTGTCTGTATTCACATCCTTTTCCCAGCCAGGACTCCACCTCACCTGAACGTGCATGCACAAACTGCCAAACAGCAGCAGCGCTGCAGCGTGAACCAGGTACACAAACACCCGAGGACTGAGGAATCCAGGATCAGGCTTCTCTAGAGTCTCATCGCTCTTGTTCCTTCGCATCCCAAGTGTAAGGCAGAGCCACGGGTGGGTGGTCACATATGTCCACGTTCCCCAGGTAACCAGTATAGCCACTGGTGCAGCCAGCAGAAAATTGGGCACCTGCTTAAGCTCATAGTATCTCAAAAAGCCAACATTCCAGTAGACATCCTGGATATAGCTGTATATTAGCGGAAGTTCCCAGGAGCACCAAGGTGGTTCATTTCCCTCTGCAATCCGGTAGCCCTTGTCCACAGCTAACTGCACCAAGGGCTTAGGGATGGAGCGGGCTGAGCCTGGCAGACAGAACTGGGTGTAGGCATAATACTGAAAGAGGGCAAAGGGAAGACCAAGTGTGAGCACAGACAGGGACACAGAGCCCATCAGCTTCAAGAGCTGTCTCAGAGGATTCAGCACCAGGAGAGAAGAGAAAAAGCCTTGGCACTGAGAATGTACAAGGAAGCCAATGCTGACCAGCCCGTTGGAGCGTACGCCCGTAGCAAGGGCAAAGAGGAGTCCACTAGTCCAGCTTCGGCCCCTTTCCAGCTGCCCCATGGCGGTGAATGTCAGGAGGGCAAACAAAGCTTCTGAGTAACCAGCAGCCAGGAAGACATTGGCAGGGCTGAGGCAGAAAAGCAGTGCTCCGTAAAAGGCCTGGCGGGGACAGTGCAAAACCAGACAGCCCAGGTCGTGAAGTGCAACTGCAGCCAGGATAGAGAACAAGGAATTGAGCAATGCGACTGAGATTAATAGGCAACTCCGTAGGCTCAGTAACCCCTGCAGGGGTCTCAGCAATTCAGTCCCCACCAACAGGGCCAGGGGGAAACCAGGGAAGAAGGCAAAGTTGTGCTCATACAGGTAGCCATGCTCAGCAATGAACAGAAAGTGTTCAGCATCCCAGTGAGACAGGCCACCCAGAAGACCTTCCACGAGTTGGTCCACAGGGCCCGAGGTGGCAAGGCGAGGAGGAGAGAAGGCTTCTGCATGGTGATCTGGGATGAAGGCATTGAAGAGAGCCTGTGGGGATGAAGAAGAACCAGGAGTTTGGTTGAACAACTAGAAGAAAATAATTACTATTTAATAAAATTAAGAACAGATTTGTTAGGGGGGAATCAGTCAGTTTTGGACTGTTTAAATTTGAGTTGGACATTCCAGTGCAGAGGTCAATGAGGCAGTGAGATATATAAGTCTGAAGGTCAGAAGAATGATCAGGGCTACAGATATAAATTTGGGAGGCATAAGTAATGGGCAGTATTTAAAGGTATGGGACTGAATGCGAGCACTAGGACATACAGATAGAGCTCCGCAGACTGGGCCCTGTTCCCATCAACATTTAGTGACTTGAAAGGGGGTGAGGATCCAGCAGTGAAGATAAAGAACAGTCAGGCACACTCCTCCTCCCGAGAGCACCCCTGCAGCTTTTCCTTTCCCTTCTTCCCTTTCAGGCATGGATCTCCTAAACTCTAGGGGACCCCAGGAGACTTGCAACCAGGGGAGCAATGGGCAGCGGGCAGCTCGTCCTGGGCTAACCCTCATTGTTTCCAGTGTCCCCTTTTCTCTGATTTCTCAGTGAGCCAAAGCAGTTCCGCTAGACTCATTTCTTTTCTATAACATGTCTAGAGAGCTAAGCAGCCCTGCCTAGGATAGAAAAGTTGCTTCTTCTATTCTTTTTTTAAATTTATTTATTTATTTATTTTTTACTTTTACTTTTTTTTTTATTGCTTAAAGTATTACAAGGGTATTACATATGTGTCCATTTTATCCCCCCGCCCTAGACAGTCCCCTAGCCTCCCCTATCCCCCAGTGTCTTATGTCCATTGGTTATGCTTATATGCATGCATACAAGTCCTTTAGTTGATCTCTTACCCCCCTACCTCCTGCCCCCCAACCCTCCCCGGCCTTCCCGCTGCAGTTTGACAATCTGTTTGAGGCAGCTCTGCCTCTGTATCTATTATTGTTCAAAAGTTTATAATGGTCTCTATTATCCATGAATGACTGAGATCATGTGGTATTTTTCCTTCATTGACTGGCTTATTTCACTTAGCATAATGCTCTCCAGTTCCATCCATGACGTTGCAAATGGTAAGAGTTCCTTCCTTTTTAGAGCAGCATAGTATTCCATTGTGTAGATGTACCACAGTTTTCTAATCCATTCATCTGCTGATGGGCACTTAGTGCTTCTTCTATTCTAAGCCCTTCCTTGTTTAACTGTCCCCAGCTTTAATAAATGTGCTTTCAAAATCACACAAAAAAAGAAGAAACAGTCAGTGAGGTAGGGGAAAAACAGGAGAGTATGGTGTCTTAGATCCAAGTGAAGCAAGGGAGTGATCAGTTCTGTTAAGTGCTACCAATAAGTCAAGTAAGATGGGGACTGAAAACTGATCACTAGATCTAGCAATGTGAAGGTCACTGGTGACTTTGAGAAGCGCTGTTTCAGTGGGTGGAGGAAAGAGAAGATTGCCTAGACTGGGTTCAACAGCGAAGGGAAGAGGGAGATAGTGCATAAGACAATTATTTGGAGGAGGTTTGCTGTAAAGGCAAGCAGAGAAATGGGTAATAGGAGAATGACAATTTGGGTAAAGATAAATCTTTTTTTTTTTTTTAAATATATTTTATTGATTTTTTACAGAGAGGAAGGGAGAGGGATAGAGAGGAACATCGATGAGAGAGAAACATCCGATCAGCTGCCTCCTGCACACTCCCCACTGGGGATGTGCCCGCAACCCAGGTACATGCCCTTGACCAGAATCGAACCCGGGACCCTTCAGTCCGCAGGCCGACGCTCTATCCACTGAGCCAAACCGGTCAGGGCAAGATAAATCTTTTTTTTAAGGTGGGAGATAGCCCAGCTGGTGTGGCTCTGTGGTTGAGGTCACAGTTCAATTCCCAGTCAGGTCACATGTCCAGGTTGTGGGTTCAATTCCCAGCAGGGGGCATGCAGGAGGCAGCTGATCAATGATTCTCTCTCATCATTGATGTTTCTATCTTTCCCTCTCCCTTCCTCTCTGAAATCAATAAAAATATATATATATTTAAGGTGGGAGATAAGTGTTTCCCAGTGGGAATAAATCCGTGGAAAGGAAACGAGTACACAAGAAAGAGAATGGAGAACCGCTGGAGCAGGCGACAGGGGATGGAATCTGCTGCACAGGTGGAGAGCCAGCCTTGGAGAGGAGGACAGACAGCTCACCCAACCTTCCACAGTGAAGGCACAGAGGTGAAGATGTAGGTATGCTGATGGATGTGGTGTGAGCATGCAGAAAGTCGCTTCTGGCCCTAGCTGGTTTGACTCAGTGGGTAGAGCATCAGCCTGTGGACTGCAGGGTCCTGGGTTCGATTCCAGTCAAGGGCACATGCCAGGGTTGCGGGCTCGATCCCCAGTAGGGGGCATGCAGGAGGCAGCCGATCCATGATTCTCTCTCATCATTGGTGTTTCTATCTTTCTCTTCCTCTCCCTTCCTCTCTGAAATCAACAAAAATATATTAAAAAAAAAAAAGTCTCTTCTGGTTGCTTCTATTTTTTACTCAGGAAAGCAATTTGGGGAAAAGACATTACAGACTTGATTAAAGACTAACACATGCAAAATATGTCATCTATAATCTCAGTTCTCAAAACAGGGAATCACCCAGGTAGTTTTAGAAATACCAATGCCTGGGTTCCTTCTCCAGAGTTAATGATTTAACTGGTATGGGTTATAGCCTGGGCATTGAGTTTTTTTAAAACTCTCCCCAGTGATTCGAATGTGCCAAAAATGGAGGTGGGGTGGGGTGCATGGACGAGAGAAATACATTAACATTGCCAGGTAGTATTAAAGACGCAATTGGATTAATGATATTGAATAAAAGGAAACTAGTTACTACAGTTGTGTGTTTTACTCTGGGCAGATGCAAGCATGGAATGACAGAGAACTGAATTTAACCAAGGTTGGACATAGGGAGAAGGGAGTAAGTGAGCTGTGTGTGTATGCATGATGGAGATGGAATCCAAGCTAGGTAAAAAGTGGAGCTGAAGGCTTGAGGTTGGTGAGAGTCAGCGGAAAGTGGTAGGATCAATGGATTATAAATCCTGAGGGGTTAAAAGAATCATTAGAGCTGGGATACTAGAGAAAGTGAGCTGAAATGATAGGAGATAATGGTCAGGTGTATCAGCCTTATTAATATTCAAACCACCAAGAAATCAACAGTTGTGCTGGAAAGAGTAACTGAATCAGAAGCTAAAACTTTCAAGGAATGAGGAGGAATGAGCTGTCATTAACACAGATGACAGCTATAGCTGGTTTGGCTCAGTGGATAGAGCCACGGCCTGCAAACTGAAAGGTCCCAGTTTCAATTCAGTCAATGGCACATGCCTGGGTTGTGGGCTCAATCCCCAGCGGGGAGTGTGCAGGAGGGAGCCGATCAATGATTCTCTCTCATTATTGATGTTTCTATCTCTCCCTCTCCCTTCCTCTGTGAAATCAATAAAAATATATTTTAAAAAAACACACCACAGTGACAGCAACAATGAAGAGTAACTGGCAAGATATTCTGATGGCATTACCTTTAAAACTAGAAGGGTTGGCAGTGGGAGAAATAACAAAATAGCATATTGTTAAATATCTTTTTGCCAGATTAAATTGTGAGTTACTTAAGGGAAAAGACACCATTACTTTTATATATATATATATATATATATATATATATATATATATATATATATATTTTTTTTTTTTTTTATTGATTTTTTACAGAGAGAAAGGGAGTGGGATAGAGAGTTAGAAACATCGATGAGAGAGAAACATCCATCAGCTGCCTCCTGCACACTCCCCACTGGGGATGTGCCCGCAACCAAGGTACATGCCCTTGACCGGAATCGAACCTGGGACCCTTGAGTCCACAGGCCGATGCTCTATCCACTGAGCCAAACCAGTTAGGCAAGACACCATTACTTTTATACTTACCACCTAGCACAGTTCGTGGAACAGAGTAGGTACTTAATAAACTTTTGGTGATTGAGTGAACAGTCTACAAAACATCCTGTTTCCAAATCAACTGAATTAGAACCCAGCTGTACTGGTTTCCTATCCCAGATGCCGATTCACAGTACTGCTACCTTGGCTCTGCCAATCACTCAGCTGATACTGGTTCCAAGCTATCACTGAGTTAGTTTCTCCAGCCTGGCACCACAGTACAACCCCATTTTTTTTTTTTAATATATTTTATTGATTTTTTACAGAGAGGAAGGTAGAGGGATAGAGAGTTAGAAACATCGATGAGAGAGAAACAATGACCAGCCGCCTCCTGCACACTCCCCATTGGGGATGTGCCCGCAACCAAGGTACATGCCTTTGACCGGAATCGAACCCAGGACCCTTGAGTCCGCAGGCCGACGCTCTATCCACTGAGCCAAACCGATCAGGGCTACAACCCCATTTTTAAGGCTCTTTCTCTTTTTGGTCAGTTTCTTTGGTAATCAGGCCACTTCAAATAGTGAAAACAGCCTTAGTCTCCATGTTGAAGACACTTTTAACTAAACTTGGGAGCCAGCAGAGCCTGCTATGCCTCCTATAGTAAGGGAGAAAAGAGAAAAGGGGATTTCCACAAAGGAACCAGCTATGAGCCTCAGAGAGAATAAAGCTTATGATAAAAGAAACACATAATTATGCTAATAAAACAACATACCTAGAATGTTGACTACATTTACCAACACGTACTAAGAACCTACTAAACATTGGGCATTGTGCTAGGCACTGCATTTAACTCATACATACATGAGGTTTAATTAAAATATGTATAAGGACAGCCTTGGAGGAGAAAGGGAGTTTTGCAATAGTGAATGGATTCTGAGGGCTGTGTGTGGGTGAGGCAGCAAGGGGAGACACCTGGGAGAAGAGCAGGAGACACTGCAGTGGTTCTCAATCTTGGCTGCACATTAGAATCACCTGGGAATCTTTTTTTTTTTTTTAATATATTTTATTGATTTTTTACAGAGAGGAAGGGAGAGAGATAGAGAGTTAGAAACATCGATGAGAGAGAAACATCCATCAGCTGCCTCCTGCACATCTCCTACTGGGGATGTGCCCGCAACCCAGGTACATGCCCTTGACCGGAATCGAACCTGGGACCTTTCAGTCCGCAGGCCGATGCTCTATCCACTGAGCCAAACCGGTTTCGGCACCTGGGAATCTTTTTAAAATCCTGATTCCTGGGCCTCATCCTCCAGAAATTCTGTTTCTTTGTTACTAATGTTGTGGCCCTACCCCATAACAAAGAAACAGAATTTCCGGAGGATGAGGCCCAGAAATCAGGATTTTAAAAAGATTCCCAGGTGATTCTAATGTGCAGCCAAGGTTAAGAACCACTGCACTACTGTCTAAACAAATACACACAGATGGTCTCAGGACATTGCCACCTCTTTCCCATTCAGCCGATTGACACAGTGCTCAGTCTCCTGCGAAGGGGATCCAGGCTAATGCTTTGAGTTGTCACACCCTGATGTCATCTCTGGTTACAGAACATCATGGCCTGTTGGAAAGACCGCTGGCTCAGGAGTTAGGAAACCTGGGTTCTGATTCTGGCCCTTCTCTTTTCTTTTTAAAAATCTTTTTTTTTTTTTTTTAATATATTTTATTGATTTTTTACAGAGAGGAACGGAGAGAGAGAGAGAGTCAGAAACATCGATGAGAGAGAAACATCAATCAGCTGCCTCCTGCACATCCCCCATTGGGGATGTGCCCGCAACCCAGGTACATGCCCTTGACCGGAATCGAACCTGGGACCCTTCCGTCCGCAGGCCGACGCTCTATCCACTGAGCCAAACTGGTTTCGGCACTTTTTTTTTTTTTTTTTTTTTTAAATATATTTTATTGATTTTTTATGGAGAGGAAGGGAGAGGGATAGAGAGCCAGAAACATCAATGAGAGAGAAACATCGATCAGCTGCTTCCTGCACGCCCCCCACTGGGGATGTGCCCGCAACCAAGGTACATGCCCTTGACCGGAATCGAACCTGGGACCCTTCAGTCCGCAGGCTGACGCTCTATCCACTGAGCCAAACCGGTTAGGGCCTTTTTAAAAATCTTATTGTTTAAAGTATTACAAATAGTAGTACATATGTCTCCTTTTTTCCCCATTGACCTTTCCCCAGCCTCCCCTACCACCCAGCACATGCCCTTCCCGCCCCCCGTCCAGTGTCTTGCGTCCATTGGTTATGCTTATATGCAGGCATACAAGTCCTTTGGTTGCTCTCTTACCCCCACCCCCAACCCTCCCCAGCCTTCCCGCTGTAGTTTGACAGTCTGTTCGATGCTTCTTTGCCTCTGTATCTATTTTTGTTCATCAGTTTATAATGTTCTTTATATTCCACAAATGAGTGAAATCATGAGGTATTTTTCTTTCACTGACTAGCTTATTTCACTTAGCATAATGCTCTGCAGTTCCATCCATGCTGTTGCAAATGGTAAGAATTCCTTCTTGCCCTGACCAGTTTGGCTCAGTGGATAGAGCGTCGGCCTGCAGACTGAAGGGTCCCGGGTTTGATTCCGGTCAAGGGCATGTACCTTGGTTGCGGGCACATCCCCAGTGGGGAGTGTGCAGGAGGTAGCTGATCGATGTGTCTCTCTCATCGATGTTTCTAACTCTCTATCCATCTCCCTTCCTCTCTGTAAAAAACCAAATAAATAAATAAATAAATAAAAAGAACATGACTATTTAAAAAAGAATTCCTTCTTTTTTGACAGCAGCGTGGTGACTTTAGGGAAGTTCTTTAAACCTTCTGGGCCTCTGCTGTTCATGTGTAAAACAAGGGATTAAAGACCATTCCTAAGAGTCTTGCCCATTTTCCAGCTATGAAGCCTAAGTGTCTATGGTTCCAACCACCTGGCGGAGGGGGGGGGGGGGGGGCGGGGCACACCTCGGAGGTGGAAAGAAGGTGAGGACTATTCTTAGTGTCTAGCCCAGTCATGTGGCAACGGCATGTTCAGCACAAAAGATCAGAGACTGACCTGTAGCACCAGAGTCAGGACCCGGCAGCTGACCGCAAACCTCAGCACCTCTTTCCGGGATGGGTCCAGGGGCCACATCCTCTCACCACAGGAATTCAGGGGTGTTGCTGCCAGGACGGAACTCCCTCAGGTTTCTAAACTCCAAAACCCAAGAAGGAAATGTCACACATGGGCTGAAAGTAAATTCCTGAAAGCATTCTCCACAGGAGACTCCCCCTTCAGCATTACTAGGCAAATTTAACCACTTAACTTCCCAAATGAGGGAAAAGCATCTTGAAGGCAGATGTCATTTGGTGTCACTCTGAAGCACTATATTCTTGTTGAGAAAATTCCACACATATAGGCATGAAATCGAAAAGCTAAATTCACAGCAAATCTTTTTTTTTTTTGTTAATCCTCACCCAAGGATATGTTTTCCATTGATTTTTTTTTTTTTTTAAGAGAGAATGGAGGAGGGGAAGAGATGGAGAAACACAGATGTGAAAGAGACACATCGATTGGTTGCCTCGCACTCATTCCCGGCCTTTGATGGGAATCGAATCGGGGACCCTGAGGTCCCTGGGGCCGACACTTTTAACCACTGAGCCAAACAAAACAGGCTAGGGCTCTCAGCAAATCTTTAGAAAGCTTGTTGCGTGCCCCCTCCCCCCGCCCTCCAGTAGGCAGGAACTAAAGACCTAAGTTCAGGCCCTGGCTCTGTCACTCACACGTTCTCATTTAGTCCTTCTGAACCTCTTTATGTATACAATGAGATCAGATTATTTCGCCCATCTCACAAAGCGGTCATGACGGTGAAATGGACCACAGCGTGAAGAGGTACTGCTACATCTATATTGTGGTTGGTGTTATTTGGTGTGTGCCCCTTTCCTCTTGCCCAGAATAATAAACTAGGTCCCAAACCAGAGCCCCAAAAATGGGGCATAGAACTGAACTGGAAAGACCATAATGACTACACACTTCAGCTTAGCTCTCTGATGTGTGCTCAGCTGGTCTGTTAAACTAAGTGGAGAAGGAAAAGAAAACCACCACTCGGCAGGACTTAGGCCAGCTTACACTGCTAAAGCAAACTCAGGGGAAAGACAGAGGTGACTGCTAGAGACGGAGAAAATGTATTTCGCATTTCTTTGTCGTAATGGCAGTAACATAAACAACTGCAAAGCCATTCTGAGGCCAGGAATGCACTTCAAGGCTTTTTATTATTAAAAAAACAAAAACCAAAAAACAACACACCACACAGTCTCTTGGGCTAAAAGAAGTAGCAATGGCTCTTACAAAACCAGTCTGGGAAATCAGAAAGAAGGGCAAGAACATCAGATACAACTCCCTGGTTTGGTGTTCTTGCCCCAGTTCCACCCCACAAACATCCACTGAGTTCCTGATGTATGTCAGGGTTCTATCCCTAAAGAAAAAAAAAAATTAAAATTGAGAAATTAACAGGGAGGGCTGGAATATTTTTCTTTCCTCTCTGATCTGGCTAATACCTACCAAGCCTTTAGGTATCACTTGTCTGAAATTCTTGTCTGACCTTCACTAAACTATGTGCTCTCATTGTACTCTGACATGTGGTCTTAGTGCTATTGCTTAAGTAAGCTGCTTGGGAGGGCAGGGGCTTTGTCTTCCTTAAGGGTTCACAACTATATCCCCAGGGCCTAGCGTACAAACAGACTATTTTAAGCCTGTGTTCTGACTGAGTGTAAGTGGTAAGAACAGGATATGTCATTACCAGTTCATTGGCTCTGGGTATAAAATCACTGCTCAAAGTGTTCCTCTCACCATACTCCTGTTAAGAGCAAGACTACAAAGTCACAAGAAGCCATCTATATATCTAAAAGCCTAAGTGACTGTTGGACCAGTAGCTATGATGCACACTGACCACAAGGGGGCAGACGCTCAATGCATAGGCATGGAAACATGGAACAGACTGATGAATCTCAGAGGAAAGGGGGTAGGGGAGAGGGCAGGAAGAGATTAACCAAAGATCTCATATGCATAAAAGAAGCCCGGTGCACAGATTTGTCCACTGGTAGGGTCCCTTGGCCTGGCCTGTGGGGATCAGGCCAAAAATGGCAGTCTGACATCCCCTGAGGGCTCCCAGATTGTGAGAGGGCGCAGGCCAGGCTGAGGGACCCCACCAGTGCATGAATCTGTGCACCAGGTCTCTAGTCCTATATAATAAAAGGGTAATATGCAAATCGACCAAACGGCAGAACGACTGGCTGCTATGATGCTCAGTAACCACCAGGGGGAAGACGCTCAATGCAGGAGCTGCACCCTGGTGTCAGTGTGCTCCCACAGGGGGAGCACCGCTCAGCCAGAAGCCCTGAGCCGGGCTCACGGATGGCGAGCGAGCCTCTCCCGCCTCCACTGCAACAGTAAGGACATCCGACTGCCAGCTCAGGCCTGCTCCCCGTCAGTCAGACATCCCCTGAGGGCTCCCGGACTGAGGGGACCCTCCCTCCGGTGCACAAATTTCGTGCACTGGGCCTCTAGTAGAAAAATAAAATTTCTCAATAAAGGAAGCAAGATTGGCCAATAGCAACAGTACCTATCCTCAGCACAAGGGGGCGCCTGCTGCTTACTCCATCACCAGGAAGCCAAGAGGAAGGGAGGGGCCACCAACAGCACACCGGTTTGCTCATCAAAATTCAGTTCAAAGCCAAGCTTTGGAAAACCCCAAAGAGGCAGTTTGTGAATCTATCCAACATTTCCAACATTTGACTCGCTGAATCAAGAGGAATCATAGAAACAGGCACCACCAAACCTCACCGGGTCACTGGTTCTCTACCCTTCCCTTTCTGCCCTTCTTCAGTTCCCACCCACATGCAGAAGAGAAGTCAGGAACAGAAAAGCACTTAACCCACCTCTGCCTCTTCACCAGGCTGCCATTCTTCCTTCCTCTCTCCAGAGTCAAGCTCTAGCCCCAGCGACCACAGGAGACTTGTAGCCCTAATTTACAGGTAAACCAAGTAAAAACAAAATAAAGCCAGTGAGTCCTCCCTCTCAGCTAATTGCCATCCTCATTCCCAACAACCCCTTTGCCAAATCACTCTCTCTGAACTGTCAGGAGACAAAGCTATACTAGTTGTACTCCATTTTCCCATGAGATAAATAGGCCCCCGAGGTGAGTAATAAAAAATCTCCCTAGTTTTTGCATCAGAGATCTCATTAAACCCTGTGAGGCCAGTATAATTACCATCGCCATTTTTATAGATGTGGAAACTGAGGCTCACTGGGGTCAAGCGGCACACTCAAGTCTGTATTTGAAGAGAACGTCATTTTCTCTCGTCCATTTTTAAATTCTGAAACCTCATGCTCTTCCTAGCAGGCCTCATCACACCGGCCAAAGGGGATGCACTCTTTCTAACACAGGATTACAACCCAGGTCTCCCTACCCCAGCCCGGTCTTGTCCGACGACGGGTGTGCTGAGGGCAGGGAGGGCCTGAGAATGCAGGGAAGCCTGAACGGGAGCCCTGGACTCTGGGGAGACTGTCATCCCCTGTGGGTGGGGAAATCGCTGAAACAAGGGTCCTCAAGGCCAGAGGCCCCGCTGGCCGGCGCGAGCCGCGTCTAGGCCGCTTCTTTCAGGCACAGCCCCGAGCTGGCACCGGGCATCTCCTCTCCCCAAAGGGCCCGGGGATAGTTTCGAGGGGGTCGGCGGGGCCAGGCCCGACCGCAGGGCCGGAAGGCAGGGGAGGACGGGAGACGGGAGAGGAAGAGGCGGCACCCCGAGGCCGCGATGGCGGGGGGGGCGGGGCTTCCGTTTCTCGGCGGCCCCCGCTCATTTCCCTCCGCCTCCGTTTGACAACTTCCCTCCCCCAAGAACGTTCGGGCTCCCACGCTGGCGCCGAGTCCCCAGCATCTGCCCGTCTCGACCTCCCAGACGGGGTCCGAACCTCAGCTCCTCCATCCGGGGACCCGAACGGCCGCGCCTGCGCACTGGCTCCACCGGCCGCGGCCCCGCCCGGCTCGGAGCTGCTCCGCCCCCTCCGCGGCGGCCATGATGACTCCGGGCCTGCGGGGCGGGGTCGGCGGAGCCCCTCCGCACTGCGCCCGCCGCCTGGCACCTTCCCGCCCTCATGACCCCTGGAGACTTCCCCCCCGCACTACCCTGCCCTCGGCCCCCTCCCCCGCCTGCACTTGGTCCCCGGGCAGCTGTCTCAGAGTTGGGGTTCTTGCCCCGGTTCCATCCCGCCGACATCGAGTCCCCGGTGTGCGCAAGGCTCTCGGAGTCGCGCTGCCCTCAGCCGCACTTTCCCTGCTGTCTGGGGCGCCAGCTCAGCACGGGGCCCGGCGCCCAGGAGATGTTCTCCGAATAGGAAGACACGCTTTCTTGGGGTGTCTGTGGCCTGAGCGGCACCCTGCGTCTTGGGTGTGAAGAGAGTGGGGGATCCCCTTGACTTTCAACTCGTCCAGCTCCCGGGGGCCTTCTGTCCGGCCAGCCCTCAGCCCCACGGGCGGGCGGCCAGGGAGGACGGAGCAGGGCGCTTCCGAGAACCCCCCAGGCCGCCCTTCCCCTTCCTCCTTCGAGCCGCTTCCCTCGTAGGAAGTGGCCCGAAAAAGGAGAAGGAAAAGAGCCGACTCGACACAACCGTCTGTTGGGGAGGAGCGGCCGGTTGGTCCCCGGAACGGAAACTGTTGGAACAACTTTGCACCCCGCGTAAAGGAAGCGATAATAAATCCTTCCCCGCGGGTCGCCGCCCCGTTCCTCAGGAGCCCGGGCCTGCGGTTTCCGTTATCTGCCCTCGGGGCCGCGGGGTTTATCTGCAGCAACAGCCGCTCCGCGGGCGGAACAAAGGCAGGGCTGCGTCCCAGGCCGACCAGCCCAGGCCGGCCTCTTCTGATTCTTCATGGGTCACTCCAGGCCCGGAGACCTACACTGCCCTTTCGGCATTCGTTGTGCGAAGGTGGATAAAACATAAACCCGCTGTAGTTGTTGGTTAGAGGACGGGTGGGAAGCGGAGTGGAGAAGACTTTTCCCCACCCCAGGCTCCTCAGCGACAGACGCGGGTTCTCGGCCCGGAGGTGGACGGGCAGCTGGGGACTCTACAAGCCTGTGGGCCTCCGAGCAGCACGCTGCTCGCAAAGACAACAGAAGCGAGCTGTCCTTGCTCTGTGAATTCACGTGGGGAAAGGAAATGCATTCCAAGCTTCCCTCTGCCCACACCCAACTCCCTCAAAAATCTACGTGTAAGAAGGAGCGTGGTTGCCCTGGCCTGGGTGGCTCCGTGGTGAGCATCGACCTATGAACCAGGAGGTCACAGCTGGGCTCGGTCAGGGCACTTCAGGGTGTCCACCTCCTCCCAGCGGAGAAGGACGCGAAGAGCTGGAGGTCGGAGTCTTGGGTGGAAGACAGGTTCCCAGGTCAAGGAGCCCGGCCTCAGCTCTGCTTTGAAGTGGCCCTGGGACCCCAGGCCTGTCACGCAACCTCTCTGGATCCCCTGGGGCCATGAATGATTCAAGTGATGTTCATAAGAGCAAGGAGAGAAGTGAAAAAAATAAAAATAAAATCTTTGGCCTGACCGGTGTGGCTCAGTGGCTGATGGTCAACCTATGAACCAGATGGTCAAGGTTTGATTCCCGGTCAGGGCACGTGTCCGGGTCGCAGGCCCTATCCCCAGGGCGGGGTGTGCAGGAGGCAGCCCTTCAGCATTCTCTCCCATCGTTGATGTTTCTGTCTCTCTCTCTCTCCCTCGCCCTCCTCTGAAATCAATGAAAATATGTTGTTGTTTTTTTAAGAAAGGGCAGGAGTCTCTTGTGACAAGTCAGAATGTTCTAAAAACTCATCTGTCACCCTTTAGAGGTAGAACTTTGTCCAGATCTTCTACTTCCCTGCAATTTCTCCTCCTTTTCCTTCTCTGCTACCCACCCCCCTCCTCTTCCGCTCTGTTTCCTGTTTCATTTTCTGGCTCCTGCTCCGACAGGAAAACGAGGAAGCGGAATCTCGTGCTCTCAAAGCCCTGGCTTGTCAGAATAGAAGACGAGGTGGGATGGGAGGGGGCTCTCAGCCTCCAAGGCTGTGAGTACGTAGTGGAAGAGGCAGCTCTATCTAGTCTGCTTTCAGAGTCAGCAGCTAAAATGGAGCCTGCATCTGCACTGAGCCAGCTGAGCGAGCGGCACTGTGGGAGCCAGGGAGACAGAGGTGGATCCCAGGGCTCCAGAAGGACACCACCACCCAGCCACTTCCATGAAGAAGCAGAGATCCTACACCACCAAGAAACAACTTCATAATACACACCCCTGACCTAAACAATACATCACTGCTTCTGGAATCTAGGATGGAAGTGACATTTGTTTTTTGAACTTGCCTGGCTCTGCTCATGCCGTTTCCCCTGCCTGAAACCCTTCCCTGCCAGACTACCCTTTGGCAAACCCACTGCATTCAGATGTCAGCTGAATGTCACCTCCTCACAGAGGCCTTCCCTGATGATCCAGCCACAATCACCACCCTGTACTAGCCCATCACCCTGTTCTGTTTTCTTGTTTTGTTTGTTAATCCTCACCTGAGGATATTTTTTTCCCATTGATTTTTAGAGAGGGAGGGAGAGAGATGTGAGAGAGACACATCAATTAATTGCCTCCCACATGCACCCCAAGAGCCCGCAACCGAGGTATGTGCTCTTGCTGGGAATCAAACCCACAACCCTTTAGTCTGCAGGCTGGCACTCTAACCACTGAGCCAAACCAGCTAGGGTGTGTTCTGTATTCTTCATAGTACTTATCACCACCTGATGGTCCTGTCCATGAATTTTACTCACCATCTGTTTTCCTGTTATGGAAAGTAAGCTTTGTGAGAGTGGGGGCCTTGTTCAAAGTATTACCAGCACTTAGAACAGTACTTTCTTTGCACATTGTATGTACTCAATAAAGATATGGTGGACAAATCAATTTGTTTAACCTGATACCTATAGTTTATGGATGCAGGAACAAAGACTCGGGGGAAGTGACTAGCCTGGTTACACAGCTAGTGGCAGAGGTGAGACTTAAATTTCGGTCTCTAGCTTCCCAGGTGGTTGTTTTTTTTCTAACATTCTATACTATTTACATTTTTCTCAGGTTTACCTCTTTCCTCTCTTCTTTCTTTCCACTCCACGAAGTCTGTATGGGATATACCAAGAATACCACATAGGGCACACCAACTCCTAACTACTCTTTCCTCCACTAAATTCCACTCTTACTTGTTTGATTTATTCAACAAATTGGGAGTGCCTACTCTGAGAGGGTGAACAGTGAGTAAGGCAGACAGTTCTTGTCCTCATGGGAATAATATCTACCGCATGGATTTCATATGCGTGGCATAAAGTGCTCAGGAAGGATGGGCTGTTAGACCCTCCTGAATGAAAGAAGTGATTTTTCTGCTGAAAGTGTGGAGGAAGTTCTCTGGACCATTCCCCTCCCTGAAGCAACCTGACAACTCATTTCTCTGTGCCTTCCTCTGGCCACATCTGGAGATCACCTTGGCCTCAGGCTGGGCAGAGAAACGGTGCTGTGTATTAGCTCAGTTTCCAGACACTAAACTTTCCATGACCCCAGTCCTATTTGAATATTGGAGAAGCTTTGTTCTGAGACATTCGCCTCTGATACCTGTCATTGCCAGCTGTTAGTAGGCAGTGCTAATGACTGATGACAAGCAGCTGTACCTTACCAGAACTTTATGCTACTTCCTTTCACTGTGGATTAAAAGGCATTAATTGGCAGTTTCCAAGAATGCTAGGTGACATTTGCATCCATCCTGAAACCTGGGGTGGCCCAAAGCATACATTTTGGGTTTCTGCTGTATCTCTTGGAGATGCCCATCCACTCCAGGACAAAGGTCCGGCCCTCCTCCCAATTGCAGAACCCAAACACTGATCCTTTAAAGGCCATGGACACTAGGTTATTTTTTCACTCTTTCTTTGTTGTTTGCCTTTCCGTAGTTAGAAAACCTTGACCCCGCTGAGAGGCCTAGTGGGAAGGGCCTTAGCCACTTAGGGGTGGCACTGGCTGCAAAGCAAAAGAGCCAATGAGGTTCAGAGTATTGTTTAGGCCAGACTTGGATGCTCTCCAGCTATGAAAGAAGGTTAAGGTCATTTGGGGGGTGGGGAGGGAGGAGCCTGGGAAAAGAACTACTGGCCACACCCCTGGGCTCTCTACAGGCAAGGTTCTATTTACTTCTCAAAAGCAAATTACTCACAGCTCAGTGGCTAGCAGCTCTTGGCCTGTGCTAACTCCAGTCAGAAACTGGAGACTAGGCTCGGCTCCCCCTGCATTGCAGGAGAGCAGATGAAAGGAACCCAGGAAACCAAACTCCTAGGCAATGCTCCACACACAGCCCAGAAATGCACTTTCTACACTAGAAAGTGGAGTTCAAGAGGCCCAGAGCAAAAATAGCCATTAGCAATATTGTTCATCAGAATATAGATATGAAAAGCTCCCCATTTAGTTTTTTTCCAGAAGAGTCCTAGGAAGGTATCTTGGTTGATGAAGGTTCGCTAATTATCTCTATTTCTTCTCTCAATAGAGAAATAATTATTCATTCTTGTCCCTGACCCAAATATTAACAACCATATTTAGTTTGATAAACACTTGTTTGAAATTCTTGGGACCATTTTACCTCATGCTACAACAAAAAGGAAATCTTACCTGCCGAGAGCTCTGGTTGTCCTTCAACCCAGGAAGAAGGCAGTGTCTGGTGAATTAGGAAGACTATGGACCTTAGAGTCAGAGAGACCTTGGCTGGTGTGAGCTCATACAAGCCACTTTCCTCAACTATGAAATGTGAGCCAGAACCCTGACCTCACAGGCATGGGACTGTTGTAGGATTATTTGATGTACTATGCCTGGTACCCAAATAGGTAAGAGAAACCTGTTTTTTCAAATTCCACTTCTAAGTGTCCACAATAATAGTATTTCTCTGTAGTTGCTTTTGGTTTTTCCACTGTTTCCCTAAGGAAGTAGATGAACAGAGAAGCTATATATTGTAACATTAGCCTGTAAAAGTAACTGCATCTGGCCAACATCTACATTTCATTAACTTTGTGCCAGACTGTGCTAGGGATATAGGACAGGGATATAGCAGTGAATAGAAGAAACCCCCCTGTCCTCAGAGAGCTGATGTTCTAGTGTAAGGCTACAGATAAGTACAATGTACAATAGGCCAGATGGTAACTACAAGTACTACAAAGAAAATTTAGGCAGAGAAGGAAAGTAAGACAGGGGAGCAGATGGCTATTTTAAACAAGGTGGCCAGGGAAAGATTCACTGATGTATTTGAACAGAGACTTGAAGGAGATGAGGACTTGAACCATGCAGTTATCTGGTGCCAGTATTCTGGACAGAGGGAACAGTTAAGTGCAAAGGCCCCAAGGTGGAAACAGCCCGGTATAGTACAGTGAGCAATGGGAAGAGAGGAAACCAGAGAGGTGACAGCATGCTAGACAACTGAGGGCCTGGTAGGTCATTATAACGATCTGGACTTTTACTTAGAGTGAGAAGCATTAAAGGATTTTGATCTGACTTGGCTTTAAAAGGAAGATTCTGGTTGACATATTGAGAATAGGTTCTACCAGGCCAAGCAGAAGCAGAAAGGACAGTTTGGAGGATTATTTCTTTCTTTTTTAAAAATATATTTTTATTGATTTTGGAGAGGGAGAGGGAGATAGAAACATCAATGATGAGAATCACTGATCGGCTGCCTCCTGCATGCCCCCTACTGGGGACCAAGCCCACAGCCCGGGCATGTGCCCTTGACCAGAATCAAACATGGGACCCTTTACTTTAGTCCACAGGCCGATGCTCTATCCACTGAGCCAAACCAGCCAGGGCTGGAGGGTATTTCAAGAATCTTCAAGAAGTATGATAATGTCTTAAACTACAGCGTTAGTGACTGGACTGAGGATCGTTTTTTGAAGAGTGCTAACAGACTGGCAGTGGAAATTAAAAGTATTTTTTTGGCCAAGTGATGGAGTTGCCATTTTCTGAGGAAAACTATGGGAAAGGCAGATTTCTAGGGGAAGGTGGCATTTTAGTTAGGGTATGTTCAAACTAAACTTTCAGAGACACCAAGAAAGGAGCTGAATGTTCTCATCTGGAATCAGGGGAGAGTGCCAGTCTGGAGAAATTAATGGTTAAGTTGGAGGCTGCTTCCAGATAAATGGTTGTCTTATTGTTAACAATTTCTAAGAAAAATAGAGATCATTTCCTTAAGCAACTATTTCCAAAAGTTTCTTTCTAGAGCAGATTTTCAACTGGTGTGCCATGGAACACTGGTGTGCCAAGAATTTTTTAAAAAAAATATATTTTATTGGTTTTCTACAGAGAGGAAGGGAGAGGGATAGAGAGCCAGAAACATCGATGAGAGAAACATCGATCAGCTACCTCCTGCACACTCCCCACTGGGGATGTGCCCGCAACCGAGGTACATGCCCTCGACTGGAATCGAACCTGGGACCTTTGAGTCCACAGGCATCAGCTGAGCCAAACCGGTTAGGGCGGTGTGCCAAGAATTTTTAAAACACACAATACAGGGTACTGACTTCCTTTTCCCTTAGATTGTTAAATAAAAATGACAACAGCAAACAGAATAATCACTAGGTGTGAATCAAAAGTTTACCTATTTTTTGCCCTGGCTAATATGGCTCAGTGGCAGAGCATTGGCCTGGGCACCAAAGGGTTGAGGGCTTCATTCCTGGTCAAGAGCACGTATCTGGGTTGCAGGTTCATTCCCAGCTCAGGTCCATGTGTGGAAGGCAACCAATTGATGTGTCCCCCTCACAATGATGTCTCTCTCTCTCCCCCTCTAAAAGTCAATGGAAAAAATATCCACAGGAAAGGATTAACACACAAAAGAAGTATACCTATTTTTGATCAGCATAAAATGTATGTTTTTTGGTGTGCTGCAGAATTTTAGTATTAGTTTGTGTCATGAGATGAGAAAGGTTGAAAATCGCTGTTCTAGAGTATCATCAATTTCTTTGGAGGACTCGTTTTTTCTTTTTAAAGTGCCCTGACTAGGAATCGAACCAGTGACCTCTTGGTTCCTGGGTCAATGCTCAAGCACTGAGCCACACCGGCCAGGCCACCAGTTTCTTTGGCTATTTAAACTCACTTTATTTCAAGAAGCTACCATGCTTTTAATGCCTAAAACTTCCTCTTGCAGGTGAAATCCCAGCTTTCTTAAATTTAAACTTACACCATGGAAAGTAAAGTAAAATACGATGCAGAAATGACAGGGCCCAGGATGCTACCTTTTAGAGAGCGCACAACAAGGGAGAATTTGCAAGATCAGGAACCACACCCCCAAAGGGTCAAACTTTTAAACAGTTTGAAAACAACAAAAAGCCTCACAAACGTCTTACCAAGATTTAATGTACATTTATTCTTAACACGTGGAACATATAGTATAAAGATTTCATACTGAATAAATGATATTCATTAAGCCAAAAAAGGAAAAAAGGAGGAATTTACATCAAGTTTTAGCTACATTGTTTGAAATACAAATATGCAGATTTTATCACTGAAAAAATCTCAATTGTGTTTCTTCATCAGGAACTTTGACTGAACCTAGAACTTTTTCACACCTCGATTAGAAAGAAAACAAAACAGAACAAAAACCCAGAAAAAAAATAAACTATAAGTTGATTGGCTGCTGAGACAGCAAGGACTTTTTACAGAGACCTGTACAGCATCGCGCCAGGAGGGGCGATGTCTGGCAAGAGATTAAATAGCTGTGTCTCGCTTTGTGCAGGTCACCAACTTGTTAACTCGTCATACTATAAAGGGGTAGCTGGGAGGGGGACCAAACTGTGGGGACCCAAGGGTATGTGCAATGTACAACGTCATATATATACACACGTGGCAGCACAGTGGCTGCAGCTAAAGGTTAAAACCAGTTCTAAGAGGTGATCTCAGGGTTATTCATACAATCAAGGAGGAGAGAAAGAGGTCAGGGTGTTGTAGGTTCACACATGATACTTTGGGGGAAAAGCCTTTTTTTTTTTTTCTCCTCAACGTTTAACTAAAAACATTTTTAAAAACTACAGCTTGCTGCTGACCCAGCGGTTTTTTCTCTTTTTCCATGTGAGACATTATTATTACAGTATGTTTACAGTATCAGGTGTACAGTACAGTACATGAAAGGGTCTACACTCTACTGCACAGGCCTCTCCAGTGAACAGGGTCTGTCCACAACTTCGAACTTCTTGGCTTCTGCAAGATTGTGAATGTACAACAATAAACCACACACAGTTCAGCAGTCACCTTTTTTGTCCTTCAGAGGGTTTTTTTTGTATTTTTTTTCCTTTTTTTTTTAACCATTAAAAACAGTTATGAAATGTGGCATCCCGTTGATGCAAGGACCGGGAAAGCCATTTTTATTTTATTTTTTTTCCCCAAACTCACTGTAAACAACAGTAACTTTGGTTAAAATAAAAAAGTCTTCTATGTAGGCAGAGCTTTGTCTTTTCAAATAGGGTAGGGTCCTGAGGGAGTGAGGACAAGGAACAGAAAGGTAGAAAGGTGAGGGGAACTGGGAAGAAAGAGAAATAGGAGACTTTTTTCCCAAGGGAGAAGCTGGACAGCACAGGGTAAACTGGATTCTGAGGTGGTTTTGCATAAATAAAGGGCAACAGTCAGTTTCTAAGTTCTCCACACACGCACACGCACACAGGGAGGGAGGTGTCCCACGGCTGTCATGACTGGCCAATCAAAAACAGTACATCACAAATGACTTGTGAAACCAATGAGTTCATCAATGGTGAGACCGAGATGTCCAACAGCCGTGACTCATACAGCGTGAACTCTGAGTGGTTCTCGTCCACCTTGGCCAGGGCCAGCAGCGCACGGGCAGCCCGCCGCATCATGTCCACACTAGTTGGCTCAAAGGGGGGGTTCTGCATGTGGAGCAGGCTCGCCTGGCTCTGCTGGAACTGCGTGGCAGCAAGGCTGTCCTCCAGGAAGCCCAGGAGGTTGCCGATGCTGCCCTTCTGCACGGCGATGGCACGGGCTGCCAGGCTGTCTCCCTGCGCCAGGTTGGCCAGCAGTACCACGGCCATCTCCCGGCACACTGGGTTCTTTCGGTCACTGAGGAAGCGCACCATGGTGCTATACAACTTCTCCAGGCGGCTGAAGGGGGGCGTGGCCAGGATCAGGTCCACATTGTTGTCCTGGATGCTGAGTTTGCTGAGGGTTTCCAAGACCAGTCTCTGGGGAGAGAGGACGGCATTGGGGCCCAGGGTGGAGAAGGGGTCCTGGGCTTCAGCTGAGGGGCAGACTGCCCAGTGTAGGAGTCCATCCAGGACAGGCAGACAAATGCTCTCAGGGTACGGGGAGAGGTCCAACTGCCCCGAGATGTTGGCTAGTGTGACCAAGGTGTTTTCCCGGAGCATCTCCAAGCAGTCCCACCACCACTCCACTTTGTTGCAGCTCACCCCTTGGTCCTGCTCCTCCTCCTTCTCATAAGTTAGTGGTGCCTGCTTCCGTTCTGGATGCTTATGGTGTAGAAGGATCAGCTTGCCCAGGATCAGCAGCAGCCCTGGGTGTTTGGACATCTCAAAGTCGTTACCTGGCACAAATGACAGGCTTCGGATGGTATTGGAGACACAGACGCAGCGCTTGGCAAGGGAATCCTGCCAGTCCAGAAGGGTACACAGTGGGGTCTCATCTTTACTGTGGGGTTCGTCCTCTAGGATCTTGATGTTCCGGTGGCTCTGTGCTGGGCTGATGCCAAATGGAAACTTGCTGCTCTCCTTGGGAGCCTCTGCATTTTTAGCTCCCTCCTCAGTCAACGTGCTAGATCGGGTGGACAACATATCATCCATAGTGGCTGTGATCCGTTTTTCTGGAGGGCCATCAGGTGGGGGGCCCTTCTGTTCTGTTGTCCCTGATGTACCCTCTGCTGCTGTGACATGCTTCCGGGTGACTGGTAGGCAGGGCACATGAGGCCGGGTCGGCAGCAGCTCTGTCTTGCTCTCAAAGTGGGTCTGGATATGCTCAGTGGTGTCCCCCCCACCAATCCGCCAGTGCAGCAGGCCACTGTCAAACTCCTGCACACGCCCAAGCTTATCTGAGCAGTCCACCACAAACGGGTCATTCTTCTGCACGATCTTTACTGGAAGCTTGTCAAACTTACTAATAAGTTTCTCCTCACTATTCTCTGAGGCTACCTTGTCTTTGTTTGAAAAGGCCATCTCCTCATCATTTTCAACTACTTCTTCTTCTTCTTTCTCTTCTAGGTTAGGACCTGGAAGGTCTTCCTCATCCTCCCCCTCCACAGGGGCTGGACTAGACACCTTGCTGCATCTCCCAGGGTCCAGCAGTGTTCTCTGCCCTGGGTCACCCACCTCATATTCCTTTAAAATGCCGAAGACCTCAATCAGGCAACGCCGGAAATATTCCACAAGGAGCTCTAGCAACCCTGGGAGCTAAAAGAGAAAGAGCAGGAAATAAATTGAGAGAAAAGTGGAGCCCAAATCTAGGCATGGTGGGATGACCTTCACAACATGAGCAGAGAGAGGGAATGCAGTACTACATAGATCATGCAACATAACGAGTAGGATGAGGCTTTGGTTCACCAAACATTGCTGCAAGCTGGTACTAGGGGGACCCAAATTCCAGCTTGGATCCTGTATCGGCAGGCCATTTATCTCTAGAAGAAAAGACTAATTTCCACTCAGATCAATTTCTGGTCGAACGGTTTAACAGAATGGAAAAAATAAGGACTTTAGAATTAGAAAGATCTAGGTCTGAATTCTGGCTTTTCCAGGAACTAGCTCGGTGACTTAACTTTCTAAACTGTAGTTTTTCCATCTTTCCAGAAATTTCTAAACTTTACAGGATTGTTCTGAGGTCTAAATGGAATATATCAAATGCCTGGAATATGGAAATTGCTCAATCAATATTCTTTTACTTTCTCATGGGAGGCAAAATTATGCAAGACATAAAGTCAGGTTTTAGAATCAGAAAGACTTGGTTAACAGCAGTGTGAACCTAGGCAAAGATAAGACTTTGAGCCTATGTACTCATCTCTAAGTGGCGACATCTGCCTCAGAAGACTGTTGTATGACATGAAAGAAAATATGAAAAACCTGGCACAAAGTGGTGACACAAGAAACAGTAACTATTATTTTTTTGGAACAGTAACTATTAATAACAATTCCCCCTTAGTCAGCTCCTTGATAGATGTGTTGGTTGGTAGGTACTAAGAATGATCAAAAGAAAGAGTTACTGGGAAAACTCAAGATTCATGTCCTGTTGAGAGAGGGCCTGGAGAATCACCTCTGCAAGAACATCATTAACCTTCACTGCTCCCTGGCCCCCAGCACTTCCCATTTTACACATTAGGAAAACGGGATCAACAAAGATCTCTTCTATTCAGAGTGGATGAAACTGAAAAAGGGAAAAGAAACTATTCTGCTCATTGATGAAGACCACAGGTTCTTCCTGGTAGTCTAGAAAACATGGGTGTCCTCGCTGACAACAGAATCTGCATTTCTTACCGATACCAAAGAGTTTCTCTCAAATTCTCTTTCAATCCTGATACCTCATACAAATTATTATTGTTCTCAGTATTCTGAGTCAGTGGCCAGTGGCAATGTATTGGCATGGAAGATATCAGAGAGGGAGCAAGATAGAGGTGACCATATTGGCTGGGGATAGCTTAATTCCCTGTGTCACTTAGCATCATCGGCTTAAATAAGATCCTAGGGCCTAGGCTAGTAATGGCAAACTTTTTGAGCTTGGTTTGTCAGCATTTTGAAAAACACTTAACTCTGGTGCCGTGTCACATATAGAAATCTTTTGATATTTGCAACTGTAGTAAAACAAAAATTTATATTTTTGATATTTATTTTATACATTTAAATGCCATTTAACAAAGAAAAATCAACCAAAAAAATGAGTTCGTGTGTCACCTCTGACACGCCTGTCATAGGTTCGCCATCACTGGCCTAGGCCCTCCCAGACCGACCTTCCCCAGGCACCTGTACTCACCTGACTGAGGTTGAAGGTCATGATGCTGTTGTCATCATACAGCAGGATGTTAATGGTGTCTAATGCCCATGTGCTCTCTGCCAGCAGCCCAGACTTGAGAGACATCATTACCCGCCATGCCTCTGGAGTTCCTGAAACAAAACCACTATGTCATCCATCCACGAAGCCTAGGTTGGCTGGAGGTGGTCAATCCCAGTGCTGGCCCATCAGTCAGGCTACTATGAAGGTAGCAAATGTAGGCAGTTCCTATCTGAAAGATGACACACATCTGCTCCTCATGGCTTCTAGGCCCTCTTAGGACATCACTGCATAGCAATTCCTTCAAGTAAAAGCCCGAAGTCGGCTGATTTCTTCCTTACTCAAATTTCTTTGGTTCTGTTTTAGTCAACACAACCAGATTTAACCTCATCCAGAATATCAGGAGAGAGAGAGAACAATGGATAACATGGAAAGGGGCAGATAACACAACCCAGAGAGCTTTCCTTACCGATGTCTTTCATGGTGAGTCGCCTCCTCTGCTTCAAAACAGGCTGTGTGGCTTCAACAGAGCCAGGTGGGAAGGTGATGTCCCGCCGAATCATGGGGGGCTGCACAGGGGCAGGTGCTATGTGAGAGGCAGGTACGGGGGGGCCTGCCTTTTGCATCTTCATCCCAGAGTGCAGGAATGGAGACTTGCTAGGAGAGGTGCGGTTCTCCATTGGCCGGGGCAGGGGAGCAGGGCTGGATACCTGAGGAATGTGATTCTGCATGCTTGGTGGGGGCTGGTAGTTGGAAGGAGGGGGCCTTGTCATGGCGGGCACGGGAGCAGAGGGACCATATGGAGGCTGGCGTGTGCCATGGGAAGGCCATGAGCCTTCATGGTTGGCCCTCTGATCTGTATGCAGCATTTCATCTGTTCGGTTCACACCATGATAGGCAGGGCCCTGTGGGGCAGAGCCCGTGCTCTGCCTGTTGGTGTAATTGTAGGTCATGTCATTACGCCCTTGCCACATGGTGCTTTGCTGAGCAACCTCAGCAGATGCCTGTATGGGGCCACCCATCATCTGTGGTGGCATGTTCTGCTGGGCACTGGAGCCAGGGGGTGCTGAGACACGGTCTCGGCCAAACTGGAATGGAAACTGGTTCTGGGGGCCACTTGCTGGCCGGCGCTCAGTAGCAGCGGTGGCAGTGGTAGGATATGCATTGCCATACTGGTTGTACACATCTTGCTGAGGGGAAGGCTGGGCAGCTTGTTGTTGGCTGGCGGGCTGGGGCTGGGCTGGCGGCAATTGCTGCTGCTGGGGCTGCCCCTGCCCAGTGCTGTATGGCACACTGTACATCTCCCCTTCGTGCCGCTTGGCAGTAGGGCCGTACGTGCTATCTATTGGCCGCTTGTAATTCTAAAACAGGAACAATCAGAGGGGAAGTTAATACTTTGCACTCAGGGACTCAAGAACCACAGCTGCCAAGATGGCTGGCGATACTAGACACTGGACTTGCTTCCGCCCCTCGAGAAGACACAGACTCCAAGAGAACAAAGGAATAATGTTTATAAATTATCTCTGAAAGCAAAAGTCATTTTCTATTCCCTTCCGGCTCTCCCTTACTGTAAGCAGAAAAACAAAGAAAAGTTCAAAAGTCAAAATAAGGCCTGTTTCTAGCCCCATTGAAGAACTAGAAATTGGACTGGACTCCAAATAGAGAAGAGATTGTGGACTTGGCTCTTTAGGCAGAGCTGGCTATTTGGGTGGGAGAAGACCACCAAAGTATCTAGGGAGCTGCTTAGACTTTCCACCTCAGTCTTCTAACTGGCTCTCTGTGTGTCAGTCCACCCTCCTCACCTGCTGCTGCTGCTGATACATTGTGGTCTGCTGGCTGGGGAAGGGGCTGCCGGAAGGGGTGCCTTGCGTGGAGAACTGATTGCCATAGGAATCATGTCTGCAGGAGAGAGACAAACAGGATCAGTGTAGGAAATGGCAAAGCCAGAGGCACAGGGGCACTGAGAGCAGGCTTCACTCACCGTTGCTGCTGTTGCTGCTGCTGTTGGGGGTAGCGGCTAGGAGAATACATCCCCGAGTCTGGGTTGGAAGGCATGAGATTCGGCTGTGGGGCTCCAGTGCTCCCCATGTTTCCATCAGGTCCTATTCCAGGCTCCGTCCTAAACAAAAGCAAAGAAGCATGTGGAGCCCACTATAGCCGTGGGGTTCTGGGGTGAGACAGGAGTGGGGGTCATGCTTACCTCACTCTGTCATAAGGACCTCCATAAGGATAGTGCTGTCGTGGTCCCATTGCCACATTTGCCAGCCCAGGGCCGGCAGCTCGGCTGTAGGGGTCCCCCATCCCGCCGTTGGGGCCCTGCCCTGAGGACATGAAGGGATCGCTCCCTGGAGCTGGGTGTAGAAAGGCAGGCAGTGAGCAAACTGGTAGGTGAGCAAGCCTAGCAGTCTACACTTTGCTTGCCCCAAAGACCTATGCCCTCTTCAGAGCTCAAGGTTGATCCTTTTGTTTCCCTGACAGGTTTAAAACAGAGATCTAAAGAGGCCTTATTCAGCAAAGAACACACACTTGTTAAGGGATAAGATGATGAGACCAGGGAGAGGAAGACAAGGAGGCGGGGATAAAGAGGGATAGTTAGGTTTAAAAATGCCTTATCTCAGAGGGTGGCTCGACCAGAACCCTGAACTACTCTCAAGCTATCATCCCACTTCCCTGGCTCTGTCCTCAAAAGTACAAGGCCAACAGCAACTGGTCACCTTTCCTCATGCTGCCATAAGGATCCTTATTTGGCTCATAGGACATGCGACCCATCATGTCAGAGGTATTCATACTGGGCTGGTACCCAGGGTTTGGAGTCATGGAATTCCGTTTCTGGAATGTGGGGTCACTTCCATCAGGAAAAGCATCCTGGATCCCGACTGAATTGCTCCTGCTCCAGAATAAGAAAAGTCAATTAAATCCCAAATAAAGCAATTCTTCTGATAACACAGGGCACATGAGAGTCACTGGCTGGACAGCAGAGTCACCAGGCTGCATAGGAGCTCATGGACTTCTGCCTAGGGTTCCCCAAACCACCTGCTCTGCTTGTGGCCTTACCTCATGCCTGGCAAGGGAGGGATCTGACTATGTGGTGTAGATGCTGGAGTTGGTGGCTTCAGGTCTCCCCCTTCTGCCATGGAACTGCTGGTTGACTGAGGTGTCTGTGGCCCCTGCATAGACCCTGATCCAGCTGTGAACAGAGATGAAGGGTGAGCAGGAAAGTGTTTCTCTCTTTCAGAAATATACACCCGGGGATCTCTTCAGAAAACACTGTTATAAGGCTAAAGTTAGGGTCTTTAAAGCCTAAATCACCTTTCTCCACAGGGAATCTCAAGACCAGGTCAGGGAATTTGAGGGCTCTATCATGGTACTTGCTGTTTCACATTTGGAGAATAGGAGTGGTGTGATGAAGCCATCACCATGCTGTTGACTCCTTGAGTCTCTGCCAGCTTCCCTACTCTACTTCCCTCCAAGGACCGGGTCGCACCATGTAATGCTGGCGGATAAGCTCCCAAAGCCCCTGGAATCGTGGGTAGGGGAGACCCAAACCAGCAGTGCACATTAGGAGCCTAGGAGCTCCTATTCTGAAGCATCTAGCAGTGTCATCACTCAGGTTCAAATGTTCCTCTAAGCTGAAGAGCACAGAATCACCAGTAATTAATGTTTCTATTAGTTACCATTCCCAGAAGCAGATATCCCACTGCTTGGGCCTCTCCAGCTGATGAGTCATCTCAGGCACTCATTACACCCTCGGAGGTCAACACCAGAGCACATGTGTTTACAGCAATCTTCTAGGAGTCCTGGCTTTCCCATGCTTGCCCAGGGCCCAGACTCCTCTCAGAAAGGAGCACTGGCAGAGGCACTCCCATCAGAGGTCCATTCATATCCTCTCTCCACCATTTCCTTCCCATTCATTACCATCTCAGCTCTTCGGGGAATTCAGGGCTCCAGTCTGAGCTGTATTCTAAGGCACTGACATCAATGGGCCAAAGCTCCCAGATGGTCTTGCCTCACTGCTATTGTCAGTTTCCCACTCCTCTAATACCCCTCCCACTCTCTAGTTTACAAACACTTGGCAAGATGCCAGGTACACAATGAAAATTAAAACTTAAGGGTTGCTGCAGACTACTTCCCAAGGGAGTCGCCACAGCCTGTTCTTTAGTCTGCCAACCTATTACGTCCTGTGTGATAGGGCAGGGCAGAGCAGAGCATACACCCTGGTGGCAGGTGCTGGTGAACAAGGAGACTGGACACTTGAATACTACCTTTGAAGGGTGAGCCTTGGTGGAGCTCACCCAACCCCTACCTGGAGAGGGAGGCTGGATCTTGGGCTGGGACTTCTTGGAATCCGCAGCTGCAAAGATGTCTGGGGGAGGGTCTTCTCCACGTTCAATCTTACACTCAAAAGCATAGAGACACTGGATGTACTGCTTTTTCAAGGAGCTGGCAGCACTGCTTGAGGTGCCGACATTGAGGTTGGTCGCAAGTTCCCGCCATTTTTTGTTCTTGTTGACCTGCACAAGCAACCAGAAAAGCCAGGGTACATCTTCCTGCCCACAAGTCCCAACCCCCATCAGACTACTAGGTACCCATCTTTTGTAGAATCACAATTCTCAGTTAACCACAAAAGTTATTAACCCCACTTGGTGGACAATCCACAATAAACATTAAATTCGTGCTGGCTTTCCTCTACTCTCAGTAGGCTCTATCCCACAGGTCACTGCAACTATCAGGGCAAATTTCACATCACTATTAGAGAACAGAATTAAAAAGGTATGGTCTGTACACGTGTACTGCTGAAAAAGTATGTGCAATCACCATCAAATCCGAATCCTATTTTAAATGTACCAATAAAAATGAACATTTTATAAAATGGGGATGTGTAGTAATCAACATCACCCTGCTTGACTTACTTTGTCAAACTGGGGCTTTTCAAATTTGGTTTTTTTTTTCAGTGTGAGGCTCCTTGTAAATGACATTCTTGTGCCTCTCTACTCCCCTGCATCTCAGTGACGTGTAACTACAAGCCCCTTTCCCTCACCAGTCACTGTCCTGATTACCCAGATGCTGGGGACCCTGTAACGTCTTTTGTGCCTTCCCAGAAGCCAGCCTAGTCCTGCCTCCTTTCCTCAGCTTTAGGACACACCATTTCCAATCCCTTTAGTTACCCTTTCTGCTCTAGCCAGGCAGGTCTCCTTCTTCATGTATTCTACTAGAGACCCGATGCACAAAATTCATGCAAGAGTAGGCCTTCCCTCCCCTGGCTGCCGGCAGTGGATTCCCTCAAGCACCCGGCACCTGGGCTTCCCTCCGGCCGCAGGCAGGCACCCGGGACCCAGGCTTCCCTCACAGCCCCGGCTTTGTCCAGAAGGACGTCCAGTCTAATTAGCATATTCTGCTTTTATTATCATAGATGCTTATTTGCCTCTCAAGGGTGGGGAACACTGGCTTTCCAGTCCCAATCCACAAAGGAAATTCAGTATGTTGTGATACCTGTTGACCTGGTACTAATGATACCAGAGAGAAGAGTGATAAGGAAGCAAAGAGAAGAACCATCTAGATCAGTGATGGCGAACCTATGACACGCGTGTCAGAGGTGACACACGAACTCATTTTTTTGGTTGACTTTTCTTTGTTAAATGGCATTTAAATATATAAAATAAATATCAAAAATATAAATCTTTGTTTTACTATGGTTGCAAATATCAAAAAAGTTCTATATGTGACACGGCACCAGAGTTAAGTTAGGGTTTTTCAAAATGCTGACATGCCGAGCTCAAAAGGTTCGCCATCACTGATCTAGATGGAGGGAAGGTGACCAGGAAACTTCCTAGAGAAGGTAACAACTGAGCTGAGCTGAGCTTTGAAGGTTGGAGATGGTGTTGGTAGCATACATCCCAGACTTCCCATCTCCAGGCCACCTGGGCCAGTCAACTGGAATGGCTCCTCCCTCTACCTAAACCCTACTTACAAATGTTGCAGAAAAGCTCAGAACTTATCTTTTGCCTTTCTGGAGCCTTCACAAACTAACTTCTAACAGCACTGTTTCTCCTCTGCACTGTCTTTAGAGTTCAATTACAACATAGCATCTAAAAGGTTGGCATCCTTTTGTAAACTAACACAGGCCTAGGCTTTGGGATTCTCTCTGTACTAACTCATCTTAAATTCAGACGCCCACACAATTGAAAGTATGCCAAACCTAACCCCAAACTCCCTCCTTTCTTTACAGGCAGGAGAGGCCTGTGTGTGAGAACTAGCACCAAGGAGAACGGCAGGAATAAGCTCAGGGTCACTTCAGAAGCCTCTGTGGCTTTGCTTCCCACGCCACTTATGTGGCGGTGCACACGTGTCTTGTTTTGTTTTGTTTTCCTTTGTGGGGGAGGGAAATTAAGCCTGAAGGGAGAAGGAATTCATAACTGACTGTTGGTTGGCTTCATTCCAATCACTTTCTTTTCTGCTGGTGACAGCTGTTTTCCTCTTCTGATTTAGAAGGTTTGGAATACATCCCTCCCAGCCACAACTCCCCTGAGCTCAGCCACAAACTCAGGACCAACAGCAGGCTCCTGGTCTGATGACTACAGAACACACACTGTAGGAAAAGTTTGCAAGCCACAGTGTGCTGTCAGCATTGCCTCACCTGTTTGCCTCTTGGGCTGAGAGTAAAACAAAGCTGGCTGTAAGGTATCAGGGCAGAGGCAAGGCTCAGGGTGGTATTCAGTTCAGATGTTTGTAGCAGAGATGAATTCATTCTCTTCAGTCACCCATGCAGAGTAACTAATTAAACACAATTTCCCACCTACTTCCCCCTTCACAAACAATTTCTATTAAATAGCTCCTGAAATCTCATCTTTACTGCAAAGTTTCCTGAAAAGGGTCGGCAACTACTCTGGCTACCCCTGTACCATCTTGCAGACCAATTTATGTGGCAGAAATCTTGCTGGAAGCTTTATTACTTCTAGCTTTAGACAGACTAGCAGGGTACACTGTCACTATTTTGTAAATAAGAAATGTTAGGGCTGAGTGGTTATGAACCTTTATTGAGGTCACATATAAGTGGTTAAGACAGGTTTCAAAACCAGGCCTATCTCTCTGAATCTTGCTATTGTCTACTATGCCAGACTGCCTCCCATGGAATCAGAATTGCCCACAGACTTTCCCCATCTTTGTAACCCAGTGGGACCCCAGACATATAGTAAATGTAATGCTAACACTTCATCCTACCCAGGGAAGTCTCAGCCTTTTGGAAGCCTTATTTTCTAGAAGCCCTTGCTCCCAGGTCTGTCAGTATGTGACTCAGAGAGCAGGAGAAGGTAAAGCCAGGTAAAACCACTGAGTATCTTGAGAGAGGCTTGTTGAAAATACAGGGGAAGCCAAGCCGTAGGCACTCACCTGAGTCAATCCACCAATCTCCTTCACAGACACATACAGGCGATAGAGGTCCAGAGGTTTCCTACCCACAGCAGGCAGATTTGTCATGCCCATGGCCTTCTCCTCCGTGAAGGCCAGATAACGGTCCACCCACATCTTCCTCTCAGGCTCACCACCCAGCTCATACAACTTGGTGATCTTCTCATTGGTTGTAGTAGAAGAACTGGATTTCTGGAAGGGGCAGGTCAAGATTCTTAGGAACTTGTTAGATTCAAAGACTATGCTAAGGGTCTTAGAAGTTCCTTAATTAGGGCACTGATAAAGCTTCTTATTCTGGGATGGTTACTATCACCTGCCCTGCTTTTGTAAGGCGGAAAGGCCAAAAGATAGATAGGTAGACCTTCTTCCTGTAAAGGAAGGAAAATACTGACTATATATATTACCCTTTAGGTCAGCAGTTCTCAACCTGTGGGTCGCGACCCTTTTGGCGGTTGAACAACCCTTTCACAGGGGTCACCTAAGACCATCCTGCATATCAGATATTTACATTACGATTCATAACAGTAGCGACATTACAGTTATGAAGTAGCAATGAAAATAATTTTATGGTTGGGTCACATGGGGAACTGTATTTCAAGGGCCAGAAGGTTGAGAACCACTGCTTTAGGTGCTGTGCTAGATGCCTTTACATATTAGGCATTGTAAATTATCTTTCTCTTAAAAGGTAAAAAAGCAGGCACAAGGAGGCCATGTCTACGATCTCATAGCTTTTAAGTAGAAGGGCTGAGTGTCAAATCCTTGTCCAGCTGACATCAATATCACTACCACTACCCACACTACTTACTCAGGGCCTGTACACACTCTTTTTATTTTATTTTTTATATATTTTATTGATTTTTTTACAAAGAGGAAGGGAGAGGGATAGTTAGAAACATCGATGAGAGAGAAACATCGATCAGCTGCCTCCTGCACATTCCCTACTGGGGATGTGCCCGCAACCAAGGTACATGCCCTTGACCGGAATCGAACCTGGGACCCTTGAGTCTGCAGGCCGACGCTCTATCCACTGAGCCAAACCGGCTAGGGCCACACTCTTTTTAAATAAATCCTCACCCAAGGATGTTTTTATTGATTTTCACAGAGAGAGAGGAAGGGAGAGGAGAAAGGGGGGAGGGGGAGGGTAGGAAGCGGAGGGAGAGGGAGAGAGAGAGAGAGAGAAACATTGATCAGCTGCCTCCTGTATGCACCCTGACTGGGGATCGAACCCACAACCATTTTGGTGTACAGGATGATGATCCAACTAACTGAGCCCCTGGCAGGGGCTAGACCAGCCGTGGGCAAACTACAGCCTGCGGGCCGGATCCGGCCTGTTTGAAATGAATAAAACTATTGGGAAAAAAAAGACCGTACCCTTTTATGTAATGATGTTTACTTTGAATTTGTATTAGTTCACACAAACACTCCATCCATGCTTTTGTTCCGGCCCTCCGGTCCAGTTTAAGAACCCATTGTGGCCCTTGAGTCAAAAAGTTTGCCCACCCCTGGGCTAGACACACTTTTATAGACTGTTTCAGAGAACTCAAGAAACTCAAATAATGATCTTGAGACAATGGGATGGACTAAAATGAAAAATAAACTTTACCTACTCTCAAGAAAGGGACTCTCAACTGCTTGAAAGGCTTTGGATGGCATCCTGTCTAAGACAGGATGGCTAATAGGGTCTGGAAGCCAGAGGTGAAAGTCCATAGAAGGTGTCTGCTATGATATTTCCCCTACTTTATAAAATAGGAAAAATGCGGTATGACAAAGGTCAGAAATGTTTTAATTGACTCAAACACTGAACAGGTCCCCAGGTTGCCACATGACCCAACAGCCAGCACACTCAGTACCAGCCTACAGGGAGGCCAAGGACCAAACCCCACCTGCCTCATTTCCCATTTTATAGAATACAGGACACCAACCATTCCTGCTGCTCTTAGTACTGTACAGGAAGACAAGAGCAACTTGTTGCCCACGTTATATACCATCTAACAATGCACAAAGACTGGGCACAGTTTCACAGAGAATCTACCCTGCAGATCTGGCATTTCCTCTATAACAGCTGTGAGATCATTATAGACTAACTCAAACCTAATTTACTGAGCTATTATCCTGGGACCCTTATAAGAAGGGGAAACAACCTTATCTGAGACTATCTATTTGGTGTCATAATAGGCTAAAGTCTAATCACCCTCTTCCTATCACTGGAAAGGATGGACAGAAAGTTGAGAAGAGTCAAGATATAAATCATTACTTTAGACTTGGATTCTGTCTTGGGTGTCCCATCAGCCTTGTTGTTCATTTTGGTGGCTGGAGTTAACTTGACATCTCCAAGGCCCATCATCTCTGGGCTGGCTGCCATCCCTATAAAAAAGAAAAATATTCTTCAATAGGTTTGTGACATGAAGATCACTCTGGAAGAAATTCCTGGGCTGAACAATGACTAGGACTTACCTGCTGAATTGTTGGCCATGGTTCCACCCATTGGATATGGAGGTCCCTGAGGGTTGATCATGCCAGCCATACTATTAATCCCTTGTCCATAGGGAGGTCCAGTTCCCATTATACCCCCTTGATTCATATTGGGGTAGCCTGGTGGCCTGAGAAAGAAGATGAGAAGAGAGAGAGAAAGAGCGAGAGAGAAAGAGCACGAGAAAGACCAGAGTTAGGGACACTAATCTGTCAGATTTGGACTTGTGCTACATAGGGTTGTATGAGTCAAGATCATCTAGTTAGGCTAACAAAGAAAAAGTGTATGGGTCCCCCAAACCACAATCATGCACTACCTGACCTAGATATTTTTATCTTCCACTTCCCACAAAAGCTTCTAAAAGGGCTCAAGCCCCAAATGGGAAACCATAGCTCAATTTAAAGGGAACTCCTTGAAGGATGAAGTCCTACCCTGTCTCTTAAGTACTACCAGCTTCTAAGGCACCTTCAAAGTCAAGAGTGTTTCCATTTAGAGAGCCCTCTCTATGCCAAAAGGCCTGTATTGCTCAATTTTACCCTCTTTGTCACATTCAACCTCAACCAAACTGGAGCCCTCAGCAGAAGCACTTGGCGGAAGCGGGGAAGGCGTGGCATTCTTTTTTGATGGGCCCACTACACACTTAGTGCTTTCATCATTCTCAAGTACTAACTAAACCCACCTCTTCACAGTTACAGTCAATCACCCTATTCTACCTTGGCTCATTAACATCCTAATAAGACTAATCACTTTAAGAACTATAGGCACCAATAATGGAGTATAAGGACAGTGCCTTCAAAATAGAGGAATTAGCCAGGCCGGTGTGGTTCAGTGGTTGAGTGTTGACCTATGAACCAGGAGGTCATGGTTTGGTTCCTGGTCAGGGCACATGCCCAGGTTGTGGGTTCAATCCTCAATAGGGGGTGTGCAGGAGGCAGCTGATCAATGATTCTCTGTCATCATTGATGTTTCTATCTCCCTCTCCCTGAAACCAATAAAAATATATTAAAAACAACAACAAAAAACAAAGAGGAATCATATTCACTGAAGCCCATGGCCAAGGAAGAAGAGATGAATATCCAAGTCATTAAACCAAATCACATGAGCCTCTGCACTTTAGCACTAGAGTCAACTGCACAGGACCACACAGAACAGTAGGAAAAATGACAAATCACAACCCTACCATCCTTTATTTCTCATACCACAGATTCAAGTCATATGTATTATTTTGGAAACTAAGAAACTACATTGACAGAAGAAATGAAGAAACTCTGAAGACTTAATTTTTATGAATCAAAATAACCTGTGCTTTATAAAGTTCTTTACATATGATATCTGGTCATGTGAAATTTGATACCAATTTATGATATTTAACAATCAGAACTTTTGTTGTGTTTTTACTATAAGAAAGGCTAGTTTTTAAAGAGCTCTTAATAAAATGCGTATTTACCATAATGACATGATTTGGGTCCAGAAGTATCTCAATGACCTGAATGATTCTACAATTTATATCCTTACGCTAATGCCCTCTTCACTTCCCAGGCCTTACCTGTTTTGGATAGAGTTGGCAGCAACATGCATGGCGACAGCAGTTTCTTGTGTTTTCCGGTTCATGCCCCCTGGTGGGGGACACATCCCTGACCCAACCTGAGGTGGCATATTGGCCATGTTAGGGCCATAAGGCCGGTTGCCCATGGAGGCATGACTCATTCTCCCTGGAGGGAGTGTGCCATAAGGCGGGATACCAGGCTGCCCATGCATCTGACCTCCAGCACCCATAGGGTTCATGTTTCCAGCCATGCCTGCACTGGGGTAGTTAGCATTGGGCAAGGCATTATAGTTTGGTTGCCTGGGGTAGCCTCCTGGGAGAAGAAGAAGGAAAGAAGACACAGAGACTTGATTAGTGATTCATTAGCAACTCACTAATGCTCAAACTCTAAAATTCCAAAGATGAAAAATAATAGGAATCATTTGAGATTTGGTTTAGAAAGAGCCCAATTTTACCTCATTAAAAAAAAGATTAAGGGGAGGGTAGAAACATATAAAGATGGGCCTCAGTTGTCCCCTCATCTTAAAGATAGCACAGAGCAAGATGGACTGGCAGGCAAGGCTGGCTTTGCTGCTACCCAGGAATTGTTTCCTTTCTACATTCTTACCTTCTTTCCCATGCAGTATGAAAGACATTCATCTTTTGTCTGTCTACGGCTAATTTTGAAGAAAGATCCATTCTATTAGGACTAATATACTAAAAACAAGTATAATAATGGATAATTACCATTTATTGAGTGTTTGTACTCAGTCTTGAGCTAAACACCTTATCCCCATTCAAGGATTTTCCCATGATGACAGTCCTGCCCTACTTTAGGGCCTGGCTTTGGTGAATTAAGGGCAACAACAGTTCTACTCTTTACACCCAGACAGAAGCATATCAGACAAGGAACTGTTTTCTCGTCTCATCTCTATGTACTCCTAACTGGGTAGTATACTCACCTTGTGGGCCATACTGACTCCCCTGAGGACCATAGCTCCCCATGGAGTTCTGCTGGTAGGAGCCCATGCCTGTGTGCATCTGTCCTCCAGAAGGCTGACGCGGAGATAAGGCCGAGCCGGGCTGGGGGGAACTGTACTGGGGCATCTGGGGGTTCCTCTGCATGTAACCTATTTGTGGGTAGTGCCCATATATATTAGTTATTACCTCTGTATAATGGGAAGAAATGCTTTCCCTTATCCTAGGACTTCACCATCTCCGTTTTATTTAGCAACTAATTGAATGACATATCTACCTTATTTGCTATATAACTGTGTGCCATTTTAGGTGTCCTCCAAAATGACAGCCATTAACCAGATTACACCAACTCTTTCTACTAAATGGGGGGTTGAAAAGACAAATAGCAATTACAGAAAAACTAAAATGGCGCAGGATTTAAAGAGTAAAGATTCGATGCTGAGTTTTAGCATTTGCTGACCAAATTGGGCACAATGTATGTAATGGGGAACACATCAAAACACAAACACTGAGAAACAAAAAATGGTGGTGGGAGAACACAGTTCTGGAGTAACTGCATGGCTAGCCTACTCTTAACCTCACAATTATTGTTGCAAGTGTCCTATACTTCATAGCCATACAGTTCTCCAAAAGCTATTTTGCACAGGATAATTAACACATTGTGGACGGATCACAAGAATTCTCGCTTCATATTACACAGTGTTTTACAAAGTATCATACTTTAAAAAGATATTAGCTTGTAAGAACATGTAATAAATAACTTCAAAATGCAATGGGTATTTAATTTTAAAGCGTGCCTTTAACATTTATGTAAAGCGTTTTTTGTACTTGTTCAATAGAAACCTATCTGGCCACTGGGTAAAAGCTAGCAATAAAACTACTGGTCCGCAATGTGTTAAGTTTCATCCTTATGCCCTAGCCAGTTTGGCTCAGTGGACAGAGCGTCGGCCTGTGGACTGAAGGGTCCCAGGTTCGATTCCGGTCAAGGGCACATGCCCGGGTTGCGGGCTCCATCTCCAGTAGGGAGCGTGCAAGAGGCAGCCAATCAATGATTCTCATCATTGATGTTTCTATCTCTTTCTCCTTCTCCCTTCCTCTCTGAAATCAATAAAAATATATTTAAAAACAGTTTCAGCCTTAGTCTCTCCCCCACGCCCACACCTCCACTCCCAAGCCCATTACCTCGATCTTGGGCAATGCTTGATTGGTTCATGGAAGGATGCATGATGCTGTCCGACTGGCCACTGGGTGGTCGAGGTGGCATCTGGTTGCCTGCTCGAGAAAGTAAGCCAATCATGGCTAAGCCTGGAATTCTAGCTAGGAGATCAATTCAGACCTGGAAATGGCTCCTGAGAAGATTGAGCACCTCCCAGTATCACATACACAGAGAGCTACAACAAAGGGGCTCCCATCTCCCTTCTTCAAATGCTGAAGAGAAACTTTGGAGACATGACCAGAGATTCTTTCTCTGCCAGTGAAGGCTGGGGCTCCCTGATATTGGTGTAAGCCAGTCCCTGTTCCCCTCTCCCTCAAACCCAGCACTTGAGGGTACCTGGCACTGCAGCAGGCGAGAGTGGTCCTGAGCGAGATTGAGCAACACTGGCGGGAGAGCCAACAGGGGACGGGGATGGGCCTCGGATGCCAGGCAGGTGAGGGGAGGTATGAGGAGAAAAAGGAGACTGAGCTGGATTACTCTGCTCTCCTTGGCTGCTGGAAATCCCTGATGTGCTCACTCCAGGGCTCAGAGCTCCTTCTGTCCCCATGGGGAGATCATCTATTGAACCAGACAGATCCTGAAACATACCACAATTCTCAATTAGCAATATTAGGCAGAAAGACTCTTCTTTCAACAATTCTACTTCATGATTAACATTTCCCTTAAACAACCAAGGACAAGCACACCACACATTATGTTGTTGTGTTACTATAGCTTACGTATGGCAAACTATTAAGGGCCAGATAGAAAAATATTTTAGACTGTGAACCAGATAGTCTTCTTCAAGTATAATTACTCAACTCTGCCATCGTAGTACAAAAGAGCAGTCACAGATAATAAAGTTTTATTGAAACAGCCACATCCATTTGATTATTTATAAAAACAAGTAAATGGCCTACAATCTGTAGTTTGCTGACCTCTGGCCTATCCATCAGAAGCAGATCTAGTACTTTTCTCTTCTTTTCCAGCCTCAACTTCCACAGTTTTAAGAGTGCAGCAATTTCAGTGAGCCTTTAATTCTTTTCCATTGAGGAAGCTTTATAAAACACTGCCAGGAGAGTACCAGGAGCCACAAGAGAACGTTAACAAGTTTGGGCAGTAATCACAGATCCCCACCCCTCAGATTATTATAACCTGTACTAGAGGCCTGGTGCATGAAATTCCTGCACGGGAAGGGGGAGGTGGGGGTGGGTGGTGGATGGGGGTGGTGTTCCCTCAGCCCAGCCTGCACCCTCTCGCAGTCCAGGAGCCCATGGGGAGTGGGCCTAAGCCGATAGTTGGACATGCGCTGCCCCTCTCCTGCCCTGCAGCTGCACTCACCAGCCGTGAGCCCGGCTTCTGGCTAAGCAGCGCTCCCCTTGTGGGAGTGCACTGACCACCAGGGGGCAGCTCCTGCATTGAGCGCCTGCCCCCTGGTGGTAAGCGTGCATCATAGCAGCAGGTCGCTCTGAGTTCAACTGATTTGCATATTAGCCTTTTATTATATAGAATTTACTAAGGACTCACTTTCTCCAAGTTACCATATTTTAATATACTAGTATAAGGGGTAGGGGGTGAAAAAGGGGATATACTGCACAGGAACAAAAAGGTCTGGGACTATATTCCTAACATATGTTTATCGACTGAACAAATTCAGTTTTCTTCCTAGTTTTAAGTTGTAAAATGAAGAGTTGGTATTTACTTGGGGGCTTTGCTTGTCTTGAAATAATCAGTAGAGTTCAACTTTGGTTAGATAAACTTCAAAATTAGCAATAAGGAGCTCAATATGAAAAAAATTCACCCCAGGAAATGCACCCTCAACTCTACTACTCCCTGCCCCATGTTCATTCTCTAGCTCACCACCACACATTAACTTCAGACTAGAAACTAATTGTACCTTGAAGAAAGGATGAGAGCTTTGGATAAGGGGTCAGGTCTGAGTTAAAGAGTTATCTTAAAGAGACACACCTGAAGAGGCCTGATTTGAGTTTATTCCTATTCCCACAACAAGCTCACCGTGGAAATATCAGTTCAAGATGACTCTCAGAATAATATTGGAGGTCAGAGGGCACCTTTAGGCTCTCTTCCAAGTATCCAGGTTGGTTACTTTACTAGGCTGGAAGCATTTCTGCTGAGTTCTATGGAAACAAAGCTTGCCCGGAAGGCAAGGCAGGTAGGTAGGTAGGTAGGTAGGTAGGTGGGTGTGTAGTTGTGTCTATGTCCAGCTTTCAGTGTTAGCTGAGAAGTCAGAAAATCCTAACTTTCCTGTAAGAAGTAGAACTAGCCCTAACTGGTTTGGCTCAGTGAATAGAGCGTCGGCCTGTGGACTGAAGGGTCCCAGGTTCGATTCCGGTCAAGGGCATGTACCTTGGTTGCGGGCACATCCCCAGTAGGGGGTGTGCAGGAGGCAGCTGTTCGATGTTTCTCTCTCATCGATGTTTCTAACTCTCTATCCCTCTCCCTCCCACTCTGTGAAAAATCAATAAAATATATTTTTTAAAAAAGAAGTAGAACTAGTACACCATAGCATGCTTTAAAAATGCAATTAGAATTAGTCCCAGCATGGAAAGGAATTCAAGAAGTCCTTCTCCAGCCCTAGCCTGTTTGGCTCAGTGGATAGATTGCCGGCCTGTGGACTGAAGGGTCCCAGGTTTGATTCCTGTCAAGGGCACAGGCCCAGGTTGTGGGCTCGATCCCTAGTAGGGGGCAGGCAAGAGGCAGCCAATCAATGATTCTCTCTCATCATTGATGTTTCTATCTCTCTTTCCCTCTCCCTTCCTCTCTGAAATCAATGTTAAAAAAAAAGCAGCACTTCTTCCGGGTAACATCAAAGAGCCTCTTCCCCTCAAAGGACTAAAGTACCTGAACTATGAAGAGCCCTGGGTTCACCCCGAGAGAGGAAGATTCCATTTCCATATTGAGGGCTAAGCTATCTGAGCTAAGGAGAGTAAACTCAGAGAGACAGCAAGATGATGAGAGAAGCCAACCATGTATGCCAGGAAAGGCCTCAAAAGCCACTTGGTAATCTCTGGTCTGTAACAGAAACCACAGCCCAATGCTCTGTTTTAGGGACCAGTAAGTTCCTTCAGTATTCCTTCCTACTGTCTCTATTCCTTATCAAACAACCAGCTTTTGCTAATAAAAGTTACTTGCTAACATGAAAAAGAAATCAGTGTATTTGGGAACACAATAGGAATCAAAGGTCCATCCATAAGACAAGAACTTGGCTCTGTTCAAATGGCTTTAAAAAATTAGGTGTCTTTTAAGTAAAACATGAACGTTCTCATGCTAAAAGTAGTTCAGAGAGTATAGGTAAAGCCAAAGTCCCCCTTTGCTCTCTTTCTGCTGCCTTCTACAGAGGAACCCTGTTCAATTTGGTGTGTATTCTTGGAGACCTGAGGATCAGAGGAGGGGAAAGAAAAAACCCAACCACAACCCACCAACCACTACTACAGAGTTAGGGCAGGGCTTGCGGATGCTCCTTCAGCCACACTTCTGTGCAAACCCAGGCTCTCCACAAGTGAATGTCCCAGTCCAGCTGAGGGAATCCCAGTCGCTTGAAGGAAATACTGGCAGCCCCCGAGGCTGGGTTCTCAGGACCCTGGAGACACGTGTGGTGACAAGATGGTGGCTTCCTTCACAAAGGCACTTTGAGGAGATCTGCCAGTTTTGGTAAAGTGCTCTGAGATCCTTGGAGAAAAAGTGCTAAATAAACCACTGTCAACAGCAGCCCCACATGGTCTGGGGTACCTAGGCATAAACAATAGTGTGGAAAGCAGCAGCATTAATATTCCTATTTCTCAGATTTGGTTGATTTGAAGCCCGTCTCTCAAACTGTCATTTTCATTAGATGGCAACTGGTCAGCATGAGAGTAGGTGATTAAAAAAATAAATTAAGAACCAAAATACAGCACAAGAAGGGAAGACCATTTACATTATATAAATAATAACTACCATTTGAGCATCTACAACATGCCAGGCACCTTATGGAGTTAATTCTTAGAAATAGATACTTCTACCACTAACATGATGAAGATGAGGAAGCTGATGCTCAGAAAGATTGGGTTACATGCCCAAGCCATCCAGCAAGTAAATGGCAGAAATTAGGTTTTGATTCCAGGTCTGCTGAACCCCAGAGCTCTCCATTAAGCTGGTATTATATGGACTGAGGAAAAAGTACCACACCCTTGAGTTAGGAGACTAAGGCCCAACTCTTAGTACTTATCAGTTGTGACCTTGGGTAAGCTGGCAACAAAACCAGGCTTTGGTTTCCCTCAATTATATAATGAGGGGACTGGATAAATCTGAGTTTGTGACACCCATGGGGCTTATGCATGAAACACCACTGGCACAATATGGTCAGGATCATATGAAATATGCAATACCTTGGAATGAGAGATATGACAACACACAAGCAAGCATCCTATATAATAAAAGGCTAATATGCAAATCAACCGAACAGCGGAATGACTGGTCGCTATGATGCGCACTGACTACCAGGGGGCAGATGCTCAATGCAGGAGCTGCCCCCTGGTGGGCAGTGCACTCCCACAGGGGAGCACCACTCAGCCAGAAGCCAGGCTCATGGCTGGCAAGTGTAGCAGTGGTGGTGGGAGCCTCTCCTGCCTCCGCAGCAGCACTAAGGATATCCCTGGGGGGAGCGGGCCTAAGCCGTCAGTCGGATATCCCCTGAGGGCTCCTAGACTACAAGAGGGCGCAGGTTGGGCTGAGGGGACACCCCCCCCACCCCCCCCCAGGTGCACAAATTTTGTGCAACGGGCCGCTAGTAAGTCATAAGACATACCCTTCAGTCCTGGTGGCTAATCACAAGTGTTTTTATTGGGAAATGAGAGGGAGTTGTAAGGGCAGACTCCAAAAGAAGCCTCCCCCCTTGGGGGGTGGGGGTGAGGTAAGAGATCAACCGAAGGACTTGTATGCATGCACAGAAGCATAACCAATGGACATAAGACACTGGGGGGTAGGGGAGGCCAGGGGATTGTCAAAGGCGGGGAAAAAAAGGAGACATATGTAATACTCTTTGTAATACTTTAAGCAATAAAACAATTTAAAAAGAAAAGAGGTCTCCCCCACCTTTATCTACATGAACAGATACTGCTCTGAACTCCATGTCCTTTTACTGCACAGGACACACCTCTGCTTTCTACCCTACAAAAAGCCAGTTTTTCAAGTCTTTTGTTCCACAAAAGCCGGATATATGGCTGTTGAGTCAGACCTCAATGTGCTTAACTCGTCTGGCTTTCCACAACATACTTTTCACAGACAAAGTTCAATCAATCCCAGTCCCAATTCTCCATAGTGGGAGCTGCCTTTAGAATTTCAGGACTCAGATTCTTTTTTTTTTTTTTTTTAATATATTTTATTAATTTTCCACAGAGAGGAAGGGAGAGAGATAGAGAGTTAGAAACATTGATGAGAGAGAAACATCGATCAGCTGCCTCCTGCACATCTCCCACTGGGGAGGTGCCCGCAACCCAGGCACATGCTCTTGACCGGAATCGAACCTGGGACCCTTCAGTCCGCAGGCCGACGCTCTATCCACTGAGCCAAACTGGTTTCGGCAGGACTCAGATTCTTAGTCTTCCCAAAAGGGCTCACCTAACAAGTACCTTCTAGGACAGTGATGGCGAACCTTTTGAGCTCGGCGTGTCAGCATTTTGAAAAACCCTAACTTAACTCTGGTGCCGTGTCACATATAGAACTTTTAAGATATTTACAACCACAGTAAAACCAAGACATATTTTTGATATTTATTTTATATATTTAAATGCCATTTAACAAAGAAAAGTCAACCAAAAAAATGAGTTCGCGTGTCAGAGGTGTCATAGGTTCGCCATCACTGTTCTAGGAGGACCGCTGTAAGAATTACAGCACTGCCTCTTAAATGGAAAGAGGTTTTCCTGGATTTTGTCTCCTCCAAGAACAATCCTGCTAAGAGATGGGAGGTGAGATCAGCCCACTCAGTGCCCTGCCAGTTCCAAGGAAGCAGCAGGGCCAGGGAGAATTTTCTCATGTGTTTCCAAAGTGTTTCATGAATTTTATTGCTCATCTACCATGCAGATCAAAAACACTGGAGCAGGTCCAACTATTTCACACAGAATATCACACTCCAGGCTGGCTACAGCCCTGAAAGCCTTCGTTTCTTCACTTGAAACACTGCCCAATGTTATTTTGGGATGTGACCTGATAGAGAAAGCCCATAGGGACTCCATGACGATAACTGTTCCAGCTGTGATTGGTTGCCCAGTCCCAGCGAGTGCCAGCATGGGTTTGTTAGGCTCTGCTGACAAACAGAACTCAGCAGCTAACACCTTCTCTTCACACCACAACAAAACCATGCCCAAAATTACACAGTCCATACCTCAGTGTGTGTGCGTGGGGGGGTGGGGGACTGGGGGTGGGGGTTTGCTAGTACTCTCATAGGAAGGGCTGCAAGTTCTAACATGAATTGGCTGCCCGATGAAGAATATAATCAAGCAGGAAGATACCATCTCAGGGTTAGATGAGGGGGGTTTAACAGAGTCTCATGAGGATATCAGTTCTTTGCTGGGCAAATTAAATAATGTCAACAGGCAAAACTAACAGGGTCGTGACAATAATCAGATTCAGATTTCTATCATAAATGTGGCTGAATCTTTGAGAAATGGAGCTTTTGTTAACCACTACATGAGGTTCTTGTATTCTTTCAGTTGTGAAGAGCTTTTGCCAAGCTGTGCTAACTACTGGCAGGGAAACCATCCACCAAGAGAGCCAGGTAAATCCTACACACATACTTATAGTAAGTTTGTGCGGGTTTGTGTGATGGGAACCTTGCAACTCAACCATACTCATGTAAATGACAATCCTTGAATGAAAAAAGTCCAAATGCATAGCTTGAAGTGAGCAAATCTGTACTAGTAATTTGTCAATTATTTTCCTAGCCTGACAGGAGGCTGCTCCCATGCTGGAGAATGGGAGGAAATCCTGAAGAACATAGAAAAGGCTGGGAAATCTAACCCTTGAAGAAAGGCAGGTGGTAGGAAAGGAGGCAACAGCTTTGACAAACTTTAAAACAAAACACACTTAACTACATAGGAATTACTTAAGGCACATAAGTTTTTGGAAGACTGGTTTTTCCATAAAGCCTTGCTTAAGCAACATATTGTCAAGAGTAAGGAGGAGAAGATGCTACCTCTCTGTTGTTTCCCCGCCTCAGTCTTTGCTAAATGGAAGGAAGGAATATCTGACTCACCCGAGACTGGTAGGAGTTCCAGAGTATAGAACTGCTGCCCTGTTGTTCCAATGAGTGGTCTTAGTCCAACAGATTAACTGCTATCCCTGCCTAGAAAGCAGATTGGCTGGTGCTGGCTGAAATGCTAAGAACAAATCAAGACACAGAAAAGGCTGCCTCTTGCTAGTGGCAGTACTCCCACGTCAGGGCTAAGCAGGTGGTAGGGAAGGGGGAAGAAAAGATGCAAAGGGTGACAGGCTGACACCATCCCTTTTAGCTTAAGATTAAGCACCATCTCCTGCCTCAACTACATTCAGTGTTTGGAACAGAAACAGTTCCAGGAAAGGCTCAGAGAATTCTATTTCCTAACCCCTTACCCCAAGTTTCCAAAACTCCTCACCAAACTCCCTCTTCTCTTTTTCTACAATTAGTTATTGTTCTGGGGATGATGGATCATTTCTTCCTGGTACCTTCCAGCTGCCTGGTGAGGATGGCACAATAGATAAAGGGTCAGACTCTTCTTGTCTTCAGAATGTTTTTTTTTAGGGGCCCACTTCTAGGAGAAAATCCCCTTTATATACACATCAGAATGCATAAATAAAGCTCTGGGAGACCAAATCTCCGAATTCAAAGAATACTGAAAAGAGGAATAAAGCAAGTCTCTTTGTGTTTCCCTCTCAAAGGGAGACAGAACTGACATAAATCTGTGACTGTCGTGTGTTCAACCCTAAGGTATATGTGATGAACTCACATTTTGTTCTCACAATCATCTTCTGATATAGGTATCAAATCTATTTTAACAAAGAAGCAGGAAGCTCAGAAGTTAAATGACATGCCCAAGAACAGAGAACTATTAAACATAAGAACTGGGGTTCAAACCCATATTCCTGATTCCAAAGCCTGCACTCTCCATCGTAAGGTAGAAGCTGGCCACTATCAAAGCCTCCATGTTCCAAACAAGGTCAGGCAACAACTCTTCTCCAACATGCTGAATGATTAGCCCGCCTCACTTAGATCTTCTGTAGAAGGAAAGACTAAAACAGTGCTATGATGTTCCCCTCTTTCTTAGCTACTCTTCCTATAAACCACTCTTGCTTTCTAAACCTTCTTTCATGGTTTACTTCAAATCAGCTGCTTCACCTCAAGTCTCTTAAGTTAAACCTACCTTTTTTACCTAAAGAGTATAATACTTTTTTTCACCTCTGGGTCTTTAGAAGGGTACTTAATGTACCAGGGGGAAAGAGAGGAGAGAATGACTTAGAATCTAAGGAGACAAGCAAGAAATTAAGTCCCATGAAGGTAGGCATCTACTGGTTTTCATACTGAAAATTGTCAAGCACAAGGGTGTGACCCAAAGAGAAAAGTCAAACATATCTGGCCTCCGGGTGGCCTCATCTCAGGCAATTTCAAAACCTTACCCTTTCCTCCTCACCCAGCCCTGTAGCCACCCTTCCAAACTGGAGGACAACTGGGCTTTTTTAGGGACCCTATTCCCCAAACTACAAGATGGGAAAGCTCCTCTGTGGGGGCAAAAGCCAAACACGCTTTAATCCCCTGCCCATAGCCATGCTCCAACAATGGGCAACAGAACTCTCCTCTAACATGGTAGGGTGACCCATTACCCACCCAGAGGAGAAATTAGTGGGAAAAACAATTGCTTGAACTCGCACATTAGGTACAGCAACTATAGACTAAATCGTTGTTTTTTTGTGGTGGGTGGGGGCGGGATGGAGGGGAGTTAATGGGAGCAAAAAGGGGGCATCTGCCGGAACCGGTTTGGCTCAGTGGATAGAGCGTCGGCCTGCGGACTGAAAGGTCCCAGGTTCGATTCCGGTCAAGGGCATGTACCTGGGTTGCGGGCACATCCCCAGTAGGAGATGTGCAGGAGGCAGCTGATCGATGTTTCTCTCATCGATGTTTCTAACTCTCTATCTCTCTCCCTTCCTCTCTGTAAAAAATCAATAAAATATATTTAAAAAAAAAAAAGGGGGCATCTGTAATACTTTCAACAATAAAGATAAAATATAATAAAAAATAAAATCTTTTTTTGCCTTGGAAACTTCAAAGACGAGAATAGCTTTGTAGGGGACAAAGCCTCCATAGTCATAGTACAATTTCCCTTGCCCCTAACCCCACAGGCAGGACCCAGAGTCCCTTCAAGGTTCCTCTATACCTCGTGTAACAGGACTAAGAGTACTATGCTGAATTTGCCCTTTCTCCCACTAGCCTGTGGCACCAAAGCAGGACCAGGCTATATTCTCCTGCTATTATTATTTTTTAAAATATATTTTTAGTGATTTCAGAGAGGAAGAGAGAGATATAAACATCAATGGTGAGAGGGAATCATTGATTGGCTGCCTCCTGCATGTTGGACCGAGCTCGCAACCCAGGCATGTGCCCTTGACCAAATCAAACCTGGGACCCTTTGGTCTGCAAGCTGACGCTCTATCCGCTGAGCCAAACCAGCCAGGGCTATTCTCCTGTTATTGACCAGAAAAATGTCAGGCACACAAAAGACAAAAAGCCTGATAAATGTTGCTGAACCTATAAGCTACTCAAAAGCATCTTCTTTGGACCCAATTTCAATTAGTCCTCTCTTTTCCTTTAATCATCCTTCCCCCACCTTAACCCTATACCTTAACTGTGGACCTCCATATTCAGGAAGGCCCTCTTGGGTGGCATCAAGGGAACCAAATGCTGTCTAAAACTGTAAAATACAACCCTGAATGGGCCTTGGCCACTTGGGTAAGCGCTCTTGATAAAATTGCAGTGCAGGGAAGAACCATATGGAAAGGAGGCTGTTAGGAGGCAGAGCTGTGTCACTGGAACAATTTCAATCTAAGTACAAAAATACAAGAACCTACTGTTCTAATCCACCCCAGCAAAATCTTAGAGGTGGGTCTGACTCTTGGAGGCTGAGGGTGTTGCTGAGGTGTAAAAAGGGAAGAAGAAAGACTGTTGTGCTGCCTGCATTCCTGTGGTGGGAGCCCCTGCAAACAACAGTTTGGCCACTGCAGCAGCCATTGATTTTCCAGGGGTCGATATTCTGCTACCACAGATCTGCTCTGCTACAGGTTTAATCACATTGAGTGCTTCTTTCTGCTCAACATCTCCCCTGCACTTCCCCCTCCCCAAACCAATAAAACAAACACCAAACACAATGAGAATTGGCCATGGATAGATGGTGCTATCCACAGCTGGTGCCCCCACCAGAGAAATTCTAAGCACCAGCTCCAAAGGAGCCAAAGCTACATGGGTAGTCCGCAAGAAGCTGCAGGGATAGATCCACAAGCCCCAGAGAACACTTTAACCCCTTGCCCAACAGTCCTACAAGACCCTTTTAATAATTCCAAGATTTTGCATTAAAAAAGTCAAGTCCTAGCCAGGTAGCTCAGTTGGTTGGTGTCATCCCAATACGACAAGGTTGTGGGTTCGACCCCCAATCAAGGCACATGTAAGAGTGAACCAATGAATGCATAAATAAGTGGAACCATAAATCAATGTTTCTTTCTCTAAAAATCAAGAAAGAAATAAATAATCCAGGTTCCCAACTTAAAAAAAAAATCCTAGAACTTCCACAGGGCACTAACCAGTTGAAACCTTGCTTTCCAATTTGGCAGTCCCCACCAGGCCTACATAATATCATGTCACCAACCTGACCAGCCTTCCAACACACACTCCTCATTCTGCAAAGGCTTCTCATTTGCACAAGAAATTTGGCCAAAAATGTAGTGTTTCAAGGGTCACTAGCTAACAGACTCTTCATTCCAGATATGAAAAAAATAAAACTGGGTCAGAGCAGGCCTGAGTTATAGTAGTCAAGAACAGTGCATATTAATGGAATTGGACTGTTCTAATCATAGCAGGAAATGAGCATGGTAAAGCTAGAGAAGGTAAAGAACTTCCTACTTTCTCCAAACCAAGCATTTCCCTTTAGGAAGGCCAACCACATCAACCTTGTTCCACCATCAGCTTGAATCCTAGAACTTGAGCAAGGAGGGCAGGAAAAAGAGGAGAAAAAAATGAACACAGAAAAAAAAAAAAAAAAGGCAGAATTCTAGATATGACAAGTATAATGGGGAGGGGGCATTGCCTTATGCTTTCACCTCACCTGGCTGCCCCTCAAAATTATAGCAACCAGAAGCAAGCAAAGATGTAAAAATGTGTACAACTTGAGGAAGACAAAGTTGGCACTGTGCTCAACATAGCTAAGATCAAGGTCTAGGGCAGTGATGGCAAACCTATGACACGTGTGTCAGAGGTGACACATGAACTCATTTTTTTGGTTGATTTTTCTTTGTAAAATGGCATTTAAATATATAAAATAAATATCAAAAATATACATCTTTGTTTTACTATGGTTGCAAATATCAAAAAATTTCTATATGTGACACGGCACCAGACTTAAGTTAGGGTTTTTCAAAAGGCTGACACGCCGAGCTCAAAAGGTTTGCCATCACTGGTCTAGGGGGCTGCATGGCCTCCTTGGTTTGGTATTTAAAGCCCTAATTTTTAGCCCTGACCCAGTAGCTCAGTTGGTTAGAGCAGTGGTCGGCAAACTCATTAGTCAACAGAGCCAAATATCAACAGTACAACGATTGAAATTTCTTTTGAGAGCCAAATTTTTTAAACTTAAACTATAAAGGTAGGTACATTGTTATTAGCTTACCTATATAGTTTAAGTACTGTTGATATTTGGCACCTCCCCCGCGCTTCATATCCCTCAGCCCGACGGACAACCCCCCACTTCTTCTAATGCCACTTCTTCAAAATAGACTCGCTCAGGCCAAAAACCGACTTCTGCGCATGGGCCACGAAGTTTCAATCGCACTGTATGTGTGCACACGCACGTGGTATTTTGTGGAAGAGTCACACCCAAGGGGCCAAAGAGCTGCATGTGGCTCGGGAGCCGTGGTTTGCCGACCACTGGGTTAGAGTATTGTCCTGATACGCCAAGGTTTCAGGCTCGATTCCCAGTCAGGGTGCATACAAGAACCAGCCAATGAGTACCTAAGTAAGTGGAACAACAAATTGATGTTTCTCTTTAAATCAATAAATTAAAAACTTAAAAATTAAAAAATAGCCCTAGCCAGTTTGGCTCAGTGGATAGAGCATTGGCCTGCAGACTGAAGGGTCCCAGGTTCAATTCCAGTCAAGGCCACAGACCTGGGTTGCAGGCTTGATCCCTGGTCCCAATCGGGGCACATGTGGGAGGCAACCAATCGATGTGACTCTCTCACAATGTTTCTCTCTCTCTTTCCCCCTCTCTTCCACTCTCTCTAAAAATACCAATGGAAAAATATCCTCGGGTGAGGATTAATAAAAAAAATAAAGCCCTAAATTTATATTTGCCAGTGGTCTTTTTTACCATATGCCTACTGGTCTAGATAAAAATCTAAATATTTGGGAAGAGGGAGTGGAACAAACAGACCTGAGAGTGAGGAATAGATCTTAAATCAGAAAAGATAGCCAATGACCTTAAACCAAAAAGAGAACAATACTGAACATAGGGAGAGACACAGTCAAATTCTAAAAGTAGAAAATGGAGGGGCAAGGGGATATGAATATTCTTGATAACAGTTCATCTGAACACTGATCCCTTTTATTTGGAACTTGGTTTCTCTTACCTTCCCCCAAATGTCAGGAAATTGCCTTCACTTATCTCAGTAGACAATATGTAATATTCCTCCCACATCAAAGCTGGCCTTAAGGGACAGGTTTGCTGATTCTCAGCTTGAGCCTTCAACCCCTAGTTCCCACCTTCAACAAGGCATGGCTTCTTATAGCTTCCTTGGGAAAGGTCAAATGGGAAGGAAGTGAACTAGCAGCTTGGAGGTGAGTTCTGCCGCATGGCAATCAGTGATTATGTCATAATACAAGCCAATTCCATGCCAACACCAGGTGGGGAGGATGGAATAGGTTCAGGCCACGGAAGTGAATAAAGCAAAAGATCAAGCACTGGCCTCCAAAACGGACAACACTAGATCACATACCAGCGTCAGCACAGCTTTTAGACAGAGCACCAAATACTTTAGAAACATGGGAAAAAGATAATAGTTAATTCTATGCTTGATTTATCAGGTATGTTAACATAGTTCCACGCCTAAGGGTCCTCCCATCTCGACCAAGTTTAGAGGAACAAATTCTTATTCTGGTGTAGAGAGCCCTAGTGGTTTCTGTAAGGATAGTATTTATAGGGGGCGGGGGGAGGGGTGTCTTGGTTTATATCTTGTTCAAAAAGCTCAAGATCCTCCTCTCGCCCCCCTCCTGCACCCAACCCCAGGATAAGAAACAGCTTAGCATTCACACATCTGTTAGACTGGCTTTCTGATTTCGGTTGGTCTTTTTGGAGAAGAACAATGGCAGCTTTGTAGACAGCACCAATAGGAAGGAAAGGGGGATGGGTGAAAGAAAGCCACTGTCACCAAGGCAACTGAGTTAATCCATATGTTGACTCAGGAATTTCAGGAAATTCTAGTTTTGGGGGTTTCTTCCTTCCAGAGTAAATGCTTCCTACATCTTCCTGGAGAGTAGACCCAAATCCAGAAACTATAGTATCACTACTTTTGCCAAGAAATCTCAACCTCACATCTCTCCATATCTCCTTTCCCTCTCTCCAAAGAGAAGAGAATATGTAAGACAAAGTCTGATTTCTGAATATAGCATTCTTCCTTGTCTTAACGGAGCTTTTTGCTGATCCTTTAGGGAGTTGGTCCTAATAGTGACAGCACTGGAATGAAAGTCAGGGTACCCAATATTCTCATTTACTGAATTGGCCTTGGGCAAGTCCTTTACCCCTCCCTCATATGTAAAGTGGGGGGTAAGGAGGAGTGGTGGTGTTTGCATTAGTGTGGTAAATATTCTGTGGACTAACTGATGCTGCCCTCGTTCTACTCTTTTCATAATTGTAGAGGTTTAAAAAGCTGAAAACTACATATCCCAGAATCCTTGCAGATGAGTTTCTGACAATTCAGGCGCTACTAATTAGAAGCAGATTCAAGATTCGATTAAAGTATGGCAGAGATTATGTTTCTGTCTCCTTCACTTGTTTCTGCTGGAGCATTTCCATTTCATCTTCCAGGTAACTGGGTGTTGGTTCTGGTGGCAGCAACTGCTGCTACTTCTTGATTCCAGTTTACTGATCCCCGGATAGCAGATTTAGAGCAATCAATCTGATAATGGCTCACAAGCAGGAGTTCCCTTCATGGGTCAAACCTAGGTCTAGGTTCTGTTCCTGAAGGACAAGCCTAGAGGTTGCTCCTTTCTAACAATTTTGTAAGACCAACTCCCAGTATTAAATGCCTATTAAACATACCCTGGCCTAGGGTTCAGGGTAGAAACCACTGTATGTGACACAGAATTACCAAATGATAATTTGAGAAGTTGCAGAGAGAGCAGAATTATCCACAAACATATTTTCTGCTAAGCTAGCATCTTTTGGGGAAAATAGGCAAGATGGAGGAGTCTTAGAACTTTAAAATACGTTTGTCCAGGACATTCACCTTCACTTCTTTCTTTATACAACCTCCCTGCACCTTATCCCTCTAGTCTACGCACTGGGAGGATTGAATTGCTCACATAAGATGAAGATTGAGTCAGCACATGCTTTCCTTTTCATCCCTATATTCTCTATAATGCTTTTGCTCTGCTGAGATGGTATTACCTGCCCAACCCAAAGTAAGTATTCTCTGGGCTCTTCAGGGAGGCTTGGGCTAGAAAGGGTACCAAGTGTCTTCCTCAGCAGCAGGAAATATGTTTATTAGTTCCAGGTGCAAAAGAATCAGGGCACAGCTTCCTAAGAGCCCTAATGAGTAAAGACAAGGTTGGCCTACACAAGATCCGAGTTTATCGTCTTACATAAATTTTTGGCAACCACCAGCTCCCTATAGCAGGGCTGGGACAAACTAAAAAACAATGTCAAATCCAAGTGGTATGCGTGGTGGGGGATGGGTTGTCTGTGTAACTTCCTACCAGTCCTCAGTAGATAACTGACCCCAGAAGCCATCATAGTAGAGGTAAGATGCAGTTAGTATTCAGACTGAAGTTGTTCTAAAACAACAAAGGGAAAACAAAGGGTTCCAGCAAGAGGAATCTATGTGAGACACACAAGCAGGAAGCTGAGCTGAGCCACCAGTGACTAGAATAGAAACAGGAAATGGGCCCAGGAACGAGCATATAGAAATCTGTGGCAAGCACCACAGGTTCAAGCAGGCACCAGGCAGTATCGGGGCTGGAGCAGCGTAATTAAGATAGAGAATCGGACTGGCTAGCCCTGCCAGAGAACTAGCTTTCTAGAGATGGGATGGCTACTTGCATACGGTACATGCTGCTCTGAACATTCTGGGCAGATATGACAGGGTGGGTAGGGATTTCCTTTTTCAGACTTTGTGAGAGTACCTGGGCTATAATTCAAGGGGAATAAGCACAGATACACAGTCAGATATTAAGAAAACAGGACAGCCTAGCTCTTCTGGGTACCAAAATTACTAGTGGCATTTCTGCTACCCCTTTGAAAATAAGCTGCCAAAAACCATTGGCCCTGCCTTCTTTTACCATGATAAGTGACAAAAGGGAACACAAACAGTATAAAATTAAAATCCTTCAAACATTCCAATTTTCTAAGCTTTTAGAAGACTTCCTTCACCCCCCCCTCCCCCAACCCCCTTCAATAAACCCAGATGACAAAAAACTGGCTCTCAAGCTCAGGTAGGCAGCAAGAATCTAGGGGCTATTCAACAAAGATTGCCCGGCTGGTGTGGTTCAGTGGTTGAACATCAACCTATGAACCAGGAAGTCACAGATTGATTCCCCGTCAGGGCACAAACCCAGGTTATGAGTTACATACCTGTGGGGGGTGGGGGGGGGCATGCAGAAGGCAGCCAATCAATGATTCTCTCTCATCATTGATGTTTCTATCTCTCTCTCACTCTCCCTTCCTCTCTAAAATCAATAAAAATATATTTTAAAAAACAACAACAGCTCTAGCTGATTTGGCTCAGTGGATAGAGCATCAGCCTGTGGACTGAAGGGTCCCGGGTTTGATTCTGGTTAAGGGCACATGCCTGGGTTGCGGGCTCAATCCCCAGTAGGGGGCGTGCAGGAGACAGCCATCAATGATTCTCTCCCCTCATTCATGTTTCTATCTTTCTCTCCCTCTTTCTTCCTCTCTGAAATCAATAAAAATATATTAAAACAACAACAAAGGTTTATTACTGAGTATCTGCCTGATTCAGGAGGTCAGATATAGACCTAAGTATTTAAGCAGAGGTATCAACATAATCTTTGTGAACATGAAGAAAATGCTTAAAGAAAATGGGGAAGAATTCCCAAGAAAGGGTATTTTAGCTAGGTTTGCTGAGCATTAACAAAAGAGAAGTGGGGGGTGGGGGTGCACACGACATCTTAAACAAAAGGAAAATGGCAGGAAGGATGGAAGGACCCAGAGTTGTAAGGAGCTTAACGTATACCTGAGTAGCCAGAGATGAGGCTGTAGAGGTATGCTGGGAGCTGTGAATGGTCAAACAATAGGGTCTGGACTATAGACATGGGGTGCAAGGGCCCCTAAAGCACCCACAAAACCATTAGTTGTGGTCTCCCACTCTCACCCACCAGACTGAGACTTTTTAAATTTTACCAGATACAGCAAACTTTATTCCGAAGTCCCCATATTTGAAAACTTTACTCTCAGCTCTCAGAATATAACTCCTTGCTTCTAAACTATTAGACAAATAAATCGCCTAGGGATTTTGTTAACAGTATTGGGGTTCTATAAAGCTTGGGCGAGGCCCAAGGATCTGCATTTACAGGTGATGTCTATGCTGCTAGCTAATGAACCACAGTTTTTAGTAATGAGGATATAACCAATTAGTTAGCATTAAGCAGGACACTGTGTTCTAAGAAGAAAGGCACAGAACAGGGTTTGCCCCATCCAACACAGGGAAGCCAAAGAACCAAACTCTACTCAGCTTTCCACTGTTTGAGGTGATTCCCTAGTTGCCTAGTTCCTCCAGCAGGCCTGCCCTATGGATTTGCCCATCTTCCTTTTCTTATCCCTTCCTGTCCCTCAGCTGCCCTTTTTACAACTCATCTGTGCCTCCATCACAAGGCCTGGGAAGACAAAAGTGTGATGGAAATCCATTTACGCTCTTTATTTTAGGTTAGGACAAGTCTAGTAAAGGTTAAATGGCAAAGAGGTTGAAGCTTTTGGCTAAATGAGAGAGAATTCCGATTGTCCGTGTCTTTCCTCTGCTGGGTAGGATGCTACAGAAAGTATTTCATCTGAAATATAGAGAGAGCTGGATTTAAGCCCTAGGCCTGACCCTTAGTTTCTTATGATGTAAAACAGGAGTGATTATTCAGTACATTTCAATTCCTGCCCTTCTAGGAGGATTGGTATAAGCTGTAGCTCCTTTCCTGGCCTTACTCCTGCCCTCTAAGATTCAGATTCTACAGGAACAACATAGTTTCCTACATTTCCTCTTTCTCTGTAACCCAAACTCTCAGAGCCTGAGAGCATCACAGTAGTAAAATATGAATGGTAATAGTTGTTACGTTAAGTGGAATTTAAAGGACTTGGAAACCAAAATGATAAAAGAATATAAATTTAACAGGCATTAAAAGTCCTAATCCTGTTTTCTACCATCAATAACCTCCACACCTGCCTGACCACAGGAAACAAGTACGATTTAGATATTCAACAGCAGCCTCTAGGATTTTTTCAATCACTTAGTGAGTGCCCTTGTTCCTTTCTCTCATGACTCCCAAAAGATGTACGCATTTACACTCTCCTAATATTCTGCCAATCTTCACCCTGCCTTATACCCATGGTCTTGAGATGAAGCTGAGGCATTTGAAATGACTTCTCCTTCAATGACTTTCAAGAGTGCTCTTTACCTTGACACCTTTCCCTTGCTCCTTTCCTTTCCTCCAGTCCTCAGAAACCAGGTGCTCTCCTACCTAAAATGGATCCCAATAACCTCTTTATGACAAATCCAACTTTATACTCCTTGAAATATAAATTTGGTGGGAATCATCTTCCTCCCTCCCGTGGCTTCCAGAAATATGACACAATCCTGGTCCTCCCTCCAATCTCTCCAGCTATATGTTGGGTGTTTCTACACAATGACCACAGACATTGTCTAGGCCTCTATCTGGCTCCTCTCTTCAGATTTCATGGCCTGGAAGGCCTACTTCATTCCATGGTTTAACTATTAACCACGACACAGACAACTCTCAACTCTATTCAGACTCAGCTTTTATCAAGTTTCAGTCTCTTATCTCCAAACAGTCACTAAGCATTTGTTTTTAACACATCTCACTATAGAAAACTTACCCTAAAAAATGGGCTTTCCTATTAACCTTTCTATTCTTGTCAATGAGATTTCTCTTTCTCCCCGCCTCATCTCCCCTAGTCAATCAAGCTAATTACATTTTTCACCCACAAGAATCTACTTATTCTCAGTTCTATAGATTCTTTCCTGCTACATCTCATAACTGGGACTAGGTAGCTATGCAAATAGAGAGAGAGAGAGAGAGAGAGAGAGAGAGAGAGAGAGAGAGAAGAGGGGGAAGAGACACACACATAGAACTCCACACTTCTTGCCAGAAATATTTCAATTTATCCCCTTTCCAGACTCTTCCCCTTTTAAACTATACACCAATGGATCATTTTGTAAAACATTAGTTCTATCATGTTATTGCCCTAATTACATATCACCAGGCCTGTAAGATCAGAACCAAATGCCATACTTATTAGCCCAGCAGGGCCCCAACCCCTGTGATCTAGCTTTCTTGTCTGTAATGCCCCACCTCAAGAAGCCTGATTCTGACCAGCCTCCCAAATGTCATCTATACTGCACCCCACCCCCACTAGGCCTCTGGGCAGGCTGTACTTTTCCTTTCCAACCACCTAAGTACATCCATTATCTCCTTCATTCTAAACTTCTGCCATTGATGTCTTCCCTCAACTATTTAGACATACATGGATCACTGACTTCACCAAACTCTGACAGCACTCACTAAAACATTCAGGCACATATTCTTTATCTATATCACTAATGAAATAGAGGAGGATTCTTTTTATTTTATTTTTTCAAAAGGCTAATTCAAAATTTATTAAATGCCTACTATATTCAGAGGAGGATTCTTAAGGGTAACAACCATGTCACATTCATAAGTACAGATTTAAGAGTTTAGCCGAAGCCGGTTTGGCTCAGTGGATAGAGCGTCGGCCTGCAGACTGAAGGGTCCCGGGTTCAATTCCGGTCGGAGGCGTGTGCCTGGGTTGCGGGCATATCCCCAGTGGGAGATGTGCAGGAGGCAGCTGATCGATGTTTCTCTCTCATCGATGTTTCTGGCTCTCTGTCTCTCTCCCTTCCTCTCTGTAAAAAATCAATAAAATATATTTAAAAAAAAAAAGAGTTCAGTTTACCTCAGAAGTCATTGAAGTTCAACCCATGTCTACTGCTTACCTGCCTTCAATATAACACCCACAGTACACCAGGTTTTACTCCAAGGACGGGAAACTTACCTACTTAAAAATTTAAAAAAAAAAAAATCCTCATCCTCCAGATTACAAAGGAACTTGTATGTCACATTTTGGCTTAAACCTATAGGCAACGCGTAGTCAGAGGTTTTAAAGCAATAATGTTACTTGCCAGGTTTGATTTTTTAAGGTGATCATTCTGGTAATTAGGTTGAGGACTGACTTGGAAGGAAAAGAAAATGGACCATCAGGAGGCAAGTACCAGGAGAGGGATAACGGAGGCCTAAAAAAAGGCAGTGGGGAAGAACAGTGAGGAAAAACCATTTCTGAGGTAAACTAGGATCTGATGACCAGTTTACGGAAGGGATATAGGGATGGGGCTCGAGTGGAGGTCTAGCAGTGCAAGGGCTGTCTTAACCCACGGATAAACCGCACAGAGGCCACAGCTGCAGGCAGCCTTTCTCTCCCAAGTCTCCTGTCTACCACTATTGTCTACCACTACTGACAGTCTTACCTCCAGATCAGCCGTTCTCAACCTGTGGGTCGAGACCCCTTTGGCAGGGGGAGAGGGGGGTCGAACGACCCTTTCACAGGGGTCGCCTAAATACATCCTGCATATCAGATATTTACATTACGATTCATAACAGTAGCAAAATTACAGTTATGAAGTAGCAACAAAAATAATTTTATGGTTGGGGGTCACCACATGAGGAACTGTATTAAAGGGTCACGGCATTAGGAAGGTTGAGAACCACTGCTCTAGATCATCATGAGTAAAACTATACTGTAAGTCACCATTATTTCTAGACTGGCTTCCTAGTCTAGTAATTTTTTTCTTCCCCTTTGAAAGGACTACCTAAGCTCATGGTTCAGCTATGGCACGGGCAACGTCAGCACTACCTGGAGCTTGCTAGAAATGCAAACACCTGAGTCCCACACCACATCTTCTGAGTCAGAATCTTTCTAGTAGAGGTCAGTAATCTGTGTTATAATTTATCCCCAAGTGATTCTTACTGCATGCCAAAGTTTGAGAAGCACTAATCTAGCTTAACCTTCAGGGCTTTCAATCCTATATCCACTTTCCATCACTAAATAGAAACCCTATCCCAAGTAAACTTACAAGACTAAAATGTAAATTTACAAATGTGCCTCAGTAAGAAAAATTTGGGAAGCAGTCATTATTCTAGGGAAGCCACATACACTTGGATGAATCACTAAAATAGAAGCTTTTAAAGATGCAAGTCATTCTAAAGAAATGACTATAATCAAAAGTCAGTTACCAATTTTCAGAGTCCCTTAAAGGTTTTCCCCAAAATAAAGAAAATTAAAGACTTAATGAAACACCTGAATATTTGCTCATCCATCCCTTTAACATAAGGTGAAGTGGTAGCTATTTTACAAGATAAATGACAAACCGTAACCCCAAATTCTTCCTAAGCCACTGCCAGGAATCACAAATAAATTAATTCTCCAAAATAGAGTTTGGGCCGTTGCATAGCAGTCTGTGATACCTGCCTTGCCTTAGCAGTGAAAACAACAATCTGATAATATGGTCAAGATGTCCCCTGTCAGACACACATTTTCTGGATGAGCAACGTAATGGATACTGCTCAGGTTCCTTCGTTCAATGAGTTGGAGCCTACTATATGCCAGGTACTATGATGACAATGAGCTAGACACAGCAAGTCAGGCCCTGACTGAGTTTGCATTAAGTTATTGAAATTAATATTGAGATAAGCACTGACAAGAAGCATGGGTGCTAAGAGTATATTACAGCAAAGAAACCTGACAGTTTAAACTAGTAGCTCTCTATCAGGGCTACAAATCAGAATCACCCAATACAGCTTCTAACCATACCAAAGCCCAAGCCCTAGCCCAAGCCAGACAAATCAGAACTCTGTGAACCCTGGCCAGTGATTTCAAAAATCACTCACTCCCCAGGTAATTCAAACATGCAGCCAAGACAGAGAACCACCAGTCTTGGGAGTCACACGATAGGTGTTGGGGGCACAGAGGTCAATAATACAGTTCCTGCCTTTCAGGAGCTTACCATCTAGTGCAGTGGTTCTCAACCTTCCTAATGCCGCAACCCTTTAATACAGTTCCTCGTGTTGTGGTGACCCCCCAACCATAAAATTATTTTCGTTGCTACTTCATAACTGTAATTTTGCTACTTGTTATGAATCGTAATGTAAATACCTGATATGCAGGATGTATTTTCATTGTTACAAATTGAACATAATTAAAGCATAGTGATTAATCACAAAAACAATATGTAATTATATATTCAATATGTGTTTTCCGATGGTCTTAGGCGACCCCTGTGAAAGGGTCGTTCGACCTCCAAAGGGGTTGCGACCCACAGGTTGAGAACCATTGATCTGGTGAGAAAGACCCAAGTAAGTAGATGTATCAGCAAAATACCCTTGGCATCATGGAGCAAAGCAACTTCATATACAAGATGGTGCTTCTCTGTGTAGAAGGATGTGGAAGTGATTCCAGAGGGCATATAAGGTGCTTTTACCTATGTCAACAAGTTTTAGTTTCTATAGATGAGTACTCAGGCACTGACTTACTCTTAACACTTTCTTATGTCTTAAATATTTCAGGTTTAAAAAAAATTAAAACTGTTTTTTTAGTGAGGGCATCATAGGAGTTATTTAATCTAAGCTCAGGAAGAAGCTTTCTGAGGAAATGGTCTTGAAGATGTAGTCTGAAATATGAACTGGAGGAGTTAGAAGAAGTGTATTAGGCAAAAAAAAAAAAAAAGGTCTGGAAGCAGAAATAAGCATAGGGCCTTATAAAAATGGAGAGAAAGCTGAGAGCAAGGTAAAAAAAAAAAAAAAGACGAAGTAAAGCTTCTCAAAGTGCCATCCCTGGACAAGCAGCATTAGCACCATCGAAGAATGTCAGAAATGCGAATTCTCAGGCCACTCACCAGGCTTACTGAATCGGAAACTGGGACAGCCAGGGGAGTGAGGGATGGGGGGTGGACACACGACAAACAGCCTAGGTAATATTAAGGATTTGGGATTTTATTCTATGATTAATAAAAAATAATTGAGAGATTTTAAATAGAGGGATAACATAATCAGAAGAATAGCGGCTAAATGGTTTGCATTAATAGCTGAACAAAAACTCAAAATCTAATTTTTGTAATAATCAGGATCAGAAACCATACTGAGTGTGTTTAACTCTAGGGCAGTGGTCGGCAAACCGTGGCTCGCGAGCCACATGCGGCTCTTTGGCCCCTTGAGTGTGGCTCTTCCACAAAATACCACGTGCGGGTGCACGTACAGGGAACGTTGTGGAGTGAAAGAAGATGTAGTGTCGAGGATTGAGAAAGGTATGTTGAGATGGTTTGGACATATAGAGAGGATGAACGAAAGGAGATAGACGAAACAAGTATACGAGACGAGTGTGGTTGAGAGAGTTGGAAGGGGCTGACCTCAGCGAATGTACCTCAATCAGATTGAGGACGTTTTTAGCAAAGGCCAGCTTAGGAGTACCCTAATTAAGTTAATAACACTGTACCTACCTATATAGTTTAAGTTTAAAAAATTTGGCTCTCAAAAGAAATTTCAATCGTTGTACTGTTGATATTTGGCTCTGTTGACTAATGAGTTTGCCGACCACTGCTCTAGGGTCACAATCATATTGCCTTTAGGGCTAAGTAGTAAGGTGAATGAAGAGGGTGATGTGGAAAGTGGAGGGGCTGCCTGAAACTGGTAAACCTTCAGAATCCCTTAACACAGCTGCTTAAGAAAGGAGAGGGCCCTTTGTAGGGAATCCCGACTTCTCCTTTCTTCAGATGTGACTGTTTCCCAGCCTGGTAAGGCAAATCTGGCATCAAACCAAAATTTTAAAGAAAAACCTTCTTTTGTTTCTTGCTTCAAGTAGCAGAGGGATAAAAAGCAAGTCAACAAACAAGATGCCAATAACCCAGCCAGCTCACCTCCCACATGGAGTTTCTACCACAGAGCAATTGACCCATTTGGATTAATCTATAGTAGACGCCTGGATTTGGGAATGCTCCTTGTGATTGGCTGCCCAGGAACAACTCTCTCTTGGGCCCAAGAAGCTGCCAGCACCTTCACTTCAGTAGGTCAAATCAAAAGCTCTTGGTCTCAATATCAATAGTACAGGGTTCTCAACCCTTAGAAGACATGCAATGTAATTATATGCTAGGCTTCTCAAGACTAAAAAAGTACCAACTACAGTTCTGTTAAAAGATCACTAGAAGCAAGCAGAAACTTTTTGATGGGGTAAGGAACAACTTTACAACACTGGCAGAAATCCACCAATTTGGATTCTTGCTATAATAGTACCTCACACCCAGATTTAGCCACAGACCATAGATGGTGAGGGAGTGGTTACACATGACTGACTAAATCAGGCTGAAAAGCATATTCCAAATAAAGTTCAGGATGCAGAAAAGAATTGCAACAGACATGAATGAGAAAGGAACAAAGAGGGATTGCCTTATTCAGATACTTCTTCCCCCAAATCCTCAGTTCAGAAAGTCTTAGAAGTCCCATCTGACAGTGGCTCTTCATCTTGGCCTGAGAAGCCAGAATGACAGGTGCTGAGGGATTCCACAGACCTCATCCTACTAAGGTTATGGCTCAGAGATCTTCAGGGGAAACCAGGGAAGGCTTAATAATAAAGAGAGTTCCTGCCTCCTACCTATTCCTCAAAGATCCAGAAACCATTTTTTCCCCCAAGTCAGACTAACTGAAGAGATAGGCTTCAATTCTAAGTTGAATCAACATTTCAAAAGATTCTGTCTGGGCATGTGTGGCTAAATTTCCATTTCCTAACTGAAACAGAATTGTAATGGAGGGTTTGCTACCTACCGTCTTACTAGATTTTAGAGTAGCCCATTTCATTCCTGAGATCAATTTTCAGAACCTAAGCAACTTGCACAAGTGTTTCCAGAACCAGCCTACTATTCAACGGTTGGTGCAAACTGCCTTTCAGGTAAAAAGCACAGTCCCCCCACCATGCCCTCTGAGATGATGACAATAACATTTATGGATGCCTAAAATGTACCAACACTCTCTCTATATTAATCTCTCTAATGTTAATGACCACCTCCTATGAAGTGGATATTTTTAGATTCACTTTACAGATGTGAAAATGAAGGCATGGACAGGTTAAGTGACTTGCCCAAGGGTAAAGAGTTAGTGGCAGAGTAAAAATGCAGACCCAGGAACTCTGGTTCTAAAGCCTGAACTCTTAATCAGCAGACTATACTGCCTTTCTCAGGATACAGCCAGTCCATTCCATAAACACTAATCAAGCATTTGGGCACCAAGCATCCTACTAGACAAAAACACCTATTCACACAAAACACAAACCAGAAAAACTGCTTTTACTCTGCTCATGTTCAGTGTGACAACTTATGCTAAATGCATCCCAAATCCTACCTCTTAGCTAAATGCTAAGACAAAAACCTAAAAATTAAGACCTCAAAAGTAAGGTAAAAGAAACTACACACACGCACAAAACATCCATTGAAACTTCTCTGAACTTTGATGGAGAGCAGATAGTGCTTCCAACATCTCCATCTTGCTCTGTTTCTCATATGGCCCATGCCTAAGAGGCCAAAATGTAAAAACAGAAATCTCTAAACAGAGATCATAAACCTATTCCCTGGGCAGATAGTAAAAAAAGACAATCTACAAGGTCAGTCCATAAATCCCTATACAGAATTTTGAACCTGTAATCAAGAAATAGCTCATTGTTCATTTAGCTTAATACCACCAAAACATCCAACCAGAAACCAGTTTTCATTGCTTTCCTCTCTGTCCCCCGTCATCTTTTAGAGGGTGGCAGGCATACTCACAGGCAAGCTTGAGGGTCTTGACTGAAGACTCAAGTTCATATCTTCTTGCCCTCCCTTACTGGAGGTCATTGAGGGGGTTGAGGATGCCTGAGACCCAAATGAATCTTGAGATAACTCCTAAAACAAGAAAAACAAAAGCTGTGTTATAGCCTGGCACTGACAAACCAAACAAGCTTGCTTTATGATGAAAGGACTATGGGACTCTCACACAGGGGAAATTGGGTGGGGGAGACTACCCAATGCACACAATGTCATCCAAAGGCAGAAAATAGAACATGTGTCTCTCAGGTAAAATGTCAACAGTGGATATAAGACTGTTTGATGGCACTGTTCATCATTTATCGCCACTCACAGAGAGAGCTGTTCCTTGGGATTAAATTCTAAAGTCTAGCTAACTACATGTTGTATTTATCAAGGAACGAGACTAATTAATTTAAAAATGACAAGAAAAAACTCATGAACCTCTGCATTAAAATGACTACTACTTCCTTCAAAGTCATCACCGTGGGATGCGATAGTTTTCCAACAATGCCACCAATGCACAACATTTTTAACGTACCTATCATCACACAATCATTTCTCCTCTTTCTGCTCTTTAAAGAATAAAACCCAAGACAGCTTCATCACCTATCTTGTTCACAGACATGGCTACAAATAAATTTTAGCTACTTCCCAAAATCAAATCCATCCTCAAAAAAATAAAAGGATTTACCACCACTGAGAATATTCTACAGTGTGCTGTCAGCTTTGATGGAAATTTCATATGAAGGAGTCTAAAAATATTTTGAGCAATAGCAGAATGGAATAGCAGTTAGAATGAATGTACAGTACAGCATCCCAAAGTTATTGTTTTAAAAGAAGACCAAAAAATCAGTCCCATTATCTTCAACTTATCTTTCTATGCAACTTTCGATTGCCCTATTTTTTTCATCAATGAGAGGTAAAGGTTTTTATGCAGTTAAGTAGGTTATGCCTTTATTAGTTCAATCAATCCAGTTAGCATGTTTATCCAGAATTTAATTGGCTTTTAAGTGCACTTTAGAGAACCAATCTGTATGGCAAAGTTCTCATGATATCAATCCCCAAGCTACCGGTGGTTACATGTAAAGAAGAGAAAGAGGAAGGGGCATCTTACCTGTGGTGGAGGGAAGCGCTGCTGGGAATAGGCAGTTTGCTGTGACTGCTGAGACTGGGGTTGAGGGTATGCAGCCTGCTGGGAGAGTGTCGAGGATGCTGGCTGCTGAGGTTGCTGCTGCTGGTAGGGAGACTGTGCCTGTGGCTGTGAGTAGGGGGGCTGCTGCTGGGTTGTAGACTGTTGGGAGGGATATGGACTTGGAGACTGCTGATGTGGAGGCTGGGATGGCTGCTGGGAATACGGAGGCTGAGAGGACTGGAGCTGTGGTGGCTGAGACTGTGGCTGCTGCTGATATGAAGGCTGGGCATGAGGTGTCTGGGATGGTGGTTGCTGGGAGTAGGGTGGCTGCTGCTGCTGCTGGGGGTGAGGACTTTGCTGGTTATAATATGGAGTCTGGCCCTGTTGACCATATCCACCGGGGCCTTGTTGTCCATAAGGAGGAATCTGTCGGAAAGGAAAGGACACATTTTTTAGCACTGACTCTTCTGGATGAAGAAAGGTAAGGTAGCCCTGGCCGGTGTGGCTCAGTTGATTGGAGTGTTTTTCAGTACACTGAAAGGTTTCGGGTTTGATCCCTATTCAAGGCACATATCCAGATTGTGTGTTCAATCACTGTCAAGGCACATGCAGGAGGCAACCAATCGATGTTTCACTTTCACATCAATGGTTTTCTCTCTCAAATCAATAAAAGCATGTCCTTGGGAGAGGATTAAAAAGAAAAGGAGAAGTGAGATACGCCCTATGAATGGGTATAGAAAGCAGCAAGCCAAGCCTCACACTTAGCTTAAATGGCCCAGAGTTTGTCTACCATCCCTGTTTAATGAGTCAGGAAGGATGGCCAAGCTGGATTACCAGTTGGTTTATTTACAAGTGGACCGCATTCATCCACAGGAAATTTACACTAATTTAATATTTGGGACATTTACAAGAGTTCAAGAGCAGCTGTTTTCACCATGGGCCTACTCTTTTTATCATGGCCTAGACCAGGGGTGGGCAAACTTTTTGACTCGAGGGCCACAATGGGTTCTTAAGCTGGACCGGAGGGCCAGAACAAAAGCATGGATGGAGTGTTTGTGTGAACTAATATAAATTCAAAGTAAACATCATTTCATAAAAGGGTACGGTCTTTTTTTTTTTTTTTTTTTAGGTTTATTCATTTCAAACGAGCCGGATCCGGCCCGCGGGCTGTAGTTTGCCCACAGCTGGCCTAGACTTTTTATAAGCACTAGGAATCCGTATTTTAGCCACAATGAATAGTCAACAGCAGCCTGGCTCAGCCGACTGAAAACCTAGGATTTAATAATCCAGTGTGCAAATCACTATGTTACTCTGGTTCTCTATTTCATTTAACGTTCATTCAAAAAATATTTGAGAGCCTACCTGCTTACTTGTACCAGGCTCTAATTCTATACACTAGGAATACATTTGGTAAATGGGCAAGCACTAACCCCCTACCAAAACACACACACACAAAAAACACACCAACGATATCTATCCCATCTCTCCTCCATTTTCTCATTAAAACAAAAGTGACTGTACCCTATTTTTTATACTTTGCTTTAAAGTTTAAGGAGTAAAGTTAGGTTTTAGATTCTGTCCCTCACCATTTTCATTATGAGTATCACTCAAATGTAAATGATAGAAAAAGCTGTCAAAACAAAGTGACTATAAAAAGATAATGATGCAGCCCTAGCTTGTTTGGCTCAGTGGATAGAGCAGCATTCATCGGCCTGTGGGCTGAAAAGGTCCAGAGTTCGATTCCGGTCAAGGGCACATGCTCAGGTTTCGGCCTTGATCCCCAGTAGGGAGTGTGCAGGAGGCAGCCAATCAATGATTCTTATCATTGATGTTTCTATCTCTCTCTCCCTCTCTGAAATAAAAAATATATTTTTAAAAAATGATGTGGGTGACCAGACAAAAGATGAGGGAATCTTTATATTTATAAAGCCCTGTTAGCATCCTTATTGTTCACTCTTCCCTTTTCCGTCTACCTCCAGGCCCTTCTAAACTAATTCATCATTGTGAACCAGACAGGACACATTACGAGTGGTTTTTCTTGGTAGCAGTGGATAGGTGGCTCAGCGACTGCCTTTCTTTCTTCCCGAAACCTCATTCAGAAGGTCAAAGAAGAAGACAGATATGTACAGCCTGTGGCTAGCTAGGGAGCAGTTTTCCCTCCAGCACACATGGAATGGTGCCTTAAAACCATGGCCTTGTAAGTAGCACACTGTAACTAACAGCCAATTGGCCTATGCTTACAAGGGGGGTTTGGAAGTCAAAGACATGTTCTTTTTTTAAAACAGTACAGGATTTGTATGTTTTTTGTTTGTCTTTTTACACTTATCATGCCATGAATTCATAGGGAATGAATGGGTTTTAGCAGCTCAGGCTCTTTTCCATTGGTTCTCATAAAGTGAAGCAGGCTGAAGTTTCAGTTGAACCCAAATACCTTTCTCTTTGGCTTCCTTCTTTTTTCTGATCATGTTCTTTCACACGGTTCAAAAAGCTATCTCAGTTCTTACAGTGTTTAATATGCTCAATATGTACATTAATCCTCTTGGCAAGAATCTTGCCCTTAATTTGTTTGTTACAACGTCCACTACATGCTGGGTGACACTGTAGACTCCTCTAGTTTTGCTATGGTAACATTTGTGGGGCATTCCCTTGATGTCTACAATATCACCTTTCTAGTAGATTTGCATGTATGTGGCCAAAGGAAGAACTCCGTGTTTTCTAAAAAGCCTAGAGAACATATAGCAGGTGCCTCTCCTCTTTCCCTTTGTGTTACTCATTTTGGCTAATTAATGGAAGATGGTGGTTCCAGCTGGAAGGCCGAAGACGTGTTCTGATTCTATAGCTCAAGACCAGGTCCTGGACAGATTAAGGGTTAAGGTAATAGGAGTCACCATCTACCTGCTGTGCATAAGAGAGGCCGCCCATGGTATTCTGCGCCCGGCCCTGCATGGTCATCGGGTACCGCTGTGGGGTTTGGGTCCCATATGGCTGCCCTGGGTACCCATGTCCTTGCTGCGGTCCTGACGGAGGTCCCTGTTGTTGTGAGTATGGGTTAGTTCCACCATATGGCTGAGGTCTCATCTTGCCCATCTGATCCATCGGACTGGATGGCTACAAAATAAAGAACATTTCATTAACCTGAAGCTTTCATGGCCTCTGGCCAATATGAACACAAACCAAACAAATAGGTCTGCATTCCACATAGAAAAATAGTTATGAAAAAATAATGGTACAGATCCAGTAACCCTTGGGCAAGTCATTTAACCTTTCTCAGAACCTTGAATTATCATATATGAAATGAAAATACCCCAGTCTGTGACAGCATCTTGTAAGCTATATACTACTGCTTTGTAAAGGTGGTATTACTTGAGATCCAAGGGACTGACCAAGTGTGGAGCAATGAATATATGTACTCTATGTTGAAACAACCAGAACAAAAGCCCTGCAACTGAGAGCCAATAGTGCTGCTATATTCTGCCATGATCTTGTTCAACACCAAAACTGATGCTTCAACACTGTGGTTGGGAATTCGAATACACAAGCATCTACACATTTCTGTTCTTTTAAACACTGATATCTTTTTTCCTTGCATATCTGTGACCTGTTTGTACTATGGCACACTTAAATTTATGCTTTCTTCCAAATGAGTAACATGGTTAGGTTACAGTTGTTGAGGGAACTGTTACTTTGAATTTACAGCCTTGTGCATCTTATCTGAAAAGTTCATCTCCTTTAATCTTCAAGAGTTTGAGGGTATAGGGAGAGTAGAACTTTTCTTCTCTCTTCAGAGAACAAGACATGAAGGTATAGCAAAGTACCAATAATGAAAGCTCAAAGTTCAAGTCACAGGTGTCTGGCTACAAACATAGTTTTCTCTCAGCCCATTGTGGGGCAACAGTTTCAATCAGCTCATTCACTTACTGACGTAATTTTATCCTTTTGGAGCTATAGAGGACAGAGCCCCAGAATACTTTCCCCTGCCAGAGAGGCCTACCTATATTTACTGGTGGTGTGGAGGGGGAAGTTTGTAAAGTTTCCCTAAGCATCTTACAAACAGATACACCCAGGTTGGAGAGTAAGCTTGGGCCTGACATAAAACTTGAAAATTAAATCTTGACCAGCCGATGTGGCTTAGTGGTTGAGTATTGACCTATGAACCAGGAGGTCACGGTTCGATTCCCAGTCCAGGCACCTGGGTTTCAGGCTTGATCCCCAGTGTGGGGCGTACAGAAGGCAGCCAATCAATAGTTTCTCTCACCATTGATGTTTCTTTCTCCCTCTCCCTTCCTCCCTGAAATCAATAAAAATATATTTAAAAAGAACAGAAAATTAAATCTTAAATTTGGAGTGAGGAATATAGATATTACCTGGGCGGCTTAATAAACCACACACTGCTGGAACCCACCCCCAGAGCCTCTAATTATGTAGTTTCATGTCAGGCTTAGGATATGCATTTGTTAACAGTTCCCAGGTGATCCTGATGCTGCTGGTTGAGGGACCACACTTTAACCACAGGTCTAGCCCTGGTTGATGTGGCTCAGTTGGTTGGGCGTCAGTCCCGTACAAATAAAGGTTTCGGGTTCGATTCCCAGTTAGGGGTGTGCAGGAGACAGCCAATCAATGTTTTGCTCTCACATCATGTTTCTCTCTCTCCCCCTTCCTCTCTTTCTCTCTAATAATCAATAAAAAAAAAAATTTTAAAAAAGAAAAAGAACCACAGGTCTAGATTATATGTAGGGTCCCTTCTAGTTCTGTTATTCTATAATTAATAAATTACAATTTAAGGTAAGACCTTAAAAATAACAACAACGAAAACCCCTCCAAAATAAGGGGGGCAACTCTGGTCGACGTTGTTCAGTGATTAGAGTGTTGGCCCTAGCAATGCAGGGTTGCAGGCTCAATTACAGGTCAAGGGCACGTACCTGGATTGCAGGTTTGATTCCCGGCCCCTGTTGGGGTAAGTGCGGGAGGCAACCAATTGATGTGGCCCTCTCACATCCATGTTCTCTCTCTTCTCTCTTCTCTCTCTCTCTCTCTCTCTCTCTCTCTCTCTCTCTCTCTCTTTCTCCCCCCCCCCCCTCCTTCTCCCTCTCCTGCACTATCTCAAAAAATCAATGGAAAGAATATCCTTGGTAGGAATTAACACATACACATAAAAAAAGAAAAGGGGCATTTAAACAATTGGTTCTCTGTACATGTCTTTGGGGGTGGGGACAGAGTACATCTAAGTGTTTAAGTCAAGCTGTCATGAGGAAAATAGATAAGACAAAAAGCCACAGGGACTATTCTAAATACCAAGAGGAAAAAAGTGAAGCTCTCTCTTAAGCTGCAGCTGAAATCTCAGCTAAAAAGGTAACAGTGATGATGTAGCCTCATCTAAACTACAATCATAGTAAAACCATGTCCCAAATCACTACTACATGTCAATATTAAAGTGTTGTTTCCAATATAACTAAAACAATTTTGCCAAGTCCTGCCTCTGTATCAGAAGCTCTAATAATGTTCCCTATCATAATTTTGGAGCTACACATGTTTTTTTTGGATTCTTTAGGAAGTTCAAACTTAACTACAACTGGACTAGTAAAGTAATGAACAGCATGTGGTCTTCATCGGTACACCTGGAGCCAAAACATCATCATTCTCTCCTGTAGAGAGCTCAGGGGCTTACACAGCCACATCATACACACATACCAAGGAGATCCTCTTCTCATCCCTCACTGCAGCTGCTGTCCTTGTGGCCCCAGGGAAGACTATATTTACTGAACAGAGACAAGCCCACTCCGGGTATCTCTGCCAGTCCAGGTCTCCCCACAACACTTGAGGGGCAGTCATTATCATGGTTACTATGGAGCTTCTAGAGCAGTAGCTATTAACCAGAGCTACAGATGGGGGAATTTTTACAAATGCCTGGGCCTCTCCATAGAGATTCCAATTTAGTGGGTCAAAAGGGCTTGGGCTCCCCCCACCCCACCCCTAAAGATCCTTGGATGAGTGTATACTAGCTGAGAACTAGTGAATTAGAGAAACACTACTCAATAAATTTTTCTGGGATGTGTGACTATTAAGTACTTAAAATATAGCTAGTGCGACTGAGGAACTAATTTTATTTACTTTTAATTACATTCAAATAATCATATATGTAGCTAGTGGCTATCATACTGGACCTAGAGCAATGCTCACAAATCATTTTTATCTCTCCTTGATTCACAACAGCTCCATTCTTCCTATCTACATCCTGTTCAGTATCGCATGGTAAGAGCAAAGAGTGTAATAAATCCATAGACATGAGTTCAGATTCTAACTCTATCACTGTCTGACCTTGAACACATCAGTCTTTCATTTAATTATCCTGGCTAGTAGCTCAGTTAGTTGGAGCATTGTCCAGTACACCAAAAAGGTTGCAGGTTCGATTCCCAGTCAGGGCACATACCTAGGTTTCGGGTTCAATCCCTGGTCAGAGTGTGTACAGGAGGCACTGATTAAACAATTGGTGTTTTTCATAACAATGTTTTCCTCTCTTAAATCAATTAAAAAAAATAAAGAAGCCACATCCTCGAATAAAGATTAAAAATTATGATGGTAAACAGTGCACTTCTGTGTGACTCTAAAGCCCACCACAGCATGCCCCAATTCTACACATTTTTTTTAGTCTCACACCAAAGTCCCCCACATAATGGAGCATGCCCAGCTCTATGCAATGGTACCCTCTTGCCCTGCACTCCTTTCCATGATGGCTTCCACTAGCAGAAACCCAACCCTTCAACAGGAAGGTCCTTCCTACTTCTTCAACACACTCTGATCTCTCACATTTCTCAATCTCCTATTGTAGATTCAGTTAGAATTGTAAGGTTTATCTTTTAGTTGTCCAGCTAACTGACTGAATCTCTCAAGACTAAGTTCTAGAAAGCCAGAAATCAGACATTTTCTTTTCAAAGACCCCACCTGCAGAGCTAGGGCTCAGTAACTTCAATGCCAGGCTGCCCCACTGCAAGAAGTGGGTAGGTGATACTATGGTGAGAAAGCCCAGATCAAACCATCTATCCATAGGGCCAGGGGCACTCCCTAAACCAGGATATGACTTTGAGGGTACAAAAAAAGTGAATAGCACTGAAATAGGTGAGGAGGGAATAAACAGCCAAGGGAGAACAAGCACACTTTTGAGAAGAATCTTATGTGCCATCATATACCAGAAAGGTCTCAAACTATACAGGCACTCCCCAGTATCCTGCTTGAAAACAAAAGGCTAAAGGCAAGTTACCTTTTCTTCTCTCACAGGGCACTGTACTCCCCTATGGAGGACAGCTACTTACCTGGGATTTCGTTAATAAAAGGTTTAAGGATTCTTTCATCATTTTTAAGAAATCTTTGCAGACTAAAAATAAATACAAATCAAAAAAATTCTTATTCTAAAAATAAAATTTAGACATTTCCCTTTCTTGGACATCAGATTTCTGACCCCCTACCTTCACCAAAGTGTTATAATCAACAGAATATGCAGCTTAGCGTCCTGGCTGGGTAGATCAATTGATTTGTGCTTTGTCCTGATAAGCCAAGGATGATCCCCAGTCAGGGCACATACAAGAATCAACCAATGAATGCATAAATAAGTAGAATAACAAATTGATCTCTCTCTCTCTCTCTCTCTCTCTCTCTCTCTCAAAATAAAATAAAATAAAATAAAAGAATATGCCGCTTAGCAAACTAAAATATATCCAGCTCTAACCATCAGATAACTCTGTTCTCAAGTCAAAGTTAAACATCTGCTCATATCAGAAGGGGAGGTGGGCAGGGACCTAACTCACACTTCTGATATTTAAAACTACTGTGAAAGAGTTGTGATTTGTAGTTATAGATGAAATGCCATCTTTCAATCTCTCAAAACAGAGATGGGGGCTTACATCTTCACTAATCATTTATCCCATAGTAGCAATTTCAGACCAGAAAAATCCCTACTACATGCAAGCTAGAAAAGCCAGTATCAGCAGTCCGCAGGCACCAAGGAAAAGGCAATGGAAGGGAAACACCAAACCCTGGCTGCAAAGAGCAAGAGATTGCTCTCTGGGAAAGACAGAGAGGAAATCCTTTCAATGGGAAACCACAGGAGTAGATTACTGTGATTACACTTCAAAAGCAAAAGCTCTGCCATAAAGACACATAATTGAGAAGAAAATGCTGCCCCCTAGGTCAGCGAAGTCAGGCTCCCTGCTATATACCCCACTGCATTCATAAAAAATAAAAGGGGGGAAAAGAGCCATAAGAACCCCCCCGCCCATCTCCATCTACCACTTATCTCTTTCCAGATCACTGGCTGTGTTACAAACTGCCTGCCAAATAAAATGCATCAAAAGATGCAGTTTAGGGGCATCAAAAGCAAGGATGCTTAGCAGGCTGGTCCCTCTGAATATATTCAGAACAAACAGCTTGCAGACTAACCACTTGCGTAGAGAGTTCCCCAGTTCCAAGTAAATGGAATTACAACCCCTCCAGACCAGTGGGCTAATGGAATCCCTTACTTCTTATTGCCCCAAGGAAAGCCATAATGACCCACAGGAGTTGGTGAGATGTAACAGACTAGACTTCAAATTTTCCAACCTCTGACCCTGAATGACTGAGAAGAGAGCCAAGAAGACAGTAGCAGAAACCACCAAAATGCACCACACCAAGTGGCAGTGCATTAGGAAAAGAGAAACTTCTTAATTTTCTTGAAATAAACGTCCAACTAAGGAAAGCTCCAGACCTAAGTTCCAATCCAAAGACGCAGAAAGGAAGTGAACAGCAGTAACCCTATGGAGCCAGATTTGGACTGGCAAGAATACTGGAGAGAGGAATGGGCTGGGGTTGCCAAAAGGTGTCCATCAGAAAGAAGTCTTGACTACCATTTGTTCTGTCTCCCTAAATGCCAATTAGTTGGGGCCAGTATAAACCAAGAGCCCTAATCTTGGATTTGGGACAATTATATATTACTTCTTACTCCTTGTGCTTTCAATTTATTCCTGGCTAGATTTGTTGTATGACTTTTAATAATAACAATTTTAAAAAGCATCCCTGGCTCTTTAATCGAAAGAACCCCCTAATTGATTCCCACAGTAATTAACCTGCATTTTACCTCAGAGAGCGGTAGTTAAGGAAGTCGGCACTGCTATTTATAACTCATCTCAAATTGAGGGCAGACTGCCTAAAATCTAACACATCCCAGCTGTACTCCTGTTTGAACTGGGGCCAAGGGAATTTTTTAAAGCAATCTTGGCACCGAATGAATGACACCAACAGTATGAGAGCACGAGCGGTTGTGTTGTGGTGACGTAGCACTGGAGGTGGAATGGGAGGGGGCCAGTGTACTGTGATCCCTCTCTTGCAGGCCTGCAGCTTGCCGAGTCCCAGTACAGTAAGCTGGGAACCGCCCACTGAGAGCCAAACACAGGAAAAGGCTTTTCCTGTGGAAGCCTTGAAGTGAGAAACACATGGCTAATCTGCATAAACGCGAAGCCACACCGCCCCTGCCAGGAAGGTTAGTGCTCGTAATCTCTGGCCATGAAGCTGGCTGCCTGGGAGGACTTGGACTGGCGCCTGATAACCCAGAAAGAGCCGAGAGAACAGATGGGTGAGGACCCCGGCAGAAAACAGCCCCGGGTCACGTGACTCGCCACATGGCCCTGCCAGCACAAACTATTGTCTGGCTGGGGAGCTCCCATACAAAGACGCTCGGCCTCAGCTTCCTGTGATGACAGGGACAGGCAGCAGCTGCTGATTCAGTGCCCTTACTGGACCCTCCCATGTGGAGGTGCATTCCAGGCAGGGACAAATGTAAAAGTTAAGGCCTCACCCAACTAACGTGCCAGTTCCACGTGGCTCTACTCAGATCTTAGGATGGACAGAAGAGAATTCCATAAAGAACCACTCTTTATACCTGAACACATGAGCTGACCAGTGTAAATCATTCTCAGTGTCCCCCCACTCCCCCAAAATCTGTAGTCAATGTCTCCTCATCCTGTCTTTTTTCATTCCTCCAGTATTTAATGGCTCTGAAGACTGATCTAGGACTCCTACCACAATTGAGAATAAACCGCTTGTTTAGTTCTAGCGAGTCTAGCCCCAGACCCAGCTTCCTAAAATAAGGAGACTCCCTTCCTTTTGCTTTGCATTTAAGCTGACATGTTTCCCCACCTAGAACAATAAGAGATTCTTAACCTTCTATTTTGGACTCACTAGAGATATCATTAAAGATTTCCTGAAATTAAATTGATTATTAAAATAAAAATCTCTCATCAACACCAGACCCAAGAAATCAAACCCACTCAGACTATGATTCTTATTCATAACAGGAGAATCACCACCCCCCCCCCTCAAGTTTTCTCCTTCACAAGAGATAAAAAACAATTATTTCATTCTAGTTGGGAAACCTTTATTCTGCCAAGGACCATCTGGATATTTATAACACCATTCACTTAATATACATTTATGTTACTATGAAAAAAGCTCCTAGATTTATTGACTTCCGAGTCCTGCCTGTGGTTACCTTGACAGGATCAGACCAAATGATTTCTTTTTTTTTTTTTTAAATATATTTTATTGATTTTTTACAGAGAGAAAGGGAGAGAGATAGAGAGTTAGAAACATCGATGAGAGAGAAACATCGATCAGCTGCCTCCTGCACATCTCCTACTGGGGATGTGCCCGCAACCCAGGTACATGCCCTTGACCGGAATCGAACCTGGGACCTTTCAGTCCGCAGGCTGACGCTCTATCCACTGAGCCAAACCGGTTTCGGCCAAATGATTTCTTGGGCCTTATAGTGATCGCAGGCTAGACATTCCCTGTCTAAATAAACTGGTCATCTGCTTATGGTGAGGGAGATATCACCAACTAGTTTGCAACTACCAGATCAAAGAGACAGATTTTTTAGAAATTCTTTCAGCCCTGGCCAGTGTGGCTCAGATGGTTAGGTGATGTCCCACGCACCAAAAGGTTGCTGTTTGATTCTGGCATATGCCCAGGTTGTAGGCTTGATCCCTAGTTGGGGTCCTGCAGGAGGCAGCCAATCAACCACATCGATGTTTCTCTCTCTCTCTCTTTCTCTCTTTCTCTCTCTCTCTCTCTCTCTCTCTCTCTCTCTCTCTCTCTCTCTCTCCCTCCCTCCCTCTCCCTCCCTTCCTCTCTCTCTAAAATATTTTTAAAAATAAAAAAGCTTCTGCCCTAGCCAGTTTGGCTCCGTGGATGGAGCGTCGGCCTGTGGACTGAGGGGTCCCAGGTTTGATTCCGGTCAAGGGCACATGCCTGGGTTGCAGGCTTGATCCCCAGTAGGGGACGTGTAGGAGGCAGCCGATCCACGATTCTCTCTCATCATTGATGTTTCCATCTCTCTCTCCCTCTCCCTTCCTCTCTGAAATCAATAAAAATATTTTTTATAGCCGAAACCGGTTTGGCTCAGTGGATAGAGCATCAGCCTGCGGACTGAGAGGTCCCGGGTTCGATTCCGGTCAAGGGCATGTGCCAGGGTTGCGGGCACATTCCCGGTGGGGGATGTGCAAGAGGCAGCTGATCGATGTTTCTCTCTCATCGATGTTTCTAACTCTGTCTCTCTCCCTTCCTCTCTGTGAAAAATCAATAAAATATATTTTTTTTAAAAAATATTTTTTATAAATAAATAAAAATAATAAAGCTTCATAAGTGTCCAAGTTGACTATAATTAAAAACTTCAAAGTTAATGAAAAGTTCTAGCTATCCCATTCTGCTTACAAAAATGATTCTACAAGGTTAGAGCACATTCTTCCCTTTATAGACTAAGTAAGAGCCAATTTCAAAGACATCACCCAAAGCACCAGCCAAACTGACCAAACACCTTAGGAGGGGCTGTATGTAACCAGACATCAGACTCAGGACCTTTCAACCCCGACTCTGCCTCTAAAGTAATAGAGAACAAGACAAGAAGCCTGGCTCTCTCCCAGGCTCAGAGATATTTAAGTCACTGTGCTCCATCCTTACAGATCAGAAGATCTGAGAAAACTCACCAAGGGTAGAAAAGAGAAACCAAAGGGGGAAGAGTAATTGAATCACCTAGCAAAACTCAGATTATGAGAGCCAACTGTAATAACTACCTCACAGCTGTCCACCCAAAAGAGGCATGTGAGAAAAACCACAACCAGGTGGCTAGTTGCCCCGCCCCCCCCTTCCAAAGAGAACCCTTCAAATAAAACAGTTAGAGTACCAAACTAATGCATTCCCCAACAAATGATAGAGTCCTTCTCCTCAACCAGAACACTTTCATTAGCCACCTTTCAACAGTGAAAATGCTCTTTCAAAAATAAAGATAACTTTTTTAAAGACCAAACTTAGCTAACAAATATCTCCCAATTTCCAACAAATTACAACAGCCTCTAAGGAAATCACACAACTAGAGAAAAAAATTCCTTTAGGTACTTCTTAAATCCAGGGTTATAAAAATAGTAAGGCCCCAAGAAAGATAATCAAACAGGAACTGAAATACCATTTGATATAATTAAACGTCTTCTTCTGTACAACTTTTTAATCTCAACAATAGGCAGAAGTACATCATGGTGGAAAGAGTACTAGACTGAGAGAACATCTGAATTCCAATCCCAGTTCTCTGACCACCCCCCACCCCCACCTCCACAGGAGGAACTAACCAGGTTTTACCTTAACTTTCCCAGCTATATAATTGAACCCTGCCCTACCAATTCTGAATCAACAACTCTAGAATGGGGCAAGGAATTTACTCAGGCAATTCTCATGTTCAGTCTGAGAACATTTGGGCTACATGGCCTTCCCTCCAAAGCTCCTCACATCTCCAGCACAGAGTGATTCTAGAACACAGATGAACATTCAGTTTCCTTAGCCAAACAATGATATGTCTGAAGAGGGTAGTGCATGGCCAAGAGAAAAACCAGGAATGCACCTCAGATTCCCAAATAAACAGCATTCTCAGTCAAAGCCAAGCTTTCCCAAATTCCTATACCTAGTACCTGACAATCTTGTTCACCTGAGAACATATCACTGACATATTATATGCAGTATTTACTTACCTTGTTCACTATCTGTCTTCTAGACTAGAATATAAGCTCCAGGAAAGTAGAAAATTGTGTGTACAACAAACTTTCCTACCTTAAAAGTAGAAAAGGAAAAGGGACTATGGAAGAGATGGTGTAATTCTAGAGACCTTACAAGTCCTGAAAAAATGGCCAGGACTACATGCCCAGTCCCTAGGCAGTGGTTAAGAGCTCTGCCCTAGCAATGCCTTCAACTTCTCTGTCCCTCGGTTTCCACATCAATAGAAAAGATAATAGCTGTAGTACCGTCAGGGTTGAATGAAATGTTTTCATACAGTAAAACAAAACAAAACACTGTTTCCTCAATCCAGCTGGACATGCTCTGGCTTCAGAACTTTTGTATTCACTGATCCTCCCACCTGGAATACTTTCTTTTCCCAGTTTTTAATACAGCTCACCCTTTCGTATCAAGCACTTCAATTTGGCCTTCCCTGGTGAACCCATTTAAAATTTCGGTCCTGCACACTTCTTATGCCTGGTCCCTGAGCATCTATCACTAGCATACTATATGGTTTACTCATTTATCTTGTTTAATGTCAATATCCTAGTCTAGAATATATAAGCCTCAAGAGGTAGGTATGTGTCAGTGTGTGTTTGACTACTTTATCTTCCAGCACCCCAAATGTTAGCTATTATTATCCTACACAAGTCCCAAATTTCTAGCAATAAAACTCAGAAACCATAACAGTTAAAGTCCAGTCCCATATACTCAAAATCAGAAACTCAAGAGGGGTCAATAAGAGGTTGATTACCAATCAAGTAAGTTAAAGTTATGCTCTTTAAGAGAGAAAGCACAAGCTTCGGCAACTCTGAGCAAGTCACTTCATCCCTTGGCACCAGAACATCTGTAAAATGGGAATTTAAAAATAGTCTAAGTAAGATATGAGTCAGTTCAAATGATAAGTATGCAAAATGCTTTTTACAGTATCAATTTATAATAGACATTACTTCCCTCTCTCCACCCTCAATAGGAGAAAAAGCAGAATGGGATTGAAAGCAGTTTCAAAACGCCTACTTAAAAAACAAGAACACACAAGTTAGATACCAAAAGGGTTGACCAACCCAATTCTCAAGCTCTACCTACTTTTCAGTCTGTTCTCCCAAAGGAATTTGTTCGATAGTTCCTTCTAAGAATTCTGGCAGTAAATCCCAATAGTTTTCAACCAAGGCAATACTAACCCCTCAGGAAGTGTTCAGAAATAAGAAAGGTGCCTCTTTTGGTTATCATACACACATTGTGGTGTTACTAGCATTTATTACCTGGGGAGCAGGATGTCAAATGTCCTGCAATGCACTGCCACACAAAGAAGAACCTTGCTAAGAAACAATGGATGCTATCTAGCTTATCTCTCCCCCAACTTAATGGACTCAAGACCAGTCTCAGATGGAGAATTTCCCATAACATTTTACCTTGGAGCAGTTAAAGGAAATAAATGACCAGTACCCATCCTAAGAGTCTACCTTGGAGCAGTTAAAGGAAATAAATGACCAGTACCCATCCTAAGAGTCTAGCAGTACAAAGCCACCCACTAACCAAAGTAATCATAAATAAAAATTTACTTAAAAAAATTAGAAGATAATTTATTTTTTATAGAATTTTTTCAGAGAGAGAGAGAAAAAAACATTGATTTGTTGTTCCACTTATTGATGTATTCATTGGCTGCTTCTTACATGTATGTGCCCTGACCAGGGATCAAACCCACAACCTTGGCGCACAGGAGTGAGCTACCCGTCCAGGGTGGAAGATAATTTATTGAAGGTGATACTTCTCCAGTGCATTTATTACAATTATAGTTATTTGTGTTTATTTGCTTACATTTCTCTCCACTAGAAAGTACTCTATTGGAGACAGGAATTATGAAGCCTACAGTGTTCACAACACAGTGCCTGCCTGATTTATTATAGAAATTCAATACGTATTTGTTGCATTACTACCAGCAACTGGCATATAGTTGATAGGTACCCACAGGTTTTTTTTAAAGAGTTCTGCTGTAGCCCTAGCCAGTTTGGCTCACTGGATAGAGTGTCGGCCTGGGGACTAAAGGGTCCCAGGTTCGATTCAGGTCAAGGGCATGTACCTTGGTTGCAGGCACATCCCCAGTAGGGGGTATGCAGGAGGCAGCTGATCGATGTTTCTCTCTCATCGATGTTTTTAACTCTCTATCCCTCTCCCTTCCTCTCTGTAAAAAAATCAATAAAATATATATATTTTTAAAAAGTTCTGCTGTAAGACTTCTGACATTAACAAGTTCCAAGTATGGTATACTTTAAATCAGACATTTGAGCAACAGGATTAGGCAATTGAGAATTGACCTAAGTCTAGGAAATCTTGATGGTATGCAAGAAAGAAAGGTTTGTATACTGCATCTAGTAGTACATGCTCATTAAAAAAATAATGTATAGACCTTGTTACTACATGAAGTGGTATGAGTTGACATCAGAAAAAGCTACTTCCTCCTACAAACCATCCTTGGGTGCTTCAACTAGGGAGAGGACCTTACTGCAAATAGACCACAAGCCCAAATGAGGAGGACAATTTTTAAAGACATTTTCTGCCTTAAGGAATACATGTAGAGGCAAGGGTCCATGTAACCTTACAGAGTTTCACCCAGCAGAGTGCAATACCAACTTTTCAATAAAGACAATACTTCTAAATCATACCTAATTCTTCTAATCTAGTTTCTAAAATATTCTTCTCTCTCTTCCCTATTAAACTGCTTTGTAGACACAGCACAAAAACAAAAAAAGGCTAGGCAAACACTGCTCATAAAGCCACAAAACTTTTAAGCCTCATTTGCTTTCTCTTTAAAAAGCTCTCATTTCCCCATTCCTTTTATTTTATCTATAACTCCAAACTTGGACTGGTCTTGCAGTGGTTATATAAAAGGTCCTAAATTTCTCTTAAGTGCAGTTCTACATATAACAGAGTTTTTCTTCTATATTAAAAAGTATCTATGACACATCATTGAGCTGTAGGAACTTGATTTATATGCAGTTAGGTATTCCATTTATCATGCTTTGATTGATTGCATCAATCCAATCATTCGTCCTATCTTTTGATAAAAACACTGAGAAGCAGCAATGCTGCCACTGTGTTTATTTCATTAATTCCTAGGGCTGCCTTGGACCACTTTCCAAAAATGCCAATCTTTCACCTGATCCCCCAATGTTGACTCTGAACTATAACAGGCACTATTACATAAGTTAAAGAATGGCCCAGGGCACAGCCAACCTTATTAAGATTATAGGTACCCTTATATCCTCAGGCTTTTTTAAGGTTAACAATACCCTGAAAAGCTAGAGTCCTATAAAATTTTCCAGTTCTTTTTAAAGCTCCCAAACTACATTGGTACCAACCTTCTCTGTACCACTGTCCACACAAGTGTGTATAGGAGACCCTGGCTTCATCATTATACCAGAAACACATGGGACCAGACCAAAGTTACCAGCTGTCTTTTCTGAAGCTTTTTTGTCTCTCCTCTTTATTTGCTATCTCTGGCCAATATAATCAAATTGGGATGGATACTTGGCATGCTAACCTATGGAAATCTAGCTAAAATGTACTCCTACCCCCACCCACTCCACCCCCACGGCTGTTTTGGCTCATATACTCGTTTGAGCTTGTCCTATGCAAGACACACAGAAGTTCTCTTTGGTGAATGTGTCTGGGTGGGTGAACCCAGCTATCTCAATCTCATTTTATTTTAACCCAAAATACCATAATGAGACCACATATTGGTCACTTGAAGTTTTATGTAGGGGTTTTAAAGATGTCAATTCAAAGCTACACTAGGAAAGCAAAGGATTCAAATCACAGATTAGAAAAACAAGAATGTTACAAATCTGTCCTGAGCCAACAGAACCCTCAAAACAAATTAAGGGGGGACTAAGAAACGGTCTTCAGACCAAAGACAATAAAGTGGGAAAAGAGAAAAGTAGAGATCATTAGGAAACTTCTGTTTAATACTGAATTAGACAAAGGCACTTCTTTCTGCCTCTGGTTAGCCAGGCCAGTCCAACAGAGGTCAGCAGAACCAGGAATCTTCACTGAATGATGCTGATCTATAGTGGTATAAATTGCCTGTACATACAAGTACCAAATCACAATCAAACTGTCAGCATACTGTCTCCTAGAAGCCTCTATCTTCCTCATAGCTAGGACAGAGTGATCACAGCTTCACTTCTCAGGCAGGAGGGAAAAGAGGTCTGGTACAAGGAAATATGTTTTTAATGGGAAGGATACAGAAACCACATCGGGTTTTCAGAAAACTCAGGTGAACTGGAACACTGGTTCTCCTCTTGATCTTTATATTGTTAATGCTTATTGTCTCACCATTTCTGTAACTTCCATTTCTGTGCCAAGCACAATCCTTATTTAAGTCACAAACTGGAGACAGGTCATGGCTCAAATGTTCACTCCTCAGAGACACCTCATCCACTTCAGAGATGGGATGACTTATCAGGAATCTACTTAGAGCAATGGTTCTCAACCTTCTGGCCCTTTAAATACAGTTCCTCATGTTGTGACCCAACCATAAAATTATTTTCATTGCTACTTCATAACTGTAATGTTGCTACTGTTATGAATTGTAATGTAAATATCTGATATGCAGGATGGTCTTAGGCGACCCCTGTGAAAGGGTCGTCAACCGCCAAAGGGGTCACAACCCACAGGTTGAGAACCGCTAACTTAGAGGATTTATTTGCTAGGCTTTCACAATGGACTCAAAGAAAGGAATCACAGCAAAACTCAGGGTGACCACTAGAGATTGAGGGGTGAGAGAGGCCTACTGAGAGATTCCCAAATCCCCAAAGGCCCTGTTCTCAGATCAGTTAGCCATTATCACAAGCAGAAGGGTTATTGTAGCATCTAATTAATGCTACAATACTGGCCTTTGAATAGCATTTTTCAAGAATCACTTTCTTAGGCAACTGATCATACATGGAGAATACCCTAAGTAATCACCCTAAAATGATCTCCATCTTCATCAAACAACCAGGAACACAGATCCAGATTATCTTCATGCTATCACCAAAGAGCTAAGAGAAAAAGATAAAATGGAAGGCAGGGAGTCCCCAAGTCCAATAAACAGACACGTTTTGTCATTAGTTGGTCATTATTGCATAGTAGAAGATCCATCTCAAAAGTATTTTCTTGCCCTAACTGGTTTGGCTCAGTGGATAGAATGTCAGCCTATGGACTGAAGGGTCCCAGGCTCAATTCCAGTCAAGGGCACATGCCCAGGTTACAGGCTCGATCCCCAATGTGGAGCATGCATGAGGCAGCTGATCAATGACTCATCATTGATGTTTCTCTCTCTCTCTCTCTCTCTCTCTCCCTTCTTCTCTGAAATCAATAAAAATACACTTTAAAAAAAAAAGTATTTTCTTTCTCTTCCAACTTCAAGCACTTTTAACCTTTCCTCCATTCAATAATACTTTGACATCATGGAAGGGGAAGGTACATATGAAACATTAGCCTATGATATAATTTCAAAGAAGCCCCTGAGGTAATTTGGATATACTCTGTGTAGCCTAGTTATTAACACAAATGTATAAACCTAGTAGTCACAAACTTGAGCATGCATCACAATTGTTTAGGTGGCTTGTTAAAACACACTAGTGCCCAGCCAGAGTGGCTCAGTTGTTTGAGTGTTATCCTGTGCACTGAAAGGTTGCCCATTCAGTCCCCGGTTAGGATACACATTGCCTGACCAGTTGATGTTTCTCTCTCACATCGATGTTTCTCTTTCCCCCTTACTCTCTCTAAGCATGTCCTTGGATGAGGTTTTAAAAAATAAAAATAAATGTTCCTTTAGATAGATAGATAAAACACTGGCCAGAGTTTTCAACAGTTCTGGATTTGGTAAGTCTGACTGAGTATTTGCATTTCTAAACAGGGCCCAGGTGATGCTGATGATTAGGGACTACACTGAGAACCCCTATACTAGGCTAGCTCTCAAACTATAACAGGTGCTTAATAAAAGTTTTTTTTAAGCATTAATATAATGAACTACAGGAGAGCTTTTAATTTAGTGAAGACCAACAATGTCTTTAACTGCTCAATTCTATCCCACTCTCAAGCAGGGGCCTCTACCAAACATGAGTCATGTTTGATTTTTTTTTTTTTTTTAGAAAGTTATTTTTTTTACACTATATTTGAAAATATATATTTTTATTGATGTCAGAGAGGAAGGGAAGAGGGAGAGAGAAATAGAAACACCAATGATTACAGAGAATCCTTGATCCACTGCCTCCTGCATGCTCCCTATTATGGATTGAGCCTGCAACCCGGAACCGAACTGTGACCTCCTGGTTCACAGATTGATGCTCAATGATTAAGCCATACCAGCTGGGCCGTTTTAATTTTATCTGATAATAGTACTTTCACATATCTCGTTTGATATTTACTACAGCCTACAAGGTAGATAATTGTTTCTCACTATTTAACTGAGGATACAGATTCAGAAAAGTGACTTGCCTAAAGTCACACAACCTAAGGGAACTTTAAACCTTGGTTTTAGAGCTGACTGTGCTATGAAACTTTGTATGTACAGGCACTTAACCTTTATGTATTCACTTTCCCCAAGTGAAAAATTAAGACAATAATCTCTGCCTCCCCAGTGAGTGCTCCAAGTTACAGAAAGTAAAATCATCCTGCAAATGTTTTCATAATGCAAGTTACTCTCACTTAGAGCAAAGTGAAGGACTCTATTTTGAACCTGAATCTCATCCCTAACCACACTCTCCAACATCCCTCCCAATTCTTACCATTGGAATCACATGGCCATTCATCAGAAACCTAAATAAAATCCTAAATGAAAGGGGCATGCAGGACAGAAATCTAGGCTTAATGTCAAGTTGTAAAACTAAAGGCTTTTCAGTCTTTCACCACATTTAAGAATTCCAGGGTATTGCAAAACTAATGTGCCAATATGCCTTAGTGCTCAAATATTTCATTTTGGAGAAACAATTTTAGTAGTCTATAGTGTACAGTTCTGAAAAAAATCAGACCAACCTGATTCGAATCCAAACTCTACCTTTTACTAGCTAGCTACTTGCCCCAGGGCAAATTTCTTTTTCTTTTTTTTTAAAAATATATTTTATTGATTTTTTACAGAGAGGAAGCGAGAGAGATACTTAGAAACATCAATGAGAGAGAGACATCGATCAGCCGCCTCCTGCACATCTCCCACTGGGGATGTGCCCACAACCAAGGTACATGCCCTTGACCAGAATCGAACCCGGGACCCCTCAGTCTGCAGGCCGACGCTCCATCCACTGAGCCAAACCGGTTTCGGCAAGGGCAAATTTCTTGATCTATCCCTGACCTAGGACAAAGTTGTGGATGAACTACAATAAGAATTGTTCACAAAGTCCTTTACAGTATAGTTATCTTTGGCAGCCCAGACTCCTAAAAGATAAAAAGTTACAAGTCTGAAAGTGAAAGACGGGTTTATCCAAATCTGAATTATCAAGAGTTTCACACTCCTGCCCTGGCCGAGTGGTTCAGTAGTTTGAGTGTCATCCTGTGCACTGAAAGGCTGCTGGTTTGATTCCTGGCCAGGGCACATGCCTGGGTTGTGGGCTCAATCCCCAGTAGGGGACATGCAGGGGGCAGAAGATTGATATTTCCCTCTCACATCGATGTTACTCTCCCTTTCTCTCTCTCAAAATCAATTTTTTTAAAAATATATTTCTTTATTGATTTCAGAGAGAAGGGGAGAAAGAGAGATAGAAACATCAATGATGAGAGAGAATCATTGATTGGCTGCCTCCTGCTTGCCTCCCACTGGGGATTGAGCCCGCAACCCGGACATGTGCCCATGGCCGGAATCGAACCCAGGACCCTTCCGTCCGCAGGCTGATGCTTTATCCACTGAGCCAAGCCGGCTAGGGCATCAAAATCAATTTTTAAAAAAAATATTTTAAAAAAGATAGAGAGTCTGGCTGGTGTGGCTCAATGGTTGAACATTGACCTATGAACCAGGAGTTCACAATTCAATTCCCAGTCAGAGTGCCCAGGTTACAGGCCAGAACCCCAGAATGGGGCCTGCCTGCAGGAGGCAGCCAATCAATGATTCTCTCTCATCACTGATGTTTCTATCCCTCCTTCTCCCTTCCTCTCTGAAATAAATAATAATATAGATAGATAGATAGAGTGTGTGTCTGTGTGTGTGTGTGTGTGTGTGTGTGTGTGTTTAAAAGAGAGAGAGAGAGAGATTCACACTCCTAAGCTAATATTGGACCAACTCATGAACTCTACCACCTTAGGAGCAGAACTGGTATTGTCCAAAGGGGAAGAGAGAAAGCCATCTACCGTATTTGCCAGAGAAGACAAACAGTAACAATCCCAGTATTTCTGCTCAAATGACTTGCTCTCTATTGACAACAGCAAGCCATACTAAGGTCTACCCGAGAGGGGAAATCACTGGGCAAGAAGAGCCCAAAGACATATCTGCTTACTCTAAAAGGAAACACCCAGCATGACATAGCCTTTAATTCTCCACCTGAATTCACTTTTCTTAAAAGTCAAAGTACACCAGGCACAAGTCAGTTCAGAGTAAACAGCTGGACCCAGATGCACTCAGGCCTGGCAAGCAAGTTAAGACCTCAAGGAAAACAAGAGGCAAAATAAAAAACACCAAGCACAGAGTAAATGGGTTTTTAAATAACGGGTATCACATCAATCCCTAAACTCTGCTGCCACCATTATGCTGGTGGCCAGATCTTGAGGGGGGAGTTCCTTCTAACAGAGCTGTCTATAAATAAGCAAGCTGAAAGCTAACAAGTTTAAGAGGGAAAAGCATACAAAAATTTTGGCTGCTGGTGATGAGCCACAGAAAATCATGAATGTACCAGTGCCAAGGGAGGAGGAAGTCTAGTATCTAACACTGAAGCCTCGGGGACCCAGAAGGAATGAAGCTATAAGGAAGCCCAAATGCAAGAGGGGAAAAAAGCACATGGCACATTTCCTCTTCATATGGGTGGCAATTCAAGCAGCACTCTTGGCCTGCAGAGCACATAGCCCCAGTGCCCAAAGCCCTTTAATATTTCATATCAACATTAACTTCCTGGAGGGCGACAAAAATCTGTCCTGGATTACTGAGTGATTTCTAATATGTACCATAACCAACACTAAGTCAACATTTTAGGGATCAAATTTCCTACTCTGCAGCATGTTGGAATGAATTCTTGGCATCAGACTTCTTCCCAGTGCAGTACACCCTTAGAAAAGGCAGAAGCCACTGGGAAATAAAGACTCAATCTGTCCCAAGACCATCTTCTAGTATGCACAAACGACTAACAAAAACAAATAAAAGTTCACTCAGATGTCCCTTCACATTAAATAAAAACTAATTCTATCCATTTAAATGGGGGGTTGGGGAACAACTGCAGAGAATAGTCAAGGCCACTAAGTCAACATTCACTCTAACCTGGATTCCTCTAAAACCTGGGATTGACGAAGAAGTTTATCTCGCCCTGGCTGGATAGAGCGTCAGCCTGCGGTTCGATTCCGGTCAAGGGCACATGCCTGGGTTGTGGGCTTGTTCCCCATTAGGGGACATGCAGGAGGCAGCCATCGGTGATTCTCTCTCATCATTGATGTTTCCATCTCTCTTTCCCTCTCCATTCCTCTCTGAAATCAATAAAGATACATTAAAAAAAAAAAATTTATCTCAAGCCCCTACACACCCTGTCTATGGCAGATGAATCATAGTGCCCAATTCTGAGTTACTGGAAACTCGTTTCTGCAAAATGCCTGAATGATAAGGCAGAAGTTAGAAGAAATATTTCTAAACTAAAATCTGTATTCACGTCCTCCTATTTCTTTTCTGGAACAGAGTAACCCATCCTTCTCATCCAGGTGGAAGCACTGTAGCTGGCACGGGACACTCCATTCATCCTCAGCTGTTAAGCATCCACTTACAACCCTTGAGAAGTGCCAGAAGCCATGTATGGTCCAATCATACATGGATTAGCAAGTAAGGAGAAACCAAAACCACTACATTTCAGAGGCTCCTATAAGGAATAAGCATGTATTTGCAGCATTTATGAGCTTCTTGGCCATAGCCAACTTAATAAAAAAACATTTAAAAGGCCACTTCTGTGAACAGATGGGCAAACTGCATTTGTGCAGGCTTACCTACCCATCAACTCTCAATGTAAGGCTTAACCTAAGCAACTCAGTTCAAACTCAGCTCCCAGCCCTTCAAAATTAGTAGCAGTCTGAACAGGTACTTCAAGGATCATTTTAAGAAAGGTCAATTAACTCTGCCAAAAAAATAAAAAAACCCTGGCTCTCCAACAAAAATTGAACTAGTCAATGCAGACTTGTCCAGGGCACACAACTCTGAAGGTGACATGACCTTCCAAAGCCAAAATTACTACAACTGAACTGGCCAAATTACTGAACTGGCCAAGAACTTGGCAGTTTGTACTAAAGGCTGCACATAACCACAGGAACCACTAAGACCCTGGAACCACACTCTTTCATGGAATTTTATAGAGTCCAAATTCTCAAAAGTCACTGGAATAAGACAACTACCATCTGTGGGTGGATGTGAAATTTGGATTTTATAGAGCCCTTGGAACTCAGAGTAGTGTTATGAAAAAGCAAATTAATGTAACTTCCCCCATCTTAAACATTTAGCTTTGCAAATCATTGTCTCTGAAAAACTGTCCCAAGGTAATATGTCTAACTCTGATTGCTCCTTATTTTTGAATTCCTTCAGCCAACAGACTTAGTTTGTTCTACCAGGTATATCCATTTATAGAGCCTTACTTTGCAAGTTTTCCAGGTGTGTGCACATAAGCATGCTTCCCCAAGAAAACTAAACTCCTCCAAAGCAGAGATTGCTTCTATCTTTTAAGTTCTTCCTTAGCATCTAATTGCATTGTTCTCATAGAGCAATTTCCCATTTAAATCTCCTTATCTCCCTGAGTTAGAAATCACGCTCTTAACAATAAGTCTGACATTCTAATATCCTCACCACCAACACACTGGGAAAGGCCAGGGTAACGAATGTCAGTCTCAACCCAAGTTTTTGCATTTTGTTTTTAAACAGTGGTTCTCAACCTTCCTAATGCCATGACCCTTTAATACAGTTCCTCATGTTGTGGTGACCCCCAATTTCATTGTTACAAATTGAACATAATTAAAGCATAGTGATTAATCACAAAAACAATATGTAATTATATATGTTTTCTGATGGTCTTAGGTGACCCCTGTGAAAGGGTCATTCGACCCCCAAAGGGGTCACGACCCGCAGGTTGAGAACCGCTGTTTTTAAACAAGCTGATAGCTTTTAGTAAATTAGCAGAACCTAAAAATTATTAACAGGGCCATAATTGCGTTCATACTAGTATTCCCTACTACTACAGTAGGTAAAAAAGGTACTTCCAGGACCGTGGTTAGAAAACACTTCATGTGAAGAAAACTGGTGTCAAGAGTCAGGGGATTAGTTTAAAAAGAAACTTTGAGAGGTATATCTGGTCATCTCACAAGACTACCAAAGCTGTCTGGCTGGCATGGCTCAGTGGTTGAGCGTAGACCTATGAATCGGGAGGTCATGGTTTGATTTCCCATTTCAGGTCAGGGCACATGCCGAGGTTGCAGGCTTGATCCCCAGTAGGGGGCATGCAGGAGGCAGCCAATCAATGATTCTCTCTCATCATCAATGTTTTCATCTCTCTCTCCCTCTCCTTTCCTCTCTTGAAATCAATAAAAATATATTTAAAAAACACTACCAGCCCTAGCCACTTTGGTTCAGTGGATAGAGCGTCAGACTGTGGACTGAAGGGTGCCGAGTTCGATTCTGATCAAGGAAGGGCACATGCCCTGGTTGTAGGCTCACTAGGGGGCGTGCAGGAGGCAGCCAATCAATGATTCTCTCTCATCACTGATGTTTCTATCTTTCTCTCCTTCTCCATAAAAATATATTTAAAAAAAAAAAAAAAAAAAGACTACCAAAGCTGAGTATACCACAGGCAGGCAACTTAGATACTATACTTTTAAAATACCTCCATAAAAAGTGTTTGACTGAAGGAACCCAGAAATTTTTAAAAAAATATATTTTATTAATTTCAGAGAGGAAGGAAGAGGGGGAGAGAGATAGAAACCTCAATGATGAGAGAGTCATTGATTGGCTGCCTCCTGCACTCTCCCCAATGGGGATCGAGCCCACAACCTGCCCTTGACCAGAATCGAACCTGGGACCCTTTAGTCCGCAGGTTGATGCTCCATCCAGCGAGCCAAACAGGCTAGGGCCCAGAAATGTTTTTAATCCTGAAATGGCAATTTGAAAACAAAAACAAAAAAACAAACTCAATCTACCCACATAACCCTTCTGGAAGGACTTAGTGAGTCCTCAAACATTTGGACTTTGCACTGACCCAGAAACCCGGGGGCATTAATTTTAATATACATATAAGTGATACACAGGAGTCCAGTAAAAACTATATAAATAAACCCAGCCCTTGGAATGGGCTTATAATCCTGACAGCCACAGCAGAACAGAGGCTGAAGATAACGCTGAAGTTACAATATCTTTTTTCTATTTTCTGGTATTTCAAAAATGCAAACCCAACCCTAAAAACATCTCACCAAACTACAAAACCTTTCTGAAAGAACAAAACTTTAAAACTCAAAGTCTCATAAACCAAGGTTTTGGAACACACTTACTTCACTATTGAAACTTAGGACCTTCCTTCCAAACTCTATTTGTTTTCACTCTGAAATTGCAATTGTTTTTGAGCAGAGCTCCACATGCCATGAAACTGGGCATGGAGCCAGGGTTATGGAGGCTTCTCTTCCAGGGCTGCATCTTTTTAATTTCAAATCTCTTTTATTTTTTAAAATAGATTTTTAATTGATTTCAGAGAGGAATGGAAAGGTGGATAGAAACATCAATGACAAGAGAGTCATTGATCAGCTGCCTCCTGCATGCTGAAGGGATCAAATCAGCAACCCGGGTGTGTACCCTGATCCTGATCGGGAATTGAACGGTGACCTTCTGGGTGACCTCCTGGTTCTTAAGTCAACACTCAACCATTGAGCCATGCCAGCTAGGCTTAATTTCAGATCTCTTTTAGATCATCTCTCCTCATCTCCATGCTCTCCTCAACCCCCAGCACCACCTACCCTCTTTCCTATTCTCGTCTTTCTCTCCAATGTTATTTTATTCCACCACATGAGAAGAGACTAGCATTATCTTTGCTTGAAAACTGTTTATTAATTTGCCTGTCAAACATTCTATAGAGTCGTTTACACCTTACTATAGAAACCTCCTGGGTACATATTGACAGCTCAGCAAGTATTTACACAAAGCTCTGAAACATTTGGCTCCTCCAGAGGGGAAGAAGCTGCTGCATCAAGCAGAGAATTATCAAACACCTTTCCTGCTACTTTTTCCCCTCTTTTATAAAGGGAAACTTCCTTCTAGCACACTTCTAATATGCCTAAATTACACTTCAAAACTTCTAAGCCAGGAGGAGGAGAAGAAAAAAGAAAGGAAATTCAGATGTGCTTAGATGTGCTAAATAAGAGAAAGAACAGCATTTCCAGGACCACTTGCAAAAATTACCAACATAATTTCAAAAACCAGGGGCATGAAAAAAGGCAATACACCTATGAAATTGACCCTGAGACTCTTAGCTTTTCCTGTTCCAATTTAAGGAACTTTTGCTCCTCTCTCAGCAAAATTTACAGGGCAAGTTCAGGCACTCAGATTACAACCAACTGCCCAAACCAGACCTAGACCTGCCCAAACACCAGAAAGTCTGGAGCTTAATTACCACCTATCCCCACCTTCCTATCCCCCTAAAGTAAGCAGTGTTAATGTTGAATTTATGAATATCCATTCCCCACCCCTAACATACCCCCAAAATCCCCTCTTGGGAGATTTTGAAGCAACTATTTTTCAAGTCTTCCTTTAATGAAGTCTGCCTAATTTTTCAATTACTATTTAAAAACCAACAGTCAGGTACTAATGACAATTAGGTTAAGTGTCAAGGCAAAGTCTGGTAGGGTTTTTTCTATAAAGGACCCCAGACCACCATTGATTGCACCAAGCTAGCTGTTCAGAGCTTGTTTCTATAAATTCTCAGGAGAAAACAGCCATGAGTTCCTTAAGCCCAGAGTAAAAATGATGGTCTCAAGACGCCCTACTTCTAAATGTACAAGAAGATGCCACAACCTTATAACAAGTCAAATACAGAGGCACAGACAGATGTATAGAGAGAAGGTCATGCAGTTCTCCAGCTTCACCTTACTGATAAAGAAAAAATGAAATAGAAAAGGCAAATGACTTGCCCAAAGTCACACAGCTTAAGCCAGAACGGTATGTGGAACCAAAGCCTCCTCTTCCTCCTGAGTCCTGTGCTCTTTATCCCTTACTGCTGTGCCACACAACTCAATGTGTATCAGCAATGATAATAACCAATCTAAACAAGGTAAAACCCCGAGATAAAGCCATGGAAATCAGGATTCCATAGCAAAGACTAAGGTATCTCAGCTCACTGGCAGGAAAAAAGTATTTGCTGCCAGTTTATTTTGAATACCATATTTTAACCATATCTGCATGTTTCAGTTGCTTCTAGAATTGGGGATGTGAAGCCAACCAATATAACCTTTTGGGAGGTGGGAATGAGAAGGGGCCCTGAACATTGTTTGTTCCTATTTTCATATTTTAAAAAAATTTCATTAACCTCTTTGCTAAAGCCCTACTGTAGGCATCACACCTTACAGGAGTCAATCCAACATATGAATATTTAATGCAATCCAAGACATCTTGTTACAGTAGGTGTCACTTATTATGGTTACTCTGTGTCATACATGAAGGAACCTAAGAAAAGTCCTTGCAGGGCCCAATACAAAGCCACCAACCTTGGTCCTAGCTGCTTTCTCTTTTCTCTCACTACCATTCCAACCTCCACCACCCCCAGTTCTCTCATGGACAGTACAGAAACATGAAGCCTCCATAACTAAGTGCCATCTCAGTGTGGTTATCCTGGTCCGTCCGCCTTGAGACAGGCCAAGAGTCCTGTATTTCAGCCAGCCAGAGTTTCTGCCAGTAGGCATTCCCATAGTATGCCCAGAATTCCTGTATTTGTTTCCTAGTAGTCGGAAATATCATTTGGTATTTCTGTAGCAGGAACTAACAGCCAAACTCCTACAATCAAATCCAGCTTGATTCTGGACTACATATTCTATATCCCTTTTTAGTTTGATAAGCTGGTACTATTCTCAAGGTACTACAGCTAAGAGCATCCCAAGTAAAAAGCTTTAGCCCAGCTGGTGTGGCTCAATGGTTGAGCTTCGACCTATGAATCAGGAGGTCACGGTTCCATTCCCAGTCAGGGCACATGCCCAGGGTTGTGGACTCAATCCCCAATAGGGACCATGTAGATCAGGGGTGGGCAAACTTTTTGACTCGAGGGCCACAATGGGTTCTTAAACTGGACTGGAGGGCCGGAACAAAAGCATGGACGGAGTGTTTGTGTGAACTAATATAAATTCAAAGTAAACATCATTACATAAAAGGGTACGGTCTTTTTTTTTTTTTAGTTTTATTCATTTCAAACGGGCCGAATCCGGCCCACGGGCCGTAGTTTGCCCATGGCTGATGTAGAAGGTAGCTGATCAATGATTCTCTCTCATCTTTGATGTTTCTATCTCTCTCTCACCCTCTCCTTTCCTCTCTGAAATCAATAAAGAATAAAAATAAAAGCTTTATATCAGGTTCAATCACATGGATGACTAAAAAGTATCTCAACAGGTTGAGACACAGTACTTACAAAAAGGGATAAAGAAAAAGTTTGCTGGGATCTCCCCAGCTCCTGTGAAAAAGACATAGCCACAGCCCTAGCTGGTTTGGCTCAGTGGATAGAACATCGGCCTGCAGACCAAAGGGTCCAGGGTTCCATTCTGGTCAAGGGTATATGCCTGGGTTGTGGGCTGGATCCCCAGTGGGGGGCATGCAGGAAGCGGCCAATCAATGATTGTTTTTCATCATTGATGTTTCTACCTCTCTCCTACCTTCTTCTCTGAAATCAATAAAAATATATTTAAAAAAGACATAGCCACAACATACACTTACCTAATCTTTACTTCAAAAAGGCAGAGTCAAATGAGAACAGTACCACCTTAGCTGTATTAATCAAGTCTCTGCAAAATACTTACAACCCAACACTGAGTTAGGGAAAGAAAGAGAGAGCAAGACCCTATCGTGATCCTCCAAGAGGTTTATCCTTAAGCATCAAAGAGAAATTCTGAACAAAACCCACCTACAGCCCTCATCTAGACTACACACCTGAACTGAAGCAGCCCACAAAACTGGAAGTTTCACTATCTCCCACAAAGTGAATGTCACCAGCCCACTCTTTAGGTCTCAGGGTAGTAGACACTTGAACTAAAATCGAACAGGAATCTGTGTTGTGTGAAGTGCCAGGTCTGGTGATATTAAAGGGGAATCAGAAAATTCACATAAAGGCAGCACAGACAAGCTTCCAACCAAAGACTGTATCTATTTTCCTACCTTTTTACCCAGCACAGAGCATAGCATTTAGTACATAGAAAATGTCCAAATATCTCTTTGACTGAAAAACAGAAATCACAAAACCTGATTTTATACAAAAACAAACATGTGTTTGCCAAAACAAGAGAATTCAAATTAATTTTTGCTTTTAGATGACCCTGACTTACCCCAAATTATTTCCTCTAATAGTTTAAGAAAGGTAAATTTCTCACCACCCCCTACCAAAAAAAAAAAAAAAAAAGGAATGAGGGGAAGAAGTGTAGACTATAGAATGACCCAGAAACAACAGGATGTTCTTTTTTCTAAGACAAAAAACAACTTATCCTCCATACACTAGAATTCCAATTGAAAATTCCCCTATTTCTTGCCCAGATGTACAACATCATGGAAGACAGGGAGTCAAAGCTCTAAACTGGCCGTGGAACACAACTATTTTCAAAATTCCCAGCTCAATGGAAGAGTAGAAAAGCAGTTCTAAATGGGGAGGGGAATATGGCTAATAAGGTCGCTTAAGTGAACAAAATCTCATACCACAAAAGTATAACTGGGTACTGCTGGGAGAGGGCGAGATATGAAGGAGCTTTTATTCCTCTTTGAAAAGATACTTGATTCCATAAAATACCCAATATTTCTGACCAAAGTATTGAAAACAGAACATGATGAAGAGAAAAGAGCAAAATAAAATGCTTTAAAAAGTACCTAGAAGTTCTCATTTCTAAGCAAATCTTAAGTATCATTATAGGTTGCTACATTGATTACCTTAGGAAGGCAGACAAAAAGTGGAACATATCTTATAATGCAAAGAAAAAAACTGGTCAATCTCTACTTAAAGCTCTAAAATGATTGATGACAAAATAAAAACTGGCTTTTTTGATATTCCAAGAACAAATGATAAATTTCACCAAGCTAGGCCTTTAGAAAAAGTCCCTCTCAAGATGATGAAAGATGTCAGCTTCCCTTTAAATTGAGCTGCTTTCCTAAAGTTCAACAAAAGAAAAATGTTAACAAAATTCAACATGTAAACAAAGAATGAGGCCAGCCTGTCTTAAAACAAAACATTTGGATATGAAATTCTTTCTCAGAAAGCGTCGTTCTCAAAAAATAAAAAAATGTTTTCTCTTACCCACTCCCATAAGACCCCACATTTGTCACATAATAAAAAGCCAATAAAATAATTTCAATTCTGAAGTGAACGGGGTCAAAATTACTCAAGACAAATGCATCTTCAGAGCTATCAAAGAAGTCATTTATGCAACATCAGGAAAGTCACAAAACCAAAACAAACAGCAAACCCATTGTAGAGAAAAAACCCAGCTACTGTTCTAACAACACAGAAACTATTTCAGGCTGCATAAAACATAACAAGCAAAATAAATCCAAGGTACAAGCAAAATGCCACTGGCTCCTCTTTTGTTTCGGGCACAATGTAACAAGGGCAGCCTGTCTGGGGCTCTGCTCCTGCTGATACAGTATTGCCGCTTAAACCTCCCTCCTCAAGGTCACAGCCAATTTCAGCTGTGGAATAAAAGGCAGATAGTGGCAGCGATGGTTTGGGTTATCACTGGCAGAAAAGCAGAGTGTAAAAGTTTATGAGCTCATCAGGATTGTTGTACCATTACATCAGAGGCAATTATAAATGGCCAAGAGCAGGAGATGGGGAGCCAATCAGATCACAGATAGGATGTCAACCTAAGACCAACTGTCTCCTGGCTTTGACAGAAGGATTTTACCTCCATAATTCAAATCCCAAACCAAAGCAATCTGCACTTACTACTCCAATCACTCAGCTGTTTACCAGCACTTCCAGGGAGAAGCCCAGGCCGCTGGGCCGACAGAGGCTCGGACAGGACATGGCCCGGGCTGCTCTGGGGGAGCCGCCGCCGGCCTCTAGCTGCCCCCAAGCCGGCCCCTGCCCTCCCTCGAGGTCCCCCCGGCCCGAGGGGCCCCTCCTTGGAAGCACAGACGGGGGCCGGCCTGGAGGAAGGCAGGGGGTGGCGGAGAGGAGCGGCAGGTGAGCCAAGAGCTATTCACTCAGCTCCCGAGCTCCTCACACTGCCGGCACCCTAACCTGAGCCCCCAGCGCCCTCTCACCCCGACCGGGCCCTTCCCCGCACATTCTGCCCCGCACCCCCCTGGAGGCCCCCGGAATTCGAAGGGACCAGGGGAGGGGGAGAAGGGGAGCAGACACCTCAGGGAGAGCCCCACACAAAGGCTAAAGGAGGGAAGGAAAGGAAGGCAGACAGGCAGCCATTTTAAGAGAGAAGAGTCAGACAATGGCAGCTCCCCAGCAGTGGGGGCCCCGGACTGGGGGTAGCCGACGGCGGAGGCCTGGTCCCGCAGCCGCCACCCACCCACCCACCCCCGGATCCCCCTCGCCAGCCCCCTCCCCACTCAGCTGTGTACCTGCGGGGTCCGGGCGAGCGGCTGACCCCCGCCGCCGCTGCTGCCAGGGCTCATGGGCGCGTGGTGGCTCCTTTGTTGGGCCCCTCCCGAGGCGGCCGCCGCCGCCGCCGCCGCCGCAGCCCCCCAGCACTGCGAGGCCATGTCCGCCGGGCCCTTGCCCGCGCCGCCGTCCGGGGGCCCGCCGCCGTAGTCGCCCCCGGGGTAGCCCTGGTAGCCCCGGGCCGAGCTGGGCGACGTGAGCAGTTGGTTGAGGGTGGGGGTGGCGGTGGGCTGGGGGGTTCCCCCGCCGGCCGCGGAGGAGCCGCCTCCCCCCATGGCCCCGAAGCGCTGCTGAGCGAAGGACGAAGACGACGAGGAGGCGGAGGCGCTGGAGGAGGGAGGCGGCTTGGAGCCGGCGGCCGCCGCGCCGGAGCCCGGAGTGCCACCTCTCGGGGAGCTCAGCGCGTAGGCCTGGGGGGGCGGGGGGTAGGCGCTGCGGTTGGGGTAGTAGGAGTTGTACTGGTGGTTGGGGAAGCCGTGGTCGTGCGAGTTCTGCTGGGGCCCCGCGTAGGGCTCCAGGCCCCCGCCGCCGCCGCTCTGCAGCGCTGCCAGGGCAGGGCTTTGTTGTCCGCCATGTTGTTGGTGGAAGACGGCGGCCGCCGCGGCGGCGACGGCAGACGGGCTCCGGCCGTAGGGCTGCCCGAAGCCGTAGGCGGGGGGCGGCAGGGCGGCCGCGGCTGAGTGAGGAGGCGCCCCCACCCCGTCGCTGCTGCTGCCGCCGCCGCCGCCGCCGGGCGGCTCCGGGAGGTTATTGTTCAGGGCGGGCCTCGGGCCCGCGTTCCCGTTCGAGTTCTTCAGGTCCGGCTCCGCGCCGGGCCCGCCGCCGCCGGCTCCGCCGCTGCCCCCGTTGCTCTCGGCCCCGTCCTGCAGCTCCTTTCCCAGCGGCGGCGGCGGCCCCACGGCGGGGCCTTCGCTCTCCGGGCCGGCGGCTGCCTTCATTTCCCCGCGCTCGGCCGCTGCCGCCGCCGCCTCGCCCCCCGCCTCCTCCCGCTGCTGCTGCTCCGCTTTCTTCAGCTCCGAGGGCGGCGGCGGCGGGTTGCCCAGGCTGCTGGCGGCGGCGGGGGCGACCTGCGCGGCCATGATCCCCGCTGTCTCGTCCGCGGAGAGACCGGCCCTGTCTTCGTCGTCTCCCCCCCACCCACCCCGCCCCGGGGCCGAGTCCCCCGGGCTGCCCTCCCCACCCGCCGGGCGGGCCTCGCGGGGCTCCGCGGCTGAGCTGCTCTCGCTCGCTCGCTCCTCTCCCCCCCGCCCCGCCGGCTCAGGCTCCGGGCTGGCGGCGGCGGCGGAGGAGGAGGAGGCGGCGGCGGCTGAGGCGCCGGCGGCTCAGCTGCTCCCGGCTCTGTCGGCTCGGGACCCGGCTCACCCGGCTCATTCCCCCCAAGCCCTTGCCTGGGAATGAGGGGGGCGGTGGAGGCTCCGCTCCCCAGGGCCTGGCCCCGCTGTGACTCTCCGCTTTCTGCTGCCGGAGAAAGGAGGAGGGAGGGAGGGAGGAGGGAAGCGAGGGGGAGGGGGCGGGGAGGGAGCGGGGGGAGGGGGACCCGGGACGGGCGGGCTGGAGGGCGCGCGGCGGCCGCCCGGGCGCCGGGAGGCAGAGTCGGAGTGCGAGCCGGCGCCCTGCCTCCCCTCCCCGGCCGCGATGCGGGCCGAGGCTGCTGCGCGGCAGCGGGCGAGCGGGCGGGCGGGCGGCCGGGCTGAGCGGCTGGAGCGCCCCACTCTCCTCCGAGTCCCCCTCACTCCGACACGAGGCTCAGCACTGCCATTTTACCCAGCGCCGTCGCGGCCGCCTGGCAAACCCGGAACGGAGCGCGGAGCGGGCGCAGGCCGTGGAACGGACTCGCTCCCTTCCCCTCACAAAGGAGGAGGGGAGGGAACCGGCCGCGGCGGCAGGCGCTCTGCCGCTTTCGCTCAGCAGCCCCAGCGCCGAAGGCTTCGGGGAAAACCCGGCCCGGAGCTGGCGCCTCTCCGGAGCCCACGCCGCCTCCCTCGGGCGCTCCGATCCCGGCGGGTCCCCTCCTGGCCGCGCCGAGCGGAGCGGGCAGCGGGAACTTACTCGCGGCTGCAGAACTGGCCTGAGACCGAGACCGCGGCCGCCTCGGCCCGGGCCTGAGCCCCTGGCAGCGGGCCTGGTCTCTTGGCTGCTACTTAGCACCTCTACGGCACTTTTTTCCTTCAAAGCCTTTACAAACTCACTCGAAAGACCCAGCTTGGGGAGGGGGGAAGGGGCGACTTACTTTTTACCCCCTTTTCAAGCCGAATGGAATGGCAGATGAGCGTTAGGACTCCCCGAGTTCCCTCTCCCCTGACCTCAGTAGCTGGTCCTCACAAGGCTTTGGGGGCATGAGATCATGTTATCCCCACTTTACAGAATTGAAAGAGAGGAGAGGGGGCTGTCCCATTAAAGTTAGAGGGCAGAAGCCGTGTCATATAACAATGGGATCAGAATATACCAGAATAGGTTTGAGATCAAAGCTGGTCATCTCAACGTTGACTTAAAATGGTCACTGAAGCTACTCTAGGGGCATATGATAGCCTTCTAGCAGGATAACCCAAGCCCCATCTTTGCCGCTTAAAAGGACTGAGCCCAGAATGACCAATAGCCCCAGTCTCCAAAGACAGTGCCTGTAAGACTATAAACGGACCACAGAAGCTCCTGGGGTGGAGGAACCACTGCAGAGGAGGGATGGCCAGAAGGAAACCATTTTCTCCTTAAAAAGAGAAAAGGGACAGTCTAACAGGTCGCTTAGAAAATGATGCCACCCAAATTTGTTTTCTAGCCTCCATTGAAAAGATTATTCAAAGTTTTACTATTACATCCTAAGAGATGTATACTGAGCTGGAGACTTACATAGAAAACTCCAGATCTATGGGCAGCCTCTTCCTCCGCCGGCGGATTTGGAATGCTCCGACATGACAGTCTACAAAAGCCAGAGGGGTTTCCAGTTCCTCACCAGGCCCAAGGCTGCCTTGGGAGAAAGCAGCCCAGGCCTTGGTAGTCACTAAACACCAGAGTCTCTTCTCCCCTCGGATTTTATAAACGGAGATTTCTAGGCCACAGAACCATTATCTTAGAACTTCCAGGTTCTGCAAGCCCCTGGAGTTCCGGCTGTGCCACTTACTGGTCACTGTGAATAGTTCCCAAGCCCTGAACTCATCCCTACCCCCTCAAGAAATCTTCAGAGCATCTTACACTAAAAAGGCAAGCCTTACTGTTCATCTGGAAGTGGTGTGTTCCCCCTCCCCTGCCCCCCAAGCCAAGAGCCAAACCGGCCTTCCAGGACCTGACGGATGGGAATGGGCCAGTGGCCTCTTTCCACGCACAGTCCTCTGGGGCAACAATTCTCCTGGTGCATTCGGTCCTAGAAACCAAATTACAAGCTGCCTCATACTTGGTGCTTGGCTATTTAATCAACTGCCTCTGAGCTGGCAAACAGTCCTAAGTCCTGCACACAAATGAGGAATTTTTTACATGCAATTACCCTGCCATTTTCCTCAGAGCTGGAGTGTCATGGGAAACCTGGAGCCCAGTGGAAATCTGAAAGCCAGAATGGATTTGTCTCCAGAGGAAGCCCTCATCCCCTTTCTTCAATGGCTGTAAAATTCAGTAAACGGCAAAATCCCTTTTCTACTCGTGGTCAAGTTGTTTAGAAAACAACCACCATTTTTTTAAATCTAGCAATAAGATAAAAGTGCACAAAAATCTATCCACCCAGGTTGGAGGAGGTCATGTGGGATTTCTCCTTTTCCACTTTTTTTTTTTTTTTTTTTTTAATCTCAAACGTTTAGGGCCCTCTTCCACCCCTATCTTTAGAGCCCCACACCACCATCCCAGGGGCTGCCGAGTTGAAAGGAACTTTCTTAGAAACTGGCCCACCAGCTTTCCCTCGGGGCGATGGCAGCGGGGAAGGGGGAGGGGCGGAGCCGGGCACGTGGCTGGCCGGGCTGCGAGCTCCGCGTTGGGGCCGTGGGTCTTCCCCGGTGGAGTTTTCTCCCCCGCGGCCGCTGCCTTTTAACCCCTCACCAGGCGGCTCCAGAATCCCGGCGCAGATTAGAGAACTAGGACTAGGACAGTGCGTACCCTCGCGAAAGCGCCTCTGCCACCAACAGCCTGATGGCAAATATGGACTGAATCGTTGACATGGAAACCGGACTAAAGTCTCGCTCGCTCCCTCACAGGAGAGTTCTTATCACCATCCCCGGCCGCACGGCACTTGGCAAACGTGGACTGGATTTCCAACCTAGAGGATCAGGAGGATTTCCTACTCGCAGCATTAACTCCCGGGGCTGCGGCAGCCAAGATGGGGGGCAGGGCTGCCAGGACAAACCGACTGAAAATGGCAGAGGGTGTGCTCTCATTGTATCCGGCTGCACAGTGTGCATGGATTGGGTCCGAGAGCAAGGGAACAACCTATTAAAATCCACGCAGTCAACTGCAAAATGTGGAACCGAGGCCTGGAGAGTTTACCAAGAGAGGGAAACGTTTCCAGGGAGGCAAACGCAGTGTTTCCCCTAAGTGTTAGAAATACAAAACTCAACAAACAAAAGCTCGGGTTTGGCTCCCTCCTTTTCTCACTCCTGGGGGGGGGGCGGGGGGAGACAAGTTTTAAGCCCAAGGGAACCACTAAGGATTTGCCTCGATTCTGAACTAGGGCGCGGGAAATCAGTGGAGCTTCGGGTTGTGGCCCCCACACGTGTCCCCGCCGCGGCAAAAGCAACAGACACCCAGCGGAGCTTTCTCCAGTGCGAACTGGTGCTGCGAGTTTGAGCAAAAGGGCAACTGTGTCAGTTGACGGAAGCCAGAAGCCGAGCTCAAAGCCTGGCGTGGATTTCCGTCTGGAGCTGTCTGTTTCTTAAAGTTTGCAACTCCGTGTTCAGAAACAGCTCCGGCGGAGGCTTGGGAGCAGTGTGAAAGTCGAGCACTGCCATCTGACAGCGAGCTGCAAAACTTTGGGCTGCATATTAAGCGAGGAAAGTGGATTGAAGCGAGAGTCTAGGCAATTCATTATATGACTGGCTCCCAGACGGAAGCTGTAAAATACGAACTGGATTACCACGGAGAAAAATGGATCGGAGCCTGAATGGAGCTCCACAGCTCCTCTCGATAAAAGTGTGCCTGGCCAGCACCTAGAATCCCAGCGGAGCAACTCCAGAGGAGTCAAGCTTAGTGGGCGCTCAACAACCGCTTGTCTCGATGCTTCTTCCACGCATCTCAAAGTTTTAAACAATTTGAGGAAATTTACATTTCAGAATAATAAGGAATACATTTTGAGAAATGTTAATTTCTGAATGATACTTTTTTTTTTCACAATAAGAGTAGCTCTGCTCTAAATATCCTTAAACATTTAAGTCAACTTACTTTTTTTGGAGCGATATAAGATAATTACCGTCACCATCACCTCCCCAAAAAGCTAAAAACCAAAAATAAAATAAATAAAGGTTCAGTCTGGTCTGGTGTGTGGCGAGTTTCAAATATAAGATAACACACAGGGTCAATTTAACATGAGGGGAAAAGTACCAACTCTCTTATACTCCAATTTGTATATTTTCCTTATCTACCAATCTCGTTGGTGAGCTTGCTGACAGAGTAAAACTGCTAATAATAATTTAATAATAATTTAAAGCCAAACAAACCTGGACTGGAGTTTTGTAAAACCACTGAGTAGATCAGAAATTTGAACATTTCTACTGAGCCTCATTGAAGGTTTATTTATATTCACCAACTGATACAAAAATAATATGTAAATAAAACTAATTGAAAGTCACTCTGTAGTCCATCAGAAGAGAACGATTTTATATTGGGTACTTATCACACTAAACTGTTTTTGGATTTGGAGAGCTAAGCACCAACAATATTACTATGGAAAAATAAAGCCATCAATCCTAATACTGAAGGCTAACCAATCTAGAAAAATTTTCACACATGTAAAATCATTGTAGGGAAAAGTTTTAAACTTGAGGGTAAAGAAGAAAATCAGAGGAAAATCAAATATTCTAACTAGGTATTTATTTTAACCCTGATTGCATAAAGCGCTTTGACTGCCATTTTACTGATAGGAAAAGGAATCAGAGTGGGTAAGTTTCTCATAGCAACTCTGGAATGGATCTGGAATGGAGTCTTTTGCTCCAACAAAGTTCTGTAGAAGAGATTTGAAAAGAGAAGGAAAATTTGTGTGAGCACTGACAGAATGGAAGGAGGCAGGCATACAATCCTGTGAAGCCGGATAGGAGGCTAAAACAGCAAATGTACTGCCTGTTCTCTGCAAACACAACCAACTCGAGAGGTTACTCCAGCAGCAGCATCCCAGGCTTTTTATGTAAGAGTCAAAGATAACCCAGCCTGGCCTGTGTTGCTCAGCGGTTGAGTGTGGACCAGGAACCAAGAGGCTGGGGTTGCGGCTCAATCCCCTGTGCAGAAGGCAGCCAGATTCATTGATGTTTTTGATGTTTTTTTCTCTCTTTCCCTCGCACTTCCTCTCTAAAAAATCAGTAAAAACATATTTTTAAAAAGAGAAAGAAAATCCAAAGAAACCTATTAGGCATAGGACAGGAAGTGAATGGCCCTTAAGAGAAAGCATTCTGACTGGCTTTAATAGAGTTTAAACCTATCTGTCCCTACAGAAAATAACTTCTTCCCAAGATAAAAGAAAATTGGACCAAACATAAGTGAAGTGTGGGATACTGTAGTAATAGTGATGTGGCGTTCCAGTGAAATGTAGAACTTACCAATGACACCAAGGGAAAACTGCCAGGAAAAATTACAGTGGGTTTTGGCACTTTTCCAAATTACCACTTTCTGCCCTGAAATTTAACAACATTGAAACTGAATTCAGAAGCCAGCAGAGGGGCTGTTGGGTGGGAACTAGCAGATTGGTTCTCATTGGCCTACTCCTCCAAAGAGACTGCTACAGGCCTATCAACAAGTGTGTTGTTGTTTTTTCCAGTCTTGCTGTGGATGAAAGACCAGGAGACAAAGGAGAAATAACCCAACACACTTCATCAAGCCTATCCAACAGGCCTTTTTGTCTTTTGTTAATCCTTACCTGAGGATATTTTTTCCATTAATTTTTAGAGAGAGTGGAAGGGAGGGGAAGAGACACTCACTGCAACCGAAGTACCAGTACAAGCCCTTGATCAGAATTGAACCTGAGACTTTTCAGTCCAAGAGTTGAGGCTCTAACCACTCAGCCAAACAGGGTAGGGCCCAACAGGCCTTTTAAAAACAGCACTGAAACACACACACCCTCCTCCCCTCCATAGTGTGTTTTCATTAACAGAGCCCAACCACAAGCTCCACTCAAATCGAAGAGTACACAGCACCATACACATTAGGCCCGATTTTTGCTCCAAACACCAAAACCAGAATATAGATTACATTTTTTTTAAATGTTTTTTTAAATTGATTTTTTAGACAGAAAGGGAAAGGGAGAGAGAGAAACATGGTACCAGGGACTGAACTTGAAACCTGGGCATGTGCCCTGACTGGGAATCACACCAGTGACCTTTTGATGCACGGAACTCCATGCAACCAACTGAGTGAGCCACACCGGGCAAGGGCTAGGTTACATTTTGTTGTTGTTAATCCTCACCTGAGGATATTTTTTTCCATTGCTTTTCAGAGAGAACGGAAGGGAGGTAGGGAGAGGGGAGAGAGAAAGAGAAACCGATGTAAGAGAGACACTTCGACTGGTTGCCTATTGATTATGGGCTGGCGCTCTAACCACTGGGCATCGATTATATATTATGCCTATAGATAATAACCAGCCTGGGCATAGATTATATATTTTTTAATGTGAAGTTCCTTTTGAGCTCAGAATAAATTCCAAGAGATGGTTTAAGTATTTTTTCCCCAATCAATCACAGCTACCTAAAAATATGGATACTCTGTTCTTCAAAAACTGAAGTTTAGGGCTGATGTGTTTCCCCTTAAGCCCAGCTATAGTCGAAAGTCCAGACTGTTCTAGAAAAGGATTCTAGTTGATTCCACATATACTTACTGTTTTTGTATGACCTAGCAGTCAGTGCTTTCAAGATGGAATCATAGGAGAATTCAGGTACTACACCGTCTTCAAAATGAAGGTACTGTCTTAGTTCATAAGTCAACACTCAACCACTGAGCCACCCCAGCCCGGAAAAATGAAAGTATTCTCTAGGAAGAAGCTTAGAGGTAAGAAGGTCGCAACCTGATTGACTATCGAAGATCTTTAGTAATCCATCATTAGCACAATTTGTAACTGATTACGGAGAGGTTAGATGGAAACCATTTTATAAACTTAACCAAATACTGCAGACCAAGGGCACACAGTCTCTACCTGAAAATACCTATGCACCTGCCCTTCTTCAGCAATCCTTGAGTTGCATGCATTGTTCTGACTCAATTTTCACCGAAATGGATCTTCTATTGAGGTTCAGAAATCTTACAAGCATGTTATTCTCTCAACTAGTATGGCTATTACTAATAGTAAGATCATTCCCAAGCCATATTTATAAACTTCATGAAGTACCTTGTTCCTTCCTCTAACTATCTCCCAGAATAGTTATTAATGCTATCCTTGGCAGTAGATATTTCTGAAGTCCCAGAACAATAAAATTCACAGGAGAGCCCTGCAACAGCAATAGTACCAGTACTAAGTGCAACAGGAAAACAGGAGCTGTCACACTGAGCCATAACCATTCACTGGTATCACCTTTTGACTGCCTGTGAGTGATTCATATCCTCAATGATCTGCTAATTGAAGATTAATTAATTTAGTGAATTCTTCACCATTGTACACACTATGCTATCTGACCTCGTGTCTCCTTTTCCTCTACCACAGACTCATACATGCATATACATATGCCTCTGACATCATGTTTTGGTGTGTGATGCCAAAAATGAGAAACATTTAACAAGAATAACAGGAGAAACATTTTTTTTAATTCAACAAATATTTATTGCCTATTATGAGCTGTTGTTCCAGATACTTGGGACACAGCAGAGAACAAAACGAAGGTCCCTGCCCTCATGGAGTTTACAGTCTAGTGTTTATGACCACTTTGCCTGAATGCTGTCCGTTACCCTAGGCCAGTGGTCGGCAAACCGCGGCTCGCGAGCCACATGTGGCTCTTTGGCCCCTTGAGTGTGGCTTTTCCACAAAATACCACGTGTGGGCGCGCAGGTACAGTGCGATTGAAACTTCGTGGCCCATGCGCAGAAGTCGTTTTTCCGGCCTGGGCGAGTCTATTTTGAAGAAGTGGCGTTAGAAGAAGTGGGGGGTGTCGGGCGGGCCGCGGGATACGCAGCGCGGGGGAGGCACGCGCGATTTATGCACAAGTTGAGTGAGCCAGTCAGTCAGCAGTCTCATGTGCAGTGGTTAGTGCTAGGCGCGTCTGCAAATCGTGCGTGGGTGACAAAAGTACCTACTCGAAGCATAACCTGTATTTTTCCAACTAGCTGCAAGTCCTACAGGTATTTTTGTCATCAATTATAGAATTGTAATTACTTTGTGATGGTGGCTTTATTATTATAAAATGAAACTTTTTTTAGGTATGTTGAGATGGTTTGGACATATAGAGAGGATGAACGAAAGGAGATAGACGAAACAAGTATACAAGACGAGTGTGGATGGGAGAGTTGGAAGGGGTCGACCTCAGCGAATGTACCTCAATCAGATTGAGGACATTTTTAGCAAAGGCCAGCTTAGGAGTACCCTAATTAAGTTAATAACAATGTACCTACCTATATAGTTTAAGTTTAAAAAATTTGGCTCTCCAAAGAAATTTCAGTCGTTGTACTGTAGATATTTGGCTCTGTTGACTAATGAGTTTGCCGACCGCTGCCCTAGGCAAATCTCTCCTCAGCTATCAAATGCAGGAAGAAGCAGGCCTGGCCCAGACATGGATAACATGTCTGATGCCCTGTAGATGCCAAACAGATACCACCTCCAACCCACTACCCAGAGAGTAGATCTGGCTGAAAGTTGACTTTTAATATTAAATTACAGGGGGAAGGTAGTGGGAGTAGTGTGGTGTGCTGCCGCACCTGGGTCTGGGCTGGCTACACAAACTGCTGCTGCTGCTTCCTGGTGGCTACCTTGCTGGCAAGGCCTTGGCCTTCTCTGTAGCTGCCAGTGCCGTCTCCTTTGCCTTCCCCTGGGCTTCCTTGGCTGCCTCAACAAGGGTTTCGGAAGGGGCCTCACCTTGCAACTTGGCCAAGATGTGGGAGAAACATTTTTTAAACAACTGAAATTATGAAGGGGACCTGGATAACAAGGGACATTTGTTGTCTTTTTATTTACTTTTATTGAATTTATTAGGGTGGCATTGGTTAATAAAATTATGCATATAGGCTTCAGGGATACAATTCTGTAATACATCACCTGTAAATTGTATTGTGTATTCACCACCCCAAGTTAGGTTTCTACTTATACCCCTTTACCCTCTCCTACCTCCCCCACTCTCCTTCCCTCTGTGTTTTCTATTTTATTAAAGATTTTTACTTCTATACTTTCTTTTTTTTTATTTTGTTTGCTTGTTTTAGAGGGACAGAGTTAAAGAGAGGGAGAAGGAGAAACATAGATGTGAGAGCAGAATGTCAATCGGCTGCCTTCTGCACGCCCCCATCAAGGATCGAGCCCACAACCTGGGTATGTGCCCTGACCAAGAGTGGAACCAGCAACCTTTTGGTGCATGGGATGCCACCCAACCAACTAAGCCACACCAGCAAGGGCAAGATTTTCATTTCTATACTTTCAACCCCAAACAACACACACACACACACACACACACACACACACACACACATATTATTCACTGCCATTTTCCAAATTAATGAAACAGAATGAAGACATGAAGAAGGAATTTATAGGAATGGAGTACTACAAAAATGAAAACTGTTAGAGGTGTCCTTGTTGGTGAGTGGGGGATGGGAATGACTAAAGAGAAGAAAAGAGTTAAAAGACGATGACCTACCTGATATTCAAGGCAAAGATCCTACACTTTTAAAAAATATATTTTTTTATTGCTTTCAGAGAGGAAGGAAGAGGAAGAGATAGAAACATCAATGATGACAGAGAATCATTGATCAGCTGCCTCCTGCATGCTCCACACTGGGGATCAAGCTCTCAACTGCAACCCGGGCATATGCCCCAACTGGGAATCCAACTGTGACCTCCTGGTTCATAGGTCGACACTCAACCACTGAGCAACACCGGCCAGGCAAAGATCCTACACTTTGAAGAGATGGGAGTGGGGGTATTCAGGATGATATGGCTATACATAAGAGCCTACACTTTGAAAGTTATCTCAACATTTGAGGCAAATGTCCAGACTTCCATCCTAAGTTAAACTTCTGAATAGCTGTATTCATTTATAAACTGTAATACTCAAAATTTCAAATAGACTCATAAAATCTGGTTATATGGACTACATATGCTCAGAAGCATGACAGCAGAGGTTCTCCATGAGTCAAATAATTATCTCTTCACCATGATACTTTGAACCAGTCTAGAAGTTTCCATTTTTAAAATTTTGGATGTTAATCCTCTCATCCACTTTACCATGAATGGGAGGTCCTCTGACAATTACCCTTCTGTGATGTACAACACTGTATATACACTACCTTGATACCTTCCATAAAGTACATTGCAGGCTGATGTCTACCTAAAAGGAAAGATGTACCTCCCAAATAGTGTAGGCCTTTTTCATTCAAAATTTATAAGTTCCTAGCACTCAGGTCAAGATCCCTCATTTTCCAAGAAAGCTGATAAACAAAGAGAAAAGAAAAACGATATGGGACCTTACAGAGATTTTGGTGAGTACAAAGAAAATAATGGATGTTAAAAGTACTTTGAGATCACTGGCCCAATTATCTCTTTTTTAAAAATTTTATTTTTGTTTTTTCATTGGCCCAAGCATTAATATTACTGATGCTCTTACATTCAGGTTATATTGTAGTGGTATTTTTCCCCTAGAGGAGAAGAGAATTAAGCTAACTTCTCTCCTCCTGCTCCTCTTTTTTGGTGCGTGTCACATAGGCTCTCACGGTGGGTTAATATGTACTTGGACTAAATGGCAGAAATTTGTCCACAAGGTATAATTAATGCCACAAAAATTGAGCTGCTCAATTTGTATGAGCTGCTCTCAAAGCTCATGCTCCTAGGCATAACAGCACTCATGCCCGAGATTTCTGAATAGATTGGAACCCAGTGCTCCTAAGGCAGCTACATGGAATTATGAGATATTTATTCAACCTATTTGTCTGACTCTGGGGTTTGCATGATCTTTAGTCTTTGTAACAAGAGAAACAAATGCCCACCAAAATGAATGGCTAAGATGCATGAAATCAAATAATGTCCTTAATTGGACAGATGAGAAAGGAAAGAACAAGCCTGACAGAGTGCACTTAATTGCAGCTCTCCCAAAGAACCATGGTACTAGATGAGGAAACAGAATACAGCCTTCCAACCTTTTGATCCTTGCTATTGAAGATGAAAATTTGATCTTTTTAAAATATTGAGTTGAGCAACAGAGATCGAGAAAGATCTAAGCTCCACTTATTTATGCATTCATTGATTCTTGTATGTGCCCTGATGGGGGATCGAACCCCAAAACCTTGGTGTATGTTCTAACCAACTGAGCTACCCAGCCAGGGTGAGAATTTGATCTTTAGATCAGTGCTTAAGGGGTTTCAAAATTAGTGACCTTGGAAGTCCCCGATTAGCCACTAGCACTTCCTCACTCCATGAACCTGTGGCTATCCTTTCTAGGGGGCTGGTACCTCCAGTTCAGTCTTTTTGAGCAACTCATGCAGCAATGACACAAAGCAGAATTGTTTATATAAGAAATCCTAAATATTCAAAGCTGCAGTAAATAGGCAGAATCCTGTTTTCTTTTTCAAATTTGAAAATTTGTGTTCAACAGAATTCTCTATAAAACAGGTTTTTTAAAAATGCCATCTCCAAAACCAGTTTTCTGTTCAAGTACTTATAAAAGTTGGAGTGATGTTTACTCTAAACTCTAAACATGTACCAGCTGACAGCATTTAATTCTTCTATAATTTAAAAACCAAATAAAGAAGAAAAAGTGTTGAAGTCTCCGTACTGCTTAGGCCTTCATATAGGTAATGCTGAGTACACAATGATAGAAAGGTGTTGGCTAGGGGTTAAATTTATAAAAGTGTCAAAATAAAAAAAAAGAATGATTTAACAAAATGGAAGAAACAAATTTCACTAATGCTGCATGCCAGGAGCTTCCAGTGACAATTAGTATTTGCTGCATATTCTTCCAGAAACCAGGAAAACCAAGGAGATAAAGTCAGCCTAAAAGTGGGAAGAATATATATATAAAAAAAGGAGCTCTGGCAGTGTGGCTTACTTAGTTGAGCATCATCTTGTGCACCTAAAGATCACTGGTTCAATTCCCCGTCAGGGCACATGCCCAGGTTGCAGGTTCAATCCCTGGTCGGGGTGCGAGAAGGAGGCAGCCAAGTGATGTTTCTCTCTCTCTCCCCCTAAGATCAATAAAAACATATTAAAAATTTAGAAAGGAAACAAACACTTGGGGCAGCCTCTTGCATATCTGTAACATTAAGAGAATAGCCCAAGTATAAAGTACAAGTATAACAAGGGAACTAGACACCCGGTACTCACCTATTACTGCAATCCATGGCCCCTCCCCAGGTCAAAGCGCCTCCAGAAGGAAGAAGCCGCAGTCCTTACTCCAGCCCAAGCTGTGTGCCTGTGATGTCATGTAATTTGCAGCAGGAATCCCTCTTCCATGGGGAGCTATTGGGGAGCAGCTCCGTTCCAAAGCAGGGTGTTCCAAATTGCCTTACTCTGTCGGCTTCCCAGAGGGCCAGGCATTAAGAGGACTTGCCTGCTATACCTTTAAAGAAAAAGGAAAATAGCAGAGGCCCTAAACCAAAATTAAGCAACTCAGTTTTAAAAAAAAATTCTTAACAAAATGAAAATCATTTCAGATTTGCACTTAAGAATCAAGGAGACCAAAATTATTCCTTATTGAATATCCTGAACTTTTTCTTTGAATCCCTTAATACCAGAATACCATCCCCCCCAAGCACATACCTATGTATTCAAAGTTGTGTTTCATGTGGATTTTACTAGATCTCTAAACAACAATGCCTTCTTCATTGGCAATGACCAGGTAGTTCAGTTGGTTAGAGCGTCATCCGATATGCCAAGGTTTTGGGTTTGATCCCCAGTCGGGGCACATTCAAGGACCAACCAATGAATGCATAAATAAATGGAACAACAAATTTATGTTTCTCTCTCAAAATCAAATAATTTTTTTAAAAGGATCTTCTTAAAACAACAACAACAATGCCTTCTTCAAATGGATGAAGAAAAATGATCTTAGAGAAACATCTCCTTCACAACCAATATTTCACGATTTAGGAGATTTAAAAGAAAATATGGAGTGATAAATACACGAAAAGGGGAGTGGGCTAAAGTCTTTCATCTCACACAAATTTGACAACATTAATAGTAGTTATCTCATGAGTAACTATTATGTGTGTGCCATATAGTTGCTAGAACTCACAAAAATCCACTATTATTATGCTCGTTCTATAAGTAGAGAAACTGAAGCTCAGATTAAATAATTCAAGGCCACGACACTGGTAAATGGTAGAGCCAGGATTCAAACTCAGCTCTCTTACAAATTTTGAGCTTTTCAATAAAATGTATAATAAATCCCACAATGTTAGTAATGTATTTTTTCAAGATACCAGTATTAACTATTATTAGAAGCATTAGATAGCAAGTATGACAGGTATAAGTAATTATATGTAATTGGTATTTTAACTTCAGTATAGAGCTGACACAATACTAATCCCAAAGAAAAATATAATTTCATTGGACCTCTTAAAGCCTCTCTAGTCAAATTGTGATTTCAGGACTGGACGCTTCAGGATAACCTAGGAGCTTCTTAGAAATGCACAATCTCAGCCATTTTTAGTAACAGCTTTAATGAGATATAATTACAATTCACCATTAAAGCGCACAATTCAATGGTTTTTAGCTTATTCAGAGTTGTGAGACTATCACCATAATCAATTTTAGAACATTTCATCACCTGCAAAAGAAACCCCATACCCTTTAGCAGTCACCCCCCATTCTCTCCTGCCCCAAGCCCTAGGCAACCACTAATCTACTTTCTGTCTCTAAAGATATGCCTATTCTGAGCATTTAATATAAATGAAACTGTACAACAGTCTTTTGTGATTGGCTTCTTTCACTTACTATGTTTCAAGGTTCATCTATATTGTTCATCAATTCATCTTGATCCTTCCTTATAAGTGGCTATTCTTTCAACAGATGTGTGGGTGCCAGGCAATGTGACCTCATCACCCGCTCCTCTCTGTAGAGCTCCTGAGTACCACCACTCTCCTAGAAGACTTTCTCCTCTCATTACTAACTACCCTAATAAGGACTTCTTAACAGAGTTCTTTTTTTCCCACCTTCTCCCTGGGATTTAGCAGCTTAAGTACAGCTGGCCCTTGGCCAAGTTTCTCTCCACAACACCTGCAGGCACTACCAGTGCTGCCACCTTATGCCCATTTCTTGAAGTAGTGGACACTGGGTCAGGCTCCGTCTTCCTCCCTAAAAGCCCTGCTCTTTGCTGTTTCCACAGCAATCAAGGTTGTGACTCATGCAAGTGTGACCAGGAGAGGTCCGGGGTGTGCTATGTGGGAATGCATGCCTGGCACTTTTAAACAACCAAAAAGCAGAGAAAGAAGCAAGTGCAAATGCACTGGGAGCTAAGGGGGGACATGATTTTGTAATCTCTCTCCCTGAGTCTCTTGGCTGTTTTTTCAGCTCCCATTTCTCTTCCTTTCCTCAGTTCACTTTCATTTCCCTATGTTATTCCTCACAGAACAGGGAACCTAAGCATCTCTCTCCCTGTTCATTTCTACCTGGATTGTTTGCTCTTGCCACTTCTAGTAGCACAACAGTTGTGTACTTAGACATTTGAGTACTTTGTCACTTCTATGAAAAAAGAGAATCGGTCTAAACATTCTGCTACTGAACAGCAAAATAAGGAAACATTCTCCCAAAATAAAGATGTCTTCTTCAATAAATGAAGCTATACAAAGCCAAATTTTTCTTATGAAACATAAATTAAAAAAACAAAACAAACTAAAACAAAAAAACTAGCATAGTAGCAAAAGCACTTTCCCTAGATGGTCATGCCTGGATTTGGGGCCTTGTCTGAGTTCATTGTGGAGCCTATATTTCCATTACAGACTATTATAAACTACCCTGTACTCCCTGAGTAGCCCATATATCCCTTTATCCCAAGGTTATGCCCTTATTCTGGGGAAAGGCTTTCCAAATTAAGGTTTCAGGTACCTCAAGCTCTCACTGCTACTCTGCCAAATTCATCCAACCAATGTTTGGATAGTATTACATGCCAGCCCTATGCTGTACACAAAGCAGACAAGGTTCCAGCTCTCATGAGGTTTTGTTCCAGAGGGTGGGGGAGGATATATGGGTAGACTGCCACCCTAATAGACCTGTCGTGTGCTTGACTAATTCTCTTAGTGTGTCCTGATGAATCTTGCTCTTCTTGAGTGAGGCAGGCAAGAAAGACTTTGCTGTCTTGGACAGCAAGGAAGAAAAGGCAGATGGACTCATGCAGTCCTGGCTGGTAGCCTTGCAGATCCTCCTGCCTCCGACCTTTGGACCTTGAATGACTCCCTGAGAGCTGCAGAGGTATCACAAAGGCTGAGAATCATAACATTGATGGACTTCATGACATTATTAAATGCATAAACAATAGCTTCCGTGTATTAGGCATTATTTAGAAATTGTTCTTATATATAATCTTTGTTAATTTAAGTTTCATATTATTTACCAGTATAAATAATTTACATTGTGGGTTTGTTTGTATGATCATCCTTTAAGCCTTGGGAACTCAGAACAAGGTGTTACATAACTTTCCTATTTTCTACTCTTTTTATCTTTCAAAGAGCTGGGCATACCAAGGGAATCTTGTTAAACTTTTACGGTTAGTCAGCTTGTAGAAGAATACATTATTTATTCTCTCTTGCTTCGGGGGATCAAACCAACCAACCAGATCTAAAGACACATTTAGAAGACCTGTCGATGTAAACAGGTTTGTATTTACTCTGACTTCGCTTTTACAATTTAGAAAAGCTTCATTTATCTAACACCTTTGGAGAATGTGAAAAGTCTGAATTAATTTTCTAAATAGTTGAAACTAATCTGTTTAAATACAAAAAGTTTTAAAAAGTATTTTAGATAAAATAGATCCCTGCCTTTTTGAAAAATATAGCAAATATAATTCAACTTCTTATTTTCTTTGTTAATTATTAGCATTTAGAACTAGAGTACAAAGTAATGCATCTTTGGGAAATATTAAAATATAATAGGTCCCTAGCCGATTTGGTTCAGCGGATAGAGTGTCGGCCTGTGTGCAGACCAAAGAGCCCTGGGTTCAATTCCAATCAAGGGCACATACCTTAGTTGCAGGCTCCTCCCTGGCCTGGGCCCTGGTCAGGGCTCTTGCAGGAGGCAACCAATTGATGTGCTTCTCTCACATCGATGTTTCTCTCTGTCGTTCCCTCTCTCTCCCACTCTCCCTAAAAATCAATGGAAAAATATCCTCGGGTAAGGATTAATAAAATACAATAGGCTCTGCCCTAGCCAGTGAGGCTCAGTTGGTTGGAGTGTTGTTCTGTGCATCAAAGGGTCTCGGATTCCATTCCCAGTCAGGGCACATGTACATGTTGTGGGTTCGATCTCTGGTCAGGGTGCTTGCAAGAGGCAGCCAATCAATGTTTTCTCTCTCACGTCGATATTTCTCTCTCTTCTTCTCCCTGCCTCTGTCTCTGAAATTAATGAAAACATGTCCTTGGGGAGGATTAAAAAGAAAAAACTAAAAATAGATAGATAGGTAGATAGACAAGTAGATAGATTGATAGGCTCTTTGCTCTACCCAAAATGATTCAAGGCTGGTGTGTATTTTTGTTCTTTTATAATTTCCTTTCTGCTCCCCACCTCTTTTTTGTTGTTGTTAATCCCCACCAGGGGATATTTTTCCCATTGGTTTTTAGAAAGAGTGAAAGGGAGGGGGGAAAGAAAGAGAGAATGAGAGAAATAGAGAGAGAGAGAAGCATCGCCTTGAGAGAGACACATCAATTGGTTGCCTCCGGAATCAAACAAGCAACCCTTCAGTCCGGGGGCCAATGCTTAACCAATGAGCAAACCCAGCTAGGGCTCCCCCTCTTTTGTTAAGCTATTAGATAGTACCTCTTGCTACTTACTGGGCACTTGGCTTTAACAGTTCTCTTCCTAATCTGTGTTCTGGGAAACGAGGTAACCAAGTTTATTAAATTGTGTGTAAAGTAAGAGCAAATAGGTTTGAATATGAGAGTCTTTCCTGGAAGTGAGTAGTGTTGGCTTTTCAAAAGCAGTGGGATGTTTCTTTTCACTTGCTTTAGTATTTTCAGTTCCCCTACAGATGCCATAGATTGTTGGACAAATTGCCTTCTGTAGGAAACTGAGGTTTTATCACAGTACTTTTCTGCTAACACAATTCAACTAGATATGATTTTCTCCATCAAAAGTTATCCTTTGTTTCTAAAGTACTCTTTTTGGTTCCCCTTGATTTCTGATTTCAAACCATTAGTCCTTATGATATGGGCATAAAGAAAGCCTAAATAACTTAGAAACCTGGTGAGACTTAAAGATCTTATAGATTATAGGGAGCCTTCCAAATATTTTTTTTTTTCTGATAGGAAAAAGGCCCAAGTTGTAGTCTTAAGTTAAAGCCAGTTTACTCAATTTTTAAAATGTAAAAGCTACCATTTAAAATTGAGTGTTGCCTAGCTCGTGTGGCTCAGTGGTTGAGTGTCGGCCTGTGAACCAGAAGGTCACGGTTCGATTCCTAGTCAGGGCACATATCTGGGTTGTGGGCTTGATCCCTAGAGGGGGGCTTGCAGTAGGCAGCCCATCGATGATTCTCATTATTGAGAGAGGTTTCTACCTCTCTCTCCCTCTCCCTTTCTCTCTGAAATCAATAAAAATATATTTTAATAAATAAAATTGAGTGTCCATTATATGCCAGATATACATATTTTCTTTCCTATACTTGGAACAGTGCCGCAAAGCAATAACAACCCTACTTTACATATGTGGAAAACTTACGCTAACAAACATTAAGTGACTTAACAAGGGTCAAAGGGACAATGAGTGTAAGAGCTGAGATTCAAATTCAACCCTGAATCAAAAATCTGCATTCTTGGGGGGTGGGGGCAGCCAGGGAGAGGTCAATGGGGGAAAAAGGGGACTTATGTAATACTTTAAACAATAAAGAATTTAAATTAAATAAAAGAGAGTGAATTTTCTTCTGTTTTTAAAATAGAAAACAGAAATTTATTTCTCAAATAATAGGAAGATCGTGGAGAGCAGACTGCTCTGCTCTACTGGTCAGTCAAGAACTTGGATTCCTCTCACATTATTGCTTTGCCCTTCTTAAGGATTTCACCTCCAATGCATGGTCAAAGCTCAGTCTCAGACACATCTGGCCCAGCTTGCTCTGGAGTGGCAGAGGATAGACAAGAGTGGGCAAGAAACCATTCAAGTGCCTGTGTGTTGACCAAAAGGAGGAATAGGAGATCTGGGAGCTCCTGGATGAATGAGGAGGATTAAAGACTAGTGCGCCCATCTCCCCACCTCTTCCTACATCCCTTCCTCTGGTGCCCAGACCTAGAAATCTACTCCCAGAGATTGCATCCTTTCTATTAAATCAAGTTGCCTTTCATATACTATTACTGAAAGGTAACAAGAAGGTATACAGCATGTATTCTGGTAATGTGGCCAATTTGACCATGAACTTACTGCTAACCAACCAGCTGTGTCTATAATCAGCAATTATTATTAAGTATAAAGTAAAAGTGGGTTTTCCCAGCTGCTAGAATCTCCCCCTGAGGGCGGGAGTTTGGGAGTGACTGGGACTAACCCAGCTGGTTTGACCCAGAGTGGCCAAATGGTTTAAAGGACAGGGTTGGATTCCACAAGAGCAGATCTAAAGCCACCTAATGACAGCCAAATGGCCATCAGGAATATGAACACCTCCATCCAGAATGCAAAGGCAAACACTGGATTGATAGACTATAAAGTTGAGACTTTGGTGAGAACAAGTAGCGGAGTACTTCAATAAAAAGAAATCTTAGGCAATTTCCTAAAACACCTGTGATTGCAAGATATATAGAGAGGCCAAAGTGGCTAAAAGGGAATAGGGTATTCTGTGAAGATATATGAGTTGACTTGACTCATAGGAGTAATTCACAATTTCTATTAGCCAGTGGCATAGTCCCCTAATGAGTAAATGACAATGAAAATTGTGCTTTTCTGAGTTCTCGGTCAATATTTATAGCAGATTTTTAAACATTTATTGATTTGAGAGAGAGAGAGAGAGAAACATCAATTTGTTGTTTCACTTATTTATGCATTCATTGGTTGATTCTTGTGTGTGCCCTAACTAGGGATCAAACCCACAACCTTGCCATATCGGAACAATGCTCCAACCAACTGCGCTACCTGGCCAGGGTAGCAGATATTTGAATTCAACAATTCTTTAGTTTTTCTTCCTTTAATTCTGACAAAAAACAATTCTTATTTACCTCAATTAATTCATGTTCTTTGTTCCATTTTCTGCTTCTACTTTAGTAGTTTTATGCTATAATTAGTATATATAAATATATTTAATTAATTATTTATTTATACTGTTTTGGAGTTTCTGCCCAAACTGCTTCTACCCAGTGAGCTATCTTATTCCATGATTCTCTGGCCAACTCCATCCTTGGATGTTGCTTTTTTAATGACTTTTATTTTTACTTCATATTTTCAGATTTACAATTATGTCTGTGACTTGGCCTTCTATGCACCTCCTACCTCTTTACCTAGAAGATCTCATTTTCCTTGTGGTAAACAGGGTTGGTATTCTAGGGGTTCTTCCTTCCTCAGCTTCCCTACCACATCAAAGTTGGGGACAAAACTCAGTTATAGTCAAAACTCAGTTTAACTAAAAGTTAACCAAGGTCAACAATTGACCATTCAAGCTTTGCTTTGAATCTTTGTGTGAAGAGGAGGAGGAAGTGGAGCTGTGGGCCATGAGCTATGACACCATGTTGATGCTGTGTCTTAGATTTTCCTACTCGTTTCTTGTCTCTTTAGTTCCTATAGTTGTAAGCTGCAGTTTTTGAGAATGGAGTTAGCCTAGTGTAGTTGTGCTCCAATAAAGATTCCTCTCCAGTGTTTTATGACATATCCCTTCATCTCATGCTGCTCCCTTCAGCAGAAGTATTTTTATGGCTCCCCCAAGTCTCATCTCAAACACCACCTCTTTGGGAAGCAGTCTTTAATTCCTGAGGTTAGCAAATATTTTCTGTAAAGAACTAAATAGTAAATATTTTAGGCTTTACAGGCCAAGAGCAATGAGAGTGCTACATAAGGTCCATGTCCCCAAGATTCAATTCTGTTATGGTACGAAAACAACCATAAATAATAGACAAATGGGAGTGGTTGTAGTGCAACAAAATGTTGTTTACAAAAATAGGCAGTGGGCTAGATTTGCCACATATCTTTAGTTTGTTGATCCCCCTACTCTACTTAAATATTTCTTCTCCACTATTCATGCCTCCATTATCACATTTGTACTGTAAGTTTACCATGAGCAACTTGAGGGCAAGAATTCTGTCTTTACATCTTTCTGAGCTAAACAAAATTGAGCTCCTAATGGCTATAGTTACTCTATAAACATTTCTGGGAGAAAGTGGGGAAGAAAGATAGGAAGAGATGGGTTCCTAATTAGTCAGGAAATGGGACTATGTAAATCCTCTACTGATATGCAATGGAATACGACTTTCCCTTAGTAACATGAACAGATGCTGTTTATAAAATGCATTGGGCTCTTCTGAAAAGTTTGATTTCAATACTTTTGCCTTTGGAGATTCATATATGCGATAGCCAGCCTCCAAGGCCCTCAATGATCCTTACCTCCTGAAATTCCATGTACCTTCCCATGCTGAATAGGGCCAATAGAATATTGTCGAAATAAAGATGTATGACTTCTGAGGTCAGTTATACAGGACATGTGGCTTCTGCCTTGCTCTCTCTTGGATAATCCTCTCTGGAGGAAACTAGCTGCTAGGTCTTGAAGACAAGTAACCCTATGGAGTGGTCCATGGGGCAAAGAACTGATGCCTCTCGCCAACAGGCATATGAGTGAGCCATCCTGGAATTGGATTGTCCTTTCTCAGTTAAGCCTCAGATGGTGCAGTCCTGACTGACATTTTGACTATAAACTCATGAGAAACTCTGAGCCACACAACTTATATACTCCTGAACTCCTGACCCATAGAAACTATATGAGATAATAAATGTTTATGATTGTCTTAAACTGCTAATTTTGGAAATTATTTGTTTTATAGCAATAGATAATTCGCGATATGCTAAGTGACTTTCCTTCTTTCCTACAGTTTTTTTTTTATTTTTTAAAAATATACTTTATTGATTTTTTACAGAGAGGAAGGGAGAGGGATAGAGAGTTAGAAACATCAATGAGAGAGAAACATCAATCAGCTGCCTCCTGCACACCCCCTACTGGGGATGTGCCCGCAACCAAGGTACATGTCCTTGACTGGAATCAAACCTGGGACCCTTCAGTCCGCAGGCCGATGCTCTATCCACTGAGCCAAACTGCTTAGGGCCTTTCCTACAGTTTTTAAGAACACCTTGTTCATCTTTCACCAGGGACCTGACAAGATGGGCCGTGTTCGCAACAAGATCGTGAAGAAGGCAGCCAAGGTCATCACCAAGAAATACTACATGCACCTGGGCAACAACTTCCACACCAACAAGCATGTGTGTGAGGCGATCACCATTATCCCCAGCAAGAAGCTCCAAGCCCTGGCTGATGTGGCTCAGTTGGTTGACCGCCCTCCCATACACCAAAAGGTCATGGTTGGATCCAGGACAGGGCATATACACATATACAGGTTGTGGGTTTGATCCCTGGCTGGGGTACATATGGAGGCAACAGATAGAAGTTTCTCTCTCACATGGATGTTTCTCTCTCCCTCCCTCTCCCCCTTTCCCTTCTTCTCTCTCTAAAACCAACAAAGCGTGAAGAAGAGGAGGAGGAGAAGGAGGAAAAGGAGGAGGAGGGGGAGGGGGAGGGGGAGGAGAAGGAGAAGGAGAAGGAGAAGGAGGAAAGAAGAAGCAGCTCCAAAACAAGTTATCAGGCTATGTCACATCTGATGAAGTGGATTCAGAGAGGCCCCATGAGAGGTATCTCCATCATGCTGCAGGATGAGGAGAGAGAGAGGAGAGATAGTTTTGTTCCTGATGTCCCAGCACTGGATCAGAAGATCATTGAAGTTGATCCTGACACTAAGGAAATACTGAAGCTCTTGGACTTTGGCAGTCTGTCCAACCTGCAGGTCACTCAGCCTACAGTTGGGATTAATTTCAAAACACTACGTGGTGCCATTTGAATCTTTCTGGTGTACTGTAATGTTGTCAATAAACCATGGACAACCAAAAAGAAAAAGAAAAAAGTACACCTTGTTCTTCTCTTCTTAGCATTTAAAATATCTAATTCTATATTTGTTTAATGTCTGTTTATCTCCTTTTCTGGGACAGAGATGATATCTAACTGTTCATCAAACACAACTCCCAGGATTCAAATATATACATATATAGCCCTGGATGATTTGGCTCAGTGGTTAGAGGATTGGCCTGCAGCTGGGAGGGTCAAGAGCACATATCTCCGTTGCAGGTTCCCCAGTCCCTGGTAGGGGCGTGTGCGGGAGGCAACCAATCTAATCGATGTGTCTCTCTCAAATTGATGTTTCTCTCTCTCTCTCTCTCTCTCTCTCTCTCTCTCTCTCTCTCTCCTTTTCTCTCTCTCTCTCTCTCTCTCTCTCTCTCTCTCTCTCTCTCTCTCTCTCCTTTTCTCTTCTATTCTCTCTAGAAATCAATGGAAAAAATATCCTCGGGTGAAGATTAAAAATACATTTTTAAAATCCTCACCTGAGGATATTTTTCTATTTCTCCAACTGACCAGGAATCGAGCCAGCCAATACTTTAACCATTGAGCTATACTGGCCAGGATATATATATATATATATATATATATATATATATATCCTTGAGGATTTTTAAAAATATATTTTATTGATTTTTCACAGAGAGGAAGGGAGAGAGATAGAGAGTTAGAAACATCGATGAGAGAGAAACATCGATCAGCTGCCTCCTGCACATCCCCCACTGGGGATATGCCCACAACCCAGGTACATGCCCTTGACCGGAATCGAACCTGGGACCCTTCAGTCCGCAGGCCAACGCTCTATCCACTGAGCCAAACCGGTTTCGGCGAGGATTTTTTTTTTTTAGAGAGAGGAAAGGAGAGAGAGAGAAACATCAATGTGAGAGAGAAACATCTATCAGTTGCTTCCCTTATATGCCCTGACTAGAAATCCAACCTGCTACCTATATGATGTACGGGATGACGCTACAACCAACTGAGCTGCCTGGCCAGGGCTCAAATATTTTTTAGTAAGAAACAAAATAAAAAATCCTAAAGCCAAGAGTCAGTTGCTTCCAAACTTTTGTATCCCTAAAACATATTGCAATGGTGTGTTTCCCAATATCATCCTTTAAATAGGATTAAAACATTCATGTTCCCGCCGAAACCTGTTTGGCTCAGTGGATAGAGCGTCGGCCTGCGGACTGAAGGGTCCCAGGTTCGATTCCGGTCAAGGGCATGTACCTGGGTTGCAGGCACATCCCCAGCGGGAGATGTGCAGGAGGCAGCTGATCGATGTTTCTCTCTCATCGATGTTTCTGACTCTCTATCTCTCTCCCTTCCTCTCTGTAAAAAGTCAATAAAAAATATATTAAAAAATTCATGTTCCTCTATTGTAGCATTATCACACCAAGTAATAGTTGGCAATCTGTGAGCTCCATGAGGGCAAGGACCTCAGCATATCAGGTTTGTATTTCTAGTATTTGCAAGTGCCCACCACAAAGGCATTCAATAAATGCTACTGAATGATAAATGAAGACATAATCAATTTGTGGAATGACTGAAGATGGACTTTCCATGATATATTCAAGACTTGCATTTATAACATCTCACTCAATATTGCAATTTTGAGGATTCTTTGATTTGCTGTGGTATCAGTGATACTGAATTAAAAATAAACTCCTCTGATAATGCTCTTGACCAAACCAAATTTAAATAGGAGGTCCATCTCAGAGACACAGTAAATCAGAAGAAGGATAGTAGCATTTTCTAGTCAAAATGCTCTTCCAGTTTGGCAGGTGGAGAACACAGGAAATGCACGTTCCATAAGATATGTGGAGCTAGTCTAATCTATCCCTGTTTATGCTGAACTGGCAAATTCAAGGATACTAGGTATAGATTCTGCAATTAGAAAGGCTCCCATGAGAGTTAATGCCATTTTACAGACTAGAAAGTCCAAGTGATAACAGGATTTGGATGATTTATGATACACGGAACAGTAAAGCCCAGAGCAAAATTCCTCAAGACTGTAGTTTTTACAGTAATACTCATAAATGACCATGGGTGCAAATATCATTGTGGTGATATCAAAAACTCAGCAGATAGTTCTTAAATTAATGTTTGTTTTATGTTACTGTGAACATTTACAAAATAACTGTTAAAGTCATTCTCAGTGGAAAAAGTACATCTAAAATATCATGTATAGCCCAGCTAGTGTTGCTCAGTGGTTGAGCCTTGACCTATGAACCAGGAGATCAAGGTTCAATTCCCAGTCAGGGCCCTTGCCTGGGTTGCAACTCCAGGAGGTGATTTTCTCTCATCATTGATGTTTCTATGTCTCTCCCTCCTTCTCCCTTCCTCTCTGAAATCAATAAAAAAAATATTTTTAAATGTATACCAGAACAGCCCTAGCTGGTTTGGCTCAGTAGATAGAGGGTCGGCCTGCAGACTGAAGGGTCCAGGGTTCGATTCTGGTCAAGGGCACATAGATCTTGGTTGCAAGCTTGATCCCTCCCCTGGTCAGGGCATGTGCGGGAGACAACCAATCGATGTGTCTCTCACATCGGTGTTTCTCTCTTTCTCTGTCTCTCCCTCTCCCTTCCACTCTCTTTAAGATCAATGGAAAAATATCCTCAGATGAGGATTAACAAACAAACAAAAAGAATTGCCATAGGGGTTAGAGGCAGGTTAGAAGAGGTCAATGTGATGGTGGCAGGGGGCCCCGGGGGGTACATATGTAATACTTTCAACAATAAAGATTTTTTTTAAAAAAATTACCATAAAGCAATATCAACAACAAATTTATCTCAAATTGCTGAAGTACAATGACCAGCATAAAACACAGATGCTGGTAAAGAAGCAAAGATAGCATTTAAGCTGACTCTTTGAAAGTACTCTCATGTTCAAACATTTCCATTTAGATCATATCTAGCCAAAAAAAGGGAAGGCAGCGGGGGGACACAGTAATGCCATCAATGGACCACACAGCTTTGAAGATGGTCTCCTAACAAAGTCAGAGGAGCCACCAATGTAAACATGGTATTTGAATGGAACATTCAAGCATGATGCTCTAGGACTGGGCTTTGTTCATATGAAGTTGATATAAAGAGCAGCTCAGCTCCAATTGTGGCTTGCTCACCAAGAGTCTTTTATTGCAGTGGTCATTATGCAAGGAGCTCTGTTTACTGACAAAGCCCACAAAGCTGGTAATTAACAGTTCCTATACCTATGAAATAACCATAAAGACCTGAATTCTACCCTTCACAGAAGTAGCCAACATCATTAGGTCTCAATTTCATATACCCAATTTCATTATATAGTCTCAAGATGCAATGGTAATCATTCATTCAGCATATATAATTTAAAGGTCTATGTTTTGCCTGACACTATTGTAGGTGTTAAGGATACAAAGGTGAATAAAGTAAGCTTACAAACTTACATTTTAGTGCTGGGAGACAGACAATAAAAAAATAAGTAAGCCCTGGCCAGTTTGGCTCAGTGGATAGGGTGTTGGCCTGCGGATTGAAAGGTCCCAGGTTCAATTCTGGTCAAGGGCACATGCCCGGGTTGTGGGCTCTATCCCCAGTGGGGGACACGCAGGAGGCAGCCGATTGATGATTCTCTGTCATCGTTGATGTTTCTATCTCTCTCTCCCTTTCTCTCTGAAATAAATAAAAATATTTAAAAAAAATAATTAAAGCCCTAGTCAGTGGTTCTCAACCTTCCTAATGCCGCAACCCTTTAATACAGTTCCTCATGTTGTGGTGACCCCCAACCATAAAATTATTTTCGTTGCTACTTCATAACTGTAATTTTGCTACTGTTATGAATCGTAATGTAAATATCTGATATGCAGAATGTATTTTTTTTTTTTTTTTTTTTTTTTTTTTTTTTTTTTTTTTTTTTTTTTTTGTTACATATGTCTCCTTTATTTTTCCCCTGCCCTTGACAATCCCCTGGCCTCCCCTACCCCCCAGTGTCTTATGTCCATTGGTTATGCTTATATGCATGCATACAAGTCCTTTGGTTGATCTCTTACCCGACCCCCTCGTGCCCTCCCGCCTTCCCCGGCCTTCCTGCTGTAGTTTGACAGTCTGTTTGAGGCAGCTCTGCCCCTGTATCTATTTTTGTTCATAAGTTTATAATGGTCTCTATTATCCATGAATGAGTGAGATCATGTGGTATGTTTCCTTCGTTGACTGGCTTATTTCACTTAGCGTAATGCTCTCCAGTTCCATCCATGCCGTTGCAAAGGGTAAGAGTTCCTTCCTTTTTATTTATTTTTTTTTTTTTAATTTAATTTTATTTTTTTTATTGCTTAAAGTATTACAACGGGTATTACATATGTGTCCATTTTATCACCCCGCCCTAGACAGTCCCCTAGCCTCCCCTATCCCCCAGTGTCTTATGTCCATTGGTTATGCTTATATGCATGCATACAAGTCCTTTAGTTGATCTCTTACCCCCCTACCTCCTGCCCCCCAACCCTCCCCGGCCTTCTTGCTGCAGTTTGACAATCTGTTTGAGGCTGCTCTGCCTCTGTATCTATTATTGTTCAAAAGTTTATAATGGTCTCTATTATCCATGAATGAGTGAGATCATGTGGTATTTTTCCTTCATTGACTGGCTTATTTCACTTAGCATAATGCTCTCCAGTTCCATCCATGACGTTGCAAATGGTAAGAGTTCCTTCCTTTTTACAGCAGCATAGTATTCCATCGTGTAGATGTACCACAGTTTTCTAATCCATTCATCTACTGATGGGCACTTAGGCTGTTTCCAGATCTTAGCTATGGTGAATTGTGCTTGATATGCAGAATGTATTTTCATTGTTCGCGACCCACAGGTTGAGAACCACTGTGAGAGCATCGGCCTGCGTACTCAAGCGTCTTGGGTTCAATTCCCGTCAAGGGCACATGCCCAGGTTGTGGGCTCAATCCCCAGTAAGGGCGGTGCAGGAGGCAGCAGATCAATCATTCTCTCTCTCATCTATCTCTCTCCCTCTTCCTTCCTCTCTGAAATCAATAAAAATATACAAAAAAAATAAGTCAAATGATTCACTGGAGCAAAAGCAGGAAAGGGGAAAGAGAATGCCAGGGTTGAGCAGGGTTACAACTTTATACAGTACAATGAGGAAATATCTCAGTGAGAAGGGAATATCTGAGCAAAAGCAGAAGAAAGTGAGGGAGTGTATTAGCCAGCTCAGGCTGCCATAAGAAAACACAATAAACTGGGTGATTTAAACAACAGACATCTATTTTCTCACTGTTCTAGAGGCTGGAAATCTGAGATCAGACTATCAGCATGCTCAGGTTCTAATGAGAGCTCTCTTTCTGGCTTGTAGACCATAAACTTCTTGTTTTGTGTACTCACATGGCCTTTCCTTGATGAGTGTACATGGAGAGAGAGAGTGCTCCCTAGTCTCTTCTCATGTAGACACTAATTCTACTAAAGCAAGGCCCCACCCTTATAACCTCATTCAACCTTAATTATCTTTATAAAAGCCCTCTCTCCAAATAGTTTCATTGGGCCTTCAACAGGTAAATATTTCAGTCTATAGCAGGGAGTGAGTAATGTAGATATCTGGGGGAAGAATATTTTAGGCAGAGTGTGGACCAGAGATATAAGTTAAGGAGTTGTCAGCTTATGGATGATATTTAAAGCCCTCCATTGGGCTGGATGAAATCAGCAATAGAGTAAATGTAGAGAAGAGAAACAAATCCAAGATCTGAATCCTGGTGCACTCCAATGAGGAAGAAGCATCAAAGGAGACTGAGAAGGAGTAGCCAGCGAATGAGGTCCGAGAAGATCAGGAGAGTGTAGTATCCTGGAAGCCTAGTGAATAAAGCATAACATTTCAAGAAGGAGGGGGTGAGCCCTGGCCAGGTAGCTCAGTTGAGTGGTGTGTCCTCCAGATGCATCAAGACTGTGGGTTCAATCTCCTTTCAGGACACATACAAGAAGCAACCAATGAATGCATAGATGAGTGAAACAACAGATGTTTCTCTCTCTCTCTCTCTCTCTCTAATCAATAAATTAATTAATTAATAGTAATCATTCAAGCACCAATCTCTACACCAAGCATGTCAAACTCAAAGGGGTCAAATAAACAAGGTTTAAGTTTATGTGGGCCGCAAGAAAACAAAAGCTTCAATTTTCATAGAAACGTAGGTTTACTTCGATAGAGACATGCTGAATACAAAGGGCTGAAATAAATGAGTAATCGTTAACATAAAATAATAAAACATTTTAATAAAAATTTATATTTTTCTTGCCCTGACCGGTTTGGCTCAGTGGATAGAGCGTCGGTCTGCGGACTGAAGGGTCCCAAGTTCGATTCCAGTCAAGGGCATGTACCTTGGTTGCGGGCACATCCCCAGTAGGGGGTATGCAAGAGGCAGCTGATTGATGTTTCTCTCTCATCAATGTTTCTAACTCTCTATCCCTCTCCCTTCCTCTCTGTAAAAAATCAATAAAATATATTTTTTTTAAAATTAATATTTTTCTTGAACATTAACTTGAACAGACACTGAATAACTGCACAAATTAATAAGTGTAACACAAATAAACCTACTGTTCTTGTTCTCCGAAAGCGAAATATTTCCTGTTGCACACACCAAACAAGTCAGTACAAGACTAAACAGCTGCTAAAATATTTGCTGCTAGTATTAGTGGAGAGAAATGGTGCGCCTGTAAGGTAAATGGATGCAACACGATTATAGTAATCAGTTATTAGCGAATGTTGTAGTTCGTTATTAATAATTATGTATAACAGGATATTGTAAAAATTACAAAATTTATATTAAATATAAATTTATATTAAAATTAATAAAATTTAATATAAATTTAATAAAATTTAATATAAATATAAATTTATATTAAAAATGTTACGAAATTTATATTAAAATGTTTCTTACATACTGTTATATTGGCTGGGCCACAAAAATGTTAGTTGTGGGCTGCGAGTTTGACATGCTTGCTCTACCACCAGTAAGGTTGAAACCTCTTGTCTGTAAACTGTAGCAATAAGCATGATTTACCAACACCTGTGTTGCTGATGATGATGTATTTGAAGAGATATGCATACCCCATGGCTTTGCTGCTGGGTGCCAGGGCACACGGCTCCTCCTCCTGCTACTGCTTCTCCTCTTCCTCCATGCCTCTCAACCTGACTGCTCTGGGTCTCCAAATGCCAAGCCTGCCCATGGAAAACAGCAGCCAGGAGAGAGGAGCTGAGAAGCCGGACAAACGGACATCCGTGGAGCTGAGCCCAGTTGAACAATAACAGTTAGGAGGATATTTTTTTTCCATTGACTTTTAAGAGAGTGAAAAGGAGAGGGAATGAAGAGGGAGAGGAGAGAGAGAAAGAACCATTGATCTGAGAGAGACACATCGATTGGTTGCCTCCTGCACCCGACCTGGATGAAGGGGATCAAACCTGCAACTGAGTTATGTGCCCTTTGACAGGGACCAAACCGGCAGCTCTCTGGTGGGCAGGCCAATGCTCTAACCACCGAGTAACGCCGGCCAGGGAAAGTCCTCCCTTTTTATTGAAAACATGCAAACATGCTCTAGTATCTCATTCCCATACTTTAAAAATTCTGGAAAATTTTTAAAAATACTTTTTGAGTATTTAAGGAACGGTTTTAAAGGTATGATACAAACCCACATAAATTCAACTATGTAAAAAAAAAATTCTGCAGGGAAAAAATCACTATAAACAAAGTCAAAAGACATATTTGCAACTCATATCACAAATAGAGGGCTAACATGCTTGATATATTAAGAGTTCCAAAAATCAATAAAAAGACCAGCAATTCATTAGAAAAAATTATCAAAAGATTAGAAGAGACAATTCAAAGAAAAAAATAAATACAAATAGCTTTTAAACTTTTGAGAATATATTCAACCTCACTCAAAAGAAGCAAAATACAAAATAAAAGAGACCATTTTTGGTGCAACATCAAGAGACCATTTTTCACTTACTGGATTGGTAAAGATAAAAAATGTGATAACACACTATATAGGGAAACAGGCCTTCTCATCATTGCTTGTAGGACATATTGGTATACAAATTATAGAAGCATTTTGTTTCCATATCTATCAAATTTACAAATATACTTACCCTTTGACTCAGCAATATCCTACAGATATATTGTCACATGTGTGAAAAGACCTCTGTACAAAATTATTCATTGCAGCTTTATAATAGCAAAAGATTGAAAACCACTTAAATATTCATCAATAGAGATCAATAGGAGATTGAATAAGTAAATTAGGGTGTAACAACACAATACAACCATGAAAAAGCAGGGCCCTGGCCAGGTAGCTCAGTTAGAGCATCATCCTGATACACCTTGCAAGTTTGATCCCCAGTCAGGACACATACAAGAATCCTATCTAATAAAGAGGTAATATGCAAATTGACCATCACTTCAACACACAAGATGGCCGCCCCCATGTGGTCAAAGATGGCCACTCTCATGTGGACACAAGATGGCCGGCAGAGGAGGGCAGCTGGGGGAAGTTGGAGACTATCAGGCCTGCAGGGGAGGGCAGTTGAGGGGAACCAGGCATGCAGGGAGGGCAGTTGGGAGCGACCAGGCCAGCAGGGGAGGGCTGTTGGGGGTGACTGGGCCTGCAGGGGAGGGCAGTTAGGGGTGACCAGGCCAGCAGGGGAGAGCAGTTAGGGGCAATCGGGCTGGCACAGGAGCAGTTAGGCATCGATCAGGCTGGCAGGGGAGTGGTTAGGGCATGATCAGGCAGGCAGGCAGAAGCTGTTAGGGGCAATCAGGCAGGCAGACAGGCAAGTGGTTGGGAGCCAGCAGTCCTGGATTGTGAGTCCCGGTGGGATCGGGCCTAAATGAGCAGTCGGACATCCCTCGAGGGGTCCCAGATTGGAGAAGGTGCAGGCTGTGCTGAGATACACACACACACACACACACACACACACACACACACACACACACCCATGCACGAAATTTGTGCACTGGGTCTCTAGTTAACCAATAAGTGCATAAATAAGTGGAACAACAAATCAATATTTCTCTCTCCCTCTCTTTCTCGCTCTCAAAATCCTTGGTCACTCCTCAGTCATCTTAGTTGGACCCTTCTCTGCCTCTACCTAATTTCTGAAGATTGGCTCTGCCTTAGGCTCTTTTCTATTCTATCCGGACTTTGGCCTATGTGATCCCATCTAGTCCCATAGCTTTAAATACTGCCATTGACCAGCCTCACTTCTCTTCCCTGAGTTCCCAGACTCATTATACACTGGACGAATCTACTGGGATATCTATTAGGCATCACAAACTTAACATATCTAAAATAGAACTCTTGATTTTTCTCCTTCAAACCTCTAGTTTAGTCTTCTCCAAGTGAGTAAAAGGTTCTTTTGAATACTCATAATTTCTCAGGTCCCAAACCTAGGACATCTTTGATTCCTCTTTCCCTGATACCTATATGCAAACATCAACAAGTTCTTTCAGTTTTAACCTTTAAAATATAACCCACAGACACATTTGTAATACCTTAACCAATAAAGAAATTAAAAAAAATAAAATATAACACACAGCTTATGCCCACAGCTTCCTAGTTTGAGGCATCACCATCTTTCTAGTGTGGTACTCATCTATTTGCTATTATTGGTGATTTAACATTTCTACCTCCCCAAATATACCATGAGATCTCAAAAACAGTATCCATATCTTAGTTATTTTTGTATTCTGTAAACAATACAATCATATAAATGTACTAGAAGTCCGGTGCATGAAAATTCATGCACTGGGGGGGGGGGGGGAACCCTCAGCCTGGCCTTCCCCCCTCACAGTCTGGGAGCCCTCATGGGCAGGAGGTGACCTGGCGATCAGGGGAAGGTGACGCCCCATCGCACCTCTGCTGCTGCCACTGCCAGCAGCGCAAGCCTCGGCCGCCCCTGGATACCTGAGCCTCGGGCAGCCCTCGGCAGCTGGGCAGCCGCCATCCAAGGCTTCCCTGCACCTCGGGCGTCAGCTGAGCAGCCACCATCCAAGGCTTACCTGTGCCTCGGGTTGACCCTGGGGGGCTGGGGGTGCTGAGGGGACTGAGCACCACCATCTTTGAGGATGGGGCAGTCAATTAGCACATTCCCTCCTTATTGGCTGTGGGGGCCGCCATCTTTGTGACAGCGTGAGAGTCAATTAGCATATTCCCTCTTTATTAGATCGGATTATTTATAGAATACAAAACTACAATACTACCACATTGTAAACAAAATATAGTAGTATACACATACAATGGAATATTATTCATCCTTAGAAAGTGAAGTACTGCTTGGCCAGCGTGGCTCAGTGGTTGAGCATCCACCTAAACCAGGAGGTCATGGTTAGATTGCTGGTCAGGGCACATACCTGGGTTGTGGGCTCAGTCTCCAGTGTGGGGCATGCAGGAGGCAGCCGATTGATGATTCTCTGTCATCATTGACGTTTCTATTTCCCTTCCTCTCTGAAATCAATAAAAATATATATTTTTAAAAAGTGAAGTATTGACACATGCAACATGAACCTTGAAAACATTATGCTAAGTGAAATAATAGGACAGATGCAAAAGGACAAATATTATATGATTCCACTGATATGAGGTACCTAGAATAGTCAAATTCATGTGGCAAAAAGCAGTACCCATATCTTAGTTATTTTTGTATTCTGTTATATTACAGTGCTTGGTATACTGCTTAATTAACATTTGTTGAATGAGTAAATAAGTTATTGGAGAAATTAATGAGTAAATCATGACAAGTAAACCATGATTCAGCTAATAGCACCAATATCCAGTGTCTCCTGTCATTTTCTTGCATTTCTTTCCTGGAGAGGCTACATCTTTACAAAATCTCATTTAGTAGGTACTCAATAGGTTTTCTATCCAGCATCCTATTTTCTGTGAACTGATTTATTTATCTCTCACCACACTAAATTCACGTGATAATAGTAGTGGACCCTTGGCAGCTAATTTGTGAATTTTTTAAATATTAAAAGACACTATTAACTAAATCAAATGAAAGAAAAAGCCCTTGTATACAAAAGGCTAATACCTTTAACATAAAAATAAAACACCATACATATAAATTAACAAAATGATAAATAACCCAGCTAGGGAAACAATGGGCAAAGGATAAGAACAGGAAATTTATAAATGATGAAATATAAATGTCCAAAAAGACAGAAGGTGCTTAACTTCACTAGTAGTCAGGGATATACAAAATATTTTAACTGTAGTAAAATATACATAACATAAAATTTATCATTTTAGCCACTTTTAAGTGTATAGTTCAGTGGCATTAAGTACAAGTGCATTCACATTGTTGTGCAAACATTACTAATATCCACCTCCAGAACTATGTCATCATCCCAAATTGAAACTCTGAACCCATTAAGTGCAACTCCCCATCCTCTCCACCCCCAGCCCTGGTAGCCATTATTCTATCTTCTGCTCCATGAATTTGACTCTTCTAGGTACCTCATACCAGTGGAATCATATAATATTTGTCCTTCTGCATATATCTTATTATTTCACTTAGCATAATGTTTTCAAGGTTCATCATGTTGTATGTGTCAGTAGTTCACTTTTTAACCCTTTGCGGTCCAATTTTATTTTTGGAATTCAAACAGTCTGGTCCAAATTAATTGACGGGATTGAATGTTGAACTTTTTTTTTTTTCAGCTTAATATGTTGGTATATAATACAAAATATACATTCAGCATCTAGAGTCATATACATATTAATTAGTTTTACCCTGCAATATACATTCAGTAGATAATATCAAATGTCCTTTGATGCTGTGGTTTTGAGAAACCTTCCCTATTTAACAGTTCATCTAATTCATAATCTACCCGCACTAGCCTGAGATTTTTTTGCATTCAAATGGTATCTATGAATGTTGAACTTTTTAATGTTCTTATTTTAAAGTTTAAACCAAAAATTCACTGGTTATATTATTAAGCATGTTCAATCAAAGAGTTTATTCTTTAAAACATTTCATAGTGTGGTATCTTTTGAAACTGGTCTGTTGAGTCAGCCTCGACGTTGGACCGAAAAGGGTTAAGGATGAATAATATTCCATTGTATGTGTATACTACTACATATTGTTTATCCACTCATCTGTAAGTAGACACATGGGTGCTTCCATCTTTTGGCTATTGTGAGTGTTGCTGCCATGAACACTGGTATACAAATATCTGCTTGGGTTTCTGCTTTCAATTCTTTTGAAATATAATATTCACAGATGTGCAATTGCTGAATCAAATGGTAATTCTGTTTAATTTTTTGAGGAACCACTAAACTGTTTTCTAAAATATTGCTCCATTTTACATTCCCACCAGCTATATATGAGAGTTTCAATTTTCCACATTCTCACCAACACTTGTTAATCTCTGCCTTTTTCATCATAGCTATCCTAGTGGATGTGAAGTGACATCTCATTGTGGCTTTGGTTTGCATCTTCCTAATGAACAGTTATGCTGAGCATCATTCATGTTCTTACTAATCATTTATATATCTTCTTTGGAGAAATGTCTATTCAAATCCTTTACCCATTTTTAATTAGATTGTTTATTTTTTTGCCCTTGTTGAATTGTAGGACTTCTTTATGTGTTCTGGGTTTTAATCTCTTATCAGATAATACTAGAGGCCCAGTGCACAAAATTCATGCACGGGTAGGGTCTCTAGGCCTGGTTGGCCATCAGGGCCAATCGGGGCCTTCCTTTGTTCTGTGCCACCCCATGGTGGTCAGTGCACGTCATAGCGAGCAGTCAAACTCCCGGTCAGTTGAACTCCTGTTAGCCTTTTATTATATAGGATGATTTGCAAATTCTTTTTTTCTTTTTTGCAAATATTTTCTCCCATCTGTAGGTTGCCTTTTTTTTCTGTTGATAGTGTTCTTTGATGCACAAAAGTTTTTAATTTTTTTTTTTTTATCCAAAATGTGTTTATTGGGATGGTTTCCCACTCATCTTGATTTGAGGTGCGTTTAGTGCTGCTTCCTTCTGAAGGAGCATCCTTCTGTAAGCCTTGCTTTTCCTCCTGTTGGCTGACAGAGAACAGTGGAGCAGCCGAAGCCAGGTTAGCTCAGTGGATAGAGCGTCGGCCTGCGGACTGAAAGGTCCCAGGTTCGATTCTGGTCAAGGGCATGTGCCTGGGTTGCGGGCATATCCCCAGTTGGAGATGTGCAGGAGGCAGCTGATCGATGTTTCTCTCTCATTGATGTTTCTAACTCTCTGTCTCTCTCCCTTCCTCTCCGTAAAAAATCAATAAAATATATTTTAAAAAAAAGAACAGTGGAGCAACCAACGCACAAAACTACCGTTTGTGCATGGCTAAAGACGGTGGTGATTTTGTAGCATCCTGGGCACTTCACGTCCATGAAGTAGGAGTTGGGGCTCTGCACCAGGCGCTTCTTCTTGTGCTTCCTCTTCTCCTCCTCCGGGGAGGGGTGCAGGAGATCCTTGGCGAGAGGCATGTCGTCGTGGGGAGGCCGTCACTGCCGGAAAGGGCGAAAGTTTTTAATTTTGATGAAGTTCAATTAATCTGCTTTTTCTTTTGTTTCTTGAGCTTTTGGTGTCATATCAATATCATTGTCAAATCCAATGACATTACTTTTTTCCACTATTTTTTTCTTCTAAGAGTTTTATGGTTTTAGTTCTTATATTCAGGTCTTTGATCCATTTTCAGTTAATTTTTGTATATGATATGAAGAGTCCCGGCATATGGATATTCAGTTTTCCCAATACTATTTGTTAAAAAGCATATCCTTTCCCATTGAAATGTTTTTGACGTGCTTATTTAAAATCATTTGACCATATATACAAGGGTTTATTTCTGGATTCTCTCTTTTATTCTATTGGTCATGTTTGTTTTTATGCAATATAGACTTTTCAAGATGCCATTTTTAACTCCCCAGATTGGCAACATATCAAAACATTGATAACATTTAGTAGTGGAATGAACATGGGGAGATGAGAACTCTCATACATTACTGGGGGAAATGAGACTTGCTATAACATTTTTGGAAAGTAATGTAGCAGTATCTTTCACATTTTAATGTAGTATATGGGATCTTTTATACAGAAATAAAAATACTAGTACAGAAGCATATGTGTACAAAGATATTTATTATGGCATCATTTGTAGTGGGAAGAGGCTGAATTGAAAAATACTTAGTTAGCTACTCTCTCTGCATCTTTCTCTTCCTGGAGTCACGCGCTTTCTCATCTCTGTTTCTGTCTGCATTTCTTCCTGGACTTGCATATAGATCAACAAGGTCACCAGATTTGAGTCTCTCTGACCTTACAAATTTCAGTGTTTACCACAGTCTCAGTCTAGAGTTTCCATTTTGTTCATTTACAAATCTGTGATGTTGTTTTTTATGTCACTTTTTATAGTTTCTAGTTCTCTACCAAGGTTTTCAAGTTTGGCTCTTATTGCCTTGAACATAGTACACAGAATTGTTTTACAGTCTGTGTCGAATGATTGCAGCATACAGAATCCCTGTGGATCTGTTTCTATTATCTGTTATTTCTCCTCCTTACTCATGGTGTTTTGTCCCCTCAGGTGCCTGGTTATTTTTGTGTGGGACACTGTACTTGAAAACATTTTTATCTAAATAACTTGAGGCCCAGAATATTTTTCTTCACAGAGGATTTTTATTTGTTCTTGCCATGAACAATTAAAGCCAATTTAGTACAAGTTCAGGCCCTGAGATTTTTCTAGGCCACTTAGATGATATAAAGTCAGCCTGCAGTCTGTATGAGGTTTAGTTTAATTCTGGTGCTCCCTTACATCTAAAGTGCAGAGGGTAATATATCAGGGTCATCACTCTTTATGGGTTCTGAACACCAACTTTTTTTAAAAAACAATTTTATATATATATATATATATATATATATATATATATATATTTTTTTTTTTTTTTTTTTTACTGATTTCAGAGAGGAAGGGAGAAGGAGATAGAAACATCGATGAGAGAAAATCATTGATCAGCTGCCTCCTGCACGCCTCCCACTGGGGATCAAGTCTGCAACCCAGGCATGTGCCCTTGACCGGAATCAAACCTGGGATCCTTCAGTCCGCAGGCAACACTCATCCACTGAACCAAACCGGCCAGGGCCTGAACCCCAACTTTTATCCCTATAGGCTCTCAATGCTGCCAAAAGTGAAGCTTACATTCCTAGTCACATCTTCTGAATCAGTATATGCCTCCAGACAAAAGCAGCTTGAGTGCCAAGCTCATTGCTCCAAACTCCTTACCTATCCAAAATCTTGGCCCAGTAATTCCTCACTAATTTGTCAGTTATTAGATGCTTTTAGATAATGCTTTTTATATTTCATCCAGCTTGTCTAGCTGTCTTCAGTAGGAGGGTTGACTTAAATTATATAGTCTAGCATTACTAACAATGAAAGTCCATTTGGTTTATTTTATTCCTGCAAGAGAAAATCTCATCAGCTCCAGTCAAGAGTCCATTCCTGGTCTTGTGGCCAGGGATACAGGGTTATTCAATATATAATAGGCTTGAAGAGGACAGGTTCCTAAGAAGAGAATGTGAGCATAGGAGAAATTATTGGCATCTCAGAAAAACCAAATTACTTGCTGTTCTCTACATTTACCCTCCCATATCATATTTCTGTAATTTTTCATATGCTATCTCCTCAGCCAAATTTCTTCCCCTCCTGTTCACTAGGCAAACTCCTATTTCTTTTTCAAGACTTAACTCAAGTATTGTTACTGCATCTCAAAAACAAGCAAACAAATAAAAAAAACTCAGACATGCTCTTTGTAATGTGCATAAACCTCTTCATAGCAATTATTCTATCTTTTAGGACAGAAATTGTGCCAAGAACAAAAATAGGAGAAAGAGAGAAACATTGATGTGATATGTGCCCTAACTGGGGATTGAACCTGCAACCTAGGTATGTGCCCTGACTGGGAATCAAACCCACAACCTTTCAGTATATAGGATGATGCTCCATTTAACTGAGCCACACTGGCCAGACCTTCCCAGATCTTATGTTCATGATTCTATCAATTCCAACTCCCAAAAATAACTTATTTTGGTGGTTTGTCATTCACTGGACCTTAACACTTACAAGAAACTTTTCTCCTTCCTTCTAAGAATAAATAATAGAGGTATGTTTTGAGAAAGAGTAGAAAATATCTTTTTGGAGGCAATATCCTAACTTCTTTTACTCTTACTATGTTTCGTACTCTCAGATTCTGACCCTTTTTCTTTTTAATATATTTTTGTTGATTTCAGAGAGGAAGGGAGAAGGGCAGAGAGATAGAAACATCAATGATGAGAGAGAATCATTGATCAGCTGCCTCCTGCACGTCCCCAACCCAGGTATGTGTCCTGACCAGGAGTTGAGCCAGTGACCTCTTTGTTCATGGGTCAATGCTCAACTCCTGAGCCACGCTGGCTGGGCAAGTTTTACCTTTTAAATTTAAACTGTACAATTCGGTAGTTTTGAGTATATTCACCAAGTTGTGCAAGCATAACCACTATCTAATTCCAGAACATTTTCATCATCACCTTCTAAAAGAAACCTAGTATCTGTTAGCAACTATGCTCCATGTTTCCCTCCCCCTAGCCTCTGGTGACCACTAACTTACTTTCTGTCTCTATGGATTTACTCAGGACATTTCATATACATGGAATCATACAATGTGTGGCCTTTTGTGACTGGCTTCTTACACATAGCATAATGTTTTCAAGTTTCATCCATGTTATAGCAACTTTCAGTTGATTATGGCCACCTTTATTCCTTTTTATTTCTGAATAATATTCCATTGTATGGATATACCATATTTTGTTTATCATCAGTTCAGACACTTGGATTGTTTCTACTTTTTTCCTATTATGAATATTGATACCACAAACATTCATTACAAGTGTTTGTGTAAACAAAGTTAATTAATACAGAATGACTAATTAATGTACTAATTATGCATTAATTAACACAGAAGTAATAGAATGTGGTAAGCATCATGTAGTGGATTTTTATTTGTTTTGGCTGCCCAGCATCTATTCATCCTTCTGCTTAGTAACAATACCCATATTCTCCTTTTTTCTAAATATTTTTAATTGATTTTTAGAGAGAGAGGAAGGGAGAGAGAGAGAAAGAAAGAAACATCAATGTAAGAGTGAAACACCAATCAGCTGTCTCCTGCACACCCCCTACCAGAGATCAAGCCTGCAACCCAGGCATGTGCCCTAAAATTGAACCGGCAACTTTCTGGTGCACTGGACAATGCCCAACCAACTGAGCTACACCGGTCAGGGAAATACCTATATTCTCTTATAAGGACACTTCCAAGAAAGCTGACTTCACACCAAATCCAGGGTAGACCCTATTTAGGTTAAGATCAGCATATCCTACCTCCATGAATATGGATTAGTTTAGCGATGGGCAAGTGACCTTAATTCAGGCCAATGAGATATGAAATGACCTTTGCTAGGCTTCTGGAAAAGATGCTTCTTTGTTGTTCTGAAGTAGCTTCCTTGAAAGATGTTCTCTTCCTACTAGAGATGAGGGAAGGACATGTAGCTTTCCTAGAAACTGTTACAGCCATATTGAGACAAAGGAGCAAACTGCACAAAATCAACTATTTTGGAAGAAACCAGCTCTTCGGAAACATCACTGAGCCTCTACAATGAGGACCAAACTTCACCTAAATTTTCAGTTGATGACTAGTAAATTCCCTTAATTGCTTAAACCAGTTTGAGGTAAGTTTTCTGTTGCTTACAATCAAAAGATTACATCAGAATATTAACAAAAACTAAATTTTTTTTTTTATATTTTATTGATTTTTTACAGAGAGGAAGGGAGAGGAACAGAGAGCCAGAAACATCGATGAGAGAGAAACACCGACCAGCCGCCTCCCGCACACCCCCCACCGGGGATGCGCCCGCAACCCAGGCACAGGCCCCCGACCGGAACCGAACCCGGGACCCCCCAGTCCGCAGGCCGACACTCCATCCACTGAGCCAAACCGGTTAGGCAACAAAAACTAAATTTTTATAGCACTTTATAATATAACTCTGAGCTATGTGAATTCAATGGTGAACACATTGGATACTGTCTGTGGAAATCATGAAAGGTTTCATGTAGAAAGTGACATCTGAATTACAACTTGCAATTTAGAAGGTATTTACTAAATATGCTGGGCTAAAGAAAATTAAGCAGATTTCTTTTATTGGAGACCTCAGAGACTTTAATATATTCATTCATATTATATTCATAACATGAATTATGAATATATCCAAGAGAGGAATATAATATCCAGTGTTTCCCAAATTTATTTCACACTGAACACCTGGTAGTATCTTAAGGAATCCTGCTGGCTTCAGAAACACTGGTATGTATAGTGTGTTAATGGACGGCTAGAAGAGATTAAGACCATCTTGGCCCACTTTTTAGGAAGTTTGCATGAAGGTTAGGGCATTTGAGAGAAATTTAAAGCAACTGGTAAACCCTGAACAAGTAGAATAGATCTTGGTAGCTTCTTGACCAAGTCAAGTTTATCAGCTAAGCTCCTTTCAAATGTTTCCATTGGGCTATGAAAGTTTTTATTGTAGCCAAAACCGGTTTGGCTCAGTGGATAGAGCGTTGGCCTGCGGACTAAAAGTTCCCAGGTTCGATTCCGGTCAAGGGCATGTACCTGGGTTGCGGGCATATCCCCAGTAGGAGATGTGCAGGAGGCAGCTGATCGATGTTTCTCTCTCATCGATGTTTCTAACTCTCTATCTTTCTCCCTTCCTCTCTGTAAAAAATCAATAAAATATATTTAAAAAAAAAAAAGAAAGTTTTTATTGTAAAGACAAATATTATCAACCACTATTTTTTCTTAAATTATTTTCAGCCTGGCTGGTGTGGCTGAATTGGTTGAGCGTCATCCTGTGCACCAAGAAGTTGCTAGTTCAATTCTGGTCAGGGCACATGCCCAGGTTGTAGGCACAAGCCTCAGTAAGGGGGCGTGCAGCAGGCAACCAACTGATGATTTTCTCTCATTGATGTTTCTATCTCTCCCTTTCCCTCCTTCTCTCTATAAAATCAATAAAAACATATTTTTAAAAATTATTTTCAAAACATCCTGTAAATATAAAATAATGTACAATAGATATACAAATGTACAAGGGTATCTTTCATTACCTTAAAATAAAATTATCCCAGCTACTTCCCCATGATATCACCCCAGGAAGTAAAAATCAGAAAATACAATTATTTCTTCACATTTCACCAATGGCATAGATGAAAAGAGAGAGAAAGAATGCACAAGCTAAGGCTGCTCTTGAATGAAAAAAGGCAAAAATGAGGAAATAAGGAAGAGCCAGGTGACTGAGAAAAAGGAAGAGCTAAGAAAAAGATAAAGGAGGAAAGAGAGAGAGATTGACCCACGTCCGTAAAATTGGGCTGTAGAAAATATCAGGTCCAGATAGAATGCGGGTGCTGGGATAGAAAGACTGCTCACTGTACTGGGAATTAGAATAACTGCATTCTTGCTGCACCTCTGAGACATCAGCTTATGATGCCAGCCGCTGTTTTCTCATCTGAAGTATAAGGAGATTGAACAAAATGCCTCTGATGTTCCATTTCTGACTGACTATCAGTTGCTGAAAGGCTCCCAGGCATGGGAAGCTCATAGAAGCCAACATGGAAAACTGGAGGAACCTGAAGCCTAGAAAGACTCTCACAAAGTGTATCAGGACAGAAGAACAGCCAGGATAGGAAAAGAAACTGAGAAGTTGAAGAGTCAAAAGCAGATACCACATGAACTATCTCTATTTTTCTACCATTGCTATAAGAGAAGAGAAAATACATTACTCCCTAATAATATGCTTTCTTCTATTAGGTTGAGCCACATGAAATTATTGATATTCAATTGTTACCCAAAAAAATGACAACTTCATGACTCAAATTAATATTTTCCATTTTCTCACACTGAAAACAATGACCTGATTTATACATAGAAAATGATAGATTTTATTTAATTTTTTTATAAAGCTGATATTACTCAGTAACTGGTAAAACTATTAAACGGCCCCACATCTATTGTTGTAATTAATCTCCTTATTTCAAGACTAATTCTGAGATGCTGTATTCCCTTCTTTTCAGTGTATTATGCCTTCATTTTCCATCAGTTAAGGAAACTGAATCACAGAAATGAAAACATACAATTTTCTTTAGATAATATTGAAGAAATCTTGAAATGGAGTGGCCTATGGGAAGAAGTTTAAACAATAATGCAACATTAGTCTCTGGGAGAGGGAATACAAATAATACCATATAAAAGAAAGCCAATCATGTACAGAAAGAAGCTGGCAATAAGAAAAATGTTGAACCTACAAGAGGAAAGAGATATCCCAACCATATAGCTCAAAAACTTCAAATTGATCCTTGCCTAATCATGAAGGAACTGAAAGAAGCATTCCGTTGTTACTCTGGTTCTCTAGTAGAAGGAACTAGCTCTAAGGAACCAAGACATTAAAAAGAGAAGTAAAAAGGAGTGGCTCAACCTTTGTCATTCAAACACAAACAACAACGGATTTACTTGAGGACCCATATCTGAAGATCTGAGGTTTGGCCATAACCCTGTCACTAACTTGTTGTGTGGCCTTGAACAAGTCTTCACCTTCCAAAATCTGAATTGTCACCTCGTCAAAGTAAGGAGGTGGAACAAATGATCTCAAGCAATATAATTTCAAACTTACAAAAAATTTTCAAGCATAGTAGAAGGAAGTCTCCCCTAAGTCCTTTTTCTGAATTCAAAATTATTTACATTTTGCTCCATTTGATTTATTATTCTTTCTTTACATAGGTATAAATATGTGCATTTTTTTTCTGAACCATGAGACTTCGAGTCACCGTACTCTTTTACTCCTAAATACTTCAGTGTGTTATTTATTAAGAACAAAGCCGCCCTAGCTGATTTGGCTCAGTGAGTAGAGCATCGGCCTGCGGACTGAAGGGTCCCGGCTTCAATTCTGGCCAAGGGCACATGCCCAGGTTGTGGGCTCGATCCCCAGTGTGGGGCATGCAGGAGGCAGTCAATCAATGATTCTCTCTCATCATTGATGTTTCTATCTCTCTCTTCCTATCTGAAATCAATAAAAATATATTATAAAAAAAGAACAAAGCCATTTTCTCATGTAAACACATAGCATAGATCAGTGATGGCGAACCTTTTGAGCTCGGCGTGTCAGCATTTTGAAAAACCCTAACTTAACTCTGGTGCCATGTCACATATAGAAATTTTTTGATATTTGCAACCATAGTAAAACAAAGATTTATATTTTTGATATTTATTTTATATATTTAAATGCCATTTAACAAAGAAAAATCAACCAAAAAAATAAGTTCGCGTGTCAGTGTGATAGGTTCGCCATCACTGGCATAGATACTAAAATTAGGACATTTAATATTGGTACAGTATTATTATGTAATTCACAGTCCATATTAAATTTTGTCAGATAACGTAAAAACATTAGAGCATCAGTCTGTGCACCAAAGGGTCTCGGGTTCGATTCCTGGTCCAGGACAGGTTACCTGGGTTGGGTTGCAGGTTTGATCCTGGACCCAGTAAGGGCACATGTGGGAGGCAATCAATCACTGCGTCTCTTTCACATCAATGTTACTCTCTGCCCACCCTGCCTTCCACTCTCTCCAAAAATCAGTAGCAGTTGAGGACACATTTGTAATACCTTAACTAATAAAGAATTAAAAAAAATAAAAATAAAAATCAATATCAGTGACTTGGTTAACCTGGTGATTAATGAGGTTCTTCCATTATTCTCCCTTTGTAAGTATTAAGTAATTTAAGGAAAGACACTTCACCATGTAAGTATCCTGCTGCTCAGCAAACTTGCACCCACCCGTTTTAGCATCCATGATGCTAACAGTTTCTTTTTTTTAAGTTGAATGTATTGGGGTGACATTGGTTAGTAAAATTATATAGGTTTCAGGTATACAATTCTATAATATATCATCTGTATATTATATTGTGTGTTCACCTCAAGTCTCCTTCCATCACCATTTATTCCTCCTATACCCTCACCACAAATGAGTTTCTTACTCCATCATTCCATCTGTAGTCATTAGTTGTGATCCTACTAAAAGGAAAGGTTTTCACTTTTCCTACATTTATATAATGATTCATCTACTTATTTATATCAGTGTGGACTCATAGATTCTTATTTTATCCTCAATGGTTTATAACCCATTACTAATAGTATTTATTTTTATTAAAGCAGGGTTCTTAATATTTTTTTGTACCATGGACCCATTTAGCAGTGTGGAGAAGCCTATAAACTTCCTCTCAGAATAATGTTTTTAAATGTACAAAATAGCCGAAACCGGTTTGGCTCAGTGGATAGAGCGTCGGCTTGCGGACTGAAAAGTCCCAGGTTCGATTCCGGTCAAGGGCATGTACCTGGGTTGCGGGCACATCCCCAGTGGGAGGTGTGCAGGAGGCAGCTGATCAATGTTTCTCTCTCATCGATGTTTCTAACTCTCTATCTCTCTCCCTTCCTCTCTGTAAAAAATCAATAAAATATATTTTAAAAAAAATAAAAATAAATAAATAAGTGTACAAAATAATTATGAGGATATTACACAGGTTTACAATGAAAACCTATTATACCAAAATAGTTACCAAAACATTAAAAATTTATGTTACAGTAATAAATCTGTTTAACAACACATTAAATAACAAGATCTAGAAATGAGTGCAAGCTATATCAGTGTGTCTGCAACAACTGCAATGTGATGAAATTATCTGTGCTTTCTATCTGACAGTCACAAGTAAGGCACTGCTCATCCTGCTGTGGTTTTGTTACTAATATTTATACTAAAAGGCAGTGTGGAAGTTTAATTACGAATTAGTGAAAATAAAGATGGAATTTTCCCCATCTACCTTCATGGACCCAGTGACTTCTATCCTGGATGCCAGACTGAGAATCCCTGATATAGTCTCCTTGTGTCCCTAACCTCTCTAAGACTCTAAGACTACCTTAATAGCACATCTTTTTTCAGGCCCCAAATTTCAATCCCTCAATATAAAAGTTCTCTCATCAATGTATAAAAACTAAATAAGATTTGAAAGGACACAAATTTGAGTAAAAGAAAAAAAACTGCTTTAGGAATCCAGGGTCCTGCCTGACTCAGTGGTTGAGCTATGAACCGGAAGGTTATGGTTCAATTCCTAGTCAGGGCACATTCCGGGTTGAGGGCTCAATCCCCAGTGTGGGGCATGCAGGAGGCAGCCGATCAATTATTCTCTCTCTTCACTGATGTTGTTTCTCTCTGTTTCTCTCTCTCTCCCCTCCCTTCCTCTCTGAAATCAATAAAAAAATATTTTTAAAAAATCCAGGGTCTTATAGCACTAAGGCAAAGAAGTAGCCCCCTAAGACTGGCCTGGACCTGTTATAGGTCCAGCGAAACTGAAACCCATATAAAAGGAATAACTTACCCAGGATCTGACGAAGAATAGAATCTAAAGGCAATGGCCAGAAAAGTCATCTTTAGAAGGCTTGGTGATGAAAAGACTTAATGGGCATCTATTCAAATTGTGGATTCTAAAATGACGGAAGAAATAGAAGCCTTAGAAATTCCAGCTTGGATGTAAGGATCTGTTTATGCTATATGACATAGAGACTGAAAATAAAGGGGAAAACAAGGCCTGCATTCCATGATTATAAAGCTGATGAGTTGTGTCAACTTTTCTAGTTTTTAGTGCAATATGATTTTCCCTTAAGAAATCAGTTATCCCTAGATTTACTAAATAATACATTTTCTCATGTGATTTTTTTCATTATACTTTAGAAAGACCATGTTCGTTGGGTTCTTACAACTTAACTTCTGGATTTAAATGTCAGAAATAAAACAGGATTGAGCTGAAAAACCTAGTTATATTATCTTAAAGCACCAACCGTGTGAGAGGCAACAATTTGTAGATCAGGACGTAACAGCAATGTTGAAGTTGCAGTGAACTCTCCGAGTAGAAGAACGAGCCAAGCAAAACAACTAAGAATAGCTGAATGAAGCTAACGTTTATAAAATCATTGTAGAAGGGTAAGTTTGAACAATCAAGTTTAAATGCAATGCTTTCTAAATTGGCCAAAAAGTATTTAAATTTAAGATACATGTTTAATCTCTTGGCTGTAAGTGATTTTCTTTGGGGGTGGGTGGGTAAGAGTTTTTGATCTAACATTAAATCAAAGGATTCTCCCCTCCTACTACTTTAGGAAGTTTGAATTCCACTGCAAACGAGATTTTACTTCTCTACCACTGATCTTCCTTAAAACTCCTCACCAAATCTATGCATGCAGGCAATTGTTTAAATGCAAGGTTATTTCATCCTTCCTGAAATAAAAGCTGTTTTTGAACACTCATGTAAAGTTAAACAGTAGATAATTCTTAAGTCTATCCCAGTTTTCTTCAGTGTTTAAAATCTGAAGACCTAGACATCCTTAAAGTTCTCTTTCCTGACACTCCTACAATCTTATTTTCCAATATTGGACTTGTCATTACTCATATCGCCATTAAGTCACTGTCTGTGCCTGCTCCTTTCTGTTGAGATGCTTAACTGTTCATTGTTCCCATCTCTTGATCTACATGTTGAGAACCTGAGAACGGCATAATGAACAGACGAACATTTTTGGAAACCTCAAATAATATATAACTTTTTAAAAAATATTTTTTATTGACTTCAGAGAGGAAGGGAGAAGAAAAGAGAGATAGTAACATCAATGATGAGAGAGAATCATTGATCAGCTGCCTCCTGCATGCCCCACACTGGGGATCCAGCCTGCAGTCTGGGCATGTGCCCTTGACCAGAATCCAACCGGGACGCTTCAGTTCACAGGCCGACACTCTATCCACTGAGCCAAACTGGCCAGGGCAAATAATATATAACTTAAGTGATTTTAAAAATGAAATAATCTGAGCTCTGGTTGATGTGGCTCAATTGGTTGGAATGTCCTCCTGGACACCAAAAGGTTCCAGGTCCAATACCCGGTTGGGGCATGTACTGGAGGCCTTCGATTGATGTTTCTCTCTCTCTCTCCCTGCCCCCCTCTCTAGAGTTAATAAATACATAACCTTGGGTGAGGATTTAAAAAAATGAAATAAAATAATCTGGAAATGAATTTTTTTTTAAATTTTATTGCTTAAAGTATTACAAAGTGTATTACATATGTGTCCATTTCCCCCCCCCCACCCCCCCACCCCCCCCGCCCTAGACAGTCTGGAAGTGAATTTTTACTGATTTGAGCCTGTGATGGAGAGTTTTATCTCCACTACTAGATCGATTCTTAAAAATAGCCCTGTTGCCCGGCCAGCATGGGGCATGCAAGAGGTAGCCAATCAATGATTCTCTCTCATCATTGATGTTTCCATCTCTCTCTCAATCTCCCTACCTCTCTGAAATCAATGAAAAAATATATTTTTAAATTAAAAATAAAAATAGCCCTGTCGCCAAAGCCGGTTTGGCTCAGCGGATGGAGCGTCAGCCTGCGGACTGAAGGGTCCCAGGTTCAATTCCGGTCAAGGGCATGTGCCTGGGTTGCGGGCACTTCCCCAGTGGGGGATGTGCAGAGGCAGCTAATCGATGTTTCTCTCTCATCGATGTTTCTAACTCTCTATCTCTCTCCCTTCCTCTCTGTAAAAAATCAATAAAATATATTTTTTTAAAAATAGCCCTGTCTTGTCCAACTTTATATTCCACAAAGACCTAACATAGTACTATGCCCACAGAAGGCATTCATTTACTGAACATATGTTCAGAAAGTGTTAGCATGCAACCCTCTCAGTCTATTTAGCATATAACTGTCTCGTAACAAACCTGGACTGGTTCTTCAGACCATCTATGCTTAGAAGACACCAGCCCAATAAATAATCTAGAAATATGTGCAATCGGGGAAAATCATGATAAAACTGTCATTTAAAACAAAACAGATCCATATTTACAATGCTTGGAATAAGACTCTGAAACATTTGAGTCTCATATAATGACTCTCTGGATGTACATGAAATTACACAAGTCTTCTCTTTCCTTTAATTCCAAGTTACAGCTTTAAAGTACACAAAAAGTTTGGAGTCAGTGCTTTAAGATTTTGTACGGCTTCTCCTGCAAGTCTCTCATAGACTCCAGATCATTTTAATCAGAGCTGAAGCCCAGGGAAGAATTGACTTTGGGATGGGGGAGGGGGGAGCTGGGGAATTCAGAATAATAATAATTAACCAATCATCAACAAAGTTAACTTTTAAAATAAATATACATTTAAATCAAGGAGACAAATTCTGCCAAAATGTTTTCAAAATGTAAAGAATCGTCCTAACAGGTTTGGCTCAGTAGACAGCACATCAGCCCATGGACTGAGGGTCCCGGGTTCGATTCCCATCAAGGGCGCGTAACTCAGTTGCAGGTGCCTGCAGGAGGCAACCAATAATGTTTCTTTCTCTGTCTCTCCCCCTTCCTTCCACTCTCTCTAAAAAAATCAATGGAAAAATATCCTCGGGCAAGGATTAACAACAAACACACACACAAAAACAGAAAGAATAACCTTGAATGGGAAAGGAATAAGAGAATTACAAAACCTAGGAGAAAACATTCTATATCATGTTAAAAAATGACTTTGGTCCTGGCCAGATAAGCTCAGCTGGTTAGAGCATCTTCCTGATACACCAAGTTTAGGATTCGGTCCCAGTCAGGGAACATACAAGGAGCAACCAATGAATGCAGAAATACATGGAACAACAAATTGATGTTTCTCTCTCTTTTCCTTTCTAAAATCAGTAAGTTAAAAATTAAGGAAATAAACCTTCCTTTAAAAAAATGACTTTATATTGAACAAATCACCTGTACCACCTCTAAAAGCTTACTAAGATCTCCAATTGGCCCTTCTTTTTTTTAAATCTTTCTTATTGATTAGAGAGAAAAACATCAATTTGTTGTCCCACTTACTTATGCATTCATAGGTTGATTCTTTTTTTTTTTAAAGTATTTTTATTGGTTTCAGAGAGGAAGGGAGATGGTGATAGAAACATCAATGATGAGAGAACCACTGGTTGATGGATGGCTCCTGCACACCCCACACTGGGGATGGAGCCAGCAACCCCGGCATGTGCCCTGACCAGAACCTAACCGTGACTTCCTAGTTCATAGGTGGATAATCAACCACTGAACCACACTGGCCAAGTCTTTGGTTGATTCATGCATGTGCCCTGATTGGGGATCAAACTAGTATCAAGACCAGGCTCCAAACAACTGAGCCACAAGGCCCGCCCTTCTTTTAAGGTAACCAATATGTAGTTTATTTGGAGTAAATTGTGACTTCTTAAAAATATATTTTTAATGATTTAAAAAAAGGGAGAGGGAGAGAGAGAAACATCAATGATGCGAGAGAATCACTGATGGCAGCCTCCTACACGCCCCCTACTGGGGATGGAGCCCACAACCTGGGCACGTGCCCTGACCAGAATGGAACCCGGGACCCTTCAGTCCGCAGGCCGACGCTCTAACCACTGACCATACCGGCCAGGGCACGTTTCTGTGACTTTCGCTGACTGAGCGGGTACGGTTTGGCTTGAAGGACTGAGGGTTCCAAAAGAAAGACTGGAGACTTGGTCTGCAAGGCTGCTTACATTTCATGGGGTCGAGGGCCCATCTTCCCAGCGTCAGGGCGTTCGAACTTGGGAACCACTCGAGGGGCCATTAGAGCCAAGCACGTCAGATCTCGGGGCCTTAACTTCCCCATCCGCAAAATGGGGCAGACGACCACTACTTCCAGCAGGGAGAGTCCAGGACTAGAACCCGCGGCCCCCGCCGACGTGAGAGCCGCCACCTAGTTAGTGGGAAGTGGGAGGTGGCGCCGAGAGGAGCGAGAACAGGGCAGTTTGCAGGAAGTGCTTTAGGGTTGGGAGGGGAGAGAGGAGGCGGAGGCGGGAATGTGAAAGCCGAGCTCTCACAGTGGAGTTTGTTCCGAAGCTCAGGGAAGGCGGGGCGAAGCTGGGGTGAAGGGGTTTGTCAGTAGATGGGCGAGACGGGCTCCCTCCCCCTCGAAAAGAGAGGGCTGGGCGCGGGGGAGGCGCGGAGGCGGCAGCGGAGGAACGCGGGGAGGGGAAAGCGGACGCGCTCTGGAAGGGGCGGGAACCGCGCGCCCCCCGCACGCATGCGCGCGCCAGCCCCTCCAGCTCCCAGGCCCGGGCTTCAGACCACGCACCCAGCACCGACGGCGCGGACGTTCGAGGAGGCGGAGCCTGGCCGCCCTCCCCGCCCCGCTGGGACCGCGTCCCGCCGCGCGCCCCTCCATGTGGCGGGTTGCCACTTGTGTCTTCAAGGGGGGGCGGTTTACGAAGCAGGAACCGGGAACACGTTTCTCTCTCGGGCTCTTTTCGTTCCCCTCCCCCACGGAGGAGGAGCGGGAGGTCCTGGGCGTGTCCGGAAGAGTCCGCTCCGGGTTTTCCCGCCCACTTTAACTCTGTGAGCGCTTCGGCCGCGCGGCGCGGCGCTGCACTCCCGGGCGCGCCCGAGCCCTCCGCCGGCACTCGTTTCACCTCCCCCACGCCTCTCCCCGCCAAGGGAGGGTGGGAGTTCGCACCTCTTCCCCGAGCTCCGCAGGCCGGGCCGCCACGCCCGAGCTCCTCAGGAGTCCAACTCCGGCAGCCCTGACAGCGGGGGTTCTCTGACGAGGCCACTCTGAGGGACTACTTGACGTCTCCGTGCGCTCGGTAGTGCGGCCGCGCTCGGAGCTCTTCCTGGAAACTCCCGCCTAGGGGAGCCAGGGGAGGCCGGCGGGGGAGGGGAGCGGGGAGGCGCACGCCCCCCTTCCCGGGGGAGGGCTCCGCGCCCCCGCCCTCTTCCCGGTGAGGAGGGGAGGGAAGGCGTGAGGCGGGGGCAGGGAACGGGCGCGGAAACGGGGGTTGGGGGGGTCCCCGCCCCACCCCCCGCTTGGAGAACAACGGGTTCCCGCTGCTGCCCCCTGCCGCCCGCAGGCCCCCGCGCCCCAGCCCGGCCCCCAGAGAGGCGTCAGGGGCGCTGCCGCCGCTGGGGCCGTGGGAAACGGAGCCGAAACTTAGAACAACTGACTAGTTTCCTGTCAGAAAACTTCCAGTTACTTTAGAGGAGCGCGCGGGTCCCGCCGGCGTTGGCCACGCTCGCTGCAGCCCGTGACCTCCCTTCTGCTTTAAAACAACGGGAGCGACTAGGGGAAGCAGTCGGCTGATAGGACCTAGGCTAGAACAACACCACGTTGTACCGCTGACTCAAAGGAAATTAAAATACTGATTGAGAGGGATTTTAAAGGAGCTACTTACAGAAGGAGCTTGGGTTTTTCAAGTTACGGCTCTTTTCCTCTCCGTATGTACACAGATTTAAGTCATGAGAGTTTATTACGGCAGTGCATCTGCTTGTAAGCGGACGAGTTCGTGGCTTAAAAAACCTTGGTGAACTTTTCAATGTTGCCACTTCATTATTTTTTAAACTTTATTTAAAATCCTCACCCGAGGATTTTTTTTTTCCCATTGATCTTGAGAGAGAGAGGGAAAGATCTGTTGGTTGTGCCCTGCACGGGCCCTGACCGGGGAGGAACCTGGAACCCAGGTTCGTGCCCTTGACCGGAATCGAACCCGGACCCTTTGGTCCGCAGGCCCACGCTCTATCCACTGAGCCAAACCGGCCAGGGCAAACCTTGGTGACTTTTTTTTGTTTGTTTCTGAATCCAACAGGGGGGGGGAAATCGGAAGAGCCTGAAAAAGTTCAATTAGAATAGCAGCCACATTTCAACATTTCCCAGATGTTGCAATATTAAACTGTGAGGGTTCGCACAAATTTTAAGGCAGGAATTCTTACTGCCAAAATTACAAATTTGTCAAAATGAGAGGGGTGTTCAACCAAATTGCTGCCAGACCCCATAAACAGGCACATCACGGCTATAATTACACCTTATTATCCCCCTTGCAGCCTTATTTGATTCACTGCCGGATAAAATCTTTAATCGGGGGTGTCACTAGCTGGCCTTTTTCTGGGATTGAACAATCACACACCTCCCGTGCCTCGGATGGTCCAACTTTAGCTGCAAAAGGAATCACCCTATTCCAGTGCTCACAGTCCCTCTCTTCCTAAAATGCAACTCAGTCACTGAGGTTCTTTTCACCCCAGCTTCTCTAGGGACGAAGAAATGAAGATGAAAACAAACATCAGAATTACAAGAAAATTTTCTCCTTTGAAGAAAAGGATTTAGGCCAAGAAACCAAATTTGTTGTTTAATTCGAGCCCCCCTACCGGGATTTAGCATAGTGGGTTGAATGCAGTTAAACCAGCTTAATTATTTTCTTTGTTCTGGGGCTCTTTGCATTTATTTAGTGTTGTATTTTAACACGATTTGACACACCCTAAACTAAATTCTTCTGTTAGAGTCTACAATGTAGACCGTACAACATAACCAAACATAAGTTTATGTGGAATCTTTGACATTTTGTAGAATTCTGTACTAAACTGCTTTATGGCCAACACTAAAAAAGTGGTATTGGGGTTTTTTTTGGGGGGGAGTAGGAAGTCATGTTTTCACTTTTTTTTAAATCCAGAGATTTAAAAAGATTGGCCATTGTAGACCACTTAGTTCTTTTGATAGGATTTGTAACTACAGCCCTCACTAGGAGCCACATTTACTCATTTTTGTCCGAAAGTTTTTTATTTTTCCCTCAATAGGGAGAAAAATATCTCATCCCCCTATAGACTCTAATTCTTCTAACATTTACTCTCCCTCTTAAATAACAATTCTGCCCAGTTTCTCACCAGCCCCAGATTGAGGGGCATTCATTCACAAATGACTCTTGAGCCTCCTGAATGTTTGCTTCCTTATAAAGCCAAAACTTCAGTACTGTGGCTCAATGAATTAAGGCTTATAAAGATGCAGGCAGAAAAGTTAAGTCCCTCAGAGAAATCATCTTTTTTCTGTTTTACCTTTAAATTCTCTTCCAACATGCAGGAATAATAATATGTGTCCTTTACTATGTGTGAGCCAGGCACTATTCTAAGTTCTTGATATGAATTAATTCCTCACGACCGGCCTAAGATGTGGTACAATTGTTGCCACTGCTTTATAGATGAGGAAAATGAGGCAACATAGGAGTTAAGTAACTAGCACAAGATCATCCAGACTGGCACCTATAGAACTAGGATTTTGAACCCAGGCTGCTTCTATTTTGCTTCTTATTATCCAGGCTGGTTATCAGTGAAGAGTCACCATTAATTCACCACCTTTTACATTTAAGATGTCCCCTAAATGAACAAGTCCTGGGCCATGTTTTTCCCTCTGGAACTTCAGTAAAGTGAAATTTGTTGAGATTTGCTTAGGAAAAGCATTCACAGATTAGATTATTGGAAGCCAGCCTCAAACTGTCAGCATATGCACTGTAAATGCTAACCAGGACAGACACATCCAACCTCTCCAGATTCAGAATATGCCTACCTCACATTATAAAGAAGCAAGATGATTAGAAAGAGATTTGGATTCTCTGACATTGAACTAGGTAGAAACTAGGAGCTGAAGTGGGAAGAAATAAGGTGGTGGAAGCCAAGAGAAAAATAAATGTAAGATATGTGCCCATAGATCAGTACAACTCCACAAAAATGATGATCAAGGTCATGCAGGAAAACATGTGGGTGTGTTATGACAGAACTAGAAAAGGAACTTAAACATGAAAACCATAGCAAGGGGAGGTGGTGGGGTATCAGGTTGGTTTTTTCCCCCCATATGGAGTTTTAGTTTAATTAAATGCAATTTTAGGCTGGATTAATAGAAATACAGCATCTGGAACAAGGGAAGAAAGAGCTCCACTTCATTCTGCTAGACCACATCTAAGTAACATGTTCACTTTCATTTTATTCATTTTAAATATACTTTTATTGATTTCAAAGAGGAAGGAAGAGAGACATCAATGATGAGACAGACTCTTTGATTGGCTGCCTCCTGCACGCCCCCCACTGGGCATTGAGCCTACAACCCAGGTATGTGCCCTGACCGGGAATTGAACCAGAACCTCCTGGTTCATAGGTCAACACTCAAGCACTGAGCCACGCTGGCCGGACACATGTTCACTTTTAGAGGAAAATAATTAAGAGCAACCAACCAAGATAGTGAGGAGACTTGAAACCCTGGCTTATAAGAAAGAATTAAAGAAGTCACGAGTGATCTAAGGGCCTTCTTGAAATACCTGAAAGACTATTGTGTATAAAAAGAATTAGATTTGTCCTGAAAGGCTCCCCAAAACTGAAGGTTAGGAGCTTCAGAGATACACATTTTAGCTTAGAACATGGAAGAAGTCATATAAATATGAAATACTATCTTAAATGTAACATTTATCACTAGAAGCACTCAAAATGCATATGGTGGATGGACTATATAATGTTTAAGGTATTTTTCATCCTTGTTCTGCCATTCATTCACTTGGACTCTGTGAAAAGGGGGAAAACAATATAACCTTCATTAGGTTGTTGAAAAGCTGATAACATCCTGAAGCTCTAAGATTTGGTATTTCTACATTTATCAGTGAGCAATTATTTAAGCCTTATATTTATAGATAACATTTTTCGTCATTGTCAATATTATCCTGAATAGCAGCTTGGGTATCACTTGGCACCCTTAGGATATCCTAGTGTCACTAAAACTTTAGTAGCATCCAGAGAGCAATATTGTGAATTCTATACTACTAGGATCTTAAAAATTGAATTGTAGTACCATATTGCAATTCCAGAGACAAACAATGTGGTAGGATTAATGTGGGGTGACTATAGAAAGGGTAGAGAAAATAAACAATAAAATCTGGCAGATGCCAAAACCGGTTTGGCTCAGTGGATAGAGCGTCGGCCTGCGGACTGAAAGGTCCCAGGTTTGATTCCGGTCAAGGGCATGGACCTGGGTTGCAGGCACATCCCCGGTAGGAGATGTGCAGGAGGCGGCTGATTGATGTTTCTCTCCCATTGATGTTTCTAACTCTCTATCTCTCTCCCTTCCTCTCTGTAAAAAATCAATAAAATATATTAACAAAAATAAATAAAATAAAATAAAAAATCTGGCAGACTGAGAGAACTCAAGCAGCACAGCTTTGTGTTAAAATTTGAAAAGCAATAGCAGAGTGGTCAACCTTATATTTCACATGAAATATTCAGATGAGATGGCTCATCTTAAGCAAAAGTTGTCATGAAGCCCATGGAACCAACTGGGTAAAGTTGGGTAATGAGACAAACCAACCATGAACTAGCCAACTGCTCACCTGGGAAACCAGTTCTGTAACTATTGTGCTATTTCCTGGGGAATAAGGCTGACCTCAGCAGCATCTTTAAACAAAAAGGGACAATGAAGTTGTCTTAACAATCTTGCTTGGTTCTTCCAACCCAAAAGGGAAAATAAGAGAGGAGGCAGTCTGACCGTAGAATAGAACAAACCTGGGACTAGAATCCCAACTCTGCCTCTACTAGCCAAAGTGTTTGCACCTGTGGGACAGAAATAACATCCACCTCATTGCATTGTTGTGAGGATTATATGATACTCGAAGCCTGCTGCACGAAATTCGTGCTAGAGTAGGCCTTCTTTCCCCCAGCTGCCAGCACCGGCTTCCCTCTGGCACCTGGGACAGGGGCTTCCCTTGAAGCCCCGGCTTGGTCCAGAAGGTCATCTGGAAGGATGTCCAGAAGGACACCTGGTCTAATTAGCATATTACCCTTTTATTATTACAGATGTTATATGTAAAATATACTTAGGACAGTGCCTAATATCAGAATTACGTTTCATTGGGGAAGGGGGAAGAAAGTATGGCCATATTAGTGTTTATGATATAGATTCTGCCATATAGACATAGTGACATTATTCAAAGAAATGGAGAGCCATGACCATCACACAACCCTTCCATCTTTGGTCACTAACGGGCCTAAAGCTTAGAACTTCAATAACTTATAGGAGAAAGCCAGCTGAAATGGAATTGCAAGTGTCCTTGCTCCAAATGCAAGGTAAATGGTTTCCCTTCCCTCTCCTTTGGTCCTGTTTTTCTCTTCATGCTTTAATCATTTTGACACCAAGCTGTACAAAAGTAATTTAAAATTAACATGTCTGACACTTGGTAGCTAGCAGAACCTGATTCTGAACCCTGCCCCCTCTCCAGGGAAGTGAAAACCTTCTTTGATTGGCTGCTGGTCCTGCAGCAGCTGATGAAGGGCCCAGGAAAATACATCCAACAATTAATTTGCTAATTTAGTTTTCTGTTTAATTCAAAACCAGAAAATCCTCAATCACCCAGGAGCTTGGCTTTCTGTCTGGAGCATTAGCTTCTAAAACTTCCTGTTCAGTAGTGAGCAAAGAAACAGAAGAGAGGGAGAAAGCTTACCTGCCTAGTGTAAATACCTTACCTCTGTGCCCTTTTGTCCTCAATATGGTTTTCTATAGGATCACAATTCACAAGTCTCTTTACCAGGAGAATTCGGAGCAACACATTCAGACCCAATGTAGGTTAAACTGCTTCCTGAGTTACAGGGAATTTCCAATATATGTTTAGGATTTAGAAAACTACCTTAGGGTTACAGATCAAGCCAGATGGGTTTCTAGCATTAGAAGTAAGCATTGGCCTGGCTAACTAAGTGGTTGAGCATAGACCTATGAGCCAGGAGGTCACAGTTCGATTCCTGGTCAGGGCACATGCCCAGGTTGTGGGCTTGATGCCCAGTCAGGGGGTGCAGGAGGCAGCTGATCAATCATTCTCTCATCATTGATGTTTCTCTCTCTCCCTCTCCCTTCCCCTTCCTCTCTGAAATCAATAAAAATGTATATTTTTTAAAAAGATGAAGAAGTAAGCATTGCTCTAAATTGTAAAGCAAGTTTCAGGTTTCCTGGGAACTTTTCTGCTGATTTCAAAAGGGAATTTGTATCAGAGATTGAAAAGATTTGTATTAGAGAGTTGGGTGAGAAGAAAAACACAGGTATCTTCCCACAGGTCCCTCTGCTAGCTTTCCCTTGCTGGTGAGTCTCAGAATTAAGAGGAAGGAGTAGGCTTAACCTTCATGTGTGCACCAGAACCCGTACACTTGTTGCCACTCACAGGATTTTACTCAGTTGATGGCCTAATTTTCTCCCTATTTTCTCACCTCAGGCAGGTTAAACTCTTCTGCCTAACTTCTGAGACAGTCTATAATCTGGCCCAACCCTACCTATCAATCCCTATTTCTTAATCTTCATCAAAGTGTACATTCTACTTTGACCAGATTCAATATTCTGAGAACATGCTTCTATGTTCCTGTCTCTAAACTTTTGTTCATTTCCCTACTGATCTCCCCCCATGTGCTCCTTTCTCTTTTATTATATTTTTATTTAAGAGAGGAAGGGAGAGGGAGAGAGAGAGAGAAACATCAATGAATAAAGAGAATCATTGATTGGCTGCATCCTGCACACCTCACACTGGGGATCGAGCCCAAAACCTAGGCATGTGCCCTGACCGAAAACCAAACTGTGACCTCCTGGTTCATAGGTCGACACTCAACCACTGAGCACGCCTGCCGGGGCCTTCTCTCCTTTATTCAAATCCTATTTGAACCTCAAGGGCCACCAAGATCTTATTTACTCCATTCAATCTTCCCCTCTTCTGTCTTTGCATTGGTAACATTTGTATAGTGTACCACATGTTGACCACTGTGATGAAACCATAAGGTTTCTAAAGTCAGGGTTCCTTTGGAACTTCTCTGAGTTCATATACCATACTATGATGGAATCTCTCCCAGGGGTTTCCCATCCTGGCCATTCATGATAATCATCAGGTCCCTTTTTAAAAACACGGATTATTAGGTTGTACCCTACCTGAGATTCTGTTTTGCTAGATCTAAGATGGGAGCCAGGGCCCAACTGGGGTGGCTCAGTTGAGCATGGACCTATAAACCAGGAAGTCAGGATTCAGTTCCCATCAGGGCACATGCCCAGGTTGTAGGCTTGATCCCCAGTAGGAGGCAGGCAGGAAACAGCAGATCAATGATTCTCTCTCATCATTGACATTTCTTTTTTTTTTTTTTAATATATTTTATTGATTTTTTACGGAGGGGAAGGGAGAGGGATAGAGAGTTAGAAACATCGATGAGAGAGAAACATTGATCAGCTGCCTCCTGCACGACCCCCACTGGGGATGTGCCCGCAACCAAAGTACATGCCCTTGACCGAAATCGAACCCGGGACCCTTGAGGCCGCAGGCCGACGCTCTATCCACTGAGCCAAACCGGTTCTGGCTCATCATTGACATTTCTATCTCTCTCCCTTCCTTTCTGAAATAAGTAAAAATATATTAAAATGATAATAATAAGATGGGAGCCAGGAATCTGTATTTTTTGCTTCAGGTGTAACCAGTCCCTGACAGAAGTTGGAGAATCACTGCTCATAGCTCCTGGCATAAGAATCACTCAACTTAAGTAAAAATGTTTGGGTGTAAACTACAATATATATATGTACTTATTTATATCACATGATGACCTAATCAATGGACACTCCCCCTGCCAAATCTATACCTCAGGGTACAGATTGGGAGGCTTACATTCTGTGATGCCAGTTTGGTATGTTAGGAATTCAAACCTCTTCCTCCTAAAATATTCTTTGAAATTACAATTGCAGAGAGATCAGTTTGGTAGAATTGATGAATTGTAGCTGATTAGAAACACAGATTCTCCTTGATCAGTTGCAATCCATAGTATTTATAGAGTGATATTTAAGGGCAAGGGGAATTTGGTGTGTGAAGAAAAAGGTCATATTCTGCCCCAGGCACAACTGTAAAATTAGTAAAATGAATCTTGCTGACCAGTCCTTACCCCTCATCCTAAATCCAACTCAAGTGTTAAATGTTGAAGGATTAAGCTGTGATTCCCCTCCTGGGGTATTTGTGTTTCAGAGGGAATCCTCTGGAAGTGAGAGGAGAGGATTATTTTAATGACTCCCAACCTTACTTGACAGAACCCAAGATTGGGGAGAGCATTTTCTTAAGAAGCTGACCTCCTGGATGTCATTCTGCTCCTACCATCCTCAATAAAGTAAACAGTGACCATAAAAGTTTCCAATCATTGCCCTAGCCAGTTTGGATCGGAAGTTAGAGCATCAGCCCTCAGACTGAAGGGTCATAGGTTCAATTCCAGTCAAGGGCACATACCTTGGTTGCAGGATATATCCCTGCCCCCCACCTTGGGGGACATGCAGGAGGCAACAATGTGTCTTTTCACATCAATGTTTCTCTCTCTCTGTCTCTCTCCCTCCCTTCCACTCTCAATAAAAAAATAATGGCAAAAATATCCTCAGGTGATGATTAACAACAACAACAAATTTCCAATCATTGATCTCAGAGTTGAAAGAACAGGACCTTTTCAATTTAAGTGTGGACATATTGGTCTGCTGTGTCTGGTGTTAAAAGACACATCTGCGCACCCAGAGTCCAATCACTGCTAGATTTTTCATATTCTTGTACTATTAAATTCAAAGAGAAAACTCCATGATGTGTTCTTTTATTCATTTCACACATATTTACCAAGTGCCTATTATGTCCCAAGTACTATCCTCTTTCTAGAGATACAATATAAAAGCCTAAGCGACCGTTAGCTATGACATGCACTGACCACCAGGGAGCAGATGCTCAATGCACAGGCATGGAAACATGGAACAGACTGATGAATCTCAGAGAGAAAGGGGGAGGGGAGAGTATAGGAAGAGATTAACCAAAGATCTTATATGCATACTAGAGATGGGGTGCTCGGATTTGTACTCAGGTGGGGTCCCTCGGCCTGGCCTGAGGGGATTGGGCCAAAACTGGCTCTCTGACATCCCCTGAGGGGTCCTGGATTGCGAGAGCATGCAGGCCATGCCGAAGGACCCCACCAGTGCACGAGTCTGTGCACTGGGCCTCTAGTGAACAGATAAAATTCATGGAGGTTACATTATAGTGGAGGACAGCAGTGGTGAAGGGGCAAGATACAAACAAATAATTATATAATATATTAAATGATAAATGCTGTGGAGAAGAAATAAGAAGAGAATAGAAATGAATGTTTGTAAAAGTTTAAATTTTATTTTATTATTATTTTAACTATATATTTTTTATTGATTTCAGAGAGGAAGGGAGAGAGAGAGAGAGAGAGAAACATCAGTAATGAGAGAATCATTGATCGACTGCCTCCTGCACATCCCACACTGGGGATCAAGCCCTCAACCTGGGCATGTGCACTGACTGGGAATCAAACTGGGACCTCCTGTTTCAAAAGTTGATGCTCAGCCACTGTGCCACACCAGCCGGGTTCTAAATCTTATTTCTTTCCTCTGTCAGAGCTGTTATTTCAGTTCCCAAATTAGGGAAACAGCTCCACCACTGTATTTACTTACAGAATTTAAGCAGCCTCTAGTTGCCCTGTGAAACCACATCTGTCATATAAAAGAAAAATATCAACAGTATATTGGAAAAGCTAATTGTGAAGTTAAACTTAAAACTAAAAGGACAGACAGCTGGCACCAGTTCCTAAGGCCTGAGTCTTAAAGGCTGGAAGTCTAAATCACAGCAGAAATATTATACCTTCCCACCACTGGGCTCTGGTACAAGGAATGCTTTCCACCTTGGGCAGAGTAGATGCTGAGAAGCAGCACAATGTTCCATTAAGTACTAAAATTTATCAATACCCCAGTTCAGGCAAAAGGAGATATAGATAAAGAAGTGGTTATATTTCTGGAATTTGGTTCTTCGCTATTTCCAATTCCACTCTAGTCAGGGCCCTTGTCACTTTTTCCTCACATTTCTGTAAAAGCTTACTATCTGCCTCTCCCACCTCTGTTTCTCCCCTTTCCCTGACCTCTTTCCAAAACCCTTATTGTACATTCTCCAGATTAACGTTCCTGAAGTGCTGTTACTCTTTTACCCAGAAATCTTTAATGACCCCGAAATATAGTTTATTTCAAGAAACTAGGATTTTGTTTAGCATTCAAACTTTATTTAATACAACTTAGTAAAACTGACACAAGACACAATAGAAAATCTGAATTGTCCTGTATCTATTAAATAAATTGAATTTGTTATAAACAATTTCCCCTAAAGAAAGCTCTAGGCCCAGATGGTTTCACTTGTAAATTCTTTTAAAGAAGAAGTAACACTGATCCTACAGGAATTCTTTCAAAAAATAAAGAGGAGGGAACATTTCAACTCATTAGACCTTATGTAGCCAACTTAATCTTCGCCACTTCTGCCCCAACCACCTAAAACTATGGGTGTTTCCTAATTATTCCACACACAGCATGCTGCATGCTGTTGCTCACACTTTTTCCCTTTTTTGGAATGCACTCCCACTCACTCCCTTTGCCTCTACAAATAATTTGGGTGGATAATTCTTAGATGAATTGAAGGTTATGTCTTATTCTTTTGTTACCTGCCTCTAAAAACAAGTACAGCCTTGAGAAGTGAACACAAAAAAAATAGAACAAACCAGTATTAGTACTATACAGAGACATTAAGCCCAACAAGTGTACACACAGAAGAGTAAGGGGTTTTTCTGATACAACAAAGAGGTGTTTCCAGTCAGCAGTGAAATGTAATACAGAGCTGTGCAAAATCTAAACAAAATAAGATTTACTTTTTAAAAAAAAGAGAGAATAAGATTTACTTTAAAAAAAACAAGCTGCCGAAACCGGTTTGGCTCAGTGGATAGAGCGTCGGCCTGCGGACTGAAGGGTCCTAGGTTCGATTCCGGTCAAGGGCATGTGCCTGGGTTGCGGGCACATCCCCAGTGGGAGATGTGCAGGAGGCAGCTGATCGATGTTTCTCTCTCGTCGATGTTTCTGACTCTCTGTCTCTCTCCCTTCCTCTCTGTAAAAAAATCAATAAAAAATATATTTAAAAAAAAAAAAATAAATAAATAAAAAATAAAAAATAAAAAAACAAGCAAACCAGAATACTAGTAAGAGCCTTATAGGTTAGTCAACCTTTCAACAAATATTTGTGAGCCGATTATGAGCCAAGCATTGTGCTAGGCATTTTATATACACCTTGGTGTGGTCTCTGCCTTATAGTGGGAGAGACAGAGAATAGAAATGGATGTGGGGAAGGTTTAAATTTTATTATTTTTAAAATATATATATATTTTTTTAATTTATTTCAGAGAGGAAGAGAGATAGAAACGTTAATGATGAGAGAGAATCATTGATTGGCTGCCTCCTGCACACCCCCTACTGGGAATCAAACCCGCAACCTGGGAATGTGCCCTTGATTGGAATTGAACCCGGGGCCCTTTAGTCTACAGGCCAACTCTCTATCCAATGAGCCAAACAACCTAGGGCAATAAAAATATTTTAAAAAAGAAGGGCCAGTCTGAGGAAATAAAGTTCCTTGTAGTATGAGCCACTGGCACCCAGATTCAACTGACATTTATTGAGTATCTCTGTGCCAGGTACTCTTCTAAGCATTTTCATATCCCATTCAATTCTTACCATAGACCTGTGAGAGGGGTATTAATATTATCATTATCACTTTTTCTTTTTTAAGAAGGCACATGTGTCCTCCTTTTTTATTTATTTATTTTTAAAATATATTTTATTGATTTTTTACAGAGAGGAAGGGAGAAAGAGAGTTAGAAACATCGATGAGAGAGAAACATCGATCAGCTGCCTCCTGCACACTCCCCACTGGGAGATGTGCCCGCAACCCAGGTACATGCCCTTGACCAGAATCGAACCTGGGACCTTTCAGTCCGCAGGCCAATGCTCTATCCACTGAGCCAAACCGGTTTTGGCTCATTATCACTTTTTTATTGATGAAGGACTCAATGCTCAGAGAGCTTCCGTGACTTGCCCAAGATGACACAACCCAGAAGCCATGAATTTAAGATTTAGTCTCACCTCTGATTGAAGGCCTCTGTTCATTTCACTAGGTTTTCTAATAGCTGCTCAGGCCCAAACATCCGCAATATCCTTGACTTCTCTTTCTTTCTCATATACCTCCCATGTCCAGCAGCGAATTCTGGGGCCTTTACCTTCAATATCTCTCTAACCTCTGTTGCCACCTCCACCATTGCCGCCACCCTGACCACAATTTCTTGCCTAGATTCCTGCAGTTGCCTCCTAACTGTTCTCCTTGCTTTTGCCCTTGTACTCCTTTCTTCTGTTTTCTACACAGCAGCCAGAATAAACCTTTGAAAGCATAAATCACAACATAACACACAAGTCATTCCTCCAGTGGCTCCCCATTTCCCTCAGAATAAAAGTGTACAATGCCTTACAAGGTTTTCCAAAGTCTGCCCCTGCACTTCCACTGCCCCGGCCTGTCTCTTACATCTCTCTCTTGGCTCAATCTATTCAGCTAAACTGGTCTCCTTCAACAAGGAAACTCCTGTCTCAGGACCTTTGCATTTGCTATTCCCTCTATCTGGAATGCTCCTCCCCCTCATAATTGTGTGACTTGCTCCTTATATTCTTTTGTGTCAGCTCAGGGAGTCCTTTGACTACCTTATATAAACTAAAAAAACTCCATAATCCCTATCTCCCTTAACCTTGCTGTTTGAGTCTCCATAACCCTTATTACCATTTGGTATACTATATGTTTACTTATATGTTTATTGTCTCCCCTCCCTTTTAAAATGTAAATTCCAAGAGGACAGGAACTTCATTTTCTATTCTCAGAGCACAGTTCTCAGCTCCCAGAACATTGCCTGGCACATAGTAAGTGCTCAATGAATAGAGGCAGGTGACTCAAGAACAGACCCTATTTTTTCAATGACTGAATGAACAGAAGGACAAAGTCATTCTGAGGATGGGAAAGCACTTTGTAAACTAGGAAATGGTATAGAGGTTTTTTTTTCTACTTGGTTCTTAGGTTTCTAAGCCTAAGAACTACTTCTGAAGAGCCTTAGCTAAGTGGAGTCAACCCAAATGATCTTGGTTCATGCAGTGCTGACCGTTGGATGCCAGCAAATACCTAACTGGGAACTCAGTCTTGCCCTCCTTGCCTTCTCCAGTTCACTGGCAAAGCCAGCGAGGACCTCTTCTCTTTTCTAAGGCACTCTTGCATGCATTTGGCTTTTTTAGAGTTTTTACTCTGGGCAATATGAGAGATGGCCAGTGTCCTATCCATGGATGGGATCTATACAGGGAAAGTCATTCAATTAAATCAAGCAGTATTGAATTCTTAATTGACACAAATGAGACAGACAGACAGCTGGAGGAGTGGGGGGAAGGACAAGGGGAGCAGGTGCTCTGCATAATGGAGAAAGAAGGGGCAGAATATAAATTCAAACTAATGTTGTAGAAGCTCCCTGTGAGTCTAGGTTTTGTACCACATAAGAGGTAAGTTTTGCCACAGCTTACTTTACACACAACAGAAAGGACTCAATGGTGTCTTTGCCAAGGATAAAGCAACAGGTTCCAAATGTTTGTGCCATTTTGGCTGGCCTGATGGCCAAGTCGGCTTGTTTTCAGGTACTATCATTTCTGAGAATCACTCTTGGTAAAGCCGGGGTGTGTGTGTGTGTGTGTGTGTGTGTGTGTGTGTCTTCAAGATAACCTTATGAGATAATGTTTAACTAAAAGAATGTACTTTTAAAATTCCATTTCTAAAAAAATAGGGGTGGAGGTAACACATGAGTTAGGAAGGTAAAGGAAAGGATGTTTCCAGATCTTCAAAGGCCAGTTATAGTGGTATTCCCGCAGAAAAGCAGGACCCTGGAATTTTCTCTGAGAATGTTGGGGGCATTTTTCTTCTCAGCTCCCTCTTGGTCAGAGCTTTGACTCCCCAGCTCAGACAATTCTTTTCTGTATCCATGGGAATTGCTCCCATAATTAGCAGTGTCTCCTGCCTGGAACACAGACAAGTAAATGTTCAAACCTGGCAGCTGATCCTGGGAAGGAGAGCTGATTAAATCTTTCCTGTTGAGAGGCACCTCTTTGATTTGAATGTGACACCTACATCCTCTACCTCAGGTTTGTCTGATGGAAGCAGTTCCACCCATACCTTCACAACCGGAGATCCTAATATTTAAAGACACAGTTAATCTTAAAAGGAGCCCACTGGTTTTCTAAGACTTAGGAAAGAGCATAGGTGTTTGTTGTTTTTTTCTCCCTCCCTCCTGGACCCTTCTTCACTAAACATCACCCTGTATTTGGTGTGATGAAAGCTCCTGCTGCCCAGGTATCATCAAATGCCAGAGGCCTTGAGATATAAAAGGAGTTCAAAACACCACTAAGTACACACAAGTATTAACTACAAATGGAAGAGTGAAAGAACAGGCAAACTACTTCTTCAGAAGTGTTTAGTAAGACAGCCTGGAACCATCAAGCCCCAAAGTGAATACTCCTGGTGATATTACGATCCAGGAAAGCTTTCTATGGGAGGATGTGTAGTCTTATCTGGATGTAGCTAGGATTATGTACGACCACTCAGACATATTCAAGGAGAGACAATATCCATTTTCTTCTGACATCAAGGCAGCCTTTTAAGTTTGCCCGGATTTATTTTGGTTAGTGCAATAAAAAAGCCAGGTTGGAGAATTATGTCTAACAAAAATAAAGCCATTGTATGCTTAGAGTTTCCCACTGAAAGCCTGCTTTTAAAGCAGTTTGCTGCTCCACAGCTCCGTCACCTCGCAATACTCTCGTTTAGGTAGGTTGGCTATGAACAAAGCAAATTGGCTTCACATGCAACAGCCCTAAACCTACACTCTCAGGACAAAAGTTTTTTCTTCGCAATGTTTTCTACATGAGTCTGGTTAAGGGCCATTCACTTACCTCCAACCTCTTTCTCTTGGGAGACAAAGGCACCTTTGGGCTGCAGTGACACGGGAGAGTTAGAATCAGATTTGTTATCAACATTGCAGCCTTCAATTTCAGTAAGAGGCTAAATCTGTCTATTTCAACTACAGGAAGGCAGTCTTTATAACCCCTGGAGCACTTGGCTAATTATGCACCTGCAAATATACCATACAGGACATTTCAGGTTCCTAAGCACTTTGAAAACCGATACTCAAACAGTCTCAAGGGATCCTATCACCCATCTCGAATAATAGCGGCTTTGGAATCTGTTGTTGGCACCAGAAAGAGTCCTCTGAAGTCATTCTAAAGCCATTTTTATTGTGCATTTTCAAACAAAGGGCCTCACCAAAAGAACTTCTGTTACAAAATCAGGGTAGAAAGTCAAACTCATCTCATCTAAGAGTCAATTACCCTGGCAATTTTGTGAAGGGATGGGAAATGAGTGCTAGAGGAGAGGGTTGTGGGGAGGGGGTGGGATTGGCTTTTAAAATCCCCTGGGTGAGAAGGGTGTTTCCACTGACTCTAAACTCTAACAATTACAACAGAAGGGCCTCTGTGACTTTCTGGCTATAAAGTTTTTATGATTATTAACTGGGGAAATCTAGAATATGTGGAATTTTAACAATCGACTTTCAACCTCCATTTGCTTCTTTCTGAGAAATTTGTTTGTGCACGGACTATAATAACCTAAAGCTCAGGATTTATGTCGCTACCTTTATATTCCTTGCTTAAAATCCACTTCCTTACATATCTGACTTTCAATAATGACGCAGATGCCTTGTATGCTGTTTATTTCAGGAAAGAAATATATGTGGGAAAAGAAGCAATTTTTCCTCATTGCAATTAAATTGTCATGACCACCTGTTGTGGGATTATCCTGCCATCTGCTGTTCAAAAGAGAAACAACAGCAGAGAAATGGGATGGCCGAGGTAAGAGTTTGGTACTGGTAAAATATTCCTTCTTATTAATAAAATATATATATATAAATCTTCCTTCTTTTGAGGGTATCACTTTCTATTTTTATTATTATGAGGGAGAGAAAATGTGATTAATAGCAAGAGCCCTGATGGAGGGTCCAAAAAATGTGGGTACAATTCTTTTGGAACACAATTGACAATCTTGTATCAAGAGTGGTAGAGTGGCTCAGTGGTTGAGTGTCCACCTATAAACCAGGAGGTCACAGGTTTGATTCCCGGTCAGGGCACCCAGTGAGGGGTGTGCAGGAGGCAGCCCATCAATGATTCTCTCTCATCATTGATGTTGATGTTTCTGTCTCTCCCTTTCTCTCTGAAATCAATAAAAAAAATATTAAAAAAAAAAAAGAGTGGTAGAGCCCTAGCTGGTTTGGCTCAGTGGATAGAGCGTTGACCTGCTGACTAAAGGGTCCTAGGTTCGATTCCGGTCAAGGGCACATGCCCAGGTTGCAGGCTCAATCCCCACTGGGGAGCATGCAGGAGGCAGCCAATCAATGATTCTCTTTCATCACTGATGTTTCTATCTCTCTCTCCCTCTTCCTTCCTTTCTGAAATTAATAAAAAATATATATATTTTTAAAAAGAGTGGTAGAATGTTCTTTACCTTGAAAAAAACAGAGAAAACAGATTAAATGAGCAGATTAAAACCTAGTCATTCTACTCTGGAAACCTGTTCAAAAGGATGAATCCAAAATTAAGAGAAAGCCATGTGTGTGAAAGATGTTCATCACAATTATTGTATAGTGAAAACAAATTTTTTTCTTTTTTTGTTAATCCTCACTTGAGAATATTTTTCCATTGATTTTTAGAGAGAGTGGAAGAGAGAGGGAAAGACGGAGAGAAACATCGATTGCTTGCCTACTGCACCAGCCCAGGTCAGGGAAAAGCCTGCAGCCAAGATAAGTGCCTTCGACCAGAATCAAACCCAGGACCCTTTGGTCCGCAGGCCGACGCTCTATCCACTGAGCCAAACCGGCTAGGGTGAGAAAAAAAAATTGTTTTTAAGAAGCAACCCAAATGTCTACCAATTAGCAAATGTTTAAAACTTGGTGAAATATTCTGAAGCTATTAAACAAATTATCTTAAAAATGTGAGACTACATCACATTTTTAATGTTTATTTTGTAATGCAACATGAAAATAAGACAGATTCACCCTACCTGGTTTCGCTCAGTGGATAGAGCATCGGCCTGCTGACTGAAGGGTCCAGGGTTCGATTCTGGTCAAGGGCCACATACCTTAGTTGCAGATTCAATCCCTAGCCCCAGTTGGGGCGCATGTGGGAGGCAGCCAATGGATGTGTCTTTCTCACATTGATGTTTCTCTCTCTCTGCCTCTCCTCTCCCCCTCCCTTCCACTCTCTCTAAAAATCAATGGGGGAAAATACTCTTGGTTGAGGATTAACCAAAAAATAAAAATTGAGACAGACTAATAGATAGAGAGCAGGCAGACAGCTCTGGTGTGTGGGTGTGTGTCTGTGTGGGGTGGGGGAGGTGCTGGGATGGGATTGAGCAAAAAGTGGGGGGAAAGAAAACAGATTAAAAGAACAAATTAAAATCTAAGCATAGAAAATAAAATTTTTTTTTTGGAAAAAAAGCCACATCAAAATACTATTTTAGTGGGGAGGGGAAGCCACACCAAAATGCTACCAGTAGTTCTTTGTGAGGCCATGAGGGACTAAACATTTTTTCCTACTTTTTAGTGTTTTCCAAATTATCTTTAATGAGCACATATTAATTTGGGTAATGAAGGAAAAACTTATTTTCCCTAAAAGATGCCTGGGTTCTAATTCCATATTTTACTAAACTACATCAAATAAGCAAATCCTGCATGACTATGGACAACAAACTTTGCCTCTCTGGGGCTCAAGCCTTTCATCTGTAGATTGTTTCCCTCCTCTCCCAGGGTTGTTCCAGGATCAACCCCCTAACAGCTGTGAAAGTACTATACTTTGAAGAGTCTGATATCCATATGATTTAGGATCAATAATTTATTTTGTCTACAGGTTCTCTCCAGTCTTATCCATATCCCTGATTTCCTGCCTGGGATCAATCCCTCACCCTTGGCAAAATAATAATTTCTAATCTTGGTTCAACGGCACTGCTCTCCACTCAGTAATCCAAGTGGTATGGGTGCCTTCCTTGAGCTCTTGATTTGGCCTAATCGTCGCCCATCTGATCTCCCTGTTGGGTTTCTCTTCCTCCACTCCTCTGCCAGAGTGATCATTCTAAAATGCAATGTTGGTCAAGCCCTTCCCCAGCTCAGAATCCTGCAATGGCTCCCACTGCCTAAAGGGATTAAGTTCAAACTCCTAGACAGATAAATTTCATCTTTCTAAAATGTTGCTTTTTAAACAATCAAAATACTCACCTGTTCCTACTCAGGCTTTCTAACTTCTAGTATCCCTACAAAGTTCCTGGGGATTTGTTAAGGCTTTCCTTTGAGATCCTGAAGGCAGGAAGGTGGCTGTAAAAGGCTATGGTCAAGGGTACAGCCAGCTATTTCTGAATTTTCCCACCTCTTCAGTTCTTAGGACACATACTTGGGGCAGGACTGGGCTGTGGAAACACACACACACACACACACACACACACACACATGTTTTTAAAAAATGTATGAGCTCAGTGGATAGAGTGTCGGACTGCGGACTGGAGGGTCCCAGGTTCGATTCTGGCCAAGGGCACATGCCTGGGTTGCGGGCTCAATCCCCAGTGGGGGGTGTGCAGGAGGCAGCCGATCAATGATTCTCTCTCATCATTGATGTTTCTATCTCTCTCTCCCTCTTCCTTCCTCTCTGAAATCAATAAAGAAATATATTTTTAAAATAAATAAATAAAATAAATAAAAAATATATGAGTTTGTGGGGGTTTTTCTAAATTCATAGCTTCACTTTAGAAAGTTTGTCATATATTGAAAAAGTACAAAGAAAAGATGCATTGTCCATATTTTGTTTCTATCATTTTAGGTGTTTTTTTATACATATAACATTTAAAAATAAATTGATCTTATATTCTACTTAAACACTTGTTTTTAAAAAGACATTATATTATGAATACTTCCCCATGTTCTTAATAATTTTCCCAAATGAAATTGTATTCATGTCTGTATATCATCACATATTATAGTATAATATATACCATTGTATATTGTACTATACGCATTTGCTACCTCATTGGTGTAATTTAAGTTGGACCAATTTCCCACCAATAAAAAGGCACTGTGGGATGACCTGGCCAGTGGTGGCTCAGTTCATTGGAGCGTCATCCTGTACACTAAGGGGTGACAGGTTTGACTCCTGGTCAGGGCACATATCCGAGTTGCAGGTTTGATCCCCAGCTGGGGTGCATATGGGAGGCACATTGCTCACATCTCTCTCTCACTCTCCTTCCCCTCTCTCTTGCTCTCTCTAAAATCAATAAAAAACTATATTTTAAAAACTAAAACTTCTGTTCTTCAAATAAAATGACAAGTCACAAGTTGGAAGAAAATACTCACAATACATATATCTGACAAAGATCTTGTATCCAGAATATACAAATAATTCTTTACAATAAGATGAATAACCCAATTTTTAAGTGGGCAAAAGGTTTGAACAGACAGAAGAATATACAGGAATAGCCAATGAGCACATGAAAAGATATTCAGTATTATTAGTTATTAAAGAAATGCAAATTAAAACCACGAAGGGAAACCACTTTACACCCACTAGAATGACTAGTTAAAAAGAATAATACCAGAGATTGGCAAGGATACAAATCAACTGGAACTCCCATGTACTGTACTGTGGGAAACAGTTTAGTAATTTTTATATAGTTAAACATACACCCATCCTGTGATGCAGAAATGCCACTTCCATGTATTTACCCAAGAGAAATAAAAACATATGTCTACACAAAGACCCTACATGAATATTTATATTAGCCAAAACTGGAAAAAATGTCCATGGACGGATAAATAGATTAAACAAATTGTGGCATATTTACCCAATAAATACTACTCAGCAACAAAAAGGGATGAACATGCAATAGCATGGATGAAGCTTTACAGACATTATGTTGAACAAAAGAAGTCAGACAGGAAAGAGAAAGCACTGTATGATTACATTTATACCAGTTCTAAAACAGGCAACACTAATTTATGGTGACAAAAATCAGGATAGTGAATAGTGGTTGCCTCTGACATCGGGGGAGATTGAGAAAGGGACATGAAGGAATTCCCTAGGTAATGAAAATATATATCTTGAGAGTGGTATGGGTTTCACAGGTGTATGAGTTTGTCAAAACTCATCCAATTGTACTTAAAAGTCTATGCATTTTACTGTATGTAAATGAAACCTCAATATAGTTGATATAAATATACATGTGGAATTCCCTCATGGTCTGTGGCCTGTGTGAGAGTTTAGGAAGGGGAACCCCCTCCCTGAGTAAACTCAGAATAGAACCAGCCATAGACTATGACCTGCCACCTGCAGGCAAGGCATCAGCACACCCAGATGGTGTGCTGACAGCTCCAATCTGGCTCCTTCGGTGTGACCTCAGGGCCTTGCTTATGGAATGCTCATCCTGTTAGTCTTCATTGACCAGAGGGACCTTGGATCTTAGAGTGCCCCTCTGAGATATAAAGTGGCCAGCTTTGCAGTCAGAGATCTGGGCTTCCAATCCCAACAGCCAGCTTCCTTCAGAAGTAGGTGACTTTGGTGAAATCACTTTGTCTCTCTGAAGCTCAGTGCTACGGAGGGGCAAGGAGCATTCGTCTTTGTATCTCCAGTGCCTGGAACATACATGTCTACTGAATGAGCAGCACAGTGCTGAGACAGGAAGGCTAGTCTACATACTTGTAAAGTAAAAGTTTTAGCCCTAGCCGGTTTGGCTCAGTGGATAGAGCATCGGCCTGCAGACTGAAGGGTCCCAGGTTCCATTCTGGTCAAGGGCATATGCCCGGGATTGTGGGGTCGATCCCCAGTAGGAGGCATGCAGGAGGCAGATGATCAATGATTCTCTCTCATCATTGATGTTTCTATCTCTCTCTCCCTCTCCCTTCCTCTCTGAAATCAATAAAAATATATTTTTAAAAATAAAAATAGCCCAGCCAGCATGGCTCAGTGGTTGAGCATTGACCTATGAACCAGGAGGTCAAGGTTCGATTCCCTGTCAGGGCACATGCCTGGGTTGTGGGCTTGATCCCCAGTAGGGGGTGTGTAGGAGGCAGCTGATCAATGATTCTCTCTCATCATTGATGTTTCTATCTCTCTCTTCCTCTTTGAAATCAATAAAAATGTATTTTTTTTTAAAAAAAAAGAATATGATGAAAACTTTATAACCTCTATTTCCAGAAAAATACACATATACCAGTATACACCAAGGCTGGAGGGATCCCATGTAAAGATCCCCTGGTTCTGGAGGCCTTACTCGGCTCTGAAGGTTCTGTCAAGCATTCTTGCAACTCAGCTACTATTTGTTCTGCACCTAATCTCTGCTAGAGCCTTTGCTCTCATAACCCTCTGAGGATGGTTTGCAGATGAGGAAAATGAAGCTCAGAGAAGCCAAGTGACTTGCCCAAGATCACACAGCTAGTCATGGCTAGTATTGAGATTTGACTTCAATCTCATGCCTCTGATTCCAACCCTCTAACTTATTCCTTCAAGTGAGAATTTAATACCCTTCAGGTAGTTTTGGAATCCTATGCAAAGGGGCTGGTAACTATAAAGCTCTATAGTGACAGCAGGAATGACTGCCCAAATCCAGCCTGGTAAGAACATTCTGCAATGGGTGAGTGACTCCAGGCTCATCCAGGAACAGGCCTCATGCCCAGCTCAAACATGTGTCATCTACCCCTCGATTTCTCAATTCAGCCCACAGCTTGAGGGGTGGGGGTGGAACAGAAGAGGGAAGAGAAACAGAGGAAATTACTTATAAAAAGAAGTTTCAGACTGAGTCATTAACATGACTTATAACTCAGAAAAAGACTCTGGAGTAGGAGGGGGGAAAAGAAGGTCCTTATGAGAGGGCTCCCTCCTTTCTCCATGGAGTGAAGATGCTCAGGTGAATTAAGCATCTCTTCAGGCTCTGGAGGGGGCTCCCTCTATTAAACAGGAGAGAGAGAGAGACAGAGAGAGAAACTGTGCTCTGATGCATTACCTTGTTTTACCTTCACCAAAGAGTAGATAATACTATTAAGCCCATTTTAAAGATGGGGAAATTGAGGCAGAGAGTTAAATGGTTTGCCCAAGGTCACACGGGCAAATGGTCAAAATTGGATTCTAACCCAGGACTGCTTATACTTCAAGAAAAAAGTTAAACAAAAAAACCAGGACAGCCTAACCCCAGAGTCTTAGTTAACCACAACTCTAAATAGCTTCCTACATCCTGGTTGCTGTTTGCTTATAACTGAGCAGCTCTATAGAAGCTTCACCCACCCTCTCCTTTAATGCTCACAGTAGTCCTGTTTTACAGTTGAGAAAACCTCAAAGCAGTGAAATGACTTGCCCAAAGTCACCCAGAAGGTCAGCGTTGGGGTTGGGAAGCCTGACTCCACATCCAGCGCTGTTGCCACTACCCACTCACTGCTGCCTGCCCAGGCAAGCTGGTCAGGAGTTGAGGCCGGAAGAAATAGTGGGGGCCACCAGAAGGTTTCTGGGGAAAAGGGATGGCCCAAGCGGCCCTCCTACTCCCTTGTCAGCATAGCCTTAGCACCTTTGCCTGCCTGCCAGTACCTCCACGGGGGTGGTGGGGGGGATTGGAGTGCTGGTGGGAGTGCTCATTTAGGTTTCCCTCCTGTTACTGTTGAGTCATTTCTCTGTTGAGTTCTTTGGAGTTAGTGGGAACCCCCCAAGAAATGGAAGCTACTCAGAAGACCTCAGTTCAAAGCAGAGGAACTTTCCAACCGTGCGGGGGACTGTTTTGTGATGTGGTGGAGTCTCCGTTGCAGGCAGTACTTGAGCAGAAACCGGATAACCATCTATGGGAGATTCCTGTACTGGGCGGAGATCAGCCTTTAGGGCTGATCTTCTGACTGTGAGGTTTTATGAGTCACTGTGGGATAACGGTGATATAGTATGAGCTTTGGGGCCAGATAGATTCGGTCTCAAAACTTAGCTCAGCCACGTCCTTGCTGGGAGACTGTAGGCAAGACTCTTCTCTTAGCCTCAATTTCCTTGTATAAGATGGAAATTATAGGATCTACCTATAGATTGCTTTGAGCATTGGGAATGATATATATATTGTGCCCAATGTAAAGCAGGCACTCAATAAAGCATGCCTACTATTATAGGCATTAAATGATTGGTGGCCTTATATTACAGGTCTGGGTGAGAGAATTAAATCCATGTGCTAACCAAAAAACAAATGTTTACATACTTAACATATGTAGGAAACCCGCTTTTCTCTGAGAGTGCCTGTCTCAGAAATCATCTTGGAAAACACAATACAGAAATGGGTAAAATACAAGGAACGCTGAGGGGCTTTAATGCCTGTGCTGACAACTGAGACTCTGAGTCTTTGACAAGGTCATCTACACAATCCCAGACGGGGAATAGGAATCTCCAAGACTTGACAAATCTCTGCGTGTGCAGCCCAGGTGATGGGGAACTCACTACCTTCTGAGACTGTCCATAGGAAACTCCCCAGTTTCCCCAGCTTATTCTCCACTGTTTGCCCTCTCGGAAATGCAACTTTCTAACAATGTAACCCCTAAATGAGACCAGACCCCAGTGTTATAGGAACATTTATGACCACATGGCTGGCTGAGGGGAAGAGTGATAACCAGCCAGGTGTGTGGAACACTGAAGTAGACCTTGGGCGTTCTCAGAAGCAGAGAGGTGGGGCAGCACCCTGGTTAAGAGTGAGTTTCAGAATCACACAGGTATCGTTCTGAGTTCTGTTCTGCCTTTTAGCAGTGTCCTAGGGCAAAACACTTAATCTCCAAGCCTCACATAAGGACCAAATGAAATAAGCACAGAAAACACTCGGTGTCTAGCATCTATCTCCACATAGTATTTGTGTAATAGACGCGCCAATATTCCTTGGGAAGGGGCATCCTTGGGGGCTGGGGGGAGCTCAGGGATGATTATTTGAGCATTAAAGGGAACAGTGACCCTGGAACTTGGGGCTATCTGGATTGGCAATTTGTTTCCGTAAGCTGGCTTACTTCTACTGGTGGGTTTTGCCCAGGGAGTTGGTCCACAGAGAGGAAAGTTCCTGTCTGACATGCTGGCAGCTGGGGACTGTGTTTCTGGAGTCTATTGAGTTCTTGAGGGGCTGCCCTGACCTTGTGAAAATTAGAACAAGCTTAACTGTACAAGTAGCACTTAGTTTCCGAAACTCGTTCATTTGATTTTCACTGGGAGATGACACTAGGAGATGGGTGTGGATTATGATCCCAGTTAGCAAATGGGGAAACTGAGGCTCAGAGAAGGTAGGTATTTGGGTTTTGAGGTTGAGTTGCTACGAAAGCACCTGTGGACTCCCACTCCACCCATCACTGTTTCCTGGTTCTTGAGTCCTCCCTCTGGTGCCTGGGCCAAGACACTAACTGCTCTGGGCCTCAGAGCGCCAGCTTCCCTTCCTACTCTGAGGTGTAGTGTCTATGCTTCTCACAGCACCATCAAGTCCACGGGTCCTGCATTCTCTCTTCCTCATTCAACAAGCACTAGCTGAGGATCAAAATATTGTGTGCCAGGCCTGGTGCTAGGTGCTGGGGTTCCAGAAATGAACGAAACACAGCCTCCAGTTCACAGACTGGTGGGGAGAAAACACATCATCAGCTGTTTCTAAAACAGTGTGATGTACAAAGAGATGGAGAATGAGAGAGCCTGGGGACTCCAAAGGAGGGATGCCAAACCCTGTGGGGGGTGTCCTGGTTGGCTTCCTAAGATGTCATTTGAAATTTTCTAAAGGATGAGTAGAAGTTAGCCAGGACATGCAGCAGCAGAATCCAGTGCACGGAGGAGCATGGCAAGTTCAGGTCTGTGAGCAGTTTGGAGACAAGCTATGAGAGTTGATACTGGGGCTCAGCAGGGGCCAGATCACACGGGACACTGATTGTCAGGCTAGGATGGCTGGGCTCTGTCTTATAGAAAATGAGGAGCCACTGCAGGCAGATGTTAGGTCAGACTTGATTCTAAATTGAGGGTGTTGGGGACCCAAAAGATGAGGAAGTCAGAAGAAGGCTGTGGCAAAAAACACAACTATGACAAGGAGGAAGGAGAGGAGGGGACGAGTGCCAAAAATATTTAGGAGACAAAAATTGATGGGGCCAGGATGCAGAATGAATGTGGGAAGTACTGGAAAGAGTTGGGATGACGCTAAGGACTCCAGCTGGGGTCCAGAGTAGACAACCTTGGGTGGTGGGTGGGACAGGAAATGTTGGTTTCACTGCACAGAGGGTAAACTGAGCCTCAAAGAAGTATAATACCCCCAAGTCAGGGGCTCCGTACTGTGTATATCAGTGGGTGTTCAGCCCCTGGGGATACAATACAGCTTTCCCTGACCCCATGGGGGTCATGGCTCAGAATCTTCACACCTACGTAGCTCTGAAGTTGAGCTGCTAGTGTCAGGATCTCCTTCCCTTATAACAGGACAGATTCACCTCTCAGGCCCTGGCTTTCTAAGCTGCACAGTAGATTCTGAGAAATAACAGGAGCAAAGAACCTGGGCCTTTAGATTTTGAATCTTCCCAGATTGGTTCCCCATTCTCACAGCGCAGTCTCCTGCTAGCTCTCCCTCCTGGAGTGCTGTCTTTTTTTTTTTTTTTTTTAAAGGACATTTGTTTATTTTTTTATTATTATTTTTTTTAATATATTTTATTGATTTTTTACAGAGAGGAAGGGAGAGAGATAGTTAGAAACATCGATGAGAGAGAAACATCGATCAGCTGCCTCCGGCACATCTCCCACTGGGGATGTGCCCGCAACCCAGGTACATGCCCTTGACCGGAATCGAACCCGGGACCCTTCAGTCCGCAGGCCAATGCTCTATCCACTGAGCCAAACCGGTTTTGGCTGGAGTGCTGTCTTTATTTTTGTATTTTTAATATTGATTTTGGAAGAATGGAGAGACAGAGAGAGAGAGGGAGAGATGAGCCTGGATTTGTTGTTTCATTTATTTATGCATTCATTAGTTGAGTCTTATATGTACCCTGACTGGGGATCGAACCTGCAACATTGGAGTATAGGGATGATGCGCAATCAACCGAACTACCTGGCCAGGGCCCCTGGGGTGCTGTCTTTTTTGTTGTTAATCCTCACTGGAGGATATTTTTTCGCATTGGTTCTTAGAGAATGGGAGGGAGGGGGAGAGGGAGAGAGAGGAGCATTGATATTATAGAGACACATTGATTGGTTGCCTCCCATATGTGCCATGACCAGGGCCAGGGATCAAATCTGCAACCAAGGTACATGCCCTTGACCAAGAATTGAACCCAAGACCCTTCAGTGCATGGGGCAATGTTCTAACCACTAAGCAACCAGCCAGGGCTGGGGTACTGCCTTTAAATGCTAGTATGCTCCAGGACTCAACCACTGTTCCCTTTTCTTCTCTGTTCTCAGTCCCTACAATAGCACTTCTCAAACTTTCATGTACACACAAATGCAGATTTTGTTAAAATATAGATTCTACCTATAGTCAGATCTGAGCATGGGCCTGAGATTCTGCATTCTAATAAGCTCCCAGATAATAGCAATGCTGTTGGCCCACTGACCACACTTTGAAAAGCCCAGCCTCTCGTTTCTCCAAACTAATGATTCCTAAATTTACCCTTCCAATCCAGCTTTCTCTCCAGAACTCCAACTTCTCATTACTCTTAGTTGGAAACTCTATTTAGATTTTTAAAAGCATCTCCCGTCCTGGCCAGTGTTGTTCAATGGTTAGAGCGCCAGCCCTTGCACTGAAGGGTCACAGGTTCGATTCCCAGTGAAGGGCATGTATCTGGGTTGCAGGTTCTGTCCCCACCCTGGTCAGGGTGCTTGCAGGATGCAACCAATTGATGTGTCTCCCTCACATTGATGTTTCTCTCCTCTGTCTCTCCCCCCCTCCCTCCCTCCTTTCCACTATCTCTGAAAAGCAATGGAAAAAGTATCCTTGGGTGAGGATTAACAAAAAATAAAAAGACATCTCCCACAGAGTTCTCAAACCTGCTTTCCCCAACTTTTCCCTCAGTACTTACCTGCTCAAGCCAAAAATCTAGAAGTTAAAAAAAAAAAAAATCTAGAATATATCCATTAACCTCCTTTTTCTCTTAGCCTCTAAACCAGTGGTTCTCAACCTTCTGGCCCTTTAAATACAGTTCCTCATGTTGTGACCCAACCATAAAATTATTTTCGTTGCTACTTCATAACTGTAATGTTGCTACTGTTATGAATCGGAATGTAAATATCTGATATGCAGGATGGTCTTAAGCGACCCCTGTGAAAGGGTCATTCAACCGCCAAGGGGGTCGCGACCACAGGTTGAGAACCGCTGCTCTAAACCCAAACTGCCAGCAAGTGCTCTCTGCTGGACTTCCAAACACCGTCTGAGCTACTGCAGTAGCCACCGACCTGGTCTTCCTGCCCACCGCCTTCATCCCCATCAATTCTCTACACATTAGTTAGAGCGATCTTTTAAAAATGTAAATCAAATCATGTCACTCTCCTGCTTACTTACGTTCTTTTAGGCCTTGCATCTCAATTAGAATTAAACCCTAACTCCTTACCCTGATCTGAAAAGCCTAGAATGACTGCCCTCCTTCCTAACTTCGTCTTGTGCAATCTCCTGAACCTGACATCACAGCCACATCAGCTCCTCTGTTTCCTGAGCAAGCCCAGCCTGTTTCCCCTGGGAGCCTTTGTCCTGACTCGGCCCTCTGCCTTGTGGTCTTGGCTGGCCTCTTCTCATCATTCAGATCTTAGCTTCTGGGTCATGTCCTCCGAGAGGCCTTCCCTGATCACCCCAATTTAACTCTATGTATGTCTTAACAGTAGTTGACCTTGGTTTATTAATTGTCCATTTTTCACTAGAAGGTTTCCTCACCAGAGGCAAGACCCATAAAAACAATGACCTTGCCAGACCGGTTTGGCTCAGTGGATAGAGCATTGGCCTTTGGACTGAAGGGTCCCAGGTTCGATTCCGGTCAAGGGCATGTACCTTGGTTGCAGGCACGTCCCCAGTGGGGGGCATGCAGGAGGCAGCTGATCGATCTCTCTCATCGATGTTTCTGGCTCTCTATCACTCTCCCTTCTTCTCTGTAAAAAATCAATAAAATATTTAAAAAAAAAACAATGACCTTGTTTTCTACTTGGTTCACCAGCACCTGAAGCAGGGCAGAGAGATCCTCAGAAAAAGTTAATCATGTAAGGCAATGTCATTCCCTCTCTGAGCCTCAGATTTTCCATCTATAAACAGGGATAAAAATAGCATCTACCTCACAGGGTTAAGATTAAATGAGATATAGCCCTAGCTGGTTTGGCTCAGCAGACAGCGTGTCAGCCTGCGGACTGAAGTGTCCCAAGTTCAATTCCAGTCAAGGGCACATGCCCGGGTTGTGGGCTCAGTCCTCGGTGTGGGGCGTGCAGAAGGCAGCTGATCAATGATTCTCATCACTGATGTTTCTATCGCTTTCTCCCTCTCTCTTCCTCTCTGAAGTCAATAAAAACATATTTAATTTTAAAAAAAAGATTAAATGAGATATACATGTAAGACCCAGGCACAGTGCCTGGCACTTGGCCACCAACCCATGGCTAATCATTCCATTACTGTTATCAATAGCATCATGGAATCCCCTGGCAGGAATGTGAGGGCAGGGCCGGCAGGACTCCCACATGTTCTCCAAATGACCTGAGCTCCAAGTAGCTGGGCTAATCAGCCCTAGTACATTCCTCATCCGTCACTGCCAAAGTCCTCACCTCCTGATAGCAGAGAGGGGGCAAATTCAGGGATGAAAAGTGGAGGCAAGCGTGCTTCAACTCAACTGTAAGTTTATTAGAAAGGCCATGGACAGATGAACCCTGAGTTACCAGCTGAGGAAGAAATGAAAAAAAGCCCCTGCCCGCCTGGCCCACCCCACAGGCCTCCTGTGTGCTCTGTCCTGTGGCAGACTCCAACAGAAGTCAGTCAAAAGTGCATTCCGGATCCTCCTCGGAGAGCGGCGACCCTAACTGCAGGGGACCCACTGGTGGGGCTGATGTGGATGCTGGTGCCTGGAACTGGGCGCCACGGGGCCTAGGTCCTCTCCTCTAGCAGGAAGTGGTTCCAGACTCCCCGGCAGAACATATGGAAAAGGAGCTGACTGGGGATAGAGCAAGTTCTGCTAAACAGCCAAGGGCTCTGGAAGTTGCTGCCTGGGAGGTGGGTGCAGATGGCTGCAGAAGGCCAATCGTGGGGTCCCCAGGGTAGGACTGCAAAACTGCTCTAAGGCGTCTCAGCCACAGAGAGCCCTAGCGTGACTCAGTGCCCTCCTGGGGCTGCACGGGGCTATTTCTGCTCCCAGAAAGGCAAATGAATCTTGTAAAAATCCATGGTGGCTGATGTCATTTTTCCTTAAAAAAAAGATAAGAGTTTGTACAGTGAATCGATTTCAACCAGCAGAGCCTGAGCCGAGAAGAGTCCGTCCTCAGGAAGGAGAAGGCACTTCTCACACCCTCACTGGGGTGATCTGGGCTGGCTGCTTCCAGGGCCCCTCGGGGCTCTGCTGCCTCTGGCCCTGTGGCTCAGGCCCGCTCTCTCCGGGAAAGAGGTGCCTCCATCGAGCTAGCACTGCCCTGCAGCCTGGATGCCCTGGCCCCTCACAGGGTGGTGGACGGCAGCTTCCTCACACGCCGCTGCGCCAGGATAGATGACTCGATGGGCTTCAACTGAGGGGTGGGCTTGGAGCTGTTGAGTGCAGAGTAAGTAGCTGCCATGGCTCCCTGGGAGAGAAGGTAGTAGGTTAGTTCACGATGATGGGGAGGTACAGGGGGGAGGAGGGACATGTGCTCCAGGGTCAGGCCAGCTCCTCCCGGTGTTCCGCAGCCCGCCCAGCCCCGTTAATCCAGTCTTGGTCAGTAGTCCTGCCTCCTGCCTCAGATGTAAGGGGCTGTGACCCCCGGAGGCCTGGAGGCCTGGGATGTACTGCTGACACCTCTGCATGCTAGATCTGGGCTCCAGGACAGACAGACAAGGCATCTCCTGACCCTGCCACTCCAAGTCCTTGCCCAGGAAAACTTGCCTTGGGCCCCTGGATGCCCAGTAGCTGGGATGGCCATACCTTCACAAGTTGTAAGTCCTGATGGGATAGCTGGCTCTGAGGAAGCTTGTCCTTCTGGGTGATCCATGGGTGCTGCAGGACCTGCTTAGCTGTGAGGCGCTGGTGGGGGTCCACGTGTAGCATTTTAGACACCAAGTCCTGGGGACACAGTGGGCAAGGGGGTTGGTGGGAGGGGCCGGCAGGGGCACATACAGCTGTGTCCCACTGATGGGGAATGGGCAAGGCAACCATTTCCCACTCTCTCCTGCCTAAACCCTGCAGTAGCCCCTCCCTGCGATCCATTCCCCACACCGCTCCAGGGCCCCACTGAGCACAGGCCCTTCTTTGGGACTTCTTCCCTTTCCTTTCTCTTTCATCTTCTAGAAGCCACGCAGGAAGGTGGCAAGAACCTAAGGTTGGGGTTGAGCAGACTCAGGTTCAAAATGTGACTCTTCTGCTCAACTGAGTATCCTGGGCGATTTACTTCAACTCTCTGAGCCTCAGTGTCCCCTCTGAGAAACAGGAATTGCAACAATACCTGCCTCATAGGCTGATGTGAGGTGTACAGCTCATTAAGGGCTCAACCCAGTGTCCAGCACACAGGTGCCATAACTGCAAACTTGCTCACATTGAAAGCCCAAACGTTCCCTCCTCTGAGAAGGCCTCTCTGCTTGGCATGGTCAGTAGCTCTGCTCCGTGCCTCCACGGCCTGTACCCCTGGCCAGGAAGACCCACTTGGAGACACTGCCTGGCATCTCTGTTCCTTATATGCAAGCCTGTATCTCCCCCCACAGCAAGTTCCCATAAGGCATCATCACAGCTCTCTGTCCCCTGTGGGTCCAGAACATGGGAAGAGCCACTGAATGATTACCCAGTTGACCAAACAAGGTGTGTGTGTGTGTGTGTGTGTGTGTGTGTGTACAGGCAGGCTGCGTGTGTGTGTGTGCGCGCGCGCGCGTGTAGGCTGTGTGTGTGTGTGTGTGTGTAGGCAGGCTGCGTGTGCGTGTGTGTGTGTGTATAGGCAGGCTGTGTGTGTGTGTGTGTGTGTGTGTAGGCAGGCTGCGTGTGCGTGTGTGTGTGTGTGTGTATAGGCAGGCTGTGTGTGTGTGTGTGTGTGTGTGTGTATAGGCAGGCTGTGTGTGTGTGTGTGTGTGTGTAGGCAGGCTGCGTGTGCGTGTGTGTGTGTGTGTGTATAGGCAGGCTGCGTGTGCGTGTGTGTGTGTGTGTGTGTAGGCAGGCTGCGTGTGCGTGTGTGTGTGTGTGTGTATAGGCAGGCTGCGTGTGCGTGTGTGTGTGTGTGTGTATAGGCAGGCTGCGTGTGCGTGTGTGTGTGTGTGTGTGTAGGCAGGCTGCGTGTGCGTGTGTGTGTGTGTGTGTGTAGGCAGGCTGTGTGTGTGTGTGTGTGTGTGTGTGCGTGTGCGTGTGTGTGTGTAGGCAGGCTGTGTGTGTGTGTGTGTGTGTGTGCGTGTGCGTGTGTGTGTGTGTGTAGGCAGGCTGTGTGTGTGTGTGTGTGTGTGTGTGTGTGTGCGTGTGCGTAGGCAGGCTGCCTGGGAATCTTCCACTTGGAAAACGGAGGCTTCAGGTCACCTGCTCATGACCTACTGAAAAGCCCTGGGACGGTCCCTGCCTCCCCACCCCAAATAGGCTGGGTCCAGCCTCAGACTCACCTTGGCTGTCTCTGATACTGTGTCCCAGTTTCCCCCACTGAGGGTGAACTTCCCACTGCCGATCCGGGTCAGGATTTCCTCGGGTGTGTCACTGGGTCCATTGGCGAATGGAGTGTATCTGGAGAAAAGCCCACCCAGTCTGGGTATTGCCTCTGGACTCCATCCTGAGGTTCAGGGTGGAGGGCTGGGTCTCCCCCTTCTCACTGGGTATTCCCAAGGGCAGCATCTTTCTCCTCAAGGTGAAGCGTCCAAAGCTAGGGCCACGTCCCTATCTTCAGACCTTCCTGAGGCAGGGCTGAGTTTCGCCCATCAGACAAGCACCACCCCAGCCTGTACTCTAGGGCTGGGTAGTGGGAGGGGGCCAGGCCAACAGGGCACTCACCCCGCCAGCATGGTGTACAGCAGAATGCCCAGGCTCCAGATGTCACAGCCTTCATCGTAGCCCTGGCGCTTCAGCACCTGGCAGGAAGGAGGGCAGGGGAGTGTGGTCAGTCTGAGGGGCAGTGACAAGTGCTCGCCTGCTACTCCCCAAAGGGGAGGTTCCCATGGCTGGACCCTCCCTTGGTCCTAGGCCAGTGATGGTGAACCTTTTGAGCTCGGCGTGTCAGCATTTTGAAAAACCCTAACTTAACTCTGGTGCCGTGTCACAGATAGAAATTTTTTGATATTTGCAACCATAGTAAAACAAAGACTTATATATTTGATATTTATTTTATATATTTAAATGTCATTTAACAAAGAAAAATCAACCAAAAAAATGAGTTCACGCACCTCTGACATACGTGTCATAGGTTCGCCATCACTGTCCTAGGCCAAGGCCACAGAAACTGCGAGTCCTCACTCACAGCTGAGGTCAGGCCACTCACCTCAGGCGCCACGAAGTTGGCAGTGTAGCAAGGTGTCATGAGGAGCCCATTCTCAGCCCGCAGCTGCTTGGCGAAGCCAAAGTCACAGATGCGCAGGCACTCGGGGTTCCCAGACTCGTCTACGTAGAGGATGTTGCTGGGCTTGAGGTCCCTATGCACAACCTGGGGGCAGAGGGCGGTCAGTTCTCAGTGTGGGCAGGTGGCTATGGCTCAGATCCACTGCCGGCGAGGGAGAGTTCAGAAGATGGGCCCCGAGAGAGGGACTGACTGAGGGAAGCAGAATCTGAAAGGAGGGGAAGGGGCTGAAAAGAGGCCTTTCATGCTGCTGGTACTGCTCACCTGGAATCTCTAAGTCCATGATTACAGGGCAGCTCTGACATCACCTATCCACACTCACCTCCCTTTTCCTCCCCCCAATTCTGCCCTTCACATAATCTTACCTAATGGCATCTCCATCTTTCCAATTGCTTGGGTCAAAATCTTAAGAGGCATTCTCGTTTTCTCATATGCCTCAATCAATCCATCGCAAGCTCCATTGGCTCTACCATTAAAACATACCCAGAGCCCAACCACTTCTCAGCCCCTCTACCAGGAGCACTGATTCCAGCCACCGTCATGCCACCGCCGGATTACAGCAACCACCTTGTAACTGGCCTTCCTGCGTCACCCTCACCTCCTACAGTCTGTTCTAAACACAGCAGCCAGGGGAATGCTGTTAAATGTACGTCAGATCATGTCATCCCAGCCAGAAACCTTTGAAGGCGTCCCCTCTCAAGAGGAAAGTCCTGACAATGGCCTAAGTGGCCCCACCTGATCTCTCCCCTACCCATCACCCACACCCCTTGCACTCTCTGGTCTTCTAGCCACACCAGCTTCTTTGCTCCTCCTTCCACATGCCAAGCACACTCCTGCCTCCGGGCATCTGCCTGGCTCAGCCTCTGTTTCTTTTAGGTCTCAACTCAGATGTCACTGTATCAGTGAGGCCTGGACGACTCCATATAAAACAGCCGTCACCGAGAAGTGCTCCTGGTTTCCTTCTTCTGCGTTACTGCCATCCAGAGCATTTACTACCATTTCACATATTTACTTAGTTGTTTTCGGAATCCACCTACAGGAATGTAAGCTCCAATAGTATTCTGCTCACTGCTATAACCCAGACTTTAAAGAAGTTCTAACACATAGTAGGTATTCAATAAATATCTATTGAATGAATGGATGAATAACACTTACTACTGAGACCTTATGCCAATGACTTTCCCCTGGTCCCCATTTGCTCATTTGTAACCTGAGAGGGCTGAGCCACTCCACTTTTCATCTTCTCCAACCCCTCTACATGGATCTACTCAGTCACTCCTTCATCACCTAATTATTGACAACTCAGATCTCTGATCCTAGCCCGGAACTCTCCTGAGTGCAAGTCTTACAGCTCTTTACCAGGTGGCAACCACTGAATACTCCACAGACCCTCACACCCAACACAACCCAGATTAAGCTCATTCTCACCCTCCTGCTCCTCCTCCCATGAGCTAATGGTACCTCCCTAGGCATTGTCAAACAACTTCAATGGCTCTTTGCTACCTGCAAGATAAAGCTAAAGTCCTCATCCTGTTCCAGGCTCATCATCCACTGCATCCCTCAAGCACCCTGAGCTCGGGCCAGTGGGGCTCCTTTGGTCACAAACAGCTCTGTCTGTCAGTGCAACGCCTGCTCACCTCGAGCACCCAGCACAGGGCCTAGCACAGAGCAAATGCTAAATGAACTCTGTTCAATGAATGAACAAATCATACCTCTGAAACATGTAAGACCTTTCGGGTTAGATCCACTGCGTCTCATTGATTAGCTGCCTTTATGAGATGGTCCTTTTATAGTCCCAGTTGAGCCCTGAACCCTCTAGCAGGTGCCACGAGGTGGGCAGGTTGGAGGGTAGACATGACCCAGGCTAGTCCAGCTCCACAGGGGGAAGTGTCAGATAGATGAGGAGGAAAGGGCTACACGGGCAGAGTGGTCCCGGCTGCACTATGAATTGCATCCAGGCCATGGGGAAGCCCCTTCCTGGGGAGTCCCTGCCCAGCCCCTGGGGCCCTCTCCTTCCTAACACTAGCATAGGGATAAGCCCAGGCCCTCAGAATGTAGGCTCTTCTCTTCTCCCTGCAGAGGGCCCAGCCGAGCTTCCCAGATGTCAGGGATGCGCAGCTTGGTTGCAGACATCGACTCTCTCGGACAAGTGATCTTCCTGGTTTACAAAGTACTTTCCCAGCCATGCTCTCCGTGGGGCCCACTGTACTTGGTGAGTGTGCAGGGCAGGGACTGTAGGCTCATTTTACAGAGAAGGAAACCAAGGCAATGAGAGGAGAATCGACTTGCTCGTCTAAGTAAGAAGCAGAGATAAGACTTGATCCCAGTTCTGACCTTCATTCCAGTCTTTCTAGTTTAGTGTAGCACCGATGACACTTTCGGGAAACAGGGATATGGAAGTTTTTAATCTTTATTCCCTAATACAACATAGAGAAACAACAAACTCCTACAGGGAACTGGCTCACCATGGCAGGTAGCCCCGTAAGTAATTACGATGCCTGTCCCCAGGTCCTATGTGGGGAGAGGGGGGAGCATATTCTCACATCTCACTATATTGAAAAGCACAACAGGCTGGACAAGCAATGAGCGAAGCCAGGCTGAGTGGGAGCCATGTCAACCAGTCTAAAGGGGCATCTGCTACTTACTCCAGCCGACAGTCACCGTGTAACAACTCAGGCCCTGGCTCCAAAAGCAGCCAAATGACCAAACCAAAGCAAACCCCAAACAAAAAAACATCCCACATCTTGCAGGCCAAACCAAATGTCTGTAAGCCAAACGTAGCCACTGAGTCAATAGGCAGAGTTGTGGTTTCAGTCAGAGCCAGGCAGGCCATGGTGAGAATCCTGGCCTTACTAGAGGTGACCTTGGGATGTCACTTAACCTCTCCAGCCCTTGGTTTTCTCACTTGTAAATGGGATGGTAATAATGCCGAGCCCCCAGGGCTGCAAGGAGGAGCACTTGAGCTGTTTACCAGGAATACTCAGCACAGAACTTGAGATATGGCTGCTGCTGTCATAGTCACCCCAGCACTTGCTTGGGCTGAGCCCCACCATCATACAGTGACTGCTTGCCAGGTGCACTTAAAAATTAGAGGACAGCCTGGCCGGCGTGGCTCAGTGGTTGAGCGTCGACCTATGAGCCAGGAGGTCACGGTTCGATTCCCGGTCAGGGCACATGCCTGGGTTGTGGGCTCGGTCCCCAGTGTGGGGCGTGCAGGAGGCGGTCGATCGATGATTCTCTCTCATCATTGATGTTTCTATCCCTCTCTCCCTCTCCCTTCCTCTCTGAAAGCAATAAAAATAAAAAATTAGAGGACAATCCTGGCCAGAGTGGCTCAGTTGATTGAGTGTTGTCCTGGGCACTGGAAGGTTGCTGGTTTGATTCCCGCTCGGGGCACATACCTGGGTTGTGGGTTCGATCCCTGGTTGGGACGTGTATGGAAGGCAGCTGATGGATGTTTCTCACATCAATGTTTCTCTCTCTCTCCCTCTGTCTTCCTCTATCTCTCTCTCTCCAATCAATACAAATATATTTATTTTGAAAATTACAGGACAAGAAGGACAGGGCAAGTAAAAGACAGGTGCCATTCACAGCAGCATTTGATCCACACAGACAGGAACAGAGACTCTTGGAACCAGATTAGCTATGTGACTTTTATTTAAGCTCCCAGAGCCTCAGGACCTTCGCTTATCAAATGGATGTAATGATAATACCTGCTTCATAGGTCCATGGGAACACTTAAATGAGTTTGTATGTAAATGCTTAGAACTTTGTCTGGCCTGTGGCAAGTGCTATGTAGTGGCAGCTGTCATTAGCAGCAATAGCATCTCTGTTATCATCAGCATCCCTGCAGGATGTTCATTTAGGTGCCCATGACTAGCCAGAAAATAAAAACTGGCATTCTTTTATGTAAATTATCTGTTACACAGAGAAGCCAAAGTGTGACTTTCTACTAAGTTCTCAAACAGGCTGTCCCTGGCACGCTGGGGCCCTTACAGAAACAATATAAGGGAAGCTAGAGACTTAAAAGGGATTCATGTGTTAAACAAAGAACTCTTGCAAAAGAGGATAAAAAAGGCAGACAACCCAATTTTTAAAGATGAACAAAAGAATGAGCAGGCATCTCATAAAACGCAATAAACACATGAAGAAGTGCTCAACTTCACTAGTTATCAGGGAAATGCAAATTAAAACCACTATGAGATACCACCCCACACCTACCAGAATGGCTATGATTAAAAAGATGGTCACCAAAAGACAAGTACTAGAATGTCACAGCAACATTATTTGTCACAGTCAAAAACTGGAAAGATAACAACCCCATGGCCACTAACAGATTGCACAATTAAATCGTGGTCTGTTCACACAGTAGAAACTACACAACATGAGTAAACTGCAGCCACACAACCATGTGGATGAATCTCAGAGACTGCTGAGTGGCAGAAGCCAGAAAGATATAAAAGAGCATGTTTGTCTAAAATTCAAAGACGGGCAAAACTAATCTAAGCTCCTAGAAGTTAGCTTAGAATGCTTATCTTTGGAGAGGGGGCAGCGACTGGAAGGAGAACTGGTTACAAGGATGTATTCACTTTTTGAAGAAAATGTACTGACTTGTACATAGTGTGTGTTTATGTGATATTTCAATAAAGATGTAAGAGATCCCAGTGGACCCTGCTCTCTGTTACTCCCTTCCCATCCTTCGGTTCGTATGGGATTCCCAGCTTCTAGACCACAGATGCTGCCAATATGTAATCAGCCAAGAGAATCTCCCTCCATATTTAGACTCAACAAGAACTTCCCATTTCCTTAGCATCTGCGCTGGTTTTCGGAAAGGGCCAGAAGCTTTGGAGACACACCCAGCCAAGTGGTGGTCTGTACTTGGAGCTCGTGGAGAGGCTCACTACTTTGGAAACAGCTCTCCCTCTGAAAGACCTTCCTTATTCTGGCCCCACTGGAAACTCACTGCTTCGGCCCTGTCTTCTAAATCTTCTTGAGGGTAGTAACTTTAACACAGTAGGAAAAGGAAACACATTTACTCTCTGACCTATTTAAATATTAGTCTGTGGAAACTGGCCATTTCAAAAACCAAAACCTGCCCTAACTGGTTTGGCTCAGTGGATAGAGCATCGGCCTGCAGACTGAAGGGTCCCAGGTTCGATTCCAGTCAAGGGCATGTACCTTGGTTGTGGGCACATCCCCAATGGGGAGTGTGCAGGAGGCAGCTGATCAATGTTTCTCTCTCATCGATGTTTCTAACTCTCTATCCCTCTCCCTTCCTCTCTCTAAAAAAATCAATAAAATATATATTTTTAAAAACACTTCAAACATGACCATAACACAGTGGTCCTGAACCTTGGCTGCACATTAGAATCACCTGGGAATCTTTTTAAAATCCTGATTTCTGGGGCTCATCCTCCAGAAATTCTGTTTCTTTGGTAAGGGGTGAGGCCACAACATTAGTAACCACTGCCATAACAGTACATGTGGTAACTAAACTGAAGCTCTGGTTACGAGGTAAAGTTCTTTTTTTACAAAATAATCCGCCCTAATACATTAGACAGAACCAGACATTGCCATTTTTGCAAACCCTAATCACTGATTCAGGCAGAGGTCCTGAAAGGACGGAACCATTCTGGGAGAGGTTGTTGAGGATCTTTATCGTCAGCCCCACCCACTGCCGCCACCTGTCCACCATTCCTAGGCTGTTACCACCTGACATGATTAATGACTAAGGGGGGCAACATGACATGCTTCTCAGGAAGTGATGCCACACTACACCTCCCATGAAGTATTTTTTAGCTCCTTGCTCCCAAAAAGAAGCTGGAGCTGAATCTAAGTAAGATATTTGAGCACTTGAAATTTATAGAAAATGCAGACAACAGAGAAACAGTTAAAATGATGCCATGAGGAAGCAAACAGGCACATTCCACGTAAGAACGACCTCTTCAACAAGACAGTGGCATAAGAAAGGGGGCTTTTATTGTGGAGGTTATATGGATGCCCACATTTAACGAAACTCATCAAATTGTAGACTTAAGATCTACTGTGTGCAGGCCCTGGCCGGGTAGTTCAGTTGGCTGAGTGACACCCCAATACACCAAGTTGTGGACTCAATCCCCAGTCAGGGCACATACAAGAATAAACCAATGATTGCATAAATAAGTGGAACAACAGGTTGGTATTTCTCTCTCTCTCTCAAATCAATAAATAAAAAAAGATCTACTGTGTGCAAATTTTATTGTAGTTTTAGAAAAGAGACTTAAGGGATATAAGTGAATAAAAAATGTGGATCTTGCAGAGACTGATACCAATAAACCAATCACAAACAGATATATTTAGAAGGACAATCAATAGGGAACACATATCTATTGATAGGGTACTATGTGAGAACAAGTAACCATCCATTTTGATAGCTGTTGTGAAAGAAAATATTTGCCTTTTTTAGAGTTATACCTATATAACAAAGATGATGTGATATGCTTTATTTTTATCTCCTTTTTTAAAATCCTCAACCAAGGATATGTGTGTGTTTTCTCATTGATTCTACAGAGAGACCAGGGAGAGGGAGAGAGAGAGAGGGAGAAACATCAATCGGTTGCCTCCCGTACACACCCTGATGGGATCAAATTTGCGACCCTTTCGTGCATGGGACAACACTCATGCGCAGAACACTTTAATTACAGGTATTTATGGGTTAAGTGTCATAAAGTTGGCAACTTCCTTTCAAATGCACTCTTTAAAAAAATGTATTTATACAGAGAGATAGAGACAGAGAGAGAGAAAGAAAATGTAGCAAACTGTTAAGATCTGGTGAAACTAGAAGGGAAATGGTTTTCATTATACTATTTTTTAAATTTTTCTATAGGTTTGAGCTTTTTCCTCAATAAAAAGTTGGGGAAAAATACATCAGTAACAACAAAAAAGAAAGGAAGAACAAAAGAAAGAAAAGGGAGAGAAGGAGGGGAGGAAAGGAGATAGGAAGGGAAGAAGGCGAGAAAAATCTTGATAATTCTTGAATCTGGGTGATGGGTACCTGGGGTTCATTATCTATTCTTCTAGTTTTGTATAGCCTTGGGATAGCCTTGAAAACTTCTATAATAAAAAGTTAATTTTAAAAAAGGCATAGCAACGATCTGGCCCTATTTCCCCCTAATGTTTATGTGGCCTCTCCCACTAGCCTGCACTGGACCATGGTACTTTGAGTGCAGTGCACTTCATGTCACCTGCACCCTGCGGGGTGGATGTCTTGTTATTGGAAGTTTGCAGCTGAGAGGTGAGAGAGGATCAGAGAGGTGAGACTTTCCCAACCTCACACACAGGACTTGAACACAGCCAGTTGGATTACAGAGCCTGCATTATTTTTTGTTGTTGTTAATCCTTATCTGAGGATATTTTTCCACTGATTTTTAGAGAGAGTGGAAGAAAGAGGTTAAGACACAGAGAGAGAAACATCAATGTGAGATATCACATCAGTTGGTTGTCTCCTGCAGGAGCCCTGACCTGTTTAGGGCCCGGGCTGGGGAGGAGCCTGCAACCAAGGTACATGCCCTTGACCAGAATCGAACCCAGGACTCTTCGGTCCGCAGGCCAATGCTCTATCCACTGAGCCAAACTGGCTAGAGCCAGAGCCTGCATTCCTAACCCCCACACTGTCTGACTGGAAGCACCTAAAACATCATCTCCTCCAGAAACTCATGCTAACTCTATTTTGACTTCAATATACTACAGGAACTTTTCTATCTTCGCCTTGTGCAGTGATAAAGGCCAAGTTCTACTACAGTGGGGCCTTGACTTACGAGTGTCCCAACTAACGAGTTTTTCGAGATACGAGCCATCTCTCGGCCGATTTTTTGCTTTGAGTTGCGAGCTAAAATTCGGGTTACGACCCAGCTTCAGATACCCCACCGCTAGTTGGCGCAGTGAACGTCATAGTGACCACCACAACATCAGCCCAGCATCACGTGTCTCACTCGTTCACTTTTTGATTTGACATACGAGTAATTTGAGTTATGAGCTCCGTCACGGAATGAATTAAACTTGTAAGTCAAGGCCCCACTCTATTTGGACATCCACCTCTTCGGTAGCTCCTGCTGTGTTTCCAGTAGCATTTCCTCCTGCATCCACTTCCTCTGTCCTAGCAGCCGAAACCACAGCCAGATACACCTCCCTGAAGCCTTGAGTGCCCCCATAGTGACCCTGCTTCTTCCTAACTCAAAAAACCATTCCCTGTCTGCAACTCCCCATCCAAACTCTTCAGCCAGACATACTAGCTCCACTCTTCCCTGGCTGTATGACCTTGGGCAAGTAGTGGGCCAATAACAGCACCATAGGGTTTTGTGAAAATCAAAAGGAAAGAGCGTAGTAGGTACTGAATAAATGCTCCTTTTCACAATTTGGCCTTGTCTCTCCCTCCCTCCCTCCCTCCCTCCCTTCCTTCCTTTCATCCATCCACTCACCCACCACATCTGTCTGGCAGTTGAAGACTGCCACTGCCTGGGCCAAGTCCAAGGTCATGTACTCTGCTGATGGTATGCCCCCCACTCAGTGCTCCCTACCAGAGACTTACCCCCTGAGAGTGCAGATACTCCACGGTTTTGCTAATGGTGTGCAGGACGAAGCTGGCCTCCCGCTCGGAGAAGAATTTCTGCCGTAGGATCTTGTCCAGCAGCTCCCCACCCCGCATCAGCTCTGTCACCAGGTACACATGTTTGCCATCATCGTACACCTGCCAAAAACTGTGCCATCAGGCCCCTCCCCTCAATGCCAGGACTGGACCCCTTGGTCACCGTTCACCAGGCCAGGAAAGAATGACATGAGCGGGGGCATGTGTTCTGCTCAGGGCCTTCAGATATTTGGGCCTCTGTTCTCCCTGGACAAGAAGATGCTGGTACTTGTCTCCTGATGGGCAGGAAACTCCCAAACAATGCCCAAGTCTGAAGTGAAGGGTTCCTGGGGTGCAGGCAGACCAGAGGCACCAAGAGTACCCCCTCTCCCATGAACAGAGGAGGATCAGAAGTCAAAGGAATGGCAGACCTGAGACAAATCCTAGAGTCGAGTGCCTCAGTCCTCACCCATTTCAAGGACCCCCACTCACATCTTTTAGAGTGATGATATTGGGGTGCTGCCCATACCGCAGAAGAATCTCAATCTCTTCCGAGGGATCCCGCTTGCTCTTGTCGATGACCTGAGGAAAAAGGGTGCATGTAGCAGCATTTCCTCCTGCATCCACTGCAGGGCCTAGCGTCCAGCCGCACACCTTTCCCCCATCCAGAGCCCCAGGCACCAACCCTCCTTGCCAAAGGGCAAAGGCTACATTTGCCTCCGCGCCACTCCCCGCCCCCATCCCGTCCTGTCCAGATACATGGTTGGAGGCCCACCTTGACAGCATACTCCATGTTGGTGGCCTTGTGGACACAGCGCTTGCACACGGAGTAGGAGCCCACACCAATTGTCTCCTTTACCATGTAGCCATCGCTGAAAACCAGGTTCTTCCCATGCAGCTGCTGTAGGAGACCAAGAGATGGGCTGGCCTTCTGCTTTAGAATGCAGAGGAGGTTTCCCAGCACCTGAAGTCCGGGCTCTGTGGAGATGGCACCAGGCAGCAGCCAGGACTGGGGTAGAATGCTGGATGTGTGACCCTGGGCAAGAATTTGGCCCTCCCTGGACCTATATGATGGGCACACTTGCTGGTTCCCACGCTGCTGTCAGAGAGTAGTGAAATGGGTAGGCTTGAGAGGCACGCAGGAGCCCTGAGCTGGGTCCCAGCTCTGCCACTTCCTGTAGCCTTGGGCGAGTTGCCTTCCCTTTCTGGGGTGTCACAGCCCCCTTCATAAGGTATCCCAAGGTTCCAAGACATTAATAATAGCAAATGCTTCGATAATGCTTAGCGTGTGGCAGATACCATTCTAGGCACTTTCTATCAGGTGACCACATGGCCCATGGACAGCCCTGGTTTATGCCTGCTGTTCTCACATCCAGTCTGGCTTAACATTCGTCTTGGACAAAGATGTCCAGTTGGATAATAAATTACATAGTCATGGTAACTTTACACATATCAACTTATATAATCCTCACAACCCTATGGAAAGTTTTTATCACCATCCTCATTTACAGATGAGGAAACTGAGGCATCAGGAGGGTAAGTGTCTCAATCAAGTCCCTCACCCTGGAAGTTCTGAACCCAGGCAATGAGTTCCAGGGTCTACATTCTTGCCTCTCAATTCTAAATTTTCCACGGAGTCGGGAAAATGTGCAAATGGGGAACAAGTGAGAGGAGCCAGGAGCCCCCTGCTACCCATCCCTGTTGGGGACTTCACAGCCACCTCCCAGCACCACCAGCCTGGCACCCCCTTGCACTTATTCAGGATCTATAATGTCCCTGGCTGTGCCAGAAAAATTATATCCATGTTGTCATCCTTGTTTTTACAAATGGGGAAACTGAGGCCCAAGGAGTTTTGGAAGCTCAATGACTACACAGTGGCAATCGGGGTTTGAACCCAGGCCTGTCCAACTCCAGAGCCTGTGTTCTCGGTCATTTTGCCTGTGGCTTTGAGGTGGAAAAGAACAACTGGGCAACAGCCTCCTGGCCCCTCACCTGTACCACGGAGTGCAGTGGTGCCTGTGTGGCCCAAGTCTTGCCGTCATCCTCCATCAGGCCGGTGGCCACGAAGCTGAAGCCACGGAACAGCTGATGGGCGCCAGCGCTGGGGGGGATGCCAGGGGAGTCTACAGGAGTAGGAAGGGAATGTGAGCCTGAGGAGGTGCCCTTAATCCCGAGGCAGCCCAGCAAAGGGTAACTAGGGGCTCCCAGGCTTGCCTCAGCAGCTGGCCATGGATGGTGGGAGCTTGGGCAGGACAGAACTCCTTATCCCAGCCCCTAGCCAGCCATCTGTTCATGTGTGTTTAGACCAGACCAGCCCTGATACACAAGGATGAAAGACCCCCCACATCCGGTGTCCAGTGCAGGCCAAGACCCTTCACCCCTTCCTGGATGCCTCTTCCTGGCCTCCCTGCCTCAGTCTGCTCCTTTAGGTCCATCTTCTGTGCAGCAGCCAGAAAGATGGTTCCGTCCACAAATCTATCCCTGTACCCTTCCCTTCAAACGTTCCCCTCTGCCCGCAAGAAAAAGTCCAACTTCTCAGGTTCTTGTGATCTTAGCCTCCTCTCCCTCACTCCACAGCACAGCAGGTCAGACTTCTCAGATCCTTAAAGGAGACTCTGAGCCACTGCACATGCTCTTCCCTCTCACTACATAATTCACTCTTTGTCTATCCTTCAAGGCTCAGCTCATCCACTCTCTCCTCGGAAAAGCCTTGCTTGAGGTTGATCCTCTAGCCCTTCACCCCTATTAAGCTGCCCTTGTCACACTGCCCAGTAGCTGTTTTCACGTCTCTCCCCGCACTAGAGCCTGGGCCATATAAAGGCAGGGCCTGAATCTGTCTTGTTCACCATCAATGCCCCCATGGCTGGCACACAGTAGAGACTAGGTACATATTTGTCAGATAAATGAGGAAAGAGGGACGAAATGCTCAGAGAAATGCTAAGCTCCCTATCATCAGAGATGTACAAGCACAGTGAGAAAAGCACCCCTTCTGCTAAAACCGCCTTCCAGAACTAACATCCCCCCCTCCCCCAGCCCTAATAACTGGACAAAATGTTAGAGTTTACCAAACTTCCTCCCAGAAGCCCTTGGCTTCTTACAAGGAAAGACGGGACTGAATGGACCTATGGCTAAACCCATGTTCCAGATGAATACACTGAGGCCTGGCAGTCAGAGTAGCCAAAGCAGATTCCCACATTTGCCCCTGACCCGTGGGCGCTGTCACCTCTGCTCTGCCAGACCATCTCCACCTTGTTTTTATTGGCTCAGATTTTTTACCCCTGACGTGAGTGTGAGCCTGATGTGTTTGGTCTTCCCAGTGGGCTGGCAGATGCCCGGGGCAGGGGTCCTGACTTTTCTATTGTGGCCTTAACCACCCACTCTCCCCCACCCCCTCGCCCAGACACAAAGAGCCCACAGAGCCCTGGAGTGGGAGAGTCAGGCAGAACAAGACGGGGACGGACAGTCAGAGACCCACCCGCCTGTCCACCCACTCACCTGCGCCTGCCAGAGTCCTACCACCCCCGCCTCCCTCCTGTACCAGTCCAAGACAAATCAGGCAAGGGACGCACCCTTGGGGGTGCGGGATGTGAACTCGGTGTCAAAGTAAAAGGTGTCATCAGGTTGGGCTACGGCCGGCTTGAAGGGTGGCTTGATCTCACGACGGTACAGCTTCTGAAAAGTGGGGTGGGCATTCCGGTCACCATAACACCCCCACAGCCTGCTGGGAGCCCCATGCAGGAGGTGATAGGCCCAGAGCACAGGCTATGCAGTCAGGGGCACAACTGCTTGCCCTTGGAAGGCTAGCCCTTGCCCCCCAGCCCATGCCGTCACCCCTGCTCCACATTTAAGGCCTTTGTCAGTAGAAGCCCCTCCCTCAACAGTTGAAGCCCTGATGGGGTGACAGACACACTCACATTCCAGTCAATGGTGGAGTAGAAGACATGTCGCTTGATTTCCTCTGCCCCATCAGGGCCGGAGCCTGAAAGAGCCCAGATGAGGGGTCTGCAGATGGTTCAACCTCCAGACACCTCCAAGCAGCCTCACTGGTCTGGAACCAGCAGCTGGAGCAGTCCACTGGCAGCCCTGGGGAGGATGGGCTCACCCTGCCCCTAATCTGCCCAGCCATCACAAGGCCTATTGCCTGCTCAGCATTTTCCACTTTCTGGGGCCCCTTATGATCAAGCTCTAATGTGACTGCTAAAAGAAGGAAGGCCCAGAGAGGTTAAGCAACTTGCCCAAGGCCACACAGGACAGAGGCTGGACTTGTTCCAAGATCTGCAGAGGGCCTCTACCTCCCTCCCATGCCAGGCATCATCTCTGTTGTTCTAATCCCATTGCCCTTGTCAGTCACCAGACAGGCTCTCGTTCCACTCAATCCCAAGGACCTGGTTCATGGTTCAGGTGAACCCAGGAGCCAAGATATATTGAGCAACTAGCACACACCAGACACGTTCATGTGACTTCATTTAATCAACAGAGCTTGAGATCATCCTCAATCGGAAGATGAGGACCTGGGGCACTGGGAGGTGAAGTCAACTACCTTGGTCACATAGCTCATAAATGGCACTCATTTGTTCGCAACAAGTATTTATGGAGGGACCACTGCACACCAGGCAGTGGGGACCTGGCATGGGGCTGGGATTGGGACCTGAGCCTTCTGATGCCTGAGCTCATGTTCTTCCTCTTGTGCCAGCAGCCTTGGCGAGGAGCTGTGTGGGGGCCTCTGTCCTTGTCCCAGGGGGAGTGGGGATGACTCAGTTCCTGCCTTCCCCTACACACAGGTCACCCCGCTGCCCCGAATACCACACATGGAGCCAAAAAGGAGGGTGGCCAGCAGCATTGTCTGCCTACACAAAGGACAACGGTCCCTTTCAGCACCAGATATGGCCCCGTGGCCTAGGCCGCAGCTGTACCCGCTCCCCTCCCCGGGGCTAGGGCTGCTTACCCAGCCGGTTGGCAGGATTCCGCTTGAACAGCGCCCGCAGGAGGCTCTGGGCTTCCGTGCTCAGAAACTGGGGCATGCCTAGCTTCGCCCTGAAACAGCCCCCGGGTCTCATCAGGGCTGAGCCTCACCCCAGAGGCCCCATCTCCCCTCCCACTTTTGTCCAGGTCTAGTTTCCAGCTCAAGCCAGACAAGCCATCCACTAGCTCACCTCCCAGAGGATTCTGGGATTTGCCTCCCACAGGCCCTGGTGGATGAACAAGAGGCCCTGGAAAGCACAATGCTTCACCCAGGGGAGTGTCTTTTTAATGGGGAAATCGGAGGCAGGTTTAGGGTATTATTCTGGCCCCCAAACTGGGGCCAGGCGTGAGGAGACCCTGAGGGGTCAGGAAGGAGCTGGTGCTTACTTCAGAATCAGTGTCATGGTCTCCTTCCGGTCCTTCCCCTGGAAGGGCAGGGAGCCCGTCAGCATCTCAAACTGCAGAAGACAAGGGTCCATTCAGGCTCTGGTCCCCATCTCCCATGCCCCCCACCTCTTTCCACACAAGCCACTCAGCTCCGTTCTCAGGATTCTTGCTGGCTTGCTGGAGGTTCACCTGTGTGTGTCCCTCTCCCCTCTGTCAGCCAAAACACCAGGAGCAGTATTCGGGACCCGAAGTTGGGGAGAGGCCCAGCCCAGCCCGGGCTGGGGCACCCAGGCTGAGGACAAAACAGGAATCCTTCCAAGGAAGGGAACTGCAGCTGGGTGAAGGGCAGGGCCAGTTTGGCTATGAGAGGACAGAAGAGCCTTAAAGACCATCAATCCCCTGACTGTACAGATGAGGAAACTTAGGCCTGAGGCCTGGGTTCGATACTTTACCACGGCCTGGTACTCACCATCAGCACCCCATAGGACCACCAATCTGCACTGTGGGTGTGACCCTGGCGGTTGACAACCTCGGGGGCCATGTACTCCACTGTCCCACAGAAGGAATAGGCCTTCTTCTCATGGTCAATGGCTTCCTTGCTCAGGCCAAAGTCTGTGGCAAGGAGGGCAAGAGGACACATCTTCAGGACACCCCTGCCTTCTTCGCCATCACCCCCTGCACCCCCAACTTCCCTGCCCAGAGGCCTTAGGACATCACTCTCAGGACATTCAAGAATAAGCTGAGGGCCCTGGTCGGGGTGGGTACGGGAGGCAAGTAATTGATGTTTCTCTCTCTCTCTCCTCCTCTCCCTTCTTCTCTCTCTAAAATCAATAAAAATTTATTTTTAAAAAAAGAGTAAGCTAAGTCCCAGAGAGGATGGGAGACTTGCACAATGTTGCACAGTGGGGAGCTACGGTTCAAACCCAGGCCATTCCAAGTCTGGGACCTGGGCTTCTAACCACATCTTAGTGCCTTTGGTCATATAAGAAGAACAGATCCTTAGCACTCAGCCCAAGCCCAGTAAGAGCCCATCCTGCCCTCCCCTGGGACCTGAGGAGGCAGGTGCCCTCCACTCACCGGTGAGTTTGATGTGGCCCTCCTCATCCAGAAGGATGCTGTAATGAAGAGAGAAGAGTCAGGGCCCCTCAGCTGTGGCTCCTTATGGTTCTGATGACACCACGGGGGCTGTCGGGGTTGGCCCAGAGCTGATCCACCCAGATGCATCTGAGGAATGGGTGGGTGGGGCGGGTGCTGGCAGTGCTATGCAGGTGTATTGCCTACCTTCTTTGCTAACCCTTGAAACACTGTGTGAGGTAGGTACTATTATCGCCCCATTTTAACAAAGGGGAGACTAAGGCCTAAGGAGGCTAAGGAACTCCCCATGGTCATAGAACGTGGTGGAGACAAGGTCTGAATGTGGGTCTGACTAACTCTAAAGCCAGAGCTCAGTCCACCTTAGCACCTGCCCCTGGCTCCCAAGTTACCATTCGAGGATATTTAGATGTTAAGGAAAATTCTAGAGAAGCCATATCGAGGAATGACCTTTAATGGTAGCATCTTAGATGTCACACTGGATTAGGAAAAAGACAGGCAACGTACTTTCATGGAGGTGCCTGGCCCTTGGTAACGGCAACACTAGTGATTAGACAGCCCCCCAAGGTAAGCCTGCTGCCACCACCACTCCACTCTACCCACCCATTCACGGAACAGCTCGTGGGACAGGAACTTTCTTGGGGAGAGTCACACCCACGCCCATTGGGGTGGCCCTGTCCTAGGAGAGGCCCCAGGGCCTGCCTCTGCACCCCCAGGGAGGCCAAGGTGAGGCTGGAGCTGCACTCACTTCTCAGGCTTGAGGTCTCTGTAAATGATGCCCAGGCTATGCAGGTGGTCCAGGCCCAAAGCCAGCTCAGCCAGATAAAACTTCACATCCTCCTCCGTGAACATAACCTGCAACAGGAGGGAGGGGATTTCAGCTGGGATCGCCTTTTCTTCAGGAGCTGGGGCAAAGGGCAGTTAGCAGCTTCCTGGTCCTGAGGGTCCACCTTGAGGAGGACCCTTAAGAGACCCCAGTACCATCCACCCTGCTCTTCCTAAAGGGGTTCGAGGTGTGAAATGACTAATATACGTGTCACTCATTGTGGCATTGCTTGGAAATAGCAAAAGGTTGGAAACAGCCCAAGGGTCAAGCAGTAGACGGGAGTGATGCCTCTCCCTGCAGATCAGTGCTGTGCAGCCATAAACTACAAAAAGAAGCTTCCCCGTGTTCTGATACAGATTGGTCTCTCAGATATACTGTCTTGAGTAAAAGCAAGGTATAGAACAGTATCACAGAATAGTTCCTTTTTTTAAAATCCTCGTTGAGGATATGTTTATTGATTTTAGAGAGAAGGGAAAGGGAGAGAGAGAAACATCAATTGGTTGCCTCTCGTATGCATCCTAACCAGGGACCAAACCCACAACCTAGGTATGTACCCTGACTGGGAATCGAACCTGCGACTTTCGGTGTACTGGATGACACTCCAACCAACTGAACCACACCAGCCAGGGCCAGAATAGTACTTTTTATGTAAAAATGTGGAGGTTTGGATTCAGAACATATGTCAGAATGGTGTGTATTTCCAAAGAGACATGGAAAGCTTAAACAAGAAACCAATAAAAATGTTTACTTATTGCCCTAGCTGGTTTGGCTCAGTGGATAGAACATCAGCCTGCGGACTAAAGTGTCCCAGGTTCGATTCCAGCAAAGGGCACATGCCTGGGTTGCAGGCTCGATCCCCACTAGGGGGCGTGCAGGAGGCAGCCATCAATGATTCTCTCTCATCATTGATGTTTCTATCTCTCCATCCCTCTCCCTTCCTCTCTAAAATCAATAAAAATATATTTTAAAAAAACAAAACAAGTTTATCTATGTGGGGTGAAGGGGGCTGGGATGGGCTGAAGATTTCTCAATATTTTTCTTTTCAATCATATAAATGTATCATCTATTCAAACATTAAAATAACATTTAAGGGGAGGCTAGGGGACTGTCTAGGGCGGGGGGATAAAATGGACACATATGTAATACCCTTTGTAATACTTTAAGCAATAAATTTAAAAAAAACAACATTTAAAAAATTAAGTCTGGTTCTCTTCTACAGTTTGAATTGTACTAATGGCCATTTTTATACCTGGCTACAACTGTTTTAGGTCAGTTAAAAATCCTTTTGATTGACACATGGTATGTAACATTACAGTATCTAGCTTCCTGGGTGAATTTGGGCTTCTCCCGTCTCAATGCCCAGCCAAAGGCAGCCCTGGAAGAATGGATGGGGACAGGTGATAGCCACACTGAGCTCCCCAGCATCGCGGTGGCATCAGATCCAAGGCCTGATCCTCCTCAACCCACCAAAATTCTCAGAGGCTTTGAGAGTGTGAACTCTGTCCCAGGATAGGTTCCTGGATCAGAGGCTGCTACAAAGGCCTGGGTAGTCCCAGGTCCAGGCCACAGAGGCCTGGATAGTCCCAGGTCCAGGCCACAGAGGCCTGGGTAGTCCCAGGTCCAGGCCACACAGAGGCTTTGTTGTCCCTCCAGCTCCACCCTGGGCCCCTCTAGTAGTGGGGTGCAAGCTCACCTCTTTGGAGAGCCGTGTGAAGAGGTCCCCACCACGCAGAAAGTCCAGAATAAGATAGAGCTTGCCCTCGGTCTGGAAGGCTGGGGAGAGAGGAAAAGGCCATGGTGGAGCCAGCTGGGCCCGTCTGCTCTGCCCCCCGCGCCCTTGGCCTGCAAGGTGGCAGGTTGGCAATGTACAGGGAAGACAGCAGCCCATAGGCAAGGGCAAAGGCGGGCAGGTAGAGTGGGACTCAGGAAGGTCTGCAGTCTCACCATAGTGCAGCTTCACCACAAATGGGTGGTTCACATCGGCCAGGATGTCTCTCTCCATCTTGGTCCGAACGCGGTCACGCACTGGCCAGAGAAGAAAGGGGGTCATCAAGTCTAGCCACTCCTAGCCCCTGGCAAAGAAGGGCTCTCTTTTCCTCCTGTTCCTCACATTTCATGGCAGTGCCCAGGGCTGGGCCCTTGGTGCCCTGCCCAACACTCTGGCCCCATCTCCAACCATGCTCCATCAGGGCGAGTCAACCCAGCCAGTCTGAGCAACCGTTCCTCTGTGTGCCCTCTGCCTTTGCCCCTAGGGCTCCTCCAGGGTATCTTCACTAGCCCCCTCTCTGCATAAAAATCCCCAATTTCAGTCAGGGGGTTGGTGAGAATAGTCACTTAGGGAGCTACTTATAAAGGCAGATTCCTGGGGCCTCAAATTCAGACTCATGGGTCTGAGCAGACAGCCCCACATACTTTTTATTTTTAAAGACTAAATGTCCCGCCTGGCTGGTGTGGTTCAGTGGTTGAGCATTGACCTATGAACCAGGTCACGGTTCAATTCCTGGTCAGGGCATATGCCCAGGTTGCAGGCTCGATCCCCGGTGTGAGATGTGCAGAAGGCAGCCAATCAATGATTCTCTCTCATCATTGATGTTTCTATCTCTCTCTCCCTCTCTCTTCCTCTCTGAAAGAAATAAAAATATATTTTTTAAAAAGTCCCTAGGCAATTCTGATCAACAGTTTCTTCTTTGACTCATTTTAGGCCTCACCTCCTCCAGGAAGTCTTCCTGAACTTGCCTAGCTGAGTTAGCAGTGCTCTGCTTCCCCCTCAGAGCAACTATCACCCTCTGTTTTAATGTTTTTGTTTCCCTCACCAGACATGACAGGCACCATGCTGGAGTAAACTATTCCAGTCACCATTTCCCAAATACGCCTTACATTTTCAAATTGCCCCTACAATTTAGCTCTGGCTAACAGTTCCTCCTTCCTGGGGTCCCATTCCTTTCCTATTTTCAGTCTGGAGAACTCCCAACTCATCCTGCAAGGCACAGTTCAAATGGCTACTCTTTATGTGAGCCTACCCCCGCCCCCAGGAGGCTGCACACCCCCTTCCCTGAGATCCCCGGTCACAGCAACGAGTGCACCCCACTGCAGGGACTGCTCAGCCTCTCCAGCCCCTTCAAAGCAGGAACCCAGTCTTGTCATCTTTCTCTTCCCATGTAGCCCCCACCATCCCTCCTGGGGAATGACTCCCACCCTAGCAGGCTGGCCTTGGGGCACCAAAGCTACATCATCCCACAGACAGCCCTTCATGAGCCGCAAGACCCGTAATGTCCCCAAGGCTAACACTTCCAAACCCTTTCTCCCCCCATATCCCAGGCCCACTCCATCTGGTCGGTGGCTACATTGGCTCCCAGCTACATTGGCTCCCAGGCTGGTCAAAGAGTCACTGCCCAGCCCAAAGCCCATACCAACTGTCCTCATGCCCTTCCTAAGTCCTGGAATTCTAGCCCTGCCTCAGGCTCCCTCCTGAACCTCTCTGCCATCCATCTCTATGCCACTTCTTTGACTCAGCCTATCCTATCCACTCAGCAGCTTCACACCCTTCTCCACCCGAGAGGTCTACCTCAGACTCTCCTAACACCATGAAGTAACTCTGCTGGCAGAAGGGCTCTGCCCAAGCACCCTGACGCTGATATCTGAAGGCCCCCACCACAGATGCACTGCACACCCCACCTGCCTCCTTCCAGACATTCGCCTTCAGTTATGGTCATTGGCACTTGGTGAGGGGCATGGGGGTGGGGATGCAGTTAACCCCAGAAGTCTTTTCTTTTGAATGGACCCTGTCTTTTCCATAAGGTGTGGTGTGGGGTAAGGAGTGGCTGACCTCCTCCATCGGACGCAAGGCCCTGGAGAGCTGGTCTGTCTCCCTTGATCCTGTGCCCAGCCTGGATAAATAATTTTTATATATTAATTTGAGAGAGAGAGGAAGGGAGGGGGGAGAAACATCGATCAGCTGCTCCACCATTCACGTACCCACTGACTCCTACATGCGCCTTGACCAGGGATGGAACCCGCAACCCTGGCACATCAGGATGATGCTCCAACCGAGCTCCCCGGCCAGGGCCCTCCACTCACCTTTCAGTGTTGCCTTCTTTAGTACTTTCATGGCATACAGGTGTCCACTGTCAGGCCGGGTGATCTTCCGCACCAGGAAGACCTGAGAAGGCAGTTGTGGGAAAAGCAGAGGAGCAGCTGGGGGTGGCCCAGCCCCCATCCTCCAGGTCCCAGGCTGACTTCTCATTTCCCTGAGCCCCATGTTCACCTTTTGCCCTCCCTGGGTCCTAAGGTGACCTCTCGTCCTCCCTCAGACCCATCCACCCTTGCCCTCTGGTCCTCATCCCCACCCCTGACATGACCAGTGCTGCCCTCCCAGGTGTGGGCTCAGGACTCACTTTGCCAAAGGATCCCTGGCCCAGAACCTTGAGCAGCTCGAAATGGGACGGGTCAGCCTTCTCAGAGCCTGCCTTGACGTGGTGAGTGATGGAGATCTCCTTGAGGACGCCCTCATCCTGACGGAGGGATAGAGTTGGTGGGCACGGTGGGCCCCCTCTGGGCAAGCACAGGGCATGGCCCCCTTCCAAGTCCACTCCCAGCAGACAGGGCCCTGCAGGCCCAGAGAGACAACCACCCCGACGAGACCAGCCTCCAGACTCATCGATACCAAAGGGACTTCAAAGGCCAGGGAGGGTCAAACTCTCAAGGTGCAGGTCAGATGAGGCACTGCTCCTACTGCTCCTGATGCTCTGGCCCAAACGGATGCCCAGACATGGCCACGCTGAGCCAATCCCCGGTTCTGGCTGAGGCCCAGAGACCTGCCTCAGGTCCTCCCCTCCCCCTGCCGTAAAGGTTTTGGTTTTGCCACAATAGGAAGTAGGGTTTGTTCTCATTTTGGGTTGGCAGAACTGGGTTTTTGTTCCTAGACAGGATGGATGACAGGATTCCACTGGCCGGAGGGACAAGGCTGAGATACATAGGGACCCACAAGTCATCAGAAACCAACTCAGTAAATGCCCATTTGGGTGGGCAGGAGCTAAGGCCAGAGACTCCATGCCCCACCCTCCCCAAGCTCCTTCATACAAATCTACCAGAAACCCCTCACCAGGCTGCAGTTGTTCTAGGACCCTCTGCCGTCCCTCCAATCTTCCGGTGTCACCCTGGAGCCCTGAAGTGCCCCCTCACTTCCCCAGGAAGCAAGTCTAGGCAGAGTCCAGTCACCCAGCAGGGCCAGGCCTGGGCTAGGAGAGCCCAGCTGAGGCCAAACTGGCTGCCTGGGCACCTGCTCCAAGGGCCTCAGCCAGGACAACTCATCCGGCCACACTCACCGAGTCCCGCCTGGGGCCAGAGCCAGGGCCAGGGGCAGGCAGAGAGGTCTGGCTGATCCTGGGCCGCTGCTTCCTGGGCATCCAGGGGAGCAGGGCCCAGAGCCGCAGACGGGGCGGCTTGGGATCCTGCTCCATCCGCCCAGCAGGGCCAAGGCACCATGGCAGGAGCAGGCAGCCTCCGGGGCTGCCTTGGAGGTGGCCGGGCCCAAGGCGGATGTGCTGGGTGAGGGCGGGGGCTGGGGCTGGGCCTGCGCCGCCAATCACTCAAGGCCTGTGGTTTCCTAGTTCCAGGCCTACACCCTCCACCGCGTTCCCTTCCTCTCTCTCTCCCCCACTGCCTGAGGGCTGCCCTCTGGCCCTCCACCCTATTCTCCCTGTGGGCCTACATGCCAACCCAATTGCTGAGGAGCAGATAGGTACCCAACAGGCAGAGACAGGCATAGAACCAGATAAAGAAGGACACCCAACCAGCAGAGGCAGGCACCCAACATGCAGAGGCAGATAAAGAGCGACACCCAGCAGGCAGAGACCGGCACCCAACAGGTAAAGATGAATGAATGTGGGCATCCAACAGGCAGAGACCAGAGGGCACACATGCCCAGCAGGCAGGGATGGACAGGCAGAAGTAGGAAGAACACATATCCAACAGGCAGAGGCAGGAGGGGACTCACACCTAACAGACAGAGGTGGACAGACTCATACCTAACAGGCGGAGGTGGTCAGAGATTCACACTAACAGGTGGAAGCAGGTGGGGACTCATCCAAGAGGCAAAGATGGACGGGGACATGAACCCAACAGGCAGAGACAGATGGGGACCCAATAGGCAGAGACAGATGGGGACGTACAGCCAACAGGTGGAGACAGATGGGGACACGTACTCAACAGGCAGAAACAGAAGAGGACCTGATCCAACAGACATCTAACACGTGACCTGTGCCCAACAGGTAAAGCCAGGCCCTCACCAAGCAGTGACAGAGACAGGAGCCCAACAACAGAGGCAAGTGGGCAGCAGACAGACAGCCAGTCAGGGAGGCCCAAGTAGACAGACAGGTACCCAGGGCAGACACACAGGCAGCAAAGACAGCCAGGCACTCAGAACATCAGACCCTGGACTGAAAAGGCAGAGCTCTGGTTCTTGCTGGTCTGCCTGTGGGAGAGGATGTCACCTGCAAACCCCCAGCACTTGGGAGGACAGCCCGGTATTTGTGGCAGACCCATCTCTGAGGCCCTCCACGCTGAGGGGGACCAGGACTAAGACGGTGGGCTGAGAGGAGCATCTGAGTGCCATCTGATGACTTTGGTTCTGATCCAAATATCCCAAAAGCTGTTGTGCCCATTTAGGAACAGGAAACGGGCGTCCAGAGGACAGTGACTCACCCAGGCTCAGAGTGAAGTGGTGGCAGAACCAAGTCCTTCCCCTGGTTATTGCTGCGCCTGCGGTTGGCAGGCCCCGAGTGCCAGGAAAGGGTGGGTAGGTAAGCCACCCAGAGCCATGTCCTCTCATCCAAGCCCGCCCCTCCCTCAGTCCTAGGGTCAGTCCGGGAACTTCCCATTCCAGGTCTTGACCCCCAGAGGCCAGCCCCATGGTCACGGTGCACTGAACAGTCACAAAAAGCCGCAAGCTAATCAGGTCCGCCAATAGCCCTGGGTGGGACAGGCAGAGCCACACAGCAAACCCTGCCCACCCCACCCTGAGCCTCCACGCCTGTCTGTGACTGAGAACACTCCCTGAAGGCAGAGGCAGTCACCCGGAAACCCCAGGGGACAGAGCTACCCCCAAGCCCATTCCTTGCCCAGAGCTATGGTGACAGACACTGCTGGAGGCAGGCCAACCCTCTGCTCACCTTTCTGGGACAGGAGAGTGAGTCTCTCTCAACTCTGGAGAAATCTGCCGGGGTCTGCATGGTGGGGCTCACGCTGGTAGCCATAGGGCCCCATTACTCCCCTTACTTCTGCTTTTTCAGCCTTCCTAGCTCAGAAGGCAGGGTCCCTGACCCCCTCCTTCTCACTTCCCCCTCTGCAGGGAGGAGGGACAGAAGATGGGTCAGTCTCCCTTGCTGAGGAGGGAACGCTGTAGACCCCAAGCCCATGACTATGGGGAGAGGGGGCAGGGACACACCCCTACTTGTCTCCTCTAATCCTAAGGAGGGGAGACTGGAACACAGTCAGAGTCACAGGTGATAAGACACCGACACAGTGGGCATCTAGGACACAAACATTCCTTGAGAGAATGAGGGGCAGAAGTCAGCAAGCCACGGGCTCTAACTGCCCCAGCCTACAGCACAGACACCTTCCCCCACAGTGACCATTCCATGGCTAGGCCCACCCAAAACGACAGCCCACAGCGCAGGCACCACCATACTCAGCCCGGCCCTGAAGAGCCTGACAGTCCAGGGCCCTGGGATGATGGGCAAGGGGGCCGAAGGCCCTGGCAAGGACCCACAGAGGTCTGAGACAAGGAGCAGGTAGCCTGGGGCAGGGGTTGACCAGCCCAGCCCCCTTCCACGTGACCCTGCCACATCACTCACCCCAGTACACCCACAGGAACTGACACACACACACAAATACACACAGGCCAATGATCGGAAACCATTTCCACAGACATCCCCTATGTGGAAACACCCCCACGTACACACCGACTTCCCCTTCCAGTCCTCACAGGGCCTCCAATAAAGCAATCTGATGATGCCTGCTGGGCTTGTGAAAGATACCTCCTAGAGCAGTGGTTCTCAACATTCCGGCCCTTTAAATACAGTTCCTCATGTTGTGACCCAGCTATAAAATGATTTTCGTTGCTACTTCATCACTGTAATGTTGCTACTGTTATGAATCGTCATGTACATATCTGATATGCAGGATGGTCTTAGGCGACCCCTGTGAAAGGGTCGTTTGACCGCCAAAGGGGTTGCAACCTGCAGGTTGAGAACCGCTGTCCTAGAGGCTTCTCACTGCACCCAGCTTCTTCAGGCAGTTTAGAGGTTCGGACAGCCCTCAGCCACCCTGACCCCTGAGTCCCTGAGAAGCAAAGGAAGATGATCTGTGGCGAGCAGGGTACAAGAAGGGGCAGCAGGAAGGAAACGGTCTCAGAGTGCCTTTGCTGAAGGCTGTGTGCAGGGCCCGTGAGGCCTCTGGATGGCAGAAGGGGTAGGACAGGCACCAGACCACATCCCTTGGTTCCTGCCCCACTCCCCCCATAGATACTTCCTCTTATTTACTTCCTCCCACAAGGCAGCTGGGAGAGAAGACCAGAGACCCCGCCTGATCCCTGGTCCCTAGGGTCCTCACCCTGGGCCTCCCTCCACCAGCTACAGCCCAAGCCTACCTGCCAACCCCTGGCCCTAATGCATATCAACAGCCCCTTCCCCAGTGGGCAGCATCAGCAGGGCTTCCCAGGCACTGCCCCTCCTGTAGGACAGAGGTCCCCCGACTTGTCTCCCCAGCATGCCTCTGGGCAGGTGAGGAGAGTTCCACAGTTTCCAGGCATCCTTGACGTGGAGCTGGCCTCAGGTACTAACTAGGCCAGGACTGGCATGGAGTGACAATGAGAACTGTGCCTCCAATAATTTACTGGAGTAAGACTGTTCTTTCCTTCGGTCATTGCTGGTGTGGATTCTGCCACGCCCTGCATCTCAGTCTCATTTCAGAGATGAGGAAACTAAACTCAGAAAGTGACTTGGCCAAGGCCACACGGTTAGAAAGGGGGAGAGCTAACTGCAAAATCAAAGCCGACACTCCTCAGCATTTCATCACTGCCCTCTTTGCAAGGCCAGCCGGCGGCCTCCCATGTGGACATCACCCACAGCTCCTGGCGCCCTGCTCCATCCCCATGTCAGGAGCCACACACTAGGAAGCACACAGATTGAGGCAGATGCCGGCCTTGATCTCAGGTAGCTCCAAAAAATAAATACATGATAACAAAACACAACTGCCGGCGACAGAGCTACAGTTAGTGCTGTGGATGCCCAGAGGTGGTGACTATCTGCGTAGGGCAGTGACGGCGAACCTATGACACGCGTGTCAGAGGTGACACGCGGACTCATTTTTTTTTTTGGTTGATTTTTCTTTGTTAAATGGCATTTAAATATATGAAATAAATATCAAAAATATAAGTCTTTGTTTTACTATGGTTGCAAATATCAAAAAATTTCTATATGTGACACGGCACCAGAGTTAAGTTAGGGTTTTTCAAAATGCTGACACGCCGAGCTCCAAAGGTTCGCCATCACTGGCCTAGGGTGAGGTCTGAAAACCTTCCAGAGAGAGGGCAGTCCAGCAGGACCCTGAGGAGGAACAGGAGTTGGCCAGACAGAAAGGAGGAAAAAAAGGCACATCATGTAGAGCAGTGGTTCTCAACCTTCTGGCCCTTTAAATACAGTTCCTCATGTGGTAACCCAACCATAAACTTATTTTCGTTGCTACTTCATAACTGTAATGTTGCTACTGTTATGAATTGTAATGTACATATCTGATATGCAGGATGGTCTTAGGCGACCCCTGTGAAAGGGTCGGTCGGCCGCCAAAGGGGTCGCGACCCACAGGTTGAGAACCGCTAATGTAGAGAGCCGGGTGAAAAGAGGCTTGAGGCCAGGAGTGCAGGGAGGGAAGTTAAGAACTGCTCACTCACTAGCTGAGCGCTCCCAGGCAAACTCTCTCTCTAGCTGAGCCTCAGTTTCCTCCTCTGTAAAACAGAAGTTAAAACGAGATGTTGTTTCTAGAAGCAAAATGGGCCACAGAGGCAGAGGAACACAGTCAACAGAACTTGTCCCTGGCATCGTGGACAGTCTTCCTGCTGCAGTGTCTCCTCTGGGCAGGTAGAAGGGACAGAGCCCCGCCACAGGGTCCCAGGTGCTGGGAGGGTGGGCTACCTGCCCTGGCCAATCTAAGGGAAGTTTTCCCCAACACCTGAGGCTCCCCAGGCTCCCCGAAGTCCACAGTCACATCCTGCCTGAGCTCCAGCCAGGGGCGCCAGAGGATCCGGAGGGATCAGGGTTTCATAAACAGGAAGAGAGGAGGGGAGGGGGGAGATGCTCAGCTCTCAAAATAGACCACAGGCACTTCAAAGGGGTCCAGCTCCGGAGATAGCCAGGGGAGGGGGCCTGGGGTGCCCAGTCTACCCCCAGGAAGGAAGGGAGGGTGAATGGAACCCCAGTGTGCCTGAGGACACCAGGTGCACCCTGGGTACTGAAAAGATCCAGGGAGCTCTCACCCTAGATTTTTGTCTACACTATGGCTGCTAAACCCCAAATCTCCCTTTCTGCTCAAAACTAATAAAATAAAACAAGTATTGAACACCAACATTGTGCCTCACACTTTGTTAGATTTTTTTTAACATATACACATCCCCTGCCCTCCTCTGGATAGCCTTGTCCAGGAAAAGCATCTGGGCCTCAGAGGAGCAAACCCCTCACCCAAGGTTATGAGGCAAACAGGAAAGAGGGACAGGATTCTGAACTCAGAATGCCTGACTCCCAAGTCCCCCTCCCACCTCTTCTCCAGGTGGAAGACCCAGTTTTCTCTCCAAGTGCCCAAATCCTGCCTTTTGAGGCCCAGCCAAATGCCAGCTCTATAGGGAAGATGGCCTGGTCCTCTACAGCCCACCCAGTGTTTCTTCCTCTGCCCTCCCTGGCAGTGATTGTCCATCTGGTCCACACTCAGTCCTAAGCTCAGATGCCACTGACATGCTCACATCACCCTGCCGCTGAGAAAATGTGGGCACTGGGAGGTGGTGCACTGCTTTGACCATTATGGGGCCTGGCACAGAATGGAAGTCCTGCATGCCTACGATCGTGTTCTTCCCCATCACAGTGCCCATCACATAGCTTTCCTGTCTCCACCTGCCCCCCTGAGAGCTCCCTGAGGGTGAGGATGTTGATTTCATTTTGGGTTTCCCCAGGGGCACAGGCAGGGTGCCCTGAAAGTCTGATGAAGCAAATGATACACCAGCTCTTTGCCAGCTCATTCCACTACACAAAATGATGAGGTCCTGAACACAGACTGAGCGCCCCCTGGTGTTTGAGCCCAGAAGTGGGCACTGGGGATACTGTGACGTTCTGGGGCAACAGAGAAGATGGATGAGGAGGTTGCTAGGAATAATGGAAGTTGGGGGTCATGGGGGACCCAATGTTCTTCCTCTACAGCACTGAGTGTTCCCTGCGCTGGGAGGAGTGTGGTCAAGCAAGATCTGACTACATTGCCCACCACCTATGTGACCTTGGGCCTCAATTTTCTCATCTGTAAAATGGGAATAATAACAATATCTACCGCCAGGGCTGTTGTTAAAACTAAAGGGAACGTTCCCAGTGTGGTGCCAGGTGTGTATTAAGCTCTTTCTCTTCCTTTAAGTGGCATTCGAGGCTCTCCCCACCCTCTCCATCTCCAGCCTCATCATCCCACCCCAGAATTTTCTTCTCTAGAGCAGGAGTCATAGGCTTGGGATTAAATGTAGGTTACTTGACTGGGTAAGCTTCTGTCCTCTCCCTTCCAGCCACTCTAGCTCTTGGGATAAGAAGCTGTACTTACCACCAACATCCCCAAAGCTGCAACCCCAGAATCTTAGCTCCAAGATATGTACATCCAGGTTCTTCCCTGGGCAGCTACTTCGTGGGAGGAGATTGTGCAGACATGGGGCTGAGCAAACCAAGGGGCCCAGTCCACACCACCTGCCTGGCTTCTGGTGGCCCAAGGTTGCCATAGTAACCACCAGAAGAGGAGGCAAGAGCCTATTTCTCTCGCCCAGCCCTACCTCAAGCAGCTCAGCAACCTTATCTTAGGAGGCTGAGTCAAGACAAACATGGAGACCAGCCCTGGGTGTGTCTCAAAGGTCGAGCCTATGGCAGGTCTGGTGCCCAGGCAGACCCAGGCTGGAGGGTGTGGCCACTAGTAAGAAGTGGAGCTGAGCAAGGCCTTGGGGCATTCATACTGCTGGTGCTGAAGTCACTGTGTACCAGGTAGTTACTATCTCATGTTCTTCACATCACACCTATGGGTAGGCACTGTTATCCCCAGTTTACAATGAGGAAATTAAGACTCAGAAGGGAGAAGAAGAGCCCTGGCCAGGGTGGCTCAGTTGATTGAGCGCTATCCCATGCACCAAAGCGTCACCAGTTCGATTCCTGGTCAGAGCACATGCCCAGGTTGTGGGATCGATCCTCAGAGGGGGGCATGCAGGAAGCAGCCGATCAATATTTCTCTCTCTCCCTTTCCCTCCCTCTCTCTCTAAAATAAGTAAAAACATTAAGGAAAAGGGGCACTCGGCTGCATTGGCTTAGTGGTTGAGCGTTGTCCTATGAACCAGGAGGTTACGGTTTGATTCCCAGTCAGGATATATGCCTGGGTTTTGGACTCAATCCCCAGTGTGGGGCATACAGGAGGCAGCCAGTCAGTGATTCTCTCTGATCATTGATGTTTCTATATATATATCTCTCTCTCCCTTCCTCTTTAAAATCAATAATATATATATAAAAAGGGGGAGAACAGCTCTGTGACCCCTCACAGTTGGGTATGGGAGGACCCAGGGGAAGCAGAGACAGCAGGGGTGAGGGAACAGCCTCATGCTGGGAGTTGGGAGCCCTGAGAAATGGTCTGTGTGCCCATTTCTCTAGCATCACATGCCCAGATGATTCCAGGCCCTTGTCAGGCCCACCTGACGTGAGCCTCTCCCCACACCCCTTCAGCCCTCTCCTCACAGTCAGCCCAGGTGCCAAGAGTAAATAAACTAAGGAAGTGCCCTAGCCTGGGTGATGGGTAGCCAGAGTTCTAGCATGGATTCTGCTCTGGCCCTGTCTGGGCCACTGTCCTCTCACATAAGAAACAGGAAGGTTGGAGCAACTGATCTCCATGCACAGGGTTGCCTCGGGGATTAACTGGGACCAGAGAAGAAAGGCTGAGCTGGGAAAGAGGGGAGAGGCCAGGACTCTCACACCCAGGTGGGATGCGGGCAGGCCTCCCTCCCTCCTCCTCCATGGCCAGGCACACAGTGCCGCCCTCACAGAACTTGGCCCAGGATGCTAGCCCTGGCCCTCACCTTGGATGACTGAAGGCCAGCTTCTTCCCCAGGTGCCTGTCCATTCTGGAAAAGAGAAGAGAGATTACGGAACATTGTCAGGGTTTATCAGCGTGGGACAGAGCAAAGATAGACCCATGGGTCCCCCCATCCTTGGCTGTTTCAAATAGCTAGGGAGGACTTGGAGGTGGGGCAGGAGTTCTGAATGGGTCTCCCAACTCCACTTGCACAGCGAGAGCACAGGTGCCAAGCCCTCCTGCAACAGCCTCTCACCATTCAGGTAGTACATTTCTCGAAACTCCCTCCCTCAACTCTCTGCCTGGCCAACATCTATCTTTGAAGGCCCAGATTAAATGTCATCTCCTCCCAATGCCAGTTCTGCCAAAGACAAACTATAACTTTGTACCAATTGCAAACAGCCTTGGTTTCCTGATCTGTAATATGGGGGTAGTTATAGCCACTTCCCAGAGGTGCTGCAAGGGTAGAAATAGACAAAGTCTGGGAAATATCCAGCCCAGAGACAGTGGCTACCGTGGCCTTGCCCCCTCTGAGACCCCTATCCTGCCAGGCAGAACCACTACTGGCTCACTCTGCCCCCGCATTCCTTCATTGTACCACTTGTCACATTGCAAAAACTATTTTTAAAAAAATATTGTTATTGATTTCAAAGAGGAAGGGAGAGGGAGAAAGAGATAGACACATCAGTGATGACAGAGAATCATCGATCGGCTGCCTCCTGCATGCCCCCCACTGGGGATGGGGCCCACAACCCAGGCATGTGCCCTGACGGGGAATCGAAGCATGGCCTCATGGTTCAGAGGTTGATGCTCAACTACTGAGCCACACCAGCTGGGCTGCAAAGACTATTTACACACAGGCCTGCCCTTCCGAATAAATGGGAGTGCCAGGAGGGCAGCGATTAGGGCTCCGTGCTAACAGCTGCTCTCTTCCAAGCCCCTCCCACATGTCAGGCACTGGGCTCAGTGCCTCACACCTGTGGCATCATTAAATCCTCATGACCTGGGAGGGAAGCCCTAGCCCCATTTGGCAGAGGAAAAAATTGAGGCCAAGGGGCCTAGGAACGACACCTAAGGTCACACACCTGGTAAGTGGGGATTCAAATTCTGGTCTCTGACACCCAGGAGATGCTCAAAAGAGGTCTATTAAAGAACAGCCCACATCCCAGGCAGGGAACTTCCTGCAGAGGGGTGGACACTGGAGTCAATCTTGAGCAGTCCTGCCTGCTTTTTCCAGTCCCCAGACTTCACACTCAGGTGGGCAGTCACCCTAGGGCAAGCATGTCCAACTCGTGGCCAACAGGCTGCATGCCTCGTTTATTTAAATAAATGAGTTTGACATGTTTGCCAGGCCTAGAGTATACCAAACCCAGCCCAGTCCTGTGATACAAGGCGATTACTTTTATCTGGAACTTGGGGAGCTGAATGGAGCTGTCCCCACTCTTCCTTGCACAGCAAGAGTGTGGTGAGGCAGACAGAGGCTCCTAATAGCTAGGAAGACCCAGCCGAGGGCAGGTCAGGACTTTGGAGCCAGTGGCTGGGTCCACAGGGCAGCTGTGGCTTTGCTTGGCAGCAGCAGGCACAGCTGTGTTCTGCCCATTACATAATCTCCCTGCCCCTGAAACAGCTTCCCTCCGCCGCTTCCAGGACATCCTGCCCCCTGAGCCCCTTTAATGCCCCTAATCCTCCCCAGGGCCAGTGTTCTGCAGGCCCCTCCACACGCACATACACATACACGCTGTCATCTCTCAGCCGCCTGGGGAGAAGGGCCAGGTTGATCAGGGCCCAAGGGGAGGAGGCAGGATGCATCTGTAGCTTGAGCTCCACTTCACCCAACAGTCTAGACCAGGGATGGGCAAACTTTTTTTTTTTTAAATATATTTTATTGATTTTTTACAGAGAGGAAGGGAGAGAGAGATAGAGAGTTAGAAACATCGATCAGCCGCCTCCTGCACATCTCCTACTGGGGATGTGCCCGCAACCCAGCTACATGCCCTTGACCGGAATCGAACCTGGGACCTTTCAGTCTGCAGGCCGACGCTCTATCCACTGAGCCAAACCGGTTTCGGCGGGATGGGCAAACTTTTTGACTTGAGGGCCACAATGGGTTCTTAAACTGGACCGGAGGGCCGGAACAAAAGCATGGATGGAATGTTTGTGTGAACTAATATAAATTCAAAGTAAACATCATTACATAAAAGGGTGCGGTCTTTTTTTTTTTTTTTTTAGTTTTATTCATTTCAAATCCGGCCCGCAGGCCGTAGTTTGCCCACGGCTGATCTAGACTCTTGATAGAATTCCCACAGATGTCTCAACAGCCTACACACAGCTCCTTGCCCAACCTTCCCCCATTCAAACCTTCAACCTTCGTAAAACTCAGCTGTGATCATTGCACTTGAGCCATTAATTTCCTCGGTCACTCACTCACTACTTACTGAGAACCAGCTATGTATCAGGCCCCAAACCCTTCCATGTCTTCCCACTGCCTGCAGAATACAGTCCCAGCTCCCTGGCACAGCTTTCGAAGCTATCATTTCCAACTACCCAACACAAGTGATTAAGAACATGGGTTCAGGCCTGGCCAGCGTGGCTCAGTGGTTGAGTGTCGACCTATGAACCAGGAGGTCACGGTTCGATTCCCAGTCAGGGCACATGCCTGGGTTGTGGGCTCGATCCCCAGTGTGGGGCATGCAGGAGGCAGCCAATCAATGATTCTCTCTCATCATTGATGTTTCTCCCTCTTTCTTCCTCTCTGAAATCAACAAAAATATATTAAAAAAAAATAAAAAAGTACATGGGCGCTGGAACCTAACCTTGTGGGTTCAAATTCTGTATTCTGTACCACCTACATCACCCTGAGGTTACTTCATTTCCTAGGGCTTCAGGCCTCATCTGTGAAATGGGGACAAGAGTAATGTGCCACATCGGGTGGCTGTAAGAAGCAAACAAAATAGTCTATAAATATCTATCCCTGGCAGGCATGGACTGGGTCCATAAACAATAGTCATCATTATTCTGAAGCTAAACTGAACGACCTGAAACCCTGGACCGGCCAGCTTATTTCATGCTGCTGAGCATTTGCATGATGGCTCACTTCTTCTACCAAGAAAACCTTTCCTGCCTTGTCACTCTGGCTAATTCCCAGGCTTCTCCCAGGACTCACTTCAAATGCCATCTCTTCTGTCCACACAGCCTCGAGTGCTTTCCTCACTCCTCTGCATCCCACAGCACTGAGGAAGTTGCAGGTTCAACTCAGGAAGGAGCCCTGGCTTGTCTGTCACCATATCCTTGACACCCAGCTCAAGATGCAGCACGTAGTACGTCAGATCAAAGCTCAACCCAGCAAAGAGAGCAGGGAGCCCAGAATAGGCTCTATCACTCCCATTTTCCAGACAAGGCTCAGGGAGTGAAGGGACCCACTGAGGTCCCTCGGTTAGCAGGCAACGGACATGGGGCCATAACCCAAAGTCCCCTCCCTCATTTGGAGGAGGCAGTGGGTGTACCCAGAGGTGTGGGCTTACTGAGCAGTGACCTGGGTGCTTCAGGGGACCCACAGGCCCTGTGTGGCTGCCTCCAGTCCCAGGGTCTCTGGCCTGGGTGCATCCTCATAGAACCCCACATCTGTAAGAGCTGATACATAAAGTCTCTAGAAGGAAATGGCAGCCCTGGAGAAAAGACTAGGAGTACAAAAAAGACCACAGGTGAGCTTCCCCCTCAGAGCCAGGGTCCACACAGGGAAGACAGGGTTCATTTGTCCTGACCTGACTGCTGCATGGATGGCAGAAAGAACACAGCTCGGCAGCCACAAAGATACAGCTGCTAATCCTAGCTCTGCCAGCCACTCACTCCAACCTTGGGTCTGTCACATCATTTCTCTGGGCCTCCGTTCCTTCATCTATACCACGAAAGCAGGTCTGTCTTATACACAGCTACATCCTGTTGCTTGGAATAGTACTTGTCACATGATAAGTGCTCAATAAATATTTGCTGAATGAATGAATGAATGAATGAATGGAAGGGGACAATGATGCTGACCTTGCAGAATACTGAATGAAGGACCTTGTCTAAAAGCTCTGGTACAGCTGCCCTGGCCAGGTGGCTAAGTTGGTTTAGGAGCATCGTCCTGTACATGAAAAGGTTGCGGGTTTGATTCCCGGTCAGGGCACATACCTAGGTTGTAGGTTCAGTCCCTGGTTGGGATGCATATGGGGTGGGGAAGGGGCGAGGGCAGCCAATTGATGTTTCTCTCTCACAATGATGTTTCTTTCTCTCTCTCTCAAATCAATAAACATATATTCTTGCCCTAGCCGGTTTGGCTCAGTGGATAGAGTGTCGGCCTGCAGACTGAAGGGTCCTGGGTTCGAACCCGGTGAAGGGCACATGCCTGGGTTGCGGGCTCAATCCCCAGTGTGGGCCGTGCAGGAGGCAGCTGATTAATGATTCTCTCTCATAATTGATGTTTCTATCTCTCTCTCCCTCTCCCTCTCTGAAATTAATAAAAATGTATTTTAAAAATAAAAATAAAAACATATTCTGGGGTGAAGATTTTTTTAAAAAGTCTGATACAGGAAGGACCCTTCAGCTTCTTAAGAGGATGGAGATCCACCCTCCTCCCTCTTTCTCAAAGAGCACTGTTCATGGGGACAGTTGCCCAGGGCCCCCAACCATTGTACCCCTTCCCAAGAAGTCAGAGATAGGCTCTAACAGGCAATCTTCCTTCCCACTCAAGCAGCTCTGTTTTGGGAAGAAGGGCCCAGGGCAGCGTCTGGAGAAGCCAGGCAGCAGATGGACAAAGACAGCACGTGCCCCGCAGGCAGGAAGCAGCCCCAGGAGCTGGGTTCAGAGCCCAGCATTGGCAGCTCTGCCCGATGCTGGAGGCTGGGGGCCAGGTGCCAGGGCTGGCTGGCACAATCCATCCTCGGCAAAGGCTGGACAGGGGCTTTTCAGGATGAGGAGCGTCTGCCAACATCCGGAGCCTCTCTCGGAGTACCTTCCACCTGGGCCAGTTTGATCCCAACCCTTCCCCATCCTTGAGCCTCCCCACACTTGGGAGACCTGGGTTCCAGTACTAACTCTGACATTAATTCATAGGCCAGTTCTTTCTGAGTTCAGTTGTCTCAAATGAAAATGGGGGTGATATTCCCGACCTTGAGAAGTTGTTATGAGAGTTATTTAAATATGAGAATTAATTATGAAGCAGGGTGGGCGGCACACAGTAAAGCTCTGTAGATGGCAGGGCTGGGCCTGGGGACAAGGTTACTTCTTTCAGCAAAGTCAGGGAAGGCCCAGGCAGAATCCTCCCCGCACTTCCAAGGAGTTTGCTCCACCTGGGCCACACCCTGAGCCAGGCCCTGCCTCCCAGCAGCCCATTTTTCAGCAGCGTCATTGGGAGGGCAGGGCAGTCCAGATCCCAGGCCTCTACCAAATGCCCCCACCAGGCCCTTGTCTATCTCCTGCCCGGCCTGGAGCCAGAGGCAGTGCCTATACCTGCAGGTCAGACTGCTGTATCGCTTACATGTCACCTGGGCTAAGAACAGGGAGGCCCTGTTCTCCGGTGAGAACAGCCCAACCCATGCCCTGGCTGCCCCATGGCTCCTGTTACCCAAACAATAACATCCATTTGCCTGGCACCTCCATGGAGCGGGGGAGGGGGAGAATGGGCAGCAGTACCCAGGGCTCTGCACCCAGGAAGCAGAAGCAAAAACCCAGCCCTGGCCACTGAAGAAACAGGAGGCCCAGAGAGGCTAAGGACTGACTAAGGGTCACACAGCATTTCCAAGGTAAAGCTCCTGGAGAAATCATTTCCCCGCCCCCCACCCACTTCCTGCCCCAATCCCAGGAACTAAGCCAGTTTTCTCCTTTCACAGAGTTCACATGCAGTAGTACTCAAAACTGAGTTGAGTTTCCTATTAAAAACCTGGCCCCCTGATTAAGCTGGCCCCTGCCCCAGGATTCCCTAAGGGAAGCAGGAAGTTTGTGCCCTGGACTGGGAATCAGGCTCCTAGGTGTCCGCCCTCCCTATCTCCAAGGTAAGTCCTCGGGTTAAGTTCCTCCCTGGCCTCTCCCAATCTACCACCTCTAGAGAGGCCGAGGTTACAGGGGGGTGGAATCCACCTCAGAGCGCCCTCCCCAGACCCTAGTGACCCAGACCTGGGGTAGGGGGGAAGGAGTAATAGGGGATGCAGAGGGCAGTGTAAGGTGAGTCAGCGAGAGAGAACTTCCAAGAGCATGCAGGGCCTGTAAAAACCCTGTGGCAGGGATCCCAGAGCAATTTACTCCAAATTGCGCCTTCAGGTTGCTTACCTAATCCTGCCTCACCCACCCTCCAACAGCCAGTGTCAGCCATGACCATCCCTTTAAAGGGGCAGCACACCTTGGATGCTAGGGACCAAGGGTTCTCACTCTGATCTCAACCTGTGACCCTGAGAGACAAGGCCCTTGGTGGCTGCCTCAGGTAAGAGAGGGCTGGGAAGGGAACGTAGGCAGGTCGTCTCACCCTCCCTTCACATCCCCCCCATCTCCTTCCGAAAGCGAGTATCACCAGCCTCCCAACTTGAGGCTGCAGAGAAAATTTTCTTGACCTGTTGGTTCAGGGGCTTGACCTTGACCCTGGGGTCAAAGGACACAGGAAGAGCTGGCCTCCTGCATGCTTAGGGCCTGGCACCACAGAATCCTCAGAGCAGGGCAGGAGCTGCTTCTGGGAGAGGCTAGGCTGGCAGAGGCCAAACTCTCCACGGGCCCAGGGGCCCTGCCCATGGGAGGGGGCACCAGAGGGCAGCAGGCACCAAGGTCCTCCCCTCTCCAGGAATAATCTTCACAAGGTCGAAGAGCTTTTTCCACTCTCTTCTCCACAATCTGGGGCAGGGGACGCGGGTGTCCTCTGGCCCTAGCCTCAGGGCAAAGAAAACCAAGAGTTTCAGACCAGCGGTGTCACCTCACATCCCATAACTGCCAAGGGCCAAGGGGGACAATCCTGCTAGGGTCCGCAGCGGAGAAGCGGGGAGGGGGAGGGCGCTGGGAGACGTCAAGGAGAAGTGGGGGGCGGAGGGGGCCATGATCCTTGTCTCATAGAATCCCAGACATCAGGCACCCGGCCCTGCCCGTCTGCGCTAATGGAGGAAGCCCCGACAGCTCCCGGCATGGGTCCTAGGTGTGCGGTGCGAGGGAGGCCAGGGCTCAGCGCCCCACCGGATCCCCTCTCCGGCGCTTGGCGGAACTGTCCTTCTCTTGCACACACCCGAGGCAGAGGGGGGTGGAGCCGAAGAAGGGGCAAGGGATCGCAGGGCACTCGCGCCCTCGCGGGCACCCGCCACACTGCAGAGGCGCCGCGAGCTGCCCCGCCTCTGCGGGGACCCGGGATCGTCGGCCGCCGGCGCCGGTTCCCCACCCGGCTCACTCACCTCCGGGTCCAGCGGCACCAGCTCCATGAGCGGCCAGGGCTCCTTGAGCTGAGCGAGCGGCATCGCGCCGCCGCCGGGCCGCTCGCGCTCCTCCGGCGGCCCTGGCCACGCCGCCTCCGGGGTCCGGGGTCCCCGACTCTGAGCCCCTGCGCCCCCGCCCGAGACCCTCGCGCTCCGGCAGGGCCGTCCGCGCCGCCGCCGCCGCGGCACTCGCACTTCGGCTCCCTCCGTCACCCGGCGCCGCCGCGTCCATTGGCTACCTGCGCGAGGGGCGGGGCCAAAGAAGCCCCGCCCCCGCGGGCGGCATTCCCGGCGCGGACCCCCGCCCCGGCCGTGCGGGCGCGCTGGCCCCGCCTCCACTGCGAGCCCCTGCCTGGCGCTCCGCTCCGCCTGGAAGAAGCCTTCTGGCTCCTCCCTCCCAAACCTGGTCCCACCCCCCTAACCCCCACAAGCCTCCCTCCCGCACTCGCTCTGGCCCCGCCAGGTCCACGGCTGTCTCCCCGACTCACCTTGTTCAGAATCTCTAGATGTTACTTCGCCTTACAGGGGGATTCCCTCCTGTTTCCCACCCCCACCGCTCCCCACGCACACGCACACAGAAAGCCCGGGGCCTGACCCTGGCAGAAGCTGGAAAGGAGCCTGGGCCCAAGTCCCATGAGCACCCCCACCCCCCTCAGGAGGCCCTAGGGATACCCCCTCCGGAAGTCAACATTGGATCCCCTGGGGATCTCAGCGATCCAACTCCAGGTAAGTTCCAACACCATCACCACCATCAGAACCCACAGTGCCCCAGAGTGATTTCTCAATACACATTTTTCGCAACCTGTACTGGAGCGGGGAGGGGCTCATTTCAAGCCCAGTCTCCCCAGAATCTCTCCAGCTGTAGGCCCACATCTGGGCTGGTTTGAAGTCGCTCCCCTCTGAGGACACGGACCAGGCTTCCAAGATGGACCTGGACCGACACTTGGGCTGCACTTGGAGTAAAAGGCCAGGGAGGATTCCCCCTGGCGAGATTCAGCCTCCACCTAAAGAAGTGTGAGGGGTCCAGGTGTGGTGAGAATTACTCACATGCGGGCTAGTGGAGGGATGAGCTTGCAAGTTCATAGGTCGGGGAAGAATGGCCATTTACTTGCAAAACTGTTCTTAGGAGGGGGGGATGGAAAAGATTGTTTATCAAAAGCTTCTGTGGCCCTGGTTGGTGTGGCTCAGTTGGTTGGGCATCCATCATCCTGTACACCAAAAGGTTTCAGGTTCAATTCAGATCAGGGCACATGCCTGGGTTGCCAGTAGCCAATTGATGTTTTGCTCTCACACTGATGTTTCTCTCTCTCTCTTCTTCTCCCCATCACTCTCTCCCTCACTCTCTAAAAATCAACTTAAAAAATCTTTTTTAAAAAGCCTTCTGGAAAAAAAAAAGCTTTCTATGAACTAGCCTCCACCAAAGTGTGATTTCCTTGAATCCTCTCCACCACCTAGTCGACAGCCTCAGAAAAGATGGAATGACTTGCCCGAAGTTACACAGCAAGCCAAGAACAGAGTAAGATTTTCAAAAATCAAAGTGGATGAGAATTTCTCCTAAATCCAGAGCTCTCCTTATTCCTTGTTCCCAGGGTAGCATCTCAGCTGTTGAAGTGAATTGAGTTTTTAGCAAAAAAGCTTTAGGAACCCAACAAATCTGGATTTGAATCCCAGGTCTGCTACCTCCTTAACATTGGGAAACTTGTTTTATGTCTCTAAATCTGTTTCCTTATCTGTAAAAGGGAAATTATAATCCCAAACGTTCAGGAATATGCTAAGGGCTAAATTCATTTTAATTCAATAAAGATTAATAGCTACATATTACATGCCAGGCCCTCTTCCTGAGCATGTATTGTAAATCAGGCCCACTTCTAGATGCTGACGATATAGCAATAAACAAAACAAAGCCCCTGCCTTCATAGAGTTTACATTCAGTCTGGTGTGATTAAATAATTACAGCTAACACTAACATAGCATTTACTATGGACTAGGCACTGTTCTAAGCACTTAACCTGTATAACCTCACTTAATCCTCACATCATTATGCGGTTGGTCCTGTTATTATGTCCAGTGTACAGAAGAAGAAACAGACAGAGAAGTCAATCATCTCATTCTCTAGGGATCTTCGAGGTTACACAGCTGGAAAATGGCAGAGCTGAAAGACAACCCTGGGCCCAAACTTTATTCTCTAGTTCACTCACTCTACACCTCTCTGATGAGAAAAGCAAAATCTAAACTGGAGGCAGCCAGGACTAGAGTTGGCAGCCATTATTACCATTAGTGTTGGTACCATCCAGTTCATTGATACCCCCAACTAGTTTGTGATGCCCCAACCCTCACTGGACTAAAAAGTTATTGTTTATCTGAAGTTCAAATTTAACTGGGTGTTCTGTTTCGATTCGCTGAATCTAGTAATCCTACTCAGGGCTCAGAACAGATTGCAGACAGATGCCAAATATCTGGCTGCAAGCCAGATTGAAATTAGATTTAGGAAAAGACACAGAGACACAGAGATTGAGGGCAAATGACTCTCCTAGGGAGATAGGATGGATGAGTGGGAGTGGAGGAAGTGAGGGGAAAGCAGGAGTGATTTTGCCTTTAGTCTGGCCCTTTCCTGGGGCCCCTCGCCCTCTCTTTCCCTTCTCACAGGAAAGGATTTTCTACCATCTCAATTTAAGGACTGAGTAGTGATAGTGCTTTCCTATGCATGTTTTACTTCCTGTATCCCCTTTCCCAAGGGTATTGGAAAGACAGTGGGTCATGCTGGAAAAGGAGGTTCAGATCACACCTGGGGAGCTTGGGCAGGTCAGCTTGCCCATAAGTGTTGTAGGGATAGCAGTCACTCAGTAGAGAGCTATAGAAACCAAACCACAGTTTGCAATGTGCTGATCCTGAAGTCTGAACTCACAGTTTTCTCTATTTCTTTCTAGGCTACAACCACAGGGCCTTTGCACATGCTGTTCCTTATACTTGAAACTGTCTTCCCTCTTCCTCAGGCCAGCTTCACAATCACTTCTTCCCTTACCTCCCTGTTATACACATTCATAGCAATGGATACTTCTCTTTAGCATTTCTTAAGATTGTACTTTTATGTGTTTTTATGTGATTTGATTAACATCTGGCTCTTTAATTAGACGGTAAACTCTCAGAGGGCAGCAGTCATGTTTTGTTTTTTTAAATATATTTTATTGATTTTTTACAGAGAGGAAGGGAGAGAGATAGAGAGTTAGAAATATCGATGAGAGAGAAACATCGATTAGCTGCCTCCTGCACATCTCCTACTGGGGATGTGCCCGCAACCCAGGTACATGCCCTTGACCAGAATCGAACCCGGGACCCTTCAGTCCGCAGGCCGACGCTCTATCCACTGAGCCAAACCGGTTTCAGCCAGTCATGTTTTCTTGACTCTTCATTGTTTTCCAGACACCTGGCACATTGTAGGAACTCAAAAGAGCTAAGTGAAATGTCCAACATCACCTAGCTATGAAATTGCAAATCTAGGACTCAGATCCAGGCATTTTAACCCCATGCTCTGAAATACTACCCTGAGTAGTTGATAAATTCTAGCTATTATTTTTTTTTTAATTTTTTATTTTTATTTTATTGATTTCAGAGTGGAAGGGAGAAGGAAAGAGAGATAGAAACATCAATGATGAGAGAAATCATTGATTGGCTGCCCCCTACACACCCCACACTGGGGATTGAGGCCGCAACCTAGGCATGTGCCCTGGCCAGAATCGAACCGGGGACCCTTCAGTCCAAAGGCTGACACTCTACCCACTGAGCCAAACCGGCTAGGGCCGTAGTCGGCAAACTGCGGCTCGCGAGCCACATGCAGCTCTTTGGCCCCTTGAGTGTGGCTCTTCCTAAGCCTTAGGAGCACCCTAATTAAGTTAATAACAATGTACCTACCTATATAGTTTAAGTTTAAAAAATTTGGCTCTCAAAAGAAATTTCAATCGTTGTACTGTTGATATTTGGCTCTGTTGACTAATGAGTTTGCCGACCACTGGGCTAGGGCAACTATTATTATTATTAATAATGGGGTTAGAATGGCCTCTTCTGGGCAGTCACTTGAGGTGTTTGTTAAATGAGTGACTCATGAGTGTAAAAGGGCTTTACTGGACAAAAATGAGATTATTATTCTGTATCCTGTTGAAGACATTCTGGCACAGAGCAGGGGGATGTACTGACAGTGGCTAAGGGCTGGGTTTTGGGTCCCTCTACTGCAGTCTGAGCATGTGCTTACGATAATGTTCAAGCGCACATGTTCCTGGGGAAAAGGTCTGACATCATTATTTTTAAATATTTTTTATCGATTTCAGAGAGGGAGAGAGAGATAGAAACATCAATGATGAGAGAGAATCATTGATCGGCTGCCTCCTGCATGCCCCCTCCTGGGGATCAAGCCCGCAACCCTGGCATGTGCCCTTGACCGGAGTCGAACCTGGGACCCTTCAGTCTGCAGGCTGATGCTCTATCCACTGAGCCAAACCGGCTATTCTCTCTTGATCTTTCATGTAGAGGAGGGTCTTGGCACATGTGTCTCCTGACAGCAGGTGGAACAAGATGAGGGGAATAATCATAATGGTATTTACCTTTCACAAGTAATTACAAAGTGCCAAAACTTGGCAAAGTACTTAAATAATAATAATCATGAGGGCTTATTGAGAGAGAACTATGTGACCTGCCTGGGGCTGAGTGTTTTACAAGCAAGAGCCCAGCAAATCATCCCAGCAATATCATAAGACAAATTATTGTTCCCGTTTTCCAGATGAGGAAACTGAGGCTCCAAGATGGGTGGGATTACCTATGACCAGACAGCTAGTAAGTATTGCAGCTGGGATGGAAACCCAATTCTCTCAGACTCAATCACTTCACTACAAGGGGAGCCCAGAAGGGGGTGCAGGGTACTCAGTTTACAGACAGTGGATAGTGGTAAATGGGCGAGGGGGTGGAGTCTCTTGTTGGCCCCATCCAGGCCTGAGGGATGGAGGTGACAGCACTCCCTTGCTTGAAACCCTCCTGTGGCTCCCCCATCACACTTCAGACAAAAGCCAAAGACTTTGCCAGCCTGCAAAGCCCTGCAGGACCTGGTCCCCTGCGCCTTCTGGCATCTCCTCTCCTACCACTCACGCACTGCCCTGGGCTACCAGGCATTCTTGCTGCTCATTGACATGCCAGGTACCTCTCACCTCAGGCTTTTGCTCCTGCTGTGCCCTCCACCTGGAACATTCTTTTTTCCAACTCTCAGGAGAGCTCACTTTCTCACTTCATTCACTTCCCAAATTCACACCTCTTGAGAAAGGACCTACCCTATCTAAAATAGTGCCCCGTTAATGGTATTTACGTTATCTTCTTTTCACGGCAAGCCTCTTTACCAGCAATCACACCATATATTTACCTGTTTGTTGTTTGTTCTTCCCACGAGAACAAAGTTCCATGAAGCAGGACTTACATATTTTGTTTACGGCTGTATTCCTGGATACATCTGACATATTTCAAGCCCACAATATATACACTAGTACTTGTGAATGGAGCATAACCAACCTGGGCTCTAATTCTGGCTCTGTCACTCCCTTGCTGTGTGACTCTGAGCATTTTAGTTAGTCTCTCCGAGAATCTGTAAAATAGGGATGGTTATGAGCACAGCCATTTCTTAGTATCTGCAGAGGATTGGTTCTAGGACCCACACAGATACCAAAATCTGCAGCTTCTCAAGTCCCTTAGACAAAATAGGGTAGTGTTCGCATATACCTTACATCCTCCTGTGTACTTTAACTAATTTCTAGATTACTTATAATACCAAATACAATATAAATAGTTGTCATACTGTATTGTTTAGGAATTCAGTACAGATGCAACCATGTGGCCTAACCACATGGTACACTCAGCAACAATGTAACATTTCCCCCCAAAATATTTCTTTTTTGTTTGTTTGTTTGTTTTGTTAATCCTCACCCAAGGATATTTTTTCCATTGATTTTTAGAGAGAGTAGAAAGAAGGGGGAGAGACAGAGAGAGAGAAACATGACCAGGACTGTGGATTGAGCCTGCAACCGAGGTATGTGCCCTTGACCAGAATCGAACCCACAACCCTTCAGTACTCAGGCTGACACTCTAACCACTGAGCAAAGCTGGCTAGCCCCCCCCCCCCCAAATGTTTTCAATCCACAGTTGGTTGAGTCCACTGATACAGAACTCATGGATATGGAGGACCAACTGCATTAAGTGAGATTGGGCAATAAAGTATCTGTGTGGTGCCCTAGCCGGTTTGGCTCAGTGGATAGAGAGTTGGCCTGTGGATGAAATGGTCCCAGGTTCATTTCTGGCCAAGGGCACATGCCCGGGTTGCGGCTGTGATCCCCCCCAGTAGGGGGCATGCAGGAGGCAGCCAATCAATGATTCTCTCATCATTGATCTCTCTCTCTCTCTCTCTCTCTCTCTCTCTCTCTCTCTCTCTCCCTTCCTCTCTGAAATCAATAAAAAAAAAAACAAAAAAACAAATATCTGTGTGGTATCTGGCACATGGTAGGTGCTCAATAGAAATGGTAGGTAATAATCATAGGCTCTCTCCCTTCCCTCCAAATTCTTCCCTCTGCAAAGGATGGGGAGGGCTGCAGACTGGGGCTTGGAGAGTTCACTGGGAAGGGTCTCCATTGTTGGGAGATGACGATGTGAGAAGGAACTCCCATGACTGTGGTCACAAGGCTGGTAAAGAATGAGCCAAAGACAGTGGATAGAGCGTCGGCCTGCGGACTGAAGGGTCCCGGGTTCGATTCCGGTCAAGGGCATGTACCTGGGTTGCGGGCACATCCCCAGTGGGAGATGTGCAGGAGGCAGCTGATCGATGTTTCTCTCTCATTGATGTTTCTAACTCTCTATCCATCTCCCTTCCTCTCTGTAAAAAATCAATAAAATATATTTTAAAAAAAAATGAGCCAAAGATGAAGCAGTGAGGAGGAATGGGAGCGCAGAGGTGGGACAGTCCCAGGCCTGCTGGAGAACTGACCAGTGGGCTCCTCCACCGACCTGGAGCCTGGGGCTGAGGCAGAAGCTTGTTGCTACTGGTTAGAGAGGATGGGAGGTGGCCATAGAGGTGGGTACAGTAGCAGTAAGAGAAGGGAATGGAATGGCAGGTAGAGGGACAGAAGAGGAAGCAGTTGGTCATCAATAGACACTGGCTATGTTCCAGGCACTATTCTGGGCACTGGGGATACAGCAGAGGAATAGACAGAGAGGGTTCCTGTTCTCTAGGATGGCGGGACAGGCGGGGGGGGGGGGGGCGCGGGGCGGGGGCAGGGGGTGTGTGAACTGTGTGTGGCCTGTGGGCCAAATCTAGGCTATTATTTTTGTACGCCTGTGAGTTAAGAATGGTTTTTACATCTTTAAATGACTGGGGGGGGGGGGGATCAAAAGAAGACTATTTCATGATGTGCAAATTATATGAAATTCAAATTTCAGTATCCATAAATAAAGTTTTATTGGAACACAGCCATGCTCCGTTTACGTATGGTCTAGGGCTGCTTTCACACTCCAACAGCCGAGTTGAGTAGTAGCAACAGAGACCATATGGTCTGGAAAGCCTAAAGTGTTTACTAGCTGGCTCTTTAGAAAAAAAACTTGTCAACCCCTGCTCTAGGAACTTACATTCTCTTTGGGGAGACAGTAAACAAGCAGATAAGTGAATTTCAGGGTGCTTCTGAGGACAAGTGCCAGCTGGCACCAGCATTTCCTCACACCCTGCTTCTGCCTGAGCCACCTTCCCTTGGAAAGGAAGTGCTCCATCCAGGAGGGTAATGTACAGCAGCAGAGGAGCTGGGGCATTGTGATCAGCCCCCTGCCTCCGAATCAAGAAGACCTAGCCTTTTTCGTAGAAGGAAAAAGTCACACTTAGTGACTTGCAAATTCCAGCACCCACTGGATTCCCCTTCCCCTCTCCCAGATCCTTGATCCAGGAATGACTTCTGTACGCTGTTCAAAGGAATAGTATCATCACCTTCGTCATCAAGGCCTGTCACCTGTTTAGCTGCCACCTGTGCGGCTCCTTTATAAAAACTTTTCTTCCATGCTACCTCCTGGAGCTCTTAAAGGGGTAAGGCATGGGTTGGGCTTGTTGTTCCCATTTCACAGATGAGGAAACTGAGACTTGGAGAAATGACTGGTTTATCCAGAATCACACACCTGAAATATCTTGCATAGCCAAGACTAGAAAGTAAGGGAATGTCAGCTTTGGAAAGGCCTTTGGGACTTTCTTAGCCAGAGATGGAAGGAAACTGGTGGCTTGAGGCAGAGTTGAATCAGATAAGAGTGGCAAATCCTCCATGTGCAAGACATAAGGCGTGCATTGTCAGTAGAGAATTTAAAAACATTAATGAAACTGAGTGGGTCTGCTTTTTATTTTCACCATGCTCTGGTAAGTCTAAGCAAGGTGGGTGATAAAATGCTCTTAAAGAGATCTTTTGTTGGTCTAACTTCTAAATAATTGCTGGGATTATTGTGAGTTTTATGAATATAATATACTAGAGGCCCAGTGCACGAAAATTTGTTCACTCAGGGGTTCCTCAGCCCGACCTGCGCCCTCTCGCAGTCTGGGACCCCTCGGGGGATGTCCACCTGCCAATGTAGGCCCACTCCCCAGGGGATCAGGCCTAAGCTGGCAGTCAGACTTCACTCTGACAGCCTGGGAGCCATCGGGGGATGTCCACCTGCCAATGTAGGCCCACTCCCCAGGGTATCAGGCCTAAGCTGGCAGTCAGACTTTGCTGACAGCCTGGGAGCCATCGGGGGATGTCTGGCTGTGGCTTGGACCCACTCCCCTGTGGCCACCTCTGTGGAAGGCGCAGTGCCTAGACTGGGACCACGCAGCCCCCTCTCCCGCCACTTCTGCAGAAGGGGGGTGCACCGGGACCACCATGGCTGGCCTGGCAGCGCAGGCCCACTGGTTGTTCTGGCAAATCATTCTGGAAGGTCAGAAGGTCGTTCTGCCATCCAGTCTAATTAGCATGTTAGCTCTTTATTATGTAGGACTAGAGGCCGATGCATGAAATTCATGCAAGAATTGGCCTTCCTCCCCCCAGATGCCGGCACCGGCTTCCCTTGCAGCCCCAACTTCATCCGGAAGGACGTCTGGTCTAATTAGCATATTACACTTTTATTATTATAGATTATATAGGATATGTAAAATTCAAATGAGGACATTTTTATCACCTAACCTTTAATAAATATATTCTAGCCCTAACCAGTTTGGCTCAGTGGATAGAGCATCGGCCTGCGGACTCAAGGGTCCCAGGTTCGATTCTGGTCAAGGGCATGTACCTTGGTTGTGGGCACATCCCCAGTGGGGAGTGTGCAGGAGGCAGCTGGTCGATGTTTCTCTCTCATCGATGTTTCTAACTCTCTATCCCTCTCCCTTCCTCTCTGTAAAAAATCAATAAAATATATATTAAAAATAAATAAATTTATTAAAAAAATAAATAAATAAATATAATCTAAATGGAAGCTAATTTGGAGAACCCGCAGTCACACAATTGGCCCTAATATATGCCTTCAGTTGGACAGTTCACAGCAGGTCAGAATCATTAAGCTCACTTGGGGAGTGTTCATGTCCCCATATTCCTGCAGTTACATAGCAGATCTGAAATCAACAGTGATAGCCCAGTGATTGTAAAAACAAAGGAACAAAACTTGAGTTACTGCAATTCTGTTGTTCTCTGTGCAAATCATTCTCTGGACTTGTCAAGTTGCTTCTTTTGGAAATGTTTCCTAGTGTGAGTGAGTGAGTGTGTGTGTGTGTGTGTGTGTGTGCCTTTTTGTAAAAAAAATATTTATAAAAAGTATTAGTCTATTTTTTCCCCTTTGTACTCTAATTTTTATTTTACTTAAAATATTTTATTGGAGCCCTGGTCGGGTAGCTCAGTTGGTTAGAGCATCATCCCAACGTTGTGGGCTCAATTCCCAGTCAGGGCACATACGCCAACAAGCAGTGAGTGCATAAATAAGTGGAGCAACACATTGATCTTTCTCTCTAAAAAATCAATAAATAGCCCTGGCCGGCTCGGCTCAGTGGATAGAGTGTCAGCCTGTGGACTGAGGGTCGTTTCTGATTTGTTTCTGGTTCCTTTCTGATCAAGGGCACATGCCTGGGTTGTGGGCTTGATCCCCAGTAGGGGGCGTGCAGGAGGCAGCCAATCAATGATTCTCTCTCATCATTGATGTTTCTCTCTCTCCTTCTCCCTTCCTCTCTGAAATAAATAAAAATATATTTTAAAAAATTTATTTTAGAGAGGGAGGAAGGGAGAGAGAAACATTGATGTGAGAAAGAAACATTGATCGGTTGCCTCTTATATGAACCAAAAGCTGGGATCAAACCTGTAATCTTTAGGTATACAGGACAATACTCCAATCAACTAAGCCACCTGGCCAGGGCCATTATTTTTATTTTGTTTTATTTCATGATTATTACTGAAGATAAGTCTGTCATGTTGGGATTAAAAAATGATCTGTTCTGCCGAAACCGGTTTGGCTCAGTGGATAGAGCGTCGGCCTGCGGACTGAAGGGTCCCGGGTTCAATTCCGGTCAGGGGCATGTGCCTGGGTTGCGGGCGCATCCCCAGTGGGAGATGTGCAGGAGGCAGCTGATCGATGTTCCTCTCTCATCGATGTTTCTGGCTCTCTGTCTCTCTCCCTTCCTCTCTGTGAAAAATCAATAAAATATATTTTTTAAAAAAAATGATCTGTTCTGTGTGTCAAATACACTGGGTTTACCATTGGCCCAAATACAGAATAGGACCTAAAGACATCATCTTCTCACTCATAATTATTGTTATTTTATTGAGCACCTACTTGTTGTCAGGCACTGTTCTAAGATTCAGCATGTTTCATCTCTCTCTCTCTCTCTCTCTCTCTCTCTCTCTTTTTCTTCATTCAACAAATATTAAGATCCCACCATGTGTGAGGCACCATTGTAGGTGCTGGGGATATGGCAGTGAACAAAGTCAAATGCTTTCTCTCTCTTACCCTTGAACCTCCGAGCCTGGAGGTGGGATGGGGTTCTCCCTGTGTATCATCTCATTTTAAAATATAGACAGAATTCCACAGGGCCAGGACTAGCATGAAGGTGTTAGGCCAGGTCAGTGTAAGGTCAGATTTTGTCTTTCTTCAGAATGTTGATATTTTTTTGTTCATCGTGTATATTTCTTATGCATAACTTTTTTTTTTCAAATTATAAGAGAAAGTTTATTTAGAAAGTTACGGAGGTAGTAGAAGTTAGCAGCTGGGCTGCATAGGCTCAGGAAACAGGTTACAAAAGCAGAAGAAGGGCCCTTGGAGCTTAGAGAGAAAGGCAAAGGTAATGTGTGGGATGGGGAGGTGCGGGGAGGGGAGAAGGGGAAAGTAAGGCTCCCAGGAGAAAGAACCGCCTTTTTTGCATTACTTTTCACTTTTTAAAATATTACATGAAAAAATAAAATAAAATATTACATGAAAGTGTTAATCATCTTGAATGTTGAGAATTTTTTGGTGCCCTCTTAAGTTTTGCACCCAAATGCACCCTCATTAACCTCACTCTATTAACCTCTCACCCTAGTCCCGTCCTTGTTCATTTAATCCTCACAACAATCCTGTGAAGTAGGTACAATAATTACTCCCATTTTACAGATAAGAAAAGTGAGGTACAGAGAGGCCAAGTGATTTGTTCCAGGACACACAGTTATTAAGTGGTACAGCTGGCACATGAACTCCTACTTTAGTGCCCATGCTCTTAGCCCTGCTTTACATTTATTTTGTTTGGTCCGTAACAGGTCACTAAATATTTCCTATAACTTGCCATTACACCTGGGCTCACATTCCTGTTGTGCAATGGAGTGGCAGCCTCTCTTAGATAAGGCATGCTCACCATATCCCCACCACCCTTACTGTCTCAACTCCTCACCCATTTCACTCACTTGTTACCTGCTTGCTCCTGAGGGCATTTGGATTTGGACCCCTAATCTGACCTTTTCCCAGATGGAGGAATCCAAGTCTCAGGGAGGAAGAGGCTTACCCAACTCAATAGCACTTTTATGACAAAGCTGGGTTCGAAGCCAGGCCTCACATAGCCCGTAAGTGACAGGAGGCAATTGTAAGTGACTTTACATCTGATGGGAGCTCAGAAAGTGAATTCTCACTCAGATCAAGCTAACTCCCATTTCCGGAGCACCTCCCATGGGCTGTCACTGAGGTGGGCATTTCTAGATTCACATCTCACGCCGTCCTCCCAACAACTCCATGTGGTCCTCCCAACAACTCTGGCAGCTTAGACTTGTTGTTGTTAATCCTTACCTGAGGATATTTTCCATTGAATTTTAGAGAGTAGAAAGAAGGAGGAGAGAAAGAGAGAGAGAGAAATATTGATGTGAGAGAAATATATTGATTGGTTGCCTCCCGCAGGTGCCCCAACCGGGGCCCATGATCAAGCCTGCAACCGAGGTACGTGCCCTTGACCAGAATTGAACCCGGGACCCCAATGGTCTATCCACTGAGCCACACCAGCTAGGGCTGGCAGGTTAGTCTTGACACCCTCCATCTTGCAGGTGAGAAACTGTAGCTCGGGAGATTAGGTGACTTTCCCAGGATCTCACTGCAAGTTTGTGGCAGGTCTGTCTTCAGCTCATAAGCTCTTGACATGAAACCAGAGGAATCCACCTCCTGTTCCCTCCCTCTCGCTCCCTCTCATTCTTAGGGTTTTCTTGGACCGAGGCTGGAGTCATCTTGGCGAAATCTGCACTGCTCCAGGAGGATGCTGACATAGGGCAGCCTGCGAGCAAACGGGAATTATCAAAAACACCTACAATCCTAGTCAGTTTGCTCAGTGGTTGGAGCGCGGCCAAGGACTGAAGGGTCCCGGGTTTGATTCTGGTCAAAGGCACATACCTTAGTTGTAGGCTTGATGCTGGGCCTTGGTCGGGGTATGTGCAGGAGGCAACCAATAGATACATCTCCTATTGATGTTTTTGTCTCTCCCCCTCCCTTCCACTCTTTCTAAGAATCAACTGAAAAAATATCCTTGGGTGAGGATTAACAACAAAAAAACCACCTACTATATGCCAGGCATGTGCTAGATGCTTTTTATAAGGCGTAAAGTCCTTTATTGTGTTATTTGCATCCTTTAAATTCCCACAATGGCCCTAACCAGTTTGGCTCAGTGGATAGAATGGACTGAAGAGTCCCAGGTTTGATTCCGGCCAAGGGCATGTACCTGGGTTGCGGGCACATCCCCAGTGGGAGGTGTGCAGGAGGCAGCTGATCGATGTTTCTCTCATCGATGTTTCTAACTCTCTATCCCTCTCCTTTCCTCTCTGTAAAAAATCAATGAAATATATTTAAAAATAAGTAAATAAATAAATTTCCCACAATGAATACCTTTTACTTCCTGTATAAGGAACTGCTTGATCTAGGCCTGGAAATGATTCTGCTCAACTTCTGGACAAGCTGGGGGTCAGTTTCCCCAATTGGCAATGAAAGAAACAGGCTCACAAGTAATAGGTGATGGAGTCAGGATTCTGTCTAAATCCAGGACCTGTGCTCTTTCCATTCTACTGCTCTGCCTGCCCCCCCCCCCCTTTTAACACCTTGTTACACAAAGGAGCGCAGGCAAATTATAAAAATACGTGAGAGGAATCAAGTATTTATCCTGTCTTTCTTGTATAAACTATTTCAGAAAAATCAAATAATGAATGAGGAAAAGTTCTTTTTTATAGAATTCCAACGAATGCATGCAAAAAGTGACAGAAATTAGAAAATTACCATTTTTGGAACACCTACTGAAATAATGGATCATTAGTGGGTGCTAAAAACCAATAAAAAGTTGATGGGGAATTTTATAATGAAGAGAAGCTGGCTAAGAGCCCTGAACCCATGGATCAATCAGTAAAAACATTTCAATGAAATATTATATGCCTCCAGATGTAATGTAATAATAAGTACATAGCACCACCTCCAGTTCTTGCCAAAAATATTACCCCTGAGTCTAACCAAGCCTCTAGGTCTAACTTTCAGTATGCTGGAAATACAAGGGACAGAGAACACGTAAACGACCCCATCAGGAAGCCATCAGCCCAACCTCCTGTATGTGGGAACCTTTACAGGACAAGTGCTTTGATTTCTTTTACAAATAAATAGCCTTCATAAAGAAAGAAAGATGGAACTGTCACAGATTAAAAGGCACTTGAAGACATATCAACTGAATGAAATGTGTAAACCTTATTTGAATCCTGGTTGGAACAAACCAAATTATTAAAGAAATTTGAACATAAACTAGGTACTAAATGACTTTTGGGAACTCTATTAATTTTGTTGGGTATGATAGTTATGTTGGAAAAAGCCCTGTTAAAGATATATGATGAAATAATTTGGGTGAAATGATAAAATGTTTGGGATTAGCATTATGATACTCCAGACAGAGGGAAAATTGGGGAAGTAGATGAAACAAGATTGACAGATGTTGATACTTATTGAAGATGGGTGACAGGTACAGGACAGTGGATTACATTCACTCTACTTTTATGTATGTTTGGAATTTTCCATAATAAAACATTTTCTAAGGGTAAAGGGAACTACTTATGAAAATTGGAAGAGAAAAATAGAGATCAAGAAATGGAAAAGTTCAAAGCTTTTTAGTGTGCAAAGCAAAGAGGGAAACAAGAATCATGCTAGAAGGCAGTTTCATGTCTACAGTCCTCTGACCCCCCCCCCCCGCCCACACACACACACACACACACACACACACACACACACACACACACTGCTGCATAGGAGTGGGCCCTGGGCCTGTAACACTTCCTAAACAAAAGATAAGAGTCCATACAACCTGTGCTAGACCCTTTGTTTGGGAATATCTTCTTGTTTTTTAGGTGCAATGGGTAGTCTTTTGTTTCTGCTTAAAGCATGTGCGTCAGTCATACAGTATCTGGCCAACCCCAATGCTCAATTTATTCTCTGGGAGATGACAAGGTTGGTCCTTCCACTGTAGCAGGAAAAAGGTGAGCATAGGCAAATTGCTCTGTGTTAGCCACTAGGAGAGATCTGCTGGCCATGAGGGATCAATGCCCAAGAAGCTAATCTTATATATATCATTGATTTCAGAGAGGATGGGAGAGGAAGACAGGGCTAGAAACCTCAATGATGAGAGAGAATCATCGATCAGCTGCCTCCTGCTTGCTCCAACTAGAAATAAAACTGTGACCTCCTGGTTCAACCACTGAGCACACTGGCTAGACCAGAAGCTGATCTTGCTCTGTCTCTTCTCTATGTGAGTAAAGCAGCGATTTTCAGCCAGTGTGCTATGTCAGGCAAACTAGTGCGCTCCAAGAATTTTTAAAACATGCAAGACCTGACTATTTAGTCATAGGCACTGACCTCTTTTCCCTTAGATTGTCAAATTAAAAAATGACAACAGCCAACACAACAATAGCCATCTGGTATGAATGAATCAAAATTATACCTTTCGTTTTTTGTCAGATCTGCAAAGAATATATTTTTTTGGTATGCCGCAGAATTTTAGTAATTAGGTTTTGTGTGCCATGAGATGAAAAAGGTTGAAAATAGCTGGAGTATTGTTTCATCCAGTGCTTGACTACCTGTGTTTTCCTTGGCGACTCAGATAACAAGATGTAATGGGTTAGAAGGTTTTAGAGACCTCCCCTGGGATTGGTAACTGGTGCACAATCCTCAGCTTGACACCAAGAGATTTAGAAAACCAACAAACCAGAAGAGTTTCTTGTAATCAAAGAGATTCTGGTGATAACAAAATTGCCTCTTAATATGGCCTACCAGATCACCAGTAGAGAGGCCAATCGCATGTCCTAATTTGGGCTATACTTGCAAAGACCTCGGGCCAATAGGAGGGGTAAGAGGTGGAGCTTAGAGGAAGGAGGAAATAGAGAGAGACTGGGGAAAGGCAGGTCATCTTAGGTGGAAGGTTCCCAGTGAGCAAGGGCAGAGAGGCTGTCATTTTCGTAAAAGTAAAAATATTGTACAAAATGTATGTGAACCCGAATAAAGCTGGTCTTATTCTTGCTCCCTCTCCCCCCCCCCCAAAAAAAATGGATCTAACTCCAAAAAGCACCGACAGGAAACAAAGGTCTCTGGAAGACACTGCGAAGGGATTTCACACAGCATACCTCACAGCAAGACATCCTTTCAAAATCCTCCTGAATCTTCTTTCTTCCTCAAAGGTCCACGCTATCAGAGTAGCCCCCGAAACTCCTTTTCCCCCAATTCCTGACCATCCAGACTCTGCCAGCTCACTCCCCTCCCTTCTGTAAGCATTAGCTTTTCCTGAGTGGGACTGGGAGGAAATTCCTCCAGCCACTCCACTCTTTTGCTTAGGTTTATCCCTCTCCCTCTGCTCTCCTTACAGGCTCCTTAGCTAAGTCTGGGAAGCAGGAAAAGCCATGAATATTTACATGTGAGTATTTGTGTCCTGTTGCATAGAAAAAAAAGATGGGAAGGAAATACACCTCAATGTTAACAGCAAGCGGCCAGCAGAGCTTTGAATCAGATAAAGTTGGTCTCAGGTCCTGGCTCTGCCACTTTCTAGTTGTGTGACCTTGGGCAAGCCTCATTGGAGATATTTCTCCAAACCTCAGATTGCTGTTCCGTGAATGACTGAGCCTGGTATTTGACATATACTAAGTGTTCCACAAAGTATAACTGACAAAATAAAGGAGTTTGTCTCAGTTGATAGGAATATGGTGAATTTTATTTTCTCTTTATCAATATTTTTGCCTTTATCAAGATTTTAACAAATGTTTCCAAATAAGCACATATTCTTAATTTAAAATAAAACACCATAAAGATGATTATAAACACAGGCACAAACTATCAGTAGAGGACTAAATGAATTCTGGGGTACCGATATTCTGGAATATTATAAACTTGTTAAAAATAAGGTATTTCTATAAATGACATGAAAAATGTCCACAGTAGAGCAAGTTGCAAAATGAAATGTATAGTGTGACCCTTTTATATGTATATTTAAGTGTTAAGTATATAAATAAACTAAAAATGTGCTGGAAGGATACTCAACACCTTAGCTACCTCAGCAGTGAAGATGAGGGTTTTTCATTTTTTAAATCTATTTTTTAAGGCTTCACCTTTTTTAATATATATATTTTATTGATTTTTTTATATATTTTATTTATTTTTTTACAGAGAGGAAGGGAGAGAGATAGAGAGTTAGAAACATGATGGGAGAGAAACATCGATCAGCTGCCTCCTGCACACCTCCTACTGGGGATGTGCCCGCAACCCAGGTACATGCCCTTGACCGGAATCGAACCTGGGACCCTTCAGTCCGCAGGCCGATGCTCTATCCACTGAGCCAAACCGGTTTCGGCTAAGGCTTCACTTTTTAAGTAAGACGCATGAACTACTTTTAGGTAAAAGGAAAAATTTTAAGGGGGGAAAGCAGGCAGGGAGGGTTTCCCAGGTCCCGTCAGCAGAACAAGCACGGCAGGCGGCCTAGGCCTCCAAGACTCTCCGAACCTCAGTCTATCTCTGCAGCCTGAGCTCCAGCCAGCTATTGGGTTGGGAGGGAGGGGTAGCCGCACCCCGTCTTCAGCCCTCAAGGTCGTGTCCTCGCTCGCAAACACGGCAACAGAAAGGAGCCCGTTGAGGTTGCTCCCTCCTCCTTCCCTGCGGTGACCCCTCTAATGTCTCCGCTAAGGAGTAAGGTTTGCTGGAGCCACGATGGCAGCGGCTGGAAAAGGCACAGGAGCCTCTAGATTTTTCTAGACGAGGCTTGTGGCCCCGGAGACTCTCCCCTCCCCCAATCTTGCTGAAACTGAAGATGAGGGAGGGCTCGGGACAGACAGCGGAGCCCTGCGGGGCTCTCGGGGTGGGACCCGCCCTGCAGCGCGCGGCGGGAGGGAGCCGCCGAGTCCTCACTCTGGGGGACAAGCCTGAGCAGCTCCTGGAATGTGGGGAATATGAGCGCGATGACACACTGGGGCCCTACCAGCCGTCTCTACACAAACCATGGCCTCCAGATCTAGTCCCCAGATTAAGTCCCAGTATTTCCTGGCGGATTCCAAGAACCCTGCCCAGAAAGTGGGCGGGGTCCTGCCTCCCCGCTCCCCACTCACTCCCCCGGCCCTTCTCGCATTTGGGCCCCAAACCCTAGTCCAACCCAGGGCACTAGCCCATCCGGTTCCCAGGTCTAACTGGCCCCTCTTCCTAAACCCCCGTCCGGGTGCCCGCCCCACCCCTGCAGGCCTCGGTCCCGCCCCCTGGCCTGCGCCGCCCCCAGCCCGATTTCCGCACAGTCCCCGCTCCCAGCACCCCGCGCGCGCCTCCCCTACCTCCCCGGCCCGCGGTAACCCGAGCCCAGGGCCCCGCCCCCTCCAAGGCCCCGCCCCTGCACGTGCCCGCGCGTGCTCCGTCCACTTCTAGGGTTTACGGGGCTACCCCCTTGCCATCCTGGCCCTAATCAACCTCCCCCGGCCCGCGTTAGAAAGGCGTGGCGGCGGCGAGGGTCGTGGCGTTCAGAGAAGTTAGGGAAGGTGCAGCCGTAGGAGGCAGCGGAGGATGCATAGCTCACGCCCACCGCCTTTCTCCCCGGCTGGCGCATTTGGGAGCGGGACGGGCCGCCTATCTTGGCCCGGAGGGCTCGGAGCCCGAGTCTGAGCAGGGGCAGGCCGGGTACTCGCCAGGTACGCGGCTGGCAGCTGGGCGGGGCGCCCCCGGGAGCGGTCGTAGGGTGGAGGGCGTCACGTGATCTGGGAACGTCCGATCTAGAATAGGGAATGCAGGGCCCGGCTGGAGGGAGCTCAGACCCAGCAGTTTTCTCGGCCCGCGTGCAGGTGACCTGGCCTGGCAGGGGTGGGGAGCAGCGCCCAGGAGGCCCAACCGAGCTGGGGCGTGGAGCTCAGCTCTTTGCCGCCACCATGTGGCGGGAAGGAGCAGCGCCTGCCTGGCCCCCGTAGCTCCTCAGGGCCTGGGGGAACCAGGCTCTGGAGACCAAGGGGTGGACCGCCCTCGGCAAGACCCGCTCTCCGAGACCATGCGGCTATCTAACCCGGGTCCAGGACTGGGGTTGAGGTGCTAAGGCGACGATGGAGCAGTCCCCGCACTATCCTCTGGCCGCTGTGAATCCGCGTGGGACCGTGTGGATTCCCAGCATCCGCCCCCAACCAGCTCACCGTGGTGTGGATGGGAATGATCCCTCTCAAAGGCAGCCAGGCCTCCAACAACCAAAAAGCTTTAAGCACCTACAAAATGAATAAACAAGTAGGGAAAGTCCTCTCATATTCTTGCCTCCCCGTTGTGAAAATAACAAGTAACGTTTAAGGAGGGCTTACTGTATGCCAGGCATTTACTGAGAATTTTTTAGAGAGAGAGGAAAGGAGAGGCAGAGACACAGACACACATCGATGTTAGAGGGAAACATTGATAGGCTGCTCCTTGCACCACCCCTACTGGGGATCGGGGATCAAGCCTGCAACCTGGGAATGTGCCCTGACCAGAATCAAATCCGCAACTTTTAGTGCACTGGACTACACCCAACACCCAGCCACTGAGCGGCACCAGCCAGGGCTCCTGAGTACATTTGCATGCATGATGGCATTACATTCTAACCACAATCCTCTAAAGCAGTGGTTCTCAACCTTCCTCATGCCGCGACCCTTTCATACAGTTCCTCCTGTTGTGGTGACCCCCAACCATAAAGTTATTTTCGTTGCTACTTCATAACTGTCATTTTGCTACTGTTATGAATCATAATGTAAATATCTGATATGCAGGATGTATTTTCATTGTTACAAATTGAACATAATTAAAGCATAGTGATTAATCACAAAGACAATATGTAATTATATATGTGTTTCCCGATCGTCTTAGGTGACCCCTGTGAAAGGGTCGTTGACCCCCAAAGAGGTCGTGACCCACAGGTTGAGAACTGCTGCTCTGAAGGTAGGTGTTAGGTTAGGTGGCTCAGGAGGCGGCGCAAGAAATAGAGTCCAGTGAATCAGAAAAGAAAGGAAAGGAAAAGGTTTATTCTGCGTCCCCGGGAGACCCACGTACCCCAAGGACAGGGCACGTGGATTCACGCCAACAGGGAGGAGGGCGCTTTTTTTATACTGCGGTTGGGTGAGGGGCGGGGACATGAGCTGAGGAATTCTCTGCTGCAGGGGATGGGCGGAATATTCAGGACAAAGTTCTTATCTGTGTGGGGGTATGTGAATTCAGGGAGAAGAAGCTGGTATCTGTGTCTGGCACCTTGATCTGTGAGAAATTCCAGGGGAAGTCCATTATCTTGTCATGTCTGCATGTATCTGATCCTGGGCTCTCTCCGACCTAACAGTAGGCACTATTATTCCTATCAGATGAGGAAATTGAGGTTCAGAGACGTTAAGTAACTTGTCCAAAGTCACACATCTAAGAATTGAATTTCTAAGCCTTGACTTTCTAAAAAAATACATTTTTTTTTATTGATTTCAGAGAGGAAGGGAGAGGGAGAGAGAGATAGAGACATCAATGATGAGAGAGAATCAATAATCAGTTGCCTGACTGCCTCCTGCAGGCCCCCTACTGGGGAGGGATCCCACAACCCAGGCATGTGCCCTGACCTGGAATCAAACCTCCTGGTTCATAGGTCAACTCTCAACCACTGAGCCACAGCAGTCAGGCCGTTTCTTGTGTTTTTTTTTAATAGACTTTATTTTATGAACAGAAGGTGCAGAGAGTTTCCATATACCCCCTTGCCCACCATCAACATCCCACACAAGAGTAGTGCATTTGTTACAGTTAATGAACTTACACTGACACCTCATTATCACCCAGAGTCTAAACTTTACATCTCATAAGTGTTGGCTTTTAACCACTATGCCAATCTCCTGCTCTAATTGAAGGCCACTTTCCTGGTATAGAATTTTGGAGGATATAGAATTTCTATAGCAGGGGGTGTGAAAGGTATTCTAGGCAGGAAAGTTGTATATACAAAAAAGGGCGGCCGGGGGGGAACCAAGATGGCAGCATAGGTTAACTCCGGAGTTTGCTGCCTTGAACAACTACTTCAAAAGTGAAACCAAAAAAACGGAAGGGACATCACCCAGAATCACAGGAACGCTGGCTGAGTGGAAGTCCTACAACTAGGAGGAAAGAGAAACGCATACGGACACTCAGAGGAGGCCCAGTGCTGAAGTCAAATTCTGAGGTGCGGAGTGCGCGGAGCGGGCTGGCGGCGGAGGGTGCGGTTGGCGTTTTCAATCAGGAGGGAGTTGCAGACTCTGAGCTCCAGATACAGGCGAGTCTTTAGGGACCCAGACTCAAACGGGAGAAGCGGGACTGTCTGGCTTCGGTCAGAGCGAGTGCAGCTTTCTCTCCGAGCTTTGCAGCAGGTGCTGGGACTCAGAGAGGCAGAACCCCTGGGGACAGGACTGAGAGCCGCCATAACTGCTCTCTCCGGCCCACCCTGTTGATCCTGTGGACCCGCCCCGCCCAAGCCCTGCACAAAGGCATTTGCCGGATAGCCTCAGGCAAAGGCTAGATTAGCACCTCCCTAGAGGACAGAAGTTCTCTCACTGCAGACACAGCTGATTCTCATAGCCACTTGGCCTGGAGGTCAAACCCTCCCTGGTATTAACTACAACAATCAAGGTTTAACTATAAGACTGCGCACAAAGACCACTAGGGGTGCACCAAGGAAGCATAACAAAATGTGGAGACAAAGAAATAGGACAAAATTGCCAATGGAAGATATAGAGTTCAGAACCACACTTTGAAGGTCTCTCAAGAACTGTTTAGAAGCCGCCGATAAACTTAATGAAATCTACAAGAAAACTAATGAGACCCTCGATGTTATATTGGGGAACCAACTAGAAATTAAGCATACACGGACTGAAATAACGAATATTATACAGACTCCCGACAGCAGACCAGAGGAGCGCAAGAATCAAGTCAATGATTTGAAATGCAAGGAAGCAAAAAACACCCAACCGGAAAAGCAAAATGAAAAAAGAATCCAAAAATGCGAGGATAGTGTAAGGAGCCTCTGGGACAGCTTCAAGCGTACCAACATCAGAATTATAGGGGTGCCAGAAGATGAGAGAGAGCAAGATATTGAAAACCTATTTGAAGAAATAATGACAGAAAACTTCCCTCACCTGGTGTGTGCTAGGGTGAGGGACTGCGGCATGGAAGGGTTACAGAATGTTACAGAATGTGCTGGAAGGGAGGACTGACGTATGGAGGATTGTGTCAGGGTTAGGAACCATAGAAGAAAAATTGCTAGATTGTCTTAGACAAACAATGAATTATGATGTGCTCCAGCCAGGTGTGACTCTGTTTACCCCCTTTGTGCTTGTGAACTCTTTATGAACTTTTAATAGAATGCTTTGTAGTTGATTTTTAACACTGCTTTGCTATATAAAGATCATACTGCACCCTTGGTCTCCACCACATGCTGCAAACCTTCCCAGAGGGGGAAGGTGTGGGCTGTGGTCAGCTGGCCAGCTTAATAAAAGGCTCTTAAATTTAAATTCTGAGTCAGTGGTCTATCTCGTTGAGCCAACCCATAACAGGTGAAAGAAATGGACTTACAGGTCCAAGAAGAGCGGAGAACCCCAAACAAAAGGAATCCAAAGAGGACCACACCAAGACACATCATAATTAAAATGCCAAGAGCAAAAGATAAAGAGAATCTTAAAAACAGCAAGAGAAAGAAACTCAGTTACCTACAAGGGAATACGCATACGACTGTCAGCTGATTTCTCAACAGAAACTTTGCAGGCCAGAAGGGAGTGGCAAGAAATATTCAAAGTGATGAATACCAAGAACCTACAACCAAGATTACTTTATCCAGCAAAGCTATCATTCAGAATTGAAGGTCAGATACAGAGCTTCACAGATAAGGAAAAGCTAAAGGAGTTCATCACCACCAAACCAGGATTATATGAAATGCTGAAAGGTATCCTTTAAGAAGAGGAAGAGGAAGAAAAAGGTAAAGATACAAATTATGAACAACAAATATGCATCTATCAACAAGTGAATCTAAGAATCAAGTGAATAAATAATCCGATGAACAGAATGAACTGGTGATTATAATAGAATCAGGGACATAGAAAGGGAATGGACTGACTATTCTTGGGGGGGAAAGGGGTGTGGGAGATGCGGGAAGAGACTGGACAAAAATCATCGTGCACCTATGGGTGAGGACAGTGGGTGGGGAGTGAGGGCGGAGGGTGGGGTGGGAACTGGGAGGAGGGGAGTTATGGGGGGGGAAAAGAGGAACAAATGTAATAATCTGAACAATAAAGATTTAATTAAAAAAAAAAAAGGGCATGGAGGAATTTTCAAGGTAATTGGTGAGTTTGACTTGAGAAGAGGCCCCCAATTTTTAGCTAATAAATTATCAACTTCTGCCGGGGTCTTTTCCGCATCTACAAGGGTTCAGAAATCTGGAGAAGGGGCTGTGCATAAATGGATTAAAGAGACTAGAGAAGAAATATGAATTTAGAAGGCATGGGGGAGCCAGATGGAAACTTAATTCTAGTGACTAAGCTCCCCGAATCTCCGGATCCCCTGGCTTTTTATTCCTACATTTTGCCCTATGCAGCCCCTTGAGTGTGGCTCTTCCACAAAATACCACGTGAGACGGGGGGGAGGGGGGGGGGTGCATGTACAGTGCGATTGAAACTTCGTGGCCACACTCAAGGGGCCAAAGAGCCACAGTTTTCCGACCACTGCCCTATAGCAAAGCAGATATACATCTCAAAGGTAAGGCTTGGTAAACAATAAAGGATTATCAGTTTGGGAGAACTGCCCTCAGCTGTCTGGCCGCAGGCAATAATAATGCAAATCTTCAGCCCTGCTGAAGCTGTCGGCCTTCTGATGAACTTCTCGCATTTATTATGTTAACTACTGGAATTTGCTTCCAGCAAACTTCATTAAGTTTGCCCTAAATAATAAAGCCATGAAATAATGGGTTTAATGTGCAAGTTTTTTTTTAAATATATTTTATTGATTTTTTACAGAGAGGAAGGGAGAGAGATAGAGAGTTAGAAACATCGATGAGAAACATCGGAGCTGCCTCCTGCACATCTTCCACTGGGGATGTGCCCGAAACCCAGGTACATGCCCTTGACCGGAATCGAACCTGGGACCCTTCGGTCCGCAGGCCGACGCTCTATCCACTGAGCCAAACCGGTTTCAGCTAATGTGCAAGTTTTATTTTTTGAAATAAATACGTACTACTTTAAAATATCTGGTCATATACCACTAAAACCATCACTAGAGACCCCAGTGGTGGTCCTACCCCATTGTGGAAAGGACTACCAGACGGAATTAGTGAAGTGCCTGGGCAGTAGTATGAGGCCACTGTTGAGCCAGGTTCATCTATGTCCCAAGTAAAGGGCTTGCTGCTTTTCATAATTCTTCTGACCCCTCAGACCTACCAGTGTATCTAATCTTATCTTTTCTGTTTGGCAATCCTTCTGTCTGGATGAAGAGTAAATGCCTTAATATGGCTTGCAAAGTCCTTTGGGACCCTAGGATTGGCCCACCATGGCCCAGTTAGATTGGTGAAGAAAGGAAGATGGGAGACAGGATTTCCTGGAAGAAGTGACATTTGAGCTGAAATCCAACAGATTTATGACAGAGAGCCAGATGATGGTGGTGAAGAGTTTTTCAGATAGAAGAAACAGATATGCAAAATTCCTGAGGCAGGAACAGTGTACATGTGAGCACCTGAGAGAGGCATGAGGCAGAGGCAGGGAGAGGAGCTTGTAGAGGCCAGTTCCTGCCTGTAGTCCCTGGAGGCCTCACAAGGTCTTAATTGCTTGCTGTGCCCTTTGGGGAGCCATTTAGAGTTTCAAGTATAGGAATGACTTCTAGTTAGTTATTCAAATAACAAGTACTCTTTGAGCACCTACTCTGTGCAGAAGGCTGGGAATTTTACAGTAATAAGACTCCTGGTCCCTGCCATCAGGAAGTTTATAGTCTTCTTTTATAAACAAAGTTAAACATACACATAGTTTAAAGAAATAACAAGTATAAGGTTTCCTGTGAAAACAAGGCAGTCCACGACCCTCTGCTCCCATTTCCATTTTCCCAGAAACACCTATTTTCAACTCTTTTAGCTGACTATATAGTTATTTCCATTATCTCTAAGTAACATGTTTTGCCATTTTTGATGTTTCTGTTTTAAGCACTACCTCTTGATTTTCTACTATGGGAGATAAAATTTTAACTCTCTTTCCCCATTACCTGTCCCACCATACACACAATCCCCACCTCCCCAAACTGCCAATATAATTTTGGTTAGTTCAGTAGTCATTGTTGACATGGCTATATGTAAGACACAATTACTTTCCTTTCCTGTACAACTTCTTGTTTCCTCAGAGTTAATAATTGTCCTGTTTTGTCACTTGCTTAATTTTTATGTACTCCATTCTCCACCAGTTATCTAAATCTCTTCTCAAGAAGTTCATACATGAGGTTGAAACGGCCCTGGTGAGGTCGGGACGGCTCCAGTGAGGTCGGGACGGCTCCAGTGAGGTTGGGACAGATAATGGGGACCAGTATAGACTGATGAAAAGGGGTAGATGCAGAGGCAGAGCAGCATTGAACGGACTGTCGAACTTCAGTGGGAAGCCTGGGGAGGGTTTGGGAGGGGGAAGATGATTAGGGGATCAACCCGGGAACTTGTATGCATGCATATGGGAGTAACCAATGGACACAAGACACTGGGGGGTGGGGGCCAGGGGAATGTCAGGGGGGGCGGGGAAAAGGGAGACATATGTAATACTCTTTGTAATACTTCAAGAAATAAAAATTATTTAAAAAAAAAAAAAAAGTTCATACAAGCCCTAACTGGTTTGGCTCAGTGGATAGAGCGTCCGCCTGCGGACTCAAGGGTCACAGGTTCGATTCCGGTCAAGGGCATGTACCTTGGTTACGGGCACATCCCCAGTAGGGAATGTGCAGGAAGCAGCTGACCGATGTCTCTCTCTCTCTCATCGATGTTTCTAACTCTCTATCCCTCTCCCTTCCTCTCTGTAAAAAATCAATAAAATATATTAAAAAAAAAAAGTTCATACAAATCGGGTGTCTCTGGAAGTGGACATGGAGATAAAGATGTTTATTAGGGATCAACACCTGTGAAAGGAATGGGTGAAAGCAGGACTGGGCAAAGGGAGAAGTCCAACTGCAATGAGGCCTGCCAAAGCCTCTGCCAACCTGGCAGAGAGCTCTGGAGCAAGCCTTGCCCATCAGAATGTCCTGAGCCCAGCTGACATGGCCAGGCCCTCGGATTCTGCCTGACTCAGTCACCCAGTGTAGGCTGCCCCAGGGGAGGGTGTGATGTTGGGGGGGGGGGTGTGATGTTGGGGAAGGCAGCTTTCTGCATCTGAGGCTATCCCTGAAGGAGCTGACAGCTGGAGGAGGCTGTCCAAACTCCCCAAGTGGGGCAGCAATCCTTTTTTTTTTTTTTTTTTAATGTATTTTTGTTGATTTCAGAGAGGAAGGGAGGGAGAGAGAGAGAGAGAAACATCAATGATGAGAGTCCTGCATGCCCCCAACTGGGGATCAAGCCCTCAACCCAGGCAGGTGCCCTTGACCGGAATCGAACCTGGAATCTTTCAGTCCCCAGGCCGACGCTCTATCCACTGATCCAAACCAGCCACAGCAGCAATCCTTTCTAATGGGGGCTCTCCATGACTACCACTTCATGTATTCTGTCAATTTCATTTTCTTGAAAAAACTTTTCTTGTTTTCCCTCTGCTCCAGGCTGGAGTGTTTGCTCTCTTTTATTTTTTAAAAAATATATTTTATTGATTTTTTACAGAGAGGAAGGGAGAGGGATAGAGAGTTAGAAACATCGATGAGAGAGAAACATCGATCAGCTGCCTCCTGCACATCCCCCACTGGGGATGTGCCTGCAACCCAGGTACATGCCCTTGACTGGAATCGAACCTGGGACCTTTCAGTCCGCAGGCCAACGCTCTATCCACTGAGCCAAACCGGTTTCGGCAAGTGTTTGTTCTTTATTATAGACAGGGAAACATCCAGATTTTGTTGGGTTTAAAGTTTGTACAAGTTGGGGGCCCTTAAAGAATACAAAATTAGGTATAATTTATTTAAATTGATAAAGCAATAAATTCCTGGAGATTCAGAGCCTTTGGAGTCTCAGGGCCTTTTCTTCTGAGATCTCATTAGGTAATCTGGCAGAAATGCTTTCTGGTTGACTTCTCCTACCCGCCAAGAACCACCTACAATCCCCAGCCCTCACAGGGGCGGGGCAAGTGCGGGAGCCTGAAGACCAGGCTGTAGGAGCTTCTCAAAAAGCCTGCCTCTGACCCTGGGGTCTTCTTCACAATCATCCTAGGGATTCCCCTCGCCTCGCTCCTATGTTGAATTGCCTTTTTCTTGATTTACTCCATCTTTTTGGTGGAGAATCTACTCTAATAGTTTCTTGGGGAAAAGGGTTGGGAAGGTGACTTTTTCCGTTTCTAGAGGAAAGGTGCGGGCATGCTCCTGGGAGGGAGAGCACGCCTTTGAGACTTTGCATGCCAGCAAATGCTCCCTTTTGGGATGGTTTCTCTTGCTGTTTATTTTGATGTAGTCCCATTTATTTACTTTCTCCTTAGTTTCCTTTGCTCTAGGTCCTAGAGTCTAACAGTGGTCGGCAAACTGCGGCTCTTTGGCCCCTCGAGTGTGGCTCTTCCTAAGCCTTAGGAGCACCCTAATTAAGTTAATAACAATGTACCTACCTATATAGTTTAAATTTAAAAAATTTGGCTCTCAAAAGAAATTTCAATCGTTGTACTGTTGATATTTGACTCTGTTGACTAATGAGTTTGCCGGCCACTGGTCTAGGAGATGTATCTGTAAGCAAATTGCTATGAGAGATGTTTGAGATTTTGCTGCCTATGGTTTCTTTTTGGATTTTTATGTTCTCATGACTTACATTTACATCTTTTATCCATTTTAAGTTTATTCTTGTGTATGGTATAAGTTGGTGGTCTAGTTTCATTTTTTTTTTTTTTTGCATGTATCTGTCCAATTTTTTCAACACTATTTTTTTTTTAATGTAAAGGTTTAACATTGCAATCTTTTTTTTTTAATCCTCACCCTACGACATTTTTCCATTGATTTTTAAAGAGAGTGGAAGAGAGGGGGAAAGACAGAGAGAAATATGGGTGAGAGAAACAAATCGATTGGTTGCCTCCTGGCCAAGGCCCATGCAGGGGAGGAGCCTACAACCAAGGTACATGCCCTTGACCAGATTCCAACCTAGGACCTTAGTCCAGCGGTCACCAACCTTTCAGACCTCACAGACTACCAGTGGTCTGCGGACCACCAGTTGGCAATCGCTGCTCCAAAGTTTTCCTTAAATCAGAGGTCACCAACCTTTTGGACCTCACGGACCAGCAGCTGGCGACCACTGCTTTAGTCCGCAAGCCGATGCTCTATCCACTGAGAAAACTGGCTAGGGCTCAGCACCATTTATTGAAGGGACTGTCTTGACTCCATTGAATGCTCTTGCCTCCTTTGTCAAATATTGAGTGTAATGGCTTGGGTCAATTTCTGGGCCTTCTGCTCTGTTCCATTGATCTATATGCCTGTTCTTGTGCCATTACCAGGCTGTTTTGATTACAGTGGCTTTGTAGTATAACTTGATATCTGGTTTTGTGATCCTTCCAATTTTGTTCTTTCTTAAGGTTGCTGCAGCTATTTGGGGTCTTTTTTGGTTTCATATACATTTTTAGAGTGTTTGTTTTAGATCCGTGAAATATGCTGTTATTTCAATAGGGATTGCATTGAACCTGTAGATTACTTTGGGTAATATGGACATTTTAATGATGTCAATTCTACCAATCCATGAACACGGTATATTCTTCCACTTGTTTATATCTTCCTCTCTCACTCTTTTAGTATTTTTTAATTGACTTCAGAGAGGAAGGAAGAGGGTGAGAGATAGAAACAACAATGATGACAGAGAATCAGATTGGCTGCCTCCTGCACACCCCACACTGGGAATCAAGCCTGCAACCCGGGCATGTGCTCCTGACCAGAATTGAACTCAGGACCCTTCAGTCCACAGGCCAATGCTCGATCCACCGAGTCAAACCTGCGAGGGCTTTTATTTTTCCAGCTAGGACTTTAAAAATATCCTATATAGAGGAGAACCAAGATGGCGGCATAAGTTAACGCCGGAGTTTGCTGCCTTGAACAACTACTTCAAAAGTGAAACTAAAAAACGGAACGGACATCACCCAGAATCACAGGAATGCTGGCTGAGTGGAAGTCCTACAACTAGGAGGAAAGAGAAACGCATACGGACACTCAGAGGAGGCCCAGTGCTGAAGTCAAATTCTGAGGTGCGGAGTGTGCGGAGCAGGCTGGCGGCAGAGGGCACGGTTGGCGTTTTCAATCGGGAGGGAGTCGCAGACTCTGAGCTCCAGATACGGGCGCGAGTCTTTAGGGACCCAGACTCAAACGGGAGAAGCGGGACTGTCTGGCTTCGGTCAGAGCGAGTGCAGCTTTCTCTCCGAGCTTTGCAGCAGGTGCTGGGACTCAGAGAGGCAGAGCCCCTGGGGACAGGACTGAGAGCCACCATAACTGCTCTCTCCGGCCCACCCTGTTGATCCTGTGGACCCGCCCCACCCAAGCCCTGCACAGAGGCATTTGCCGGATAGCCTCAGGCAAAGGCTAGATTAGCACCTCCCTAGAGGACAGAAGTTCTCTCACTGCAGACACAGCTGATTCTCATAGCCACTTGGCCTGGAGGTCAAACCCTCCCTGGTATTAACTACAACAATCAAGGTTTAACTATAAGACTGCACACAAGCCGAAACCGGTTTGGCTCGGTGGATAGAGCGTCGGCCTGCGGACTGGGAGGTCCCAGGTTCGATTCCGGTCAAGGGCATGTACCTGGGTTGCGGGCACATCCCCAGTGGGGGATGTGCAGGAGGCAGCTGATCGATGTTTCTCTCTCATCGATGTTTCTGACTCTCTATCTCTCTCCCTTTCTCTCTGTAAAAAATCAATAAAATATGGTTTGTTTAAAAAAAAAAAAAAAAAAAAAAGACTGCACACAAAGACCACTAGGGGGTGCATATCCTACCTCTGTGCACCGAAAAGGCTAGAAACACGACCAACAGCAGCAATGGGCATTCCAAATTCTAGATTTTGGTATCGCAATGCCATTCACGACTACAAGAAACCAGGCACCAGGCCCGGCAACCCCCCCCCCCGCCCCCCCCCCCCCCCCCCCCCCCCCCCCGCTCCTTCCAAATAGTCGACTCCAGATCTGGAGCAGGAAGTGTACAAAGTAAGTAAGGAACATCCTATCATACCTGATAGCAAGGAAGTTACCAAGTACAAAAGGGTTGTATCAAAAGGACTCAGAAGCCAACTTGAAGAGGCCTCCACTGGACAAAAATAAGGACAACTTGAGCATCATTAAATTTTATGACTACAATGAACTAAAAAACAGGATAAAGTTAATTCAGTGATCATGAACACACTAAACACACTAAAAACCCATCCACTGGTCACTTTGGAGGATGCTAGTAAACCAACTTATTACTTTGAAAACTGGCAAAAGACGTGGGCATTTATCTTTCCCAGTAAACTGTAACTCTGGATAAAAATAACAGATGAGTGAAAGTTTCTCTTTTATAGGTATTTCAGGTATTATATGAAGAAGGAATGGAATATTTAAAAGATCACATTTTGCAACCTTTGATTAATGGATCTAGGCATTTAGCTTCAAAGGCTGCAACATATAAAAAGAGACAGACATCATGTGTCTCCTGATGAAAACATACAACACTATAAAGTTTTGCCACTAAATCGGAGTGCAATTACATCTATCTTCTTAATGAACAGAAATACAAAGGATAGAGAAACGTGTTAAATGACACTGTAGAGATATAACAGCAAAATCCAGACTGGGAAAGAGATGAAGCTCAAAGAGATTCCAAGAAACATGCCAACCACTTGCATTATTACTATTTCTTAATTTTTACTGAATGTATTGGGGTGACAATGGTGACTAGCATTTGCATTATTTAGAGCCTGTTTGAATTAAACTTGAGTATTTCATATTAAGGAATATTAATTTTTTGAGTATGCTAATGCTATTGTATATGTGTGTGTGTGTATATATATTGATTTCAGAGAGGAAGGGAGAGGGAGAGATAGAAACATCAGTGATGAGAATCATTGATCGGCTGCCTCCTGCACGCCCCCACTGGGGATCGAGCCCACACCTGGGCATGTGCCCTTGGCATATTTGACCCCGGGACCTTTGTCTGCAGGCCGATGCTCTATCCACTGAGCCAAACCAGCTAGGGCTGTAATTGTTTTCTAAAGGTCCATATATAGTCCTGGCCGGGTAGCTCAGTTGGTTAGAGCATTGTCCCAACACACCAAGGTTGTGGGTTCAATCTCCGGTTAGGGCACAGGTAAAGAGGCAACCAATGAATGCATAAATAAGTGCAACAATTGATGTTTCTCTCTCTCAAATCAATAAAAAACAAAAAACTCAATATAAATAAACATTTATGGATGAAATATGGCAGGTTAAAGGTTTGCCTGGCCTATGTGGCTCAGTGGTTGTGTCCACCTATAAATCAGGTCAGATTTTTTTTTATTGGTTTCAGAGAGGCAGAGAAACATCAGTGATGACAGAGAATCATTGATAGGCTGCCTCCTGCATGCCCCCTGGGATCAAACCCACAGGCAACCCGGGCACATGCCCTTGACCAGAATCAAACATGGGACCCTTCAGTCTGCAGCCCGACACTTGATCCGCGGAGCCAAACCAGCTGGGGCAATACAAATATTTTTAAGAAATTAAATGAAGTTGGCCATGAGTTGGTAATTGCTGAGGCTGTGATACATGGAGGTTCATATTCTTTTCATTCCCCCCCCCCCCCAAGTCAACATGATTTAGGCATTCACTAGAGATGTGTGATCATGAAAAACAAGGTATCTGGGGTAACTTTCAGGTTTCTTGCTTGAGGGATGGAATGGTGCCGAGGAGTGAGGATATTTTTTCCATTGATTTTTGGGAGTGAAGAAGAGAGAGAAACATTGACATTAGAAAGACACATTGATTGGTTGCCTCCTGCTTGCACCTTGGCCAGGGTTGGGGAATTGAACCTGCAACTGAGGTATGTGCCCTTGACCAGAAATCAAACACGGGACCCTTCACTCTGCATGCTGATGCTCTAACCACTGTGCAACTGACTAGGGAGGTAGTGGTGCTTTTCACTAGATCTAGGAAAAGCAGAGAGGCAGATTTGTGAACAAGATGGGTTCCATTTTGGTCATGTTAAATTTGCGTGCTGAGGTGTTAAATTTAAGGTTGGTAGAAATACTGAACTCAAGATGTGGGCAGGAGATGAAAATGTTGTCAATGAGTGACATCACAGGGAGAATCTGTTGAGAAGGGGGTCTCAAAGGGATTTGAGGAAAGATCACAGAGCCTAAAAGTAGACAAATGATGTCTTAGAAAGTGGAAGGCCCAGAAAGCAGTCTAGAACAGTTTTTTTAAAAATACTTTTTATTTTTATTGATTTCGGAGACAAAGGGAGAAGGAGATAGAAACATCCATGATGAGAATCATTGATCGGCTGCCTCCTGCATGCCCTCTACTGGGGATCAAGCCCACAACCCGGGCATGTGGCCTTGACTGGAATCAAACCCAGAACCCTTCAGTCTGCAGGCTGATGCTCTATCCACTGAGCCAAACCGGCTAGGACTAGAACAGTTTATAACAGGAGGAAATGCTTGGAGTCCTACTGCATACCACATAAAAAAACTAATTCAAAATGGTTCAAAGACTTAAATTTAAAAGCTAGTTATTTAAAACTCTTCGAAGACATAGGTATAAATTGTTATGACCCTGGGATAGGCAATGGATTTAGATATGACACCAAAGCACAAGCAACAAAAAATTAAATAAACTGGATTTCATCAAAATTAAAAATTGGCCTGGCCGGTGAGGCTCAGTGGTTGGGTGTTGACCCATGCACCATGAGGTCACTGGTTCGATTCCCAGTTTGGGTACAGGCCTGGGTTGGGGGATTGATCCTCAGTAGGGGGGAATGCAGGAGGCAACTAATCGATGTATCTCTTCTCTTATTGATGTTTTAACTCCCCCTCTCCCTTCCTCTCTGAAATCAATAAAATCATATAAAAAATTAAGAATTGTTGAGTCAAAGGACACTATCAAATTAAGTGAAGAAAACTCACAGAATGGGTGAAAACACTTGAAAATCATATATTTGATAAGGAACTAGTATCCAGAACATATAAAGAACTCCTGTACCTCAACAATAAAAATAACCCAATTTAAACATGAGCAAGGAATTTGATAGTTCTAAAAAAAAAAAAAAAAAGATATACAAATGGTCAATAAGCATATGGTAAGTTGCCCAACATCCAAGTCATTAAGGAAATACAAATCAATACCACAATGAAATATTACTAATAAAAAAACAGGAGAGAAAATGTGTCTCTATGACAGGAAGAAATTAGAACCCTCATATATCGCTGGTGGGAATATAAAATGATATGGAAAAATGGCCTGGCAGTTTCTCAAAATTTAAACACATAAGTACTCTGTTACCCAGCAATTCCACTCTGAGGTCTATGACCACAGGAATTGAAATATGTCCACATGAAAATTATATGTAATACTCATAGTATTTATAAATGTCCCAAAAAGTAGAAATGACTCAAATATCCATCACCTAACTGATCAATGAGTAAATGAAATATTATCCATATTACCAGGCATTTGGCAATAAAAGGAATACATAGTATGACATGGATGAGAAAACATTATGCTAAATCAAAGAAGCCACTTACAAGACTACATATTGTATTTAGATGAAATGTCTAGAAAAGGCCAGTCTATAATAGATTTAATGGCCTAGGATTGGGGGGAGGGACAAGAGTGACTTTTTTAAAAAAAAATTAAGTATATATTTTTATTGACTTCAGAGAAGGCACATGTGATTTCAGAGAAACAAAACCCGGGCATGTGCCCTGACCAGGAATTGAACCTGGGACCCTTCAATCCACCGCTCTATCCAGTGAGCCAAAGCGGCTAGGGCAAGTGACTTTCTTTTTGTGTGGGATTTCTTTTTGGAGTGATGACAATATCCTGGAATTAGTAGTGATACTAAAAACCACTCAACTGTTTGCTTTAAAAGTGAATTTTATGGTGTGAATTATAGCTCAATTTTTAAAAAGGGTGGGGCTTGTGCTCAGCAGTGGGAAAAGAAGCTGAACAAGGTGAGGCCTGGAGAGAGCATGGGATCCAAGCATGGCAGGAAGACTGTCCACTCCGTCAGGGTTAAGATAGCCCTTTCCCTCCTTTATTTAATTCCAATAGCTGAACCCTAAACACTCTGCTTTCATCCCTTTGGCCACGATTGGTTTAGGAGTACACAGGCAACTCAGTTCTGCCCACTGAAACTTGGGTGGCCAAGGGGCTTTTCGGAAATAATTATTTTTTTATTAAGATTTTTAAAATTGCTTTTTAGGGAGGGAGGGAAACATTGATGGGCTGTGGGGCATGTGCCCTGATGGGGAACTAAACCAGCAACCTTTCAGTGCAGAATGACACCCAATGGAGCCACACCGGGCAGGGTTCACTATTCTTGAGAAAAAAAAGTAGAAGTCTTCTGCCTCTGGACATTTTTTGTCAAGCTGAGGCCTGAAGCAGCGGACTTGGTGAGGTGGTTGGACATATTGAGGGCAGCAGAGGACACAGGCTGTAAAGACCCGTAGAACAACCCTACCTCAGAACTTGTCTTGAGATAAATCCTCATTAAGTCTTTCCCCCCCAAAGCATCCTAATGTAGGTTACTGGTGACTCTTCCTGAGATGGGTAAGAATGGGCTTGAGACAGGGCTCAGGGGAAGGGAGTCCACTTTTACAGACAGTCAAATCAGTAAACATTTTCCAGGAAGTGAAAACAAAAAATTAAGCTCAGCCCAGCTGACGTGGCTCAGTGGTTGAGCGTCAACCTATGAACCAGGTCACGGTTCGATTCCCGGTCAGGACACATGCCTGGGTTGTGGGCTTGATCCCGCGTGGAACATGCAGGAAGCAGCTGATCAATGATTCTCTCATCGTTGATGTTTCTCTCTCTCTCCCTTCCTCTCTGTAATCAATAAAAAAAAATATTAAAAAAATTAAGCTCACCCTACCTATCCTAATTTCTAGGTAACAGAAAAAGAGGGTTACTAATGAGTTTAACCTCAGCCAATTATGAGTCTGGTTCTTAATTATAAAATGAGGATAATCTATATAGGACTGACCTAAACATTAAATGAGCACGTAGCAGAGCTTCTAACATAGTCCACAGGCTCACCACGTTTTACTGAATCTGAACTCATACAGATATTGATAAAGTAACCCCCATTTCCTCAAATACCAAGCTATTGAACCCCTACTCCTAACAGCTGTAATGGTTCCACTCTGGAAGATACCCCCTCCCCCAATAAAAATTAATCATTACAACCTGGAACTATTTCAAGAATGAAGGCAAATGGCTAAAAATTACTTAAGTGGACAAATTATACTTTATACAAAAGGGGCCTCCCAAGAAGAAGTCAGAAATTTTTGACACAATTGGGGGTTTGAATCCTGACTACTCATGAGATGTACACATAACCGCTACTCTTTAGATGTACACATAACCTTGAACAAGTTTCTTCATCCGAGCCCGTTTCCTCATCCATAAAAATGGTGTTAACTTACATTACACAATTGTCCCAAGACTGAAGATCAGATAGAAAACCTACCAAGGAAGAGCTTAACTGGTATGACAGTTTTGACTAAGCAGATAAAAAAAAACAACTCAGCAATGTCAAGGTGTTTTTCCCCCCCCCGGTAATGTCCAATTTACTTAATTCCCTCAAAAAAAGAGGCGATTTGTGATGAATTTATTACAAGCTCTATTTCCTAATAGATTAACTTCCTATTTCCCTGGAGGAAAGGGGCTCTCTGCAGAATCTCCAAACTAAAGCAATCAAAGTCTCCATTAATGGCTTCATTTTTGGAGCTACAATTCACCAGTAAGGACAAGAGTTTAATCAATTCACAGAAGACTCTAAGGTCTGCTTGAAAGCAGACTGCCATCTGCCTTCATCTTATGGTCAAGTGTATACAGACACAGAAGCACTTTCTCCTGACACAAGGACTATAATTGGATCTATTAACGTTAATTTTACAGAAATCTTACATGTGAACTGTAGAGGCTATTTTGCTGTTAACTATCAGGCTGAAATCTTAGATCTACCAAGAAAGTACACTGCAGATAATGCTGCACGACCAAGTACAAAAACCACGTCTGGGCTCCCAGCCTTGCACTACTTGTCTACTTACTGCTTCCGGGATCTTCCTAACTCCACCTCAAACTGTATTATCAATAGGACAGAGCTGTTCACTATTACAGATTGACTGTACATGGAACCTTTACACCTCACACCAGAATGGTCCTGTCCTTAGACTTGGAGAAACCAGGCTCCCCCACTAATGGGAAAAGATTAGAGGCAGCATTCCAAGCCAAACTGTATCCAGCTTTATTAAAGATACTTTTCATAAACAATCATGGTATTTCAGGCAGGACATGGGCAGACAATCGTTAACAGTATACAACAACTTCAAACTCCCTTCTTCAATGAACTACCAAAATCAGAAAGCCACTATAAAACCCAATGAAGTCTTCATCTGATGCTCTGAACAGGGAAAGTTTAGAGTGAGGGTTGACATTTCACATTAAGCATGTTGTTTAACAACTTTTCACAAGCCGACCCTGACTTTCAGGAAATGAAATGAAAATGGCAGAGAATATCAATCTGTAGATCCACAATCTAAAAAGGAACTGCTGCTCTTTTGAGGGATGCCATCTCAATAGTGACACTGGAAAGTCCAGATTGCCCAACATACTGGAAATAAATTTTTTTGGGTCAGGTCCCAATAGGTCTCTGGGCTTAAGAGAGCCAAAGTCTATGCTTAAAGTGGAGAGGGAGAAAAGGACATAAAAATGAATTTTAGTTTTCCCACACGACAAGGTGTTTGTGCCACGATGGCTAATGTGTGTCAACATCAAGAGATCCCTCCTCCCAGGAACCAAGAGGAAGTTTCTCAAAACTAGAAGGGAAAGGTATTTCCCCCCCATGTCAGTCCAGCTTTGGAGATATTCTATTAGTACTATATGTCCTTCCCCCCAAAAATAACAATGAAGTGTTCTGTGTGCTAACAACATAGCTTTAAAAAAAAAAAAAAAAGTAAAACAAAATTCTGCATTTTTATAAAACTTGATAAAAAATAGTATTTCAAACTGTACAGTCACCAGAAATACACAGTTATCAAAAATGCACACACTTCACTTGGCATCTCCAGCACCTTCAGCTTTCTGTGCCTAAAAGAAAAATAGACAGATTAGTACAACACATAAGAGTTTGAGACTATCTTCACCCACATCCCATATATAACATTATTTTGCTCCTGGGCCAGCCAAAGCTCAGGTTTCAGATACTCTGAAACTGAGACTTAGTACTTCTTTTGAGAATGGCTTGGTAGGAAACTTTGCTAAAATCAGGGTAGGGAACAAATCAGCATTAGAAGATCTGAGGTTATTCTCAGCTTCAAAACTCCATAACAGTGATGGCGAACCTATGACACGTGTCAGAAGGGACACGCGAACTCATATTTTGGTTGATTTTTCTTTGTTAAATGGCATTTAAATATATAAAATAAATATCAAAAATATAAGTCTTCGTTTTACTATGGTTGCAAATATCAAATGAGGTAGCAGTTGTACCTGGTCTGTTTTGGCATCTCCATTTTCTGCAGGATTATTCCCATCTTTGCCAGCATCAGCTTTCCCCTTTTTCCCTTTCGGTACCTTCTCTCCCTTCTAAAAGACGGGAGAAAGAAAAAAGCTGTTTCTCCTAATTTCATATTACCAATGTGTGGCCTACAAAGTTCTGTACAAGGCAGGATTGTTTATAAAAGATAACATACAAACTATAAACCCTCTCCCACTGATAAAACAATTGATCAAAACTAGGCCAAATGATCTATAATATTCTGTGGTCCTAAGTATATAGAATTTTTTATCTGAGTATAAATAGGATAGAATAAGATAGCTTAAAACTTGGGAGGTTAAATACTGAAGAAGTGCAATTTTTCTAAACTAATGATAGTTCTTGATATACAAATCTCAGGGATAAGTCAAGCTATCAAAACAATTCAGAATATCCATTAATGGAGTCACCATTATTATGCTGCATTAAGATACTGAAGGACAGTTTTCATTTTTGTGAAAGTGAACAATTAGGGCATAATTATAAGGCCCAGTCCTGTTAACTTTGTCATATATCTCAACTTTGTGCCAACAGATGAAGTTATTATATAGCAGATCTCCCGTGAACAACATGAAATCCTGCTCAGCCTTATGCGACTCCTAGAAACACCTTGTCCCCAGTCCCACTCACCTTTGCAGGGGCCTTTTTAGGCTTGGGCTCTGGCTTTGGAGGAGCAGGTTTCTTTTATTTGGAGGAGAGAGGGGAAGACAACATTAGTATGATGAGCCAAAGAAAACAAACTACAACCAAATTTTCCATACTTCATAAAGATTTTGTGGCTGACTTCCCATTAAAATGTCCAATCTTCAGAAGTAACAAGCAGGAGTGTTCCACTTTGACTATAAGCCATGAAAATTTCCCAACCAGTGAATCTCGAATGGGTGAGAGTCCACAGCTCATTAAAACCAGCCACCGACCATCACTCATGGGAAGCTAGTTTCAGGAATAAAGGTGAAAATTTAAAAGCAGACATACTTACAGCTGATAACCTGGCGGATCTTCTCTGTGGCTATTTTAAAAAATAGAAAAATGAGACAGTTAGAAATAAAATAGTCCAACCACTTAAGAAAAACAAGAGTCTTAGTGCCAATGTTTTCTGGACTATAGGATGTGAAGAGAGCTTACTTAGGCAAATTCAGGAATAAGGGTATGGTTAATTACCACCAGAGAAGCCCAAAGCTCTGTAAGACTTCAAAAGAAGAGAATAAAAAAGACTTACTTCGTCCTTCACCTTGGCTTTATCTCCTTTAGCATCCCCTTCAGCCTATAAAAAACAAAACAGAAACTCAGTAATTTTTAATGACTCACTAAGCTTAACACAGTCCAAAGGAAAAAAATTAAAAGTAGTCTTACACACAACTTCTGTAGGATACACAAATCGTCAGTGTTTAGCACCCGCGCCTTCTATGCAAATACCCGAAGTGCTTAGGAACTGTGGGCGTGCTTATTTGTGTACACATCATGCCAAATCCAGCCCAAAGCTCGCAGGGTGTCGGAACCTCAGCCTTCCCAGTCTCGGCCAAGCGGCCCCAGGGAAACGCGCTGAGCTGGAGCGCGGAGTGCAGTGCAGGGCCGCGCAGCCTGCGCCGCCGCACCAGCAGCAGCAGAAGCAACAGCTGCAGCGGGTGCAAACAAACCCGTCCGGAGGCGGGGCCCGAGCGCCGTTGCTATGGCAGCCGTCGAGGGCGGGAGACGTGAGGCTCGCGCGCAGCCCGGGGAATTCGTGGGCGGCAGCGTAGCGAGTCCCGTGCGCCCGGGCCCTGGGAGGAGGCGGGGCCTCGCGGTGTAGCCCCGCCTCCTCTCGGCGGCGGTTTTTTTGGCGGCAGCGCGTTACCCCGCCCGCCAACCCCAAGCACCGCCTTCCCGCCTTTTCGCGTTTGAATTGCCCGCCCGCGGGGAGGGGGGGTGCCGATGGGGGAGGGGGCGCGGGGCGGGCACGTCTAGCCCGAGGGGAGCGGGGTAAACAGCCACCAACATGGCTCCTCCCGCCGCGGCCGCCGCTCCTCCAATATGGCCTCTGGCGCCCGCGGGCAGCCGAGACGCGCAGGGTTACCCGGGGGCCACCTGACACCGTCTCGAGTGCCGGCGGTAGGGGCAGAGCCTGCTCCAGCCCAGCGCCGAGCCTCGCGCCCCAAAGCCGGGCAAGCGGCGGCGGCGACAGCGGTGAAGGCGGCGGTAGTGGCAGCCCGGCGCCTGGGGCCCTCGCGCCACGTACCTTTCTCTTGGGCATGATGGCGATGGTGGCGGGACGTCCGAGCGGGACGCGGGGATGCAGCAGCGCGCGAGCCTTGCTCGGTCCGGGGGTCGATCTCGTCTCCTCACACTGCTAGGGCTCCGGGGGGTTTATAAAGTTTTTATAGCGCTGGGAGCCCCGGACCGGTTAGAACCGGATTTCACCTCCCGCCGCCGCTCATTGGCCCAGCTGGGGTCACGTGGGCGGGGTTTAAACTCACCTCCTCTGGAGGGAGTGAGGAGGGGGGTGTAGGGGGAGGGCGCGCGAGACGGTGGCGCGCTTTGGGGGTGGGGGCGCAGTGGGGGAGGCGCGCGTCGAAGGCAATAAATGGGGGGGTTGGGTGCCAGCCCGCGGGCTCTGGATTTCGGTATCTCAAGAGCCGGCTTTTGCAAACTACCAAGTTCCTTCCACCTTATGCAACCGAGCTACCCACTTCTCCAAGCTGTGCGCCACTTAGAGCCATCTCAGCCGCTTTCCTTCCTGTTCCCGCTGGGGGCCCCAGAAGAAGGGTTTTCAAGGCCTGGCCGCACCGCCCGTCTCCGCCGGAGGCGGGAGAAAGCGCGCGGCTTGGAGGCACAGGCTGCAGTTCCCAAGGCCAAAGCTAACGCCGAAGTGGGAAAGAGCGGGGAAGCCAGCTTGGCGCAGCCGTACGTGCATCGTTCCAAGCTGCCACTCGGAGGAAGCTTTCCGTGCATCTCACCTGGAAGGCAGCCCACCAACAGGGGACTGGAGGTGGAGTGGGAGTTCGGAGGGAGACTACACGGAGAGGTTACTTTCGGGCGCAGTGGGGCAGGTAGGAGCTGTCCTTTCAGCACCCGTTGTCCTGCAGCCTCCCCAAATATCAACGAAGCCCCCCGCCAAAGCCTCGGGTAGCTCTTAGAGGTTCCAGGATTCTCGACCTCAGGACCCTGTCACCGAGTGATGGAGATCCGCCGCCAGCTACCAGCACTCCCCTCCCCCTACGCTCCACCCGCTTCGGAGACGAGCTCAGCTGCCCCCACCCGACGCGGCCACCAAGCCTGGGCGCTGCAAACGCAGCTGGCGAAATCCCTCCTTCCACACTGGCAGGCTGGCTTCCTTTCACTTGCGCGAGGAAAGGAGGGTGGAGGAAAGCGTCCGGGGATTAGGAAACAAGTAGAGGAACAGGTGGTGTGATGGCAAAAGGGTTCTTCCATTGGCTCCCCTACCCCACACGCCCCCAAAGCTAGGGATCCTGGAGGTAGCCAGGTGCACCTGAGGAAGGTAGACAATTGCAGCAGCAAAACAAGTTGTTCTGTCGCACTGTTAGCAAGCAAGTCTTACATCTAAGAGTTCTTAAATTCCTATGTGACACCCGGGGGAGCACAAGAACACGATCAATATCCTCAAGTGGGGGCTTGGCTCACGGGTGGGAGGATATCTAAGTAGGTCCCACCTAATTTATTGAGGCAAGGCTTGGAGCTGGTTGGTACAAATATCTGCAGAAAGCAACCACAATGCGGCCAAAGCAACTATCTGCATCCCCTGCTTCTGGGCAGCAGAGGCCTGCCTCTTCTTCCCACCTCTACAGTGCTCCTGGGGCTCCCTGCCCATCCCACTCTGCCTACCTTTCCCAGCATACAGGACCTCAGGCCAGAGAGAGATACCAGCCTCATTAATCACTTCTGCACCCCAATCATATTAGGGGAAACCCAGAAGAGACAAGACTCGGCCATGCTCACAGGGCAGATTCCGCTTGCTGCCTCCAGTCCCATTCCCTTAATTGTAGGGCTCTGCGTTATAGCCCCATAATTCATGCCTCCCTAATTAAGGCTGTCAACTGCCCCATTGTCAAGATGCAAAATGCACAGCACCTGCTCTCTGGGAACCCTGTGCCAGGTGTGAGGGAGGCTTGCCAGAGGGTGCATCAATCCACTTCTCAATCGCAGTGTCTGCCATTCCAACTTGATTCTCTTGTACCACGTATTTAGGCAGAGGAAGGTAGGGAGACTAGAGTATAGGAAAGTCAGGGGTTAAAGAGTATACTGGCAGCACTGCTTGCAAGACCCCATCCCTCCCCTAGAGGGAGGTGCTGGAGAAACAGTTTGCAGAAAGTAAAATGGGAAGACTGAAGAGTAGCCATTGGTTGGTATTACTGACCGGTGCTTGCTGCTCTGGGCACCTGAAGCAGAGTTGCCCCCTTCAAAGGCATGAATCCTCTCAGCATCTCTGCAGTGAGGCCTGGCAGGAGAGGTAAGGGAAAGGACACAGCTCTTGACTCAACCCTCTTCTTCCTTATGGGCAGCCACGGCCCTCACAAGCTGACACTCTGACATGCTAAGAATAAATGGTCTCAGGGCCTACTTAGGAAGCCAGGCCTCCAAACTCTGAGGAGGTGGGAGACGGAGTCTGAGATGGTGAGGGCAGGAGGCAGTCGGTTGGGAAGTGTTCTTTCCGTGTTCTTGGTTCTGATGTGTTTCAGGGAAGAGGCCTGTGCTGGACTAGATTCACCAGGGCCTATAAGGCCCTTCTTTTACCCTGGAGCCTGGCCCGAGCCCCGTAGGAGGAGGAGGAAAGCTTGTGTGGGCTGAGTCGACAATAGGTAATTGGATTGTAATCACCCGCCAGGCTTCTGTGCCATTGGGGGCGCTGAGCCTTTCAGTGAGCAATCAGCACTGCATGGTGGGAGGGGGTAGAGATTCAATAGCAAATCCCAGGTGGAGAGCCAAGGGGGAGGACCAGCAGATGGGCAAATTTTCTTTCCATCTCTCCTTCTTCCTTGCCCAAATGACGCCGGCTGCCTATTAGCTATTTACCAGCAGATCTGAGATGGAGCCAAATCTTTTGTGAAAGTCGGATGGAAAGCTAAGATGGATGGGTAAAGGGTGAGGGTCTGGGGAGACCTCTTCCCCACAACTGGGTGGTGAAGGATGTGCTGGGGGGTGGGGGGAAGTGAAGTGCATCTAGAAGCACAGGTAGAGGTGGCAAAGGCGGAAGGAGCAGGCAGCAGAAGATCTGGGGCTCCCTGCTTTCCAAACCTATTGGTGGAGCTAAATTTAGTGTATTTGTTGGAGACTCACCCTCAACACTCCCAAGGGGCCACTGTCCCAGGCAACCCAAAGGTATCTATGGCCACCATAAACTGGGCTCCCTGCCAAGCAAAAGGAACACAATTCATCAGGAGGGAGGTACCCTTCAAGAAAAGAATAGGAGTGGGGCCCTAGAGGTGGAGGGCAGGGCAAAGTAGCAGGAGGCCAGCCTCACTCAGGCTGATGCAGTGCCCAGACGTGCCAGCCAATCAGCCCGCTTGAGTTCCAAGGCCTGCAGGAAACCTTGGACTCGCTCTTCCCGTCTGGCTGATAGTTTGTGCAAGCGTGTCCGTCGGAGCTGGGCGTCCCCACTGGCCTGGAGCCCCTCTTGCAGCAGCTGCTCTGTCACTGCAGCCTGGTCCCTCTCCAGCTGCTGCCTCTTCCGCTCCTCTGCATACATGTCTCGGGCCTTCTGCTAAAGAAAAGTGGGAGTTGGGGGAGATCACTGGAGATCATTTTTAGGTGTGGGTGGGGCACAGGGCAGGCCAAGTTAAGTAGAACACTGGGGAAATTGTATGAGATTTGGAAAGGTCAGGCAGTAGGTGTGTGATGGGTGGTGCCCATGTTGACATGGGGCAGTGGAAGTTCTGGGTCCATCTTGGTTTGTTTTGGGTGGAAGCATCTGTATTTCTTAAAATTCTCAGGTTTGCACTTAGGGAACCAGCGAGTATGGATAGATCTGATTTCTGGTTCCCCCATCTAGCTTTGTGGCTTTGAGTAAATCCTCTCCTAACCTCATTTCTTCATCTGTAAAGTGGGGGTTGTGCCTACCTTGAAGAGTGATTTTAAGGATTAGAGCTAATACATGCAAAACCCTCTCTAGCATATTAGCAGGCTTTCAAACAAACAGCAATTTTAACGTTATATTATCTACTGTAAAGGAAGGTTCTATTTCCTGTTTGGGACACATCCATGGCATCATTGCCTTTGGTTTCCCAGGTCACCCTAAGGGTGCCATTCTCCTAATTTTTTAAGCTATTTTTTCAGAGTTAGGCTCCAGACTTGCCTACCTACCGTATGGGGACCAGCTGATTCTTCCAGCAAATGATCTTTCTGCTCAGCACTCTTAAGCCACTTATTGATTTCTGCCAGTAGAATAAGTCTTAATGTCCACAGTCCACAATCTACTTTTCCTGTTAGAAAATAAGCCCTTGAAGGTTCCACTGAGCCCTCAGGGCCCCTGGAACTCGCTCTGACGTCAGGTGGGCGATCATACGCCCAGCAGCACTTCTTATACCCTGTGTATATCTCCAGACAAATAAGTCATAAACTCTTAGAGGGCAGAAATTGTGGCTTTTCCTCTGGCACTTGGGGCATCCTGTATGTGTGAAATACTCAACTGACTGACCATGTGCTCCCAGGAGGGCAGGGAGGATGCTCGTGGGGAGGGGAAATCCCTTTGGAGCAGAACCAAGGCCCTCTGTTCCTCACTGATGCATTCTGCTCCTGCCACTTTAACGGGCTGTACGTCGTGCCAAAGCCAAGTGAGAAACTGCTTTGCTCCCAACTTGGTATCCTATACTCTGGTGACTCTTACCACATAACTCCACCTATATAACTGTCTTTTTGTACATGTCTCTGTTCTACTCAGCCTGTAAACCTCTGGATTGCTGTCTTCATCCTTTAAGGAATACAGTTACACCTCAGGTCTCAAATGCCTCCCATCTTGAATAATTTGTTCATGAAAGAAATGTCTTGGTTGTTGAACAAAACTTGGATTTCAACCTGACAGCCTTTTCATGCTGACATCTGTATGATTACTCACAGTTTTCTTATGCAACAAACAAAAGAGAGAATTCAAGAGTATGAGTCAGTTTACCACTAAACCTCGTGCTGTTAACATCTTAGGAAATTGTGCTGGGAATATTTTCGTATCATTTTTTGTTGCTGCTTATTATTATTAAATACATACAGTAAGTCACCATGCGTCCTAAGAAGTTTAGTGATAGCAGCAACGTGAAAAAGAAAGTTGTGAGAACAACGATAGAGCTTATAAAAGGAAGTAATCCCGGCTAGTGTGGCTCAGTGGTTGAGTGTCGACCCATAAACCAAGAAGTCACTGGTTTGATTCCCCATGAGGGTACATGCCCAGATTAGGGGATCGATCACTGGTGGGGGGTGTACAGGAGGCAGCTGATCGATGTTGATGTTTCTCTCTCATGGATGTTTCTATCTTTCTCTTTCTCTTCCTTCCTCTCTCTCTAAAATCAATAAAAACATATTTAAAAAGAAAAGAAGTAATTATAAAGTATGATAGAGGTATTCCCATGTTTAATCTAGCTACTGAGTTTGGCATGGCAAAACTGACAATTAGAACAATTTTAAAACATTAAGAGGCCATCATGAGTGCTGATGTTGCTAAGGCAGTGAAAGTGCTCACAAAACAATGATCAAAAGCAATTGAGATAGGTTAAAATGGAATCATTTGAGGGACTAGAATGGATTATTTCAATTTACATTATTTCTAATGGGAACTATATTCAGTTTTCAAACAAACTGCTTCTTGAACAGCCTTCCGGATCGAATTAAGTTCAAGAACCAAGGTACCACTGTATCTTCCATGTGCACAAGCACTTGACCCTTGCATTTGACTCTTGCAACGAAGCTAGGAAGGTTCTTTCTGTTGGAGACAGACATGGGGGTTGAGAATAGGAAAGTGATTTGCTAAGGCCTCTCAGTAATAAAAGTTTACTGCATAAATGAAAATTCTGGAATATTCTCCTCTAGGTATTCAAGGGTACTCTTCTGCTATGTAATGAACTCATACATAGAGCTATGAAGACTAAAACAGGCTTGAGAGTTGCCTTGGTCAGGAGAAACCATGGGTCCTATGTACATGACCTTATGTGGGGATAGGGAGATGCTCAGGATACAGTGTAAGCAACCCATGTGCTTACAGGCTGATTAGGACACAGATCTCTACACAAAGTCCCATACTATAGGTAGAATGTAGTAAGGCCATCAAGGAGGCAAGAGAAAAGGCCATGCAGCCCAGAGGAGAGAAAAATTATGGCTATGAAGGTCAAGAAGCAGTGAAACCTCATGGACAGGCAATGTTTGAGCTGGGCTTTAACCAATGGGGAGGACTTGGATAAAGGTGAAGTGTGTACGGTTAGGGGAGAATATTAGGTAATGGAATAATTGATCAGGCCAGAGTGAGTCCTCCTGGAGCTCTGGGATTCAAGAAGTTCCTATCCAAAGAACTCTCACCTCTCTAAGCCTAATTCTTTTTTTATTTTAATTAATTAATTTATTTATTATATACTTTATTGTTTTTTTTTTTACAGAGAGGAAGGAAGAGAGATAGAGAGTTAGATACATCAATGAGAGAGAAACATCGATCAGCTGCCTCCTGCACACTCCCTACTAGGGATGTGCCCGCAACCAAGGTACATGCCCTTGACTGGAATGGAACCTGGGACCCTTGAGTCTGCAGGCCGATGCTCTATCCATTAAGCCAAACTGGTTAGGCTCTAATTCTTTTTATTTTATTTTTTTTAATTTTTTAAATATATTTCTTTATTGATTTCAGAGAGGAAGGGATAAGGAGAGAGACAGAAACATCAATGATGAGAAAGAATCATTGATTGGCTGCCTCCTGCACACCCCACACTGGGAATGGAGCCCGCAATCCAGGCATGTGCCCTTGGCTGGAATCGAACCTGGGACACTTCAGTCCACAGGCCGATGCTCTATCCACTGAGCCAAGCCAGCTATGGCTAATTCTTTTTATAAAAAATATTTTTATAAGAGTTTTATTTGAGCCAAATGCTTCAGTCTAAGCCTAATTCTTTTTTTCAATATATTTTATTGATTTTTTATTTTATTTTTTTAAAATATATTTTATTGATTTTTTTAGAGAGGAAGGGAGAGGGTCAGAGAGCTAGAAACATCGATGAGAGAGACATCGATCAGCCGCCTCCCACATACCCCCCACTGGGGGTGTGCCCACAACCAAGGCACATGCCCCTGACCGGAATTGAACCCGGGACCCCCCAGTCCGCAGGCCAACACTCTATCCACTGAGCCAAACCAGTTAGGGCTAAGCCTAATTCTTAATCTACAAAATGGGGATGACAGTATCCACCTCACAGGGTGGTTTGAGGAAAAATGAGATAATATAGGTCCAACCTGGTGCCTGCTGTTAATGTTTAGCTGTTCTTTGTCAGTACCACTTGTGGCTATGACTAAATAAGCTATGTTCTGGCAGGACAGAAAGGATGTGGCCACCCAGCCACAGAGGGAAGGAATACAGAGCTGGTTAAAGTTGCTCTATGAAGTTCAGACTTCTTCCAAATAGCAGAGCAGCCCCAGACTGAGTGCTGGGCAGGGAGGCTCCAGCCAAGGCAAAGCCTGACCCCTATGTGCCAGGAACCAGCAAATCAATGTTAGGATGATGGAGTCAGGGGAGATCCTAAAGGATCACTTCAGACAAGGACACCAAAGGCTGAAGGGACTGGGCCTAGGTCACACGGTGGCTTCTTGAGAAGGGTTAAATAAGAAAACTCACATGAAAACACCTAAGCAGACCTTCAATATGTTAGCTGCCACCACCACACACACTGCCATTATTACTGAGAATCCTAGTCAGATGCAGGTGACTCGGCCTCCTAATGAAACCTGTTTCAAGATCTGGTGATCAAAGCTAATACCTTCAGGGAATAATGGCCTATCTCTCTGAGAAGTCTTCCCTGGGTTGCTGTAGTAAAGAGATTAAAGACTTGTAATTTGAATCTAAGTTCTATCTCTTATTGGTTGTGTTCTTAATAAAATAATTTTGATTTATACATTTGCACAAATGGGGCTAATAATACCTATCTCATTGGGTTCTTGGGAGTATTAAATGAAATAGTGCATATAAAATATTCAGAGTGCCTGACACATAGTAAATACACAGTAAGTAAAAGCTACTATCATCATTATTAACATACCTATTAGCAGGTGTGTGGAATATATCTAGTATATGGTCAATGCATGCTCACCTTTTCCTCCATCCCCTCCATCAGGCCAGCTCTGAAGCATGCTTTGGTTCCTCTAGAACAGTGGTCAGCAAACTGCGGCTCGCGAGCCACATACGGCTCTTTAGCCCCTTGACTGTGGCTCTTCCACAAAATACTGACTTCTGCGCATGGGCCACGAAGTTTCAATCGCACTGTACATGCGCGCCCGCACATGGTATTTGTGGAAGAGCCACACACTCTAGAACAGTGGTTGGCAAACTCATTAGTCAACAGAGCCAAATATCAACAGTACAAAGATTGAAATTTCTTTTGAGAGCCAAATTTTTTAAACTTAAATTATATAGGTAGGTACATTGTTATTAACTTAATTAGGGCTCCTAAGGCTTAGGAAGAGCCACACTCAAGGGGCCAAAGAGCTGCATGTGGCTCTCGAGCCACAGTTTGCGGACCACGGCTCTAGAACAGTGGTTCTCAACCTTGGCTGCACATTAGAATCACCTGGGAATCTTTTTAAAATCCTGATTTCTGGGCCTCATCCTCTGGAAATTCTGTTTCTTTGTTATGGGGTGGGGCCACAACATTAGTAACAAAGAAACAGAATTTCTGGAGGATGAGGCCCAGAAATCAGGATTTTAAAAAGATTCCCAGGTGATTCTAATGTGCAGCCAAGGTTGAGAACCACTGCTCTAGAATCATACCTGATGAATGCTATGGTTCACCTGGAACTAACCTGAAGCATGCTATGGTTCATCTGGAACTGCAGGATGGCTTCACAGAGGTTCCAAAACATGTATTCTGGCCACAGAACAGGCTGGAACACCAGGCAGGAGTGGGAGGTCTGGAAAAAGGGAGGAGGAAGATAATTTAGTAACATGTTGCTGGACATATCCCTGGGCAGGGTTCCAAAGGAGGGGGAGGCTGAGCAGGAACAAGAAACCCAGAGATGAGATCGCACAGGCATCCTGAGATGCAGCTGCTGCCACCAGCCCTAATAGGGGGCACTCATCTGAGGCAGTTAGATCACCTGCCTGTAGCAAGACTGAACTAAAATACCAGACTGACATTTTCACCGGGATTTTTCTAGGAGCCAAATTTAGGACTATGAAATAACATCTGGATTATGTTATTTTGGCTCTTGGTCCTTAGAGGTCATCTGGGAAACACACGTAAAGTCAGTGGTGAACAATTGGTAGCTGCCATTGTTATTTTTTTAAAATATTTGTTTGTTAATCCTCACCCAAGGATATTTTTCCATTGATTTTTAGAGAGAGTGGAAGGGAGGGGGGAGAGAGAGAGAAATGTCGACGTGAGAGAGGCATTGGTTGCCTCCTGCACGCGCCCCAACCAGGGCTGGGGATCAAGCCTGCAACTGAGCCCTTGACCGGAACTGAACCCAGGACCCTTTACTCCACAGGCCGATATTCTATCCACTGAAACAAACCAGCTAGGACTGCCATTGTTATTTTTAAGAAGCAGAATGTGGCACAGTGGTTAAGAGCATGAGCTCTGGGGCCAGACTACCTGGCTCTCCCATTTACCTTCTATTTTGACTTGAGGCAAGTTACTTAACCTCTCTGGGACTCAGTTCTTTCAACTGTAAAACTGGGTAATAAATATATCTGGTTTTTATGCATCTATTGACAAACCTGGAGCAGTTACTGTCTGCTGCAAAGGTTTAAAAAAAAAAAATCTGGTTTTTAAAGTACTATGAAAATTAAACAAGTGAATGTACAGAAAGCAGTCAGAGCACAGAGCTGGATGAACTTTAATAACCTCCACTGATGTGAGAGTCCCTTTGGAACATTCTTGACAGCATCTGCGGGGGGACTGTTAGGGTACCCAGGAATTCAGTGCCTCGGGGGATAACTTTAGTTGTCGGATAGCTTGTGATGCTAAACCAATGCCACCTCCCCTGAAACTTCTACCATGGTCTCAGATCTTTTCTCTGGAACAAGTTTGCTGCTTCTTCAAAGTGACATTCTTTCAAATATCTGAAGGCCAAGTTAGAGCGGCCTATTATCTGTTGCCAAGGTTGTAATGACTTGTTCACTTTGTTTTTGCCAACAAACTATACATTTTAGGACAGTAGGGATTATTTCTGACTTGGTCACTGTAACATTCCCAGCACAAAGCAGGAACTCAATATTTCTTTTCCCCAAGGGAAAAAACTGTCACCATGCTTCCCTTTTCCAGACCACTATCCTTCACTCATTCTTTATAAGATGTGAGTTCTAGATTCCTTGCCATCCAGGTTGGCCTCTTCTGGTAAGACCTCTAAGTTTACCAAGAAGTCTCTTCAATCTCAGTGTCCAGAAATAAACTTTCCAGACATGATCTGACCAGCAGAGTAGGCCACAGGACCATAAGCGGCACACTATACGTCATTCAATATAGCCAAACACTGAAAGTATCTTCAGTAGCTAAATCTTGTTATTTCACTTTTAAGACTATGGTCCATTAGAATTTCTAGAATTTTATCATGTGAATTGCTTCCAAGCTGAGACTCTCCCTCCAACCTCTCCATAAACAAAGACTTTCCCTGTGATGTGTACCCAGAAGCCAAGGTAACAAATGATAGAGACTTTTGAGCAAAGACAAACTTATTTGACTCTGAGCTTTTGGGGGACTATCTACACTGGGGGAACTGGGCTGAGAGACAGTGACCCCTAAGAAAGAGTTTGCATTTAGCTTATATCCCTTGTGGACTGTGCTTGAATAGATGCAGCCCTTTATTCTGAAGGAGACAAACAAGTAACTGCAAAGCAAGGTTCTATCCCAGAGGAGCTGGGATACCTGGTAGGTTACCAGGGCAGAAGATTATACTCAGGGACAAAAGTCAGAAGTCCAATTCCTTGAACATGGGCACAGGTGAAGTTTTCATCGCAGCGGACTAGCCTTGATGTTTGTCCTCTAGGAACGTTAGAGAGTAAGAACCACACAGGTTCTCATAGCCAGGGATAGATAAGAAAGGGATAGCAAACACTGACATTTCTCCAGATTTTAGGTCTTCTCCCCCACAAGGTTCTCTGTGCCTGCATGGCTGGAAGTGGGGATGAGCCACTCTAATCCATTCTGTGGGTGCAATGCAGTTTTTAGCTAACATGAACAGAATGGTGGTTAGAAACTACCTACCTGCCAGAGCAGGAAGTCGCTGAGCCTCACTTCCCCAGAAGTCCGTATCAAGATGTCGGGATTGGGAGAGTGGTTGGTATAGAGGCACTTATCAAGCAGAGACTCAGAGACATCGCTAAAGTGAGTGGAGAAGAGACAAAGGTAAGAACACATCTCTTTTTGGATTTTTCTCATGGTGACATAAGGCTTCCCAGATTACAGAATACCATCGAATATATTAGTCAATACTACCTAGTACACAGAGGCCCTCAAAACATGCTTAATAAATTAATTAAGGTACGTGAGGCTCAAACAAGATGATTAGTTTGCCCAAAGTCATTTAGCCAAAGACCTAAACCAAATGCACCCACTAGAATGTGCTGTTTTCACTTAAAGCATCTTGTTTTTGCCTGGCCAGTGTGGCCCAGTGGTTGAGCGTCAACCCAGGAACCAAGAGGTTGCCCGTTCAATTCCTAGTCAGGGTGCATGCCCGGGCTGTGGGCTCGATCCCCAGTAGGGGGTATGCAGGAGGCAGCTGATAGATGTTTCTCTCTCATTGATGTCTCTATCTCTCTATCCCTCTCCCTCCCCCTCTCTCTAAAAATCAATAAAAACAGATTTTAGAAATACTTCATTTGTGATCCAGTAGAATAGTGATAATTGACAAAGTATAGTAAGTACTTTCATTTTTTTTAATCTTGTTTTTTTTTTAAAATTTAAAATACTAGAGGCCCAGTGCACAAAATTCGTGCAGGGGGGGGGTAATCCCTCAGCCCAGCCTGCACCCTCTCCAATCTGGGACCCTTTGGAGGATGTCCAACTCACAATCAGGGCTGCTGGCTCCTAACTGCTCGCCTGCCTGATTGCCCCTAACCGCTTCTGCCTGCTGACCTGATCGCCTCCTAATCGCTCCCCTGCCAGCCTGATTGACGCCTAACTGCTCCCCTGCCGGCCTGATCGCCCCCAACTGCCCTCCCCTGCCGGCTTGATCGCCCCCAACTGCCCTGCCCTGTAGGCCTAATTGTCCACAACTGCCCTCCCCTGCTAGCCATCTTGTGGTGACCATCTTGTGGTAGCCATCTTGTGATGACAGTGCACGACGCCACCTAGGCTTTTATTATATAGGATATTTTTATTGATTTCAGAGAGGAAGAGAGAGGGAGAGAAACATCAATGATGAGAAAGAATCATTGATTGGCTGCTTCCTGCTTGCCCCCCACCAGGGACTGAACCCACAACCTGGGCATGTGTCCTAACTGAGAATTGAAATGGCAACCTCTTGGTTCCTGAGTCAACGCTCAACTGCTGAGCCACAGTGGCAGGGCGAAACATCTTGTTTTTTAAAATACACATAACAAAGAGGCAGCCAACCAAATAGGAGATGATATTTACAAACAGTAGCTCCGACAAAGGTTTAATTTCCAAAATATATTAAGAACTCATAAAACTCAACACCAAACAAAGAAACAAACAACCCAATCAAAAAATTGGCAGACACGCCCTAGCCGGTTTGGCTTGGCTAAGTGGATAGAATGTCGGCCTGTGGACTAAAGGGTCCCAGGTTCGATTCCGGCCAAGGGCACATGCCTGGGTTGACAGCTCAATTCCCAGTAGGGGGCATGCAGGGGCAGCCGGTCAATGATTCTCTCTCATCATTGATGTTTCTATCTCTCTAGCCCTCTCCCTCCTTTTCTGAAATCAATAAAAAACATTAAAAAAAAATGGACAGACGACCTGAACAGACACCTCTCCCAAGAAGACATATGAACAGCCAACAGATATTTGAAAAGATATTCAACCTCACTAGCAAGTAGAGAAAGGCAAATCAAAATTATAATGAGATACCACCTCACACCTGTTAGATAAGAGCATTGTTGATCAGTTGCTTTCTACATGCCCCACACTGGGGATCGAGCCCGCAACCCCAGCATGTGCCCTGATCTAGAATCAAACGAACTGTGACCTCCTGGTTCATAGGTCGACACTCAACCACTGAGCCATGCTGGCTGGGCTGTTTTGTGTTTTTAATGTTCTTTTAAAAAAATTTATTGGGGTGACATTGGTTAATATGACAAGTAATAACCAAGTAATAACAAGTGTTGTAGAGGTTGTGCAGAAAAGGGGACCCTCATTAACTGCTGGTGGGAATGCAGACTAGTACAATCACTATGGAAAACAGTCTGGTGATTCCTCAAAAAAGAATAGAGTTACCATACCACCCAGCAACCCCTCTCCTGGGTATATACCTGAAAAACTTGAAAACATGTACTTTCAAAGATATATGCATCCCTATGTTCACTGCAGCCTTATTCATAGTAGCCAAGGCATGGAAACAACCTAAGTATCCTGTGATAGAGGACTGGATAAAGAAGATGTGGTACATACACACAATGGATGCTACTCAGCCATAAGAAAGGATGAAATACTGCCATTTGCAATAACACGGATGGACCTTGAAAATATTATGCTAAGTGAAATAGGCCAGTCGGAAAAAGCTAAGAACCATCTGATTTCACTCATCTGTGGGATATAAAACTGAAACTTGTGGACACAAACAGCAGTGTAGTGGCTGTCAGAGAGAAGGGGTGAGGGGTGAAGGGATCCTAATACACGGTGACGGGAGAAGATTTGACTTTTGGTGGTGGGCACACAGTGCAATATACAGATCTTGTGACATAGAAACCCACACTGAAACCTGTATGATCCTATTAACCAATGTCACCCCAATATATTTTTAAAAAAATAAAACAAAACAGCCCAGCCAATGTGGCTCAGTGGTTGAGCACTGACCTATGAACCAGGAGGTTACAGTTCATTCAGTTCCCAGTCAGGGCACACGCCCAGTTGCAGAGCACACGCCCAGTTGCAGACTCAATCCCCAGTGTGGGGCATGCAGGAGGCAGCTGATCTATGATTCTATCATCATTGATGTTTTTATCTCTCCCCACCTCTCCCTTTCTCTGAAACGAATAAAAACTATTTAAAAAAACAAACACAACATAGACTTTGGAGGTAGATACACTTAACTGGAGTCCAGGCTGTTTCATTTAACAGCATACATTACTTTGGGTGGGTCAACTAACCTTTTTAAACCTTAGTTAATTGAACTTACAAAATGGGGCAAATAATAGTCACTACCTTATATGAAAATGAAATGAGAATATGTGTAATAAACTCTTAGTCTAGTACCTACCGTATAATAAGATCCAATAAATATTAGTCAGTAACTTTTATTTTTATACTGTATTTTTGTTCACGTCAACCTTCCTATATATGGCACTCTAAGTATTCCATCTATATATATAAAAGGCTAAGCGACCGTCTGACCGGTAGCTATGATGCACACTGACCACCAGGGAGCAGACACTCAACGCAGGAGCTGCCGAGCTGCGGTGACTTGGCAGCGGCGGGTTCGGAACCAGAGAGGAGGGAGCCTGATTCTAGGGTGTGTCACTTGAGAACCGCCCTCTCACAATCCGGGACCCCTCGGGGGATGTTGGAGAGCAGGTTTGGGCCTGATCCCTGCAGGCCAGGATGAGGGACCACACCGGTGCACCACGCTTCTAGTAGTGAATGAAAGAACAAGGCCCTGGAGCCAGGTTGAAATCCTGGCACCAAGCTTTGCCAACTAGGTGGGCCTGAACAAGTTACTTAACTTCCTTGTGTCTCAATATTCTCATCTTAAAAATGGGGATAAGAACAGTATCTACCTTATAGCCTCTATGTGTTAAGTAAAATAAACATATATGGAGTACCTGGCAGATGCCTGGCAAAGAGTAAATGCTCAGTAAATGTTAGCAATTATTAGTATTATTAACACTATTGTTTTAAGAGAAACACAGAGACCTACAGTGGGTCAAGTGACCTGTTCAAGGTAACTCAGTGAAAAAGAGTTTATTAACTATCCTTTATGCTCAACTTAATCCCTTTTCTGTAATTCCAGACTCAAAATCCAATCTAACATTAATATATTTGAAAAATATATACCTTGGAAGAAAGGAAAATGAGGAGCTGGATGATGGTAATGAGAATAGAAAAGTTATAGCTATTGGAAGGGTAGAGCCTAACTGTAATTAACTCATTGACTTTGTAATAAATGCAGATTTGTCTAAATTTGAATAATGTAAAGAGCACTGCCTCAGGTCCTGATTAGACCAGTCTTAGCTGAACACCAAGCTTCCTGAGCTGGTGGGTGGAGACATCAGACTCCTTACAGTGGTGACCCTGCCCAACCTACACCATGTCTGCATGACTAACCCCCTCATAGTCAAGTTAGTAAACCATGCAGGGCAGAGAAAATGGATATGGGAAAACTTGTTGGACAAGAAGCAGAAAGAAGATAAAGGTCAGTAGTTATTGGAATGTGGTATGAGTATAAAGTGCACTGAATTTAGGAGTCAAGATCAGAAAGCTAGTCCTAGGCATGAATGCATATTACAGCTGCTTGCTAAATAGCTTTCTTTCTAGCATAAACATTTGTCCCTTACTATTTTTTATACATCCTTTATTATTTTAAGTATATATATATATATATTTTATTGATTTCAGAGAGGAAGGGAGAGATAGAAAAATCAGTGATGAGAGAGAATAATTGATTGGCTGCCTCCTGTACACCCCCTACTGGGGATTGAGCTCGAAATCCAGGCATGTGCCCTGACCAGGAATCGAACCATGACCTCCTGGCTTATAGACTGACGTTCAACCACTGAGCCACACCAGCCATGTATCCCTTACAGATTCCACATATAAGTAGACCTGCATAGTTCAAACTCGTGTTGCTTAAGGGTCAATTGTATTTTCAAACCATGGTTAGGAATCCAAGGTTGCAGAGGGCTAACTGTAATTATATACGGATTTTCAACTATATGGGTGGTAGATGGCCCTAACCCCCCAACACATTGTTGAAAGATCAACTGTATTATTTCACTCACACAAAAGACTATATGAAACGTCAATTATAAAACACAATATTATAGCCGAAACCGGTTTGGCTCAGTGGATAGAGCGTCGGCCTGCGGACTGAGAGGTCCCAGGTTCGATTCCGGTCAAGGGCATGTACCTGGGTTGCGGGCATATCCCCAGTAGGAGATGTGCAGGAGGCAGCTGATTGATGATTCTCTCTCATCAATGTTTCTAACTCTCTATCCCTCTCCCTTCCTCTCTGTAAAAAATCAATAAAATATATTTAAAAAAAAATAATAAAATAAATAAAACACAATATTATAATGAATAATTATGAAATCATCCCCCCCCCCCCCACGCCAAGAATTAGAAAATTACCAGTAACTTGTTTCTACTTACATATCTCATCTTCCTGCCTGGTCCCAACCCTAACAACTTACTCACTATCTCAATTTTTCCCCCAACAGTTCATTTTAATTTCTTTTAAAAAAAATTTATTGATTGATTTTAGGAGAGAGAGAAAGAGAGAGAAACATTGATTTGTTGTTCACTTATTTATGCATCATTGGTTGATCCTTATCTGTGCCCTGACAGGGGATCAAATCTACAATCTTGGCATACTGGGATGATGCTGTAATCAACACCAATTGAACTACCCGGCCAGGCTGAGTAGTTAATTTTCAAACCACATCTTAACTGATTTCCTTACAGTATTTGAGTTTTTCCCACCAGTGCCCAGGCCCCTCCTGACCCACACCTGACCCTCTTTTCTTGGCTTCTGCAATACTGATTGCTTGGCTTTTCTTTCTACCTTTCTCTCTCTCTAAAAATCAATGGAAACATATCTCGAATGAGGATTAACAAAAAAACAACAAAAAAGTCTCCTTTCCTTCTTATCTAAATCCATTCCCACTGAGCAACTTCTATATTTTTTATTTTGTTTCTCAGGTAAATTGAATTATACCTCAGAAGGGAATCAGAAAATTCCTCGGTCCCAAGATTCCATATAACAGAGGTAAAGGACAAGAACTCTGGAATCAGACAGCTTTAGATCTGAGTCCTGGCTCTGGCATTTATTAGCAGAATGACCTTGGGGAAATAATTTCAATGCTGAGCTCAATTTTCTCATCTATTACACGGAGAAAAGACTCAAGTCTCTCACATATGAGATTAATGACTCAATAAAATACAAATAACAGATTGACTGGGTTATTTGTTGTTACCATTATTTTACTATTGCTCTTATTAGTTTAATAATATGAAAGGAACTGAGTAGCCAGGTAGCTTCTAAAGTCTCTCCGAGCTCTAATAATTAGGATTCCATTATGTTGCTAATGATGGGCAATTTTCTTTTTGCAAAAGTATCTGAATCTTGCATAAAACTGTAACACGAGAGACCCAAGAGATTATTTCCCTGACAAACTGCATTCCTGAAAAACAACTTTGAAAAAACACTGCCAAAGAGCCAGGAGGATATCATTTTTTATCGAATACCACAGAGTTCTACCATTTTTCTGGAGCTTCCTGGTGTGCAGTGAACACAGAGAAATTCTGAAGCAAGGGGACCTCCCTCTCCTCGCCCCCCGATCTTTCCACATGCTTGCCTGATTTGACTTCTGGCCCATGTACCCGACTTAGGAGGGATTTCATGGTTTGGTGCATGACTGGTTTCCCTATCAGTGACCATGCTAAACTAGGGATACCTGGGATCCAGCAGACCCTGCTCCACTCCCCAGGCCATCTCTCTCACGGCATTGCTGATCTCATGACGGGACGTGTATGCAAAGCAAACGTTCAGGAAACACCTGAGAAGGAAGAACAGAATAATTTACCAAAACAGGACAGAGACTAAGGATTGGAACCACTTATTCCAGAGCATCCTTTCCCTGGAACAAAACACACCACCAAATGTTAACTGTAGACACCTCTGAAAGATCAGATTATGAATTTTAAAAATATATATATATTTTATTGATTTCAGAGAGGAAGGGAAAGACAGAGAGAAACATAATGATGAGAGAGAATCACTGATCAGCTGCCTCCTGCATGCCCCCGACTGCGGATCAAGCCCGCAATCCGGGCCTGTGCCCTTAATTGGAATTGAACCCAGGACCCTTCAGTCCACAAACCGACGTTCTATCCACTGAGCCAAACCAGCTAGGGCAGATTATGAATTTTTTTTTTAAAATATATTTTATTGATTTTTTACAGAGAGGAAGAGAGAGAGATAGAGAGTCAGAAACATCAATGGGAAAGAAACATCGATCAGCCGCCTCCTGCACATCTCCCACTGGGGATGTGCCCGCAGCCCAGGTACATGCCCTTGACCAGAATCGAACCTGGGACCCCTCAGTCCGCAGGCCGACACTCTATCCACTGAGCCAAACCGGCTTCGGCAGATTATGAATTTTTTATCATTTAATTTATTGGGGTGACAATGGTTAACAAAATTATACAGGTTTAGGTGCACACATCCACATCATATCATTTGTACACTGTACTGTGTTTACCACCCCAAGTCAAGTTTCCTTCTATCACCATTCATTCCCCCTATAACCACCTCCTCCTCACCCCCAAGATTATGAATTTTTCCCCAAGTTTTCTTGAAATAACCATGTTACTAGCTTTGTAATAAAACAAGTATAAAATGACTCTTATTACCCTTCTAATCCTCTCCCCCTTCTATTACCAACCAGCTCTCAGAGGAAGAGAATCCACTGTGATATTAGCTGTCAAGGGCACGTACCACAAACAAGGAGATCAGAAAGGAAATGTGATGCAAAACAAATCCACTGCCAAGCATACACTATATTCCAAAGCCACACAAAATGAAGTTTGGATTTTTAAACTCTGTTCCCCTCTGCATCTGCACCACCTCCCAAGGTCATCCTATCCGTGGTTAAAGGAGTGGGACAAAAAAAGAATTTCTTGAAAGGAATTGTCTTCAGAGACAGAGATAAGGCTTGCTGCTTTCCCACCCCATCCCTTGGAGGGGGCTGGGGGAGAGAGGTATATGAAATGAAGGAGGAAGATGGTAAACTGTACGAGTTGGTATACACACATACAACAGAGTACTGCAGAATCGTCTCTGGTCTGCCTTGCAGATGGAGGAGGTCTCTAAGTATCCAAAACCACCCCCTCATTGTCTCTGACCAAAGATGCCTCCCAAAAGAGCAGTGGTTCTCAACCTTCCTAATGCCGCGACCCTTTAATACAGTTCCTCATGTTGTGGTGACCCCAATTTCATTGTTACAAATTGAACATAATTAAAGCATAGTGATTAATCACAAAAACAATATGTAATTATATATGTGTTTTCTGATGGTCTTAGGCGACCCCTGTGAAAAGGTCGTTCGACCCCCAAAGGGGTCTCGACCCACAGGTTGAGAACCGCTGCAGTAGAGGGAGTCAAAGACTAATTCAGGCCCCCAAGGGGAAATCCAAAAACTTACTGGTTGTAGTTCTTGGTGGCCTGCACAGCTTGTGCAATCAGCTCCTGGAGATCCAAGGGCAACAAATGCAGATCACCAAGGACCCGGATACATACTCCATGCTTCTGCAATTTCTCCCTGATTGGGGAAAAGGAGGCAGGGTTGGGACACAGCACCTGCTAAGCTAGAGAGAGCAGGGTGCTTAGATGACACTCAATTAGCAGTTTTTGAGTGCTTTCCTGCGTGTCAGGCACTGTCCTACATGTATTATTTCACTGCATCCCCCCCCCGCCCCCCCGGCCCAAGAACTCTGAAAGGAGTTCACCACATTCCCCATGCTACAGAGGGAAACTGACGCTCAGATAGGATAGTCAGACAGAGACTGCCCAAGATCATACAGACATCAGTGTTGTGTCAAAACTGAAACCTAGGTCTGTTTGATTTGAAAATCCAAACTCCTTTTAAAAAAAGAAATGTTTGTTTTTTAATTTATTTCAGAGATGGGAAGAGATAGAGAGATAGAGAGAGAGACATCAATGATGAGAAAGAATCATCCATTGGCTGCCTTCTGCATGCCCCCTACTAGGGATTGGACCCAAAACCCAGGCATGCGCCCTGACTGGGAATCTAACCATGACCTCCTGATTCATGGATCCACGCTCAACCATTGAGCCACACCAACCAGCCCAAAATACCAAGTCTTTACCACACAGGACATCGCCTAATGTGTCCTTGTTGGTAAGTTGCATTTGACATATTCTGTGCTATGTTTGTCCCATTTTTTTTTAAATATATTTTTATTGATTTCAGTGAGTGGAAAGGAGAGGGAGAGAGAGATTGAAATATCAATGATGAGAGAGAATCATTGATTGGCTGCCTCCTGCACACCCCCTCCTGGGGATTGAGCCCGCAACCTGGGCATGTGCCCCTGACTGGAATCGAACCCGGGACTCTTCAGTCTGCAGGCCGATGCTCTATCCACTGAGCCAAACCAGCTAGGGCTGTTTGTCCTATTTTGACAACTAAATAAACTCCTCAAGGGCAGGAGCTGTACTATTGGTTACTTTTGTATCTTCTGGCAAAATATAATAATCGTGACATCTAAAATACTTATATGTTTACTAAGTGCCAGTCAATGGTCTAACCGCTTTTCAGACATCTGCACCATCCATCCTTACACCAACCCTGGAGGCAGATATCATTATCATTTCCCTTTTACAGATGATGACACTAAGGCACAGGGAGGTTGGGTGATTTGCTCAAAATCAGAAGCTGGTGAGTGGAAAGCCAGAATTTGAACCGAGGGAGTCTGGTTCCAGAGCCTGTCCTCCTCATCTTGCCATTACACTGCCTCTATACAGCAACTCCCAAAAGGCAGTGAGCATGAACTCACTGTCACCCAACCAGCTTCCCTACCGGGAAGGCTATGGAGAAACTGAACAACTAATGTTTGGGAAATGGAAACTTAATAACAAGACGTATACTGTAGAGTGGGGGTTTCCGGCAGGTCCTGGAGAACACTGATCCAGAGCTGAAGGCCACATCCACAGCCAATGCATCCTTTAACCCTCAACCACATTTCTTTAAAGGTAAAACAAGATCTAATCACCTATTTTTGAGAACCCACTGGAGCTACAGTAGACAAATGTATGCACAATCAAAGCAAAACATAAATAAGAATACCTAGCCCTAGCTGGTTTGGCTCAGTGGATAGAGTGTCAGACTGTGGACCAAAGGGTCCCGGGTTCGATTCCGATCAAGGGCACATGCCTCAATCCCCAGTTGGGGGGTGTGCAGGAGGGAGCCAATCAATGATTCTCTCTCATCATTGATGTTTCTATCTCTCTTTCCCTCTCCCTTCCTCGCTGAAATTTAAATATATATATATATATACAGAATACCTAGATTTAAGTCTTAGTGCCAATACTTATTAGCGACCTTGCATAACCACTTAGCCTCTCTGAGCCCAAGTTTCCCTCACCCTGGAAACTGGGATAACCATTCCTGCCATAGTCTCAGCATTGGCTTGTGTTAAGAGGTGCATGACTTGAGCAAGGCCTATAAAGTAGAGGTTACTGCAGTCTGGCCGAAGTGATTCAATTGGTTGGGCATCGTCCTGTGCACAGAAAGGTTGCCGATTCGATTCTAGGTCAGGGCACAGACCTGGGTTGTGGGTTCAATCCCTGATTGGGGCACACACAGAAGGCAACCGATGGATGTTTCTCTCTCACATCAATGTCTGTCTGTCTATTTCTCTCTCTCTCTTCCTCTAAGCATGTCCTTGTGTGAGGATTTAGCAAGCCTTTCTCTTCTCTTCACTAGGGTTTAGCTTCCTAACTGATGAAGCTGAACTAGGTCAGTGGTGTTCCAACCTTCTTTTAGCCAAGGGGTGGGGAACCTTTTTTCTGCCAAGGGCCATTTAGACATTTATAACATCACTAGAGGCCCGGTGCACAACATTTGTGCATTGTGGGGGGGTGGGGGTGGGCAGGCCTCAGCCCAGCCTGCACCCTTTAGCAGTCTGGGAGCCCTCAGGGGATGTCCGACTGACGGGTTAGGCCCGCTTCCCCGGGGAGTGGGCCTAAGCCCCAGTCGGACATCCTTAGTGCTGCCGCGGAAGCGGGAGCTGTCACTGCCGCTGCGCTCGCCAGCCATCAGCCTGGCTTGTGGCTGAGTGGGGGAGTGCACTGACCACCAGGGGGTAGCTCCTGCGTTGAGCGTCTGCCTCTTGATGGTCAGTGCACATCATAGCAACTGGTCATTCTGCTATTTGGTCAATTTGCATATTAATCTTTTATTATATGGGATTTGCTTACTATAATTCACTTAATATTAATTTATGTGGAAAAAAGCTCCTAGATTTATTGAATTTCGAGTCTGACCTGTAGTTGCCTAGGCAGGGTCAGGCCAAAATGATTTCATGAGTCTTATACAACCTGTAGGCCGGATGTTCCCCACCCCTATTTTAGCCAAAGTACTCTTTCTTCAAATCAAATCATAAACAGAACCAAACCAGCACCCATACCCCATTTTCTCTGGGTTCTTTGCACACCCACTCCTAGAACTCTGGGGTTCTATCTCACATTGTTGGAAAGCCACCACTAGGGTTTCTTCTTGCTCTGTCCAGGATTTCATAACCTAAGACTGTTTGTTCTACTACTGACTGATTAGAGTAATCTCAGCAGCACCTCTACCACCGTGCATTTTATCTTTCAGGAACTGTAAGATTGCCTCCTAACTCTCAGGCTACAGAGTTGTAGACAACAGCTCAGAGCTGGAGTCAGAAAGATCCTGTCTTGGCTCTGCCTGTCCGATAGCTGTGTGACTCAGGATACACACCTAAACTTCTCCAGTCTTTACTTCCCTCCTCTTTACAATTGGGGTGATATCTTTCTCACAGGGTAATGTGAATATTAAATGAGAATACATGTTAGGTTCAAGGCCTATCCTATATAATAAAAGCCTAATATGCTAAGTGTCCGGTCGTCTGGTTGGCCATTCAACCAATCAAAGCATAATATGCTAATGATATGCTAAGGCAGCTCAACCACTCACTATGATGTGCACTGACCACCAGGGGGCAGAGGCTCTGACTGGTAAGTTAGCTTGCTGCTGGGGTCTAGCCAATCAAGACTGAGTGAGACAGGCTGGACATGCCCTGAAGCCCTCCCGTGGCCCCTCCCCAGCTGGCCAACCTCCTGCGTCCCTCCCCGGCCCCGACCGTGCACCGGGCTGAGGGACCCTCCCACCCAATACACGAATTTTGTGCACCAGGCCTCTAGTGAGTACTTTAAAAAGCTAAGATTAGTGTGTAGTACAGAAAAATTTGAACACCTGGAATATGCCCCCATGCCTCCATCCCCAGCCCCTGAGTGTGAACTCTGAGCCACAGGGACTCTGCTGAGAAGCAGGGAGCAACGTCTGTGGCCCAGAGTCTCACCAACCCAAAATGGACAGAGAGAAGCCTGGCTTCTCTCCCCAGCACACCGACTCACAGGGACAGAAAAGACAGAAGTGTCCTTGGCCCAGCTCCACTGGAGCTCTAGGCTCTCCGTTCTCTCACTGTCCTGGACTGGTATGGGAAGGAGCTGGGCAGAGAATGATTGTAATGAAGACTTCTGGGCAGTCTGGCTGGAAAGGGCTCCATACTCTAAAGCAAACAAACTCTCTCAATCTTCTGTGTCCCTTTCTGGCTTTGCTCCCTAAGCTTAAACTTAATGACAGCTAACAGTGGTAGCAAAGCTTCTCCATAAAGACCTCTTATGGATCATTCCAGGCCTCCCAAGAGAATATAGTAACTTTTTGGAGATGACTGCACAGCAGAAAATGACTTTTTCAATGTCTTTCTCACTCTACTCCCCTGGCCATAGCTTATTGGTCTTGAGGTGGAAATTTGATCTAAGGTGGGCTCATGAAAGGATCTAGTTCATTCTGGGCTATTCTGTGAAGCAGGGAAAGCAGGTTTGTAGAGAGAAGGAAATGTATAAAGAGGCGCTACCTAATGGATATCAATCCTGGTTTCAGTTTTACTTAAGGCTGGTTTTACTTGTCCTTGCATTCTGTTAAATACCTCTATATCCTCAAGTAAATGCTCGCTTTGAAAAAAAGAAAAGAAAAACTAGCTTGTCATATTTGCCACTCTAGAGATCTGACTAACATTGAAAGGGTGCAAAGTTCCTTAAATAAGCTTCAGATAAGAGAGCTGAGGAATGTTAGCATAATCAATGGACACAGATACTGGGGCGGTGGGGGCTTGTCCTGGGGGGTGACAGGGGCCTTGGGGGTCAATCGGGAAAAAGGAGACATCTGTAATACTTTAAACAAAACAAAAAAGAGAGAGAGAGAGCGCGCGCACGAGAGAGTGCTGAGGGTTAGGCTGGAGATCCTGAAAGAATACCCTCCCTCTCTGACAGCATCTTACTGCTCTTCCAGCAAACGGCGAAACTTCTGCCGGGCCATCTCCATTAGCCCGTCCACTTCACTTTTGGAACGTTTGAAGTTCTCAATGCTGAACGCGTACACCGTCACCTCTCGGATGCCCAGGGCCAAACACCAGTGCAGAGTCTGAGAAGGGAGAAGACAAGGAGCTAGGGTGTAAGGAAGTGTAGAAAGGGAAATAAGAGATGCCTCGGCCCCGACTCAGAAAAGCATCAAGCTAGGATAACACCAATGCTTCTGTCAGAATAATGATCTAAATATGCAGAAAGCCATCACTTGAGAACCGAAAAATGTGAACTTAATGAGTACTAGGCTGATGCGACTGTGGTCTACTGGAAAGAACTCTCCACTGAGAGAATAAAAAACCAGGTTCTAGTCCTTGGCTCCATCATGCACTTATTATGTGACTATAGGCGAATCATTTAACATCCCTGGGCCTAAGTCTCCTTGTCTGTAAAAAGAGCCCGGCTAGCCCTAGCTGGTTTGGCTCAGTGGATAGAGCATCGGCCTGCGGACTGAAGGGTCCCAAGTTTGATTCCAGTTGAGGGCACATGCCCAGGTTGCAGGCTCCATCCCCAGTAGGGAGCATGCAAGAGGCAGCCAATCAATGATTCTCATCATTGATGTTTCTATCTCTCCCTTTCCCTTTCTCTCTGAATTCAATAAAAATGTATATGTTAAAAAAAAAAAAAGAACCCAGCTGGTGTGGCTCAGTGATTGAGCGTCAACCTATGAATCAGGAGGTCACAGTTTGATTCCCAGTCAGGGTACATGCCCAGGTTGCAGGCTCGATACCCAGTATAGGGCATGCAAGAGGCGGCTGACCAATTATTCTTTCCCATCATTGATGTTTCTCTCTCTCCCTCTCCCTTCCTCTCTGAAATCAATAAAAATATATTAAAAAAATAAAAATGCAAATAAAAAGAGATTACAATCCATCCCTCACAAAGTAGCTAATAAACAGTATAAAAACACAAGGTATTATTACTCACAATGTAACTTCATTATTCTGGTAGACAGAGAGGCCAACAGGTTATAAGAAAAAAAGCACCATTTGAGTCTGCATTTCACATATGCTATTTCAACTGATTCTTTTTTTTTTTTTTTTTTTCAACTGATTCTTCAAACAACCCCTTGAGACTGGCATTATTGTTTTCATACCTACTGTAAAGACGATGAAACTGAGGCTCAGAGAGTTGAAGAAATGTGTCAAAAAGTCCACAGTGAATCCATTATATGAAGTTCTAAAACACAAAAACTAATGTATAGCGATACCTCTTCCGCTTTGTTTCTCTAGTTCTGTTTAAATGTCTTCAAACCTCTACCTTTAACCTCAAAGTTCCCTGTCTTAACACTAATCCCTTCACAGACATACCCACAAACCAACTCATTATCACCTGAGGAAGATTACCAGTGAGAACCCTGACACTTGAAGAGGGTCAAGCTATAGACCTTACAGGGTCTTCGCTGGTACACCTGGTTGGTATCCACCACTGACCTCACTCAGAAGAGATGTCAAAAGGCCGCTTGCCTGTGGAGTAGCCACTCTGTCTCAGCGCTTCACTAATAAACTCTCTTTCACTTAAAAAAAAAAAAAAAAAAAAAGCAAAAAAGATGCCAATAGCAACAGCTTCCATTTTTTGAGCACCTCCCTTATGCCACGTTCTGTGCCATCTTTTCATTTTACCATCTTGTTTAATCCTCACATAATCTCCTGAGGTAGAGGTTATTGCTATCCCCAATTTGCAGATCAAGAAACCAGGGTAAGAAAAATGGAACGACGTAACTCGCTGCAGGTCAGAGAGCCAGGAAGTGGCAGAGCAGGAGTGCCAATGAGTTCTGAGTGACTCCAGAGCTTCAGCTCCTAAGCACCAGGCAAAACTATCTCTTAATGAGTCACAAAAGAGAAGCTGGATTCAACAAATCTAAAGACCTCCACACAATATTAAAGAGAACCCCACAGCCACTTGCTCAAGGCAAAAAAATACCACTGCTCTAGCATCAGGCCATGTTCTTGTGCCAGGAAGCTAGAGGCCATGTTTCTACTCTTCTTAAAGTTAGTTTCACAAGAATTAACATATTCTGATCTCACTGTGAGCCTTAATGTTTTCCAATCTGCAGCATATATTAAGAACCATAAAATATTCATGACCTTTGCTTAAAGTGATGTCCCAGTTTGGCACTTTTCCCAGTTTAAGCACTGAAAGAATTGTGTCCTGGGAAACCCTCAGACTCAGGCAAACTAGGAAGAGCAGTCACTTTACTATTGCTCCAGAAATGTCACTTCTTAGAATTTATTCTCAAATAGTACTATTTATCATGTCCAATAATAGTGGAGCAGCTAAACAAATTGTCAGCTCTTTATGATGATAAAAGGCTCTACAGTCATTAAAAAGTGTAGTTAGAAAGTATATATATATCAACCTAGAAAAATACTTGCCAAAATGTCAAGTAAAAACAAGGTTATTGAAGCTATAGATGGAATTTTATAAATGTTAGGTCATGTTAGAACAAGTTACAAGGACTCGGATCAGGCACAGAAAAAATAAACTGTTGATGGGTTAAAGGTGGTGAGAGATGGCAATTTTGTTCTTATTTCTAATATTTTGTGATGTGTCTGGATGACTCAGTTTTTTATTAATGTTGATATAAGACCAATAGCTAGCAAGCAAGCGATAAAACAAACAGCTATACAAAACAATAAATAAAAAGAAAAAAAATACTCTCACACCACAGCAAACTCAGGTTTTCTAGCTATAATCCAATTTTCCGCACTGTTCACCTTGGGCTCTGCCACCCATACCTACCTCAGCCAGCTTGTTGAAGCCCTGTGAGTGGCCCTCATGATGCTCCACTTGGCACTTCTTGGCATAGCGACGGTTCCCATCCATTATAAATGCAACGTGTTTGGGTATTGGGCCTGCCTGTGAAGTGAGAAGACAAATGGTGAACACATCACATACTCTTCAAAGATAAAGGAAGACATCACACCCTGAGCCGAGAGGCTTGAGCTAGATGACAAAAGCCCTGAGGAAGGGAATTGGGTATTAAGCAATTTACTTATTATTTGTTTATTTGTTTAAAGATTGATTTTAGACAGGGAAGAGGGGGGTCAGGGAGAGAGATGGAAGAGAAAGAGAGAGAGAAACATCGATGTTAAGAGAAATACATGAATCAGTTGCCTCCCGTATGCACCCAGACAGGGGATTGAACCCACAAAGTAGATATGTTCCCTGACCAGGAATCAAACCCACAATCTTCCGGCACACGGGACAATGTTCCAACCAACTGTGCCACACTGACCAAGGCTACTTGTTATTTTTAAAAGATATATATTTTTATTAATTTTAGAGAGGGAGAAAGAGAAGGAAACATCAATGAAGAGACAATCATTGATCAGCTGCCGCCTGCCTGCCCCAGTAGCCCGCAACCTGGGCATGTTCTGACCGGGAATGGAATCGTGACCTCCTGGTTCACAGGTAGATGCTCAATCACTGAGCCACGCCAGCTGGACCAAGGTGACTTATTTTTATTTATGTGTTTATTAAGCACTTATTACATGCCAAGCACTATTCTGGCTTTCTGTACCTCACCTTAGTCTTTTTATCATACAAATCTATAAAGAATAGAGTATTAGCTTCATTTTACAGGCGAAAAAACTGAGGCTCAGAGCGGTCAAGTACCTTGCACAAGTCACACAGCTAAAAGGCAAGGTGGGGATTTAAACTCAGGTTTTGTCTTTTAACCATATGTTTTTAACCACCACTTTGATTTCATTAGTCTCCAACTGGAAGGCCCAGAAAGGACATTGACAGTGTGGTTGAATGGAGGGGGCATTCTCCACATAAAAGAGACATTCACTCCTGAGCGCTATCTGATTGCTGACACACAGAAATGGGACCTAATATTGTTGGATCTTCTAATTTTACAAAAGATGCCATATATCAGGAGTTTTATAAAAAAAATTCGTGCAAGGGGCTCAGCCCTCACAGCCCCAGCTGCCTCAGCCGGCCCTTCACAGCCTCGGCCGGCCCTGGCAGCCCCAGCTTCATCTGGAAGGTCATCCAGAAGGATGTCTGGACGGTCATTCTGCTGTTCAGTCTAATTAGCATATTAGCTCTTTATTATATAGGATTAAAAGTCAGGAGTCACTTCAAAACAAACAAATGACATTTTGGGGGCCGAAGAAAACTTGGTATCTGGTTCACAGCGGCCTTTTGTTGTCTACCACAGCAAAAATCACTCCGTAGCCTATTTCCGTCACGGGAAGGGCTCTTTACAAACTGCTTCCCCCACACCTCTCTGTCATTTTCTACTTTTGTCTCCACATGCAGCCCTTTTTTATTTTTTCAGTAACATTTTATTTATTTATTTATTTTTACTCTTGACTTTATTTTAAATTTTGTTTTATTGCTTAAAGTATTACAAAGAGTATTACATATGTCTCCTTTCCCCAACTCCCCCTCCCTGCCTTGACATTCCCCCGGCCTCCCCTATGCCCCAGTGTCTTAAGTCCATTGGTTATGCTTACATGCATGCATACAAATCCTTCGGTTGATCTCTTACCCCCTCCTCCCACCCCTGCAGCACTTTTTTTAAAAAAATGTTTTTATTGATATCAGAGAAAGGGAGAGAGATGGAAATATCAATGATGAGAAGGAATCATCAATCGGCTGCCTTCCGTTCGCCCCCTCCTGGGGATCAAGCCCACAACCCTGGCATGTACCCCAACTGAGAATCAAACTGTGACCCCCTGATTCATGGGTCACACCAGTGAGCCACACTGGCTGGGATCCACACGCAGCCTTTAAAAGAAATGCCAATCATCTCTTGTTCTTCCCAAACATGACTGCAGTGGTTGCCTGAGGAGATATTTCCATATCTTGGCCTGCCTGAGTAACCTTGGTATTTGTGTGCTAGTGTGTGAGTGGGTATAAAGCTTACTGACTCATAAATTCATTGCTACCCACGACTTGACAGTCTGTGGCTGAAAAACAAATCCAAGCTGACTAGCTTCCCTCTCAAACCTATCACATGCAGAGGATATAACATTGTTGTGAATCTTAAGAGAACAAGCGGAGGGAAGGTTGAGAAAAGCAAGGGGGAGTATAGGAAATAGAGGGATTGCAGTCTTCAAATGGCTGAAAGTCGGCCCCTGTAATAGTAGTAATTAAGAACTGCTATAGGCTCTCTCCCTCTCGGGAACAGGCCCACACCTTTCCATCCAAGTCTTCCTCCCGACAGGCGCAGTACCTTTACCCTTCTCTCTCCTAAGCTCCAAGGACCCGCACTTTTGCCTCCAGAACTTCTTTCCTGAGCCCATTTCTTCTACTGCTCACTTCTACCTCCGTGACTTTCCAAATAAACTTTCTTACAGTTTGAAAAAACACATGCACCTACTAGACATTGAGTTTAAATGCTGTCTATGTATGCTTCACTTAATCCTCAAAAAAAAAAACCACATAAAGTCACATGGTTCTTAAAATGATAGACTAGGCCTTCTGTTGTTCTGTCTGTCCCCAAAGCTAAAACTCAATCATTACAAAGAAAGATTAGTTATTTTCTCTAAATCCAGAGGATAGCATTAGGAATAATAGTTAAAAGTTTCAGGGAAATAAATTTCACTTCTCCATAAGGAAAACCTAATAGTCTATGCTGCCCAATGATATTAGGACGTGGATTTCCTGAAAATGTGAGTTAGGACAATAATCTGGCAGAAATGCAGACCTAGAAGTTACCCTGAATTGCTAAACTCGACTCAGCATCGTGGATTACTCAATCCGAATAACAGGTTATGATACAAGATGACACAACTGACCAGGTCAACTGGTGCTGTGGGCTCACCTTTATGATGTTGGCACAGAACCGCTCCCACAGCGACAACTCTCCTTCTTTGATCCATGACATAGTTCTTGCCCGAGCGGAAGATAAGCCCAGAATAAGAAGATATCAACTGGGCAACCTTGGATAAACAGAAAGAGAAACAGAAGCCACCAAGGCTTGCAAACAGCTACGGCTGACGTGCAGGGACCCAGCGGGCAGTGGAGAGCAGCCAGCATTAGAGTCCAAAGACTGGCCAAGCCTCCCATCTTTCCGCCCGGAATCGACAAAGAAGCCAACGAATGGGACCTGCGGGGCTGCGGTCTTTCCCTGCTTCTCCTGGATGGGGGACCTTCTTCCCTTCCCCTTTCCTCGGCGAGGGCACTGGCTTTTCCCGAACCTCTAAGTCTGCTTCCTGCCGCATCAGTGCCTCCACTCGACCCTTCCCCGCTTCTCCCTTCTCCATCTTCCCCCAGGCCGTTTCCCGCTCCCGCTCCCGCTCCCGCGTACGAATCCCTTCGACTGTCATCCCCGTTCCCTCCTACCTCAGGGGTCTCCCAATTATTTATCCCCTCGCTAGTCTGTCCCCTCGCATTCCTGCGGCTGCCTCCCCGTCCAGTCACCTCTCCTCTCGTGAACCGCTAGGACACAGAACCTGCTCGGCTCTGCCGGCGCCTTCCAACTGCCCAGAGGACCCACAGGCACTTCCTCACGACGTGGCGCTGGAAGATGACGTCATCACCGATCGACGGGATACGCCCCTCGGTAGGCGTGGTCCTGCCCGGCGCCAATAAGCTCGGAGGCGGAGCCGCCGCTCGCGCTCCGCGGGAGCCCAGAGGAATGCGCGCTCACGTGACCGCGTGGGGGGGGCGGCCGGGCTGCAGGCCGCGCGCCGGGGGAGGCGGGGTCGAGGCCCCGCGGGGAGCGGAGAGGTGGTTGGATCTACATTGGAGGCCGCCAGGGGGCTCCGCTCCCCGGCGAGGATTCCGGGTTCCTCAGCTGCCGGTGGCCTTGGGGCCTGGGAAGTGGTGGAAGGCAGCGCCCTGCTCGCCGGGAGACCTCGGGCGGCCGCAGAACTGCGCTTTAGGGCCCCTTGTCCGGGTCTTAGCGGGCTGCATCGTTTGGGAAGTTCCCAGCCCTCGTCAACCGCACACTCGCACTTTGTACCAGTGCGTTTGTGCTGAGGTGGGCACTCAGTTTCCAGGCTGTGCAGCCTCAGGACCTACACGAAGGAAAACAGTTTGGAAACCAGAAAGCGCGCTACTTTAAGGGCTCTGCTATGAAACAGCAGAGCGGCCATCGGCTAACCCTAATAGAAAAATCAAGGGCATTCGCTCTGTACCAAACCTTTCCGGGAAACTGTTGCCATAATTTGAGGCACTGCAATTCTCTCAAAATTAAAAAAGCAGCCAAAAAAATAAATAAAGTAAAGAAAAGAAAAAAGCAGCCAAAAGAAACCTTTGCAATTTTCAAAGAACCTTCTTGTAGTTTCTCTCACCAAGGAATCAAGGCAAGAAATACTGCGCTAGTAACCCCAGTTCACTGTGCCTTCCACTCTTTCTGATGAGTTACTTCTACCAGGTCCTCCAGATGAGTAACCCACCCGTGAACAGTAGTATTTTCAGTTGTTGTTAATCCTCACCCGACCATATATTTCCATTGATTTTTAAAGAAAGTGGGAAGAGGGAAAAATTGATGAAACTGTCCTGGGCTGCATATCTGGCGCTTCGGCCAGACGGGTCATGCTGTGCTGTCTGTTCCTAAAAGGCCGATAGGAAGGTACTGACATCAGGCCAGGCCTTGAGATACGGTCTCATGGCCCCTTCCCAGCATGCAGGCCTAAAAGGCCCGGAAGTCTCATTCCAAATTTGGGAGACAAAGGACTGGAAAAAGTATAAACAAAGAGAGTTTCCTCCGTATTGGGAGGCCCAGAATTTGAAAGACACATTTTCTCTGGGCCTCCACAAAATTTAATAATAAAATGTAACTCCTGTGGTCAGCGCTGCAGTTCAGCCTCTGCTTCGGCAGGGTGCTGTAACTGTAGTCAGCTGGCCAGCTTGATAAAGGCTCTTAAATTTAAATTCTGAGTCGGTGGTCTATCTCCGGTGGTCTATCTCGCTGAGTGAACCCATAACAAAACACATCGATTGGCTGCCTCCTTCACGGCCAGACTAGGGTCGGGCCTGGGAGGAGCCTGAAACCAAGGTAGGAACTGGGGACCAGCAGGCCAACGCCCTATCCATTGAGCCAAACGGGCTAGGGCAATAGTTGTATTTTCCATCCTTCCTGCTTTGCTTCAGGCTCAGGGGTGGCCAAACTTTTTGACTCGAGGGCCACAATAGGTTCTTAAACTGGAAACTGGACCGGAGGGCCGGAACAAAAGGATGGATGGAGTGTTTGTGTGAACTAATATAAATTCAAAGTAAACATCATTACATAAAAGGGTACGGTCTTTTTTTTTTTTTAGTTTTATTCATTTCAAACTGGGCCAGGGCCGGGCCGTCGTTTGCCCAGGGCTGGCTAGCTGTTTCAACAGCCTGTTTTAAGACTTTTGGTACAGCCCTGGCCGGTTTTCTCAGTGGTTAGAGCATCGGCCCACAGACCAAAGGGTCGCAGGTTCTATTCCCCGGTGAAGGGCATGTACATTGGTTGCAGGTTCCCCAGTCTCGCCACCCCCCCCCCACTTACCCCCGCCCCCGTAGGAGTGGGTGTGGAGGCAACCAATTGAGGTTTCTCTCTCCCTGTCCCTTTCACTCTCTAGAAATCAATGGCAAAAATATCAAGTGAGGGTTAACAAAAAAATAAGACTGTTGCTACAAGGTCCCTGGAGTGGATGTATAAAACTTCTTACCCTTGTTCTTGTTTCTGTGCACTTTCAGTAGTAGATGGTATGCCCTCAAGTAAAATATCTCTTTTTAAATTCTCTTTCCGTTGGGGAAAGGCTAGATGTTTAAAAAGCATTGTTCATTAGTGAGCTAGCAAACTTGGGCTCAAATACAATGTTAACGTGTTTTCCTATGGCCTCAATTTCCCCAGTTCCACATTATTTGCCTCCCTGGGGTGCTTCAGGGGGTTAATTAATTAAGATTTGTAAAGGGATTTGAAGAGCAAGGGACAAGGTATTATTAGGGTCTCATGCCCCAAGGCATGGCCTCATCCTTTCATCCCAGCCAGTGGCATAGACAAACCCATTCTTGTGCATGCCAGGCTCCTAATCCCCTCTTGAATGTGGCCACTTCCAAAGGAAAGGACAAGAGGCCTAACTAGAAACAAAAATCCACTGTAATGAGGTGCTAAGAGGACTGAACTTTCAAGATGCATTCCTATCAAAATGACTGAACAGAAAACTTAATGGTTCTTCTGTGACTTCTGAGTCCCAATCCAAGGAGGTGAGAATTATGGGAGGAGAAAAGCACCTTAAATATCTTAACAAGGAGATGACAGTTTCAGTAGCAATAAGTCTTTATTCACTCATTTTATTTTCCCAGGGAAAAGAGGGGAAGGGAAAAAGTAAGCATGTGTTTTACAAAATGACAGCAAGTGGAAGTACCCGGCACAGCAAAATCAACCATCAAATAAACAGTCCCCAGTGATGGAGGTCACCAAAGCCCACGGGGCTCAGTCCCCTGCAGTTTAGAAATGAGAAGGAATCAGGGAAAGAACAGACAGGTACATGCTTTCCTACCCTCCCTCCCTCCCACCCCATAAATTCAAGATTTCACACAAAGCTTTGGTTTCTAGCAGTAAACATGGAGTTACATTCGTCCGTCTCCTATTAAACAATCGTGTGGCTACTTTGACATAAGTTTTTTTTACACCGGCATAAAAGTTCCTGAGTGACGTGGATATACATTCATCGTCCCTTTTTTGGTGTCCCAACCCCACTTTTAAAATGAAAGGTCCCCTCATTGCTGCTCTCTACCCTAGGATTAGAAATTAAAACATAGCGATCTGAATGTTTGGCATGAATTCCCTATCAAGGAATGGTCTTCACTCAGGATATTGGGAAGAAAGGATGGAGTATTCTTCTTCAGGATTTTTGCACAAATCATTGAAGAGATGGGGTGACACCCCACACATTAAATGTATACGCATGTGGGTAAATGGGCTTTCTGGGGTGAGGCTGGAAGAGGGTCTGAGTCAAATTTTAAGAACAGAAGATCTGGTCCAAAATAGGAAATAGGGGAAGAGAAAACAAAAGAAAGGATGGTTCAAGACCCCCACTTCAAGAAGAGGTGTTCCCAAGGTTATGTTTCAGATCCTTTATGCCTGGTGCAGAACCTTTTGTCAAAGATGCTTTGGCTATTTTTCGCAATACAAAAAAGAAGTTTGTAAACAATAAAACCCCAAAAGAACATGGAGAAAGACCAACACATTTACACAAACTAGGCCACCTAGCAATCACCAAATGAGCTACTGTGAAGTCCTACAAAGCCCAGACAAACACAATAACTAGAGGGGGCAGCAATTGGGGGACAAGAACCCAGGATCAGACACACATCATCCAATGCATCCTATTGCATTTGCCCCGTTTCAACATAGTGAGGTAGGTTTTCAGTGATCTCACAGCATGTTAATGAAACCCGCTTTTATCCTTTAGCTACTAAGACACTAATCGTTGCTGCATCAGGGAAGGACACTGGCTGAGCACCACAAAGAAGCCATTGCTTATGGTCTCTCTGGAAGCCAAAGAGAAAAAGCAAAGAGTTCTTAAAGGTTAAGGAATTTAGTCGTTGCTTCATATATCCACCCCTGGGCAGCTCAAGATGGGTAGAGAGGTAGTGTTCTTAAAAGCTCTACTTTATCAACACACACATACACCTTGTTGTGCCTGGTAGGCCTAGCCCAATCCAGTTAGGGATGGATCTGGTATGTTATGTTGACTCCCAAGCACCTGGGATTACAGGTATGGGGACAGGAATCCTTGGTTACACATATATAGACAACCTGCATCTAATCTTGGCTTCCCCCCTGTGCCTTTCACCTAGGCCCAGCCTCTCCTAACCTTTGCACCAACCACTGATTCCTGTTCAGACCAATTTCTAATCTTCTAGTAAGAGATCAAGTAATGAGGCTACCCCATTAAAATCTAGTCTTCCACAAAACATTGAAGGTGGAGGGGTTTCAAGAGGATATTATGGCAGAAAAGCCAGCTCTAATTGGCAAAAATGAGGTAGTTCAATAGACTGTACACTCCAAATAGGTGTTCTCCCTGATGATAAAACAAAGTATTCCTGCCGTGCAGACCCGGAGCTCCTGCCCACTTATCCCTGAGATTGCTCATGTACCTGAGAACACAGTGCAGGAATGAGGGCTGTAGATTAAAATACACAAAAATACAAACCCAGAATATTTATATTACGAAAAGAAAAAAAAAAGTCTAAATGCACAAGATACGTCATTCGCACACAGCTAGTGCAGCTGCATCCTGGAGAAAGTGGGACCAAGGTGCAGTTATCCAGGGACCAAATAAATACAATTGTATTGGTCCAGAAATGGGGTGGGAGTGAGCTTAGGAGCTGCAGGTCTGCAGCTGTTCCCCAACCATCCCTTTTGCGTATCGTCACCACCCATTGCTTGGGGACAATTCTCAAGAGTGGGTTACCGGGAGATAAGATGTGGAAAAACCCTGCCGTACCCCTGAGAGAGTCCCTCCCACAGAATGCAGTCGTTTGTGGTCTGGGTTCTGGTCTTATGTAAATCTTTTCACTTTGGCAGGGGAAATATTATTATCACATATCCTTCTTTAAAAGGAACACAACTTCCCTATCCAGGCCACTTTCAAAAGCTGGAGATTCTGGGGGTGGAGACTCAAAAAAGCATGTAGGGAGGGAGTTCCCCCAAAGCCCTCACATTCAATCCACAGGCGTTTGGATTGAATGCGGTTGGAGTTCCTTTGCTTCACCCCTTCCCCCCTGCCAAGAGGGAAGAGGGGGTGATGCTGTGGAACCTGGCCAGAGATACATGGCAGTGCCTGCTGCCCCCACCCACCCTGTCCCCACTTTCTCCGATCTGCCGATTGATGCCTGCTCCTTGAAACTTTCTGATCACAAAAACATAGCCCCCGGCACCCACTGTGGCTCAATTCTGGGCATCTGGGAGCAGGGCAGGGCTATGGATCTCTTCTTCTTCATCCCGAAAGTAGGCTGGCTTTCCCTGTGAGCTGGGAGCTTGCTGGGCCTTCAATGGACAGGAGGCCACCATGTGGCTGATGCTTTGGCAGAAGTGGCACTTCTTGGGCTGGGGTGGGAGCTTGCATTCCTTGGCGTGATGGTCTAGACCTCCACAGTTGTAGCACCTGGTAAAAAGCAGGATGGCAAAGTTGAGAAAGAAGTGAGAAGAGATCAGAAGCCTTTCTCTGAGGACACTTGGCTCTTCCCTTTAGGAGACCAATTTCTCCACTTCTAAAAGGAGAAATATGACTAGATACCTTTTTTTAAAAAAAATCCTCAACGAGGATATTTTTCCATTGATTTTTAGAGAGATGAAGAGAGAGAGGGAAAGACAGAGAGAAATATTGATGTAAGAGAAACACATCGATTGGTTGCTTCCTGCACATGCCCAGACCAGGGCCTGGGCCGGGGAGGAGCCTGCAACCGAGGTACATGCCCTTGACCAGAATCGAACCTGGGACCCTTCAGTCTGCAGGCCAATGCTCTATCCACTGAGCCAAACCAGCGAGAGCTCACTAGATATCTTGAAATCCTTTCCAAACCTGTAATTGTCTAGATCAGCGGTTCTCAACCTGTGGGTCACGACTCCTTTGGGGGTCGAACGACCCTTTCACAGGGGTCAACTAAGACCATTGGAAAACGCATACATAATTACATATTGCCTTTGTGATTAATCACTATGCTTTAATTATGTTCAATTTGTAACAATGAAAATACATCCTTCATATCAGATATTTACATGACGATTCATAACAGTAGCAAAATTACAGTTATGAAGTAGCAACGAAAATAATTTTATGATTGGGGGTCTCCACAACATGAGGAAGTGTATTAAAGGGTCTCGGCATTAAGAAGTTGAGAACCACTGGTCTAGATGATCTTCAGGTTCATGTTACCTTGAAAATACTGAAATACCAAGAATAGAAACCACAGACCCCCAACTAAGCACTGCTATTTGGGCGAAAGGTAAGACTCTAACATACCCTTAAAAAAACTAAGGAGTCAGATTATATGATCTGTTCGAGCACAAAGCTAAGATGAAGAGACCAGTCATATGGAGACCTGGTGAAGAAGCAACAAGTACAGACACATCTTCTTGTCTCCACAACTTCCACTTTCATATCAGTCTCCTTTAGTTCTAAAATAATCGTGTGAGGCTAATATCACTATTCCCACTTAGTAATTGAGGCTAGAGCTCACAGAGCAAAATTACTTCTCAAATGCTCTCCTCACATACTGCTCTCTTCTCATCTTCCACATCTATAGCAGGTACCCCAACCATCTAGATAGGCTTCATTTTATTTTATTTTATTTTTAAAAGTAGATTTTTATTGATTCAGAGAGGAAGGGAAAGGGAGAGATAAATAGAAACACCCGTGATAAAAGAGAATCATGGATCAGCTGCCTCTTGCATGCCCCGCACTGGGGATTGAGCTCAAAACCCAGGCATGTGCCCTAACTGGGTCGCACCGTGACCTCCTGGTTTATGGGTCGATGGCAACCTGGCCCAAGAGATGAGACAAGATCGAGAGAGCTCTCCCCATCCTTAGCATGTCTCTACCAGTCCACACAAGCCTTCCAATCCATACCTGTCTCCCTTTGATCTGCGCTTCTGCATGTTCTTCCCTTTTGGCCGCCTCTCACTCCCAATACAGAATACCCCACCAGGGCCAGTGACTCGGATAGATTCCAGGCCCTTGGCGGACTTCTTAAAGGTGAACTCCACTGCCTCACCCTCCTTTAGGCTCCGGAAGCCCTCCATGTGCAGTTTACTCTGCGGAAGGGGAACACGGTAGATTTTAATGTTAGTCTCCATCATTACACACACCCTCAACAGTAATATACATGTAATCCCTATTAATGCAGGAATCAGTGTGATAACACTCCCATTTTATCAGTAAAGAAAGAGAGTCAACACAATTAAGAACAAGAAATCTACATAACATTAACAAAGAACAATTGTTATATAAACAGATGCCATTACATTTTATATGGCTATTCTCATTTTAATTTCTAAGGAAAAAAATGTAAACATAGCATTTAAGAAATCAACAAGTATAAAAACCATAAAATAAAGCTTATATGGAAATTTTTAGTATTCTTGCAACCTCTTTCCAAGTTTGAAATTATATCAAATAACTAAAAGTTGAAAGAAACAGACAGTATGACCCAAACAGATGGATCAGAAGATTATAAGGGAAAGACCACTAGGAGAACCAAGCATATGGGGGGCAATCAATAGATGAGAAAAACAATTTAATAATGCTGTTGAGAACATTAGCTCTCTATTTGGAAATGAAGCCAGAATTCTACCCTTTATATCATATGCATACAAAATACATTCCAGAACTTAAATATCAAAATGCTAAAAAAAGGGACCAAAACTATAAAATCAAGACAGATAAAACTACAAAAAGCTACTAAAAATCAGAAAAAAAACCCACAGAACAGAATATAACTAGGCAATTTGAAGGACAGCATGACAATTTAATTGGTTTGAAAAACACAACACCCTGGCCGGTGAGCTCAGTGGTTAGAATGTCAGTACTGAAGAGTGGTGGGCTTGATTCCTGGTCAAGGTCAACAGCGAGCACCTGGGCTACAGGTTTGATCCCCAGCCCTGGGGCCGGGGGAGGGGGGGGGCATGCAGGAGGCAACCAAATGATGTTTCTCTTTCTTCCTTTCTTTTTACTCCCTTCCTTCCTCCCTCTCTCTCTTTCTGTCTATCTCTCCCTGCCTCCCTTCCCTTTGGGTGCCTCTCACTAAAAATCAATGGAAAAATTATCCTCAGGTGAGGATTAACAAAACAAAACAAAAAATTGGGAAAACAAAAAACCCAACCATGCAGCCATTTAAAAGAATGTCAAGTCGCCAAAACCGGTTTGGCTCAGCGGATAGAGCGTCAGCCTGCGGACTGAAGGGTCCCGGGTTCGATTCCGGTCAAGGGCATGTACCTGGGTTGCGGGCACATCCCCAGTACGGGGTGTGCAGGAGGCAGCTGATCGATGTTTCTCTCTCATCGATGTTTCTAACTCTCTATCTTTCTCCCTTCCTCTCTGTGAAAAATCAATAAAATATATTAAAAAAAAAAAAAAGAATTTCGAGTCCCTGTCTTTTTTTCTTTCTTTCTTTCTTTTTTTAATATATTTTATTGATTTTTTACAGAGAGGAAGGGAGAGAGATAGAGAGTTAGAAACATCGATGAGAGAGAAACATCGATCAGCTGCCTCCTGCACATCTCCCACTGGGGATATGCCCGCAACCCAGGTACATGCCCTTGACCGGAATCGAACCCGGGACCTTTCAGTCCGCAGGCTGACGCTCTATCCACTGAGCCAAACCGGTTTCAGCAAGTCCCTGTCTTGTTCATTGCTGCATTTTGCACATAAATAATGCCTCACACATTTTTGGATTAATGAACAAGAAGTAGATTTTAATTATTTGACTTGGAAAAATGACCAAATATTTTTTTTTCTTTTTTTACAGAGAGGAAGGGAGAGAGATAGAGAGTTAGAAACATCGATGAGAGAGAAACATTGATCAGCTGCCTCCTGCACACCCCCCACTGGGGATGTGCCGGCAACCAAGGTACATGCCCTTGACCGGAATCGAACCTGGGACCCTTCAGTCCAAAGGCCGACGCTCTATCCACTGAGCCAAACCAGTTATGGCAGACCAAATATTTTTAAAAGGAAAATTGATTTAGAATAACGTATGGAGCAATCCCATTAAGATACTGAATTTAAAAATATTGATACATGCAAAGAACCTAGCAGCCTTCAAAAAAAAAAAAAAGAAAGAAAGAAAGTGGGAGTTATTCCCACAGCTAGTTGAGTGGCAACACCGGTGTCAGAAGAACCTAGGGCTCCTGATTAGAAGCTCACAGCCCATTCCACCTTGCCACTTCCTGCTTAACAACAACACGTTACTGGAGGTGACATCCCTCCCAGACCCTCCCCAGAAGGGACTTCATTACACCTTCTTCCATTTACACTGACAAATGTCAACAAGGTGTAATCATCATAGAAAGCAAGGTTCAGAGAAGCAAAAGGAATCACTGTGCACCTTGTCCTGGGGCTGGAGGGAACATGATTAAGTAGCACGAGTCGTGTTTTATGCTGTTGGTGGTGGGGGTAGACTATTTCAAACTGGGTCTCAGGTGAAACATGCTCTTTAGTCAGATGGGATCCCCAGTCATCAGTTACTCACGTTTTTGTTTTAATCTACATGATATTGCTTAAGACGAAACTTCCATTGAAGTAATTTAGAAGTACCTATCTGATAAGAGAGGAATTCTTGCTTAAGAGCACAGGCTCAGGCCCCAGACACATCCTGGTTCATGAAATGCTGCTTCTACCAATATCTGGCAGAGTGTCCGTGGTCAACCATTCACCTCTGGGCCTCAGATCCTTGGCATCTGCTAGAAGGCTCTACCGTTGCACAGTGACTACCCTGAATTTGAAGTTAGATTTGACTTGTCTTTTGAGCTGGGACAAGCCAGAGTGAATCAGGAGGTACTGGAGGAGTTGAACCAAGAGCATTCTTGGCCCAGGCATTACCAGCTTCTCCTAGGCTGATACACCCCCAGCTCCGGCTGTGATTCAGCAGATAAGTGATTAAGAACATGTTTGGCCCTAACCGGTTTGGCTCGGTGGATAGAGCGTCGGCCTTCGGACAGAAAGGTCCCAGGTTCGATTCAGCTCAGGGGCATGTGCCTGGGTCGCGAGCACATCCCCAGTGGGAGATGTGCGGGAGGCAGCTGATCGATGTTTCTCTCTCATCGATGTTTCTCTCTCTCTCCCCCTTCCTCTCTGTAAAAAATCAATAAAATATATTTTAAAAAACAAACAAACAAAAAAAAAAACATGTTTGGAGTCTGAGGCCCTGTTTCCTCCTTTCTAACCTACAAAATGGAAGTAAATACTAATTTTATGGTAGTGCCGTGAGGTTCTATGCATGAGGATTATTTAACACATAAATCTCCACTGAGTAGCAATTATTATCAACCTCTTCAAACTGGATCAGGGTAGGGTAACAGTGGGAATCGAGTGTCACGAGACTGGGAATTTTAACTCTGGGTTTTTATCACTAACTAGCAGTGGAAATCCAGAAAACTATCTCCTCTGAGCTCAATTTACTGAGGACAACTCTCCTTATCTGTGCCTCATAGGCTTAAGGAGAGAACATAAATGGGGACTATATGAAATTGACTGGTCCTCTCAGGTCACCCACTCCATCACTGGAGGCTCTGAGGTCTATTTAAGACTTTGAAATAGTTGAAAACAGCAACAACAAAAAAAACCCTGCAGGCATCTCACCATAACCGGTCTTGGACTGGAGGTCTCCAGGGGTGGCTCCCTGCCCCCTCTGCCCCTTCCTAAAACACATACTTTGAATTCCTCTCTTATCAGATAGGTAACCAGCATGCAGCCCCACTGAGCCAGCCTCACAGGGCCTGCATCAGAAAGGAGCCAGAAATTCTTGCCACCACCCCCTCCCCGCCCCCAACCACACACAAAGCAGGGCCTGCCTCTCTCCCCAACCCCTCCAAAAAAGAGAAAAGGCTTGGGGGGAGGGGCAAGGCTGGAGCTCCCCCAATAGAGCCCAGCCCCAGGAAACAAAGAGTTGACACTGGTTGGTTCTGATGGTCAGATTCCTGGAGTTCCAGAGGCTGCAGATTCCACACATCACCCCCACCCCGACCCCCACGAGCCCCACCCACCACATTCATCGTTCCTTCCTTCCTCCTTCATGTAGGGGTTATGGTCACTGTGTGAGAAATGCATGTAGAGATACCTATCTTCCCCAGTCAATCTTGCTGGGTCTGCCAAAGTCACCACCAGCAGCCATCTTTCCTTCCCTCCAACCTGCCACCCCACACTTCCCGGGATGGAAATAAACAGGATCTGACTTCTTTCTCTCCCCTCTCCTCCCTTCCCCTCCCATTCAGTGCCTTCAGTCAAATCCTTTACACAGGAACCACAATTAGAGTTACTTATTCAGATAAATTATTTTATAAGTGATGGGGGGCGGGGGGAGGGGCAGGTCTCCAATCTTCCTTTCCCAATTTAACGAGGTTCCTGCCAGCTCTAACATAGCCCTCTTTTTGTCACACCATTCCTTTCTTATTTTTATTAATTTTTTAAATTAAAAAAAAATGGTTTTTTTAAATTGATTTCAGAGAGGGAGGGAGAGATAGAAACATCAATGATGAGAGAATCATTGATAGCTGCCTCCTGTGCGCCTCACACTGGGGTATCCTGTGGGGCATTGAGCCTGCTAGCCAGGACACGTGCCCTTGGACCGGAATCAAACCCAGGACCCTTTAGTCTGAGGCTGACACGCTATACACGGAGCCAAACCAGCTAGGGCACGCCACTCCTTTCTCCCTCAGTGGCAGAGCCAGGATTTAAGGATACTATCTTTGATCACAGGAATCAAAGCTGGGGTTCCCAGCTTTTCGTAACACCCACAGCATATTCCAGCTCAAGACTATCTAGGTGCCCAGCAGTGCACACACACATTTGTGTAATAAACGTAATTTGCTACTATCCAAAATTACTAATATTTACTAAGCAGTGTTTTAAGCACTTTACATGTTGTAGCACATGTTACTCACGCCAAGCCTGTGAGTTAGGTCTTACTATGATCCCCATTGAACAGCTGACATCATGAAGGCAGAGGGGTTAAGCACCTTGCCCAAATTCATAGTGAGGGGCACAGCTGGACTGACTGCAACTAGCCTGACTCTAGACCTAGCGCTATGCACTATAATGCAAGTCACATACACATGTTAAAACTTTCTAATAGCCAGGTTTAAAAAGTAAAGAGCAGCCCTGGCCGGCTTGGCTCAGTGGATAGAGCGTCAGCCTGCGGACCGATGGGTCCCGGGTTCGATTCCAGCCAAGGGCACATGCCAGTGGGGGGTGTGCAGGAGGCAGCCGATCAATGATTCTCTCTCATCATTGATGTTTCTATCTCTCTCTCCTCCCTTCCTCTCTAAAATCAATAAAGAAATATATTTAAAAAAAAAAAAAAAAGTAAAGAGCAGCCCGACCTGTGTGACTCAGTGGTTGAGCATCGACCAATGAACCAGGAGGCCACGGTTTGATTCCTGGTCAGTGTTTTGGGCTCAATCCCCAGTGGGGGGGCATGCAGGAGGCAGTTGATCAAGGATTCTCTCTCATCCTTAATGTTTCTATCTCTCCTTCTCCCTTCCTCTCTGAAATCAGTAAGTAAAAATATATTATTAAAAAAGTATAAAGCGCCCTGGCTGGTTTGGCTCAGTGGCTAGAGCGTCGGCCTACAGACTGAAGGGTCCCAGGTTTGATTCCCAGTCAGGGCATATGCCTGGGTTGCGGGCTCGATCCCCAGTACGGGGCGTGCAGGAGGCAGCCGATCAATGATTCTCATCGTTGATGTTTCTATCTCTCTCCCTATCCCTTCCTCTCTGAAATCAATAAAGTATTAAAAATAAATAAATAAGTAAAAAGCAGGTGCAATTTTATGACTCAGTCCTGTGGTGTTCTCAGAAATGGACCTGAGCTTCATTTCTGAAAGTAGAGGGTTTGGTGGGGCTAGAACAAACCAACTGGTTCTCTAGTTTGTTAGGGAGGATGAGAAAAGATCTGTCCAGAACCGCCCCCCCACCACACACACACACACACACACACACACACACACACACACACACACATCACTTCTGCTCAGACATAGTAGCCAGGACCACAGCTCCTGCCTGGAGTTCTCCACCAGATGGTGCTGCTCATCAGCCCATTGGTACAAAGGCAGCCAGAGGGAGACCAACAGCAGGAAGGAGTTGCCTGTGAACACAAGTGTTCGCCTAGATTTCTCTTCCCAGCAACTTTGGGTGCACATCTCTTCTGTCCTCAGGAAAACGGAGTTTCAAGGAGACTGAACTCAGATGAGGACCTGTCCAGGGTGAGTCCCGATTGGGCGGGGTGCTTACTCCTCACCCTGCCCCCATCCTCCCACTCAGAGCATCGAAGAGAGAATCTTGGAGTTTTAAGCCAGTAACCCTGCTCCTGTGCCACTTACAAAAAGCCATTAACTTGGATTTCGGATTCCTATCTAAATTACACTAACTCCAAGCTGAGATCATTTAAAATTAGTCTGTATTAATTATGTACTATTCTTTAAAGCTTTCTCTTCCTCCTCCACCACCTTCTTTGACCTCCCAAGACTTAACACATAGTAATTAAGCAATTACCATTCATGCCCACAGGAAGGAGGGGTAGAGGTTTTCCCTCCACCCCACCCCCAAATTTAACCCAGAAGGATGGGAATTCCAGAAGGATGGGCGTTATGCTTTGATTAAGAATGTTCCAGAATCTATCTGCCCTGGAGGAAGTCACTGAAAATGACATACAGGGCAAGTAGTAATGTCACCAAATACAAGTTCTAAATTTGTCATAGTGGAAGCTTTGCTCAGGATGGTGGTTGAGCCTTTACTGGGGACATTGTGTAGTAAGCATGTCTCCTCAGAAAGAAAAGGATCCAAGTAACCCAGGTACTTCTCTACCGACTTCCTTGAAAGTCAAAGTGATTCATTCTTTCTTAATGTTTTACCCTATTAAGATGGAAATAACTAATGAATGACCGCCAACCAGAGAGCAGCCAACAGTGAACACTCCCTCCCCATTTCCAGGCTTTTGCTCCTGAGGAAGGCTTCTGCTGACAAGGCCCCCAAACTGTTTGTGTATCAGATTCCTCAGGAGTCCCATGCTTCTTCGCATTCATTCCTTCTGCCTACCAACTGTGAGCTAGACAGCTAGCTGGTCCCTCTCTTTGAAGAGCTTACAGGTTAGGCGAGGGGATAAGACAAGTACATCACTGACCCAGATATGAGGTGAGTAATCAGAGGCACCAGAAATGTTATAAACCAGGTGAAAAATCTCTTTACACACATACTACCCCCACCCCCAACCCAAACTCAGTCCCTAGGTCAAATTAGGGCTCTTCTTTTGCCTTCAAGTCTTCTAATAGAGCCCTTTAGCCAGAAAGCTACTTCTTAAATATTTGGGCCCTGGCCGGTGTGGCTCAGTTGGTTGGAGCATCATCCCTTACACCAAAAGGTGGTGGGTTCGACCCCCAGTTGGGGCATGTGCAGGAGGCAGAATTCCAGATCCAAATACCTAGGGCTGCTTTATTTTTTTAAAGGCTAAGGCTGATTTTGTTTCTCACTCATTCATACCTGGGGGGCGTAAAGTGAGAGGGAGCATAAGAACAGTAGTGGTTAGGCACTAAATAGGCCCACTTGGAAAGGGAAAAGAAAATGTTAAATTGCTTTTCCCCCTTCCTCTCTCCTTAAAAAAGGGCTCCCAGACCGCCTCCCCTGGCAGATGTTTCCTTAGAACAATTATATCCTTCTCACCACCTGTACCCCAGCTCCAGGGCACCCAGCAGCAGCAGCCAAAGAAGGGGTGGTTTTCTTCTTAAAGAGAAATGTCTTATCCTTCCTTCCTCCACTTTGGGAACACTTTCCTCCCCCAGGACAATATTTAGGGATCATCCTACAACGACTTGATTCCTCTCTACTAGATTTCCAAAAAAAAAAAAAAATAATTCAAATTTCTCAAGTGCAGGGACTGAAATCTTAGTTTAACTTACTGCTACGACAGGGTTTGAGGATTAATGCAAGCCCAGGCAGTGTGCCATCAAGACCTATCAAGTAAGGCTCAGTCACTGTCCCATGACTGTTGGTCATAAATTCTTGATTCCTTATCCCAGCTCAACTCCCTCCAGATAACTTATTCAACTATACAATGTCCTTCCAAAACTCTGAAGTCCAGATCATCTCCGGGCTAACCCATCTGAAACGGATGGTGTGGGCGCCACTCCCCAAACCTGAAGGTTCCTGCTCTATGCCATCTAATATTCCCAGTTGCTTTCGATCCTAAGGTTAAGTGCCTTGAGGCATAGATCCATTTGCTCAGGAAAATCTTCCCCGGGCTTTGATTATCACTGTGGGAGTTCAGAACTAGTCACACCAAGATGTGCCTCTGTGGTATGTGGATTGTTTTCAAGAGAGACTTCTGCCCCCACCTATAAGAACTTGAATTAGGGGCCCTGTCCATAGTAAGAGTTTATCAGAGATGACCTCATTGACCTATCTACAGAGCAGGACAAACTTCTGTTTACTAAACATCTGCTCTTATTGCACTGCAATAACCCTTTGAAGCCCCCAGGGCACCGTACCCCATCCCTAGCTCAGAATGTCTTACACACCCATGTTCCCTTTATATTTTTATAATGTGCATGTGGGGTCTCTGACTCTCCTATATGTGGGGTTCCCAAACATATATATTAAATTCAGTTATTCTCTCTTACTAATCTGTCTAATGTCTACTGGATTCGAACAGCCAAAAGAACCTTGAGGGTAGAGGAAAGTTTCTTGATGGGGTTACATTCCCCTAAACCCCTCCCTATTTAGCAGCCTTAGGAATGAAAGCAAGAAAATGTTGGTTCTGACTCTTCCTCCAAGACTCCCAAAGTTGGGGCAGCTATCTAGTCCATCTCCAGACCAGGAAGGATTATAATCTCTTTGTGATCCGATAAATGGCAGTGGGGGGGCTGGCACCCTGCTGAGGAGGGCCATTCAAAGCTGGTTCCTGTAATAAAGTGATTTAATAGATCTAAAGAGGCCAATTCCCTTCTTTCTCCCACAATTACTTCCTGTGGTTATCAAACACATATGTAAATGAGACAGGAAAGGTGGCCATGTCACTAACTAGAACTAGTTGTCTAGTGATGTTCAAGCAGTCCAGTGACCCCAAGTCACCAGCATTAACTGGCAGGTCCCCATCTCCTTGCATCCTCTATCTCCCTTGTTGCTCTCACTCTACATCCTCGATGAGGACTTCCAACCAGTCCATCCAGCATCTCCCTTCTCCACCCCTCCCCCTCCAGAATACCATCCCTCAGGCTCCAACCCTTAATCCCCACATCCTCCTTTCCCCTCCCCCATGGCTCCTAAAGCCAACCTTCCCCAAGTAACCCCTCCCTGCCCGGCCTCAGTGCCAACCTACTTGGCCTGGGGTTAGCAAATTTCTTTTTCTCAGGCCCAACCCTAAACCTCCAAAAGTGAAAGGGACACAGGCAGCAACTTCCTCTCCACGTTATGGGGAGCTGGTGCCCCAGGACCACCGGAAGGTATTTAGGAAGAGGTGAGAGGGAGGCCAGGAAGGAGGAATCCTGAAGTCCCTGGCAACTTGTTTGAGGCTGGAAATGTTCGGACAGCATGAATGGCTGTCTGGGGCCATAAATGACAAGCTGAGAATAGGTCCAGAGGCTGGCCTCCCTCCACCCCATGCCCTGCGACCCTGAATTTCACCCCCACCGTGCTGCTTTGCTTTAACTGAGAACTTGGGGTTGCGACCTAACTCCCTCCCAGCCTGGCTCAGGAATCTAAGGCCTGGGCTCCTTAAGCTTCCCTTTCTGGTAGGAACTGGACAGCAAAAAAACCCGCTTGGTGAACTGTATGCGAGACTGGTCGTTTGGACAAGCTTTCAAGCCCCCAGATAGACCCTTTAAGGATCTGACAAACGCACCTAGGCCGCAGGGATTGAGTTTTAGGAGATCGGACGGACTTCGTAGCTTTACCCCCGCTTGGATCCCAGAGAGGTTTCCTTCCCTCTCCCCGCGGGGAGCTCCACTCACAAGTTAGTGAAAAGCGCTGGGCGCTGAGGGCCCCGCTATGGCCGGGCATGTGCTTCCTTGGCCGGCCTGCTCGCCCTCCCCCCACCGGCAAGCACAATACAACCTTAGTTTCTGCCACATGGGGTCACCTCCTTGCCCCTGCCTCCTTCCCAGGGGAAAGAGGTAACAAACACGTGGTGAGCCAGAAGGGCTCCCGGAAGGGGGTGGGAGGTGCTGATAATGGCTCGCCGCTCGCTCTCGTCCTGTAGGAGTTACCAGGACTCAGGTCCGGGGCTCTACCGCGCAGATGGGGACGCACAATGAGGGTCCTGGAGCTCTCTCAGCCCAGTGGCCCCGCGTGGCCGCCCACCCCTGAATATGCGCGCCCACACCCCCTTCCCGCTAAAGTTACCAGAACCGGTCTCACCTGGTGCACAAAGACATCCACGGGTGGGTCGAGCGCGACCCCCGCGCGGGCGGTCATGGACAGGAAGCCGAACCCCATGCGCACGTTGAACCACTTACAGATGCCGGCTCCGTGCAGCAGCTGCGGCTCCTCCGCCGCCCCGGCAGCGTCCTCCCGCGCCTCCTCTGGCGCCTTGGCGCAGCCACCTGGAAACGGGGAGGGCGCTCAGCTGGGGGGCCACGGGGCTGGAGGACCCTCTCAGAGTCCCGGCTGGGACCCCGGACGGTCCAGCCCGTGGGTGCACACCCCGGAGGCTGCAGCTACCAAGCAGCCGGCGGTTAAAAACCTGTCCCGGCTGCCTCCCGCGCTCCCCAAGCTTACACGGTGGCCAGCGGTGCCCCGAAAGTTTTGTTCCTTTTCCCACAACACGTTGCCCGGGACAGACCGCCGGACAGGCCCCTCCCCTCCTCTCCCGCTGCCCCCGCAGCCTGTGTGTGCACGCCTCGGGGACACCAGCGCTCTTTGCTCCAGGGATGGCCCCCTGAAGCAGGAGGCCGCACAGACTTGGGGTCCTTCGGCCAGCCCGGAGGACACTTTCCCCTTTCCCTTTTACGTGGTTGCTGGGCGCCCCAGCAGCCTAGGGTGACCCCAGTTAAGTACCAAGCTCGAACCTGCAAACTGCTGGTTTGACACGGAGCCCATGGTAGTCGGCTAGGCCCGCGGCCCGGGCCCCAGGTCGGGCGGCTGCTGGCCCCAGAGAAGTCCGGAGGCAAAGGGGTGGCTCTGAGAAGAGGCTGCTACATCTTCCCCAGCACAATAGCGGTGGGAGGGCCCACGGCTTTTCAAAGGCTCCCAAATTCTAAAAGACAATGACCCAACCCCCCGCGGGCAGCCCCCTCCCCTCTCCTCCCTCGTCTTTCCCCTCCCTCTCCCTCCGACTCCAGCTCCTGCCCTCCCCCACTCTGCGTCCTCTGACACCTCTGGGGTGTCCCTTCTCAGAACCTGGAGGTTTGACACCCCCTGCCCACACACATCTGGAAATAGGGGCCGTCAGCCCTACAAGTATTGAGTACGCGGAATTTGAAATCCTTCACTTTAAGGACTCATTGGGGTGGGGGTCCCCAAAGCAGCATACAGGTGAGGGTACTGTGTGTGTGTGTGTGTGCCTGTGTGTGTATGTGGGGGTAGTTTTAAAACCATGTGACTGCTCCCACACACACTCACACACCACCCCCACCCCCCGCGCAGATAATTATACATTCCAGAGAGTTGGGGGAGGGAGGTGTGAGCCTGGCAGCGCTGGCCAATCAGAGACACAAACCACCTGTCAAGGGAGAAATGGATGAGCCCTCCCCCTCCCCCAGCCCTCCAGCGCCCCTCCCCCTCCCTTCCCCTTCGGGCCTCGGAGCTGACCCGGCTGCTCGGCGCTGACCCGCTCTCACCCCCCACCCCTGTGTGCTTAGATAGACCTGGAGTTCACGATACTAGGAAGCCTGGGATGGGGAAGCCGGGGAGGGGGGGGGGGCAGGGAATGGGGGGCGGGGAAGACTGGAGACCCCGAAGAACTGATCTCCAGTCCAGACCAAGGCGCTGCCTCTCAAAGTCTGTTCGTCTCTGAGTGTCTCTGCTTCCCTGAGTTACCGACTGAGTTTTTCTGAGTGTCTCAGAGCGCTCCTAATTGATTCTGTGTAAAGAATCCTTGCTTCTTCCCTTCCAAATCTGTGTCTAAAGTTGACCCAACGTGGAGCTTTCTGACAGAGCAGGAGGAGGAACCCAAAGAGGCTTGAAGCGCGTTCCTCTCTCCACCAGCGGCCCGCGTGCTCCCCCCATCCCCATCCTCTCCCTAGCAGTTGCTCGGAGAGGAACTAGGTGGGTACGTGGGTCCAGGCATTTCCTCCAGCCTCCGGACACTCAGGCTCCCAGACCATCCGCGTTTCAGTCCCACCCTAAAGCGTGCTCCCTCCCCACCGTGGGGTTGGTGGGAAAACTAGAGTTGGGGCTCTCCTGGTTTTAAGAAGCAGCCTCCCCTTGTAGGAGATAAAGCGGCTTGGCCAAGGGGGTGGCTATTGCCCTGGTCGGAGATGGACAATGGCCCGGGGCTCAGTGCACGGCCCTGGCCCTGCCCCTTCACTTCCGGTGCTCAGTTCAAACTGGACAATGCCAGCTCCGGCCAGTTCCCCTCCCCCACTGCTGCAACCCATTTAAAGGGACAGAGCCTGCTTTCGGGGGCTTCCGCTTGCTCTGAATTCAATTTTCTCCACCAAGTGTGCAAACACTCAACTGCTTTTCACCCTGCGCCCTTGTGCTCGCGCGCACGAATGCATTTGGGAAAGAGAAAGGAGATGAGTGGTGGTAGGGAAGGGGTAGGTGGCGAGGAGAGCAAGGGGCCGTGGACAGATTATTTCTCTTTCCTACATGGGGTGCTGCCCAAGAGATAAAACTCGAGTGTAAGAGATGGGGGAAGGATTGGGTGACAAAAACAACAACGGTGGCCCTTTGTTATTCAGCCTAAAAAATACAGACCATTAACCCCCCGCTCTCAGCTGAGAATCCTAATTGAGATCTTGCAAGAGTTTTCTGAGAACATCAGCCAGTCTTTTCTATTTACTTACTCCTCCCCACCTAACAGTCTTGTCTCCTCCGGTTACTAGCGCCCTTAAAAAATATGTTCACTCCCTGTACCTCTGTTCCTAAAATTCAGGAGTGATTGAGGTCGGGTAACTGAAGAGTGGCTGAAGAAAAGAGACTCTGAGAGTAGGGAGTTTCGTGTTCTGGTTTCCCTTGATCCGCTCTCACGTGAGATGCGTTCTCCCGGCAGTCGCCACTAGTTTCTCTGTCCAGGGTCCTGAAGACCCCGGGAGCTCTGTCCACGGTGCTGAAGTAAGCCTCGCTCTGCTGGCTCCCAGCTTTGAGAATGCCTTCTTGGGTCTCCACCTCCAAATCCTTCCCAGAAAACCTGATTCTTCTCATCCCCCACCCCACCCCACCCCCTGTGACTCTGATAGACTTGAGACGAATGAAGGGTTTCTCCTGAATGCTAAAGAGGACATTTCCATCAATACATGATCCCATGAGGGCAGTACAGGTATCTCAAGCTCCCCTCCAGAAAAATGGGTATAACTTTGAACATGGCCATGAGGGTGAGGAAAGAGGCGATATTTTCTGATTCAAAGTAAACTAGAATATAAAAAACTAATCCTGTTTTCAAGTTATTTCCCTAACTATTAGCACTTTTCATAGGAGCACAGGCATTGAAGTCATCTTGCCCATGTTAGTGATCAGCTTTACTATTTACAGCTCTGTGACATGGAGTAACTTCCTTGACTTCTACATGCCTCCATTTACTCCTCTGTCCAATGGGGATAATAAAATATTTTACTCTCAGAATTACTATAAGGATAAAGATAGATTGTGTAGCCCAGCTGGTGTGGCTCAGTGGTTGAGCATCAACCCAGGAACCAAGAGGTCACCGGTTAATTCCAGATCAGGGCATATGCCTAGGTTTTGGGCTCAACCCCCGGTAGGAGGCACATAGGAGGCAGCTGATCTCTATCCCTCTCCTTTCCTCTCTCTTTAAAAATCAATTTTTTAAAAAAATAGATCTTGTGGATAAAGCTTTTAAAATAGTGCTTGACATATAGTTACATCTTTTAAAATAGTTTTTATTGATTTTAGAGAGGGAGGGAGAGAGAGATAGAGACATCAATGATGAGAGAGAACCATTGGTCAGTTGCCTCCCGCAAGTCTCACACCCAAGACCAAACCTGAAACCCCCTGATTCATTGGTTGATGCTCATTTACACCTTAATAATGTAAATAATTACTATTATTATAGCTGTTGTGCACATACTTGTCTCTATGATCTAGGACCTGCTGGATCATTTGTTCCCTGAGGACTGGGACCATGCATGTGTTATGTCTTTCTGCATCATCTCCCACATCTTTACTGGTACCTAGTACAGTGCCTGGCCCACAGAAGGTACCCAAGAAGTGTTTCCTGAATAGGCTTTAATTGAAATAATAAACATTATTACAATAGTCATAATACTTATTTTTTTCTTAGGCTGCTTCTCATGAGTCTGAACAATACAAACCCAGCAGGGGGTCAGGACCTCATAAATTGCATATGTAGAGGCAGAGAATTCTTCAGGAAGGAAGACATGGTTCCCAACACAATTGATTCTTTATCCCCAATGGATTGTTTCCATGTGGGAGATGAGAACTCCTGACCAAACCTTCTGCCTCTCTTGGGTCCCTGTCTCAGTGAAAACTTGTTAAGAACCCACTGTTATCCAGCCATTGTGTGATCTCACAAGTTTGGTGGAGGAATCAGATAAATAATATGTGTTAAGTAGCATAATGTCAAAAATTTACCCCCAAATAAGTAAAGAAGAAACATTCTCTGCCTTCCAAGAAGTTACAGTTTATTTAAGAAGACAAGACCTGATATAGTTTAGCATTGCAAGTTCTTGTGTATTTTTTTCTAGGTAATATCTAGGTAAGGGAGGGGGGACACTTTTTAGACAAGAAAAGGTGTCTAATATCAACACAAAGAATATCTCCTCTTAAAGTACTTGGCCAAGTTCCTCTTGTGTAGGTTTATACCTTCATAAAAGAAAGAGATAAAAGAGGTCTTAGTTGCCGAAACCGGTTTGGCTCAGTGGATAGAGCATCGGCCTGCGGACTGGGAGGTCCCGGGTTCGATTCCGGTCAAGGGCATGTACCTGGGTTGCGAGCACATCCCCAGTAGGAGTGTGCAGGAGGCGGCTGATCGATGTTTCTCTCCCATCGATGTTTCTAACTCTGTATCTCTCTCTCCCTTCCTCTCTGTAAAAAAATCAATAAAATATATTTTTAAAAAAAAAGAGGTCTTAGTAATAATAATTACTCACTCAACTCATTGAGCACTTTCTCTGTGGCAGACAATGTTCTAAACGTTGGGAATACATCAAAAAACAATACATCCCGAGGACAGTATGTGTGGGGGGTAAGGGCAGAGGGTGGGGTGGGAACCGGGTGGAGGGGAACTATGGGGGGGAAAAAAAGGAACAACTATAATAATCTGAACAATAAAGATTTAATTAAAAAAACAACAACAATACAGCCCAGCTGGTGTGGCTCAGTGGTTAAGCATCAACCCATGAATCAACAGATCACTGGTTTGATTCCCAGTCAGGGCACATGTCCGGGCTATGGGCTTGATCCTCAATAGGGAGTGAGTGGAAGACAGCCGATTGATGATATTTTTCTCTCTTGGATGTTTCTATCTCTCTACTCCTTTTCCTTCCTCTCTCTCTCTCTCTCTCTCTCTAAAAAAAAAAAAATCAATTAAAAAACATTTTAAAAAATACAAACACAAATTCCACCTTTGTGAAGCTTATGTTCTGTAAGTAATAATAATAGCAACTATTTATCAAGAATACAGGCACTTTTCTGATCACATTCAAGGCTGTCAATAACTCTGAGTGATAGGTATTAATATTCTCACCTTACAGGAGAGGAATAGGAAGCTTAATGAATCAATGTAGTTTTCTTAGTATAGTTCAGCTAATACATGGCAGAGGCAGATTTGAACACACATGTGCTGACATTGTTTCCACAGTTCAACTATGTTGTTATCATTACTGGCGCTGTCCCTGTTTTACCAATGAGGAAAAGATGTGTGCAAGCAAAAAGACTATAGAGGGAAACCATGTATTCAATATGGTTAGTAAAGCTTTTGATTCCTCTTCCCTGGGCCAAAGATTTAGTCTGCCATTTCTATAGATCACCTTCTCAAAAACTCCTTGGCTTTTTTTTTTTTTTTTAAATATATTTTATTGATTTTTTTTTACAGAGAGGAAGGGAGAGAGATAGAGAGTTAGAAACATCGATCAGCTGCCTCCTGCACATCTCCTACTGGGGATATGCCTGCAACCCAGGTACATGCCCTTGACCAGAATCGAACCTGGGACCTTTCAGTCCGCAAGCCGACGCTCTATCCACTGAGCCAAACTGGTTTCGGCAACTCTCCTTGGCTTTTTAAATCAAAGAGCTGGCTCTAGCTGGTTTTCTCAGTGGTTAGAGCGCTGGCCTGTGGACTGAAGGCTCTCAGGTTCAATTCTGATCAAGGTCATATACCTTGGTTGAAGGCTCGATCCCTGGCTGTGTGGGAGGCAACCAGTGGATGTGTCTGTCTTTCTTGCATCGATGTTTCTCTCTCTCTGTCTCTCACCCTTCCTTCCATTCTCTCTCTCTCTCAAAACAAACAAACAAACAAACAAAAAAACACAATGAAAAAAATATCCGAATGTGAGGATTAAATAATTAAATTCATACATGCATATATTAATTACTTAATTAATTAATCAATCAATTGATTAATTAAAGAGCTGGTCAGAGCCATAGCAGGTGCTCCTGGAGCAATCATCCACACCCAGCTCACATTTATGAAGTGTTTTGAGAACTCTGTGGTGGGGTCCAGAGTGGTTATTTGGAGTTAAAACCCTAACCATCTGCTCACATAAATGATGATGTGTATTTAAGAAAACTATTGCCCACAATGTGTCCCTCAGAATACTAATTCCATGGGATGATTAATACATCTCACCATTTTTTAAATAGTTTCTATAGAGAAATAATTTGGGAAATGGTGAGTTAACTAAGTTTTCTCTGCAGGACTTTTGAAAGTCTTTAGTATGGTAATATGCTCTGATTCATCAGGAAGGGAATCCAATGTATGTAGTGTTTCCATTCATTCATTTGTTCATTCATTCAGTCACCTAACAAATATTCATTGAGCATCTTATGTGTTCAGGTGGCACTGTTTGAAGCACTAGGGATACATCAGTGAATAAAACATATGAAATCCCTGCCCTCATAGAGCTTACATTCTAGAGAAGAGAAACAGACAATAAACAAATAAGTAAAATGTATAGTATATATAGTTTTAGCCTGTTAATTTGTGCTATGATCTCAAGAAAGGCACCCCGTTTTACCCTTTAAGGGCAAAATGACAGCATTGGATTAGTTGTTAGACAGATGTTTCTTCCACTTCTGACATTCTAAAGCCATAGTGTGTGCGTGTATGTGTGTGTGGGGGGGGGGGGTGTGAAAGAGGGGGTGGGGGAGACCCCTTTACTAATTACACTGAGAAACAATCAGGTTTTGCCCCATGCTGTCATCTTCATCCCTTTCTAAGGACTAGGGCTTCCTACATCAAGCAGAATGTGTACCTCTCCCTTCTTAGGCCTGTTAAATTGTCAGAAGGAGGATGAGCCAAGGGAGTCCCCTTCCTTCTTTCAGTCATGCTCCCCATGCGGGCCTTGCTTCACAGAGCAAGATGCTGGGCACTTGCTTTCACCAATAATGGCTTCATTACATTGAAAGGAGAAGAGAGTGACCTCAGTGAAATAGACTTCCTGACCCCAGCTAACCTCTGACCCTCACCCTGACAGCCTCTAAATCTTTTCCTTCTGACACATCCCCCACAAGGTACAGGCAAGAGGAGGAAATGATGAGCCTGCGATCGCACACTGTCCAGTGACTGTGACTCTCCAGGTGTCCTCTTGCAGGGGAACTCGTCGTGCCCAACCATAATTTCCCTCATGGCTGCTGATCTTTTCAGTGATCCTCTCTGTGACTCTACTTGGGCCCGTGGGTCACAACTCATCCAGCTGTCACTCACCTGGTGTCCATTTGTGTGTGTCCAGTGATTGTCGTGTACCATGGAGGCAGGAGGCAGGAGGCAGGAGGCAGGAGGCAGGGTGTCTAACCCAATGCTGTCATTTCCCAAATGCTGTTTTAGGCTAGCGCTTTAACCTCCTCTTCCCTGACGGGCGCTTACTGTTTATTACAAACCAGGCATGTGCTAAGTGCTTTGTGTGTGTTGTCCTCAACTGTCCTGGAGAGGACTGACAGTCGTGGAGTTAACTGATTTGTCTTGACTCACAAATCACAAAGGGTGCGTGGCAGTCTAGCTCACTCCAATATTCTTCTTCCTTATTTTTTTTTTTTACAGTTAAAGTAATTAATGCATGTGGTTTAAAAAAATCAATCCGTATTGAAAGAATTGTAATGAAAAACAACAGTCTCCTGCCACACCACCCCCTTCACTCCCATGAGGCAAATACTGTTTGAGTCATTTCTTCTGGAATATATTTCCATATCACACAAAAAAAGGCATGTACCTATGTTCCTTGATTTATCCATTTTAGATATCTATTGATTTCCTGTTATGGTAGATGAGGACTTACCTCTCTTACAGGGCCACCTCCCCTCACCCCTTCCTCCCGGTACAGTTAAATCACCATTTTCAGCTAAGCTGGTAACCAATGCTTACACGGTCACGATTTGGAAATGTTCACTGCATTGCCAAGTAGTATCCTAGGAAAAAATTTCTCTTCTTACACTTTTTCTATTCCTGCCTTTCTCTCTTTCCTGAAATTTTTGTCATTGAAGTACCCTGTTATTTTCAAGGGCTTTATCATATTATGGGTTCCACTAAGCCCTCTTTTCCCCCAGCGCCTCTTTCCTGAGGCCCTCCCTCCTGGTTACCCTCTGGGCTGGCCTCCCAGCTATCACTCTGGGGCTTCCTCTCTCTACAGTGGTTAGAGTCAGTTTCCTGGATCCCATTCAACCTCTTTTTTAAAAAAAAAACACAACAGCTGAAACCGGTTTGGCTCAGTGGATAGAGCGTCGGCCTGCGGACTGAAAGGTCCTGGGTTCGATTCTGGTCAAGGGCATGTACCTGGGTTGCGGGCACATCTCCAGTGGGAGGTGTGCGGGAGGCAGCTGATCAATGTTTCTCTCTCATCGAGGTTTCTAACTCTCTATCTCTCTCCCTTCCTCTCTGTAAAAAATCAATAAAATATATTAAAAAAAAAACAACAAACAACACATTTTATTTATTTATTTTTTACAGAGAGGAAGGGAGAGGGATAGAGAGTTAGAAACATCGATCAGCTGCCTCCTGCACACCCCCGACTGGGGATGTGCCTGCAACCGAGGTACATGTCCTTGACCAGAATCGAACCCGGGACCCTTCAGTCTGCAGGCCGATGCTCTATCCACTGAGCCAAACCGGTCAGCCCATTCAACCTCTTTTGTGGTTCACCTTTGAGGAGCACATCCTAAAAAAACGTACATGGGAGGGAAATTTTCTGGATCTTATAAATCTGAACATGTTTTCTTGTTTGTTTGTTTATTTTTACCCTTACTCATTTGATGGTTTCTGAAAAATCAGACAGAGGCCGAAAACCAGGACTACAGGCTTTATTAGAGGAGAAGCACCTGCCGGGCTGTCTCGCAAGGGGAGGACAGCAGCATGTGCAGGGGTGGGCACGCCTTTTGAGGGGCGGAATGGGAAGGGGTGGGGGGCTTAGTGTACTGGGCGCACACTGATTGGTGGCTTACTGCATTGTCCATATAGGACAGAGGCTTAGGGTATTTGGCAGGTGTGGATTGGTGGTCCAATGTATAGTCCATATAAGGTACCTGGTTAGTCACTCAGGTATTTCCGGGCTGCAGGTTACGTCATACTCTGCCCACCAGTTGCGGGAAGGGAGGATCTATCATTCCAGGCTTTTGGTAATAGCAAAAAAATTGAGAGTCCGGGCAAGGTCAGGGGGCGAGGGTCCGTCTTCCGTAGCTACCTCCTGCTGAGAGGGGGTGTCATCAGGGGCATCTACCCGGGGTCTTAAAGATTCCAGTGACATAGGTGTCTCTAGGTTCTGAATTCAAGGCCAGGTAGATTTTTTCCACCTTCTGGTTGGTGGTGAACACCTGCATTCTGTTCTGCAAAGAAAACTAGTAAAACAGCGTATGAGACAGGGGCCAAAGAGCAAAATTAAAAGAATAAATACCAGTGGACCTAATAGTGGGAGGAGCCATGGAGTAAGTGAGCCAAAGATGGCATAACACCCTTCTAGCTGGTTACGTCCTCTTTGGTCAATCCTGTCCCGGAGGGATTTAATGTGATCTTTGACAATTCCTGATTCATTTACAAAGTAGCAGCATTCTTCTCCAAGAAAGACAGGTACCTCCTTTTTCTGCTGTCAAGAGATCTAAAGCACACGGGTTCTGTAGGGCTTCTGCTGCTAAGGGGTCTACCTGCCTTTGAAGGGATTCAAGGGAATTGCTAATGATGGAGATATCTTCTGAAAATTCAGCAGACAATTTGTGGTAGAAATGAACAGAGGAGGAAACGCCTCCTACGCCTGTCCTACTGCAGTGAGAACTCCCGTACCCACTAAGAGGGGAACAAGGGCCGCCCTTTTGTGGCGAGACCTGAGAAGACCAAGAGAGGATTTGAGTTCTCCCTCTGTTCTGATAGAAAGATTGGGGGTTAGGAAGACATAAAGGCAGAAGGAGCGTGACAGACCCTGGGGAACACAGGTGTAGGCTGTAGTGCCACAGAGGAGAAAAATACAGAGATGTTGTGTAGGGTGCATTGAGGCCTGGTATAGGTAAGAGTTAAGTTAGTGATTCAATATGTTGAGATTGGAGTGGCTATGATGAGGGTTCAAGCCAGTGACAGACAAATCCAGCAGGATGTAGAGAAGGAGGGACTGATGTTAGAGAGTAGATGGAAAGTTGTGTTGATGAGGGTGGGCAAAAGAGTAGGTCCAGGGTCTGTAGGGCGAGAGAGAATACCCTTTAGTGGGGAAGGATAGGTCGGGGATTAATATAGGTTTTGATAAAGACAATTATAGTAGAATTGATGACTCCCTCATCATCCCAAATCCGTTTCACCTGAAAAGACCCCAAACCTTCATTGGTGCACTCATTGCTAGCTGCCTGTAGGAGGATTATGGTGAGGAGACGAGACATATGAAAAGGAATTTGAAAACCCGAGCTTCTTCTGGAGTAAAAATTGGAGTGTCCCTTGCCAGGTAAGAGCCTGTGAGGAATGATGGGTCATCAGGTCCTGGATGGTGCCCTGAATCTTCTTCGGGGATGGTGGGAGGCATTTGGTGAGCCTGAGAGAGGAAGGTATTGCAGTGAAAGTGGGAGGGAATGTGAGAATGGGCTATTACCCAAGGGAAACGAGAAAGGGAAGGGAAGGAGCAGTGGAAGATGAGGCTGGAGAAAAGGCAGGGGGAGGAGGGAGCAGGCCCCGCAGCCTGTCCCAGGCTTCTAGTCGCTTGGATTTTAAAACTGCCGCATTTTTCCTAGAGATAATGATCTCAGTTTCTGATAGTAGCCGGACTGTTTACTAAACCTGCGCAGTCAAGGAAGTTGTTCTTTGGGAAGGATGGAGTGGGGGAGGGGGACGGGGCGAGAAGGCGCGGAGGTCAGAGTAGTTTTCAGAGCATTAAAAGGGTGAAAATGTTGGCCTTGGGATCTAAAGGCTCAGTGAGGGGGTCCCTTCGCCATGTCATGTCATAGAGGCGCTTTGCAAGAAGACGACAGTTGTGAACCCGGAGGCGAGAGTACCCAGTGAGCCTGAGGAAGGAGAAAATTTCTTGTTCAGAGGAGGGGACAGTCATGGAGGAGATAAGGAGATAAGGCGTTTACAGTCCCAGGAATGGCTCGGCCTTGTGGGGTGAGACAGTGAAACTGAGGTAGGTGACTGTGGTTTGGGACAAATGGGCTTTATGAGGGGATGCATGGTAGCCCTGGCCGGGCACCGAGGTAGAATGAGAAAAGAGTGCCGAAACCGGTTTGGCTCAGTGGATAGAGCGTCGGCCTGCGAACTGAAAGGTCCCGGGTTCGATTCCGGTCAAGGGCATGTACCTTGGTTGCGGGCACCTCCCCAGTGGGAGATGTGCAGGAGGCAGCTGATCGATGTTTCTCTCTCATCAATGTTTCTAACTCTCTATCTCTCTCCCTTCCTCTCTGTAAAAAAATCAATAAAATATATTAAAAAGAAAAGAAAAGAAGAGTGAGTGGGGGAATTTAGGAAGATGCAGTGTAGAGGTGAGGTGGCTAATGGCTGTGAGACTGATCCGTCAGCCCCCATAATAGAGACTGAGGAGTAGACAGGGTCCCAGCGAATTCGGGAGGGCAGAATAAGTGGCCCAGTGCCAATTAAAAAGGAGATCGGCTCACCTGCCACCACAGTCGTTACCTGAGGCTCTGTCCCGGTGATGTAAGTCTGTGGGGCCCTGTCAGGGCCTGGGCAGCTTCTTCGGTGGCCAGTCCCAGGAGGTCTGGGTGCTCCAAACCCGATCCAGAGGGCGGCCATGCTGGACTGGCTGAGGCCTGGACCGGAGGGCCAGACTACAGTCTGATTTCCAGTGGCCTTTCCCTTCCACACCTTGGGCAGGGCCCAGGCGGGGGTCTCGGGTTTGAATAGGACTTGGCTCAGTGTCCTTCCTTGCTACATTTGAAACATGGGCTTGGAGGAGGCTTAGCCCCTGACTTACCCACAGTTGGAGGACCGGCATTTTGTTTGGGGTTTGAAAGCGGTGGCTAGGAGCTGGAAGGCCTCCTAATGGGCCTCAGCCTTGGCCTGATCTCGCCTTTGATTTTGGATTTGGGTTTCCTCGTCTCTATTATTAAAGACCTTAAAGGTCAGGTTAGCCCTAATCGGTTTGGCTCGGTGGATAGAGCATCGGCCTGTGGACTGAAAGGTCCCAGGTTCGATTCCAGTCAAGGGCATGTACCTTGGTTGCTGGCACGTCCCCAGTGGGAGTTGTGTGGGAGGCAGCTGATCGATGTTTCTCTCTCATCGATGTTTCTAACTCTCTATCCCTCTCCCTTCCTCTCTGTAAAAAATCAATAAAATTAAAAAAAAAAAAAAAAGGTCAGGTTAACGAGGTCTTCTTGAGGGGTTTGTGGAAGTTTGCTGCACATTTCGGGGGAGTAAAGGTGGTCAGGTCAGTGGAAAAAGAGACCTGAGATGCCTCTCAATCTGTGAGGCTGGACGTAGAGAATGGGGCATGGCCTCAGACTATGCCCTCAGTTCCTGCTGCCTCCCTCGGGTAGAATGGACGCGGGAATTGAAGAGGCTGTTGAGGAAGGTAGTCTTTGGGTGGCCTGAGAATGAGTGTTAGATGGGAAAGGCTGTTTTGGAGCTCACGTTCTCAGGATTTGGGCTCTCAGGGACTGGGGAGAAGGCGGCTGCTGGTTAAGAGGGACTGAAGAGAAAAAGCTGAGGCGTTTTTTGATTTGAGAAAGATCAGAGAGTGAGAGGGGAATGGCTACCGGGATAATACCCTCCCCCGCTGCAACCTTGCGCAAAGGGAACTGGCCAGCCAGCTGTGAATTCGGTTGCTGGCCGTCATGGGGGCGGAGATTTGGCAGAGAGCACACAGGGGAATGCGGCGGTTATAGGTCTCAGAGGGTAGAGCGTGGGGTGCAGATTCTATGGCAGGGTTGTAAGGGGGGCGGCGAGGGCGGGAGAGGTGGAGATGAATGATCGGCTGGATCCAAAGAGTCAGAAGACAGAGAAAGGAGCCGAGAATCAGTTTGGGAGGGCAAAGAGGACTTTGCAAGGAGGATCTGATGAGTGGAACATGAGAAGTAAGCGAGGGGCGGGAGCAGGGGGGAAATAAAGCCTGTTCATAGGGATCTCGAAAGCTTTCCCCGTCCGGTGGCCAAAATTATCTAGATCTTGGAGGATATTGGAATCAAAGTGCCGTTTTCGGGCCACTGAGAGCCATTGTCGAGTTTACATTGTGGCCAGGTAGAGCTTCTTTGGTTTGATGTAGCCAGAAAGCCCAAGGATCAAGAGATTGGCGAGGAGACACCCTAAGGGTGTGTTTCGAGGGGGTTTGGACCAAGAGATCCCCATGACCTGAGGGAAGGGCGAGCGGAAGTTGGGGAAGGAACAAGGAGCACCCTCCTTTTCCCTCAGCCAACCTGTAGTGAGGGAGAGACGAGAAAAAGTTCCAAGGTCGTCACCCCGAGACCTTTCCCACGGAGTAGAAGAGAATTCCCGGCCAGGTACCTGGGCTTTTGTAGAACGTATGAAACGTGTAGCCGAGTAGACGGGGAAGCTCTGTAGGCCCTAATGCCCCTCCAGGTCACAAGGAGCGAGGGAAAAAAAAAGTAGGGGGGTTGGGAAAGTTCCTGAAGCCTCCCGGTGGAAGGGAAGCGACGAGATCCCCACGTGTCCTGGTGCGGGCAGGGTTCGAGAGGTGTCCGGAGCAGGCCAATCAACTCAAAACCATACAGCGGGGCCTTGACTTATGAGTGTCCCGACTAATGAGTTTTTTGAGATATGAGCTGTCTCTCCCCGATTTTTTGCTTTGAGTTTCGAGCTAAAATTCGGGTTATGAGCCAGCTTCAGATACCCCACCGCTAGTTGGCACAGCGAACGTCACAGTGAACGCCACAACATCAGCCCAGCATCATGTGTCTCACTCTTTCACTTTTTGATTTGACATACGAAGTAATTTGAGTTACGAGCTCCGTCACGGAACGAATTAAACTCGTAAGTCAAGGCCCCACTGTACCACTGAGCAGAGCCAGAGTAGGAGTCCGAAGCTCGGGCCTAGCTTCGAGGATTGTCCACGCTCCCGTTCACCTCTCCTGGGTTTCGGCCCCAAAATGAAAAATAAGACAGAGGCCGAAAACCAGGACTACAGGCTTTATTAGAGGAGAAGGACCTGCCGGACTGTCTTCAAAGGGGAGGACAGCAGCGCGTGCAGGGGTGGGCACCCCTTTTGAGGGGCGGAATGGGAAGGGGTGGGGGGCTTAGTGTACTCTGCGCACACTGATTGGTGGCTTACTGCATTGTCCATATAGGACAGGGGCTTAGGGTATTTGGCAGGTGTGGATTGGTGGTCCAATGTATAGTCCATATAAGGTACCTGGTTAGTCACTCAGGTATTTCCAGGCTGCAGGTTACATCATACTCTGCCCACCAGTTGGGGGAAGGGAGGATCTATCAGTTTCAAAGCCAAACTCTTTACCATTCTGCTATGTTGACTTGTAGCAAGAAATACACTTGACTTGCTTTGAGAACATTGAAGTGAAGAGGCTTTTATTTCAAATTCTCAGGTGTAAAACACAGAGTTATCAGAAGAATAAAAATTGCAATAGTTATCCCGGTCGGCGTGGCTGAGTGGTTGAGCATCCACCTATGAAGGGTCCTGAGTCGATTCTGGTCAAGGGCTCATGTCTGGGTGGCAGGTTTGATCCCCAGTGTGGGGCATGCAGGAGGCAGCCAATCAATGATTCTCTGTCATCATTGATGTTTCTATCGCTCTCTCCCTCTCCCTTCCTCTCTGAATCAATAAAAACAATTTTTTTAAAAATTACAATAGTTAATGCTTTTTTTTTTTTTTTTTTAAATAGAGGCAAAGTTTATTGAGAGAAGCCAGTACAGAAAAAGGTGCAGCTGAGGTTCCAGGCCAGGCCAGTGTCCAGAGCTCCCTTCCCACATTACAGTCTGGTGTTAACGTCTGTTAGTCCATGTGTAGAGTGCCACATGGCCATGAGCCATTTGGGTGCAGCGGAGCATGTCTCCTCTTAATGCTTTTTGAAGGTTCATCATGTTCCAGGCGCTGTGCTGAATGGTTTAGATAGATAAATTATCTCACTTAATCCTCACACCAAACTTATGAGATAGGCATGGTTATTGTTCCCCTCTTACAGATGAAGCTGAGCACAGAGGGGTTAAGTAACTTGGTGAAGGTCACAGAATAAGTAATAATGTCAGGATTCAAACCCTGATAGAATCAGCATTCAGATTCAATAATCTACATTCTTCCATTAAAAGAGGCTTGGTCAGAAGCCTCTTCACACTTTAACTTCCACCCCACCCCATTTTGTAAATATGGAAATAAAACCTAAAATCCAGGTGACTTGTCCAAGTTCCATAGCTGGTTAATAACAAGAACTAGAAACCCAGGTCTCCCAGGATCCTCCTTTCAATCAGAGAATAGGGGTTCCAATTCAGAATTGGCTTCTGAACCTTGGTTTCCTGTCTGTTTAGTGGAAAGGACAGATATAGAAAAGATATGTCGCATCAGACTGGGACATTAACAGAGGCATGTATAATGCACTATGAAACAAGGAAAGCTGACTCATCTATCTATATATCTACACTAATAAAAGAGAAAAATGGTAATTGGCGTACGGCGATACCGTTTTCATTGGCTAATCAGGGCTATATGCAAATTAACTGCCAACTAAGATTGGCAGTTAACTGCCAACTAAGATTGGCAGTTAACTGCCAACAAGATGGCGGCTAATTTGCATATGTAGGCACAATGCAGGGAGGCGAAAGGGAAAGCAGGAAGAAGCCCCCTGCCACTGACAGTGATCTGAAACCCAGCGGGGAGCTAAGAGCTGGGGGGCCGGGGCGCCTTTGCCCTGCCCCCCAGCCATGATTGGAGAATCAGGCGCCTTTGCCGCCCTGGCCAGTGATAGCAGGAAGTAGGGGTGGAGCCAGCGATGGGAGCTGGGCAAGGTTGAAGCTGGCAGTCCCAGGAGCTAGGGGTCCCTTGCCTGGGCCTAAAGTGAAGCCCACGATCGCGGTGCCCCCCCGCTGCCACTGCAGGTCCCCGCTGCCTGGGCCGGACACCTAGGCCAGAGGCATTAGGCCTGGGCAGGGGCGGAGGCTGCAACCGCGGGGAGCTGGGGGTCCCCTGCCCAGGCCTGACACCTCTGCCGGAGGCCTCAGGCCTGGTCAAGGGGCCGATCCGGTGACTGGTGATCGGAGGGTGATGAGGGTCAACTCCTCTGGCCGAGGCATCAGGCCTGGGTGGGGGGGCGGAGCCAGGGATTGGGGGAATATGATGGTCCCCTTGCCCAGGCCTGAAGCCTGGGTCAGAGGTGTCAGGCTTGGGCGGGGTGTGGAGCAAGCGATCAGAGGGAGATGGGAGTCCCCTGCCCAGGCATGATTCCTGGGCCAGAGGCCTCAGGCCTAGGCGGGGGCCAGAGCCAGTGATCTGGGGGAGATGGGGATCCCCTGTCCAAGCCTGACACCTCTGGCAGAGGCGTCAGGCCTGAGCAAGGGGCCGATCAGGCGATCGGAGGGTGATGGGGGTCAATGCCTGAGGGCTCCCAGTATGTGAGAGGGGGCAGGCTGGGCTGAGGGACACTCCCCCCCCCCCCCACACACACCCAGTGCACAAATTTCGTGCACCGGGCCCCTAGTATATATATAAAAGCCTAAGTAACCGGTACAACCAGAGGACTGGATGACCGGATGACTAGCCAGTAGCTATGATGCACACTGACCATCAGGGGGCAGACTCTCAACTCAGGAGCTGCCCCCTGGTGGTCAGTGCACTCCCACAGCCAACCTCCCTCAGCTGGCCAACCTCTGGTGGTCCCTCTGGCCGGCCAGTCCTGATTGGCCCCAATCGCTGGCTAGGCTGATGGACCCCACCCGTACATGAATTCGTGCACCGGGCCTCTAGTATTATATGTTATAGAGACTTCAAAGGGGAGGTGGCATTGCACTGGGCCTCACATAGGATTTTGAAAAACAGGAAGGGCAAGGCATTCCAGAAGAAAAGAAACAGCAGAAATGAAAGCAAGGAGGCTTGCAAGTGAGCAGTTTGTTTGAGAAGAAGCCACAAAATTTGGTTCCCACAATTGCAAGTCCTTCATGTCCCTGGGGAGACATACAGAGAGATCTGTATTCCTTTCATTCAATCTCCAACCACACGTTCATTCAACATTTTATCAATAATTGAGATAGTATAGTATGGTATGAAAGTTCTGGGTTTTAGTCCTAGCTCTGTCACTAACTCGCGGTGTGACCTTGAGCAAATCTCTTCTCTGGGCTTCAATTTCCCCATCTATCAACTGGGAGAGTAGATTTATGACCTGTAAGATCTCCTCCTGCTTGCTGCAGTGATGCCCTCTGAGAGAGAATAAAACAAAGGGTGCCTGCCGGGGTCCAGCCCCAGCGGGTCCAGGGGTCCCCAAAGGTGTGGATGGAGTCGGCGAAAGAAAGACTGACACGGAGACAGTGTTCAATTGATCAGCAGCCTAGCCAGGATCTCCAGCCAAGTTCTGGTCTGTATCTCCAGCGAAGTTCTGGTTAGGATCTCCAGCCAGGTTCTGTGTCCATGTTCTCTTGCTAGGTTCTCCAGGTTCTCCAGCCAGGTTCTGTAGCCATGTTCCCTCGCTAGGTTCTCCAGCCAGGTTCTCCAGGTTCTCTAGCCAGGTTCTTTCTAGGTTCTCCAGCCAGGTTCAGTCGCCAGGTTCTAGTCCGGTTCTCTTCCCATGTTCTAGCCAGGTTCTGTAGCCAGGTTCTGTCTCTAAGTTCTTCAGCCAGGTTCTCTCGCTAGGTTCTGTCTCTAGGTTCTGTGGCCAGTTTCTGTCCAGGATCTTTTGCCATGTTCTCTCCAGCGAAGTTCTTCTGTCTCTAGGTTCTGTGTAGGTTCTGTCTTCTAAGTTCTGTCTTCTAAGTTCTGTGTTGTTACATCTGTATTTATACCAGTTGATTCCAATCCTATCAATCTCTATTTCAAAGGTTAAGGCGTTTCTTATCTCCATTCCAGGGAGTAAAGATTATGTAGCTTAAGCATGATTGTTCATAGTTTAAGTGATTAATTACCCGCCTGGCACTTAGTTAAGGGATTTTATTCCCTCCCTAACTTCAGGGGAAAATCCCTACCTGGGGAAACAACCTTTCTCAGAGACCTTGGTTAAAACACATAGTGCCAAGAAGGTGAGCAAACATATTAAGAACAGTATGCCATATATGCCAGGTCCCTTGAAACAGCAAGCATGGACCGGCTCCCGGCAAATTCCCCCTTTTTTATTTTTTAAAAGCAGGCATTAAAAAGAAAAACCCCAAATGCTCTCTTGTATCCATTTTAAGAGTAGGATTGGCGCTTTCCGCTATTACCTGAGGCCTGATCTATCACTCCAGGGAGAGCTTGCCAATCCTGCACTTTCCCGGGGTGGAAAGGCTGCAGTGGGGTTAAGGATAAGGCTCCTTGGGCCTACCTCCTCCCATGCTTTTACATTTACCTTTCCTTCCTCAGAAAAGCATGGACATACTTCTTGTATAAAACGTTCTGTCTGACTAGAAGTAACCTTAATTCCTCTGCTAGCAAGCATATGTGTTAAAAGATCAATACAGAGTCTTATTTCTTTAGACTCAGTATGGCACATCTTCTTAATCTAAAGATCAATACAAAGTCTTCTTTCTTTGGACTCAGTATGGCACATCTTCTCAATCTAAATTCTGTACTATCCACCTTCTTACCCTACTTATCCTCTATAGGGGGGTCTGAAGTACCCTGGTGGAGTCCTATCCGTCCCGAATGTGGGGGTTCTCAATGGGGGGGGGCTTACCTAGGGGAATCCTGTTCCAGGGGTTCCCAAAGGTGTGGACGGAGTCGGCGAAGACTATCCACCCTCTTCCTACGGTGGAGTCCTATCCATCCTGAGAGTGGGGCTTACCTAGGGGTCCCTGTTCGGGCGCCAGATGCTGGGGTCCAACCCCAGCAGGTCCAGGGGTCCCCAAAGGTGTGGACGGAGTCGGCGAAGAAGGAATGACACAGAGACAGCGTTCAGTTGATCAGCAGCCTAACCAGGATCTCTAACCAGGATCTCCAGCCAAGTTCTGGTCTGGATCTCCAGCGAAGTTCTGTGTTCATGTTCTCTTGCTAGGTTCTCCAGCCAGGTTCTGGTCTGGATCTCCAGAGAGGTTCTGCTCTGGATCTCCAGTGAAGTTCTTCTGTCTCTAGGTTCTGTGTAGGTTCTGTCTTCTAAGTTCTGTCTTCTAAGTTCTGTGTTCTAAGTTCTGTCTTCTAAGTTCTGTGTTCTAAGTTCTGTCTTCTAAGTTCTGTGTTGTTACATCTGTATTTATACCAGTTGATTCCAATCCTATCAATCTCTATTCGGTAGGTGCCGAATAAGCCGTGACTCCTTTCTGTTAGAGCATGGCCGAAAATGACACCTGGTAATTTCTGCTATGTGCTGGACATAGCCCTCTCCAGCCATCCTGTGAAGGAGGTGCTGTCTCCCCATTTAACAGAAGAGCTCAGATGATTGGAATAACTTCCTCAAATTCTCCCAGCAAGTAACAACAACAAAAGCAAAACCACATATGAATGTTTACCATATGCCAGACACTCTGTCAAGACCCCAAACTGGGTCACATAAGGCCCCACCAACTTCATTATGTGGGAATGCTTGTCTCCATTTTCAAGATGAGGACACAGGAGGTGTCTGATGCTGTAGTCCGTGCTCCTAATGACTAAACTGCACTGCGTCTCAGTGATGCCATCTGAGACAGCACCAAACTCAGATTAGCTGTTCTGGAAACTAGGCTTTCAGATGACAGGGGCCTGCCCTTTCCTCTCCTCATCACTGGGCCCCTGTGGTTTGGCCATGGTGAGAAAGGATGACAGGACAGATTCATGGAAGCTGTCCCTTCTCCCCTCCAGCCTCTTCCAAATGCAAGCAGCACTGAGCTTCTGAGAAGAGGTGCCTCCACGGCTAGTCTATTAGAGGGGATATAGAGCGGAGAGGAGGGAGACACGGGATCCTGATTCCAAGACTCTTAGAGTCAAAAGGGACCTTGCGGATCGGCTGCTTCCTTCCTAGATCCCAAGCTTGATATCAACCACTTTCTAGACTCAGTTTACAAATCTCCAGCAACAGGGAGTTTGCTGCTTCTGAAGCCTTGTCCAAGCCCTGATAATTGCGATTGTTAGAAAAGTTATTTTTTCCATTGAACTAAAGCTGACCTCTATAACCTTTATCCACTGGGTTATTTTTAAATATATTTATTGATTTCAGAGAGGAAAGGAGAGGGAGAGAGAGAAACATCAACAATGAGAGAGCAATCGATGCGTTTCTGTCATGTTAATATTTCTTTGTCTTTCCCTTTCTCTTCTACTCTCTCTAAACATCAACGGAAAAATATCCTTGGGTGAGGATTAAAAAAAGAAAAAATGATGAGAGAGAATCACTGATGGGCTGCCCTCTACATGAGACCTGACAAGTCATCGAACCACGACTTCCTGGTTCATAGGTCCCTCAACCACTGAGCAACGCCTGCCGGGCCCCACTGGTTCTTTAGAACAAGTTCCCTCCCTCTTCTGCAAAGACTCTAGAGTCCAGCTTTTTGTTTAAACCCTAGTCCCACGTTCTTGGGTTGTGTGACCTTGGACGACTTTGTTAGAGGCTCAATGGCTTCAACTCTAATTAATTTCCCACCGTTCCCACCGTGAAGATGACCTCAGGCCAGATTTACCCGCTTGATCCTCAGTGTCCACACTCTCTTTCCGTTGTCTGGGCATTACTTTGTACAGTGCTTTTCCAACCACGGTGTTTCCCATGCATTTCTCACCAGACCCTGGGAAATGGGGCTGCTGGAAAAGGGAGGAGGCGAGAGGACGTGTGGTTATCTCAGTTTTGCAAGTGATGCAGGCCTCCGCTTCAAAACCAGACTCCTTACTCATGTCCCCATTAACATTCCAGGGCCTCCATATGCCTTGCTCTTTCTTTATTCCTGGTGCCTTCCTCTGCCCCAAAGCATTTCTCTTACTTTTTTTGTTTTTTGTGCCCCTGACTATTTCATTTAATCTTTTTTAAAAGAAAATTTTGTTATTGTTGACACTATTACAGATGTCCCCATCCTCCCCCTTGCCCTCCTCTGCCTTGCTACTATTCATTCTTTTAAAAAATATATATTTTTTAATTAATTTCAGAGAGCAAGGGAGAGAATCAATGATGAGAGAGAATCATAGATAGGCTGCCTCCTGCACGCCCCCCACTGGGAGTCGAGCTCACAACCCAGACATATGCCCTGACCAGAAATGGAACCTGGGACCCTTCAGTCCACAGGCCAACCATCTATCCACCGAACCAAACCAACTAGGGCTACTACTCATTCTTTAGGCTCCAACATAGATGTCACTTTGTTCAGGGATCTCTTTGCCTCCACCCATTCACTTACCCAACAGCTTCTCACACGTTCTTATATACCCTGCACTTCTCCAGGGGAGTATTTGCCCCACTTTATTATATTTGTTTATTTGTCATTCACTCCCACTGGCTACTAGAATGTAATCTCCATGAGGCCAGGGACTATGTCTGTCTTGTTTATTGTTTGCCCAGCACATATCACAAAGCTTGGACTAGAGTAATTGCTTATTAAATTTTTGTTGAATGAACAAATGAATGACTTGCCACCAGTCCATGGTTAATAGTGGCTAAAATCAGAAGCCAGGTTTTCTTTCTCAGTCCAAGAATTCTTTTTACAATCTTCTGAGCCTAAGCTAATGCCCACCCCTAACTGTACTGTCAGCACATGTCCCCACTTAATTCCCTAGAATCTTAGCTTGTTTATCTGGAAGGAATGTTAGAGCTCATCTGACTTAACCCTTTCATTTTATAGATAAGAAAACTAAGACCCACAGCAGTTAAGTGGTTTGCCCAAGGCCATACAGCAAATTGTGGCAGTTTTTTCTGACTTCTAGATTGATGCTTTCCCACTGAGGTCACCTCAGAGCTCGGGGACTCCCCGGGCTTTGTCTTGGGGGTGGAGTGAGAGTCAATAATTTTATCCAAGTCCCTGCTTTCAGGCTCTCTAGCACTCAAAAGTCCAGACACCAAGAGACTATTCTGAGACATCTCCCAGGTAAAGTTTCAGGCAGAGTTGGATGGAGGCGTGTGTGCGCTTGGTGGGGGAGGATGCAGACATGAAAACCATGCTGTGCAGCTTGGCCCCTCTGTTGTGGGGTCCCTCGAGGCTCCCACTGTGACAACACCACTCCCTCTGCCCCTGAAGCTGACCTTTGGGGCCAGAGATCAATAACCTGGGCTTTGGCTTCAATCCCCTTCAGCCCTCCAGTGACTATAGGCTGCTCAGAAGAGCTAGCAGGACTCAGGGTCATTAAGCAACTGTCACTCTTCCTCAGCCACACTTGGGGCACTGGTGGGGGAGGGGCCAGGCATGGAAACCACTATAGGGGCACACAGGTGTGGCGGATTTTGCCCTCCCCACCAGAGGGGGATCGACCTCTATGTCTCCTTGGGCCCCGCTTCCTCTTCTTGCTCAGGATTTCCTCTTGACCTTTCTGTCCCCTCCTACATCCTTAGCACTGAGCCCCCACTCCCCTCACTGAACACCCACCCTCCTCTCCGAGCCTCCCTCCTCGCTGCTGTACCCCTCCCTACCTCACTGAAACTCTACATTTCTCTTATCCCAATCTTCTTCTATGAGCCTCCCCCCCATCCCCACCCCCCCACACCCCGCCACCACCACCAGCTTGTGCTGTATAATCTGGAGATATTGTACACTTTTTCAGTCAAGGCAGTAGACAGGAATTCCTCATTTACCATTTTCTATATAACTTCCAAGTAACTTCTCCTCCCCATGTCCCGCCCCTCCTCCCCAAGCCCCGTAAGAACAAATCTACTGGCCATAATATCAGCAAAATCCTGTTTCAGAAACACACTCACCCCCATCCCCACCCCACAACTTCTCAGCAATTTTCCAGGCTCTCTGCCCACCATTTCTTCCCCACATCCACACATCCACCCCGATGCCCCAGCCAATCAATTCTGATTGATTGATTAGGGAGGAGGAGGAAAGAGAATCAGTGAAAGAATCTAGGCCTGTTCTTAGTCAAAGCTAAAGGTCCAGGAGGGAGGGATATTCATTGTGGGGAGGATCAGGGGATGCCCACTATGGAGCTGAGGGTGAGGCGGTCAGTGTCGGGGAGGGTGGATACAGTGGCTCTGAAGGTTGGAAGGACAGTTGTAGTGGGGCTGGTAGAAGTGAGAAGGCATAAATCAGGAGGAGTTTAGCATTAGGTTTGGGTCTCCAAGACTACCCACAGGTAGGAAATTTACCACCCCATTCATTACTCCTCCCAGCTCAGAGGAGTCCTGGGTCCTCCCCTGTCCAGCAGGGGGCGCTCTGTCCCCGCATTCCCTTCTCCTCACCCATCAGGCCCAAGTTTCTTTGTTCATTCATTTGAAAATACTGCTTGAGTACCACTGTGTACTAGGCACCGTGCACCAGACACTGTGGCACAGACTGCAGAAATACCAGCGTGGATGAGACAGACAGACAGACAGACAGACAAGGTCCCAGACTTTGTGGTGCTTTCCAGGTAGTGAATAGTAAATAATTATAGTGGTTTAATTCAAGGGAAAGGGGATCAGACAAAGCCCTCCTGAGAAACGTAAAGTGGGACTTAACAGGTGCCTAAGTCTTGACCGGGTGATGACGTGGAAAAGAGGTGTGTAGGGGCTGTGTTTCAGGCAGAGGAAACAACATGCAAAAACAGGCAGGAAGGATGAGGGCCCTTCAGAAGGAAGGCAAAGAGCCTGACTGTATCTGATTCAGCTTTGGTCAGAGGTTTAACCCTTTCTATTGTGGAGCGCACACGGCTGGAGCCTTCACATTTTTCTCCAAGGTTTAACTTTCTTGATAATTGCTTTTTTTTTTTTTTTTTTTTTGAGAAGGGAAGGAGAACCAGCAGGTCTTTGGGATCTTTCTAGAGTAAGCCAAACAACTTGGGAGAGAGAATTCCTGTTCACCCCCTTCCTAAACTCAACATTGTTTTGTACAGAAGGCGTGGAACAGAAGATTTAGTTTAAGCTCTCATGCCTCTCCCAAGGATATGGGGGGAGCCAAGTCCTATGCTTATACGTTTTGATAAAATGTGCCAAAATGAGATATTTTAATCACAGTTTAAAATTCAAAATTCCAGCAGCTGGTCTGTTAAAAAGTAGTATAGAGGTGTGCCAGGCAATTAATGAATACAAATATGTTTTATGATGTTTGTGGTATTTTTTCAGCTTTTAAAATTTGTGATTTATTACGATGTCTTTTCTCGTTCTTAATAACCATTCACTTGGGTTCCACATTTTATATTTATAACCATGTATTCCTTTTCTTTTTCTTAAATTTTATGTATTGATTGATTTGAGAGAGAAACACCAATTTGCTGTTCCACTTATTTATACATTTATTGGCTGATTCTTGTATGTGCCTTGACAGGGGATCAAACCCACACCTTGGTGCAGCTGGCATGATGCTCCAATCAGCTGAGCTACCCAGCCAGGGTTTATGTTCCTTTTTTTTTTTTAAAGAGGACCTCCTCAATTCTAAAAGCTCCAGGCCCAATAAGACCTGGGTCTGCCCAAGTGGGATTCCAGAGCCCTGTGCACTGGCTTCAGGCCTTAACCTGCTGGTGGTCCCTTCCTCTCTCTTTGATCCGTCTCTCCTACCCTGGTGGGTGGCGATGGGTGATGGAGATGCAAGGGGATAAGGAGCCCTGTAGTTCCCGTGGAGAAGCATGTTGAGAACTACAGAAACTTGGACTGTGCCTCCTCAGCTCCTCCTGCGTTTGTGCCCAGAAGAGGAGCCACCTGGAACTATCCAGGGTATTTGGGCTGAAGTAAGAGTCTGTGTGGGTGCTGCGGCCATCAGCTCATTCCTTCAATGCTGACCCATCCCGCAGCAACAAAGGGCCTTGGCGGCTCTGGTGTCTACTTCACAAGTGTGTTACTCCTGAGTCAGAAGCATCTCCAGGGAGTGCTGCAAACAAGGGGAGGAGGTGCACTTGACTGGCCTAAGTGTTCTGAGGTGTGGGGTGGAGGTGGGTGAGGAGGATTTGAATGATGTAATTTCTTAGCATAGATCATCTGACAGAGGGTGCATCCCTGTCAGGTGCTGGGTAATACTGAGCCCTCAGACCCACATGGAAAAGCTTTGGACCCGAAGCTGGGAGGCCTTGTGATCTTGCACTGGGCTACATTTTATAAAAGACCCCCCCACTCCTTCACGCAGCCTCTGGGGGTTTCCTGGAAACAGGGTGGTGGTGAGAGTGGCCACAGACTCCCCTCAGGGGTTATTTTGGAAGGTAACACCTTCCCTCCGCTTACCACAGCCTCCTCCGAGAGCCTCCCCACCTCCTAGCACCCACAGCTGCTGACAGCTGGCAGAGGGAAACTACAAGGCCAGAAGTTGAGCTAGTCTGATCAGGAGAAGCCAGCGGTGGAGAGAGGTGGGGAGCGAGGCCCCTGCGTGGAACACCCACGTGGGCACAAGGTGGGGGCTCCAGGCCAGGAGGCTTGGATGCCACAAAAGCAGCCACATCGCCCTAGGATCCTCTGCCCAGGAGCCTGTTTCTAAGGGGGACTGAATGAGGGGTGTCCGAGATGCGTAGGAGCACCTCTTCCTTGCACCCATTTTAAGTCATAGAAACCAAGGAAGTGACTTGAAGAAGCTCCCAGAGGAAGTTAATGACAGAATTGGGCTAAAACCCAGATCTCCCAGCTCTACCCTGTCTTCCCACAATCCCAACTTTCCCTTTCCAGAAATCCTGGTATCCAGAACTTTCCCAAATGTTTCCTGAGACTTCATGGAATATTCTAGAAACACAATTTTTGTTGTTGTTATTGTTGTGTGTGTGTGTGTGTGTGTATTTAATATTTTTATTGATTTCAGAGAGGAAAGGAGAGCGAGAGAGAGATGAGAGAATCATCTATACGCTGCCTCCTGCACGCCCCCAACTGAGGATCGAGCCCACAACCCAGGCATGTACCCTGACCAGAATCTAACTATGATCTCTTGGTTCATAGATCGAGGCTCAACTGAGCTGGCAGGGATAGAAACATAATTTCTAATAACATTTATTGGAAATATACATGTATAACAAAAACTAAATACATTTCTAAGATTGGTCTTGTTATGACATAATTATTGTCTTTAATAAATGGTATGCTGTCCCAAATGTTGTGCACGCCCCAACTGTAATGGCTGAAATCCACCACCACCTTCTCTTTGAGGCCGCACTTCCCATGAGTTACTCCCAGGCAGTGACTGAGCAGGAAGGACAGGAATGCAGGCCATCCCAGGAGGTGAGGGAGTCCTCTGGGGGGCAGTTTTGGATAGAGGAATTCCTGTTGGCTCTGCTGAAACTTTCTTAGAATTGCAGTCTAAGACTTTTCCTGCCCAACCCCCATTCCTTCCTCTGTTCTCCGTGAGGTGTCACCTACACCATGATCTGACGGCATTCCTAGCTTCCTCTGGCTCCTTGTCCACTTTCCCCTCCCAGGTATTTTCCCCATAAACCCCTCCCACATCTAATCCCCTGGTAGCATTTGCTTCTCAGAGGACCTGAACTAACACATCAAGAATTCCTACAAGAGCCAGTGTGGTTCAGTCAGTGTTTGAGCGTCAACCTATGAACCAAGAGGTCACAGTTCGATTCCCAGTCTTGGGCATATGCCTGGGTTTCAGGCTTGATCACCAGTGTGGGGACTGTGGAGGCAGCAGATGAATAATTCTCTCTCATCGTTGATGTTTCTATCTCTCCCTCCCTCTTCCTTCCTCTCTGAAATCAATAAAAATACATTTTTTAAAAAAGAATTCCTATAAGAGATTAACCAATGAGCTTATATGCACAGCCCATGGACAGATAATAGTATGGGGAAGGCCAGGGAGAGGATGGAAGTGGGGTGGAGGGGGACAATGGAGGAAGGGGGGGAAAGGGACATCTGTAATAATTTCAACAATAAAAATAAATTTTTAAAAAAGAATTCCTACAAGGTTCATGAACTATTCTTCAATGCATAAATGCATTGTTTTATTTCAGTAGACATTCTTCAATTTCATATTAATGAATTCATCAACCACATATTGAGTTGACTTAAGATATTTGATAATTTTACTATGTTTTACAACTTGTCTTATTATTTCAGCATGTGATACTCAATGCTTATTGTCTATTCAAAAAAAGAATCAATTTTTTTTTAAGAATCAATTTTTGATCACTTCTTATAACAGTTAACTTGTGACATCTCTGTTATTTTGTGAGAGGCTGGCTACCTCCTTTAATCTAGAGGGGATGACCTTCTGGTAGGATTTTGCTAATATATTCTTATTTTATAAGTGGTCCATAGGAAATGAGTTTGAAAAGGGCTGGTCTGGCTCAATGGTTGAGCATGGATCTATGAACCAGGAGGTCAAAGTTCGATTCCTGGTCAGGGCACATGCCCAGGTTGGGGGCTCGATCCCCAGTAGGGGGCGTGCAGGAGGCAGCTGATCAATGATTCTCTCTCATCATTGATGTCTCTATCTTTCTCTCCCTCTCCTTTCCTCTCTGAAATCAATTAAATGAAAAGAAAAAAAAAAAAAAAAGGCTGGCCTGAACCCATCTTAAACATGCGTACCTTCTCAGCTCCTGAATCTGCTTAAGACAATGGGCTTTAGGCAGCTCCTCTGGCTGAGGGCCAGCAGAGTTTGGTATTGTCAGAATCCACAGGGAACAAGTCTTCCAGAATTTGTGCTTGCCCACCCTGACCAGAGAGGAGACCCTCAGTGTTGTAAGCCATTTCATGTTGACCCCTTTGGTCTCCTTTGATGTGATGATATTGTTGGATGTCTGGGGGTTTTGATCAAGATGAGAATATTTTCAAGTTAAAAGACTTTTGCTATGAACGGTGTCTCAAATTTCTCTTGTACACTTTTCAAGGTGTTTTCACAAATGGCTCAATTAGCTCTTAAAACGTCCCTGTGATTCTTAGAGCACAAGCTCTGGAGTTAGGCCTGGGTTTAAATTCTAGCTCCTTATGTGACCCTGGGCAAGCCATTTAAAATCTCTGAGCCTTATTTCCTTTCCTGGGAAATAGAGATGCTACTTCCTCTGGAAGGATGCGGGGAGATCCTGTGCATTTTATTTTTTTTTTAATTTTTATTTTTTTAAAATATATTATTGATTTTCTACAGAGAGGAAGGGAGAGGGACAGAGAGCTAGAAACATCGATGAGAGAGAAACATCGACCAGCTGCCTCCTGCACACTTCCCACTGGGGATGTGCCTGCAACCTAGGTACATGCCCTTGACCGGAATCGAACCTGGGACCCTTGAGTCCACAGGCTGATGCTCTATCCACTGAGCCAAACCGGTTAGGGCAATCCTGTGCATTTTAATGGTGAGCTGAGCAAAAGCTGCATCAGACGAGGTCTCCGAGGCTAAGTCAGGGGGTTTGGGGAGCCACTGAAGCATTTTGAGTGGTTGGCGACATGGTGAAATTTCCTTCCCTGCCATGGTCCAGACAGAAGAAACCTCCTGTTTTGTGTTCTGTGCTCCCTCAACACTTTAATTCTCTTTAAAAAAAAATGTTTTTCTTGATTTTTAGAGAGAGAGAGAGAGGAAGGAAGAGGGAGAGAGAAAGAAATATCAATGATCAAGAACCATCAATCACCTGCCTCCTGAACACCCCCTACTGGGAAGTGAGCCCATAACCCAGGCGTGTGCCCTGACCAGGAATCGAACCAGTGATCTCTCAGTGCATGAGATGATGCTCAACCAACTGAACCAGGGCAACACTTTGTCTCTTAAAGGTCTTCACCATTATCCCTTATTGGGTCTTTTCTGCTTAGACTGGGAGATTTCAGGGGGCCAGAGCAGATGTAGAGTCTACTGAGGTTCAGATACTATGGGTTAGTATTATAGCTAATGCTGCTATGCACATTCATGTACAAGTTTTTGTATGAACATGTTTTCAATTTTATATATATACTAGAGGCCTGTTGCACGAAAAGATTCATGTAATAGGCCTTCCCTTCCCCTGGCTGCCGGCACTGGTTTTCCTCCGGCACCCGGGACCCAGGCCTTCGCTCCGGCCAGAGCCACCTTCAGTCTTTGCTCCGCCGCTTTGCGCCTATGTATGCAAATTAACCGCCATCTTTGTTGGTGGTAATTTGCATATCTCGCTGATTAGCCAATGGGAGGCATAGAGAAGGTACAGTCAATTGCCATGTTTGTCTATTATTAGATAGGGTGTGTGTGTATGTAGAATTGTGGGGTCATATGGTAACTCTCTATTTAACTTTTTAAAAAATATATATTTTATTGATTTTTTACAGAGAGGAAAGGAGAGGGATAGAGAGTTAGAAACATCCACGAGAGAGAAACATCCATCAGCTGCCTCCTGCACACCCCCTACTGGGGATGTGCCCGCAACCAAGGTACATGCCCTTGACCGGAATCGAACCTGGGACTCTTCAGTCCACAGGCCGATGCTCTAGCCACTGAGCCAAACTAGTCAGGGCTCTATTTAACTTTTTGAAACTGTCAAACTTTTCCAAAGTGGCTGCATCATTTTGCATTCCCAACAGCAGTGTGTAAGGGTTCCAATTTCTGCACATTGGCACCAACACTTGTATTTTATTATACCTTAAAAATATTATAACCATCCTAGTGGGTGTGAAATGGTAATTCATTGTGGTTTTGATTTGCATTTCCCTAATGACTTACTTATGTGGAATATTTTTTATGTGCCATTTGTATATTTTCTTTGGAGAAATGTCTGTTCATATACTTTGCATGTTGTTGTTTTTTCTTTTTTTAAAAAATAACTTCAATAGACCTTTTAGGAATTGGTAGATGGAATAATTTTTAAGTGTTAAACATTTATTATTACTACTATTATTATTATTTTAAAATATATTTTATTGTTTTTTACCGAGAGGAAGGGAGAGGGATAGAGATTTAGAAACATCAATGGGAGAGAAACATCGATCAGCTGCCTCCTGCACACTCCCTACTGGGAATGTGCCTGCAACCAAGGTACATGCCCTTGACCGGAATCGAACCTGGGACCCTTCAGTCCGCAGGCCGACGCTCTATCCACTGAGCCAAACCAGCTAGGGCTTAAACATTTATTATAAATAGAATGTATGTATATAATTACAGAGTATAGAACACTAAAATAAAAAGTAAAATGAAAAAGTAGAAATAGTTTTCCCTTTTTTAATCTCCAGCCTTACTCCTACAAGTAACCACTATTAACAGCTTCATATATATCCTTCTAGGATTTCTCTTTTTTTTTTTTTTTTTTTTTTTAAATATATTTTATTGATTTTTTACAGAGAGGAAGGGAGAGGGATAGAGAGTTAGAAGCATCGATGAGAGAGAAACATCGATCAGCTGCCTCCTGCACACCCCCTACTGGGGATGTGCCTGCAACCCAGGTACATGCCCTTGACCGGAATCGAACCTGGGACCTTTGAGTCCGCAGGCCGAGGCTTTACCCACTGAGCCAAACCGGCTACAGCTGGATTTCTCTTTTTTTAAAAAAAAATTTTTTTTTTTATTGATTTCAGAGAGGAAGGGAGAGAGAGAGAGAGGAAACATCAATGAGGAGAATCACTGATTGGCTGCCTCCTGCACACCTCCTACTGGGGATCAAGCCTGCAACCTGGACATGTGCCCTGACTGGGAATCGAAGCCTGATCTCCTGGTTCATAGGTCAATGCTCAGCCACTGAGCCATGCCGGCTGGGCTAGGATTTCTCTTTTTTATTAAAGTGTAGTTGACAAAAATTAGTTTCAAGTATACAACATAGTTATTCTACTACTTTGCTTGTTTTTATTTGTTCTTTATTATTGAGTTGTAAGAGTTGTTTATATATTCTGGATACAAGTTATTTGTGAGATATATGATTTGGCAATATTTTCTCCCATTCTGTAGGCCATCTTCTCACTAAAAAAAAATCATTGCCAAAACCAGTTTGGCTCAGTGGATAGAGCGTCGGCCTGTGGACTGGAGGGTCCCAGGTTCGATTCCGGTCAGGGGCATGTGCCTTGGTTGCGGGCACATCCCTGGTGGGAGATGTGCAGGAGGCAGCTGATCGATGTTTCTCTCTCATCGATGTTTCTAACTCTCTAATCTCTCTCCTTGCCTCTCTGTAAAAAACTCAATAAAATATATATATATAAAAAAAATCATTGAGGTGAAATTCACATAACATAAAGCCAGCCATTTAAAGTGAACAATTCCTTGGGGTGGTAAACACAGAATACAATATACAGATGATGGATTGTAGAATTGTATACCTGAAATCTGTATAATTTTATTACCCAATGTCACCCAATAAATTCAATAAGTAAAATAAAGCGAACAATTCACTGGCATTTAATACATGCATAATGTTGTGCAACCACTACCTATATCTAATTCCAAACATTTCCATATCTTTTCTAATCCGGGTGCCTTTTTAAAAAATATGTTTCTTACCTAATTGCCCTGGCTAGAATCTCCAGGCAATGTTGAATAGAAGTGGTGGGAGTGGATGTCCTGGTTCTGTTCATGATCTGAGAGTGAAAGCCACAAAGCTTTCACCATTAAGTACAACGTTGGTGGTGGTGGTGTGCTTTTTGTAGTTAGGAGTATTCTAGCTCCAGTGGATTTGAATCCCAGCTATGTGACCTCTTGCCAGGATGGGGAAACTTCCTGTCCCTAGTTGGGTAAGTGTTTTTATTAGGAAAGGGTGTCAAGTGCACTTTCTGCATCTATTGAGATGATCATGTGGTTTTGGCCCTCTATCCTATTCACATAGTGTATTACATTAATTGATTTTTGGATGTTAAGCCACTTCTGGTATGAATCCCGTTTAGTCATGGTGCATAATCCTTCTTTTGTTGTGGATTTTCTCCTCCATATTCCTAAGGGCTATTAGTCTTGTTTTCTTATGATGTTTTTGGTTTTGGTATCAGGGCAATACTGGCCTCAGAGAATGAGCTGGGAAGTGTTCCCTTCTCTTCCGTTTTTTGGGAAGAATTTGTAAAGAATGATGATTAATTCTTTGAATGTTAGGTAGACTCCATTTGAGTCGTACCTTTTGGAGACAGGTGAAAACATGGAAAGTCCCGGGCTGCTGGGACCTTAGGCAGAGGCAGTGGAATCTGGGACACAGATCTGTCCTGATTGGTGGGCACGTTATTTTAAAACATTTGAACCAACTTGGAAAATATATAGATATTTCACATAAAAATCCTGATTTAAAAATTCTCTAGAAAAGTCAGAATCTGGCAACACTGGCTCCTAATTATGCTGAGTCATGGTGAATGGCCCCTGGTCCCTCATTTGCCTCCGTCCCCTTCCTCCCGTGTGAATCCTGACACCAAGGCTGAGTGTCCTGTACCATCTGTACCGTATTCACTCCTGGACCAATTGATGTTCACGGCATGGCCACTGTACGTGCTGGAGTTGATGCTACCTGGTTACCTTTACCGAGTGTTTGTTTGCTCATCTATAAAACGGGGACCTCGCCCAAGCTGGTTTGGCTCCTTGGATAGAGCATCGGCCTGCGGACTGAAGGGTCGCGGGTTTGATTCCGGTCAAGGCCACATGCCTGGGTTGTAGGCTCCATCCCCAGTAGGAGGCGTGCAGGAGGCAACCAATCAATGATTCTCTCTCATCATTGATGTTTTATCTCTCTCTCCCTCTCCCTTTTTCTCTGAAATCAATAAAAATATATTTTAAACACACACACACACACACACAAAACAACAACAAAAACGGGGACATGAATAATTCTTACCATGGAAGATTTTGAGAATGATTAGATAATTGTAAAGACATTTGGCATATAGGAGGCACTCAATAAATCTACCCTTTGCTTTTTTCCTGGCTGTATAATATTCTATTTCATGGCCATACATAATGTGTAGCATTCCTCTAATGGTGGACATATATGTGGACTTCAAAGGTTCCCTCTTTCACACAAGGCTGGAAAGAGCATCCATGTACATGGTATGCAGTGTTGCATGGTAGGTAAGAGTATTTTAGCTCCAGTGGATTTGAATCCCAGCTACTGTGACCTCTTTTTACCTCCTCTCTTCTTAGAATGGTAGAGATGAGAGGATGGATGGGATGACCTCAGAATTCATTTGAAGAAATATCTGCAAATTTTTCCACAGGACTGGAAAGTCAAGGTGGGTGCAGGGGAAGTTGCAAGAGTCTTGAGGCCCCTTCTGCAAATGTGAGAGCTGACTCACCCTATCTCAGGATCTCTCCACCCTAGGGTGTGAAGCCAAAGCCAACTCATTGCATCTGATAGACTGGCAGCTGGGGACATGAGCTAAGTGGGTGTCAGGCAGAGGGAGGGAGGTGTCAACCACAGAGTAAAGTGAGGTGAGAGCACTGTGGACTGGGCTGAGCTCCCCACCCTCAGCCCTGCCCTTAGAGTCCACACACAGACCCTTAACCCTCTGGACCAATGATGGACCCAGACCCCCTCCTGGACTCCTTCTCTGGTGCCCTTCAGAAATATCCATGCAACAAAGCTCCGTGACCCACACACGAAGCTGGCGGGTAGCACAGCTGGCTGGCCTCAAGACTGGCATGGTAGTGGCTACAGATTGGAGAGTTTTTGAGGTTTTCAAAAAGGAAGTAAGGCTTCTGCCTGTAGTCTTATTCCTTCTCTTAATTACTTGACCAAGCCAGCCTGACACCTTGGCTATATCTTGCTTCCTGAACCCCCACCCAAAAATAATACGCCCTGATGCTTGTACATCACTTCCTATTTCAGCAACATCCAGCAAGCCTTCTGATAACTGGATGTAAGTTCCAAGGCCTGGGTCATGTTCCTATGGGCAATATTCCCAACAACTAGTCCAATGCCAGATGCATAGTTGGCAATCAAGAAATGTGTGAATGGCCCCAGCCACTTTTGCTCAGTGGTTAGAGCATCAGCCCTTAGACTGAAGGATCCTGGGTTCAATTCTGGTCAAGGGCACGTACCTCAGTTGCAGGCTTGATCCCTGGCCCTGTTCAGGGCATGTGGGAGGCAACCAATTGATGTGTCCCTCTCACATCGATGTTTCTCTCTCTGTGTCTCTCCCCTTCCCTTCCACTCTCTCTAAAAGTCAACAAGAAAAAATATCCTTGGGTGAGGATTACCAAAAATATATATAAATAAATAAAAGAAAGAAATATGTGAATGAACAAGTGAGTGAATGAATGACAGGCCCTTGAAGTGCTTGCAGGGTGCCGGATGCTAATTCCACTTGTTCGTTTCCCCAGTCCTTAACTTGGGTCTCGTCCATCTTGATTTTCCTGGGGGTCCTTTGGCTCCCAAAGGGAATCCAGACTCGACTATACCACAGTTGTGGCCCTTTTTACTTCTTCATCGGTACCCCTCCAGCAACTCTTCCCTGAGCTCTCCTTCCCCTCCGGGGATATCATAGCCCCAACTTAGGTTATGTGACTTTGAGTCCATCACTTTCCTTCTCAGAGTGTCAGTTTTCTTGTGTGTAAAGCGGGGCTAATTGCATCCATTTTGCAGGGTCATTGTGCTGACTGAGGTAAACAAAGCATGTCGAAGTGCTTGGCAGGGTTCCTGGCACGTGGAGAGGGTGGAGCGCTTAGAGCAGTTATTATTGTGGTGTGGAGACTGGGGAAGACTGCATTGGATGAGACCAATGGTCTCCAAACAGGCGTTAATGAACAAAGCAATAAAACGGAACGTAGCCCTAACCGGTTTTGCTCAGTGGATAGAGCGTCAGCCTGCGGACTCAAGGGTCCCAGGTTCGATTCCGGTCAAGGGCATGTACCTGGGTTGCGGGCACATCCCCAGTGGGGAGTGTGCAGGAGGCAGCTGATCAATGTTTCTCTCTCATTGATGTTTCGAACTCTCTATCCCTCTCCCTTCCTCTCTGTAAAAAAATCAATAAAATATATATTAAAAAACAACAACACCGGAACGTAGTTCTTCTCTAAAAGTGTGTGCTGCCCAGATTCTGGTCTCCCAAAGTGAGCCAGAAAGAGCCATCACAATTTAAACACTTTTAGAAAGTTGACTTGCAGACACTCGCCTACCTAGGCAAAGACTGATGTCCAATATTAACAATATAACCCACATTGGTCAAGTGCTTGCTATGGACCAGAGCTCGATGTGAATGATCTTGAGGAATCTTCAAAAGGACCCTGTGAGGCAAAAACTATTATTATCCCCATTTGACAGATGAGAAAAGAAGGACAGAGAAGTTAAATGACTTGCCATAAGGTCACAGAGCTAGGGTTAAATCCAGCAGAGCTAATATTCTTAACCACTCTGCATATTATCTCTGAATGGAGGTCCTTTCCAGTCCTGTGTGGAGCAGAGAAAAATTGGAGTCCACCAATAGAAGAATGCTATCTATTATGTCCATTCCTGCAGAAGAGTACTACATAGTCAAGAAAAAGCAGGAGGCAGCCCTAGCTGGTTTGGCTAAGCGGATAGAGCATTGGCTTGCAGACTGAAGGGTTCCAGACTCAATTCTGGTCAAGGGCACATGCCTGGTTGCAGGCTTGATCCCCAGGAGGGGGTGTATAGGAGTCAGCCTATCAATGATTTTTCTTTCATTATTGATGTTTCTATCTCTCTCTTCCTCTCCCTTCCTCTCTGAAATAAATTATATATATAAAAACCAGGAGGCAGATGTCTGTGTTCTGGCATGAAATTATGGCCATGGTAGATTGTTGGATAGGAAAAGCTGAAGAACAATATGCATCGCATAATTCTTTTTTATCTAAAGCAAAATTTAAAAGTCCATCTGCCTGTTCATAGGTTCATAGACAAATGTCTGGAAGAATAAACACAAAACAATTCCTTTGACCACTGGGAAATTGTGGAGGGGAGCTTCCATTTTTTAAAATCTCTATTTGTTTTATATATTCATGACTCACAAGCATGCATTTTTCTGTGTTCTTGAATTACCTCTTGGGGCATCCACACTCTATCCAGATTAGAGAAAGGATTTCCAGGAGAGGGAGATCAGAGATGGGACAGGAGCGGGAAGACGTGTGTTGCCTCCTGCCCTCTCCTCTGTGAGATCAGATTCCCGCTGTCTTCTCTGTCTCACCCAGGATCCTTCTGCTGCCTGCTCTCGTCTCTGCCTGTTCCTGTCCCTGCTGTCACCTGTCTTCCCTGTCATCCTCACTGTCTTCTCTGTCTCACCCAGGATCCTTCTGCTGCCTGCTCTCGTCTCTGCCTGTTCCTGTCCCTGCTGTCACCTGTCTTCCCTGTCATCCTCACTGTCTTCTCTGTTTCAGTTGGGCCCCGTCCCCGGAAGGACCTCAGCTCCAGCCTCTGAGCCCTCTCTGTCCCTCGCTTGCTCAGGGTTCTCTGAGAACCAGATAGCAACCCCCTCCCCCTCCTCACCCTCAGACACTGACATTACTGTGGCCCAGTTCACAGTGGCCCCAAAACCACTTTCTTTTTCTTTATTTTTTTTTAAAAGCTCATGGCTTTCTTTCTTTCTTTTTTTTTTTTTTTAATATATTTTATTGGTTTTTTTACAGAGAAGAAGGGAGAGGGATAGAGAGTTAGAAACATCGATGAGAAAGAAACATCGATCAGCTGCCTCCTGCACGCCCCCTACTGGGGATGTGCCTGCAACCAAGGTACATGCCCTTGACCAGAATCGAACCTGGGACCTTTCAGTCCACAGGCCAACGCTCTATCCACTGAGCCAAACCAGTTCGGCCCCAAAACCACTTTCAATGAATGACAAACACATGCATTTGGGCGGAGTACATCTCTATGCCCGTCATTTTATTATTCAGTCTACGGAGAGCGTTTGCTGCACATAAAGCACCTCTGACCCCTTGTAATAACTTGGTGTCCCTGAGGGGGCACTCAGCCACCAACTGAGAACCACTGACTGAGAGCTGAAACGTGACCTGAAAACAGGAAGGGACGCTCAATACGTCCCTAACGTGTTTCCAAAACAGAAACAAAACAAACGAACAACCATCACGGTGTCCTATAGAGTGGCCACGTGTAGATAAAGGCTGGTGGGCACCCCCCAGCACACACTTGTCAGATCTCACAGGCCCTAGACTGCCTGCCTGCCCCCTTCTTCCTATTTGTGGCAAATAAATAGGAAGTCAAATGTAGCACCTTCCCATCAGCTCTTGCAGCCACTGGGGCTTCAGCCACAGGCAGCGGCTGCCCCAGCCGCCAGCCCTCCCCCCTTCCCCAGCCAGAGGGGACCCAGAGCCAGGTGAAGAGCCTCAAGCAGGAGGCCCTCCGTTGGGGTGTTTGCTCTGAGGCCTGGGCAGGGCTGGAAGGAGTTGGGGAGGAGGGAAGGAGTCTGTGTTTTGGTGGGCGCTGGGGTGCCCAGGAGCACGTGGGGTAAAGAGGGAAGGGTAGTTCCTGCGGGAAGGGAAGGGCCTTGGGACATGTGTTGAGCTCAGGTGGCCCCGTGCTTTGCGACCTTCAGTGAAAGATGGCAGAGAAGCGAGGAGATGACTGAGCAGACAGCTGAGCTCAGGGCATCTTCCTGGCAGCCACGCTCTTAGACAGACCCTGGTGAGAGAGCTGAGGGGGCAGTCTGGGTGGCAGGGCTTCGGGACCTCCTTAGCGCCCAGAAGAGCTGTGTGGATGAGCGGATGCAGGGGCTCTGCTTGGTGGAGTTTCCCTTGGCGGGGAGCCTGTGGTGAGTAGTCATGGAGTCATGAGTCCCTCCCAGCATGGAGGAGAGGGGCTTCCCAGTGCCCTGTGGCCCCAAGGAGTCTGGACTATTCCCTCAGATCTCTGAGCTCACTTGTGAATAACCTTCATGAAGACCCTCCTCTCTCCTCTCTTCCTCACTCCTCACCTCTGATTGGCTAGTCTCCACTCGAGCCTCTTCCCGCACCTACCAGGAGCACATCATTGGCTTCTAAATGTCAGCACTGAGAGAGTCCTTACACATCAAATAGTCCAACCCGCCCATTTTGCAGATAGGGAAACTGAGGCCGGGAGGGCAGTGACTGGCTCAAGGTCACATGATGGTTTAATGGGAGAGCCAGCCCTGGAAGCCATGCCATTTGGAGGACCTTTACTGCTCACCTGTGACTGACTTGTCTTCCCAGCAGGTAGTGGTGGCATGAAGGGGGGACCTGCTCCAGAATTGGGTTGTTGCCACAAGACCGAGCCCCTGAGGAGTACAGGGAGTTCCCTGTCCCCCAGCCTGGACTTCCAGTCCTGCCAAGACGACCAGGTGAGGTGGAATCACAGCCCTGCTTATGGAGGGAGGGGACGTTAGGAGGAAGTGGGGGAAATCTGGAGGGACCTGAGTTCCCATTGTCCCCTGGTTCTGAGCACCCCTGCCCCAGTGCATCATGGGGATGGGCCCTTGAGGTGCCAGACACCCTCTCCTGTGCCCTGGGGGCCAGACTCTCCTGTGAGCCATGAGAAAGGGGCAGGGCCACTGGAGGCTTGGTTGTATGATTGTGGCCTTGGCCTTAGGACCCATCTTGTGGGGTTTGCCATCTTCTTTGTTGTTAATCCTCACCGAGGACATTTTCCACTGATTTTTAGAGAGAGTGGGAGGGAGGGGGAAAGACAGAGAGAGAGAAACATCAATGTGAGAGAGACACATTGATTGGTTGTTTCCCACACTCATCCCAACTGGGGCTGGGGATCGAGCCTGCAACCGAGGTACATGCCCTTTATTGGAATTGAACCCGAGACCTTTCAGTCTGTAGGCCGATGCTCTAACCTCTGAGCCAAACAGGCCAGGGAGGGTTTACAGTCTTGATGAGGATTTTCTTCAAGTTGTCCTTGGCTCCATTCAAAACAGAGTAGATGGTCTGAGACATGGTGGGACCAGGGTGGTTAGGAAGGGAGGTGGGAAGAATGCTAGGTAAGGGGCTCTAGGGGCAGCGGGAAGGTGATCCTGGGTAGACATGAAAGTCCCCGGGGAAAGGACTCTCTGAGTGAGGGAAAGGGAAGCCATTTGACTGACAGATATGGTGAGGGTGAGTGGCTCTTAGCTTCTCCTCCTGCTTTGGAAACCAAACTAGGGGTGGGATCATCCCAGGGACCCAGGAGTCACAGCCCCCAGCCCCTTGCCCCCTGCCCTCCAGGTCTTCCCAGCCTGCAGGCCGCTCCAGACACAGTGGACATCCATGGCCCATCCTGTGCCAGTTGGCTGTGCCCCCTGCCACTGACACCAGCCAGGCCTGCCCTGTTGGCCTGCCCCCGGAGCCTGGATCTCTACCTATTTCCCTGCAGCCGGCACCCCAGGGCATAGCCCCACAGGGCCTCAGAGAGGACTCCCAGAACACGAGTAAGTCCAGGCGCCAGGGCTGCACTTGGTGGAGGCTGAGGTGGGGGCGCTGTTAGGCTTCAGGGGGGAGGGGGAGGGGACCCAGTGCCACTGGTACGGACAGAGCCTCAGGCACCCTTGACGAGCACACTTTGGCCTGGAGCCCTGACCTAGGGGTGCCGGGGGCTCTCGAGGTGGTGACCCCTGAGCCAGAGGAGGTGGGCAGTGGGATCTGGTGTAGGCTGTAGGATGGCACCTGCCCGCCTCTTTGAGCCAGAGGGGTCTTTATCATGAGTGAGGGGCACTGACTGGGAGTTGGGGTGGAGTCCGGTGCTGCTCTTTTAGTGCAAAGACCTTGGGAACATCAATGAGGCCAGTTTCTTCTTCCATAAAAGTCAGCTCTCACTATCCCTATGTTCTAGGCTTGTTGCATTTTAATACGCCATTCCCTTAGGCCAGGGGTCCTCAAACTTTTTAAACAGGGGGCCAGTTCACTGTCCCTCAGACCGTTGGAGGGCCGGACTATAGTTTAAAAAAAAACTAGTCAGCTGTTAAGCAATAGGCAGGGGCGGCAAAAACACCCGGCGGGTCGGATGAATGTTTTCGGCGGGCCGCATGTGGCCCGCGGGCCGTAGTTTGAGGACCCCTGCCTTAGGCCACTGTGACCTCCCAGAGGGCAGGGACTGTGTGGTTGTGCACTTTATCCCTTACCCCCACCCCCTGTAAGAGCACGGAGCAAAATAGCTCAGTATAAAGCTGGTTGAGTGAATGAATGAGAATTCAAGCAGACTATATATATATATATATACACACACTAGAGGCCCAGTGCACGAAATTCATGCACAGGGTGTGTGTGTGTGTGTGTGTGTGTGTGTGTGTTCCTCAGCCGGCCTGCACCCGCTCACAATTCTGGACCGCTGGCTCCTAACCACTCTGCCTGCCTGCCTGCCTGATTGTCCCTAACCACTCGCCTGCCTGCCTGATTGCCCCCCTAACCACCCCTGCCTCGACCCCCGCCATGGCGGCTTTGTCCAGGAGGATGTCCGGAATGACGTCTGGAAGGTCATTCGGCTGCCCGATCTAATTAGCATATTACGCTTTTATTATATATATATATAGTTTTTACTTCATATCACTCCTGATTAGCTCCTACCTCACTGTCTGTTGTATCTCAGTCCCCTTGCAAAGCTCTTCTCTACTTACCTCCTAAATATTCACCTGTTCCGGAACTCAGTCCAGAGCCCTCTTCCCTTCCCTTCTCTCCCTCCTCCTCCCCTCCTCTCCTCTCCCCTCCTCTTTCCCTCTGCTCTCCTGTTCTCTTTAGCGTGGCACTGTGTGCTAGGACCTCCTGCGATGATGGAAATGTTCTATGCCCGTGCTGTCTAATATCATACCTCATACCTACTGAGCTTTTTTAATGTGGCTAGTGCCACCGAGGAGCTGAAATTTTTATTGTATTTATTTTAATTAATTTCAGTGTGGACACATCTCAGGTGTCCATTTTGGGCACAGCAGACCTAGTGTCATCCTCAGGTGATATCATCTGGGCCCCAGGCACCCAAATTTATATCTCCAGCTCAGACCTCGCCTTGACACTCCAACCGCCCACTGGACTGCTCCACGTGGTGTCTAACAGGCTTCTTCAGTGGTTTCCTGTCCCTAGAATTGTTCTGCACTGCACCAATACTGGCCGCTTTTCTTGGCAAGTGTGATTGCAGACAGGAAAGTCCAGCGAGAGGAAAGGTCTTGTCCAGTCGCCAACCCCAGGGGGCAGGCTAGATGGGAGCAGCACTTTGGCCCAGCCTGTGGGGCCCTGACTGGCTTCCCTTTCCTTCTCAGAGCGCCAGTCACCAGGGCCACATGCCAGCTCCACTGATGACGACAAATTCACAGCCACGTCCCATCTGAGCAGGGATAAGATGGGAAGCCAGCAGGAACGAGCTGATGAGGAGGCCCCCTGCCCGTCCTTCTCTCCCCACAACAGCTCTTCCCCAAACCCCTGGCAGAATGGAAAGTGCTCCAGCTCCTTGGCTTTCTGCTCCTGCCCCCCACCCATACCCATCTCCAAAGAACTCCCATTCCTCCTTCACCCCCTCTGCCCTGCATATCCACTTCTCCTGCCCCCACCTTATCTGTTCACCTATGGAGGCCCTTCTGTCCAATGCCACCCTTTCTTCATGTTGCCCCAAGATACCTCCTACCCCACCAGGGCTCTGCCCAGTGTGCTGATGAGTGTCAGTGAGCCTGGGCACCACAGCTCCTGGGGGGAGACCCTGCGTCCCTACCCAGGGTCCTCTCAAGCCTCTGTTCAAATCCCACTGTCCCAGGCCTCGATTCCAGGCCCTGGAGCTGCCAGGACCTACTCCCCAGCACCGGAGCATGCTGGCAGGGCGGCTCCAGCAAAGCGGGCCCCACTGGGCTCCCAAGCAGCCCTGCCTTACCCGCTGAAGAAAGAGAATGGCAAAATCCTGTACGAATGCAACGTGTGCAGCAAGAGCTTCGGGCAGCTCTCCAACCTCAAGGTACCGTCCTCCTGGGCTCCAATGCCCTCCCCCAATCCCCAGCATCCCAGCATCTTTTAATTTAATGGTGAATTTAGACCTTGATCACGGTCTCTCTCTCAGCATCTAGTGCAAAGTCCTTTCCTGAAAAGCCATTCTTTCTAGATTCCCAGTTATATCTCCTCGTGTTTGTTTGTTTGAAGTTCAGTGGGCGAAGGAGTAGGTCTCAGTGAGACCCATAGAACTGAGGACCAGCCTTTGTCAAGTGGAATCTCACAAACCAGCGCCCAGTACCGTTGGCGTCCACCAGGGGGCGACCATGGGCACACCTCCATGTCAGCAAAGATGAGCGCTATGCATAAGTTGGCATTGCTGAAGTTGAGGAAAGGTTATGATTATTGAGGGAGATGCCTTCTTGATCCTCAGGCATGAGTTCCCAAACTTTAATGAGCTTCAAACTACCAAAAGAGCTAGTAAACATGCAGATTCCTAGGCCCCAGCCCAGGGATTCTAATTCAGATGGTCATCGTGGGGCCTGAGAATCTACATTTTTAATGTTTTAATGTACTTCCGGATGCTGCTGATGCTGCTGGTCTGTGGACCACACTTTGAGAAGCACTGCTCAGGAGATACATTACCCCTTACCTGGCCTTCTGACCACTGCCACCTCCCTCCCTCAGGGCAACAGAGAGGGGGTACCTGGGGGATGGAAGAGAGGCCCTGAGGGGGGAGTGACAGAGAGGCAAGGGGCTTGAGAGGCCTTGATGCCAGAATGAGTTCCTGTGGAGATGTGGGTAGAGGTTCAGAGAGGACCCCAGGCCCTGCTGGGCTCTGGGCAGTTGGCAGCTTTCCTCCCATACCTGGCTCAGGTCCATCTGCGCGTACACAGCGGGGAGCGGCCGTTTCAGTGTGCCCTGTGCCAGAAAAGCTTCACCCAGCTCGCCCACCTGCAGAAGCACCGCCTGGTGCACACTGGGGAGCGGCCCCACAAGTGCCTGGTGAGACCCTTCTCCCCCCTGCACTCCTGCAGGCAAGTGAGGAAGGAGTTCCAGACCCCTGGGGGAGGGCCCTGTGGCCTCCATTCCCAATCCTCCTGAGATGAGGGCGGGGCAGGGAGGGAAGGGGAGGAGCATGAAAATGACCCCTCTGAGCCCCGAAGGGCCAGGAAGTAATATTGGAGGTCAGTCCTGGGGTCTGGGGTGGGGAATAGAGGTGTAAGTCTGTGCGGGGAGGATAGTAAAGGTGGGGGTGGATACCTATTACCTTCTTTCCAGTGCTGCTGGAGAAGTTAATGGCAGAATGTGTACAAAGCACACAAACACTGCATATAAATATCATCAGCCCCAGGTTGGCTCTCTCCCTCTTTGAGCCTCCACAGTCCCACTTGGGAGCTCAGAAGGGCAGGGACTCTTGCCCTGTTTGACACAAACAGAAAGGAAGCAGCACAGTGGCTGTGAGTCTGAGCCACGTGGGTTCAAATCCTTGCTCGGCCTCCAACTTGCTGTGGGGCCTGTGGCCAGTGGTCCGCTCCTCTGAGCCGCTGCTTTCTCACTGTCGTATAGGGGCTGCACTAGTACTTAGTCATGCTTCCTCAGGGTCCTGGGGAAGACTACGTGAGACCAATTCCTAGCATGTGGCTGCTCCCAGGAAATGTTCATTATACCCACGAAGCGGCGGCCCCACTCGTAAAGGTCGCATGTGATTATCTCGTTCAGTCTATCATACCGATGAAGTTAAGTATTAACAGTCACATGTTACCAATAAGGTGGACAAGGCTCAGAGAGCGGAAGTCACCCATACAAGGCCATGCAGGGAATTAAAGAACCAGGATACCAACCAGGTCTGCCTGGCTCCAATGTGCCAGACACTGTGGGTCCCAGGGTGGAATCCTGGGGTGGTGTGTGTGTGTGCTGGGGGGAGGGGGGGCAGCTTCAGAGTCTGTATTACAGGGAAGCGGGGAGGGAGTGGGGAAGGGGAGCAGAGATCCTGAGCCAGCTGGGGGGGCACAACTGATGCCAGTGCTCATTCCCTTCAGACGTGCCACAAGCGCTTCAGCAGCTCCAGCAACCTCAAGACGCACCTGCGCCTGCACTCAGGGGCCCGGCCCTTCCAGTGCAGTGTCTGCCCGAGTTGCTTCTCCCAGAACGTTCACCTGCAGCTGCACCATCGGCTGCACGCTCCACTGCCCTGCAGCCTGGCTCATACCCACCTACCTCTGGCATCTCTCACCTGCCTTGCCGGGTGGCACCAAGGGGCACTAGATCTTGTGATGGTGCCATCAGAGAGGCAGGTGGGCCAGGAAGCTGACAAGATTAAGGTGTCCTCAGCATCTCCGGGAAAGCAAGGGCAGCCAGCCTGAGCAGGGGTGTCAGGACTGCTCTGGGAGGGGCAGGGGCAGAGCGATTAAAGGATTTTCTCTATAACCAGCTGAGGCCTCTTGAGCTTCCACAGTGGAGGGGAAAGCCGCCGTGTATTTGCCAGACTTCACAACTCACCTGCAGCAGGTCAAGACAGGCAGGAAGAGCCTGTGCTGCCCACACATGGAGTGGGTGCCTGCAGTCACTACCTGAGGCTTGGGTTTGGGTTCTGCTCCCTCTTGGGACCAGGTCCTTCATCTCGGCTCACCGATGGACAGTCCAGCCTTCCAGGCCTCTGCAAGGTGCAGACTGTGCTGCCAAGAAGGGGCAAGTTGCTCTCTCATCTGTCCAGATGTCTGTCTGCTGTTTCCCATCGCCTCTTGTCTTAGTTCTTAGGAGGCCACGGTGCCCCTCAACTGGTTACTCCCTGCCATGCATGGCCTGTACATGCCAAGATTGAGCCCCCTGTGTGGGTAGATGGGCAGGAACACAGGATGTCAGTGTCCACCATGACCCAGAAGCATGATGTCCCATGTGCTAGGACCAGTCACCACAGAGGGCAAAGGGCTAAGGAGTGCTGGGCTCAGGGAAGGGGTAGAGGCCCTGCAAGGACTATAGGCAGAGAAGAACCGGCAAAGAGAGCCTGGGGAACTGGGACCCTCCTGCTGGCCTTTCTCTCTGCAGTCCTAGAGGATCCCCTCAGAGGGGCAAGGTGTCCCCTACCCGCACTCGAGAGTTACAGAGGCAGCAGCAGGTGGGAAGGCAGCAGCTGG